>NC_072430.2:151520000-152720000 GCF_028878055.3 Symphalangus syndactylus | reverse complement strand
GTTTCATACAATGCTTCTGTGTAGTTTATATTTGAACATATACTTTTTTCCACTATTACCCACTTAGCGCTACGAATGTCCAGTTGCATTTTCTACAGACAGAGTGTTTCAAAACTGCTCAATGAAAAGTATGGTTTAACTCTGTTAGCTGAATGCTCAGATCAGAATGAAGTTTCACAGAATGCTTCTGTGTAGTTTATATTTGAATATATTCCTTTTTCCACTACTACTCTCTTAGCGCTCCAAATGTCCAGTTGCATTTTCTACAGAAAGAGTGTTCAGATCTGCTCAATCAAAAGTATGGTTTAACTCTGTTAGCTGAATGCACAGATCAGAAAGAAGTTTCACAAAATGATTCGGTGTAGTTTATATTTGGAGACATTCCTTTTTCCACTATTACCCTCTTAGCGCTCCGAATCTCCACTTGCATTTTCTACAGAAAGAGTGTTTCAGAACGGCTCAATCAAAACTAAGGTTCAACTCTTTTAGTTGAACAAACAGAACAGAAAGAAGTTTCACACAATTCTTCTGTGTAGTTTTTATTTGTAGACATTCTTTTTCCCAATATAGGCCTCTTAGCGCTCAGAATGTCCAATTGCAGTTTCTACAGAAAGAGTGTTTCAGAACGGCTCAATCAAAAGTAAGGTTCAACTCTGTTAGTTGAATGCACAGAACAGAAAGAAGTTTCATACAATGCTTCTGTGTAGTTTATATTTGAACATATTCTTTTTTCCACTATTACCCACTTAGCGCTACGAATGTCCAGTTGCATTTTCTACAGACAGAGTGTTTCAAAACTGCTCAATCAAAAGTATGGTTTAACTCTGTTAGCTGAATGCTCAGATCAGAAAGAAGTTTCACAGAATGCTTCTGTGTAGTTTATATTTGAATATATTCCTTTTTCCACTACTACGCTCTTAGCGCTCCAAATGTCCAGTTGCATTTTCTACAGAAAGTGTGTTCAGATCTGCTCAATCAAAAGTATGTTTTAACTCTGTTAGCTGAATGCACAGATCAGAAAGAAGTTTCACCGAATGATTCTGTGTAGTTTATATTTGAAGACATTCCTTTTTCCACTATTACCCACTTCGCGCTCCGAATCTCCACTTGCATTTTCTACAAAAAGAGTGTTTCATAACTGCTCAATCAAAAATATGTTTTATCTCTGTTAACTGAATTTACAGATCAGAAATAAGTTTCACAGAATGCATCTGTGTAGTTTTTATTTGAAGATATTCTTTTTCCCAATGTAGGCCTCTTAGCGCTTAGCATGTCCAATTGCAGTTTCTACAGAAAGAGTGTTTCAGAACGGCTCAATCAAAAGTAAGGTTCAACTCTGTTAGTTGAATGCACAGAACAGAAAGAATTTTCACAGAATGCTACTGTGTAGTTTATATTTGAATATATTCCTTTTTCCACTATTACCCTCTTAGCGCTACGAATGTCCACTTGCATTTTCTACAGAAAGAGTGTTCAGAACTGCGCAATCAAAAGTATGGTTTAACTCTGTTAGCTTAATGAACATATCAGAAATAAGTTTCACACAATGCTTCTGTGTAGTTTTTATTTGAAGATATTATTTTTCCCATTATAGGCCTCTTAGCGCTCAGAATGTCCAATTGCAGTTTCTACAGAAAGAGTGTTTCAGAAAGGCTCAATCAAAAGTAAGGTTCAACTCTGTTAGTTGAATGCACAGAACAGAAAGAAGTTTCATACAATGCTTCTGTGTAGTTTATATTTGAACATATTCTTTTTTCCACTATTATCCACTTAGCGCTACGAATGTCCAGTTGCATTTTCTACAGACAGAGTGTTTCAAAACTGCTCAATCAAAAGTGTGGTTTAACTCTGTTAGCTGAATGCTCAGATCAGAAAGAAGTTTCACAGAATGCTTCTTTGTAGTTTATATTTGAATATATTCCTTTTTCCACTACTACTCTCTTAGCGCTCCAAATGTCCAGTTGCATTTTCTACAGAAAGAGTGTTCAGATCTGTTGAATCAAAAGTATGGTTTAACTCTGTTAGCTGAATGCACAGATCAGAAAGAAGTTTCACAGAATGATTCTGTGTAGTTTATATTTGGAGACATTCCTTTTTCCACTCTTACCCTCTTAGCGCTCCGAAACTCCACTTGCATTTTCTACAGAAAGAGTGTTTCAGAACGGCTCAATCAAAAATAAGGTTCAACTCTTTTAGTTGAACAAACAGAACGGAAAGAAGTTTCACAGAATTCTTCTGTGTAGTTTTTATTTGTAGACATTCTTTTTCCCAATATAGGCCTCTTAGCGCTCAGAATGTCCAATTGCAGTTTCTACAGAAAGAGTGTTTCAGAACGGCTCAATCAAAAGTAAGGTTCAACTCTGTTAGTTGAATGCACAGAACAGAAAGAAGTTTCATACAATGCTTCTGTGTAGTTTATATTTGAACATATTCTTTTTTCCACTATTACCCACTTAGCGCTACGAATGTCCAGTTGCATTTTCTACAGACAGAGTGTTTCAAAACTGCTCAATCAAAAGTATGGTTTAACTCTGTTAGCTGAATGCTCAGATCAGAAAGAAGTTTCACAGAATGATTCTGTGTAGTTTATATTTGAATATATTCCTTTTTCCACTACTACGATCTTACTGCTCCAAATGTCCAGCTGCATTTTCAACAGAAAGAGTGTTCAGATCTGCTCAATCAAAAGTATGGTTTAACACTGTTAGCTGAATGCACAGATCAGAAAGAAGTTTCACCGAATGATTCCGTGTAGTTTATATTTGGAGACATTACTTTTTCCACTATTACCCTCTTAGCGCTCCGAATCTCCACTTGCATTTTCTACAAAAAGAGTGTTTCATAACTGCTCAATCAAAAATAAGTTTTATCTCTGTTAACTGAATTTACAGATCAGAAATAAGTTTCACAGAATGCATCTGTGTAGTTTTTATTTGGAGATATTCTTTTTCCCAATGTAGGCCTCTTAGCGCTTAGCATGTCCAATTGCAGTTTCTACAGAAAGAGTGTTTCAGAACGGCTCAATCAAAAGTAAGGTTCAACTCTGTTAGTTGAATGCACAGAACAGAAAGAATTTTCACAGAATGCTACTGTGTAGTTTATATTTGAATATATTCCTTTTTCCACTATTACCATCTTAGCGCTCCGAATGTCCACTTGCATTTTCTACAGAAAGAGTGTTCAGAACTGCGCAATCAAAAGTATGGTTTAACTCTGTTAGCTTAATGAACATATCAGAAATAAGTTTCACACAATGCTTCTGTGTAGTTTTTATTTGAAGATATTATTTTTCCCAGTATAGGCCTCCTAGCGCTCAGAATGTCCAATTGCAGTTTCTACAGAAAGAGTGTTTCAGAAAGGCTCAATCAAAAGTAAGGTTCAACTCTGTTAGTTGAATGCACAGAACAGAAAGGAGTTTCATACAATGCTTCTGTGTAGTTTATATTTGAACATATTCTTTTTTCCACTATTACCCAGTTAGCGCTACGAATGTCCAGTTGCATTTTCTACAGACAGAGTGTTTCAAAACTGCTCAATCAAAAGTATGGTTTAACTCTGTTAGCTGAATGCTCAGATCAGAAAGAAGTTTCACAGAATGCTTCTGTGTAGTTTATATTTGAATATATTCCTTTTTCCACTACTACTCTCTTAGCGCTCCAAATGTCCAGTTGCATTTTTACAGAAATAGTGTTCAGATCTGCTCAATCAAAAGTATGGTTTAACTCTGTTAGCTGAATGCACAGATCAGAAAGAAGTTTCACAGAATGATTCTGTGTAGTTTATATTTGGAGACATTCCTTTTTCCACTATTACCCTCTTAGCGCTCCGAATCTCCACTTGCATTTTCTACAGAAAGAGTGTTTCAGAACGGCTCAATCAAAACTAACGTTCAACTCTTTTAGTTGAACAAACAGAACAGAAAGAAGTTTCACACAATTCTTCTGTGTAGTTTTTATTTGTAGACATTCTTTTTCCCAATACAGGCCTCTTAGCGCTCAGAATGTCCAATTGCAGTTTCTACAGAAAGAGTGTTTCAGAACGGCTCAATCAAAAGTAAGGTTCAACTCTGTTAGTTGAATGCACAGAACAGAAAGAAGTTTCATACAATGTTTCTGTGTAGTTTATATTTGAACATATTCTTTTTTCCACTATTACCCACTTAGCGCTACGAATGTCCAGTTGCATTTTCTACAGACAGAGTGTTTCAAAACTGCTCAATCAAAAGTATGGTTTAACTCTGTTAGCTGAATGCTCAGATCAGAAAGAAGTTTCACAGAATGCTTCTGTGTAGTTTATATTTGAATATATTCCTTTTTCCACTACTACGCTCTTAGCGCTCCAAATGTCCAGTTGCATTTTCAACAGAAAGAGTGTTCAGATCTGCTCAATCAAAAGTATGGTTTAACTCTGTTAGCTGAATGCACAGATCAGAAATAAGTTTCACCGAATGATTCCGTGTAGTTTATATTTGAAGACATTCCTTTTTCCACTATTACCCTCTTAGCGCTCCGAATCTCCACTTGCATTTTCTACAAAAAGAGTGTTTCATAACTGCTCAATCAAAAATATGTTTTATCTCTGTTAACTGAATTTACAGATCAGAAATAAGTTTCACAGAATGCATCTGTGTAGTTTTTATTTGAAGATATTCTTTTTCCCAATGTAGGCCTCTTAGCGCTTAGCATGTCCAATTGCAGTTTCTACAGAAAGAGTGTTTCAGAACGGCTCAATCAAAAGTAAGGTTCAACTCTGTTAGTTGAATGCACAGAACAGAAAGAATTTTCACAGAATGCTACTGTGTAGTTTATATTTGAATATATTCCTTTTTCCACTATTACCCTCTTAGCGCTCCGAATGTCCACTTGCATTTTCTACAGAAAGAGTGTTCAGAACTGCGCAATCAAAAGTATGGTTTAACTCTGTTAGCTTAATGAACATATCAGAAATAAGTTTCACACAATGCTTCTGTGTAGTTTTTATTTGAAGGTATTATTTTTCCCAATATAGGCCTCCTAGCGCTCAGAATGTCCAATTGCAGTTTCTACAGAAAGAGTGTTTCAGAAAGGCTCAATCAAAAGTAAGGTTCAACTCTGTTAGTTGAATGCACAGAACAGAAAGAAGTTTCATACAATGCTTCTGTGTAGTTTATATTTGAACATATTCTTTTTTCCACTATTACCCACTTAGCGCTACGAATGTCCAGTTGCATTTTCTACAGACAGAGTGTTTCAAAACTGCTCAATCAAAAGTATGGTTTAACTCTGTTAGCTGAATGCTCAGATCAGAAAGAAGTTTCACAGAATGCTTCTGTGTAGTTTATATTTGAATATATTCCTTTTTCCACTAATACTCTCTTAGCGCTCCAAATGTCCAGTTGCATTTTCTACAGAAATAGTGTTCAGATCTGCTCAATCAAAAGTATGGTTTAACTCTGTTAGCTGAATGCACAGATCAGAAAGAAGTTTCACAGAATGATTCTGTGTAGTTTATATTTGGAGACATTCCTTTTTCCACTATTACCCTCTTAGCGCTCCGAATCTCCACTTGCATTTTCTACAGAAAGAGTGTTTCAGAACGGCTCAATCAAAACTAAGGTTCAACTCTTTTAGTTGAACAAACAGAACAGAAAGAAGTTTCACACAATTCTTCTGTGTAGTTTTTATTTGTAGACATTCTTTTTCCCAATATAGGCCTCTTAGCGCTCAGAATGTCCAATTGCAGTTTCTACAGAAAGAGTGTTTCAGAAAGGCTCAATCAAAAGTAAGGTTCAACTCTGTTAGTTGAATGCACAGAACAGAAAGAAGTTTCATACAATGCTTCTGTGTAGTTTATATTTGAACATATTCTTTTTTCCACTATTACCCACTTAGCGCTACGAATGTCCAGTTGCATTTTCTACAGACAGAGTGTTTCAAAACTGCTCAATCAAAAGTATGGTTTAACTCTGTTAGCTGAATGCTCAGATCAGAAAGAAGTTTCACAGAATGCTTCTGTGTAGTTTATATTTGAATATATTCCTTTTTCCACTACTACGCTCTTAGCGCTCCAAATGTCCAGTTGCATTTTCTACAGAAAGAGTGTTCAGATCTGCTCAATCAAAAGTATGGTTTAACTCTGTTAGCTGAATGCACAGATCAGAAAGAAGTTTCACCGAATGATTCCGTGTAGTTTATATTTGAAGACAT
Organism: Symphalangus syndactylus; assembly: GCF_028878055.3. Taxonomy (NCBI): domain Eukaryota; kingdom Metazoa; phylum Chordata; class Mammalia; order Primates; family Hylobatidae; genus Symphalangus; species Symphalangus syndactylus. The sequence goes on along the minus strand of NC_072430.2, from coordinate 152,713,815 downwards.
TCCTTTTTCCACTATTACCCTCTTAGCGCTCCGAATCTCCACTTGCATTTTCTACAAAAAGAGTGTTTCATAACTGCTCAATCAAAAATATGTTTTATCTCTGTTAACTGAATTTACAGATCAGAAATAAGTTTCACAGAATGCATCTGTGTAGTTTTTATTTGAAGATATTCTTTTTCCCAATGTAGGCCTCTTAGCGCTTAGCATGTCCAATTGCAGTTTCTACAGAAAGAGTGTTTCAGAACGGCTCAATCAATAGTAAGGTTCAATTCTGTTAGTTCAACGCACAGAACAGAAAGTATTTTCACAGAATGCTACTGTGTAGTTTATATTTGAATATATTCCTTTTTCCACTATTACCCTCTTAGCGCTCCGAATGTCCACTTGCATTTTCTACAGAAAGAGTGTTCAGAACTGCGCAATCAAAAGTATGGTTTAACTCTGTTAGCTTAATGAACATATCAGAAATAAGTTTCACACAATGCTTCTGTGTAGTTTTTATTTGAAGATATTATTTTTCCCAATATAGGCCTCTTAGCGCTCAGAATGTCCAATTGCAGTTTCTACAGAAAGAGTGTTTCAGAAAGGCTCAATCAAAGTAAGGTTCAACTCTGTTAGTTGAATGCACAGAACAGAAAGAAGTTTCATACAATGCTTCTGTGTAGTTTATATTTGAACATATTCTTTTTTCCACTATTACCCACTTAGCGCTACGAATGTCCAGTTGCATTTTCTACAGACAGAGTGTTTCAAAACTGCTCAATCAAAAGTATGGTTTAACTCTGTTAGCTGAATGCTCAGATCAGAAAGAAGTTTCACAGAATGCTTCTGTGTAGTTTATATTTGAATATATTCCTTTTTCCACTACTACGCTCTTAGCGCTCCAAATGTCCAGTTGCATTTTCAACAGAAAGAGTGTTCAGATCTGCTCAATCAAAAGTATGGTTTAACTCTGTTAGCTGAATGCACAGATCAGAAAGAAGTTTCACCGAATGATTCCGTGTAGTTTATATTTGAAGACATTCCTTTTTCCACTATTACCCTCTTAGCGCTCCGAATCTCCACTTGCATTTTCTACAAAAAGAGTGTTTCATAACTGCTCAATCAAAAATATGTTTTATCTCTGTTAACTGAATTTACAGATCAGAAATAAGTTTCACAGAATGCATCTGTGTAGTTTTTATTTGAAGATATTCTTTTTCCCAATGTAGGCCTCTTAGCGCTTAGCATGTCCAATTGCAGTTTCTACAGAAAGAGTGTTTCAGAACGGCTCAATCAAAAGTAAGGTTCAACTCTGTTAGTTGAATGCACAGAACAGAAAGAATTTTCACAGAATGCTACTGTGTAGTTTATATTTGAATATATTCCTTTTTCCACTATTACCCTCTTAGCGCTCCGAATGTCTACTTGCATTTTCTACAGAAAGAGTGTTCAGAACTGCGCAATCAAAAGTATGGTTTAACTCTGTTAGCTTAATGAACATATCAGAAATAAGTTTCACACAATGCTTCTGTGTAGTTTTTATTTGAAGGTATTATTTTTCCCAATATAGGCCTCCTAGCGCTCAGAATGTCCAATTGCAGTTTCTACAGAAAGAGTGTTTCAGAAAGGCTCAATCAAAAGTAAGGTTCAACTCTGTTAGTTGAATGCACAGAACAGAAAGAAGTTTCATACAATGCTTCTGTGTAGTTTATATTTGAACATATTCTTTTTTCCACTATTACCCACTTAGCGCTACGAATGTCCAGTTGCATTTTCTACAGACAGAGTGTTTCAAAACTGCTCAATCAAAAGTATGGTTTAACTCTGTTAGCTGAATGCTCAGATCAGAAAGAAGTTTCACAGAATGCTTCTGTGTAGTTTATATTTGAATATATTCCTTTTTCCACTACTACTCTCTTAGCGCTCCAAATGTCCAGTTGCATTTTCTACAGAAATAGTGTTCAGATCTGCTCAATCAAAAGTATGGTTTAACTCTGTTAGCTGAATGCACAGATCAGAAAGAAGTTTCACAGAATGATTCTGTGTAGTTTATATTTGGAGACATTCCTTTTTCCACTATTACCCTCTTAGCGCTCCGAATCTCCACTTGCATTTTCTACAGAAAGAGTGTTTCAGAACGGCTCAATCAAAACTAAGGTACAACTCTTTTAGTTGAACAAACAGAACAGAAAGAAGTTTCACACAATTCTTCTGTGTAGTTTTTATTTGTAGACATTCTTTTTCCCAATATAGGCCTCTTAGCGCTCAGAATGTCCAATTGCAGTTTCTACAGAAAGAGTGTTTCAGAAAGGCTCAATCAAAGTAAGGTTCAACTCTGTTAGTTGAATGCACAGAACAGAAAGAAGTTTCATACAATGCTTCTGTGTAGTTTATATTTGAACATATTCTTTTTTCCACTATTACCCACTTAGCGCTACGAATGTCCAGTTGCATTTTCTACAGACAGAGTGTTTCAAAACTGCTCAATCAAAAGTATGGTTTAACTCTGTTAGCTGAATGCTCCGATCAGAAAGAAGTTTCACAGAATGCTTCTGTGTAGTTTATATTTGAATATATTCCTTTTTCCACAACTACGCTCTTAGCGCTCCAAATGTCCAGTTGCATTTTCAACAGAAAGAGTGTTCAGATCTGCTCAATCAAAAGTATGGTTTAACTCTGTTAGCTGAATGCACAGATCAGAAAGAAGTTTCACCGAATGATTCCGTGTAGTTTATATTTGAAGACATTCCTTTTTCCACTATTACCCACTTAGCGCTCCGAATCTCCACTTGCATTTTCTACAAAAAGAGTGTTTCATAACTGCTCAATCAAAAATATGTTTTATCTCTGTTAACTGAATATACAGATCAGAAATAAGTTTCACAGAATGCATCTGTGTAGTTTTTATTTGGAGATATTCTTTTTCCCAATGTAGGCCTCTTAGCGCTTAGCATGTCCAATTGCAGTTTCTACAGAAAGAGTGTTTCAGAACGGCTCAATCAAAAGTAAGGTTCAACTCTGTTAGTTGAATGCACAGAACAGAAAGAATTTTCACAGAATGCTACTGTGTAGTTTATATTTGAATATATTCCTTTTTCCACTATTACCCTCTTAGCGCTCCGAATGTCCACTTGCATTTTCTACAGAAAGAGTGTTCAGAACTGCGCAATCAAAAGTATGGTTTAACTCTGTTAGCTTAATGAACATATCAGAAATAAGTTTCACACAATGCTTCTGTGTAGTTTTTATTTGAAGGTATTATTTTTCCCAATATAGGCCTCCTAGCGCTCAGAATGTCCAATTGCAGTTTCTACAGAAAGAGTGTTTCAGAAAGGCTCAATCAAAAGTAAGGTTCAACTCTGTTAGTTGAATGCACAGAACAGAAAGAAGTTTCATACAATGCTTCTGTGTAGTTTATATTTGAACATATTCTTTTTTCCACTATTACCCACTTAGTGCTACGAATGTCCAGTTGCATTTTCTACAGACAGAGTGTTTCAAAACTGCTCAATCAAAAGTATGGTTTAACTCTGTTAGCTGAATGCTCAGATCAGAAAGAAGTTTCACAGAATGCTTCTGTGTAGTTTATATTTGAATATATTCCTTTTCCACTACTACTCTCTTAGCGCTCCAATCGTCCAGTTGCATTTTCTACAGAAAGAGTGTTCAGATGTGCTCAATCAAAAGTATGGTTTAACTCTGTTAGCTGAATGCACAGATCAGAAAGAAGTTTCACAGAATGATTCTGTGTAGTTTATATTTGGAGACATTCCTTTTTCCACTATTACCCTCTTAGCGCTCCGAATCTCCACTTGCATTTTCTACAGAAAGAGTGTTTCAGAACGTCTCAATCAAAACTAAGGTTCAACTCTTTTAGTTGAACAAACAGAAAAGAAAGAAGTTTCACACAATTCTTCTGTGTAGTTTTTATTTATAGACATTCTTTTTCCCAATATAGGCCTCTTAGCGCTCAGAATGTCCAATTGCAGTTTCTACAGAAAGAGTGTTTCAGAACGGCTCAATCAAAAGTAAGGTTCAACTCTGTTAGTTGAATGCACAGAACAGAAAGAAGTTTCATACAATGCTTCTGTGTAGTTTATATTTGAACATACTATTTTTTCCACTATTACCCACTTAGCGCTACGAATGTCCAGTTGCATTTTCTACAGACAGAGTGTTTCAAAACTGCTCAATCAAAAGTATGGTTTAACTCTGTTAGCTGAATGCTCAGATCAGAAAGAAGTTTCACAGAATTCTTCTGTGTAGTTTATATTTGAATATATTCCTTTTTCCACTACTACGCTCTTAGCGCTCCAAATGTCCAGTTGCATTTTCTACAGAAAGAGTGTTCAGATCTGCTCAATCAAAAGTATGGTTTAACTCTGTTAGCTGAATGCACAGATCAGAAAGAAGTTTCACAGAATGATTCTGTGTAGTTTATATTTGGAGACATTCCTTTTTCCACTATTACCCTCTTAGCGCTCCGAATCTCCACTTGCATTTTCTACAGAAAGAGTGTTTCAGAACGGCTCAATCAAAACTAAGGTTCAACTCTTTTAGATGAACAAACAGAACAGAAAGTAGTTTCACACAATTCTTCTGTGTAGTTTTTATTTGTAGACATTCTTTTTCCCAATACAGGCCTCTTAGCGCTCAGAATGTCCAATTGCAGTTTCTACAGAAAGAGTGTTTCAGAACGGCTCAATCAAAAGTAAGGTTCAACTCTGTTAGTTGAATGCACAGAACAGAAAGAAGTTTCATACAATGCTTCTGTGTAGTTTATATTTGAACATATTCTTTTTTCCACTATTACCCACTTAGCGCTACGAATGTCCAGTTGCATTTTCTACAGACAGAGTGTTTCAAAACTGCTCAATCAAAAGTATGGTTTAACTCTGTTAGCTGAATGCTCAGATCAGAAAGAAGTTTCACAGAATGCTTCTGTGTAGTTTATATTTGAATATATTCCTTTTTCCACTACTACTCTCTTAGCGCTCCAAACGTCCAGTTGCATTTTCTACAGAAAGAGTGTTCAGATCTGCTCAATCAAAAGTATGGTTTAACACTGTTAGCTGAATGCACAGATCAGAAAGAAGTTTCACAGAATGATTCAGTGTAGTTTATATTTGGAGACATTCCTTTTTCCACTATTACCCTCTTAGCGCTCCGAATCTCCACTTGCATTTTCTACAGAAAGAGTGTTTCAGAACGTCTCAATCAAAACTAAGGTTCAACTCTTTTAGTTGAACAAACAGAAAAGAAAGAAGTTTCACACAATTCTTCTGTGTAGTTTTTATTTGTAGACATTCTTTTTCCCAATATAGGCCTCTTAGCGCTCAGAATGTCCAATTGCAGTTTCTACAGAAAGAGTGTTTCAGAACGGCTCAATCAAAAGTAAGGTTCAACTCTGTTAGTTGAATGCACAGAACAGAAAGAAGTTTCATACAATGCTTCTGTGTAGTTTATATTTGAACATACTATTTTTTCCACTATTACCCACTTAGCGCTACGAATGTCCAGTTGCATTTTCTACAGACAGAGTGTTTCAAAACTGCTCAATCAAAAGTATGGTTTAACTCTGTTAGCTGAATGCTCAGATCAGAAAGAAGTTTCACAGAATGCTTCTGTGTAGTTTATATTTGAATATATTCCTTTTTCCACTACTACTCTCTTAGCGCTCCAAATGTCCAGTTGCATTTTCTACAGAAAGAGTGTTCAGATCTGCTCAATCAAAAGTATGGTTTAACTCTGTTAGCTGAATGCACAGATCAGAAAGAAGTTTCACAGAATGATTCTGTGTAGTTTATATTTGGAGACATTCCTTTTTCCACTATTACCCTCTTAGCGCTCCGAATCTCCACTTGCATTTTCTACAGAAAGAGTGTTTCAGAACGGCTCAATCAAAACTAAGGTTCAACTCTTTTAGATGAACAAACAGAACAGAAAGAAGTTTCACACAATTCTTCTGTGTAGTTTTTATTTGTAGACATTCTTTTTCCCAACACAGGCCTCTTAGCGCTCAGAATGTCCAATTGCAGTTTCTACAGAAAGAGTGTTTCAGAACGGCTCAATCAAAAGTAAGGTTCAACTCTGTTAGTTGAATGCACAGAACAGAAAGAAGTTTCATACAATGCTTCTGTGTAGTTTATATTTGAACATATTCTTTTTTCCACTATTACCCACTTAGCGCTACGAATGTCCAGTTGCATTTTCTACAGACAGAGTGTTTCAAAACTGCTCAATCAAAAGTATGTTTTAACTCTGTTAGCTGAATGCTCAGATCAGAAAGAAGTTTCACAGAATGTTTCTGTGTAGTTTATATTTGAATATATTCCTTTTTCCACTACTACGCTCTTAGCGCTCCAAATGTCCAGTTGCATTTTCAACAGAAAGAGTGTTCAGATCTGCTCAATCAAAAGTATGGTTTAACTCCGTTAGCTGAATGCACAGATCAGAAAGAAGTTTCACCGAATGATTCCGTGTAGTTTATATTTGAAGACATTCCTTTTTCCACTATTACCCTCTTAGCGCTCCGAATCTCCACTTGCATTTTCTACAAAAAGAGTGTTTCATAACTGCTCAATCAAAAATATGTTTTATCTCTGTTAACTGAATTTACAGATCAGAAATAAGTTTCACAGAATGCATCTGTGTAGTTTTTATTTGAAGATATTCTTTTTCCCAATGTAGGCCTCTTAGCGCTTAGCATGTCCAATTGCAGTTTCTACAGAAAGAGTGTTTCAGAACGGCTCAATCAAAAGTAAGGTTCAACTCTGTTAGTTGAATGCACAGAACAGAAAGAATTTTCACAGAATGCTACTGTGTAGTTTATATTTGAATATATTCCTTTTTCCACTATTACCCTCTTAGCGCTCCGAATGTCCACTTGCATTTTCTACAGAAAGAGTTTTCAGAACTGCGCAATCAAAAGTATGGTTTAACTCTGTTAGCTTAATGAACATATCAGAAATAAGTTTCACACAATTCTTCTGTGTAGTTTTTATTTGAAGATATTATTTTTCCCAGTATAGGCCTCTTAGCGCTCAGAATGTCCAACTGCAGTTTCTACAGAAAGAGTGTTTCAGAAAGGCTCAATGAAAAGTAAGGTTCAACACTGTTAGTTGAATGCACAGAACAGAAAGAAGTTTCATACAATGCTTCTGTGTAGTTTATATTTGAACATATTCTTTTTTCCACTATTACCCACTTAGCGCTACGAATGTCCAGTTGCATTTTCTACAGACAGAGTGTTTCAAAACTGCTCAATCAAAAGTATGGTTTAACTCTGTTAGCTGAATGCTCAGATCAGAAAGAAGTTTCACAGAATCCTTCTGTGTAGTTTATATTTGAATATATTCCTTTTTCCACTACTACTCTCTTAGCGCTCCAAATGTCCAGTTGCATTTTCTACAGAAAGAGTGTTCAGATCTGTTGAATCAAAAGTATGGTTTAACTCTGTTAGCTGAATGCACAGATCAGAGAGAAGTTTCACAGAATGATTCTGTGTAGTTTATATTTGGAGACATTCCTTTTTCCACTATTACCCTCTTAGCGCTCCGAAACTCCACTTGCATTTTCTACAGAAAGAGTGTTTCAGAACGGCTCAATCAAAACTATGGTTCAACTCTTTTAGTTGAACAAACAGAACGGAAAGAAGTTTCACACAATTCTTCCGTGTAGTTTTTATTTGTAGACATTCTTTTTCCCATTATAGGCCTCTTAGCGCTCAGAATGTCCAATTGCAGTTTCTACAGAAAGAGTGTTTCAGAACGGCTCAATCAAAAGTAAGGTTCAACTCTGTTAGTTGAATGCACAGAACAGAAAGAAGTTTCATACAATGCTTCTGTGTAGTTTATATTTGAACATATTCTTTTTTCCACTATTACCCACTTAGCGCTACGAATGTCCAGTTGCATTTTCTACAGACAGAGTGTTTCAAAACTGCTCAATCAAAAGTATGGTTTAACTCTGTTAGCTGAATGCTCAGATCAGAAAGAAGTTTCACAGAATGCTTCTGTGTAGTTTATATTTTAATATATTCCTTTTTCCACTACTACGCTCTTAGCGCTCCAAATGTCCAGTTGCATTTTCTACAGAAAGAGTGTTCAGATCTGCTCAATCAAAAGTATGGTTTAACTCTGTTAGCTGAATGCACAGATCAGAAAGAAGTTTCACAGAATGATTCTGTGTAGTTTATATTTGGAGACATTCCTTTTTCCACTATTACCCTCTTAGCGCTCCGAATCTCCACTTGCATTTTCTACAGAAAGAGTGTTTCAGAACGGCTCAATCAAAACTAAGGTTCAACTCTTTTAGATGAACAAACAGAACAGAAAGTAGTTTCACACAATTCTTCTGTGTAGTTTTTATTTGTAGACATTCTTTTTCCCAATACAGGCCTCTTAGCGCTCAGAATGTCCAATTGCAGTTTCTACAGAAAGAGTGTTTCAGAACGGCTCAATCAAAAGTAAGGTTCAACTCTGTTAGTTGAATGCACAGAACAGAAAGAAGTTTCATACAATGCTTCTGTGTAGTTTATATTTGAACATATTCTTTTTTCCACTATTACCCACTTAGCGCTACGAATGTCCAGTTGCATTTTCTACAGACAGAGTGTTTCAAAACTGCTCAATCAAAAGTATGGTTTAACTCTGTTAGCTGAATGCTCAGATCAGAAAGAAGTTTCACAGAATGCTTCTGTGTAGTTTATATTTGAATATATTCCTTTTTCCACTACTACTCTCTTAGCGCTCCAAACGTCCAGTTGCATTTTCTACAGAAAGAGTGTTCAGATCTGCTCAATCAAAAGTATGGTTTAACACTGTTAGCTGAATGCACAGATCAGAAAGAAGTTTCACAGAATGATTCAGTGTAGTTTATATTTGGAGACATTCCTTTTTCCACTATTACCCTCTTAGCGCTCCGAATCTCCACTTGCATTTTCTACAGAAAGAGTGTTTCAGAACGTCTCAATCAAAACTAAGGTTCAACTCTTTTAGTTGAACAAACAGAAAAGAAAGAAGTTTCACACAATTCTTCTGTGTAGTTTTTATTTGTAGACATTCTTTTTCCCAATATAGGCCTCTTAGCGCTCAGAATGTCCAATTGCAGTTTCTACAGAAAGAGTGTTTCAGAACGGCTCAATCAAAAGTAAGGTTCAACTCTGTTAGTTGAATGCACAGAACAGAAAGAAGTTTCATACAATGCTTCTGTGTAGTTTATATTTGAACATACTATTTTTTCCACTATTACCCACTTAGCGCTACGAATGTCCAGTTGCATTTTCTACAGACAGAGTGTTTCAAAACTGCTCAATCAAAAGTATGGTTTAACTCTGTTAGCTGAATGCTCAGATCAGAAAGAAGTTTCACAGAATGCTTCTGTGTAGTTTATATTTGAATATATTCCTTTTTCCACTACTACTCTCTTAGCGCTCCAAATGTCCAGTTGCATTTTCTACAGAAAGAGTGTTCAGATCTGCTCAATCAAAAGTATGGTTTAACTCTGTTAGCTGAATGCACAGATCAGAAAGAAGTTTCACAGAATGATTCTGTGTAGTTTATATTTGGAGACATTCCTTTTTCCACTATTACCCTCTTAGCGCTCCGAATCTCCACTTGCATTTTCTACAGAAAGAGTGTTTCAGAACGGCTCAATCAAAACTAAGGTTCAACTCTTTTAGATGAACAAACAGAACAGAAAGAAGTTTCACACAATTCTTCTGTGTAGTTTTTATTTGTAGACATTCTTTTTCCCAACACAGGCCTCTTAGCGCTCAGAATGTCCAATTGCAGTTTCTACAGAAAGAGTGTTTCAGAACGGCTCAATCAAAAGTAAGGTTCAACTCTGTTAGTTGAATGCACAGAACAGAAAGAAGTTTCATACAATGCTTCTGTGTAGTTTATATTTGAACATATTCTTTTTTCCACTATTACCCACTTAGCGCTACGAATGTCCAGTTGCATTTTCTACAGACAGAGTGTTTCAAAACTGCTCAATCAAAAGTATGTTTTAACTCTGTTAGCTGAATGCTCAGATCAGAAAGAAGTTTCACAGAATGTTTCTGTGTAGTTTATATTTGAATATATTCCTTTTTCCACTACTACGCTCTTAGCGCTCCAAATGTCCAGTTGCATTTTCAACAGAAAGAGTGTTCAGATCTGCTCAATCAAAAGTATGGTTTAACTCCGTTAGCTGAATGCACAGATCAGAAAGAAGTTTCACCGAATGATTCCGTGTAGTTTATATTTGAAGACATTCCTTTTTCCACTATTACCCTCTTAGCGCTCCGAATCTCCACTTGCATTTTCTACAAAAAGAGTGTTTCATAACTGCTCAATCAAAAATATGTTTTATCTCTGTTAACTGAATTTACAGATCAGAAATAAGTTTCACAGAATGCATCTGTGTAGTTTTTATTTGAAGATATTCTTTTTCCCAATGTAGGCCTCTTAGCGCTTAGCATGTCCAATTGCAGTTTCTACAGAAAGAGTGTTTCAGAACGGCTCAATCAAAAGTAAGGTTCAACTCTGTTAGTTGAATGCACAGAACAGAAAGAATTTTCACAGAATGCTACTGTGTAGTTTATATTTGAATATATTCCTTTTTCCACTATTACCCTCTTAGCGCTCCGAATGTCCACTTGCATTTTCTACAGAAAGAGTTTTCAGAACTGCGCAATCAAAAGTATGGTTTAACTCTGTTAGCTTAATGAACATATCAGAAATAAGTTTCACACAATTCTTCTGTGTAGTTTTTATTTGAAGATATTATTTTTCCCAGTATAGGCCTCTTAGCGCTCAGAATGTCCAACTGCAGTTTCTACAGAAAGAGTGTTTCAGAAAGGCTCAATGAAAAGTAAGGTTCAACACTGTTAGTTGAATGCACAGAACAGAAAGAAGTTTCATACAATGCTTCTGTGTAGTTTATATTTGAACATATTCTTTTTTCCACTATTACCCACTTAGCGCTACGAATGTCCAGTTGCATTTTCTACAGACAGAGTGTTTCAAAACTGCTCAATCAAAAGTATGGTTTAACTCTGTTAGCTGAATGCTCAGATCAGAAAGAAGTTTCACAGAATCCTTCTGTGTAGTTTATATTTGAATATATTCCTTTTTCCACTACTACTCTCTTAGCGCTCCAAATGTCCAGTTGCATTTTCTACAGAAAGAGTGTTCAGATCTGTTGAATCAAAAGTATGGTTTAACTCTGTTAGCTGAATGCACAGATCAGAGAGAAGTTTCACAGAATGATTCTGTGTAGTTTATATTTGGAGACATTCCTTTTTCCACTATTACCCTCTTAGCGCTCCGAAACTCCACTTGCATTTTCTACAGAAAGAGTGTTTCAGAACGGCTCAATCAAAACTATGGTTCAACTCTTTTAGTTGAACAAACAGAACGGAAAGAAGTTTCACACAATTCTTCCGTGTAGTTTTTATTTGTAGACATTCTTTTTCCCATTATAGGCCTCTTAGCGCTCAGAATGTCCAATTGCAGTTTCTACAGAAAGAGTGTTTCAGAACGGCTCAATCAAAAGTAAGGTTCAACTCTGTTAGTTGAATGCACAGAACAGAAAGAAGTTTCATACAATGCTTCTGTGTAGTTTATATTTGAACATATTCTTTTTTCCACTATTACCCACTTAGCGCTACGAATGTCCAGTTGCATTTTCTACAGACAGAGTGTTTCAAAACTGCTCAATCAAAAGTATGGTTTAACTCTGTTAGCTGAATGCTCAGATCAGAAAGAAGTTTCACAGAATGCTTCTGTGTAGTTTATATTTTAATATATTCCTTTTTCCACTACTACGCTCTTAGCGCTCCAAATGTCCAGTTGCATTTTCTACAGAAAGAGTGTTCAGATCTGCTCAATCAAAAGTATGGTTTAACTCTGTTAGCTGAATGCACAGATCAGAAAGAAGTTTCACCGAATGATTCTGTGTAGTTTATATTTGAAGACATTCCTTTTTCCACTATTACCCTCTTAGCGCTCCGAATCTCCACTTGCATTTTCTACAAAAAGAGTGTTTCATAACTGCTCAATCAAAAATATGTTTTATCTCTGTTAACTGAATTTACAGATCAGAAATAAGTTTCACAGAATGCATCTGTGTAATTTTTATTTGAAGATATTCTTTTTCCCAATGTAGGCCTCTTAGCGCTTAGCATGTCCAATTGCAGTTTCTACAGAAAGAGTGTTTCAGAACGGCTCAATCAAAAGTAAGGTTCAACTCTGTTAGTTCAATGCACAGAACAGAAGGTATTTTCACAGAATGCTACTGTGTAGTTTATATTTGAATATATTCCTTTTTCCACTATTACCCTCTTAGCGCTCCGAATGTCCACTTGCATTTTCTACAGAAAGAGTGTTCAGAACTGCGCAATCAAAAGTATGGTTTAACTCTGTTAGCTTAATGAACATATCAGAAATAAGTTTCACACAATGCTTCTGTGTAGTTTTTATTTGAAGATATTATTTTTCCCATTATAGGCCTCTTAGCGCTGAGAATGTCCAATTGCAGTTTCTACAGAAAGAGTGTTTCAGAAAGGCTCAATCAAAAGTAAGGTTCAACTCTGTTAGTTGAATGCACAGAACAGAAAGAAGTTTCATACAATGCTTCTGTGTAGTTTATATTTGAACATATTCTTTTTTCCACTATTACCCACTTAGCGCTACGAATGTCCAGTTGCATTTTCTACAGACAGAGTGTTTCAAAACTGCTCAATCAAAAGTATGGTTTAACTCTGTTAGCTGAATGCTCAGATCAGAAAGAAGTTTCACAGAATGCTTCTGTGTAGTTTATATTTGAATATATTCCTTTTTCCACTACTACGCTCTTAGCGCTCCAAATGTCCAGTTGCATTTTCAACAGAAAGAGTGTTCAGATCTGCTCAATCAAAAGTATGGTTTAACTCTGTTAGCTGAATGCACAGATCAGAAAGAAGTTTCACCGAATGATTCCGTGTAGTTTATATTTGAAGACATTCCTTTTTCCACTATTACCCTCTTAGCGCTCTGAATCTCCACTTGCATTTTCTACAAAAAGAGTGTTTCATAACTGCTCAATCAAAAATAAGTTTTATCTCTGTTAACTGAATTTACAGATCAGAAATAAGTTTCACAGAATGCATCTGTGTAGTTTTTATTTGGAGATATTCTTTTTCCCAATGTAGGCCTCTTAGCGCTTAGCATGTCCAATTGCAGTTTCTACAGAAAGAGTATTTCAGAACGGCTCAATCAAAAGTAAGGTTCAACTCTCTTAGTTGAATGCACAGAACAGAAAGAATTTTCACAGAATGCTACTGTGTAGTTTATATTTGAATATATTCCTTGTTCCACTATTACCCTATTAGCGCTCCGAATGTCCACTTGCATTTTCTACAGAAAGAGTGTTCAGAACTGCGCAATCAAAAGTATGGTTTAACTCTGTTAGCTTAATGAACATATCAGAAATAAGTTTCACACCATGCTTCTGTGTAGTTTTTATTTGAAGGTATTATTTTTCCCAATATAGGCCTCCTAGCGCTCAGAATGTCCAATTGCAGTTTCTACAGAAAGAGTGTTTCAGAAAGGCTCAATCAAAAGTAAGGTTCAACTCTGTTAGTTGAATGCACAGAACAGAAAGAAGTTTCATACAATGCTTCTGTGTAGTTTATATTTGAACATATTCTTTTTTCCACTATTACCCACTTAGCGCTACGAATGTCCAGTTGCATTTTCTACAGACAGAGTGTTTCAAAACTGCTCAATCAAAAGTATGGTTTAACTCTGTTAGCTGAATGCTCAGATCAGAAAGAAGTTTCACAGAATGCTTCTGTGTAGTTTATATTTGAATATATTCCTTTTTCCACTACTACTCTCTTAGCGCTCCAAATGTCCAGTTGCATTTTCTACAGAAAGAGTGTTCAGATCTGTTGAATCAAAAGTATGGTTTAACTCTGTTAGCTGAATGCACAGATCACAAAGAAGTTTCACAGAATGATTCTGTGTAGTTTATATTTGGAGACATTCCTTTTTCCACTATTACCATTTTAGCACTCCGAAACTCCACTTGCATTTTCTACAGAAAGAGTGTTTCAGAACGGCTCAATCAAAACTAAGGTTCAACTCTTTTAGTTGAACAAACAGAACGGAAAGAACTTTCACTCAATTCTTCTGTGTAGTTTTTATTGTAGACATTCTTTTTCCCAATATAGGCCTCTTAGCGCTCAGAATGTCCAATTGCAGTTTCTACAGAAAGAGTGTTTCAGAACGGCTCAATCAAAAGTAAGGTTCAACTCTGTTAGTTGAATGCACAGAACAGAAAGAAGTTTCATACAATGCTTCTGTGTAGTTTATATTTGAACATATTCTTTTTTCCACTATTACCCACTTAGTGCTACGAATGTCCAGTTGCATTTTCTACAGACAGAGTGTTTCAAAACTGCTCAATCAAAAGTATGGTTTAACTCTGTTAGCTGAATGCTCAGATCAGAAAGAAGTTTCACAGAATGCTTCTGTGTAGTTTATATTTGAATATATTCCTTTTTCCACTACTACGCTCTTAGCGCTCCAAATGTCCAGTTGCATTTTCTACAGAAAGAGTGTTCAGATCTGCTCAATCAAAGGTATGGTTTAACTCTGCTAGCTGAATGCACAGATCAGAAAGATGTTTCACCGAATGATTCTGTGTAGTTTATATTTGAAGACATTCCTTTTTCCACTATTACCCTCTTAGCGCTCCGAATCTCCACTTGCATTTTCTACAAAAAGAGTGTTTCATAACTGCTCAATCAAAAATATGTTTTATCTCTGTTAACTGAATTTACAGATCAGAAATACGTTTCACAGAATGCATCTGTGTAGTTTTCATTTGAAGATATTCTTTTTCCCAATGTAGGCCTCTTAGCGCTTAGCATGTCCAATTGCAGTTTCTACAGAAAGAGTGTTTCAGAACGGCTCAATAAAAAAGTAAGGTTCAACTCTGTTAGTTGAATGCACAGAACAGAAAGTATTTTCACAGAATGCTACTGTGTAGTTTATATTTGAATATATTCCTTTTTCCACTATTACCCTCTTAGCGCTCCGAATGTCCACTTGCATTTTCTACAGAAAGAGTGTTCAGAACTGCGCAATCAAAAGTATGGTTTAACTCTGTTAGCTTAATGAACATATCAGAAATAAGTTTCACACAATGCTTCTGTGTAGTTTTTATTTGAAGATATTATTTTTCCCAATACAGGCCTCTTAGCGCTCAGAATGTCCAATTGCAGTTTCTACAGAAAGAGTGTTTCAGAAAGGCTCAAACAAAGTATGGTTCAACTCTGTTAGTTGAATGCACAGAACAGAAAGAAGTTTCATACAATGCTTCTGTGTAGTTTATATTTGAACATATTTTTTTTTCCACTATTTCCCACTTAGCGCTACGAATGTCCAGTTGCATTTTCTACAGACAGAGTGTTTCAAAACTGCTCAATCAAAAGTATGGTTTAACTCTGTTAGCTGAATGCTCAGATCAGAAAGAAGTTTCACAGAATGCTTCTGTGTAGTTTATATTTGAATATATTACTTTTTCCACTACTACGCTCTTAGCGCTCCAAATGTCCAGTTGCATTTTCAACAGAAAGAGTGTTCAGATCTGCTCAATCAAAAGTATGGTTTAACTCTGTTAGCTGAATGCACAGATCAGAAAGAAGTTTCACCGAATGATTCTGTGTAGTTTATATTTGAAGACATTCCTTTTTCCACTATTACCCTCTTAGCGCTCCGAATCTCCACTTGCATTTTCTACAAAAAGAGTGTTTCATAACTGCTCAATCAAAAATATGTTTTATCTCTGTTAACTGAATTTACAGATCAGAAATAAGTTTCACAGAATGCATCTGTGTAGTTTTTATTTGAAGATATTCTTTTTCCCAATGTAGGCCTCTTAGCGCTTAGCATGTCCAATTGCAGTTTCTACAGAAAGAGTGTTTCAGAACGGCTCAATCAAAAGTAAGGTTCAACTCTGTTAGTTGAATGCACAGAACAGAAAGAATTTTCACAGAATGCTACTGTGTAGTTTATATTTGAATATATTCCTTTTTCCACTATTACCCTCTTAGCGCTCCGAATGTCCACTTGCATTTTCTACAGAAAGAGTGTTCAGAACTGCGCAATCAAAAGTATGGTTTAACTCTGTTAGCTTAATGAACATATCAGAAATAAGTTTCACACAATGCTTCTGTGTAGTTTTTATTTGAAGATATTATTTTTCCCAATACAGGCCTCTTAGCGCTCAGAATGTCCAATTGCAGTTTCTACAGAAAGAGTGTTTCAGAAAGGCTCAAACAAAAGTAAGGTTCAACTCTGTTAGTTGAATGCACAGAACAGAAAGAAGTTTCATACAATGCTTCTGTGTAGTTTATATTTGAACATATTCTTTTTTCCACTATTACCCACTTAGCGCTACGAATGTCCAGTTGCATTTTCTACAGACAGAGTGTTTCAAAACTGCTCAATCAAAAGTATGGTTTAACTCTGTTAGCTGAATGCTCAGATCAGAAAGAAATTTCACAGAATGCTTCTGTGTCGTTTATATTTGAATATATTCCTTTTTCCACTACTACTCTCTTAGCGCTCCAAATGTCCAGTTGCATTTTCTACAGAAAGAGTGTTCAGATCTGCTCAATCAAAAGTATGGTTTAACTCTGTTAGCTGAATGCACAGATCAGAAAGAAGTTTCACAAAATGATTCTGTGTAGTTTATATTTGGAAACATTCCTTTTTCCACTATTACCCTCTTAGCGCTCCGAATCTCCACTTGCATTTTCTACAGAAAGAGTGTTACAGAACGGCTCAATCAAAACTAAGGTTCAACTCTTTTAGTTGAACAAACAGAACAGAAAGAAGTTTCACACAATTCTTCTGTGTAGTTTTTATTTGTAGACATTCTTTTTCCCAATATAGACCTCTTAGCGCTCAGAATGTCCAATTGCAGTTTCTACAGAAAGAGTGTTTCAGAACGGCTGAGTCAAAAGTAAGGTTCAACTCTGTTAGTTGAATGCACAGAACAGAAAGAAGTTTCATACAATGCTTCTGTGTAGTTTACATTTGAACATATTCTTTTTTCCACTATTACCCACTTAGCGCTACGAATGTCCAGTTGCATTTTCTACAGACAGAGTGTTTCAAAACTGCTCAATCAAAAGTATGGTTTAACTCTGTTAGCTGAATGCTCAGATCAGAACGAAGTTTCACCGAATGATTCTGTGTAGTTTATATTTGAAGACATTCCTTTTTCCACTATTACCCTCTTAGCGCTCCGAATCTCCACTTGCATTTTCTACAAAAAGAGTGTTTCATAACTGCTCAATCAAAAATATGTTTTATCTCTGTTAACTGAATTTACAGATCAGAAATAAGTTTCACAGAATGCATCTGTGTAGTTTTTATTTGAAGATATTCTTTTTCCCAATGTAGGCCTCTTAGCGCTTAGCATGTCCAATTGCAGTTTCTACAGAAAGAGTGTTTCAGAACGGCTCAATCAAAAGTAAGGTTCAACTCTGTTAGTTGAATGCACAGAACAGAAATAATTTTCACAGAATGCTACTGTGTAGTTTATATTTGAATATATTCCTTTTTCCACTATTACCCTCTTAGCGCTCCGAATGTCCACTTGCATTTTCTACAGAAAGAGTGTTCAGAACTGCGCAATCAAAAGTATGGTTTAACTCTGTTAGCTTAATGAACATATCAGAAATAAGTTTCACACAATGCTTCTGTGTAGTTTTTATTTGAAGATATTATTTTTCCCAATACAGGCCTCTTAGCGCTCAGAATGTCCAATTGCAGTTTCTACAGAAAGAGTGTTTCAGAAAGGCTCAAACAAAAGTAAGGTTCAACTCTGTTAGTTGAATGCACAGAACAGAAAGAAGTTTCATACAATGCTTCTGTGTAGTTTATATTTGAACATATTCTTTTTTCCACTATTACCCACTTAGCGCTACGAATGTCCAGTTGCATTTTCTACAGACAGAGTGTTTCAAAACTGCTCAATCAAAAGTATGGTTTAACTCTGTTACCTGAATGCTCAGATCAGAAAGAAGTTTCACAGAATGCTACTGTGTAGTTTATATTTGAATATATTCCTTTTTCCACTACTACGCTCTTAGCGCTCCAAATGTCCAGTTGCATTTTCAACAGAAAGAGTGTTCAGATCTGCTCAATCAAAAGTATGGTTTAACTCTGTTAGCTGAATGCACAGATCAGAAAGAAGTTTCACCGAATGATTCTGTGTAGTTTATATTTGAAGACATTACTTTTTCCACTATTACCCTCTTAGCGCTCCGAATCTCCACTTGCATTTTCTACAAAAAGAGTGTTTCATAACTGCTCAATCAAAAATATGTTTTATCTCTGTTAACTGAATTTACAGATCAGAAATAAGTTTCACAGAATGCATCTGTGTAGTATTTATTTGAAGATATTCTTTTTCCCAATGTAGGCCTCTTAGCGCTTAGCATGTCCAATTGCAGTTTCTACAGAAAGAGTGTTTCAGAACGGCTCAATCAAAAGTAAGGTTCAACTCTGTTAGTTGAATGCACAGAACAGAAAGAATTTTCACAGAATGCTACTGTGTAGTTTATATTTGAATATATTCCTTTTTCCACTATTACCCTCTTAGCGCTCCGAATGTCCACTTGCATTTTCTACAGAAAGAGTGTTCAGAACTGCGCAATCAAAAGTATGGTTTAACTCTGTTAGCTTAATGAACATATCAGAAATAAGTTTCACACAATGCTTCTGTGTAGTTTTTATTTGAAGATATTATTTTTCCCAATACAGGCCTCTTAGCGCTCAGAATGTCCAATTGCAGTTTCTACAGAAAGAGTGTTTCAGAAAGGCTCAAACAAAAGTAAGGTTCAACTCTGTTAGTTGAATGCACAGAACAGAAAGAAGTTTCATACAATGCTTCTGTGTAGTTTATATTTGAACATATTCTTTTTTCCACTATTACCCACTTAGCGCTACGAATGTCCAGTTGCATTTTCTACAGACAGAGTGTTTCAAAACTGCTCAATCAAAAGTATGGTTTAACTCTGTTAGCTGAATGCTCAGATCAGAAAGAAATTTCACAGAATGCTTCTGTGTCGTTTATATTTGAATATATTCCTTTTTCCACTACTACTCTCTTAGCGCTCCAAATGTCCAGTTGCATTTTCTACAGAAAGAGTGTTCAGATCTGCTCAATCAAAAGTATGGTTTAACTCTGTTAGCTGAATGCACAGATCAGAAAGAAGTTTCACAAAATGATTCTGTGTAGTTTATATTTGGAAACATTCCTTTTTCCACTATTACCCTCTTAGCGCTCCGAATCTCCACTTGCATTTTCTACAGAAAGAGTGTTACAGAACGGCTCAATCAAAACTAAGGTTCAACTCTTTTAGTTGAACAAACAGAACAGAAAGAAGTTTCACACAATTCTTCTGTGTAGTTTTTATTTGTAGACATTCTTTTTCCCAATATAGACCTCTTAGCGCTCAGAATGTCCAATTGCAGTTTCTACAGAAAGAGTGTTTCAGAACGGCTGAGTCAAAAGTAAGGTTCAACTCTGTTAGTTGAATGCACAGAACAGAAAGAAGTTTCATACAATGCTTCTGTGTAGTTTACATTTGAACATATTCTTTTTTCCACTATTACCCACTTAGCGCTACGAATGTCCAGTTGCATTTTCTACAGACAGAGTGTTTCAAAACTGCTCAATCAAAAGTATGGTTTAACTCTGTTAGCTGAATGCTCAGATCAGAACGAAGTTTCACCGAATGATTCTGTGTAGTTTATATTTGAAGACATTCCTTTTTCCACTATTACCCTCTTAGCGCTCCGAATCTCCACTTGCATTTTCTACAAAAAGAGTGTTTCATAACTGCTCAATCAAAAATATGTTTTATCTCTGTTAACTGAATTTACAGATCAGAAATAAGTTTCACAGAATGCATCTGTGTAGTTTTTATTTGAAGATATTCTTTTTCCCAATGTAGGCCTCTTAGCGCTTAGCATGTCCAATTGCAGTTTCTACAGAAAGAGTGTTTCAGAACGGCTCAATCAAAAGTAAGGTTCAACTCTGTTAGTTGAATGCACAGAACAGAAATAATTTTCACAGAATGCTACTGTGTAGTTTATATTTGAATATATTCCTTTTTCCACTATTACCCTCTTAGCGCTCCGAATGTCCACTTGCATTTTCTACAGAAAGAGTGTTCAGAACTGCGCAATCAAAAGTATGGTTTAACTCTGTTAGCTTAATGAACATATCAGAAATAAGTTTCACACAATGCTTCTGTGTAGTTTTTATTTGAAGATATTATTTTTCCCAATACAGGCCTCTTAGCGCTCAGAATGTCCAATTGCAGTTTCTACAGAAAGAGTGTTTCAGAAAGGCTCAAACAAAAGTAAGGTTCAACTCTGTTAGTTGAATGCACAGAACAGAAAGAAGTTTCATACAATGCTTCTGTGTAGTTTATATTTGAACATATTCTTTTTTCCACTATTACCCACTTAGCGCTACGAATGTCCAGTTGCATTTTCTACAGACAGAGTGTTTCAAAACTGCTCAATCAAAAGTATGGTTTAACTCTGTTACCTGAATGCTCAGATCAGAAAGAAGTTTCACAGAATGCTACTGTGTAGTTTATATTTGAATATATTCCTTTTTCCACTACTACGCTCTTAGCGCTCCAAATGTCCAGTTGCATTTTCAACAGAAAGAGTGTTCAGATCTGCTCAATCAAAAGTATGGTTTAACTCTGTTAGCTGAATGCACAGATCAGAAAGAAGTTTCACCGAATGATTCTGTGTAGTTTATATTTGAAGACATTCCTTTTTCCACTATTACCCTCTTAGCGCTCCGAATCTCCACTTGCATTTTCTACAAAAAGAGTGTTTCATAACTGCTCAATCAAAAATATGTTTTATCTCTGTTAACTGAATTTGCAGATCAGAAATAAGTTTCACAGAATGCATCTGTGTAGTATTTATTTGAAGATATTCTTTTTCCCAATGTAGGCCTCTTAGCGCTTAGCATGTCCAATTGCAGTTTCTACAGAAAGAGTGTTTCAGAACGGCTCAATCAAAAGTAAGGTTCAACTCTGTTAGTTGAATGCACAGAACAGAAAGAATTTTCACAGAATGCTACTGTGTAGTTTATATTTGAATATATTCCTTTTTCCACTATTACCCTCTTAGCGCTCCGAATGTCCACTTGCATTTTCTACAGAAAGAGTGTTCAGAACTGCGCAATCAAAAGTATGGTTTAACTCTGTTAGCTTAATGAACATATCAGAAATAAGTTTCACACAATGCTTCTGTGTAGTTTTTATTTGAAGATATTATTTTTCCCAATACAGGCCTCTTAGCGCTCAGAATGTCCAATTGCAGTTTCTACAGAAAGAGTGTTTCAGAAAGGCTCAAACAAAAGTAAGGTTCAACTCTGTTAGTTGAATGCACAGAACAGAAAGAAGTTTCATACAATGCTTCTGTGTAGTTTATATTTGAACATATTCTTTTTTCCACTATTACCCACTTAGCGCTACGAATGTCCAGTTGCATTTTCTACAGACAGAGTGTTTCAAAACTGCTCAATCAAAAGTATGGTTTAACTCTGTTAGCTGAATGCTCAGATCAGAAAGAAATTTCACAGAATGCTTCTGTGTAGTTTATATTTTAATATATTCCTTTTTCCACTACTACTCTCTTAGCGCTCCAAATGTCCAGTTGCATTTTCTACAGAAAGAGTGTTCAGATCTGCTCAATCAAAAGTATGGTTTAACTCTGTTAGCTGAATGCACAGATCAGAACGAAGTTTCACAAAATGATTCTGTGTAGTTTATATTTGGAGACATTCCTTTTTCCACTATTACCCTCTTAGCGCTCCGAATCTCCACTTGCATTTTCTACAGAAAGAGTGTTTCAGAACGGCTCAATCAAAACTAAGGTTCAACTCTTTTAGTTGAACAAACAGAACAGAAAGAAGTTTCACACAATTCTTCTGTGTAGTTTTTATTTGTAGACATTCTTTTTCCCAATATAGGCCTCTTAGCGCTCAGAATGTCCAATTGCAGTTTCTACAGAAAGAGTGATTCAGAACGGCTCAGTCAAAAGTAAGGTTCAACTCTGTTAGTTGAATGCACAGAACAGAAAGTAGTTTCATACAATGCTTCTGTGTAGTTTATATTGGAACATATTCTTTTTTCCACTATTACCCACTTAGCGCTACGAATGTCCAGTTGCATTTTCTACAGACAGAGTGTTTCAAAACTGCTCAATCAAAAGTATGGTTTAACTCTGTTAGCTGAATGCTCAGATCAGAAAGAAGTTTCACCGAATGATTCTGTGTAGTTTATATTTGAAGACATTCCTTTTTCCACTATTACCCTCTTAGCGCTCCGAATCTCCACTTGCATTTTCTACAAAAAGAGTGTTTCATAACTGCTCAATCAAAAATATGTTTTATCTCTGTTAACTGAATTTACAGATCAGAAATAAGTTTCACAGAATGCATCTGTGTAGTATTTATTTGAAGATATTCTTTTTCCCAATGTAGGCCTCTTAGCGCTTAGCATGTCCAATTGCAGTTTCTACAGAAAGAGTGTTTCAGAACGGCTCAATCAAAAGTAAGGTTCAACTCTGTTAGTTGAATGCACAGAACAGAAAGAATTTTCACAGAATGCTACTGTGTAGTTTATATTTGAATATATTCCTTTTTCCACTATTACCCTCTTAGCGCTCCGAATGTCCACTTGCATTTTCTACAGAAAGAGTGTTCAGAACTGCGCAATCAAAAGTATGGTTTAACTCTGTTAGCTTAATGAACGTATCAGAAATAAGTTTCACACAATGCTTCTGTGTAGTTTTTATTTGAAGATATTATTTTTCCCAATACAGGCCTCTTAGCGCTCAGAATGTCCAATTGCAGTTTCTACAGAAAGAGTGTTTCAGAAAGGCTCAAACAAAAGTAAGGTTCAACTCTGTTAGTTGAATGCACAGAACAGAAAGAAGTTTCATACAATGCTTCTGTGTAGTTTATATTTGAACATATTCTTTTTTCCACTATTACCCACTTAGCGCTACGAATGTCCAGTTGCATTTTCTACAGACAGAGTGTTTCAAAACTGCTCAATCAAAAGTATGGTTTAACTCTGTTAGCTGAATGCTCAGATCAGAAAGAAATTTCACAGAATGCTTCTGTGTAGTTTATATTTTAATATATTCCTTTTTCCACTACTACTCTCTTAGCGCTCCAAATGTCCAGTTGCATTTTCTACAGAAAGAGTGTTCAGATCTGCTCAATCAAAAGTATGGTTTAACTCTGTTAGCTGAATGCACAGATCAGAACGAAGTTTCACAAAATGATTCTGTGTAGTTTATATTTGGAGACATTCCTTTTTCCACTATTACCCTCTTAGCGCTCCGAATCTCCACTTGCATTTTCTACAGAAAGAGTGTTTCAGAACGGCTCAATCAAAACTAAGGTTCAACTCTTTTAGTTGAACAAACAGAACAGAAAGAAGTTTCACACAATTCTTCTGTGTAGTTTTTATTTGTAGACATTCTTTTTCCCAATATAGGCCTCTTAGCGCTCAGAATGTCCAATTGCAGTTTCTACAGAAAGAGTGATTCAGAACGGCTCAGTCAAAAGTAAGGTTCAACTCTGTTAGTTGAATGCACAGAACAGAAAGTAGTTTCATACAATGCTTCTGTGTAGTTTATATTGGAACATATTCTTTTTTCCACTATTACCCACTTAGCGCTACGAATGTCCAGTTGCATTTTCTACAGACAGAGTGTTTCAAAACTGCTCAATCAAAAGTATGGTTTAACTCTGTCAGCTGAATGCTCAGATCAGAAAGAAGTTTCACAGAATGCATCTGTGTAGTTTTTATTTGGAGATATTCTTTTTCCCAATGTAGGCCTCTTAGCGCTTAGCATGTCCAATTGCAGTTTCTACAGAAAGAATGTTTCAGAACGTCTCAATCAAAAGTAAGGTTCAACTCTGTTAGTTGAATGCACAGAACAGAAAGAATTTTCACAGAATGCCACTGTGTAGTTTATATTTGAATATATTCCTTTTTCCACTATTACCCTCTTAGCGCTCCGAATGTCCACTTGCATTTTCTACAGAAAGAGTGTTCAGAACTGCGCAATCAAAAGTATGGTTTAACTCTGTTAGCTTAATGAACATATCAGAAATAAGTTTCACACAATGCTTCTGTGTAGTTTTTATTTGAAGATATTATTTTTCCCAATATAGGCCTCTTAGCGCTCAGAATGTCCAATTGCAGTTTCTACAGAAAGAGTGTTTCAGAAAGGCTCAATCAAAAGTAAGGTTCAACTCTGTTAGTTGAATGCACAGAACAGAAAGAAGTTTCATACAATGCTTCTGTGTAGTTTATATTTGAACATATTCTTTTTTCCACTATTACCCACTTAGCGCTACGAATGTCCAGTTGCATTTTCTACAGACAGAGTGTTTCAAAACTGCTCAATCAAAAGTATGGTTTAACTCTGTTAGCTGAATGCTCAGATCAGAAAGAAGTTTCACAGAATGCTTCTGTGTAGTTTATATTTGAATATATTCCTTTTTCCACTACTACTCTCTTAGCGCTCCAAATGTCCAGTTGCATTTTCTACAGAAAGAGTGTTCAGATCTGTTGAATCAAAAGTATGGTTTAACTCTGTTAGCTGAATGCACAGATCAGAAAGAAGTTTCACAGAATGATTCTGTGTAGTTTATATTTGGAGACATTCCCTTTTCCACTATTACCCTTTTAGCGCTCCGAAACTCCACTTGCATTTTCTACAGAAAGAGTGTTTCAGAACGGCTCAATCAAAACTAAGGTTCAACTCTTTTAGTTGAACAAACAGAACGGAAAGAAGTTTCACACAATTCTTCTGTGTAGTTTTTATTTGTAGACATTCTTTTTCCCAATATAGGCCTCTTAGCGCTCAGAATGTCCAATTGCAGTTTCTACAGAAAGAGTGTTTCAGAACGGCTCAATCAAAAGTAAGGTTCAACTCTGTTAGTTGAATGCACAGAACAGAAAGAAGTTTCATACAATGCTTCTGTGTAGTTTATATTTGAACATATTCTTTTTTCCACTATTACCCACTTAGCGCTACGAATGTCCAGTTGCATTTTCTACAGACAGAGTGTTTCAAAACTGCTCAATCAAAAGTATGGTTTAACTCTGTTAGCTGAATGCTCAGATCAGAAAGAAATTTCACAGAATGCTTCTGTGTAGTTTATATTTTAATATATTCCTTTTTCCACTACTACTCTCTTAGCGCTCCAAATGTCCAGTTGCATTTTCTACAGAAAGAGTGTTCAGATCTGCTCAATCAAAAGTATGGTTTAACTCTGTTAGCTGAATGCACAGATCAGAACGAAGTTTCACAAAATGATTCTGTGTAGTTTATATTTGGAGACATTCCTTTTTCCACTATTACCCTCTTAGCGCTCCGAATCTCCACTTGCATTTTCTACAGAAAGAGTGTTTCAGAACGGCTCAATCAAAACTAAGGTTCAACTCTTTTAGTTGAACAAACAGAACAGAAAGAAGTTTCACACAATTCTTCTGTGTAGTTTTTATTTGTAGACATTCTTTTTCCCAATATAGGCCTCTTAGCGCTCAGAATGTCCAATTGCAGTTTCTACAGAAAGAGTGATTCAGAACGGCTCAGTCAAAAGTAAGGTTCAACTCTGTTAGTTGAATGCACAGAACAGAAAGTAGTTTCATACAATGCTTCTGTGTAGTTTATATTGGAACATATTCTTTTTTCCACTATTACCCACTTAGCGCTACGAATGTCCAGTTGCATTTTCTACAGACAGAGTGTTTCAAAACTGCTCAATCAAAAGTATGGTTTAACTCTGTCAGCTGAATGCTCAGATCAGAAAGAAGTTTCACAGAATGCATCTGTGTAGTTTTTATTTGGAGATATTCTTTTTCCCAATGTAGGCCTCTTAGCGCTTAGCATGTCCAATTGCAGTTTCTACAGAAAGAATGTTTCAGAACGTCTCAATCAAAAGTAAGGTTCAACTCTGTTAGTTGAATGCACAGAACAGAAAGAATTTTCACAGAATGCCACTGTGTAGTTTATATTTGAATATATTCCTTTTTCCACTATTACCCTCTTAGCGCTCCGAATGTCCACTTGCATTTTCTACAGAAAGAGTGTTCAGAACTGCGCAATCAAAAGTATGGTTTAACTCTGTTAGCTTAATGAACATATCAGAAATAAGTTTCACACAATGCTTCTGTGTAGTTTTTATTTGAAGATATTATTTTTCCCAATATAGGCCTCTTAGCGCTCAGAATGTCCAATTGCAGTTTCTACAGAAAGAGTGTTTCAGAAAGGCTCAATCAAAAGTAAGGTTCAACTCTGTTAGTTGAATGCACAGAACAGAAAGAAGTTTCATACAATGCTTCTGTGTAGTTTATATTTGAACATATTCTTTTTTCCACTATTACCCACTTAGCGCTACGAATGTCCAGTTGCATTTTCTACAGACAGAGTGTTTCAAAACTGCTCAATCAAAAGTATGGTTTAACTCTGTTAGCTGAATGCTCAGATCAGAAAGAAGTTTCACAGAATGCTTCTGTGTAGTTTATATTTGAATATATTCCTTTTTCCACTACTACTCTCTTAGCGCTCCAAATGTCCAGTTGCATTTTCTACAGAAAGAGTGTTCAGATCTGTTGAATCAAAAGTATGGTTTAACTCTGTTAGCTGAATGCACAGATCAGAAAGAAGTTTCACAGAATGATTCTGTGTAGTTTATATTTGGAGACATTCCCTTTTCCACTATTACCCTTTTAGCGCTCCGAAACTCCACTTGCATTTTCTACAGAAAGAGTGTTTCAGAACGGCTCAATCAAAACTAAGGTTCAACTCTTTTAGTTGAACAAACAGAACGGAAAGAAGTTTCACACAATTCTTCTGTGTAGTTTTTATTTGTAGACATTCTTTTTCCCAATATAGGCCTCTTAGCGCTCAGAATGTCCAATTGCAGTTTCTACAGAAAGAGTGTTTCAGAACGGCTCAATCAAAAGTAAGGTTCAACTCTGTTAGTTGAATGCACAGAACAGAAAGAAGTTTCATACAATGCTTCTGTGTAGTTTATATTTGAACATATTCTTTTTTCCACTATTACCCACTTAGCGCTACGAATGTCCAGTTGCATTTTCTACAGACAGAGTGTTTCAAAACTGCTCAATCAAAAGTATGGTTTAACTCTGTTAGCTGAATGCTCAGATCAGAAAGAAGTTTCACAGAATGCTTCTGTGTAGTTTATATTTGAATATATTCCTTTTTCCACTACTACGCTCTTAGCGCTCCAAATGTCCAGTTGCATTTTCAACAGAAAGGGTGTTCAGATCTGCTCAATCAAAAGTATGGTTTAACTCTGTTAGCTGAATGCACAGATCAGAAAGAAGTTTCACCGAATGATTCTGTGTAGTTTATATTTGAAGACATTCCTTTTTCCACTATTAAACTCTTAGCGCTCCGAATCTCCACTTGCATTTTCTACAAAAAGAGTGTTTCATAACTGCTCAATCAAAAATATGTTTTATCTCTGTTAACTGAATTTACAGATCAGAAATAAGTTTCACAGAATGCATCTGTGTAGTATTTATTTGAAGATATTCTTTTTCCCAATGTAGGCCTCTTAGCGCTTAGCATGTCCAATTGCAGTTTCTACAGAAAGAGTGTTTCAGAACGGCTCAATCAAAAGTAAGGTTCAACTCTGTTAGTTGAATGCACAGAACAGAAAGTATTTTCACAGAATGCTACTGTGTAGTTTATATTTGAATATATTCCTTTTTCCACTATTACCCTCTTAGCGCTCCGAATGTCCACTTGCATTTTCTACAGAAAGAGTGTTCAGAACTGCGCAATCAAAAGTATGGTTTAACTCTGTTAGCTTAATGAACATATCAGAAATAAGTTTCACACAATGCTTCTGTGTAGTTTTTATTTGAAGATATTATTTTTCCCAATACAGGCCTCTTAGCGTTCAGAATGTCCAATTGCAGTTTCTACAGAAAGAGTGTTTCAGAAAGGCTCAATCAAAAGTAAGGTTCAACTCTGTTAGTTGAATGCACAGAACAGAAAGAAGTTTCATACAATGATTCTGTGTAGGTTATATTTGAACATACTATTTTTTCCACTATTACCCACTTAGCGCTACGAATGTCCAGTTGCATTTTCTACAGACAGAGTGTTTCAAAACTGCTCAAGCAAAAGTATGGTTTAACTCTGTTAGCTGAATGCTCAGATCAGAAAGAAGATTCACAGAATGCTTCTGTGTAGTTTATATTTGAATATATTCCTTTTTCCACTACTACGCTCTTAGCGCTCCAAATGTCCAGTTGCATTTTCAACAGAAAGAGTGTTCAGATCTGCTCAATCAAAAGTATGGTTTAACTCTGTTAGCTGAATGCACAGATCAGAAAGAAGTTTCACCGAATGATTCTGTGTAGTTTATATTTGAAGACATTCCTTTTTCCACTATTACCCTCTTAGCGCTCCGAATCTCCACTTGCATTTTCTACAAAAAGAGTGTTTCATAACTGCTCAATCAAAAATATGTTTTATCTCTGTTAACTGAATTTACAGATCAGAAATAAGTTTCACAGAATGCATCTGTGTAGTATTTATTTGAAGATATTCTTTTTCCCAATGTAGGCCTCTTAGCGCTTAGCATGTCCAATTGCAGTTTCTACAGAAAGAGTGTTTCAGAACGGCTCAATCAAAAGTAAGGTTCAACTCTGTTAGTTGAATGCACAGAACAGAAAGTATTTTCACAGAATGCTACTGTGTAGTTTATATTTGAATATATTCCTTTTTCCACTATTACCCTCTTAGCGCTCCGAATGTCCACTTGCATTTTCTACAGAAAGAGTGTTCAGAACTGCGCAATCAAAAGTATGGTTTAACTCTGTTAGCTTAATGAACATATCAGAAATAAGTTTCACACAATGCTTCTGTGTAGTTTTTATTTGAAGATATTATTTTTCCCAATACAGGCCTCTTAGCGTTCAGAATGTCCAATTGCAGTTTCTACAGAAAGAGTGTTTCAGAAAGGCTCAATCAAAAGTAAGGTTCAACTCTGTTAGTTGAATGCACAGAACAGAAAGAAGTTTCATACAATGATTCTGTGTAGTTTATATATGAACATACTATTTTTTCCACTATTACCCACTTAGCGCTACGAATGTCCAGTTGCATTTTCTACAGACAGAGTGTTTCAAAACTGCTCAAGCAAAAGTATGGTTTAACTCTGTTAGCTGAATGCTCAGATCAGAAAGAAGATTCACAGAATGCTTCTGTGTAGTTTATATTTGAATATATTCCTTTTTCCACTACTACGCTCTTAGCGCTCCAAATGTCCAGTTGCATTTTCAACAGAAAGAGTGTTCAGATCTGCTCAATCAAAAGTATGGTTTAACTCTGTTAGCTGAATGCACAGATCAGAAAGAAGTTTCACCGAATGATTCTGTGTAGTTTATATTTGAAGACATTCCTTTTTCCACTATTACCCTCTTAGCGCTCCGAATCTCCACTTGCATTTTCTACAAAAAGAGTGTTTCATAACTGCTCAATCAAAAATATGTTTTATCTCTGTTAACTGAATTTACAGATCAGAAATAAGTTTCACAGAATGCATCTGTGTAGTTTTTATTTGAAGATATTCTTTTTCCCAATGTAGGCCTCTTAGCGCTTAGCATGTCCAATTGCAGTTTCTACAGAAAGAGTGTTTCAGAACGGCTCAATCAAAAGTAAGGTTCAACTCTGTTAGTTGAATGCACAGAACAGAAAGAATTTTCACAGAATGCCACTGTGTAGTTTATATTTGAATATATTCCTTTTTCCACTATTACCCTCTTAGCGCTCCGAATGTCCACTTGCATTTTCTACAGAAAGAGTGTTCAGAACTGCGCAATCAAAAGTATGGTTTAACTCTGTTAGCTTAATGAACATATCAGAAATAAGTTTCACACAATGCTTCTGTGTAGTTTTTATTTGAAGATATTATTTTTCCCAATATAGGCCTCTTAGCGCTCAGAATGTCCAATTGCAGTTTCTACAGAAAGAGTGTTTCAGAAAGGCTCAATCAAAAGTAAGGTTCAACTCTGTTATTTGAATGCACAGAACAGAAAGAAGTTTCATACAATGCTTCTGTGTAGTTTATATTTGAACATATTCTTTTTTCCACTATTACCCACTTAGCGCTACGAATGTCCAGTTGCATTTTCTACAGACAGAGTGTTTCAAAACTGCTCAATCAAAAGTATGGTTTAACTCGGTTTGGTGAATGCTCAGATCAGAAAGAAGTTTCACAGAATGCTTCTGTGTAGTTTATATTTGAATATATTCCTTTTTCCACTACTACTCTCTTAGCGCTCCAAATGTCCAGTTGCATTTTCTACAGAAAGAGTGTTCAGATCTGTTGAATCAAAAGTATGGTTTAACTCTGTTAGCTGAATGCACAGATCAGAAAGAAGTTTCACAGAATGATTCTGTGTAGTTTATATTTGGAGACATTCCCTTTTCCACTATTACCCTTTTAGCGCTCCGAAACTCCACTTGCATTTTCTACAGAAAGAGTGTTTCAGAACGGCTCAATCAAAACTAAGGTTCAACTCTTTTAGTTGAACAAACAGAACGGAAAGAAGTTTCACACAATTCTTCTGTGTAGTTTTTATTTGTAGACATTCTTTTTCCCAATATAGGCCTCTTAGCGCTCAGAATGTCCAATTGCAGTTTCTACAGAAAGAGTGTTTCAGAACGGCTCAATCAAAAGTAAGGTTCAACTCTGTTAGTTGAATGCACAGAACAGAAAGAAGTTTCATACAATGCTTCTGTGTAGTTTATATTTGAACATATTCTTTTTTCCACTATTACCCACTTAGCGCTACGAATGTCCAGTTGCATTTTCTACAGACAGAGTGTTTCAAAACTGCTCAATCAAAAGTATGGTTTAACTCTGTTAGCTGAATGCTCAGATCAGAAAGAAGTTTCACAGAATGCTTCTGTGTAGTTTATATTTGAATATATTCCTTTTTCCACTACTACGCTCTTAGCGCTCCAAATGTCCAGTTGCATTTTCAACAGAAAGGGTGTTCAGATCTGCTCAATCAAAAGTATGGTTTAACTCTGTTAGCTGAATGCACAGATCAGAAAGAAGTTTCACCGAATGATTCTGTGTAGTTTATATTTGAAGACATTCCTTTTTCCACTATTAAACTCTTAGCGCTCCGAATCTCCACTTGCATTTTCTACAAAAAGAGTGTTTCATAACTGCTCAATCAAAAATATGTTTTATCTCTGTTAACTGAATTTACAGATCAGAAATAAGTTTCACAGAATGCATCTGTGTAGTATTTATTTGAAGATATTCTTTTTCCCAATGTAGGCCTCTTAGCGCTTAGCATGTCCAATTGCAGTTTCTACAGAAAGAGTGTTTCAGAACGGCTCAATCAAAAGTAAGGTTCAACTCTGTTAGTTGAATGCACAGAACAGAAAGTATTTTCACAGAATGCTACTGTGTAGTTTATATTTGAATATATTCCTTTTTCCACTATTACCCTCTTAGCGCTCCGAATGTCCACTTGCATTTTCTACAGAAAGAGTGTTCAGAACTGCGCAATCAAAAGTATGGTTTAACTCTGTTAGCTTAATGAACATATCAGAAATAAGTTTCACACAATGCTTCTGTGTAGTTTTTATTTGAAGATATTATTTTTCCCAATACAGGCCTCTTAGCGTTCAGAATGTCCAATTGCAGTTTCTACAGAAAGAGTGTTTCAGAAAGGCTCAATCAAAAGTAAGGTTCAACTCTGTTAGTTGAATGCACAGAACAGAAAGAAGTTTCATACAATGATTCTGTGTAGGTTATATTTGAACATACTATTTTTTCCACTATTACCCACTTAGCGCTACGAATGTCCAGTTGCATTTTCTACAGACAGAGTGTTTCAAAACTGCTCAAGCAAAAGTATGGTTTAACTCTGTTAGCTGAATGCTCAGATCAGAAAGAAGATTCACAGAATGCTTCTGTGTAGTTTATATTTGAATATATTCCTTTTTCCACTACTACGCTCTTAGCGCTCCAAATGTCCAGTTGCATTTTCAACAGAAAGAGTGTTCAGATCTGCTCAATCAAAAGTATGGTTTAACTCTGTTAGCTGAATGCACAGATCAGAAAGAAGTTTCACCGAATGATTCTGTGTAGTTTATATTTGAAGACATTCCTTTTTCCACTATTACCCTCTTAGCGCTCCGAATCTCCACTTGCATTTTCTACAAAAAGAGTGTTTCATAACTGCTCAATCAAAAATATGTTTTATCTCTGTTAACTGAATTTACAGATCAGAAATAAGTTTCACAGAATGCATCTGTGTAGTATTTATTTGAAGATATTCTTTTTCCCAATGTAGGCCTCTTAGCGCTTAGCATGTCCAATTGCAGTTTCTACAGAAAGAGTGTTTCAGAACGGCTCAATCAAAAGTAAGGTTCAACTCTGTTAGTTGAATGCACAGAACAGAAAGTATTTTCACAGAATGCTACTGTGTAGTTTATATTTGAATATATTCCTTTTTCCACTATTACCCTCTTAGCGCTCCGAATGTCCACTTGCATTTTCTACAGAAAGAGTGTTCAGAACTGCGCAATCAAAAGTATGGTTTAACTCTGTTAGCTTAATGAACATATCAGAAATAAGTTTCACACAATGCTTCTGTGTAGTTTTTATTTGAAGATATTATTTTTCCCAATACAGGCCTCTTAGCGTTCAGAATGTCCAATTGCAGTTTCTACAGAAAGAGTGTTTCAGAAAGGCTCAATCAAAAGTAAGGTTCAACTCTGTTAGTTGAATGCACAGAACAGAAAGAAGTTTCATACAATGATTCTGTGTAGTTTATATATGAACATACTATTTTTTCCACTATTACCCACTTAGCGCTACGAATGTCCAGTTGCATTTTCTACAGACAGAGTGTTTCAAAACTGCTCAAGCAAAAGTATGGTTTAACTCTGTTAGCTGAATGCTCAGATCAGAAAGAAGATTCACAGAATGCTTCTGTGTAGTTTATATTTGAATATATTCCTTTTTCCACTACTACGCTCTTAGCGCTCCAAATGTCCAGTTGCATTTTCAACAGAAAGAGTGTTCAGATCTGCTCAATCAAAAGTATGGTTTAACTCTGTTAGCTGAATGCACAGATCAGAAAGAAGTTTCACCGAATGATTCTGTGTAGTTTATATTTGAAGACATTCCTTTTTCCACTATTACCCTCTTAGCGCTCCGAATCTCCACTTGCATTTTCTACAAAAAGAGTGTTTCATAACTGCTCAATCAAAAATATGTTTTATCTCTGTTAACTGAATTTACAGATCAGAAATAAGTTTCACAGAATGCATCTGTGTAGTTTTTATTTGAAGATATTCTTTTTCCCAATGTAGGCCTCTTAGCGCTTAGCATGTCCAATTGCAGTTTCTACAGAAAGAGTGTTTCAGAACGGCTCAATCAAAAGTAAGGTTCAACTCTGTTAGTTGAATGCACAGAACAGAAAGAATTTTCACAGAATGCCACTGTGTAGTTTATATTTGAATATATTCCTTTTTCCACTATTACCCTCTTAGCGCTCCGAATGTCCACTTGCATTTTCTACAGAAAGAGTGTTCAGAACTGCGCAATCAAAAGTATGGTTTAACTCTGTTAGCTTAATGAACATATCAGAAATAAGTTTCACACAATGCTTCTGTGTAGTTTTTATTTGAAGATATTATTTTTCCCAATATAGGCCTCTTAGCGCTCAGAATGTCCAATTGCAGTTTCTACAGAAAGAGTGTTTCAGAAAGGCTCAATCAAAAGTAAGGTTCAACTCTGTTATTTGAATGCACAGAACAGAAAGAAGTTTCATACAATGCTTCTGTGTAGTTTATATTTGAACATATTCTTTTTTCCACTATTACCCACTTAGCGCTACGAATGTCCAGTTGCATTTTCTACAGACAGAGTGTTTCAAAACTGCTCAATCAAAAGTATGGTTTAACTCGGTTTGGTGAATGCTCAGATCAGAAAGAAGTTTCACAGAATGCTTCTGTGTAGTTTATATTTGAATATATTCCTTTTTCCACTACTACTCTCTTAGCGCTCCAAATGTCCAGTTGCATTTTCTACAGAAAGAGTGTTCAGATCTGTTGAATCAAAAGTATGGTTTAACTCTGTTAGCTGAATGCACAGATCAGAAATGAGTTTCACAGAATGATTCTGTGTAGTTTATATTTGGAGACATTCCTTTTTCCACTATTACCCTCTTAGCGCTCCTAATCTCCACTTGCATTTTCTACAGAAAGAGTGTTTCAGAACGGCTCAATCAAAACTAAGGTTCAACTCTTTTAGTTGAACAAACAGAACAGAAAGAAGTTTCACACAATTCTTCTGTGTAGTTTTTATTTATAGACATCATTTTTCCCAA
Organism: Symphalangus syndactylus; assembly: GCF_028878055.3. Lineage (NCBI taxonomy): Eukaryota > Metazoa > Chordata > Mammalia > Primates > Hylobatidae > Symphalangus > Symphalangus syndactylus. The sequence goes on along the minus strand of NC_072430.2, from coordinate 152,679,323 downwards.
TATAGGCCTCTTAGCGCTCAGAATGTCCAATTGCAGTTTCTACAGAAAGAGTGTTTCAGAACGGCTCAATCAAAAGTAAGGTTCAACTCTGTTAGTTGAATGCACAGAACAGAAAGAAGTTTCATACAATGCTTCTGTGTAGTTTATATTTGAACATATTCTTTTTTCCACTATTACCCACTTAGCGCTACGAATGTCCAGTTGCATTTTCTACAGACAGAGTGTTTCAAAACTGCTCAATCAAAAGTATGGTTTAACTCTGTTAGCTGAATGCTCAGATCAGAAAGAAGTTTCACAGAATGCTTCTGTGTAGTTTATATTTGAATATATTCCTTTTTCCACTACTACGCTCTTAGCGCTCCAAATGTCCAGTTGCATTTTCTACAGAAAGAGTGTTCAGATCTGCTCAATCAAAAGTATGGTTTAACTCTGTTAGCTGAATGCACAGATCAGAAAGAAGTTTCACCGAATGATTCTGTGTAGTTTATATTTGAAGACATTCCTTTTTCCACTATTACCCTCTTAGCGCTCCGAATCTCCACTTGCATTTTCTACAAAAAGAGTGTTTCATAACTGCTCAATCAAAAATATGTTTTATCTCTGTTAACTGAATTTACAGATCAGAAATAAGTTTCACAGAATGCATCTGTGTAGTTTTTATTTGAAGATATTCTTTTTCCCAATGTAGGCCTCTTAGCGCTTAGCATGTCCAATTGCAGTTTCTACAGAAAGAGTGTTTCAGAAAGGCTCAATCAAAAATAAGGTTCAACTCTGTTAGTTGAATGCACAGAACAGAAGGAATTTTCACAGAATGCTACTGTGTAGTTTATATTTGAATATATTCCTTTTTCCACTATTACCCTCTTAGCGCTCCGAATGTCCACTTGCATTTTCTACAGAAAGAGTGTTCAGAACTGCGCAATCAAAAGTATGGTTTAACTCTGTTAGCTTAATGAACATATCAGAAATAAGTTTCACACAATGCTTCTGTGTAGTTTTTATTTGAAGATATTATTTTTCCCAATAGAGGCCTCTTAGCGCTCAGAATGTCCAATTGCAGTTTCTACAGAAAGAGTGTTTCAGAAAGGCTCAATCAAAAGTAAGGTTCAACTCTGTTAGTTGAATGCACAGAACAGAAAGAAGTTTCATACAATGCTTCTGTGTAGTTTATGTTTGAACATACTCTTTTTTCCACTATTACCCACTTAGCGCTACGAATGTCCAGTTGCATTTTCTACAGACAGAGTGTTTCAAAACTGCTCAATCAAAAGTATGGTTTAACTCTGTTAGCTGAATGCTCAGATCAGAAAGAAGTTTGACAGAATGCTTCTGTGTAGTTTATATTTGAATATATTCCTTTTTCCACTACTACTCTCTTAGCGCTCCAAATGTCCAGTTGCATTTTCTACAGAAAGAGTGTTCAGATCTGCTGAATCAAAAGTATGGTTTAACTCTGTTAGCTGAATGCACAGGTCAGAAAGAAGTTTCACAGAATGATTCTGTGTAGTTTATATTTGGTGACATTCCTTTTTCCACTATTACCCTCTTAGCGCTCCGAATCTCCACTTGCATTTTCTACAGAAAGAGTGTTTCAGAACGGCTCAATCAAAACTAAAGTTCAACTCTTTTAGTTGAACAAACAGAACAGAAAGAAGTTTCACACAATTCTTCTGTGTAGTTTTTATTTGTAGACATTCTTTTCCCAATATAGGCCTCTTAGCGCTCAGAATGTCCAATTGCAGTTTCTACAGAAAGAGTGTTTCAGAAAGGCTCAATCAAAAGTAAGGTTCAACTCTGTTAGTTGAATGCACAGAACAGAAAGAAGTTTCATACAATGCTTCTGTGTAGTTTATATTTGAACATATTCTTTTTTCCACTATTACCCACTTAGCGCTACGAATGTCCAGTTGCATTTTCTACAGACAGAGTGTTTCAAAACTGCTCAATCAAAAGTATGGTTTAACTCTGTTAGCTGAATGCTCAGATCAGAAAGAAGTTTCACAGAATGCTTCTGTGTAGTTTATATTTGAATATATTCCTTTTTCCACTACTACGCTCTTAGCGCTCGAAATGTCCAGTTGCATTTTCTACAGAAAGAGTGTTCAGATCTGCTGAATCAAAATTATGGTTTAACTCTGTTAGCTGAATGCACAGATCAGAAAGTAGTTTCACCGAATGATTCTGTGTAGTTTATATTTGAAGACATTCCTTTTTCCACTATTACCCTCTTAGCGCTCCGAATCTCCACTTGCATTTTCTACAAAAAGAGTGTTTCATAACTGCTCAATCAAAAATATGTTTTATCTCTGTTAACTGAATTTACAGATCAGAAATAAGTTTCACAGAATGCATCTGTGTAGTTTTTATTTGAAGATATTCTTTTTCCCAATGTAGGCCTCTTAGCGCTTAGCATGTCCAATTGCAGTTTCTACAGAAAGAGTGTTTCAGAACGGCTCAATCAAAATTAAGGTTCAACTCTGTTAGTTGAATGCACAGAACAGAAAGAATTTTCACAGAATGCTACTGTGTAGTTTATATTTGAATATATTCCTTTTTCCACTATTACCCTCTTAGCGCTCCGAATGTCCACTTGCATTTTCTACAGAAAGAGTGTTCAGAACTGCGCAATCAAAAGTATGGTTTAACTCTGTTAGCTTAATGAACATATCAGAAATAAGTTTCACACAATGCTTCTGTGTAGTTTTTATTTGAAGATATTATTTTCCCCAATAGAGGCCTCTTAGCGCTCAGAATGTCCAATTGCAGTTTCTACAGAAAGAGTGTTTCAGAAAGGCTCAATCAAAAGTGAGGTTCAACTCTGTTAGTTGAATGCACAGAACAGAAAGAAGTTTCATACAATGCTTCTGTGTAGTTTATATTTGAACATACTCTTTTTTACACTATTACCCACTTAGCGCTACGAATGTCCAGTTGCATTTTCTACAGACAGAGTGTTTCAAAACTGCTCAATCAAAAGTATGGTTTAACTCTGTTAGCTGAATGCTCAGATCAGAAAGAAGTTTGACAGAATGCTTCTGTGTAGTTTATATTTGAATATATTCCTTTTTCCACTACTACTCTCTTAGCGCTCCAAATGTCCAGTTGCATTTTCTACAGAAAGAGTGTTCAGATCTGCTCAATCAAAAGTATGGTTTAACTCTGTTAGCTGAATGCACAGATCAGAAAGAAGTTTCACAGAATGATTCTGTGTAGTTTATATTTGGAGACATTCCTTTTTCCACTATTACCCTCTTAGCGCTCCGAATGTCCACTTGCATTTTCTACAGAAAGAGTGTTTCAGAACGGCTCAATCAAAACTAAGGTTCAAGTCTTTTAGTTGAACAAACAGAACAGAAAGAAGTTTCACACAATTCTTCTGTGTAGTTTTTATTTGTAGACATTCTTTTTCCCAATATAGGCCTCTTAGCGCTCAGAATGTACAATTGCAGTTTCTACAGAAAGAGTGTTTCAGAAAGGCTCAATCAAAAGTAAGGTTCAACTCTGTTAGTTGAATGCACAGAACAGAAAGAAGTTTCATACAATGCTTCTGTGTAGTTTATATTTGAACATATTCTTTTTTCCACTATTACCCACTTAGTGCTACGAATGTCCAGTTGCATTTTCTACAGACAGAGTGTTTCAAAACTGCTCAATCAAAAGTATGGTTTAACTCTGTTAGCTGAATGCTCAGATCAGAAAGAAGTTTCACAGAATGCTTCTGTGTAGTTTATATTTGAATATATTCCTTTTTCCACTACTACGCTCTTAGCGCTCCAAATGTCCAGTTGCATTTTCTACAGAAAGAGTGTTCAGATCTGCTCAATCAAAAGTATGGTTTAACTCTGTTAGCTGAATGCACAGATCAGAAAGAAGTTTCACCGAATGATTCTGTGTAGTTTATATTTGAAGACATTCCTTTTTCCACTATTACCCTCTTAGCGCTCCGAATCTCCACTTGCATTTTCTACAAAAAGAGTGTTTCATAACTGCTCAATCAAAAATATGTTTTATCTCTGTTAACTGAATTTACAGATCAGAAATATGTTTCACAGAATGCATCTGTTTAGTTTTTATTTGAAGATATTCTTTTTCCCAATGTAGGCCTCTTAGCGCTTAGCATGTCCAATTGCAGTTTCTACAGAAAGAGTGTTTCAGAACGGCTCAATCAAAAGTAAGGTTCAACTCTGTTAGTCGAATGCACAGAACAGAAGGAATTTTCACAGAATGCTACTGTGTAGTTTATATTTGAATATATTCCTTTTTCCACTATTACCCTCTTAGCGCTCCGAATGTCCACTTGCATTTTCTACAGAAAGAGTGTTCAGAACTGCGCAATCAAAAGTATGGTTTAACTCTGTTAGCTTAATGAACATATCAGAAATATGTTTCACACAATGCTTCTGTGTAGTTTTTATTTGAAGATATTATTTTTCCCAATAGAGGCCTCTTAGCGCTCAGAATGTCCAATTGCAGTTTCTACAGAAAGAGTGTTTCAGAAAGGCTCAATCAAAAGTAAGGTTCAACTCTGTTAGTTGAATGCACAGAACAGAAAGAAGTTTCATACAATGCTTCTGTGTAGTTTATGTTTGAACATACTCTTTTTTCCACTATTACCCACTTAGCGCTACGAATGTCCAGTTGCATTTTCTACAGACAGAGTCTTTCAAAACTGCTCAATCAAAAGTATGGTTTAACTCTGTTAGCTGAATGCTCAGATCAGAAAGAAGTTTGACAGAATGCTTCTGTGTAGTTTATATTTGAATATATTCCTTTTTCCACTACTACTCTCTTAGCGCTCCAAATGTCCAGTTGCATTTTCTACAGAAAGAGTGTTCAGATCTGCTGAATCAAAAGTATGGTTTAACTCTGTTAGCTGAATGCACAGGTCAGAAAGAAGTTTCACAGAATGATTCTGTGTAGTTTATATTTGGAGACATTCCTTTTTCCACTATTACACTCTTAGCGCTCCGAATGTCCACTTGCATTTTCTACAGAAAGAGTGTTTCAGAACGGCTCAATCAAAACTAAGGTTCAACTCTTTTAGTTGAACAAACAGAACAGAAAGAAGTTTCACACAATTCTTCTGTGTAGTTTTTATTTGTAGACATTCTTTTCCCAATATAGGCCTCTTAGCGCTCAGAATGTCCAATTGCAGTTTCTACAGAAAGAGTGTTTCAGAAAGGCTCAATCAAAAGTAAGGTTCAACTCTGTTAGTTGAATGCACAGAACAGAAAGAAGTTTCATACAATGCTTCTGTGTAGTTTATATTTGAACATATTCTTTTTTCCACTATTACCCACTTAGCGCTACGAATGTCCAGTTGCATTTTCTACAGACAGAGTGTTTCAAAACTGCTCAATCAAAAGTATGGTTTAACTCTGTTAGCTGAATGCTCAGATCAGAAAGAAGTTTCACAGAATGCTTCTGTGTAGTTTATATTTGAATATATTCCTTTTTCCACTACTACGCTCTTAGCGCTCGAAATGTCCAGTTGCATTTTCTACAGAAAGAGTGTTCAGATCTGCTGAATCAAAATTATGGTTTAACTCTGTTAGCTGAATGCACAGATAAGAAAGTAGTTTCACCGAATGATTCTGTGTAGTTTATATTTGAAGACATTCCTTTTTCCACTATTACCCTCTTAGCGCTCCGAATCTCCACTTGCGTTTTCTACAAAAAGAGTGTTTCATAACTGCTCAATCAAAAATATGTTTTATCTCTGTTAACTGAATTTACAGATCAGAAATATGTTTCACAGAATGCATCTGTGTAGTTTTTATTTGAAGATATTCTTTTTCCCAATGTAGGCCTCTTAGCGCTTAGCATGTCCAATTGCAGTTTCTACAGAAAGAGTGTTTCAGAACGGCTCAATCAAAAGTAAGGTTCAACTCTGTTAGTTGAATGCACAGAACAGAAAGAATTTTCACAGAATGCTACTGTGTAGTTTATATTTGAATATATTCCTTTTTCCACTATTACCCTATTAGCGCTACGAATGTCCACTTGCATTTTCTACAGAAAGAGTGTTCAGAACTGCGCAATCAAAAGTATGGTTTAACTCTGTTAGCTTAATGAGCATATCAGAAATAAGTTTCACACAATGCTTCTGTGTAGTTTTTATTTGAAGATATTATTTTTCCCAATAGAGGCCTCTTAGCGCTCAGAATGTCCAATTGAAGTTTCTACAGAAAGAGTGTTTCAGAAAGGCTCAATCAAAAGTAAGGTTCAGCTCTGTTAGTTGAATGCACAGAACAGAAAGGAGTTTCATACAATGCTTCTGTGTAGTTTATATTTGAACATATTCTTTTTTCCACTATTACCCACTTAGCGCTACGAATGTCCAGTTGCATTTTCTACAGACAGAGTGTTTCAAAACTGCTCAATCAAAAGTATGGTTTAACTCTGTTAGCTGAATGCTCAGATCAGAAAGAAGTTTCACAGAATGCTTCTGTGTAGTTTATATTTGAATATATTCCTTTTTCCTCTACTACTCTCTTAGAGCTCCAAATGTCCAGTTGCATTTTCTACAGAAAGAGTGTTCAGATCTGCTCAATCAAAAGTATGGTTAAATTCTGTTAGCTGAATGCACAGATCAGAAAGAAGTTTCACAGAATGATTCTGTGTAGTTTATATTTGGAGACATTCCTTTTTCCACTATTACCCTCTTAGCGCTCCGAATCTCCACTTGCATTTTCTACAGAAAGAGTGTTTCAGAACGGCTCAATCAAAACTAAGGTTCAACTCTTTTAGTTGAACAAACAGAACAGAAAGAAGTTTCACACAATTCTTCTGTGTAGTTTTTATTTGTAGACATTCTTTTTCCCAATATAGGCCTCTTAGCGCTCAGAATGTCCAATTGCAGTTTCTACAGAAAGAGTGTTTCAGAACGGCTCAATCAAAAGTAAGGTTCAACTCTGTTAGTTGAATGCACAGAACAGAAAGAAGTTTCATACAATGCTTCTGTGTAGTTTATATTTGAACATATTCTTTTTTCCACTATTACCCACTTAGCGCTACGAATGTCCAGTTGCATTTTCTACAGACAGAGTGTTTCAAAACTGCTCAATCAAAAGTGTGGTTTAACTCTGTTAGCTGAATGCTCAGATCAGAACGAAGTTTCACAGAATGCTTCTGTGTAGTTTATATTTGAATATATTCCTTTTTCCACTACTACGCTCTTAGCGCTCCAAATGTCCAGTTGCGTTTCTACAGAAAGAGTGTTCAGATCTGCTCAATCAAAAGTATGGTTTAACTCTGTTAGCTGAATGCACAGATCAGAAAGAAGTTTGACCGAATGATTCTGTGTAGTTTATATTTGAAGACATTCCTTTTTCCACTATTACCCTCTTAGCGCTCCGAATCTCCACTTGCATTTTCTACAAAAAGAGTGTTTCATAACTGCTCAATCAAAAATATGTTTTATCTCTGTTAACTGAATTTACAGATCAGAAATAAGTTTCACAGAATGCATCTGTGTAGTTTTTATTTGAAGATATTCTTTTACCCAATGTAGGCCTCTTAGCACTTAGCAAGTCCAATTGCAGTTTCTACAGAAAGAGTGTTTCAGAAAGGCTCAATCAAAAGTAAGTTTCAACTCTGTTAGTTGAATGCACAGAACAGAAAGAAGTTTCATACAATGCTTCTGTGTAGTTTATATTTGAACATATTCTTTTTTCCACTATTACCCACTTAGCGCTACGAATGTCCAGTTGCATTTTCTACAGACAGAGTGTTTCAAAACTGCTCAATCAAAAGTATGGTTTAACTCTGTTAGCTGAATGCTCAGATCAGAAAGAAGTTTCACAGAATGCTTCTGTGTAATTTATATTTGAATATATTCCTTTTTCCACTACTAATCTCTTAGCGCTCCAAATGTCCAGTTGCATTTTCTACAGAAAGAGTGTTCAGATCTGCTGAATCAAAAGTATGGTTTAACTCTGTTAGCTGAATGCACAGATCAGAAAGAAGTTTCACAGAATGATTCTGTGTAGTTTATATTTGGAGACATTCCTTTTTCCACTATTACCCTCTTAGCGCTCCGAATCTCCACTTGCATTTTCTACAGAAAGAGTGTTTCAGAACGGCTCAATCAAAACTAAGGTTCAACTCTTTTAGTTGAACAAACAGAACAGAAAGAAGTTTCACACAATTCTTCTGTGTAGTTTTTATTTGTAGACCTTCTTTTTCCCAATATAGGCCTCTTAGCGCTCAGAATGTCCAATTGCAGTTTCTACAGAAAGAGTGTTTCAGAAAGGCTCAATCAAAAGTGAGGTTCAACTCTGTTAGTTGAATGCACAGAACAGAAAGAAGTTTCATACAATGCTTCTGTGTAGTTTATATTAGAACATACTCTTTTTTCCACTATTACCCACTTAGCGCTACGAATGTCCAGTTGCATTTTCTACAGACAGAGTGTTTCAAAACTGCTCAATCAAAAGTATGGTTTAACTCTGTTAGCTGAATGCTCAGATCAGAAAGAAGTTTGACAGAATGCTTCTGTGTAGTTTATATTTGAATATATTCCTTTTTCCACTACTACTCTCTTAGCGCTCCAAATGTCCAGTTGCATTTTCTACAGAAAGAGTGTTCAGATCTGCTGAATCAAAAGTATGTTTTAACTCTGTTAGCTGAATGCACAGATCAGAAAGAAGTTTCACAGAATGATTCTGTGTAGTTTATATTTGGAGACATTCCTTTTTCCACTATTACCCTCTTAGCGCTCCGAATGTCCACTTGCATTTTCTACAGAAAGAGTGTTTCAGAACGGCTCAATCAAAACTAAGGTTCAACTCTTTTAGTTGAACAAACAGAACAGAAAGAAGTTTCACCCAATTCTTCTGTGTAGTTTTTATTTGTAGACATTCTTTTTCCCAATATAGGCCTCTTAGCGCTCAGAATGTACAATTGCAGTTTCTACAGAAAGAGTGTTTCAGAAAGGCTCAATCAAAAGTAAGGTTCAACTCTGTTAGTTGAATGCACAGAACAGAAAGAAGTTTCATACAATGCTTCTGTGTAGTTTATATTTGAACATATTCTTTTTTCCACTATTACCCACTTAGTGCTACGAATGTCCAGTTGCATTTTCTACAGACAGAGTGTTTCAAAACTGCTCAATCAAAAGTATGGTTTAACTCTGTTAGCTGAATGCTCAGATCAGAAAGAAGTTTCACAGAATGCTTCTGTGTAGTTTATATTTGAATATATTCCTTTTTCCACTACTACGCTCTTAGCGCTCCAAATGTCCAGTTGCATTTTCTACAGAAAGAGTGTTCAGATCTGCTCAATCAAAAGTATGGTTTAACTCTGTTAGCTGAATGCACAGATCAGAAAGAAGTTTCACCGAATGATTCTGTGTAGTTTATATTTGAAGACATTCCTTTTTCCACTATTACCCTCTTAGCGCTCCGAATCTCCACTTTCATTTTCTACAAAAAGAGTGTTTCATAACTGCTCAATCAAAAATATGTTTTATCTCTGTTAACTGAATTTACAGATCAGAAATATGTTTCACAGAATGCATCTGTTTAGTTTTTATTTGAAGATATTCTTTTTCCCAATGTAGGCCTCTTAGCGCTTAGCATGTCCAATTGCAGTTTCTACAGAAAGAGTGTTTCAGAACGGCTCAATCAAAAGTAAGGTTCAACTCTGTTAGTTGAATGCACAGAACAGAAGGAATTTTCACAGAATGCTACTGTGTAGTTTATATTTGAATATATTCCTTTTTCCACTATTACCCTCTTAGCGCTCCGAATGTCCACTTGCATTTTCTACAGAAAGAGTGTTCAGAACTGCGCAATCAAAAGTATGGTTTAACTCTGTTAGCTTAATGAACATATCAGAAATAAGTTTCACACAATGCTTCTGTGTAGTTTTTATTTGAAGATATTATTTTTCCCAATAGAGGCCTCTTAGCGCTCAGAATGTCCAATTGCAGTTTCTACAGAAAGAGTGTTTCAGAAAGGCTCAATCAAAAGTAAGGTTCAACTCTGTTAGTTGAATGCACAGAACAGAAAGGAGTTTCATACAATGCTTCTGTGTAGTTTATATTTGAACATATTCTTTTTTCCACTATTACCCACTTAGCGCTACGAATGTCCAGTTGCATTTTCTACAGACAGAGTGTTTCAAAACTGCTCAATCAAAAGTATGGTTTAACTCTGTTAGCTGAATGCTCAGATCAGAAAGAAGTTTCACAGAATGCTTCTGTGTAGTTTATATTTGAATATATTCCTTTTTCCTCTACTACTCTCTTAGAGCTCCAAATGTCCAGTTGCATTTTCTACAGAAAGAGTGTTCAGATCTGCTCAATCAAAAGTATGGTTAAATTCTGTTAGCTGAATGCACAGATCAGAAAGAAGTTTCACAGAATGATTCTGTGTAGTTTATATTTGGAGACATTCCTTTTTCCACTATTACCCTCTTAGCGCTCCGAATCTCCACTTGCATTTTCTACAGAAAGAGTGTTTCAGAACGGCTCAATCAAAACTAAGGTTCAACTCTTTTAGTTGAACAAACAGAACAGAAAGAAGTTTCACACAATTCTTCTGTGTAGTTTTTATTTGTAGACATTCTTTTTCCCAATATAGGCCTCTTAGCGCTCAGAATGTCCAATTGCAGTTTCTACAGAAAGAGTGTTTCAGAACGGCTCAATCAAAAGTAAGGTTCAACTCTGTTAGTTGAATGCACAGAACAGAAAGAAGTTTCATACAATGCTTCTGTGTAGTTTATATTTGAACATATTCTTTTTTCCACTATTACCCACTTAGCGCTACGAATGTCCAGTTGCATTTTCTACAGACAGAGTGTTTCAAAACTGCTCAATCAAAAGTGTGGTTTAACTCTGTTAGCTGAATGCTCAGATCAGAACGAAGTTTCACAGAATGCTTCTGTGTAGTTTATATTTGAATATATTCCTTTTTCCACTACTACGCTCTTAGCGCTCCAAATGTCCAGTTGCGTTTCTACAGAAAGAGTGTTCAGATCTGCTCAATCAAAAGTATGGTTTAACTCTGTTAGCTGAATGCACAGATCAGAAAGAAGTTTGACCGAATGATTCTGTGTAGTTTATATTTGAAGACATTCCTTTTTCCACTATTACCCTCTTAGCGCTCCGAATCTCCACTTGCATTTTCTACAAAAAGAGTGTTTCATAACTGCTCAATCAAAAATATGTTTTATCTCTGTTAACTGAATTTACAGATCAGAAATAAGTTTCACAGAATGCATCTGTGTAGTTTTTATTTGAAGATATTCTTTTACCCAATGTAGGCCTCTTAGCACTTAGCAAGTCCAATTGCAGTTTCTACAGAAAGAGTGTTTCAGAAAGGCTCAATCAAAAGTAAGTTTCAACTCTGTTAGTTGAATGCACAGAACAGAAAGAAGTTTCATACAATGCTTCTGTGTAGTTTATATTTGAACATATTCTTTTTTCCACTATTACCCACTTAGCGCTACGAATGTCCAGTTGCATTTTCTACAGACAGAGTGTTTCAAAACTGCTCAATCAAAAGTATGGTTTAACTCTGTTAGCTGAATGCTCAGATCAGAAAGAAGTTTCACAGAATGCTTCTGTGTAATTTATATTTGAATATATTCCTTTTTCCACTACTAATCTCTTAGCGCTCCAAATGTCCAGTTGCATTTTCTACAGAAAGAGTGTTCAGATCTGCTGAATCAAAAGTATGGTTTAACTCTGTTAGCTGAATGCACAGATCAGAAAGAAGTTTCACAGAATGATTCTGTGTAGTTTATATTTGGAGACATTCCTTTTTCCACTATTACCCTCTTAGCGCTCCGAATCTCCACTTGCATTTTCTACAGAAAGAGTGTTTCAGAACGGCTCAATCAAAACTAAGGTTCAACTCTTTTAGTTGAACGAACAGAACAGAAAGAAGTTTCACACAATTCTTCTGTGTAGTTTTTATTTGTAGACCTTCTTTTTCCCAATATAGGCCTCTTAGCGCTCAGAATGTCCAATTGCAGTTTCTACAGAAAGAGTGTTTCAGAAAGGCTCAATCAAAAGTGAGGTTCAACTCTGTTAGTTGAATGCACAGAACAGAAAGAAGTTTCATACAATGCTTCTGTGTAGTTTATATTAGAACATACTCTTTTTTCCACTATTACCCACTTAGCGCTACGAATGTCCAGTTGCATTTTCTACAGACAGAGTGTTTCAAAACTGCTCAATCAAAAGTATGGTTTAACTCTGTTAGCTGAATGCTCAGATCAGAAAGAAGTTTGACAGAATGCTTCTGTGTAGTTTATATTTGAATATATTCCTTTTTCCACTACTACTCTCTTAGCGCTCCAAATGTCCAGTTGCATTTTCTACAGAAAGAGTGTTCAGATCTGCTGAATCAAAAGTATGTTTTAACTCTGTTAGCTGAATGCACAGATCAGAAAGAAGTTTCACAGAATGATTCTGTGTAGTTTATATTTGGAGACATTCCTTTTTCCACTATTACCCTCTTAGCGCTCCGAATGTCCACTTGCATTTTCTACAGAAAGAGTGTTTCAGAACGGCTCAATCAAAACTAAGGTTCAACTCTTTTAGTTGAACAAACAGAACAGAAAGAAGTTTCACCCAATTCTTCTGTGTAGTTTTTATTTGTAGACATTCTTTTTCCCAATATAGGCCTCTTAGCGCTCAGAATGTACAATTGCAGTTTCTACAGAAAGAGTGTTTCAGAAAGGCTCAATCAAAAGTAAGGTTCAACTCTGTTAGTTGAATGCACAGAACAGAAAGAAGTTTCATACAATGCTTCTGTGTAGTTTATATTTGAACATATTCTTTTTTCCACTATTACCCACTTAGTGCTACGAATGTCCAGTTGCATTTTCTACAGACAGAGTGTTTCAAAACTGCTCAATCAAAAGTATGGTTTAACTCTGTTAGCTGAATGCTCAGATCAGAAAGAAGTTTCACAGAATGCTTCTGTGTAGTTTATATTTGAATATATTCCTTTTTCCACTACTACGCTCTTAGCGCTCCAAATGTCCAGTTGCATTTTCTACAGAAAGAGTGTTCAGATCTGCTCAATCAAAAGTATGGTTTAACTCTGTTAGCTGAATGCACAGATCAGAAAGAAGTTTCACCGAATGATTCTGTGTAGTTTATATTTGAAGACATTCCTTTTTCCACTATTACCCTCTTAGCGCTCCGAATCTCCACTTTCATTTTCTACAAAAAGAGTGTTTCATAACTGCTCAATCAAAAATATGTTTTATCTCTGTTAACTGAATTTACAGATCAGAAATATGTTTCACAGAATGCATCTGTTTAGTTTTTATTTGAAGATATTCTTTTTCCCAATGTAGGCCTCTTAGCGCTTAGCATGTCCAATTGCAGTTTCTACAGAAAGAGTGTTTCAGAACGGCTCAATCAAAAGTAAGGTTCAACTCTGTTAGTTGAATGCACAGAACAGAAGGAATTTTCACAGAATGCTACTGTGTAGTTTATATTTGAATATATTCCTTTTTCCACTATTACCCTCTTAGCGCTCCGAATGTCCACTTGCATTTTCTACAGAAAGAGTGTTCAGAACTGCGCAATCAAAAGTATGGTTTAACTCTGTTAGCTTAATGAACATATCAGAAATAAGTTTCACACAATGCTTCTGTGTAGTTTTTATTTGAAGATATTATTTTTCCCAATAGAGGCCTCTTAGCGCTCAGAATGTCCAATTGCAGTTTCTACAGAAAGAGTGTTTCAGAAAGGCTCAATCAAAAGTAAGGTTCAACTCTGTTAGTTGAATGCACAGAACAGAAAGAAGTTTCATACAATGCTTCTGTGTAGTTTATGTTTGAACATACTCTTTTTTCCACTATTACCCACTTAGCGCTACGAATGTCCAGTTGCATTTTCTACAGACAGAGTGTTTCAAAACTGCTCAATCAAAAGTATGGTTTAACTCTGTTAGCTGAATGCTCAGATCAGAAAGAAGTTTGACAGAATGCTTCTGTGTAGTTTATATTTGAATATATTCCTTTTTCCACTACTACTCTCTTAGCGCTCCAAATGTCCAGTTGCATTTTCTACAGAAAGAGTGTTCAGATCTGCTGAATCAAAAGTATGGTTTAACTCTGTTAGCTGAATGCACAGGTCAGAAAGAAGTTTCACAGAATGATTCTGTGTAGTTTATATTTGGAGACATTCCTTTTTCCACTATTACCCTCTTAGCGCTCCGAATGTCCACTTGCATTTTCTACAGAAAGAGTGTTTCAGAACGGCTCAATCAAAACTAAGGTTCAACTCTTTTAGTTGAACAAACCGAACAGAAAGAAGTTTCACACAATTCTTCTGTGTAGTTTTTATTTGTAGACATTCTTTTCCCAATATAGGCCTCTTAGCGCTCAGAATGTCCAATTGCAGTTTCTACAGAAAGAGTGTTTCAGAAAGGCTCAATCAAAAGTAAGGTTCAACTCTGTTAGTTGAATGCACAGAACAGAAAGAAGTTTCATACAATGCTTCTGTGTAGTTTATATTTGAACATATTCTTTTTTCCACTATTACCCACTTAGCGCTACGAATGTCCAGTTGCATTTTCTACAGACAGAGTGTTTCAAAACTGCTCAATCAAAAGTATGGTTTAACTCTGTTAGCTGAATGCTCAGATCAGAAAGAAGTTTCACAGAATGCTTCTGTGTAGTTTATATTTGAATATATTCCTTTTTCCACTACTACGCTCTTAGCGCTCGAAATGTCCAGTTGCATTTTCTACAGAAAGAGTGTTCAGATATGCTGAATCAAAATTATGGTTTAACTCTGTTAGCTGAATGCACAGATAAGAAAGTAGTTTCACCGAATGATTCTGTGTAGTTTATATTTGAAGACATTCCTTTTTCCACTATTACCCTCTTAGCGCTCCGAATCTCCACTTGCATTTTCTACAAAAAGAGTGTTTCATAACTGCTCAATCAAAAATATGTTTTATCTCTGTTAACTGAATTTACAGATCAGAAATAAGTTTCACAGAATGCATCTGTGTAGTTTTTATTTGAAGATATTCTTTTTCCCAATGTAGGCCTCTTAGCGCTTAGCATGTCCAATTGCAGTTTCTACAGAAAGAGTGTTTCAGAACGGCTCAATCAAAAGTAAGGTTCAACTCTGTTAGTTGAATGCACAGAACAGAAAGAATTTTCACAGAATGCTACTGTGTAGTTTATATTTGAATATATTCCTTTTTCCACTATTACCCTCTTAGCGCTCCGAATGTCCACTTGCATTTTCTACAGAAAGAGTGTTCAGAACTGCGCAATCAAAAGTATGGTTTAACTCTGTTAGCTTAATGAACATATCAGAAATAAGTTTCACACAATGCTTCTGTGTAGTTTTTATTTGAAGATATTATTTTCCCCAATAGAGGCCTCTTAGCGCTCAGAATGTCCAATTGCAGTTTCTACAGAAAGAGTGTTTCAGAAAGGCTCAATCAAAAGTGAGGTTCAACTCTGTTAGTTGAATGCACAGAACAGAAAGAAGTTTCATACAATGCTTCTGTGTAGTTTATATTTGAACATACTCTTTTTTCCACTATTACCCACTTAGCGCTACGAATGTCCAGTTGCATTTTCTACAGACAGAGTGTTTCAAAACTGCTCAATCAAAAGTATGGTTTAACTCTGTTAGCTGAATGCTCAGATCAGAAAGAAGTTTCACAGAATACTTCTGTGTAGCTTATATTTGAATATATTCCTTTTTCCACTACTACGCTCTTAGCGCTCCAAATGTCCAGTTGCATTTTCTACAGAAAGAGTGTTCAGATCTGCTCAATCAAAAGTATGGTTTAACTCTGTTAGCTGAATGCACAGATCAGAAAGAAGTTTCACCGAATGATTCTGTGTAGTTTATATTTGAAGACATTCCTTTTTCCACTATTACCCTCTTAGCGCTCCGAATCTCCACTTGCATTTTCTACAAAAAGAGTGTTTCATAACTGCTCAATCAAAAATATGTTTTATCTCTGTTAACTGAATTTACAGATCAGAAATAAGTTTCACAGAATGCATCTGTGTAGTTTTTATTTGAAGATATTCTTTTTCCCAATGTAGGCCTCTTAGCGCTTAGCATGTCCAATTGCAGTTTCTACAGAAAGAGTGTTTCAGAACGGCTCAATCAAAAGTAAGGTTCAACTCTGTTAGTTGAATGCACAGAACAGAAAGAATTTTCACAGAATGCTACTGTGTAGTTTATATTTGAATATATTCCTTTTTCCACTATTACCCTCTTAGCGCTCGGAATGTCCACTTGCATTTTCTACAGAAAGAGTGTTCAGAACTGCACAATCAAAAGTATGGTTTAACTCTGTTAGCTTAATGAACATATCAGAAATAAGTTTCACACAATGCTTCTGTGTAGTTTTTATTTGAAGATATTATTTTCCCCAATAGAGGCCTCTTAGCGCTCAGAATGTCCAATTGCAGTTTCTACAGAAAGAGTGTTTCAGAAAGGCTCAATCAAAAGTGAGGTTCAACTCTATTAGTTGAATGCACAGAACAGAAAGAAGTTTCATACAATGCTTCTGTGTAGTTTATATTTGAACATACTCTTTTTTCCACTATTACCCACTTAGCGCTACGAATGTCCAGTTGCATTTTCTACAGACAGAGTGTTTCAAAACTGCTCAATCAAAAGTATGGTTTAACTCTGTTAGCTGAATGCTCAGATCAGAAAGAAGTTTGACAGAATGCTTCTGTGTAGTTTATATTTGAATATATTCCTTTTTCCACTACTACTCTCTTAGCGCTCCAAATGTCCAGTTGCATTTTCTACAGAAAGAGTGTTCAGATCTGCTGAATCAAAAGTATGGTTTAACTCTGGTAGCTGAATGCACAGATCAGAAAAAAGTTTCACAGAATGATTCTGTGTAGTTTATATTTGGAGACATTCCTTTTTCCACTATTACCCTCTTAGCGCTCCGAATGTCCACTTGCATTTTCTACAGAAAGAGTGTTTCAGAACGGCTCAATCAAAACTAAGGTTCAACTCTTTTAGTTGAACAAACAGAACAGAAAGAAGTTTCACACAATTCTTCTGTGTAGTTTTTATTTGTAGACATTCTTTTTCCCAATATAGGCCTCTTAGCGCTCAGAATGTACAATTGCAGTTTCTACAGAAAGAGTGTTTCAGAAAGGCTCAATCAAAAGTAAGGTTCAACTCTGTTAGTTGAATGCACAGAACAGAAAGAAGTTTCATACAATGCTTCTGTGTAGTTTATATTTGAACATATTCTTTTTTCCACTATTACCCACTTAGTGCTACGAATGTCCAGTTGCATTTTCTACACACAGAGTGTTTCAAAACTGCTCAATCAAAAGTATGGTTTAACTCTGTTAGCTGAATGCTCAGATCAGAAAGAAGTTTCACAGAATGCTTCTGTGTAGTTTATATTTGAATATATTCCTTTTTCCACTACTACGCTCTTAGCGCTCCAAATGTCCAGTTGCATTTTCTACAGAAAGAGTGTTCAGATCTGCTCAATCAAAAGTATGGTTTAACTCTGTTAGCTGAATGCACAGATCAGAAAGAAGTTTCACCGAATGATTATGTGTAGTTTATATTTGAAGACATTCCTTTTTCCACTATTACCCTCTTAGCGCTCCGAATCTCCACTTGCATTTTCTACAAAAAGAGTGTTTCATAACTGCTCAATCAAAAATATGTTTTATCTCTGTTAACTGAATTTACAGATCAGAAATATGTTTCACAGAATGCATCTGTTTAGTTTTTATTTGAAGATATTCTTTTTCCCAATGTAGGCCTCTTAGCGCTTAGCATGTCCAATTGCAGTTTCTACAGAAAGAGTGTTTCAGAACGGCTCAATCAAAACTAAGGTTCAACTCTGTTAGTTGAATGCACAGAACAGAAAGAATTTTCACAGAATGCTACTGTGTAGTTTATATTTGAATATATTCCTTTTTCCACTATTACCCTCTTAGTGCTCCGAATGTCCACTTGCATTTTCTACAGAAAGAGTGTTCAGAACTGCGCAATCAAAAGTATGGTTTAACTCTGTTAGGTTAATGAACATATCAGAAATAAGTTTCACACAATGCTTCTGTGTAGTTTTTATTTGAAGATATTATTTTCCCAATAGAGGCCTCTTAGCGCTCAGAATGTCCAATTGCAGTTTCTACAGAAAGAGTGTTTCAGAAAGGATCAATTAAAAGTGAGGTTCAACTCTGTTAGTTGAATGCACAGAACAGAAAGAAGTTTCATACAATGCTTCTGTGTAGTTTATATTTGAACATACTCTTTTTTCCACTATTACCCACTTAGCGCTACGAATGTCCAGTTGCATTTTCTACAGACAGAGTGTTTCAAAACTGCTCAATCAAAAGTATGGTTTAACTCTGTTAGCTGAATGCTCAGATCAGAAAGAAGTTTGACAGAATGCTTCTGTGTAGTTTATATTTGAATATATTCCTTTTTCCACTACTACTCTCTTAGCGCTCCAAATGTCCAGTTGCATTTTCTACAGAAAGAGTGTTCAGATCTGCTGAATCAAAAGTATGGTTTAACTCTGTTAGCTGAATGCACAGATCAGAAAGAAGTTTCACAAAATGATTCTGTGTAGTTTATATTTGGAGACATTCCTTTTTCCACTATTACCCTCTTAGCGCTCCGAATGTCCACTTGCATTTTCTACAGAAAGAGTGTTTCAGAACGGCTCAATCAAAACTAAGGTTCAACTCTTTTAGTTGAACAAACAGAACAGAAAGAAGTTTCACACAATTCTTCTGTGTAGTTTTTATTTGTAGACATTCTTTTTCCCAATATAGGCCTCTTAGCGCTCAGAATGTCCAATTGCAGTTTCTACAGAAAGAGTGTTTCAGAAAGGCTCAATCAAAAGTAAGGTTCAACTCTGTTAGTTGAATGCACAGAACAGAAAGAAGTTTCATACAATGCTTCTGTGTAGTTTATATTTGAACATATTCTTTTTTCCACTATTACCCACTTAGCGCTACGAATGTCCAGTTGCATTTTCTACAGACAGAGTGTTTCAAAACTGCTCAATCAAAAGTATGGTTTAACTCTGTTAGCTGAATGCTCAGATCAGAAAGAAGTTTCACAGAATGCTTCTGTGTAGTTTATATTTGAATATATTCCTTTTTCCACTACTACTCTCTTAGCGCTCCAAATGTCCAGTTGCATTTTCTACAGAAAGAGTGTTCAGATCTGCTCAATCAAAAGTATGGTTAAACTCTGTTAGCTGAATGCACATGTCAGAAAGAAGTTTCACAGAATGATTCTGTGTAGTTTATATTTGGAGACATTCCTTTTTCCACTATTACCCTCTTAGCGCTCCGAATCTCCACTTGCATTTTCTACAGAAAGAGTGTTTCAGAACGGCTCAATCAAAACTAAAGTTCAACTCTTTTAGTTGAACAAACAGAACAGAAAGAAGTTTCACACAATTCTTCTGTGTAGTTTTTATTTGTAGACATTCTTTTTCCCAATATAGGCCTCTTAGCGCTCAGAATGTCCAATTGCAGTTTCTACAGAAAGAGTGTTTCAGAACGGCTCAATCAAAAGTAAGGTTCAACTCTGTTAGTTGAATGCACAGAACAGAAAGAAGTTTCATACAATGCTTCTGTGTAGTTTATATTTGAACATTTTCTTTTTTCCACTATTACCCACTTAGCGCTACGAATGTCCAGTTGCATTTTCTACAGACAGAGTGTTTCAAAACTGCTCAATCAAAAGTATGGTTTAACTCTGTTAGCTGAATGCTCAGATCAGAAAGAAGTTTGACAGAATGCTTCTGTGTAGTTTATATTTGAATATATTTCTTTTTCCACTACTACTCTCTTAGCGCTCCAAATGTCCAGTTGCGTTTTCTACAGAAAGAGTGTTCAGATCTGCTGAATCAAAAGTATGGTTTAACTCTGTTAGCTGAATGCACAGATCAGAAAGAAGTTTCACAGAATGATTCTGTGTAGTTTATATTTGGAGACATTCCTTTTTCCACTATTACCCTCTTAGCGCTCCAAATGTCCACTTGCATTTTCTACAGAAAGAGTGTTTCAGAACGGCTCAATCAAAACTAAGGTTCAACTCTTTTAGTTGAACAAACAGAACAGAAAGAAGTTTCACACAATTCTTCTGTGTAGTTTTTATTTATAGACATCCTTTTTCCCAATATAGGCCTCTTAGCGCTCCGAATGTCCAATTGCAGTTTCTACAGAAACAGTGTTTCAGAACGGCTCAATCAAAAGTAAGGTTCAACTCTGTTAGTTGAATGCACAGAACAGAAAGAAGTTTCATACAATGCTTCTGTGTAGTTTATATTTGAACATATTCTTTTTTCCACTATTACCCACTTAGCGCTACGAATGTCCAGTTGCATTTTCTACAGACAGAGTGTTTCAAAACTGCTCAATCAAAAGTATGGTTTAACTCTGTTAGCTGAATGCTCAGATCAGAAAGAAGTTTCACAGAATACTTCTGTGTAGCTTATATTTGAATATATTCCTTTTTCCACTACTACGCTCTTAGCGCTCCAAATGTCCAGTTGCATTTTCTACAGAAAGAGTGTTCAGATCTGCTCAATCAAAAGTATGGTTTAACTCTGTTAGCTGAATGCACAGATCAGAAAGAAGTTTCACCGAATGATTCTGTGTAGTTTATATTTGAAGACATTCCTTTTTCCACTATTACCCTCTTAGCGCTCCGAATCTCCACTTGCATTTTCTACAAAAAGAGTGTTTCATAACTGCTCAATCAAAAATATGTTTTATCTCTGTTAACTGAATTTACAGATCAGAAATAAGTTTCACAGAATGCATCTGTGTAGTTTTTATTTGAAGATATTCTTTTTCCCAATGTAGGCCTCTTAGCGCTTAGCATGTCCAATTGCAGTTTCTACAGAAAGAGTGTTTCAGAACGGCTCAATCAAAAGTAAGGTTCAACTCTGTTAGTTGAAT
The DNA here is from genome assembly GCF_028878055.3 of Symphalangus syndactylus. Classification (NCBI taxonomy): domain Eukaryota; kingdom Metazoa; phylum Chordata; class Mammalia; order Primates; family Hylobatidae; genus Symphalangus; species Symphalangus syndactylus. The sequence goes on along the minus strand of NC_072430.2, from coordinate 152,658,401 downwards.
GCACAGAACAGAAAGAATTTTCACAGAATGCTACTGTGTAGTTTATATTTGAATATATTCCTTTTTCCACTATTACCCTCTTAGCGCTCGGAATGTCCACTTGCATTTTCTACAGAAAGAGTGTTCAGAACTGCACAATCAAAAGTATGGTTTAACTCTGTTAGCTTAATGAACATATCAGAAATAAGTTTCACACAATGCTTCTGTGTAGTTTTTATTTGAAGATATTATTTTCCCCAATAGAGGCCTCTTAGCGCTCAGAATGTCCAATTGCAGTTTCTACAGAAAGAGTGTTTCAGAAAGGCTCAATCAAAAGTGAGGTTCAACTCTATTAGTTGAATGCACAGAACAGAAAGAAGTTTCATACAATGCTTCTGTGTAGTTTATATTTGAACATACTCTTTTTTCCACTATTACCCACTTAGCGCTACGAATGTCCAGTTGCATTTTCTACAGACAGAGTGTTTCAAAACTGCTCAATCAAAAGTATGGTTTAACTCTGTTAGCTGAATGCTCAGATCAGAAAGAAGTTTGACAGAATGCTTCTGTGTAGTTTATATTTGAATATATTCCTTTTTCCACTACTACTCTCTTAGCGCTCCAAATGTCCAGTTGCATTTTCTACAGAAAGAGTGTTCAGATCTGCTGAATCAAAAGTATGGTTTAACTCTGGTAGCTGAATGCACAGATCAGAAAAAAGTTTCACAGAATGATTCTGTGTAGTTTATATTTGGAGACATTCCTTTTTCCACTATTACCCTCTTAGCGCTCCGAATGTCCACTTGCATTTTCTACAGAAAGAGTGTTTCAGAACGGCTCAATCAAAACTAAGGTTCAACTCTTTTAGTTGAACAAACAGAACAGAAAGAAGTTTCACACAATTCTTCTGTGTAGTTTTTATTTGTAGACATTCTTTTTCCCAATATAGGCCTCTTAGCGCTCAGAATGTACAATTGCAGTTTCTACAGAAAGAGTGTTTCAGAAAGGCTCAATCAAAAGTAAGGTTCAACTCTGTTAGTTGAATGCACAGAACAGAAAGAAGTTTCATACAATGCTTCTGTGTAGTTTATATTTGAACATATTCTTTTTTCCACTATTACCCACTTAGTGCTACGAATGTCCAGTTGCATTTTCTACACACAGAGTGTTTCAAAACTGCTCAATCAAAAGTATGGTTTAACTCTGTTAGCTGAATGCTCAGATCAGAAAGAAGTTTCACAGAATGCTTCTGTGTAGTTTATATTTGAATATATTCCTTTTTCCACTACTACGCTCTTAGCGCTCCAAATGTCCAGTTGCATTTTCTACAGAAAGAGTGTTCAGATCTGCTCAATCAAAAGTATGGTTTAACTCTGTTAGCTGAATGCACAGATCAGAAAGAAGTTTCACCGAATGATTATGTGTAGTTTATATTTGAAGACATTCCTTTTTCCACTATTACCCTCTTAGCGCTCCGAATCTCCACTTGCATTTTCTACAAAAAGAGTGTTTCATAACTGCTCAATCAAAAATATGTTTTATCTCTGTTAACTGAATTTACAGATCAGAAATATGTTTCACAGAATGCATCTGTTTAGTTTTTATTTGAAGATATTCTTTTTCCCAATGTAGGCCTCTTAGCGCTTAGCATGTCCAATTGCAGTTTCTACAGAAAGAGTGTTTCAGAACGGCTCAATCAAAACTAAGGTTCAACTCTGTTAGTTGAATGCACAGAACAGAAAGAATTTTCACAGAATGCTACTGTGTAGTTTATATTTGAATATATTCCTTTTTCCACTATTACCCTCTTAGTGCTCCGAATGTCCACTTGCATTTTCTACAGAAAGAGTGTTCAGAACTGCGCAATCAAAAGTATGGTTTAACTCTGTTAGGTTAATGAACATATCAGAAATAAGTTTCACACAATGCTTCTGTGTAGTTTTTATTTGAAGATATTATTTTCCCAATAGAGGCCTCTTAGCGCTCAGAATGTCCAATTGCAGTTTCTACAGAAAGAGTGTTTCAGAAAGGATCAATTAAAAGTGAGGTTCAACTCTGTTAGTTGAATGCACAGAACAGAAAGAAGTTTCATACAATGCTTCTGTGTAGTTTATATTTGAACATACTCTTTTTTCCACTATTACCCACTTAGCGCTACGAATGTCCAGTTGCATTTTCTACAGACAGAGTGTTTCAAAACTGCTCAATCAAAAGTATGGTTTAACTCTGTTAGCTGAATGCTCAGATCAGAAAGAAGTTTGACAGAATGCTTCTGTGTAGTTTATATTTGAATATATTCCTTTTTCCACTACTACTCTCTTAGCGCTCCAAATGTCCAGTTGCATTTTCTACAGAAAGAGTGTTCAGATCTGCTGAATCAAAAGTATGGTTTAACTCTGTTAGCTGAATGCACAGATCAGAAAGAAGTTTCACAAAATGATTCTGTGTAGTTTATATTTGGAGACATTCCTTTTTCCACTATTACCCTCTTAGCGCTCCGAATGTCCACTTGCATTTTCTACAGAAAGAGTGTTTCAGAACGGCTCAATCAAAACTAAGGTTCAACTCTTTTAGTTGAACAAACAGAACAGAAAGAAGTTTCACACAATTCTTCTGTGTAGTTTTTATTTGTAGACATTCTTTTTCCCAATATAGGCCTCTTAGCGCTCAGAATGTCCAATTGCAGTTTCTACAGAAAGAGTGTTTCAGAAAGGCTCAATCAAAAGTAAGGTTCAACTCTGTTAGTTGAATGCACAGAACAGAAAGAAGTTTCATACAATGCTTCTGTGTAGTTTATATTTGAACATATTCTTTTTTCCACTATTACCCACTTAGCGCTACGAATGTCCAGTTGCATTTTCTACAGACAGAGTGTTTCAAAACTGCTCAATCAAAAGTATGGTTTAACTCTGTTAGCTGAATGCTCAGATCAGAAAGAAGTTTCACAGAATGCTTCTGTGTAGTTTATATTTGAATATATTCCTTTTTCCACTACTACTCTCTTAGCGCTCCAAATGTCCAGTTGCATTTTCTACAGAAAGAGTGTTCAGATCTGCTCAATCAAAAGTATGGTTAAACTCTGTTAGCTGAATGCACATGTCAGAAAGAAGTTTCACAGAATGATTCTGTGTAGTTTATATTTGGAGACATTCCTTTTTCCACTATTACCCTCTTAGCGCTCCGAATCTCCACTTGCATTTTCTACAGAAAGAGTGTTTCAGAACGGCTCAATCAAAACTAAAGTTCAACTCTTTTAGTTGAACAAACAGAACAGAAAGAAGTTTCACACAATTCTTCTGTGTAGTTTTTATTTGTAGACATTCTTTTTCCCAATATAGGCCTCTTAGCGCTCAGAATGTCCAATTGCAGTTTCTACAGAAAGAGTGTTTCAGAACGGCTCAATCAAAAGTAAGGTTCAACTCTGTTAGTTGAATGCACAGAACAGAAAGAAGTTTCATACAATGCTTCTGTGTAGTTTATATTTGAACATTTTCTTTTTTCCACTATTACCCACTTAGCGCTACGAATGTCCAGTTGCATTTTCTACAGACAGAGTGTTTCAAAACTGCTCAATCAAAAGTATGGTTTAACTCTGTTAGCTGAATGCTCAGATCAGAAAGAAGTTTGACAGAATGCTTCTGTGTAGTTTATATTTGAATATATTTCTTTTTCCACTACTACTCTCTTAGCGCTCCAAATGTCCAGTTGCGTTTTCTACAGAAAGAGTGTTCAGATCTGCTGAATCAAAAGTATGGTTTAACTCTGTTAGCTGAATGCACAGATCAGAAAGAAGTTTCACAGAATGATTCTGTGTAGTTTATATTTGGAGACATTCCTTTTTCCACTATTACCCTCTTAGCGCTCCAAATGTCCACTTGCATTTTCTACAGAAAGAGTGTTTCAGAACGGCTCAATCAAAACTAAGGTTCAACTCTTTTAGTTGAACAAACAGAACAGAAAGAAGTTTCACACAATTCTTCTGTGTAGTTTTTATTTGTAGACATTCTTTTTCCCAATATAGGCCTCTTAGCGCTCAGAATGTCCAATTGCAGTTTCTACAGAAAGAGTGTTTCAGAAAGGCTCAATCAAAAGTAAGGTTCAACTCTGTTAGTTGAATGCACAGAACAGAAAGAAGTTTCATACAATGCTTCTGTGTAGTTTATATTTGAACATATTCTTTTTTCCACTATTACCCACTTAGCGATACGAATGTCCAGTTGCATTTTCTACAGACAGAGTGTTTCAAAACTGCTCAATCAAAAGTATGGTTTAACTCTGTTAGCTGAATGCTCAGATCAGAAAGAAGTTTCACAGAATGCTTCTGTGTAGTTTATATTTGAATATATTCCTTTTTCCACTACTACGCTCTTAGCGCTCCAAAGGTCCAGTTGCATTTTCTACAGAAAGAGTGTTCAGATCTGCTCAATCAAAAGTATGGTTTAACTCTGTTAGCTGAATGCACAGATCAGAAAGAAGTTTCACCGAATGATTCTGTGTAGTTTATATTTGAAGACATTCCTTTTTCCACTATTACCCTCTTAGCGCTCCGAATCTCCACTTGCATTTTCTACAAAAAGAGTGTTTCATAACTGCTCAATCAAAAATATGTTTTATCTCTGTTAACTGAATTTACAGATCAGAAATAAGTTTCACAGAATGCATCTGTGTAGTTTTTATTTGAAGATATTCTTTTTCCCAATGTAGGCCTCTTAGCGCTTAGCATGTCCAATTGCAGTTTCTACAGAAAGAGTGTTTCAGAACGGCTCAATCAAAAGTAAGGTTCAACTCTGTTAGTTGAATGCACAGAACAGAAAGAATTTTCACAGAATGCTACTGTGTAGTTTATATTTGTATATATTCCTTTTTCCACTATTACCCTCTTAGCGCTCCAAATGTCCACTTGCATTTTCTACAGAAAGAGTGTTCAGAACTGCGCAATCAAAAGTATGGTTTAACTCTGTTAGCTTAATGAACATATCAGAAATAAGTTTCACACAATGCTTCTGTGTAGTTTTTATTTGAAGATATTATTTTTCCCAATAGAGGCCTCTTAGCGCTCAGAAGGTCCAATTGCAGTTTCTACAGAAAGAGTGTTTCAGAAAGGCTCAATCAAAAGTAAGGTTCAACTCTGTTAGTTGAATGCACAGAACAGAAAGAAGTTTCATACAATGCTTCTGTGTAGTTTATATTTGAACATATTCTTTTTTCCACTATTACCCACTTAGCGCTACGAATGTCCAGTTGCATTTTCTACAGACAGAGTGTTTCAAAACTGCTCAATCAAAAGTATGGTTTAACTCTGTTAGCTGAATGCTCAGATCAGAAAGAAGTTTCACAGAATGCTTCTGTGTAGTTTATATTTGAATATATTCCTTTTTCCACTACTACTCTCTTAGCGCTCCAAATGTCCAGTTGCATTTTCTACAGAAAGAGTGTTCAGATCTGCTGAATCAAAAGTATGGTTTAACTCTGTTAGCTGAATGCACAGATCAGAAAGAAGTTTCACAGAATGATTCTGTGTAGTTTATATTTGGAGACATTCCTTTTTCCACTATTACCCTCTTAGCGCTCCGAATCTCCACTTGCATTTTCTACAGAAAGAGTGTTTCAGAACGGCTCAATCAAAACTAAGGTTCCACTCTTTTAGTTGAACAAACAGAACAGAAAGAAGTTTCACACAATTCTTCTGTGTAGTTTTTATTTGTAGACATTCTTTTTCCCAATATAGGCCTCTTAGCGCTCAGAAGGTCCAATTGCAGTTTCTACAGAAAGAGTTTTTCAGAAAGGCTCAATCAAAAGTAAGGTTCAACTCTGTTAGTTGAATGCACAGAACAGAAAGAAGTTTCATACAATGCTTCTGTGTAGTTTATATTTGAACATATTCTTTTTTCCACTATTACCCACTTAGCGATACGAATGTCCAGTTGCATTTTCTACAGACAGAGTGCTTCAAAACTGCTCAATCAAAAGTATGGTTTAACTCTGTTAGCTGAATGCTCAGATCAGAAAGAAGTTTCACAGAATGCTTCTGTGTAGTTTATATTTGAATATATTCCTTTTTCCACTACTACGCTCTTAGCGCTCCAAATGTCCAGTTGCATTTTCTACAGAAAGAGTGTTCAGATCTGCTCAATCAAAAGTATGGTTTAACTCTGTTAGCTGAATGCACAGATCAGAAAGAAGTTTCACCGAATGATTCTGTGTAGTTTATATTTGAAGACATTCCTTTTTCCACTATTACCCTCTTAGCGCTCCGAATCTCCACTTGCATTTTCTACAAAAAGAGTGTTTCATAACTGCTCAATCAAAAATATGTTTTATCTCTGTTAACTGAATTTACAGATCAGAAATAAGTTTCACAGAATGCATCTGTGTAGTTTTTATTTGAAGATATTCTTTTTCCCAATGTAGGCCTCTTAGCGCTTAGCATGTCCAATTGCAGTTTCTACAGAAAGAGTGTTTCAGAACGGCTCAATCAAAAGTAAGGTTCAACTCTGTTAGTTGAATGCACAGAACAGAAAGAATTTTCACAGAATGCTACTGTGTAGTTTATATTTGAATATATTCCTTTTTCCACTATTACCCTCTTAGCGCTCCGAATGTCCACTTGCATTTTCTACAGAAAGAGTGTTCAGAACTGCGCAATCAAAAGTATGGTTTAACTCTGTTAGCTTAATGAACATATCAGAAATAAGTTTCACACAATGCTTCTGTGTAGTTTTTATTTGAAGATATTATTTTTCCCAATAGAGGCCTCTTAGCGCTCAGAAGGTCCAATCGCAGTTTCTACATAAAGAGTGTTTCAGAAAGGCTCAATCAAAAGTAAGGTTCAACTCTGTTAGTTGAATGCACAGAACAGAAAGAAGTTTCATACAATGCTTCTGTGTAGTTTATATTTGAACATATTCTTTTTTCCACTATTACCCACTTAGCGCTACGAATGTCCAGTTGCATTTTCTACAGACAGAGTGTTTCAAAACTGCTCAATCAAAAGTATGGTTTAACTCTGTTAGCTGAATGCTCAGATCAGAAAGAAGTTTCACAGAATGCTTCTGTGTAGTTTATATTTGAATATATTCCTTTTTCCACTACTAATCTCTTAGCGCTCCAAATGTCCAGTTGCATTTTCTACAGAAAGAGTGTACAGATCTGCTCAATCAAAAGTATGGTTAAACTCTGTTAGCTGAATGCACAGATCAGAAAGAAGTTTCACAGAATGATTCTGTGTAGTTTATATTTGGAGACATTCCTTTTTCCACTATTACCCTCTTAGCGCTCCGAATCTCCACTTGCATTTTCTACAGAAAGAGTGTTTCAGAATGGCTCAATCAAAACTAAGGTTCAACTCTTTTAGTTGAACAAACAGAACAGAAAGAAGTTTCACACAATTCTTCTGTGTAGTTTTTATTTGTAGACATTCTTTTTCCCAATATAGGCCTCTTAGCGCTCAGAATGTCCAATTGCAGTTTCTACAGAAAGAGTGTTTCAGAACGGCTCAATCAAAAGTAAGGTTCAACTCTGTTAGTTGAATGCACAGAACAGAAAGAAGTTTCATACAATGCTTCTGTGTAGTTTATATTTGAACATATTCTTTTTTCCACTATTACCCACTTAGCGATACGAATGTCCAGTTGCATTTTCTACAGACAGAGTGCTTCAAAACTGCTCAATCAAAAGTATGGTTTAACTCTGTTAGCTGAATGCTCAGATCAGAAAGAAGTTTCACAGAATGCTTCTGTGTAGTTTATATTTGAATATATTCCTTTTTCCACTACTACGCTCTTAGCGCTCCAAATGTCCAGTTGCATTTTCTACAGAAAGAGTGTTCAGATCTGCTCAATCAAAAGTATGGTTTAACTCTGTTAGCTGAATGCACAGATCAGAAAGAAGTTTCACCGAATGATTCTGTGTAGTTTATATTTGAAGACATTCCTTTTTCCACTATTACCCTCTTAGCGCTCCGAATCTCCACTTGCATTTTCTACAAAAAGAGTGTTTCATAACTGCTCAATCAAAAATATGTTTTATCTCTGTTAACTGAATTTACAGATCAGAAATAAGTTTCACAGAATGCATCTGTGTAGTTTTTATTTGAAGATATTCTTTTTCCCAATGTAGGCCTCTTAGCGCTTAGCATGTCCAATTGCAGTTTCTACAAAAAGAGTGTTTCAGAACGGCTCAATCAAAAGTAAGGTTCAACTCTGTTAGTTGAATGCACAGAACAGAAAGAATTTTCACAGAATGCTACTGTGTAGTTTATATTTGAATATATTCCTTTTTCCACTATTACCCTCTTAGCGCTCCGAATGTCCACTTGCATTTTCTACAGAAAGAGTGTTCAGAACTGCGCAATCAAAAGTATGGTTTAACTCTGTTAGCTTAATGAACATATCAGAAATAAGTTTCACACAATGCTTCTGTGTAGTTTTTATTTGAAGATATTATTTTTCCCAATAGAGGCCTCTTAGCGCTCAGAAGGTCCAATCGCAGTTTCTACATAAAGAGTGTTTCAGAAAGGCTCAATCAAAAGTAAGGTTCAACTCTGTTAGTTGAATGCACAGAACAGAAAGAAGTTTCATACAATGATTCTGTGTAGTTTATATTTGAACATATTCTTTTTTCCACTATTACCCACTTAGCGCTACGAATGTCCAGTTGCATTTTCTACAGACAGAGTGTTTCAAAACTGCTCAATCAAAAGTATGGTTTAACTCTGTTAGCTGAATGCTCAGATCAGAAAGAAGTTTCACAGAATGCTTCTGTGTAGTTTATATTTGAATATATTCCTTTTTCCACTACTACTCTCTTAGCGCTCCAAATGTCCAGTTGCATTTTCTACAGAAAGAGTGTTCAGATCTGCTCAATCAAAAGTATGGTTTAACTCTGTTAGCTGAATGCACAGATCAGAAAGAAGTTTCACAGAATGATTCTGTGTAGTTTATATTTGGAGACATTGCTTTTTCCACTATTACCCTCTTAGCACTCCGAATCTCCACTTGCATTTTCTACAGAAAGAGTGTTTCAGAACGGCTCAATCAAAACTAAGGTTCAACTCTTTTAGTTGAACAAACAGAACAGAAAGAAGTTTCACACAATTCTTCTGTGTAGTTTTTATTTGTAGACATTCTTTTTCCCAATATAGGCCTCTTAGCGCTCAGAATGTCCAATTGCAGTTTCTACAGAAAGAGTGTTTCAGAACGGCTCAATCAAAATTAAGGTTCAACTCTGTTAGTTGAATGCACAGAACAGAAAGAAGTTTCATACAATGCTTCTGTGTAGTTTATATTTGAACATATTCTTTTTTCCACTATTACCCACTTAGCGCTACGTATGTCCAGTTGCATTTTCTACAGACAGAGTGTTTCAAAACTGCTCAATCAAAAGTATGGTTTAACTCTGTTAGCTGAATGCTCAGATCAGAAAGAAGTTTCACAGAATGCTTCTGTGTAGTTTATATTTGAATATATTCCTTTTTCCACTACTACTCTCTTAGCGCTCCAAATGTCCAGTTGCATTTTCTACAGAAAGAGTGTACAGATCTGCTCAATCAAAAGTATGGTTAAACTCTGTTAGCTGAATGCACAGATCAGAAAGAAGTTTCACAGAATGATTCTGTGTAGTTTATATTTGGAGACATTCCTTTTTCCACTATTACCCTCTTAGCGCTCCGAATCTCCACTTGCATTTTCTACAGAAAGAGTGTTTCAGAATGGCTCAATGAAAACTAAGGTTCAACTCTTTTAGTTGAACAAACAGAACAGAAAGAAGTTTCACACAATTCTTCTGTGTAGTTTTTATTTGTAGACATTCTTTTTCCCAATATAGGCCTCTTAGCGCTCAGAATGTCCAATTGCAGTTTCTACAGAAAGAGTGTTTCAGAAAGGCTCAATCAAAAGTAAGGTTCAACTCTGTTAGTTGAATGCACAGAACAGAAAGAAGTTTCATACAATGCTTCTGTGTAGTTTATATTTGAACATATTCTTTTTTCCACTATTACCCACTTAGCGATACGAATGTCCAGTTGCATTTTCTACAGACAGAGTGTTTCAAAACTGCTCAATCAAAAGTATGGTTTAACTCTGTTAGCTGAATGCTCAGATCAGAAAGAAGTTTCACAGAATGCTTCTGTGTAGTTTATATTTGAATATATTCCTTTTTCCACTACTACGCTCTTAGCGCTCCAAAGGTCCAGTTGCATTTTCTACAGAAAGAGTGTTCAGATCTGCTCAATCAAAAGTATGGTTTAACTCTGTTAGCTGAATGCACAGATCAGAAAGAAGTTTCACCGAATGATTCTGTGTAGTTTATATTTGAAGACATTCCTTTTTCCACTATTACCCTCTTAGCGCTCCGAATCTCCACTTGCATTTTCTACAAAAAGAGTGTTTCATAACTGCTCAATCAAAAATATGTTTTATCTCTGTTAACTGAATTTACAGATCAGAAATAAGTTTCACAGAATGCATCTGTGTAGTTTTTATTTGAAGATATTCTTTTTCCCAATGTAGGCCTCTTAGCGCTTAGCATGTCCAATTGCAGTTTCTACAGAAAGAGTGTTTCAGAACGGCTCAATCAAAAGTAAGGTTCAACTCTGTTAGTTGAATGCACAGAACAGAAAGAATTTTCACAGAATGCTACTGTGTAGTTTATATTTGTATATATTCCTTTTTCCACTATTACCCTCTTAGCGCTCCAAATGTCCACTTGCATTTTCTACAGAAAGAGTGTTCAGAACTGCGCAATCAAAAGTATGGTTTAACTCTGTTAGCTTAATGAACATATCAGAAATAAGTTTCACACAATGCTTCTGTGTAGTTTTTATTTGAAGATATTATTTTTCCCAATAGAGGCCTCTTAGCGCTCAGAAGGTCCAATTGCAGTTTCTACAGAAAGAGTGTTTCAGAAAGGCTCAATCAAAAGTAAGGTTCAACTCTGTTAGTTGAATGCACAGAACAGAAAGAAGTTTCATACAATGCTTCTGTGTAGTTTATATTTGAACATATTCTTTTTTCCACTATTACCCACTTAGCGCTACGAATGTCCAGTTGCATTTTCTACAGACAGAGTGTTTCAAAACTGCTCAATCAAAAGTATGGTTTAACTCTGTTAGCTGAATGCTCAGATCAGAAAGAAGTTTCACAGAATGCTTCTGTGTAGTTTATATTTGAATATATTCCTTTTTCCACTACTACTCTCTTAGCGCTCCAAATGTCCAGTTGCATTTTCTACAGAAAGAGTGTTCAGATCTGCTGAATCAAAAGTATGGTTTAACTCTGTTAGCTGAATGCACAGATCAGAAAGAAGTTTCACAGAATGATTCTGTGTAGTTTATATTTGGAGACATTCCTTTTTCCACTATTACCCTCTTAGCGCTCCGAATCTCCACTTGCATTTTCTACAGAAAGAGTGTTTCAGAACGGCTCAATCAAAACTAAGGTTCCACTCTTTTAGTTGAACAAACAGAACAGAAAGAAGTTTCACACAATTCTTCTGTGTAGTTTTTATTTGTAGACATTCTTTTTCCCAATATAGGCCTCTTAGCGCTCAGAAGGTCCAATTGCAGTTTCTACAGAAAGAGTTTTTCAGAAAGGCTCAATCAAAAGTAAGGTTCAACTCTGTTAGTTGAATGCACAGAACAGAAAGAAGTTTCATACAATGCTTCTGTGTAGTTTATATTTGAACATATTCTTTTTTCCACTATTACCCACTTAGCGATACGAATGTCCAGTTGCATTTTCTACAGACAGAGTGTTTCAAAACTGCTCAATCAAAAGTATGGTTTAACTCTGTTAGCTGAATGCTCAGATCAGGAAGAAGTTTCACAGAATGCTTCCGTGTAGTTTATATTTGAATATATTCCTTTTTCCACTACTACGCTCTTAGCGCTCCAAATGTCCAGTTGCATTTTCTACAGAAAGAGTGTTCAGATCTGCTCAATCAAAAGTATGGTTTAACTCTGTTAGCTGAATGCACAGATCAGAAAGAAGTTTCACCGAATGATTCTGTGTAGTTTATATTTGAAGACATTCCTTTTTCCACTATTACCCTCTTAGCGCTCCGAATCTCCACTTGCATTTTCTACAAAAAGAGTGTTTCATAACTGCTCAATCAAAAATATGTTTTATCTCTGTTAACTGAATTTACAGATCAGAAATAAGTTTCACAGAATGCATCTGTGTAGTTTTTATTTGAAGATATTCTTTTTCCCAATGTAGGCCTCTTAGCGCTTAGCATGTCCAATTGCAGTTTCTACAGAAAGAGTGTTTCAGAACGGCTCAATCAAAAGTAAGGTTCAACTCTGTTAGTTGAATGCACAGAACAGAAAGAATTTTCACAGAATGCTACTGTGTAGTTTATATTTGAATATATTCCTTTTTCCACTATTACCCTCTTAGCGCTCCGAATGTCCACTTGCATTTTCTACAGAAAGAGTGTTCAGAACTGCGCAATCAAAAGTATGGTTTAACTCTGTTAGCTTAATGAACATATCAGAAATAAGTTTCACACAATGCTTCTGTGTAGTTTTTATTTGAAGATATTATTTTTCCCAATAGAGGCCTCTTAGCGCTCAGAAGGTCCAATTGCAGTTTCTACATAAAGAGTGTTTCAGAAAGGCTCAATCAAAAGTAAGGTTCAACTCTGTTAGTTGAATGCACAGAACAGAAAGAAGTTTCATACAATGCTTCTGTGTAGTTTATATTTGAACATATTCTTTTTTCCACTATTACCCACTTAGCGCTACGAATGTCCAGTTGCATTTTCTACAGACAGAGTGTTTCAAAACTGCTCAATCAAAAGTATGGTTTAACTCTGTTAGCTGAATGCTCAGATCAGAAAGAAGTTTCACAGAATGCTTCTGTGTAGTTTATATTTGAATATATTCCTTTTTCCACTACTACTCTCTTAGCGCTCCAAATGTCCAGTTGCATTTTCTACAGAAAGAGTGTTCAGATCTGCTCAATCAAAAGTATGGTTAAACTCTGTTAGCTGAATGCACAGATCAGAAAGAAGTTTCACAGAATGATTCTGTGTAGTTTATATTTGGAGACATTCCTTTTTCCACTATTACCCTCTTAGCGCTCCGAATCTCCACTTGCATTTTCTACAGAAAGAGTGTTTCAGAACGGCTCAATCAAAACTAAGGTTCAACTCTTTTAGTTGAACAAACAGAACAGAAAGAAGTTTCACACAATTCTTCTGTGTAGTTTTTATTTGTAGACATCCTTTTCCCAATATAGGCCTCTTAGCGCTCAGAAGGTCCAATTGCAGTTTCTACAGAAAGAGTGTTTCAGAAAGGCTCAATCAAAAGTAAGGTTCAACTCTGTTAGTTGAATGCACAGAACAGAAAGAAGTTTCATACAATGCTTCTGTGTAGTTTATATTTGAACATATTCTTTTTTCCACTATTACCCACTTAGCGATACGAATGTCCAGTTGCATTTTCTACAGACAGAGTGCTTCAAAACTGCTCAATCAAAAGTATGGTTTAACTCTGTTAGCTGAATGCTCAGATCAGAAAGAAGTTTCACAGAATGCTTCTGTGTAGTTTATATTTGAATATATTCCTTTTTCCACTACTACTCTCTTAGCGCTCCAAATGTCCAGTTGCATTTTCTACAGAAAGAGTGTTCAGATCTGCTCAATCAAAAGTATGGTTTAACTCTGTTAGCTGAATGCACAGATCAGAAAGAAGTTTCACAGAATGATTCTGTGTAGTTTATATTTGGAGACATTCCTTTTTCCACTATTACCCTCTTAGCGCTCCGAATCTCCACTTGCATTTTCTACAGAAAGAGTGTTTCAGAACGGCTCAATCAAAATTAAGGTTCAACTCTTTTAGTTGAACAAACAGAACAGAAAGAAGTTTCACACAATTCTTCTGTGTAGTTTTTATTTGTAGACATTCTTTTTCCCAATATAGGCCTCTTAGCGCTCAGAATGTCCAATTGCAGTTTCTACAGAAAGAGTGTTTCAGAAATTCTGAATGAAAAGTAAGGTTCAACTCTGTTAGTTGAATGCACAGAACAGAAAGAAGTTTCATACAATGCTTCTGTGTAGTTTATATTTGAACATATTCTTTTTTCCACTATTACCCACTTAGCGCTACGAATGTCCAGTTGCATTTTCTACAGACAGAGTGTTTCAAAACTGCTCAATCAAAAGTATGGTTTAACTCTGTTAGCTGAATGCTCAGATCAGAAAGAAGTTTCACAGAATGCTTCTGTGTAGTTTATATTTGAATATATTCCTTTTTCCACTACTACGCTCTTAGCGCTCCAAATGTCCAGTTGCATTTTCTACAGAAAGAGTGTTCAGATCTGCTCAATCAAAAGTATGGTTTAACTCTGTTAGCTGAATGCACAGATCAGAAAGAAGTTTCACCGAATGATTCTGTGTAGTTTATATTTAAGACATTCCTTTTTCCACTGTTACCCTCTTAGCGCTCCGAATCTCCACTTGCATTTTCTACAAAAAGAGTGTTTCATAACTGCTCAATCAAAAATATGTTTTATCTCTGTTAACTGAATTTACAGATCAGAAATAAGTTTCACAGAATGCATCTGTGTAGTTTTTATTTGAAGATATTCTTTTTCCCAATGTAGGCCTCTTAGCGCTTAGAAGGTCCAATTGCAGTTTCTACAGAAAGAGTGTTTCAGAACGGCTCAATCAAAAGTAAGGTTCAACTCTGTTAGTTGAATGCACAGAACAGAAAGAATTTTCACAGAATGCTACTGTGTAGTTTATATTTGAATATATTCCTTTTTCCACTATTACCCTCTTAGCGCTCCGAATGTCCACTTGCATTTTCTACAGAAAGAGTGTTCAGAACTGCGCAATCAAAAGTATGGTTTAACTCTGTTAGCTTAATGAACATATCAGAAATAAGTTTCACACAATGCTTCTGTGTAGTTTTTATTTGAAGATATTATTTTTCCCAATAGAGGCCTCTTAGCGCTCAGAAGGTCCAATCGCAGTTTCTACATAAAGAGTGTTTCAGAAAGGCTCAATCAAAAGTAAGGTTCAACTCTGTTAGTTGAATGCACAGAACAGAAAGAAGTTTCATACAATGCTTCTGTGTAGTTTATATTTGAACATATTCTTTTTTCCACTATTACCCACTTAGCGCTACGAATGTCCAGTTGCATTTTCTACAGACAGAGTGTTTCAAAACTGCTCAATCAAAAGTATGGTTTAACTCTGTTAGCTGAATGCTCAGATCAGAAAGAAGTTTCACAGAATGCTTCTGTGTAGTTTATATTTGAATATATTCCTTTTTCCACTACTACTCTCTTAGCGCTCCAAATGTCCAGTTGCATTTTCTACAGAAAGAGTGTTCAGATCTGCTCAATCAAAAGTATGGTTTAATTCTGTTAGCTGAATGCACAGATCAGAAAGAAGTTTCACAGAATGATTCTGTGTAGTTTATATTTGGAGACATTCCTTTTTCCACTATTACCCTCTTAGCACTCCGAATCTCCACTTGCATTTTCTACAGAAAGAGTGTTTCAGAACGGCTCAATCAAAACTAAGGTTCAACTCTTTTAGTTGAACAAACAGAACAGAAAGAAGTTTCACACAATTCTTCTGTGTAGTTTTTATTTGTAGACATTCTTTTTCCCAATATAGGCCTCTTAGCGCTCAGAATGTCCAATTGCAGTTTCTACAGAAAGAGTGTTTCAGAACGGCTCAATCAAAAGTAAGGTTCAACTCTGTTAGTTGAATGCACAGAACAGAAAGAAGTTTCATACAATGCTTCTCTGTAGTTTATATTTGAACATATTTTTTTTCCACTATTACCCACTTAGCGCTACGAATGTCCAGTTGCATTTTCTACAGACAGAGTGTTTCAAAATTGCTCAATCAAAAGTATGGTTTAACTCTGTTAGCTGAATGCTCAGATCAGAAAGAAGTTTCACAGAATGCTTCTGTGTAGTTTATATTTGAATATATTCCTTTTTCCACTACTACGCTCTTAGCGCTCCAAATGTCCAGTTGCATTTTCTACAGAAAGAGTGTTCAGATCTGCTCAATCAAAAGTATGGTTTAACTCTGTTAGCTGAATGCACAGATCAGAAAGAAGTTTCACCGAATGATTCTGTGTAGTTTATATTTGAAGACATTCCTTTTTCCACTATTACCCTCTTAGCGCTCCGAATCTCCACTTGCATTTTCTACAAAAAGAGTGTTTCATAACTGCTCAATCAAAAATATGTTTTATCTCCGTTAACTGAATTTACAGATCAGAAATAAGTTTCACAGAATGCATCTGTGTAGTTTTTATTTGAAGATATTCTTTTTCCCAATGTAGGCCTCTTAGCGCTTAGCATGTCCAATTGCAGTTTCTACAGAAAGAGTGTTTCAGAACGGCTCAATCAAAAGTAAGGTTCAACTCTGTTAGTTGAATGCACAGAACAGAAAGGATTTTCACAGAATGCTACTGTGTAGTTTATATTTGAATATATTCCTTTTTACACTATTACCCTCTTAGCGCTCCGAATGTCCACTTGCATTTTCTACAGAAAGAGTGTTCAGAACTGCGCAATCAAAAGTATGGTTTAACTCTGTTAGCTTAATGAACATATCAGAAATAAGTTTCACACAATGCTTCTGTGTAGTTTTTATTTGAAGATATTATTATTCCCAATAGAGGCCTCTTAGCGCTCAGAATGTCCAATTGCAGTTTCTACAGAAAGAGTGTTTCAGAAAGGCTCAATCAAAAGTAAGGTTCAACTCTGTTAGTTGAATGCACAGAACAGAAAGAAGTTTCATACAATGCTTCTGTGTAGTTTATATTTGAACATACTCTATTTTCCACTATTACCCACTTAGCGCTACGAATGTCCAGTTGCATTTTCTACAGACAGAGTGTTTCAAAACTGCTCAATCAAAAGTATGGTTTAACTCTGTTAGCTGAATGCTCAGATCAGAAAGAAGTTTCACAGAATGCTTCTGTGTAGTTTATATTTGAATATATTCCTTTTTCCACTACTACTCTCTTAGCGCTCCAAATGTCCAGTTGCATTTTCTACAGAAAGAGTGTTCAGATCTGCTGAATCAAAAGTATGGTTTAACTCTGTTAGCTGAATGCACAGATCAGAAAGAAGTTTCACAGAATGATTCTGTGTAGTTTATATTTGGAGACATTCCTTTTTGCACTATTACCCTCTTAGCGCTCCGAATCTCCACTTGCATTTTCTACAGAAAGAGTGTTTCAGAACGGCTCAATCAAAACTAAGGTTCAACTCTTTTAGTTGAACAAACAGAACAGAAAGAAGTTTCACACAATTCTTCTGTGTAGTTTTTATTTGTAGACATTCTTTTTCCCAATATAGGCCTCTTAGCGCTCAGAATGTCCAATTGCAGTTTCTACAGAAAGAGTGTTTCAGAACGGCTCAATCAAAAGTAAGGTTCAACTCTGTTAGTTGAATGCACAGAACAGAAAGATGTTTCATACAATCCTTCTGTGTAGTTTATATTTGAATATATTTTTTTTTCCACTATTACCCACTTAGCGCTACGAATGTCCAGTTGCATTTTCTACAGACAGAGTGTTTCAAAACTGCTCAATCAAAAGTATGGTTTAACTCTGTTAGCTGAATGCTCAGATCAGAAAGAAGTTTCACAGAATGCTTCTGTGTAGTTTATATTTGAATATATTCCTTTTTCCACTACTACTCTCTTAGCGCTCCAAATGTCCAGTTGCATTTTCTACAGAAAGAGTGTTCAGATCTGCTCAATCAAAAGTATGGTTTAAGTCTGTTAGCTGAATGCACAGATCAGAAAGAATTTTCACCGAATGATTCTGTGTAGTTTATATTTGAAGACACTCCTTTTTCCAATATTACCCTCTTAGCGCTCCGAATCTCCACTTGCATTTCCTACAAAAAGAGTGTTTCATAACTGCTCAATCAAAAATATGTTTTATGTCTGTTAACTGAATTTACAGATCAGAAATAAGTTTCACAGAATGCATCTGTGTAGTTTTTATTTGAAGATATTCTTTTTCCCAATGTAGGCCGCTTAGCGCTTAGCATGTCCAATTGCAGTTTCTACAGAAAGAGTGTTTCAGAACGGCTCAATCAAAAGTAAGGTTCAACTCTGTTAGTTGAATGCACAGAACAGAAAGTATTTTCACAGAATTCTACTGTGTAGTTTATATTGGAATATAGTCCTTTTTCCACTATTACCCTCTTAGCGCTCCGAATGTCCACTTGCATTTTCTACAGAAAGAGTGTTCAGAACTGCGCAATCAAAAGTATGGTTTAACTCTGTTAGCTTAATGAACATATCAGAAATAAGTTTCACACAATGCTTCTGTGTAGTTTTTATTTGAAGATATTATTTTTCCCAATATAGGCCTCTTAGCGCTCAGAATGTCCAATTGCAGTTTCTACAGAAAGAGTGTTTCAGAAATTCTGAATGAAAAGTAAGGTTCAACTCTGTTAGTTGAATGCACAGAACAGAAAGAAGTTTCATACAATGCTTCTGTGTAGTTTATATTTGAACATATTCTTTTTTCCACTATTACCCACTTAGCGCTACGAATGTCCAGTTGCATTTTCTACAGACAGAGTGTTTCAAAACTGCTCAATCAAAAGTATGGTTTAACTCTGTTAGCTGAATGCTCAGATCAGAAAGAAGTTTCACAGAATGCTTCTGTGTAGTTTATATTTGAATATATTCCTTTTTCCACTACTACGCTCTTAGCGCTCCAAATGTCCAGTTGCATTTTCTACAGAAAGAGTGTTCAGATCTGCTCAATCAAAAGTATGGTTTAACTCTGTTAGCTGAATGCACAGATCAGAAAGAAGTTTCACCGAATGATTCTGTGTAGTTTATATTTAAGACATTCCTTTTTCCACTGTTACCCTCTTAGCGCTCCGAATCTCCACTTGCATTTTCTACAAAAAGAGTGTTTCATAACTGCTCAATCAAAAATATGTTTTATCTCTGTTAACTGAATTTACAGATCAGAAATAAGTTTCACAATATGCATCTGTGTAGTATTTATTTGAAGATATTCTTTTTCCCAATGTAGGCCTCTTAGCGCTTAGCATGTCCAATTGCAGTTTCTACAGAAAGAGTGTTTCAGAACGGCTCAATCAAAAGTAAGGTTCAACTCTGTTAGTTGAATGCACAGAACAGAAAGAATTTTCACAGAATGCTACTGTGTAGTTTATATTTGAATATATTCCTTTTTCCACTATTACCCTCTTAGCGCTCCGAATGTCCACTTGCATTTTCTACAGAAAGAGTGTTCAGAACTGTGCAATCAAAAGTATGGTTTAACTCTGTTAGCTTAATGAACATATCAGAAATAAGTTTCACACAATGCTTCTGTGTAGTTTTTATTTGAAGATATTATTTTTCCCAATATAGGCCTCTTAGCGCTCAGAATGTCCAATTGCAGTTTCTACAGAAAGAGTGTTTCAGAAAGGCTCAATCAAAAGTAAGGTTCAACTCTGTTAGTTGAATGCACAGAACAGAAAGAAGTTTCATACAATGTTTCTGTGTAGTTTATATTTGAACATATTCTTTTTTCCACTATTACCCACTTAGCGCTACGAATGTCCAGTTGCATTTTCTACAGACAGAGTGTTTCAAAACTGCTCAATCAAAAGTATGGTTTAACTCTGTTAGCTGAATGCTCAGATCAGAAAGAAGTTTCACAGAATGCTTCTGTGTAGTTTATATTTGAATATATTCCTTTTTCCACTACTACTCTCTTAGCGCTCCAAATGTCCAGTTGCATTTTCTACAGAAAGAGTGTTCAGATCTGCTCAATCAAAAGTATGGTTTAACTCTGTTAGCTGAATGCACAGATCAGAAAGAAGTTTAACAGAATGATTCTGTGTAGTTTATATTTGGAGACATTCCTTTTTCCACTATTACCCTCTTAGCACTCCGAATATCCACTTGCATTTTCTACAGAAAGAGTGTTTCAGAACGGCTCAATCAAAACTAAGGTTCAACTCTTTTAGTTGAACAAACAGAACAGAAAGAAGTTTCACACAATTCTTCTGTGTAGTTTTTATTTGTAGACATTCATTTTCCCAATATAGGCCTCTTAGCGCTCAGAATGTCCAATTGCATTTTCTACAGAAAGAGTGTTTCAGAACGGCTCAATCAATAGTAAGGTTCAACTCTGTTAGTTGAATGCACAGAACAGAAAGAAGTTTCATACAATGCTTCTCTGTAGTTTATATTTGAACATATTTTTTTTCCACTATTACCCACTTAGCGCTACGAATGTCCAGTTGCATTTTCTACAGACAGAGTGTTTCAAAACTGCTCAATCAAAAGTATGGTTTAACTCTGTTAGCTGAATGCTCAGATCAGAAAGAAGTTTCACAGAATGCTTCTGTGTAGTTTATATTTGAATATATTCCTTTTTCCACTACTACGCTCTTAGCGTTCCAAATGTCCAGTTGCATTTTCTACAGAAAGAGTGTTCAGATCTGCTCAATCAAATGTATGGTTTAACTCTGTTAGCTGAATGCACAGATCAGAAAGAAGTTTCACCGAATGATTCTGTGTAGTTTATATTTGAAGACATTCCTTTTTCCACTATTACCCCCTTAGCGCTCCGAATCTCCACTTGCATTTTCTACAAAAAGAGTGTTTCATAACTGCTCAATCAAAAATATGTTTTATCTCTGTTAACTGAATTTACAGATCAGAAATAAGTTTCACAGAATGCATCTGTGTAGTTTTTATTTGAAGATATTCTTTTTCCCAATGTAGGCCTCTTAGCGCTTAGCATGTCCAATTGCAGTTTCTACAGAAAGAGTGTTTCAGAACGGCTCAATCAAAAGTAAGGTTCAACTCTGTTAGTTGAATGCACAGAACAGAAAGGATTTTCACAGAATGCTACTGTGTAGTTTATATTTGAATATATTCCTTTTTCCACTATTACCCTCTTAGCGCTCCGAATGTCCACTTGCATTTTCTACAGAAAGAGTGTTCAGAACTGCGCAATCAAAAGTATGGTTTAACTCTGTTAGCTTAATGAACATATCAGAAATAAGTTTCACACAATGCTTCTGTGTAGTTTTTATTTGAAGATATTATTATTCCCAATAGAGGCCTCTTAGCGCTCAGAATGTCCAATTGCAGTTTCTACAGAAAGAGTGTTTCAGAAAGGCTCAATCAAAAGTAAGGTTCAACTCTGTTAGTTGAATGCACAGAACAGAAAGAAGTTTCATACAATGCTTCTGTGTAGTTTATATTTGAACATACTCTTTTTTCCACTATTACCCACATAGCGCTACGAATGTCCAGTTGCATTTTCTACAGACAGAGTGTTTCAAAGCTGCTCAATCAAAAGTATGGTTTAACTCTGTTAGCTGAATGCTCAGATCAGAAAGAAGTTTGACAGAATGCTTCTGTGTAGTTTATATTTGAATATATTCCTTTTTCCACTACTACTCTCTTAGCGCTCCAAATGTCCAGTTGCATTTTCTACAGAAAGAGTGTTCAGATCTGCTGAATCAAAAGCATGGTTTAACTCTGTTAGCTGAATGCACAGATCAGAAAGAAGTTTCACAGAATGATTCTGTGTAGTTTATATTTGGAGACATTCCTTTTTCCACTATTACCCTCTTAGCGCTCCGAATGTCCACTTGCATTTTCTACAGAAAGAGTGTTTCAGAACGGCTCAATCAAAACTAAGGTTCAACTCTTTTAGTTGAACAAACAGAACAGAAAGAAGTTTCACACAATTCTTCTGTGTAGTTTTTATTTGTAGACATTCATTTTCCCAATATAGGCCTCTTAGCGCTCAGAATGTCCAATTGCAGTTTCTACAGAAAGAGTGTTTCAGAACGGCTCAATCAAAAGTAAGGTTCAACTCTGTTAGTTGAATGCACAGAACAGAAAGAAGTTTCATACAATGCTTCTCTGTAGTTTATATTTGAACATATTTTTTTTCCACTATTACCCACTTAGCGCTACGAATGTCCAGTTGCATTTTCTACAGACAGAGTGTTTCAAAACTGCTCAATCAAAAGTATGGTTTAACTCTGTTAGCTGAATGCTCAGATCAGAAAGAAGTTTCACAGAATGCTTCTGTGTAGTTTATATTTGAATATATTCCTTTTTCCACTACTACGCTCTTAGCGCTCCAAATGTCCAGTTGCATTTTCTACAGAAAGAGTGTTCAGATCTGCTCAATCAAATGTATGGTTTAACTCTGTTAGCTGAATGCACAGATCAGAAAGAAATTTCACCGAATGATTCTGTGTAGTTTATATTTGAAGACATTCCTTTTTCCACTATTACCCTCTTAGCGCTCCGAATCTCCACTTGCATTTTCTACAAAAAGAGTGTTTCCTAACTGCTCAATCAAAAATATGTTTTATCTCTGTTAACTGAATTTACAGATCAGAAATAAGTTTCACAGAATGCATCTGTGTAGTTTTTATTTGAAGATATTCTTTTTCCCAATGTAGGCCGCTTAGCGCTTAGCATGTCCAATTGCAGTTTCTACAGAAAGAGTGTTTCAGAACAGCTCAATCAAAAGTAAGGTTCAACTCTGTTAGTTGAATGCACAGAACAGAAAGTATTTTCACAGAATGCTACTGTGTAGTTTATATTTGAATATATTCCTTTTTCCACTATTACCCTCTTAGCGCTCCGAATGTCCACTTGCATTTTCTACAGAAAGAGTGTTCAGAACTGCGCAATCAAAAGTATGGTTTAACTCTGTTAGCTTAATGAACATATCAGAAATAAGTTTCACACAATGCTTCTGTGTAGTTTTTATTTGAAGATATTATTTTTCCCAATATAGGCCTCTTAGCGCTCAGAATGTCCAATTGCAGTTTCTACAGAAAGAGTGTTTCAGAAAGGCTGAATGAAAAGTAAGGTTCAACTCTGTTAGTTGAATGCACAGAACAGAAAGAAGTTTCATACAATGCTTCTGTGTAGTTTATATTTGAACATACTCTTTTTTCCACTATTACCCACATAGCGCTACGAATGTCCAGTTGCATTTTCTACAGACAGAGTGTTTCAAAGCTGCTCAATCAAAAGTATGGTTTAACTCTGTTAGCTGAATGCTCAGATCAGAAAGAAGTTTGACAGAATGCTTCTGTGTAGTTTATATTTGAATATATTCCTTTTTCCACTACTACTCTCTTAGCGCTCCAAATGTCCAGTTGCATTTTCTACAGAAAGAGTGTTCAGATCTGCTGAATCAAAAGTATGGTTTAACTCTGTTAGCTGAATGCACAGATCAGAAAGAAGTTTCACAGAATGATTCTGTGTAGTTTATATTTGGAGACATTCCTTTTTCCACTATTACCCTCTTAGCGCTCCGAATGTCCACTTGCATT
This sequence comes from Symphalangus syndactylus, assembly GCF_028878055.3. NCBI lineage: Eukaryota > Metazoa > Chordata > Mammalia > Primates > Hylobatidae > Symphalangus > Symphalangus syndactylus. The sequence continues at coordinate 152,635,086 of NC_072430.2, read as the reverse complement.
TTCTACAGAAAGAGTGTTTCAGAACGGCTCAATCAAAACTAAGGTTCAACTCTTTTAGTTGAACAAACAGAACAGAAAGAAGTTTCACACCATTCTTCTGTGTAGTTTTTATTTGTAGACATTCTTTTTCCCAATATAGGCCTCTTAGCGCTCAGAATGTCCAATTGCAGTTTCTACAGAAAGAGTGTTTCAGAAAGGCTCAATCAAAAGTAAGGTTCAACTCTGTTAGTTGAATGCACAGAACAGAAAGAAGTTTCATACAATGCTTCTGTGTAGTTTATATTTGAACATATTCTTTTTTCCACTATTACCCACTTAGCGCTACGAATGTCCAGTTGCATTTTCTACAGACAGAGTGTTTCAAAACTGCTCAATGAAAAGTATGGTTTAACTCTGTTAGCTGAATGCTCAGATCAGAAAGAAGTTTCACAGAATGCTTCTGTGTAGTTTATATTTGAATATATTCCTTTTTCCACTACTACGCTCTTAGCGCTCCAAATGTCCAGTTGCATTTTCTACAGAGTGTTCAGATCTGCTCAATCAAAAGTATGGTTTAAATCTGTTAGCTGAATGCACAGATCAGAAAGAAGTTTCACCGAATGATTCTGTGTAGTTTATATTTGAAGACACTCCTTTTTCCACTATTACCCTCTTAGCGCTCCGAATCTCCACTTGCATTTTCTACAAAAAGAGTGTTTCATAACTGCTCAATCAAAAATATGTTTTATCTCTATTAACTGAATTTACAGATCAGAAATAAGTTTCACAGAATGCATCTGTGTAGTTTTTATTTGAAGATATTCTTTTTCCCAATGTAGGCAGCTTAGCGCTTAGCATGTCCAACTGCAGTTTCTACAGAAAGAGTGTTTCAGAACGGCTCAATCAAAAGTAAGGTTCAACTCTGTTAGTTGAATGCACAGAACAGAAAGTATTTTCACAGAATGCTACTGTGTAGTTTATATTTGAATATATTCCTTTTTCCACTATTACCCTCTTAGCGCTCCGAATGTCCACTTGCATTTTCTACAGAAAGAGTGTTCAGAACTGCGCAATCAAAAGTATGGTTTAACTCTGTTAGCTTAATGAACATATCAGAAATAAGTTTCACACAATGCTTCTGTGTAGTTTTTATTTGAAGATATTATTTTTCCCAATATAGGCCTCTTAGCGCTCAGAATGTCCAATTGCAGTTTCTACAGAAAGAGTGTTTCAGAAAGGCTGAATGAAAAGTAAGGTTCAACTCTGTTAGTTGAATGCACAGAACAGAAAGAAGTTTCATATAATGCTTCTGTGTAGTTTATATTTTAACATAATCTTTTTTCCACTATTACCCACATAGCGCTACGAATGTCCAGTTGCATTTTCTACAGACAGAGTGTTTCAAAGCTGCTCAATCAAAAGTATGGTTTAACTCTGTTAGCTGAATGCTCAGATCAGAAAGAAGTTTGACAGAATGCTTCTGTGTAGTTTATATTTGAATATATTCCTTTTTCCACTACTACTCTCTTAGCGCTCCAAATGTCCAGTTGCATTTTCTACAGAAAGAGTGTTCAGATCTGCTGAATCAAAAGTATGGTTTAACTCTGTTAGCTGAATGCACAGATCAGAAAGAAGTTTCACAGAATGATTCTGTGTAGTTTATATTTGGAGACATTCCTTTTTCCACTATTACCCTCTTAGCGCTCCGAATGTCCACTTGCATTTTCTACAGAAAGAGTGTTTCAGAACGGCTCAATCAAAACTAAGGTTCAACTCTTTTAGTTGAACAAACAGAACAGAAAGAATTTTCACACAATTCTTCTGTGTAGTTTTTATTTGTAGACATTCTTTTTCCCAATATAGGCCTCTTAGCGCTCAGAATGTCCAATTGCAGTTTCTACAGAAAGAGTGTTTCAGAAAGGCTCAATCAAAAGTAAGGTTCAACTCTGTTAGTTGAATGCACAGAACAGAAAGAAGTTTCATACAATGCTTCTGTGTAGTTTATATTTGAACATATTCTTTTTTCCACTATTACCCACTTAGCGCTACGAATGTCCAGTTGCATTTTCTACAGACAGAGTGTTTCAAAACTGCTCAATCAAAAGTATGGTTTAACTCTGTTAGCTGAATGCTCAGATCAGAAAGAAGTTTCACAGAATGCTTCTGTGTAGTTTATATTTGAATATATTCCTTTTTCCACTACTACGCTCTTAGCGCTCCAAATGTCCAGTTGCATTTTCTACAGAAAGAGTGTTCAGATCTGCTCAATCAAAAGTATGGTTTAACTCTGTTAGCTGAATGCACAGATCAGAAAGAAGTTTCACCGAATGATTCTGTGTAGTTTATATTTGAAGACATTCCTTTTTCCACTATTACCCTCTTAGCGCTCCGAATCTCCACTTGCATTTTCTACAAAAAGAGTGTTTCATAACTGCTCAATCAAAAATATGTTTTATCTCTGTTAACTGAATTTACAGATCAGAAATAAGTTTCACAGAATGCATCTGTGTAGTTTTTATTTGAAGATATTCTTTTTCCCAATGTAGGCCTCTTAGCGCTTAGCATGTCCAATTGCAGTTTCTACAGAAAGAGTGTTTCAGAACGGCTCAATCAAAAGTAAGGTTCAACTCTGTTAGTTGAATGCACAGAACAGAAAGGATTTTCACAGAATGCTACTGTGTAGTTTATATTTGAATATATTCCTTTTTCCACTATTACACTCTTAGCGCTCCGAATGTCCACTTGCATTTTCTACAGAAAGAGTGTTCAGAACTGCGCAATCAAAAGTATGGTTTAACTCTGTTAGCTTAATGAACATATCAGAAATAAGTTTCACACAATGCTTCTGTGTAGTTTTTATTTGAAGATATTATTATTCCCAATAGAGGCCTCTTAGCGCTCAGAATGTCCAATTGCAGTTTCTACAGAAAGAGTGTTTCAGAAAGGCTCAATCAAAAGTAAGGTTCAACTCTGTTAGTTGAATGCACAGAACAGAAAGAAGTTTCATACAATGCTTCTGTGTAGTTTATATTTGAACATACTCTTTTTTCCACTATTACCCACTTAGCGCTACGAATGTCCAGTTGCATTTTCTACAGTCAGAGTGTTTCAAAACTGCTCAATCAAAAGTATGGTTTAACTCTGTTAGCTGAATGCTCAGATCAGAAAGAAGTTTCACAGAATGCTTCTGTGTAGTTTATATTTGAATATATTCCTTTTTCCACTACTACTCTCTTAGCGCTCCAAATGTCCAGTTGCATTTTCTACAGAAAGAGTGTTCAGATCTGCTCAATCAAAAGTATGGTTTAACTCTGTTTGCTGAATGCACAGATCAGAAAGAAGTTTCACAGAATGATTCTGTGTAGTTTATATTTGGAGACATTCCTTTTTGCACTATTACCCTCTTAGCGCTCCGAATCTCCACTTGCATTTTCTACAGAAAGAGTGTTTCAGAACGGCTCAATCAAAACTAAGGTTCAACTCTTTTAGTTGAACAAACAGAACAGAAAGAAGTTTCACACAATTCTTCTGTGTAGTTTTTATTTGTAGACATTCTTTTTCCCAATATAGGCCTCTTAGCGCTCAGAATGTCCAATTGCAGTTTCTACAGAAAGAGTGTTTCAGAACGGCTCCATCAAAAGTAAGGTTCAACTCTGTTAGTTGAATGCACAGAACAGAAAGAAGTTTCATACAATGCTTCTGTGTAGTTTATATTTGAACATATTCTTTTTTCCACTATTACCCACTTAGCGCTACGAATGTCCAGTTGCATTTTCTACAGACAGAGTGTTTCAAAACTGCTCAATCAAAAGTATGGTTTAACTCTGTTAGCTGAATGCTCAGATCAGAAAGAAGTTTCACAGAATGCTTCTGTGTAGTTTATATTTGAATATATTCCTTTTTCCACTACTACTCTCTTAGCGCTCCAAATGTCTAGTTGCATTTTCTACAGAAAGAGTGTTCAGATCTGCTGAATCAAAAGTATGGTTTAACTCTGTTAGCTGAATGCACAGATCAGAAAAAAGTTTCACAGAATGATTCTGTGTAGTTTATATTTGGAGACATTCCTTTTTCCACTATTACCCTCTTAGCGCTCCGAATCTCCACTTGCATTTTATACAGAAAGAGTGTTTCAGAACGACTCAATCAAAACTAAGGTTCAACTCTTTTAGTTGAACAAACAGAACAGAAAGTAGTTTCACACAATTCGTCTGTGTAGTTTTTATTTGTAGACATTCTTTTTACCAATATAGGCCTCTTAGCGCTCAGAATGTCCAATTGCAGTTTCTACAGAAAGAGTGTTTCAGAACGGCTCAATCAAAAGTAAGGTTCAACTCTGTTAGTTGAATGCACAGAACAGAAAGAAGTTTCATACAATGCTTCTGTGTAGTTTATATTTGAACATATTCTTTTTTCCACTATTACCCACTTAGCGCTACGAATGTCCAGTTGCATTTTCTACAGACAGAGTGTTTCAAAACTGCTCAATCAAAAGTATGGTTTAACTCTGTTAGCTGAATGCTCAGATCAGAAAGAAGTTTCACAGAATGCTTCTGTGTAGTTTATATTTGAATATATTCCTTTTTCCACTACTACGCTCTTAGCGCTCCAAATGTCCAGTTGCATTTACAACAGAAAGAGTGTTCAGATATGCTCAATCAAAAGTATGGTTTAACTCTGTTAGCTGAATGCACAGATCAGAAAGAAGTTTCACCGAATGATTCTGTGTAGTTTATAATTGAAGACATTCCTTTTTCCACTATTACCCTCTTAGCGCTCCGAATCTCCACTTGCATTTTCTACAAAAAGAGTGTTTCATAACTGCTCAATCAAAAATATGTTTTATCTCTGTTAACTGAATTTACAGATCAGAAATAAGTTTCCCAGAATGCATCTGTGTAGTTTTTATTTGAAGATATTCTTTTTCCCAATGTAGGCCTCTTAGCGGTACGAATGTCCAGTTGCAGTTTCTACAGACAGAGTGTTTCAAAACTGTTCAATCAAAAGTATGGTTTAACTCTGTTAGCTGAATGCTCAGATCAGAAAGTAGTTTCACAGAATGCTTCTGTGTAGTTTATATTTGAATATATTCCTTTTTCCACTATTACCCTCTTAGCGCTCCGAATCTCCACTTGCATTTTCTACAAAAAGAGTGTTTCCTAACTGCTCAATCAAAAATATGTTTTATCTCTGTTAACTGAATTTACAGATCAGAAATAAGTTTCACAGAATGCATCTGTGTAGTTTTTATTTGAAGATATTCTTTTTCCCAATGTAGGCCGCTTAGCGCTTAGCATGTCCAATTGCAGTTTCTACAGAAAGAGTGTTTCAGAACAGCTCAATCAAAAGTAAGGTTCAACTCTGTTAGTTGAATGCACAGAACAGAAAGTATTTTCACAGAATGCTACTGTGTAGTTTATATTTGAATATATTCCTTTTTCCACTATTACCCTCTTAGCGCTCCGAATGTCCACTTGCATTTTCTACAGAAAGAGTGTTCAGAACTGCGCAATCAAAAGTATGGTTTAACTCTGTTAGCTTAATGAACATATCAGAAATAAGTTTCACACAATGCTTCTGTGTAGTTTTTATTTGAAGATATTATTTTTCCCAATATAGGCCTCTTAGCGCTCAGAATGTCCAATTGCAGTTTCTACAGAAAGAGTGTTTCAGAAAGGCTGAATGAAAAGTAAGGTTCAACTCTGTTAGTTGAATGCACAGAACAGAAAGAAGTTTCATACAATGCTTCTGTGTAGTTTATATTTGAACATACTCTTTTTTCCACTATTACCCACATAGCGCTACGAATGTCCAGTTGCATTTTCTACAGACAGAGTGTTTCAAAGCTGCTCAATCAAAAGTATGGTTTAACTCTGTTAGCTGAATGCTCAGATCAGAAAGAAGTTTGACAGAATGCTTCTGTGTAGTTTATATTTGAATATATTCCTTTTTCCACTACTACTCTCTTAGCGCTCCAAATGTCCAGTTGCATTTTCTACAGAAAGAGTGTTCAGATCTGCTGAATCAAAAGTATGGTTTAACTCTGTTAGCTGAATGCACAGATCAGAAAGAAGTTTCACAGAATGATTCTGTGTAGTTTATATTTGGAGACATTCCTTTTTCCACTATTACCCTCTTAGCGCTCCGAATGTCCACTTGCATTTTCTACAGAAAGAGTGTTTCAGAACGGCTCAATCAAAACTAAGGTTCAACTCTTTTAGTTGAACAAACAGAACAGAAAGAAGTTTCACACCATTCTTCTGTGTAGTTTTTATTTGTAGACATTCTTTTTCCCAATATAGGCCTCTTAGCGCTCAGAATGTCCAATTGCAGTTTCTACAGAAAGAGTGTTTCAGAAAGGCTCAATCAAAAGTAAGGTTCAACTCTGTTAGTTGAATGCACAGAACAGAAAGAAGTTTCATACAATGCTTCTGTGTAGTTTATATTTGAACATATTCTTTTTTCCACTATTACCCACTTAGCGCTACGAATGTCCAGTTGCATTTTCTACAGACAGAGTGTTTCAAAACTGCTCAATGAAAAGTATGGTTTAACTCTGTTAGCTGAATGCTCAGATCAGAAAGAAGTTTCACAGAATGCTTCTGTGTAGTTTATATTTGAATATATTCCTTTTTCCACTACTACGCTCTTAGCGCTCCAAATGTCCAGTTGCATTTTCTACAGAAAGAGTGTTCAGATCTGCTCAATCAAAAGTATGGTTTAACTCTGTTAGCTGAATGCACAGATCAGAAAGAAGTTTCACCGAATGATTCTGTGTAGTTTATATTTGAAGACATTCCTTTTTCCACTATTACCCTCTTAGCGCTCCGAATCTCCACTTGCATTTTCTACAAAAAGAGTGTTTCATAACTGCTCAATCAAAAATATGTTTTATCTCTGTTAACTGAATTTACAGATCAGAAATAAGTTTCACAGAATGCATCTGTGTAGTTTTTATTTGAAGATATTCTTTTTCCCAATGTAGGCCTCTTAGCGCTTAGCATGTCCAATTGCAGTTTCTACAGAAAGAGTGTTTCAGAACGGCTCAATCAAAAGTAAGGTTCAACTCTGTTAGTTGAATGCACAGAACAGAAAGGATTTTCACAGAATGCTACTGTGTAGTTTATATTTGAATATATTCCTTTTTACACTATTACCCTCTTAGCGCTCCGAATGTCCACTTGCATTTTCTACAGAAAGAGTGTTCAGAACTGCGCAATCAAAAGTATGGTTTAACTCTGTTAGCTTAATGAACATATCAGAAATAAGTTTCACACAATGCTTCTGTGTAGTTTTTATTTGAAGATATTATTATTCCCAATAGAGGCCTCTTAGCGCTCAGAATGTCCAATTGCAGTTTCTACAGAAAGAGTGTTTCAGAAAGGCTCAATCAAAAGTAAGGTTCAACTCTGTTAGTTGAATGCACAGAACAGAAAGAAGTTTCATACAATGCTTCTGTGTAGTTTATATTTGAACATACTCTTTTTTCCACTATTACCCACTTAGCGCTACGAATGTCCAGTTGCATTTTCTACAGTCAGAGTGTTTCAAAACTGCTCAATCAAAAGTATGGTTTAACTCTGTTAGCTGAATGCTCAGATCAGAAAGAAGTTTCACAGAATGCTTCTGTGTAGTTTATATTTGAATATATTCCTTTTTCCACTACTACTCTCTTAGCGCTCCAAATGTCCAGTTGCATTTTCTACAGAAAGAGTGTTCAGATCTTCTCAATCAAAAGTATGGTTTAACTCTGTTTGCTGAATGCACAGATCAGAAAGAAGTTTCACAGAATGATTCTGTGTAGTTTATATTTGGAGACATTCCTTTTTGCACTATTACCCTCTTAGCGCTCCGAATCTCCACTTGCATTTTCTACAGAAAGAGTGTTTCAGAACGGCTCAATCAAAACTAAGGTTCAACTCTTTTAGTTGAACAAACAGAACAGAAAGAAGTTTCACACAATTCTTCTGTGTAGTTTTTATTTGTAGACATTCTTTTTCCCAATATAGGCCTCTTAGCGCTCAGAATGTCCAATTGCAGTTTCTACAGAAAGAGTGTTTCAGAACGGCTCCATCAAAAGTAAGGTTCAACTCTGTTAGTTGAATGCACAGAACAGAAAGAAGTTTCATACAATGCTTCTGTGTAGTTTATATTTGAACATATTCTTTTTTCCACTATTACCCACTTAGCGCTACGAATGTCCAGTTGCATTTTCTACAGACAGAGTGTTTCAAAACTGCTCAATCAAAAGTATGGTTTAACTCTGTTAGCTGAATGCTCAGATCAGAAAGAAGTTTCACAGAATGCTTCTGTGTAGTTTATATTTGAATATATTCCTTTTTCCACTACTACTCTCTTAGCGCTCCAAATGTCCAGTTGCATTTTCTACAGAAAGAGTGTTCAGATCTGCTCAATCAAAAGAATGGTTTAACTCCGTTAGCTGAATGCACAGATCAGAAAGAAGTTTCACCGAATGATTCTGTGTAGTTTATATTTGAAGACATTCCTTTTTCCACTATTACACTCTTAGCGCTCCGAATCTCCACTTGCATTTTCTACAAAAGGAGTGTTTCATAACTGCTGAATCAAAAATATGTTTTATCTCTGTTAACTGAATTTACAGATCAGAAATAAGTTTCACAGAATGCATCTGTGTAGTTTTTATTTGAAGATATTCTTTTTCCCAATGTAGGCCTCTTAGCGCTTAGAATGTCCAATTGCAGTTTCTACAGAAAGAGTGTTTCAGAACGGCTCAATCAAAAGTAAGGTTCAACTCTGTTAGCTGAATGCACAGAACAGAAAGAGTTTTCACAGAATGCTACTGTGTAGTTTATATTTGAATATATTCTTTTTTCCACTATTACCCTCTTAGCGCTCCGAATGTCCACTTGCATTTTCTACAGAAAGAGTTTTCAGAACTGCGCAATCAAAAGTATGGTTTAACTCTGTTAGCTTAATGAACATATCAGAAATAAGTTTCACACAATGCTTCTGTGTAGTTTTTATTTGAAGATATTATTTTTCCCAATATAGGCCTCTTAGCGCTCAGAATGTCCAATTGCAGTTTCTACAGAAAGAGTGTTTCAGAAAGGCTCAATCAAAAGTAAGGTTCAACTCTGTTAGTTGAATGCACAGAACAGAAAGAAGTTTCATACAATGCTTCTGTGTAGTTTATATTTGAACATACTCTTTTTTCCACTATTACCCACTTAGCGCTACGAATGTCCAGTTGCATTTTCTACAGTCAGAGTGTTTCAAAACTGATCAATCAAAAGTATGGTTTAACTCTGTTAGCTGAATGCTCAGATCAGAAAGAAGTTTCACAGAATGCTTCTGTGTAGTTTATATTTGAATATATTCCTTTTTCCACTACTACTCTCTTAGCGCTCCAAATGTCCAGTTGCATTTTCTACAGAAAGAGTGTTCAGATCTGCTCAATCAAAAGTATGGTTTAACTCTGTTTGCTGAATGCACAGATCAGAAAGAAGTTTCACAGTATGATTCTGTGTAGTTTATATTTGGAGACATTCCTTTTTGCACTATTACCCTCTTAGCGCTCCGAATCTCCACTTGCATTTTCTACAGAAAGAGTGTTTCAGAACGGCTCAATCAAAACTAAGGTTCAACTCTTTTAGTTGAACAAACAGAACAGAAAGAAGTTTCACACAATTCTTCTGTGTAGTTTTTATTTGTAGACATTCTTTTTCCCAATATAGGCCTCTTAGCGCTCAGAATGTCCAATTGCAGTTTCTACAGAAAGAGTGTTTCAGAACGGCTCCATCAAAAGTAAGGTTCAACTCTGTTAGTTGAATGCACAGAACAGAAAGAAGTTTCATACAATGCTTCTGTGTAGTTTATATTTGAACATATTCTTTTTTCCACTATTACCCACTTAGCGCTACGAATGTCCAGTTGCATTTTCTACAGACAGAGTGTTTCAAAACTGCTCAATCAAAAGTATGGTTTAACTCTGTTAGCTGAATGCTCAGATCAGAAAGAAGTTTCACAGAATGCTTCTGTGTAGTTTATATTTGAATATATTCCTTTTTCCACTACTACTCTCTTAGCGCTCCAAATGTCTAGTTGCATTTTCTACAGAAAGAGTGTTCAGATCTGCTGAATCAAAAGTATGGTTTAACTCTGTTAGCTGAATGCACAGATCAGAAAAAAGTTTCACAGAATGATTCTGTGTAGTTTATATTTGGAGACATTCCTTTTTCCACTATTACCCTCTTAGCGCTCCGAATCTCCACTTGCATTTTATACAGAAAGAGTGTTTCAGAACGGCTCAATCAAAACTAAGGTTCAAATCTTTTAGTTGAACAAACAGAACAGAAAGTAGTTTCACACAATTCGTCTGTGTAGTTTTTATTTGTAGACATTCTTTTTACCAATATAGGCCTCTTAGCGCTCAGAATGTCCAATTGCAGTTTCTACAGAAAGAGTGTTTCAGAACGGCTCAATCAAAAGTAAGGTTCAACTCTGTTAGTTGAATGCACAGAACAGAAAGAAGTTTCATACAATGCTTCTGTGTAGTTTATATTTGAACATATTCTTTTTTCCACTATTACCCACTTAGCGCTACGAATGTCCAGTTGCATTTTCTACAGACAGAGTGTTTCAAAACTGCTCAATCAAAAGTATGGTTTAACTCTGTTAGCTGAATGCTCAGATCAGAAAGAAGTTTCACAGAATGCTTCTGTGTAGTTTATATTTGAATATATTCCTTTTTCCACTACTACGCTCTTAGCGCTCCAAATGTCCAGTTGCATTTACAACAGAAAGAGTGTTCAGATATGCTCAATCAAAAGTATGGTTTAACTCTGTTAGCTGAATGCACAGATCAGAAAGAAGTTTCACCGAATGATTCTGTGTAGTTTATATTTGAAGACATTCCTTTTTCCACTATTACCCTCTTAGCGCTCCGAATCTCCACTTGCATTTTCTACAAAAAGAGTGTTTCATAACTGCTCAATCAAAAATATGTTTTATCTCTGTTAACTGAATTTACAGATCAGAAATAAGTTTCCCAGAATGCATCTGTGTAGTTTTTATTTGAAGATATTCTTTTTCCCAATGTAGGCCTCTTAGCGCTTAGCATGTCCAATTGCAGTTTCTACAGAAAGAGTGTTTCAGAACGGCTCAATCAAAAGTAAGGTTCAACTCTGTTAGTTGAATGCACAGAACAGAAAGAATTTTCACAGAATGCTACTGTGTAGTTTATATTTGAATATATTCCTTTTTCCACTATTACCCTCTTAGCGCTCCTAATGTCCACTTGCATTTTCTACAGAAAGAGTGTTCAGAACTGCGCAATCAAAAGTATGGTTTAACTCTGTTAGCTTAATGAACATATCAGAAATAAGTTTCACACAATGCTTCTGTGTAGTTTTTATTTGAAGATATTATTTTTCCCAATATAGGCCTCTTAGCGCTCAGAATGTCCAATTGCAGTTTCTACAGAAAGAGTGTTTCAGAAAGGCTCAATCAAAAGTAAGGTTCAACTCTGTTAGTTGAATGCACAGAACAGAAAGAAGTTTCATACAATGCTTCTGTGTAGTTTATATTTGAACATACTCTTTTTTCCACTATTTCCCACTTAGCGCTACGAATGTCCAGTTGCATTTTCTACAGACAGAGTGTTTCAAAACTGCTCAATCAAAAGTATTGTTTAACTCTGTTAGCTGAATTCTCAGATCAGAAAGAAGTTTCACAGAATGCTTCTGTGTAGTTTATATTTGAATATATTCCTTTTTCCACTACTACTCTCTTAGCGCCCCAAATTTCCAGTTGCATTTTCTACAGAAAGAGTGTTCAGATCTGCTCAATCAAAAGTATGGTTTAACTCTGTTAGCTGAATGCACAGATCAGAAAGAAGTTTCACAGAATGATTCTGTGTAGTTTATATTTGGAGACATTCCTTTTTGCACTATTACCCTCTTAGCGCTCCGAATCTCCACTTGCATTTTCTACAGAAAGAGTGTTTCAGAACGGCTCAATCAAAACTAAGGTTCAACTCTTTTAGTTGAACAAACAGAACAGAAAGGAGTTTCACACAATTCTTCTGTGTAGTTTTTATTTGTAGACATTCTTTTTCCCAATATAGGCCTCTTAGCGCTCAGAATGTCCAATTGCAGTTTCTACAGAAAGAGTGTTTCAGAACGGCTCAATCAAAAGTAAGGTTCAACTCTGTTAGTTGAATGCACAGAACAGAAAGATGTTTCATACAATCCTTCTGTGTAGTTTATATTTGAATATATTTTTTTTTCCACTATTACCCACTTAGCGCTACGAATGTCCAGTTGCAGTTTCTACAGACAGAGTGTTTCAAAACTGTTCAATCAAAAGTATGGTTTAACTCTGTTAGCTGAATGCTCAGATCAGAAAGTAGTTTCACAGAATGCTTCTGTGTAGTTTATATTTGAATATATTCCTTTTTCCACTATTACCCTCTTAGCGCTCCGAATCTCCACTTGCATTTTCTACAAAAAGAGTGTTTCCTAACTGCTCAATCAAAAATATGTTTTATCTCTGTTAACTGAATTTACAGATCAGAAATAAGTTTCACAGAATGCATCTGTGTAGTTTTTATTTGAAGATATTCTTTTTCCCAATGTAGGCCGCTTAGCGCTTAGCATGTCCAATTGCAGTTTCTACAGAAAGAGTGTTTCAGAACAGCTCAATCAAAAGTAAGGTTCAACTCTGTTAGTTGAATGCACAGAACAGAAAGTATTTTCACAGAATGCTACTGTGTAGTTTATATTTGAATATATTCCTTTTTCCACTATTACCCTCTTAGCGCTCCGAATGTCCACTTGCATTTTCTACAGAAAGAGTGTTCAGAACTGCGCAATCAAAAGTATGGTTTAACTCTGTTAGCTTAATGAACATATCAGAAATAAGTTTCACACAATGCTTCTGTGTAGTTTTTATTTGAAGATATTATTTTTCCCAATATAGGCCTCTTAGCGCTCAGAATGTCCAATTGCAGTTTCTACAGAAAGAGAGTTTCAGAAAGGCTGAATGAAAAGTAAGGTTCAACTCTGTTAGTTGAATGCACAGAACAGAAAGAAGTTTCATACAATGCTTCTGTGTAGTTTATATATGAACATACTCTTTTTTCCACTATTACCCACATAGCGCTACGAATGTCCAGTTGCATTTTCTACAGACAGAGTGTTTCAAAGCTGCTCAATCAAAAGTATGGTTTAACTCTGTTAGCTGAATGCTCAGATCAGAAAGAAGTTTGACAGAATGCTTCTGTGTAGTTTATATTTGAATATATTCCTTTTTCCACTACTACTCTCTTAGCGCTCCAAATGTCCAGTTGCATTTTCTACAGAAAGAGTGTTCAGTTCTGCTGAATCAAAAGTATGGTTTAACTCTGTTAGCTGAATGCACAGATCAGAAAGAAGTTTCACAGAATGATTCTGTGTAGTTTATATTTGGAGACATTCCTTTTTCCACTATTACCCTCTTAGCGCTCCGAATGTCCACTTGCATTTTCTACAGAAAGAGTGTTTCAGAACGGCTCAATCAAAACTAAGGTTCAACTCTTTTAGTTGAACAAACAGAACAGAAAGAAGTTTCACACAATTCTTCTGTGTAGTTTTTATTTGTAGACATTCTTTTTCCCAATATAGGCCTCTTAGCGCTCAGAATGTCCAATTGCAGTTTCTACAGAAAGAGTGTTTCAGAAAGGCTCAATCAAAAGTAAGGTTGAACTCTGTTAGTTGAATGCACAGAACAGAAAGAAGTTTCATACAATGCTTCTGTGTAGTTTATATTTGAACATATTCTTTTTTCCACTATTACCCACTTAGCGCTACGAATGTCCAGTTGCATTTTCTACAGACAGAGTGTTTCAAAACTGCTCAATCAAAAGTATGGTTTAACTCTGTTAGCTGAATGCTCAGATCAGAAAGAAGTTTCACAGAATGCTTCTGTGTAGTTTATATTTGAATATATTCCTTTTTCCACTACTACGCTCTTAGCGCTCCAAATGTCCAGTTGCATTTTCTACAGAAAGAGTGTTCAGATCTGCTCAATCAAAAGTATGGTTTAACTCTGTTAGCTGAATGCACAGATCAGAAAGAAGTTTCACCGAATGATTCTGTGTAGTTTATATTTGAAGACATTCCTTTTTCCACTATTACCCTCTTAGCGCTCCGAATCTCCACTTGCATTTTCTACAAAAACAGTGTTTCATAACTGCTCAATCAAAAATATGTTTTATCTCTGTTAACTGAATTTACAGATCAGAAATAAGTTTCACAGAATGCATCTGTGTAGTTTTTATTTGAAGATATTCTTTTTCCCAATGTAGGCCTCTTAGCGCTTAGCATGTCCAATTGCAGTTTCTACAGAAAGAGTGTTTCAGAACGGCTCAATCAAAAGTAAGGTTCAACTCTGTTAGTTGAATGCACAGAACAGAAAGGATTTTCACAGAATGCTACTGTGTAGTTTATATTTGAATATATTCTTTTTACACTATTACCCTCTTAGCGCTCCGAATGTCCACTTGCATTTTCTACAGAAAGAGTGTTCAGAACTGCGCAATCAAAAGTATGGTTTAACTCTGTTAGCTTAATGAACATATCAGAAATAAGTTTCACACAATGCTTCTGTGTAGTTTTTATTTGAAGATATTATTATTCCCAATAGAGGCCTCTTAGCGCTCAGAATGTCCAATTGCAGTTTCTACAGAAAGAGTGTTTCAGAAAGGCTCAATCAAAAGTAAGGTTCAACTCTGTTAGTTGAATGCACAGAACAGAAAGAAGTTTCATACAATGCTTCTGTGTAGTTTATATTTGAACATACTCTTTTTTCCACTATTACCCACTTAGCGCTACGAATGTCCAGTTGCATTTTCTACAGTCAGAGTGTTTCAAAACTGCTCAATCAAAAGTATGGTTTAACTCTGTTAGCTGAATGCTCAGATCAGAAAGAAGTTTCACAGAATGCTTCTGTGTAGTTTATATTTGAATATATTCCTTTTTCCACTACTACTCTCTTAGCGCTCCAAATGTCCAGTTGCATTTTCTACAGAAAGAGTGTTCAGATCTTCTCAATCAAAAGTATGGTTTAACTCTGTTTGCTGAATGCACAGATCAGAAAGAAGTTTCACAGAATGATTCTGTGTAGTTTATATTTGGAGACATTCCTTTTTGTACTATTACCCTCTTAGCGCTCCGAATCTCCACTTGCATTTTCTACAGAAAGAGTGTTTCAGAACGGCTCAATCAAAACTAAGGTTCAACTCTTTTAGTTGAACAAACAGAACAGAAAGAAGTTTCACACAATTCTTCTGTGTAGTTTTTATTTGTAGACATTCTTTTTCCCAATATAGGCCTCTTAGCGCTCAGAATGTCCAATTGCAGTTTCTACAGAAAGAGTGTTTCAGAACGGCTCCATCAAAAGTAAGGTTCAACTCTGTTAGTTGAATGCACAGAACAGAAAGAAGTTTCATACAATGCTTCTGTGTAGTTTATATTTGAACATATTCTTTTTTCCACTATTACCCACTTAGCGCTACGAATGTCCAGTTGCATTTTCTACAGACAGAGTGTTTCAAAACTGCTCAATCAAAAGTATGGTTTAACTCTGTTAGCTGAATGCTCAGATCAGAAAGAAGTTTCACAGAATGCTTCTGTGTAGTTTATATTTGAATATATTCCTTTTTCCACTACTACTCTCTTAGCTCTCCAAATGTCCAGTTGCATTTTCTACAGAAAGAGTGTTCAGATCTGCTTAATCAAAAGTATGGTTTAACTCTGTTAGCTGAATGCACAGATCAGAAAGAAGTTTCACCGAATGATTCTGTGTAGTTTATATTTGAAGACATTCCTTTTTCCACTATTACCCTCTTAGCGCTCCGAATCTCCACTTGCATTTTCTACAAAAAGAGTGTTTCATAACTGCTCAATCAAAAATATGTTTCATCTCTGTTAACTGAATTTACAGATCAGAAATATGTTTCACAGAATGCATCTGTGTAGTTTTTATATGAAGATATTCTTTTTCCCAATGTAGGCCTCTTAGCGCTTAGCATGTCCAATTGCAGTTTCTACAGAAAGAGTGTTTCAGAACGGCTCAATCAAAAGTAAGGTTCAACTCTGTTAGTTGAATGCACAGAACAGAAAGAATTTTCACAGAATGCTACTGTGTAGTTTATATTTGAATATATTCCTTTTTCCACTATTACCCTCTTAGCGCTCCGAATGTCCACTTGCATTTCCTACAGAAAGAGTGTTCAGAACTGCGCAATCAAAAGTATGGTTTAACTCTGTTAGCTTAATGAACATATCAGAAATAAGTTTCACACAATGCTTCTGTGTAGTTTTTATTTGAAGATATTATTTTTCCCAATAGAGGCCTCTTAGCGCTCAGAATGTCCAATTGCAGTTTCTACAGAAAGAGTGTTTCAGAAAGGCTCAATCAAAAGTAAGGTTCAACTCTGTTAGTTGAATGCACAGAACAGAAAGAAGTTTCATACAATGCTTCTGTGTAGTTTATATTTGAACATATTCTTTTTTCCACTATTACCCACTTAGCGATACGAATGTCCAGTTGCATTTTCTACAGACAGAGTGTTTCAAAACTGCTCAATCAAAAGTATGGTTTAACTCTGTTAGCTGAATGCTCAGATCAGATAGATGTTTCACAGAATGCTTCTGTGTAGTTTATATTTGAATATATTCCTTTTTCCACTACTACTGTCTTAGCGCTCCAAATGTCCAGTTGCATTTTCTACAGAAAGAGTGTTCAGATCTGCTCAATCAAAAGTATGGTTTAACTCTGTTAGCTGAATGCACAGATCAGAAAGAAGTTTCACCGAATGATTCTGTGTAGTTTATATTTGAAGACATTCCTTTTTCCACTATTACCCTCTTAGCGCTCCGAATCTCCACTTGCATTTTCTACAAAAAGAGTGTTTCATAACTGCTCAATCAAAAATTTGTTTTATCTCTGTTAACTGAATTTACAGATCAGAAATAAGTTTCACAGAATGCATCTGTGTAGTTTTCATTTGAAGATATTCTTTTTCCCAATGTAGGCCTCTTAGCGCTTAGCATGTCCAATTGAAGTTTCTACAGAAAGAGTGTTTCAGAACGGCTCAATCAAAAGTAAGGTTCAACTCTGTTAGTTGAATGCACAGAACAGAAAGAATTTTCACAGAATGCTACTGTGTAGTTTATATTTGAATATATTCCTTTTTCCACTATTACCCTCTTAGCGCTCCGAATGTCCACTTGCATTTTCTACAGAAAGAGTGTTCAGAACTGCGCAATCAAAAGTATGGTTTAACTCTGTTAGCTTAATGAACATATCAGAATTAAGTTTCACAAAATGCTTCTGTGTAGTTTTTATTTGAAGATATTATTTTTCCCAATATAGGCCTCTTAGCGCTCAGAATGTCCAATTGCAGTTTCTACAGAAAGAGTGTTTCAGAAAGGCTCAATCAAAAGTAAGGTTCAACTCTGTTAGTTGAATGCACAGAACAGAAACAAGTTTCATACAATGCTTCTGTGTAGTTTATATTTGAACATATTCTTTTTTCCACTATTACCCACTTAGCGCTACGAATGTCCAGTTGCATTTTCTACAGACAGAGTGTTTCAAAACTGCTCAATCAAAAGTATGGTTTAACTCTGTTAGCTGAATGCTCAGATCAGAAAGAAGTTTCACAGAATGCTTCTGTGTAGTTTATATTTGAATATATTACTTTTTCCACTACTACGCTCTTAGCGCTCCAAATGTCCAGTTGCATTTTCTACAGAAAGAGTGTTCAGATCTGCTCAATCAAAATTATGGTTTAACTCTGTTAGCTGAATGCACAGATCAGAAAGAAGTTTCACCGAATGATTCTGTGTAGTTTATATTTGAAGACATTCCTTTTTCCACTATTACCCTCTTAGCGCTCCGAATCTCCACTTGCATTATCTACAAAAAGAGTGTTTCATAACTGCTCAATCAAAAATATGTTTTATCTCTGTTAACTGAATTTACATATCAGAAATAAGTTTCACAGAATGCATCTGTGTAGTTTTTATTTGAAGATATTCTTTTTCCCAATGTAGGCCTCTTAGCGCTTAGCATGTCCAATTGCAGTTTCTACAGAAAGAGTGTTTCAGAACGGCTCAATCAAAAGTAAGGTTCAACTCTGTTAGTTGAATGCACAGAACAGAAGGAATTTTCACAGAATGCTACTGTGTAGTTTATATTTGAATATATTCCTTTTTCCACTATTACCCTCTTAGCGCTCCGAATCTCCACATGCATTTTCTACAGAAAGCGTGTTTCAGAACGGCTCAATCAAAACTAAGGTTCAACTCATTTAGTTGAACAAACAGAACAGAAAGAAGTTTCACACAATTCTTCTGTGTAGTTTTTATTTGTAGACATTCTTTTTCCCAATATAGGCCTCTTAGCGCTCAGAATGTCCAATTGCAGTTTCTACAGAAAGAGTGTTTCAGAACGGCTCAATCAAAAGTAAGGTTCAACTCTGTTAGTTGAATGCACAGAACAGAAAGATGTTTCATACAATCCTTCTGTGTAGTTTATATTTGAATATATTTTTTTTTCCACTATTACCCACTTAGCGCTACGAATGTCCAGTTGCAGTTTCTACAGACAGAGTGTTTCAAAACTGTTCAATCAAAAGTATGGTTTAACTCTGTTAGCTGAATGCTCAGATCAGAAAGTAGTTTCACAGAATGCTTCTGTGTAGTTTATATTTGAATATATTCCTTTTTCCACTATTACCCTCTTAGCGCTCCGAATCTCCACTTGCATTTTCTACAAAAAGAGTGTTTCCTAACTGCTCAATCAAAAATATGTTTTATCTCTGTTAACTGAATTTACAGATCAGAAATAAGTTTCACAGAATGCATCTGTGTAGTTTTTATTTGAAGATATTCTTTTTCCCAATGTAGGCCGCTTAGCGCTTAGCATGTCCAATTGCAGTTTCTACAGAAAGAGTGTTTCAGAACAGCTCAATCAAAAGTAAGGTTCAACTCTGTTAGTTGAATGCACAGAACAGAAAGTATTTTCACAGAATGCTACTGTGTAGTTTATATTTGAATATATTCCTTTTTCCACTATTACCCTCTTAGCGCTCCGAATGTCCACTTGCATTTTCTACAGAAAGAGTGTTCAGAACTGCGCAATCAAAAGTATGGTTTAACTCTGTTAGCTTAATGAACATATCAGAAATAAGTTTCACACAATGCTTCTGTGTAGTTTTTATTTGAAGATATTATTTTTCCCAATATAGGCCTCTTAGCGCTCAGAATGTCCAATTGCAGTTTCTACAGAAAGAGTGTTTCAGAAAGGCTGAATGAAAAGTAAGGTTCAACTCTGTTAGTTGAATGCACAGAACAGAAAGAAGTTTCATACAATGCTTCTGTGTAGTTTATATATGAACATACTCTTTTTTCCACTATTACCCACATAGCGCTACGAATGTCCAGTTGCATTTTCTACAGACAGAGTGTTTCAAAGCTGCTCAATCAAAAGTATGGTTTAACTCTGTTAGCTGAATGCTCAGATCAGAAAGAAGTTTGACAGAATGCTTCTGTGTAGTTTATATTTGAATATATTCCTTTTTCCACTACTACTCTCTTAGCGCTCCAAATGTCCAGTTGCATTTTCTACAGAAAGAGTGTTCAGATCTGCTGAATCAAAAGTATGGTTTAACTCTGTTAGCTGAATGCACAGATCAGAAAGAAGTTTCACAGAATGATTCTGTGTAGTTTATATTTGGAGACATTCCTTTTTCCACTATTACCCTCTTAGCGCTCCGAATGTCCACTTGCATTTTCTACAGAAAGAGTGTTTCAGAACGGCTCAATCAAAACTAAGGTTCAACTCTTTTAGTTGAACAAACAGAACAGAAAGAAGTTTCACACAATTCTTCTGTGTAGTTTTTATTTGTAGACATTCTTTTTCCCAATATAGGCCTCTTAGCGCTCAGAATGTCCAATTGCAGTTTCTACAGAAAGAGTGTTTCAGAAAGGCTCAATCAAAAGTAAGGTTGAACTCTGTTAGTTGAATGCACAGAACAGAAAGAAGTTTCATACAATGCTTCTGTGTAGTTTATATTTGAACATATTCTTTTTTCCACTATTACCCACTTAGCGCTACGAATGTCCAGTTGCATTTTCTACAGACAGAGTGTTTCAAAACTGCTCAATCAAAAGTATGGTTTAACTCTGTTAGCTGAATGCTCAGATCAGAAAGAAGTTTCACAGAATGCTTCTGTGTAGTTTATATTTGAATATATTCCTTTTTCCACTACTACGCTCTTAGCGCTCCAAATGTCCAGTTGCATTTTCTACAGAAAGAGTGTTCAGATCTGCTCAATCAAAAGTATGGTTTAACTCTGTTAGCTGAATGCACAGATCAGAAAGAAGTTTCACCGAATGATTCTGTGTAGTTTATATTTGAAGACATTCCTTTTTCCACTATTACCCTCTTAGCGCTCCGAATCTCCACTTGCATTTTCTACAAAAAGAGTGTTTCATAACTGCTCAATCAAAAATATGTTTTATCTCTGTTAACTGAATTTACAGATCAGAAATAAGTTTCACAGAATGCATCTGTGTAGTTTTTATTTGAAGATATTCTTTTTCCCAATGTAGGCCTCTTAGCGCTTAGCATGTCCAATTGCAGTTTCTACAGAAAGAGTGTTTCAGAACGGCTCAATCAAAAGTAAGGTTCAACTCTGTTAGTTGAATGCACAGAACAGAAAGGATTTTCACAGAATGCTACTGTGTAGTTTATATTTGAATATATTCCTTTTTACACTATTACCCTCTTAGCGCTCCGAATGTCCACTTGCATTTTCTACAGAAAGAGTGTTCAGAACTGCGCAATCAAAAGTATGGTTTAACTCTGTTAGCTTAATGAACATATCAGAAATAAGTTTCACACAATGCTTCTGTGTAGTTTTTATTTGAAGATATTATTATTCCCAATAGAGGCCTCTTAGCGCTCAGAATGTCCAATTGCAGTTTCTACAGAAAGAGTGTTTCAGAAAGGCTCAATCAAAAGTAAGGTTCAACTCTGTTAGTTGAATGCACAGAACAGAAAGAAGTTTCATACAATGCTTCTGTGTAGTTTATATTTGAACATACTCTTTTTTCCACTATTACCCACTTAGCGCTACGAATGTCCAGTTGCATTTTCTACAGTCAGAGTGTTTCAAAACTGCTCAATCAAAAGTATGGTTTAACTCTGTTAGCTGAATGCTCAGATCAGAAAGAAGTTTCACAGAATGCTTCTGTGTAGTTTATATTTGAATATATTCCTTTTTCCACTACTACTCTCTTAGCGCTCCAAATGTCCAGTTGCATTTTCTACAGAAAGAGTGTTCAGATCTTCTCAATCAAAAGTATGGTTTAACTCTGTTTGCTGAATGCACAGATCAGAAAGAAGTTTCACAGAATGATTCTGTGTAGTTTATATTTGGAGACATTCCTTTTTGCACTATTACCCTCTTAGCGCTCCGAATCTCCACTTGCATTTTCTACAGAAAGAGTGTTTCAGAACGGCTCAATCAAAACTAAGGTTCAACTCTTTTAGTTGAACAAACAGAACAGAAAGAAGTTTCACACAATTCTTCTGTGTAGTTTTTATTTGTAGACATTCTTTTTCCCAATATAGGCCTCTTAGCGCTCAGAATGTCCAATTGCAGTTTCTACAGAAAGAGTGTTTCAGAACGGCTCCATCAAAAGTAAGGTTCAACTCTGTTAGTTGAATGCACAGAACAGAAAGAAGTTTCATACAATGCTTCTGTGTAGTTTATATTTGAACATATTCTTTTTTCCACTATTACCCACTTAGCGCTACGAATGTCCAGTTGCATTTTCTACAGACAGAGTGTTTCAAAACTGCTCAATCAAAAGTATGGTTTAACTCTGTTAGCTGAATGCTCAGATCAGAAAGAAGTTTCACAGAATGCTTCTGTGTAGTTTATATTTGAATATATTCCTTTTTCCACTACTACTCTCTTAGCTCTCCAAATGTCCAGTTGCATTTTCTACAGAAAGAGTGTTCAGATCTGCTGAATCAAAAGTATGGTTTAACTCTGTTAGCTGAATGCACAGATCAGAAAAAAGTTTCACAGAATGATTCTGTGTAGTTTATATTTGGAGACATTCCTTTTTCCACTATTACCCTCTTAGCGCTCCGAATCTCCACTTGCATTTTATACAGAAAGAGTGTTTCAGAACGGCTCAATCAAAACTAAGGTTCAACTCTTTTAGTTGAACAAACAGAACAGAAAGTAGTTTCACACAATTCGTCTGTGTAGTTTTTATTTGTAGACATTCTTTTTCCCAATATAGGCCTCTTAGCGCTCAGAATGTCCAATTGCAGTTTCTACAGAAAGAGTGTTTCAGAACGGCTCAATCAAAAGTAAGGTTCAACTCTGTTATTTGAATGCACAGAACAGAAAGAAGTTTCATACAATGCTTCTGTGTAGTTTATATTTGAACATATTCTTTTTTCCACTATTACCCACTTAGCGCTACGAATGTCCAGTTGCATTTTCTACAGACAGAGTGTTTCAAAACTGCTCAATCAAAAGTATGGTTTAACTCTGTTAGCTGAATGCTCAGATCAGAAAGAAGTTTCACAGAATGCTTCTGTGTAGTTTATATTTGAATATATTCCTTTTTCCACTACTACGCTCTTAGCGCTCCAAATGTCCAGTTGCATTTACAACAGAAAGAGTGTTCAGATATGCTCAATCAAAAGTATGGTTTAACTCTGTTAGCTGAATGCACAGATCAGAAAGAAGTTTCACCGAATGATTCTGTGTAGTTTATATTTGAAGACATTCCTTTTTCCACTATTACCCTCTTAGCGCTCCGAATCTCCACTTGCATTTTCTACAAAAAGAGTGTTTCATAACTGCTCAATCAAAAATATGTTTTATCTCTGTTAACTGAATTTACAGATCAGAAATAAGTTTCCCAGAATGCATCTGTGTAGTTTTTATTTGAAGATATTCTTTTTCCCAATGTAGGCCTCTTAGCGCTTAGCATGTCCAATTGCAGTTTCTACAGAAAGAGTGTTTCAGAACGGCTCAATCAAAAGTAAGGTTCAACTCTGTTAGTTGAATGCACAGAACAGAAAGAATTTTCACAGAATGCTACTGTGTAGTTTATATTTGAATATATTCCTTTTTCCACTATTACCCTCATAGCGCTCCTAATGTCCACTTGCATTTTCTACAGAAAGAGTGTTCAGAACTGTGCAATCAAAAGTATGGTTTAACTCTGTTAGCTTAATGAACATATCAGAAATAAGTTTCACACAATGCTTCTGTGTAGTTTTTATTTGAAGATATTATTTTTCCCAATATAGGCCTCTTAGCGCTCAGAATGTCCAATTGCAGTTTCTACAGAAAGAGTGTTTCAGAAAGGCTCAATCAAAAGTAAGGTTCAACTCTGTTAGTTGAATGCACAGAACAGAAAGAAGTTTCATACAATGCTTCTGTGTAGTTTATATTTGAACATACTCTTTTTTCCACTATTTCCCACTTAGCGCTACGAATGTCCAGTTGCATTTTCTACAGACAGAGTGTTTCAAAACTGCTCAATCAAAAGTATTGTTTAACTCTGTTTGCTGAATGCTCAGATCAGAAAGAAGTTTCACAGAATGCTTCTGTGTAGTTTATATTTGAATATATTCCTTTTTCCACTACTACTCTCTTAGCGCTCCAAATTTCCAGTTGCATTTTCTACAGAAAGAGTGTTCAGATCTGCTCAATCAAAAGTATGGTTTAACTCTGTTAGCTGAATGCACAGATCAGAAAGAAGTTTCACAGAATGATTCTGTGTAGTTTATATTTGGAGACATTCCTTTTTGCACTATTACCCTCTTAGCGCTCCGAATCTCCACTTGCATTTTCTACAGAAAGAGTGTTTCAGAACGGCTCAATCAAAACTAAGGTTCAACTCTTTTAGTTGAACAAACAGAACAGAAAGAAGTTTCACACAATTCTTCTGTGTAGTTTTTATTTGTAGACATTCTTTTTCCCAATATAGGCCTCTTAGCGCTCAGAATGTCCAATTGCAGTTTCTACAGAAAGAGTGTTTCAGAAAGGCTCAATCAAAAGTAAGGTTCAACTCTGTTAGTTGAATGCACAGAACAGAAAGATGTTTCATACAATCCTTCTGTGTAGTTTATATTTGAATATATTTTTTTTTCCACTATTACCCACTTAGCGCTACGAATGTCCAGTTGCAGTTTCTACAGACAGAGTGCTTCAAAACTGCTCAATCAAAAGTATGGTTTAACTCTGTTAGCTGAATGCTCAGATCAGAAAGAAGTTTCACAGAATGCTTCTGTGTAGTTTATATTTGAATATATTCCTTTTTCCACTACTACGCTCTTAGCGCTCCAAATGTCCAGTTGCATTTTCTACAGAAAGAGTGTTCAGATCTGCTCAATCAAAAGTATGGTTTAACTCTGTTAGCTGAATGCACAGATCAGAAAGAAGTTTCACAGAATGATTCTGTGTAGTTTATATTTGGAGACATTCCTTTTTGCACTATTACCCTCTTAGCGCTCCGAATCTCCACTTGCATTTTCTACAGAAAGTGTGTTTCAGAACGGCTCAATCAAAACTAAGGTTCAACACTTTTAGTTGAACAAACAGAACAGAAAGAAGTTTCACACAATTCTTCTGTGTAGTTTTTATTTGTAGACATTCTTTTTCCCAATATAGGCCTCTTAGCGCTCAGAATGTCCTATTGCAGTTTCTACAGAAAGAGTTTTTCAGAACGGCTCCATCAAAAGTAAGGTTCAACTCTGTTAGTTGAATGCACAGAACAGAAAGAAGTTTCATACAATGCTTCTGTGTAGTTTATATTTGAACATATTCTTTATTCCACTATTACCCACTTAGCGCTACGAATGTCCAGTTGCATTTTCTACAGACAGAGTGTTTCAAAACTGCTCAATCAAAAGTATGGTTTAACTCTGTTAGCTGAATGCTCAGATCAGAAAGAAGTTTCACAGAATGCTTCTGTGTAGTTTATATTTGAATATATTCCTTTTTCCACTACTACTCTCTTAGCGCTCCAAATGTCCAGTTGCATTTTCTACAGAAAGAGTGTTCAGATCTGCTGAATCAAAAGTATGGTTTAACTCTGTTAGCTGAATGCACAGATCAGAAAAAAGTTTCACAGAATGATTCTGTGTAGTTTATATTTGGAGACATTCCTTTTTCCACTATTACCCTCTTAGCGCTCCGAATCTCCACTTGCATTTTATACAGAAAGAGTGTTTCAGAACGGCTCAATCAAAACTAAGGTTCAACTCTTTTAGTTGAACAAACAGAACAGAAAGTAGTTTCACACAATTCGTCTGTATAGTTTTTATTTGTAGACATTCTTTTTCCCAATATAGGCATCTTAGCGCTCAGAATGTCCAATTGCAGTTTATACAGAAAGAGTGTTTCAGAACGGCTCAATCAAAAGTAAGGTTCAACTCTGTTTGTTGAATGCACAGAACAGAAAGAAGTTTCATACAATGCTTCTGTGTAGTTTATATTTGAACATACTCTTTTTTCCACTATTACCCACATAGCGCTACGAATGTCCAGTTGCATTTTCTACAGACAGAGTGTTTCAAACCTGCTCAATCAAAAGTATGGTTTAACTCTGTTAGCTGAACGCTCAGATCAGAAAGAAGTTTGACAGAATGCTTCTGTGTAGTTTATATTTGAATATATTCCTTTTTCCACTACTACTCTCTTAGCGCTCCAAATGTCCAGTTGCATTTTCTACAGAAAGAGTGTTCAGATCTGCTGAATCAAAAGTATGGTTTAACTCTGTTAGCTGAATGCACAGATCAGAAAGAAGTTTCACAGAATGATTCTGTGTAGTTTATATTTGGAGACATTCCTTTTTCCACTATTACCCTCTTAGCGCTCCGAATGTCCACTTGCATTTTCTACAGAAAGAGTGTTTCAGAACGGCTCAATCAAAAATAATGTTCAACTCTTTTAGTTGAACAAACAGAACAGAAAGAAGTTTCACACAATTCTTCTGTGTAGTTTTTATTTGTAGACATTCTTTTTCCCAATATAGGCCTCTTAGCGCTCAGAATGTCCAATTGCAGTTTCTACAGAAAGAGTGTTTCAGAAAGGCTCAATCAAAAGTAAGGTTCAACTCTGTTAGTTGAATGCATAGAACAGAAAGAAGTTTCATACAATGCTTCTGTGTAGTTTATATTTGAATATATTCTTTTTTCCACTATTACCCACTTAGCGCTACGAATGTCCAGTTGCATTTTCTACAGACAGAGTGTTTCAAAACTGCTCAATCAAAAGTATGGTTTAACTCTGTTAGCTGAATGCTCAGATCAGAAAGAAGTTTCACAGAATGCTTCTGTGTAGTTTATATTTGAATATATTCCTTTTTCCACTACTACGCTCTTAGCGCTCCAAATGTCCAGTTGCATTTTCTACAGAAAGAGTGTTCAGATCTGCTTAATCAAAAGTATGGTTTAACTCTGTTAGCTGAATGCACAGATCAGAAAGAAGTTTCACCGAATGATTCTGTGTAGTTTATATTTGAAGACATTCCTTTTTCCACTATTACCCTCTTAGCGCTCCGAATCTCCACTTGCATTTTCTACAAAAAGAGTGTTTCATAACTGCTCAATCAAAAATATGTTTCATCTCTGTTAACTGAATTTACAGATCAGAAATATGTTTCACAGAATGCATCTGTGTAGTTTTTATATGAAGATATTCTTTTTCCCAATGTAGGCCTCTTAGCGCTTAGCATGTCCAATTGCAGTTTCTACAGAAAGAGTGTTTCAGAACGGCTCAATCAAAAGTAAGGTTCAACTCTGTTAGTTGAATGCACAGAACAGAAAGAATTTTCACAGAATGCTACTGTGTAGTTTATATTTGAATATATTCCTTTTTCCACTATTACCCTCTTAGCGCTCCGAATGTCCACTTGCATTTCCTACAGAAAGAGTGTTCAGAACTGCGCAATCAAAAGTATGGTTTAACTCTGTTAGCTTAATGAACATATCAGAAATAAGTTTCACACAATGCTTCTGTGTAGTTTTTATTTGAAGATATTATTTTTCCCAATAGAGGCCTCTTAGCGCTCAGAATGTCCAATTGCAGTTTCTACAGAAAGAGTGTTTCAGAAAGGCTCAATCAAAAGTAAGGTTCAACTCTGTTAGTTGAATGCACAGAACAGAAAGAAGTTTCATACAATGCTTCTGTGTAGTTTATATTTGAACATATTCTTTTTTCCACTATTACCCACTTAGCGATACGAATGTCCAGTTGCATTTTCTACAGACAGAGTGTTTCAAAACTGCTCAATCAAAAGTATGGTTTAACTCTGTTAGCTGAATGCTCAGATCAGATAGATGTTTCACAGAATGCTTCTGTGTAGTTTATATTTGAATATATTCCTTTTTCCACTACTACTGTCTTAGCGCTCCAAATGTCCAGTTGCATTTTCTACAGAAAGAGTGTTCAGATCTGCTCAATCAAAAGTATGGTTTAACTCTGTTAGCTGAATGCACAGATCAGAAAGAAGTTTCACCGAATGATTCTGTGTAGTTTATATTTGAAGACATTCCTTTTTCCACTATTACCCCCTTAGCGCTCCGAATCTCCACTTGCATTTTCTACAAAAAGAGTGTTTCATAACTGCTCAATCAAAAATTTGTTTTATCTCTGTTAACTGAATTTACAGATCAGAAATAAGTTTCACAGAATGCATCTGTGTAGTTTTCATTTGAAGATATTCTTTTTCCCAATGTAGGCCTCTTAGCGCTTAGCATGTCCAATTGAAGTTTCTACAGAAAGAGTGTTTCAGAACGGCTCAATCAAAAGTAAGGTTCAACTCTGTTAGTTGAATGCACAGAACAGAAAGAATTTTCACAGAATGCTACTGTGTAGTTTATATTTGAATATATTCCTTTTTCCACTATTACCCTCTTAGCGCTCCGAATGTCCACTTGCATTTTCTACAGAAAGAGTGTTCAGAACTGCGCAATCAAAAGTATGGTTTAACTCTGTTAGCTTAATGAACATATCAGAATTAAGTTTCACAAAATGCTTCTGTGTAGTTTTTATTTGAAGATATTATTTTTCCCAATATAGGCCTCTTAGCGCTCAGAATGTCCAATTGCAGTTTCTACAGAAAGAGTGTTTCAGAAAGGCTCAATCAAAAGTAAGGTTCAACTCTGTTAGTTGAATGCACAGAACAGAAACAAGTTTCATACAATGCTTCTGTGTAGTTTATATTTGAACATATTCTTTTTTCCACTATTACCCACTTAGCGCTACGAATGTCCAGTTGCATTTTCTACAGACAGAGTGTTTCAAAACTGCTCAATCAAAAGTATGGTTTAACTCTGTTAGCTGAATGCTCAGATCAGAAAGAAGTTTCACAGAATGCTTCTGTGTAGTTTATATTTGAATATATTACTTTTTCCACTACTACGCTCTTAGCGCTCCAAATGTCCAGTTGCATTTTCTACAGAAAGAGTGTTCAGATCTGCTCAATCAAAATTATGGTTTAACTCTGTTAGCTGAATGCACAGATCAGAAAGAAGTTTCACCGAATGATTCTGTGTAGTTTATATTTGAAGACATTCCTTTTTCCACTATTACCCTCTTAGCGCTCCGAATCTCCACTTGCATTATCTACAAAAAGAGTGTTTCATAACTGCTCAATCAAAAATATGTTTTATCTCTGTTAACTGAATTTACATATCAGAAATAAGTTTCACAGAATGCATCTGTGTAGTTTTTATTTGAAGATATTCTTTTTCCCAATGTAGGCCTCTTAGCGCTTAGCATGTCCAATTGCAGTTTCTACAGAAAGAGTGTTTCAGAACGGCTCAATCAAAAGTAAGGTTCAACTCTGTTAGTTGAATGCACAGAACAGAAGGAATTTTCACAGAATGCTACTGTGTAGTTTATATTTGAATATATTCCTTTTTCCACTATTACCCTCTTAGCGCTCCGAATCTCCACATGCATTTTCTACAGAAAGCGTGTTTCAGAACGGCTCAATCAAAACTAAGGTTCAACTCATTTAGTTGAACAAACAGAACAGAAAGAAGTTTCACACAATTCTTCTGTGTAGTTTTTATTTGTAGACATTCTTTTTCCCAATATAGGCCTCTTAGCGCTCAGAATGTCCAATTGCAGTTTCTACAGAAAGAGTGTTTCAGAACGGCTCAATCAAAAGTAAGGTTCAACTCTGTTAGTTGAATGCACAGAACAGAAAGAAGTTTCATACAATGCTTCTGTGTAGTTTATATTTGAACATATTCTTTTTTCCACTATTACCCTCTTAGCGCTACGAATGTCCAGTTGCATTTTCTACAGACAGAGTGTTTCAAAACTGCTCAATCAAAAGTATGGTTTAACTCTGTTAGCTGAATGCTCAGATCAGAAAGAAGTTTCACAGAATGCTTCTGTGTAGTTTATATTTGAATATATTCCTTTTTCCACTACTACTCTCTTAGCGCTCCAAATGTCCAGTTGCATTTTCTACAGAAAGAGTGTTCAGATCTGCTCAATCAAAAGTATGGTTTAAATCTGTTAGCTGAATGCACAGATCAGAAAGATGTTTCACAGAATGATTCTGTGTAGTTTATATTTGGAGACATTCCTTTTTCCACTATTACCCTCTTAGCACTCCGAATCTCCACTTGCATTTTCTACAGAAAGAGTGTTTCAGAACGGCTCAATCAAAACTAAGGTTCAACTCTTTTAGTTGAACAAACAGAACAGAAATAAGTTTCACACAATTCTTCTGTGTAGTTTTTATTTGTAGACATTCATTTTCCCAATATAGGCCTCTTAGCGCTCAGAATGTCCAATTGCAGTTTCTACAGAAAGAGTGTTTCAGAACGGCTCAATCAAAAGTAAGGTTCAACTCTGTTAGTTGAATGCACAGAACAGAAAGAAGTTTCATACAATGCTTCTGTGTAGTTTATATTTGAACATATTCTTTTTTCCACTATTACCCACTTAGCGCTACGAATGTCCAGTTGCATTTTCTACAGACAGAGTGTTTCAAAACTGCTCAATCAAAAGTATGGTTTAACTCCGTTAGCTGAATGCTCAGATCAGAAAGAAGTTTCACAGAATGCTTCTGTGTAGTTTATATTTGAATATATTCCTTTTTCCACTACTACTCTCTTAGCGCTCCAAATGTCCAGTTGCATTTTCTACAGAAAGAGTGTTCAGATCTGCTGAATTAAAAGTATGGTTTAACTCTGTTAGCTGAATGCACAGATCAGAAAAAAGTTTCACAGAATGATTCTGTGTAGTTTATATTTGGAGACATTCGTTTTTCCACTATTACCCTCTTAGCGCTCCGAATCTCCACTTGCATTTTATACAGAAAGAGTGTTTCAGAACGGCTCAATCAAAACTAAGGTTCAACTCTTTTAGTTGAACAAACAGAACAGAAAGTAGTTTCACACAATTCGTCTGTGTAGTTTTTATTTGTAGACATTCTTTTTCCCAATATAGGCCTCTTAGCGCTCAGAATGTCCAATTGCAGTTTCTACAGAAAGAGTGTTTCAGAACGGCTCAATCAAAAGTAAGGTTCAACTCTGTTAGTTGAATGCACAGAACAGAAAGAAGTTTCATACAATGCTTCTGTGTAGTTTATATTTGAACATATTCTTTTTTCCACTATTACCCACTTAGCGCTACGAATGTCCAGTTGCATTTTCTACAGACAGAGTGTTTCAAAACTGCTCAATCAAAAGTATGGTTTAACTCTGTTAGCTGAATGCTCAGATCAGAAAGAAGTTTCACAGAATGCTTCTGTGTAGTTTATATTTGAATATATTCCTTTTTCCACTACTACGCTCTTAGCGCTCCAAATGTCCAGTTGCATTTACAACAGAAAGAGTGTTCAGATATGCTCAATCAAAAGTATGGTTTAACTCTGTTAGCTGAATGCACAGATCAGAAAGAAGTTTCACCGAATGATTCTGTGTAGTTTATATTTGAAGACATTCCTTTTTCCACTATTACCCTCTTAGCGCTCCGAATCTCCACTTGCATTTTCTACAAAAAGAGTGTTTCATAACTGCTCAATCAAAAATATGTTTTATCTCTGTTAACTGAATTTACAGATCAGAAATAAGTTTCACAGAATGCATCTGTGTAGTTTTTATTTGAAGATATTCTTTTTCCCAATGTAGGCCTCTTAGCGCTTAGCATGTCCAATTGCAGTTTCTACAGAAAGAGTGTTTCAGAACGGCTCAATCAAAAGTAAGGTTCAACTCTGTTAGTTGAATGCACAGAACAGAAAGAATTTTCACAGAATGCTACTGTGTAGTTTATATTTGAATATATTCCTTTTTCCACTATTACCCTCTTAGCGCTCCGAATGTCCACTTGCATTTTCCACAGAAAGAGTGTTCAGAACTGCGCAATCAAAAGTATGGTTTAACTCTGTTAGCTTAATGAACATATCAGAAATAAGTTTCACACAATGCTTCTGTGTAGTTTTTATTTGAAGATATTTTTTTTCCCAATATAGGCCTCTTAGCGCTCAGAATGTCCAATTGCAGTTTCTACAGAAAGAGTGTTTCAGAAAGGCTCAATCAAAAGTAAGGTTCAACTCTGTTAGTTGAATGCACAGAACAGAAAGAAGTTTCATACAATGCTTCTGTGTAGTTTATATTTGAACATACTCTTTTTTCCACTATTTCCCACTTAGCGCTACGAATGTCCAGTTGCATTTTCTACAGACAGAGTGTTTCAAAACTGCTCAATCAAAAGTATTGTTTAACTCTGTTAGCTGAATGCTCAGATCAGAAAGAAGTTTCACAGAATGCTTCTGTGTAGTTTATATTTGTATATATTCCTTTTTCCACTACTACTCTCTTAGCGCTCCAAATTTCCAGTTGCATTTTCTACAGAAAGAGTGTTCAGATCTGCTCAATCAAAAGTATGGTTTAACTCTGTTAGCTGAATGCACAGATCAGAAAGAAGTTTCACAGAATGATTCTGTGTAGTTTATATTTGGAGACATTCCTTTTTGCACTATTACCCTCTTAGCGCTCCGAATCTCCACTTGCATTTTCTACAGAAAGAGTGTTTCAGAACGGCTCAATCAAAACTAAGGTTCAACTCTTTTAGTTGAACAAACAGAACAGAAAGAAGTTTCACACAATTCTTCTGTGTAGTTTTTATTTGTAGACATTCTTTTTCCCAATATAGGCCTCTTAGCGCTCAGAATGTCCAATTGCAGTTTCTACAGAAAGAGTGTTTCAGAACGGCTCAATCAAAAGTAAGGTTCAACTCTGTTAGTTGAATGCACAGAACAGAAAGAAGTTTCATACAATGCTTCTGTGTAGTTTATATTTGAACATATTCTTTTTTCCACTATTACCCACTTAGCGCTACGAATGTCCAGTTGCATTTTCTACAGACAGAGTGTTTCAAAACTGCTCAATCAAAAGTATGGTTTAACTCTGTTAGCTGAATGCTCAGATCAGAAAGAAGTTTCACAGAATGCTTCTGTGTAGTTTATATTTGAATATATTCCTTTTTCCACTACTACGCTCTTAGCGCTCCAAATGTCCAGTTGCATTTTCAACAGAAAGAGTGTTCAGATCTGCTCAATCAAAAGTATGGTTTAACTCTGTTAGCTGAATGCACAGATCAGAAAGAAGTTTCACCGAATGATTCTGTGTAGTTTATATTTGAAGACATTCCTTTTTCCACTATTACCCTCTTAGCGCTCCGAATCTCCACTTGCATTTTCTACAAAAAGAGTGTTTCATAACTGCTCAATCAAAAATATGTTTCATCTCTGTTAACTGAATTTACAGATCAGAAATATGTTTCACAGAATGCATCTGTGTAGTTTTTATATGAAGATATTCTTTTTCCCAATGTAGGCCTCTTAGCGCTTAGCATGTCCAATTGCAGTTTCTACAGAAAGAGTGTTTCAGAACGGCTCAATCAAAAGTAAGGTTCAACTCTGTTAGTTGAATGCACAGAACAGAAAGAATTTTCACAGAATGCTACTGTGTAGTTTATATTTGAATATATTCCTTTTTCCACTATTACCCTCTTAGCGCTCCGAATGTCCACTTGCATTTCCTACAGAAAGAGTGTTCAGAACTGCGCAATCAAAAGTATGGTTTAACTCTGTTAGCTTAATGAACATATCAGAAATAAGTTTCACACAATGCTTCTGTGTAGTTTTTATTTGAAGATATTATTTTTCCCAATAGAGGCCTCTTAGCGCTCAGAATGTCCAATTGCAGTTTCTACAGAAAGAGTGTTTCAGAAAGGCTCAATCAAAAGTAAGGTTCAACTCTGTTAGTTGAATGCACAGAACAGAAAGAAGTTTCATACAATGCTTCTGTGTAGTTTATATTTGAACATATTCTTTTTTCCACTATTACCCACTTAGCGATACGAATGTCCAGTTGCATTTTCTACAGACAGAGTGTTTCAAAACTGCTCAATCAAAAGTATGGTTTAACTCTGTTAGCTGAATGCTCAGATCAGAAAGATGTTTCACAGAATGCTTCTGTGTAGTTTATATTTGAATATATTCCTTTTTCCACTACTACTGTCTTAGCGCTCCAAATGTCCAGTTGCATTTTCTACAGAAAGAGTGTTCAGATCTGCTCAATCAAAAGTATGGTTTAACTCTGTTAGCTGAATGCACAGATCAGAAAGAAGTTTCACCGAATGATTCTGTGTATTTTATATTTGAAGACATTCCTTTTTCCACTATTACCCTCTTAGCGCTCCGAATCTCCACTTGCATTTTCTACAAAAAGAGTGTTTCATAACTGCTCAATCAAAAATTTGTTTTATCTCTGTTAACTGAATTTACAGATCAGAAATAAGTTTCACAGAATGCATCTGTGTAGTTTTCATTTGAAGATATTCTTTTTCCCAATGTAGGCCTCTTAGCGCTTAGCATGTCCAATTGCAGTTTCTACAGAAAGAGTGTTTCAGAACGGCTCAATCAAAAGTAAGGTTCAACTCTGTTAGTTGAATGCACAGAACAGAAAGAATTTTCACAGAATGCTACTGTGTAGTTTATATTTGAATATATTCCTTTCTCCACTATTACCCTCTTAGCGCTCCGAATGTCCACTTGCATTTTCTACAGAAAGAGTGTTCAGAACTGCGCAATCAAAAGTATGGTTTAACTCTGTTAGCTTAATGAACATATCAGAAATAAGTTTCACAAAATGCTTCTGTGTAGTTTTTATTTGAAGATATTATATTTCCCAATATAGGCCTCTTAGCGCTCAGAATGTCCAATTGCAGTTTCTACAGAAAGAGTGTTTTAGAAAGGCTCAATCAAAAGTAAGGTTCAACTCTGTTAGTTGAATGCACAGAACAGAAAGAAGTTTCATACAATGCTTCTGTGTAGTTTATATTTGAACATATTCTTTTTTCCACTATTACCCACTTAGCGCTACGAATGTCCAGTTGCATTTTCTACAGACAGAGTGTTTCAAAACTGCTCAATCAAAAGTATGGTTTAACTCTGTTAGCTGAATGCTCAGATCAGAAAGAAGTTTCACAGAATGCTTCTGTGTAGTTTATATTTGAATATATTCCTTTTTCCACTACTACGCTCTTAGCGCTCCAAATGTCCAGTTGCATTTTCTACAGAAAGAGTGTTCAGATCTGCTCAATCAAAATTATGGTTTAACTCTGTTAGCTGAATGCACAGATCAGAAAGAAGTTTCACCGAATGATTCTGTGTAGTTTATATTTGAAGACATTCCTTTTTCCACTATTACCCTCTTAGCGCTCCGAATCTCCACTTGCATTATCTACAAAAAGAGTGTTTCATAACTGCTCAATCAAAAATATGTTTTATCTCTGTTAACTGAATTTACAGATCAGAAATAAGTTTCACAGAATGCATCTGTGTAGTTTTTATTTGAAGATATTCTTTTTCCCAATGTAGGCCTCTTAGCGCTTAGCATGTCCAATTGCAGTTTCTACAGAAAGAGTGTTTCAGAACGGCTCAATCAAAAGTAAGGTTCAACTCTGTTAGTTGAATGCACAGAACAGAAGGAATTTTCACAGAATGCTACTGTGTAGTTTATATTTGAATATATTCCTTTTTCCACTATTACCCTCTTAGCGCTCCGAATCTCCACTTGCATTTTCTACAGAAAGCGTGTTTCACAACGGCTCAATCAAAACTAAGGTTCAACTCTTTTAGTTGAACAAACAGAACAGAAAGAAGTTTCACACAATTCTTCTGTGTAGTTTTTATTTGTAGACATTCTTTTTCCCAATATAGGCCTCTTAGCGCTCAGAATGTCCAATTGCAGTTTCTACAGAAAGAGTGTTTCAGAACGGCTCAATCAAAAGTAAGGTTCAACTCTGTTAGTTGAATGCACAGAACAGAAAGAAGTTTCATACAATGCTTCTCTGTAGTTTATATTTGAACATATTCTTTTTTCCACTATTACCCTCTTAGCGCTACGAATGTCCAGTTGCATTTTCTACAGACAGAGTGTTTCAAAACTGCTCAATCAAAAGTATGGTTTAACTCTGTTAGCTGAATGCTCAGATCAGAAAGAAGTTTCACAGAATGCTTCTGTGTAGTTTATATTTGAATATATTCCTTTTTCCACTACTACTCTCTTAGCGCTCCAAATGTCCAGTTGCATTTTCTACAGAAAGAGTGTTCAGATCTGCTCAATCAAAAGTATGGTTTAACACTGTTAGCTGAATGCACAGATCAGAAAGAAGTTTCACAGAATGATTCTGTGTAGTTTATATTTGGAGACATTCCTTTTTCCACTATTACCCTCTTAGCACTCCGAATCTCCACTTGCATTTTCTACAGAAAGAGTGTTTCTGAACGGCTCAATCAAAACTAAGGTTCAACTCTTTTAGTTGAACAAACAGAACAGAAAGAAGTTTCACACAATTCTTCTGTGTAGTTTTTATTTGTAGACATTCATTTTCCCAATATAGGCCTCTTAGCGCTCAGAATGTCCAATTGCAGTTTCTACAGAAAGAGTGTTTCAGAACGGCTCAATCAAAAGTAAGGTTCAACTCTGTTAGTTGAATGCACAGAACAGAAAGAAGTTTCATACAATGCTTCTGTGTAGTTTATATTTGAACATATTCTTTTTTCCACTATTACCCACTTAGCGCTACGAATGTCCAGTTGCATTTTCTACAGACAGAGTGTTTCAAAACTGCTCAATCAAAAGTATGGTTTAACTCTGTTAGCTGAATGCTCAGATCAGAAAGAAGTTTCACAGAATGCTTCTGTGTAGTTTATATTTGAATATATTCCTTTTTCCACTACTACGCTCTTAGCGCTCCAAATGTCCAGTTGCATTTACAACAGAAAGAGTGTTCAGATATGCTCAATCAAAAGTATGGTTTAACTCTGTTAGCTGAATGCACAGATCAGAAAGAAGTTTCACCGAATGATTCTGTGTAGTTTATATTTGAAGACATTCCTTTTTCCACTATTACCCTCTTAGCGCTCCGAATCTCCACTTGCATTTTCTACAAAAAGAGTGTTTCATAACTGCTCAATCAAAAATATGTTTTATCTCTGTTAACTGAATTTACAGATCAGAAATAAGTTTCACAGAATGCATCTGTGTAGTTTTTATTTGAAGATATTCTTTTTCCCAATGTAGGCCTCTTAGCGCTTAGCATGTCCAATTGCAGTTTCTACAGAAAGAGTGTTTCAGAACGGCTCAATCAAAAGTAAGGTTCAACTCTGTTAGTTGAATGCACAGAACAGAAAGAATTTTCACAGAATGCTACTGTGTAGTTTATATTTGAATATATTCCTTTTTCCACTAATACCCTCTTAGCGCTCCGAATGTCCACTTGCATTTTCTATAGAAAGATTGTTCAGAACTGCGCAATCAAAAGTATGGTTTAACTCTGTTAGCTTAATGAACATATCAGAAATAAGTTTCACACAATGCTTCTGTGTAGTTTTTATTTGAAGATATTATTTTTCCCAATATAGGCCTCTTAGCGCTCAGAATGTCCAATTGCAGTTTCTACAGAAAGAGTGTTTCAGAAAGGCTGAATGAAAAGTAAGGTTCAACTCTGTTAGTTGAATGCACAGAACAGAAAGAAGTTTCATACAATGCTTCTGTGTAGTTTATATTTGAACATACTCTTTTTTCCACTATTACCCACATAGCGCTACGAATGTCCAGTTGCATTTTCTACAGACAGAGTGTTTCAAAGCTGCTCAATCAAAAGTATGTTTTAACTCTGTTAGCTGAATGCTCAGATCAGAAAGAATTTTGACAGAATGCTTCTGTGTAGTTTATATTTGAATATATTCCTTTTTCCACTACTACTCTCTTAGCGCTCCAAATGTCCAGTTGCATTTTCTACAGAAAGAGTGTTCAGATCTGCTGAATCAAAAGTATGGTTTAACTCTGTTAGCTGAATGCACAGATCAGAAAGAAGTTTCACAGAATGATTCTGTGTAGTTTATATTTGGAGACATTCCTTTTTCCACTATTACCCTCTTAGCGCTCCGAATGTCCACTTGCATTTTCTACAGAAAGAGTGTTTCAGAACGGCTCAATCAAAACTAAGGTTCAACTCTTTTAGTTGAACAAACAGAACAGAAAGGAGTTTCACACAATTCTTCTGTGTAGTTTTTATTTGTAGACATTCTTTTTCCCAATATAGGCCTCTTAGCGCTCAGAATGTCCAATTGCAGTTTCTACAGAAAGAGTGTTTCAGAAAGGCTCAATCAAAAGTAAGGTTCAACTCTGTTAGTTGAATGCACAGAACAGAAAGAAGTTTCATACAATGCTTCTGTGTAGTTTATATTTGAACATATTCTTTTTTCCACTATTACCCACTTAGCGCTACGAATCTCCAGTTGCATTTTCTACAGACAGAGTGTTTCAAAACTGCTCAATCAAAAGTATGGTTTAACTCTGTTAGCTGAATGCTCAGATCAGAAAGAAGTTTCACAGAATGCTTCTGTGTAGTTTATATTTGAATATATTCCTTTTTCCACTACTACGCTCTTAGCGCTCCAAATGTCCAGTTGCATTTTCAACAGAAAGAGTGTTCAGATCTGCTCAATCAAAAGTATGGTTTAACTCTGTTAGCTGAATGCACAGATCAGAAAGAAGTTTCACCGAATGATTCTGTGTAGTTTATATTTGAAGACATTCCTTTTTCCACTATTACCCTCTTAGCGCTCCGAATCTCCACTTGCATTTTCTACAAAAAGAGTGTTTCATAACTGCTCAATCAAATATATGTTTCATCTCTGTTAACTGAATTTACAGATCAGAAATATGTTTCACAGAATGCATCTGTGTAGTTTTTATATGAAGATATTCTTTTTCCCAATGTAGGCCTCTTAGCGCTTAGCATGTCCAATTGCAGTTTCTACAGAAAGAGTGTTTCAGAACGGCTCAATCAAAAGTAAGGTTCAACTCTGTTAGTTGAATGCACAGAACAGAAAGAATTTTCACAGAATGCTACTGTGTAGTTTATATTTGAATATATTCCTTTTTCCACTATTACCCTCTTAGCGCTCCGAATGTCCACTTGCATTTCCTACAGAAAGAGTGTTCAGAACTGCGCAATCAAAAGTATGGTTTAACTCTGTTAGCTTAATGAACATATCAGAAATAAGTTTCACACAATGCTTCTGTGTAGTTTTTATTTGAAGATATTATTTTTCCCAATAGAGGCCTCTTAGCGCTCAGAATGTCCAATTGCAGTTTCTACAGAAAGAGTGTTTCAGAAAGGCTCAATCAAAAGTAAGGTTCAACTCTGTTAGTTGAATGCACAGAACAGAAAGAAGTTTCATACAATGCTTCTGTGTAGTTTATATTTGAACATATTCTTTTTTCCACTATTACCCACTTAGCGATACGAATGTCCAGTTGCATTTTCTACAGACAGAGTGTTTCAAAACTGCTCAATCAAAAGTATGGTTTAACTCTGTTAGCTGAATGCTCAGATCAGAAAGATGTTTCACAGAATGCTTCTGTGTAGTTTATATTTGAATATATTCCTTTTTCCACTACTACTGTCTTAGCGCTCCAAATGTCCAGTTGCATTTTCTACAGAAAGAGTGTTCAGATCTGCTCAATCAAAAGTATGGTTTAACTCTCTTAGCTGAATGCACAGATCAGAAAGAAGTTTCACCGAATGATTCTGTGTAGTTTATATTTGAAGACATTCCTTTTTCCACTATTACCCTCTTAGCGCTCCGAATCTCCACTTGCATTTTCTACAAAAAGAGTGTTTCATAACTGCTCAATCAAAAATTTGTTTTATCTCTGTTAACTGAATTTACAGATCAGAAATAAGTTTCACAGAATGCATCTGTGTAGTTTTCATTTGAAGATATTCTTTTTCCCAATGTAGGCCTCTTAGCGCTTAGCATGTCCAATTGCAGTTTCTACAGAAAGAGTGTTTCAGAACGGCTCAATCAAAAGTAAGGTTCAACTCTGTTAGTTGAATGCACAGAACAGAAAGAATTTTCACAGAATGCTACTGTGTAGTTTATATTTGAATATATTCCTTTTTCCACTATTACCCTCTTAGCGCTCCGAATGTCCACTTGCATTTTCTACAGAAAGAGTGTTCAGAACTGCGCAATCAAAAGTATGGTTTAACTCTGTTAGCTTAATGAACATATCAGAAATAAGTTTCACAAAATGCTTCTGTGTAGTTTTTATTTGAAGATATTATATTTCCCAATATAGGCCTCTTAGCGCTCAGAATGTCCAATTGCAGTTTCTACAGAAAGAGTGTTTCAGAAAGGCTCAATCAAAAGTAAGGTTCAACTCTGTTAGTTGAATGCACAGAACAGAAAGAAGTTTCATACAATGCTTCTGTGTAGTTTATATTTGAACATATTCTTTTTTCCACTATTACCCACTTAGCGCTACGAATGTCCAGTTGCATTTTCTACAGACAGAGTGTTTCAAAACTGCTCAATCAAAAGTATGGTTTAACTCTGTTAGCTGAATGCTCAGATCAGAAAGAAGTTTCACAGAATGCTTCTGTGTAGTTTATATTTGAATATATTCCTTTTTCCACTACTACGCTCTTAGCGCTCCAAATGTCCAGTTGCATTTTCTACAGAAAGAGTGTTCAGATCTGCTCAATCAAAATTATGGTTTAACTCTGTTAGCTGAATGCACAGATCAGAAAGAAGTTTCACCGAATGATTCTGTGTAGTTTATATTTGAAGACATTCCTTTTTCCACTATTACCCTCTTAGCGCTCCGAATCTCCACTTGCATTATCTATAAAAAGAGTGTTTCATAACTGCTCAATCAAAAATATGTTTTATCTCTGTTAACTGAATTTACAGATCAGAAATAAGTTTCACAGAATGCATCTGTGTAGTTTTTATTTGAAGATATTCTTTTTCCCAATGTAGGCCTCTTAGCGCTTAGCATATCCAATTGCAGTTTCTACAGAAAGAGTGTTTCAGAACGGCTCAATCAAAAGTAAGGTTCAACTCTGTTAGTTGAATGCACAGAACAGAAGGAATTTTCACAGAATGCTACTGTGTAGTTTATATTTGAATATATTCCTTTTTCCACTATTACCCTCTTAGCGCTCCGAATCTCCACTTGCATTTTCTACAGAAAGCGTGTTTCAGAACGGCTCAATCAAAACTAAGGCTCAACTCTTTTAGTTGAACAAACAGAACAGAAAGAAGTTTCACACAATTCTTCTGTGTAGTTTTTATTTGTAGACATTCTTTTTCCCAATATAGGCCTCTTAGCGCTCAGAATGTCCAATTGCAGTTTCTACAGAAAGAGTGTTTCAGAACGGCTCAATCAAAAGTAAGGTTCAACTCTGTTAGTTGAATGCACAGAACAGAAAGAAGTTTCATACAATGCTTCTGTGTAGTTTATATTTGAACATATTCTTTTTTCCACTATTACCCTCTTAGCGCTACGAATGTCCAGTTGCATTTTCTACAGACAGAGTGTTTCAAAACTGCTCAATCAAAAGTATGGTTTAACTCTGTTAGCTGAATGCTCAGATCAGAAAGAAGTTTGACAGAATGCTTCTGTGTAGTTTATATTTGAATATATTGCTTTTTCCACTACTACTCTCTTAGCGCTCCAAATGTCCAGTTGCATTTTCTACAGAAAGAGTGTTCAGATCTGCTCAATCAAAACTATGGTTTAACTCTGTTAGCTGAATGCACAGATCAGAAAGAAGTTTCACAGAATGATTCTGTGTAGTTTATATTTGGAGACATTCCTTTTTCCACTATTACCCTCTTAGCGCTCCGAATGTCCACTTGCATTTTCTACAGAAAGAGTGTTTCAGAACGGCTCAATCAAAACTAAGGTTCAACTCTTTTAGTTGAACAAACAGAACAGAAAGAAGTTTCACACAATTCTTCTGTGTAGTTTTTATTTGTAGACATTCTTTTTCCCAATATAGGCCTCTTAGCGCTCAGAATGTCCAATTGCAGTTTCTACAGAAAGAGTGTTTCAGAAAGGCTCAATCAAAAGTAAGGTTCAACTCTGTTAGTTGAATGCACAGAACAGAAAGAAGTTTCATACAATGCTTCTGTGTAGTTTATATTTGAACATATTCTTTTTTCCACTTTTACCCACTTAGCGCTACGAATGTCCAGTTGCATTTTCTACAGACAGAGTGTTTCAAAACTGCTCAATGAAAAGTATGGTTTAACTCTGTTAGCTGAATGCTCAGATCAGAAAGAAGTTTCACAGAATGCTTCTGTGTAGTTTATATTTGAATATATTCCTTTTTCCACTACTACGCTCTTAGCGCTCGAAATGTCCAGTTGCATTTTCTACAGAAAGAGTGTTCAGATCTGCTCAATCAAAAGTATGGTTTAACTCTGTTAGCTGAATGCACAGAACAGAAAGAAGTTTCACCGAATGATTCTGTGTAGTTTATATTTGAAGACATTCCTTTTTCCACTATTACCCTCTTAGCGCTCCGAATCTCCACTTGCATTTTCTCCAAAATAGTGTTTCATAACTGCTCAATCAAAAATATGTTTTATCTCTGTTAACTGAATTTACAGATCAGAAATATGCTTCACAGAATGCATCTGTGTAGTTTTTATTTGAAGATATTCTTTTTCCCAATGTAGGCCTCTTAGCGCTTAGCATGTCCAATTGCAGTTTCTACAGAAAGAGTGTTTCAGAACGGCTCAATCAAAAGTAAGGTTCAACTCTGTTAGTTGAATGCACAGAACAGAAAGAGTTTTCACAGAATGCTACTGTGTAGTTTATATTTGAATATATTCCTTTTTCCACTATTACCCTCTTAGGGCTCCGAATGTCCACTTGCATTTTCTACAGAAAGAGTGTTCAGAACTGCGCAATCAAAAGTATGGTTTAACTCTGTTAGCTTAATGAACATATCAGAAATAAGTTTCACACAATGCTTCTGTGTAGTTTTTATTTGAAGATATTATTTTTCCCAATAGAAGCCTCTAAGCGCTCAGAATGTCCAATTGCAGTTTCTACAGAAAGAGTGTTTCAGAAAGGCTCAATCAAAAGTAAGGTTCAGCTCTGTTAGTTGAATGCACAGAACAGAAAGAAGTTTCATACAATGCTTCTGTGTAGTTTATATTTGAACATATTCTTTTTTCCACTATTACCCACTTAGCGCTACGAATGTCCGGTTGCATTTTCTACAGACAGAGTGTTTCAAAACTGCTCAATCAAAAGTATGGTTTAACTCTGTTAGCTGAATGCTCAGATCAGAAAGAAGTTTGACAGAATGCTTCTGTGTAGTTTATATTTGAATATATTCCTTTTTCCACTACTACTCTCTTAGCGCTCCAAATGTCCAGTTGCATTTTCTACAGAAAGAGTGTACAGATCTGCTCAATCAAAAGTATGGTTTAACTCTGTTAGCTGAATGCACAGATCAGAAAGAAGTTTCACAGAATGATTCTGTGTAGTTTATATTTGGAGACATTCCTTTTTCCACTATTACCCTCTTAGCGCTCCGAATGTCCACTTGCATTTTCTACAGAAAGAGTGTTTCAGAACGGCTCAATCAAAACTAAGGTTCAACTCTTTTAGTTGAACAAACAGAACAGAAAGAAGTTTCACACAATTCTTCTGTGTAGTTTTTATTTGTAGACATTCTTTTTCCCAATATAGGCCTCTTAGCGCTCAGAATGTCCAATTGCAGTTTCTACAGAAAGAGTGTTTAAGAAAGGCTCAATCAAAAGTAAGGTTCAACTCTGTTAGTTGAATGCACAGAACAGAAAGAAGTTTCATACAATGCTTCTGTGTAGTTTATATTTGAACATATTCTTTTTTCCACTATTACCCACTTAGCGCTACGAATGTCCAGTTGCATTTTCTACAGACAGAGTGTTTCAAAACTGCTCAATCAAAAGTATGGTTTAACTCTGTTAGCTGAATGCTCAGATCAGAAAGAAGTTTCACAGAATGCTTCTGTGTGGTTTATATTTGAATATATTCCTTTTTCCACTACTACGCTCTTAGCGCTCCAAATGTCCAGTTGCATTTTCTACAGAAAGAGTGTTCAGATCT
Source organism: Symphalangus syndactylus (assembly GCF_028878055.3). Classification (NCBI taxonomy): domain Eukaryota; kingdom Metazoa; phylum Chordata; class Mammalia; order Primates; family Hylobatidae; genus Symphalangus; species Symphalangus syndactylus. The sequence goes on along the minus strand of NC_072430.2, from coordinate 152,591,532 downwards.
GCTGAATCAAAAGTATGGTTTAACTCTGTTAGCTGAATGCACAGATCAGAAAGATGTTTCACCGAATGATTCTGTGTAGTTTATATTTGAAGACATTCCTTTTTCCACTATTACCCTCTTAGCGCTCTGAATCTCCACTTGCATTTTCTACAAAAAGAGTGTTTCATAACTGCTCAATCAAAAATATGTTTTATCTCTGTTAACTGAATTTACAGATCAGAAATATGTTTTACAGAATGCATCTGTGTAGTTTTTATTTGAAGATATTCTTTTTCCCAATGTAGGCCTCTTAGCGCTTAGCATGTCCAATTGCAGTTTCTACAGAAAGAGTGTTTCAGAACGGCTCAATCAAAAGTAAGGTTCAACTCTGTTAGTTGAATGCACACAACAGAAAGAATTTTCACAGAATGCTACTGTGTAGTTTATATTTGAATATATTCCTTTTTCCACTATTACCCTCTTAGCGCTACGAATGTCCACTTGCATTTTCTACAGAAAGAGTGTTCAGAACTGCGCCATCAAAAGTATGGTTTAATTCTGTTAGCTTAATGAACATATCAGAAATAAGTTTCACACAATGCTTCTGTGTAGTTTTTATTTGAAGATATTATTTTTCCCAATAGAGGCCTCTTAGCGCTCAGAATGTCCAATTGCAGTTTCTACAGAAAGAGTGTTTCAGAAAGGCTCAATCAAAATTAAGGTTCAGCTCTGTTAGTTGAATGCACAGAACAGAAAGAAGTTTCATACAATGCTTCTGTGTAGTTTATATTTGAACATATTCTTTTTTCCACTATTACCCACTTAGCGCTACGAATGTCCAGTTGCATTTTCTACAGACAGAGTGTTTCAAAACTGCTCAATCAAAAGTATGGTTTAACTCTGTTAGCTGAATGCTCAGATCAGAAAGAAGTTTGACAGAATGCTTCTGTGTAGTTTATATTTGAATATATTCCTTTTTCCACTACTACTCTCTTAGCGCTCCAAATGTCCAGTTGCATTTTCTACAGAAAGAGTGTTCAGATCTGCTCAATCAAAATTATGGTTTAACTCTGTTAGCTGAATGCACAGATCAGAAAGAAGTTTCACCGAATGATTCTGTGTAGTTTATATTTGAAGACATTCCTTTTTCCACTATTACCCTCTTAGCGCTCCGAATCTCCACTTGCATTATCTACAAAAAGAGTGTTTCATAACTGCTCAATCAAAAATATGTTTTATCTCTGTTAACTGAATTTACAGATCAGAAATAAGTTTCACAGAATGCATCTGTGTAGTTTTTATTTGAAGATATTCTTTTTCCCAATGTAGGCCTCTTAGCGCTTAGCATATCCAATTGCAGTTTCTACAGAAAGAGTTTTTCAGAACGGCTCAATCAAAAGTAAGGTTCAACTCTGTTAGTTGAATGCACAGAACGGAAGGAATTTTCACAGAATGCTACTGTGTAGTTTATATTTGAATATATTCCTTTTTCCACTATTACCCTCTTAGCGCTCCGAATCTCCACTTGCATTTTCTACAGAAAGCGTGTTTCAGAACGGCTCAATCAAAACTAAGGTTCAACTCTTTTAGTTGAACAAACAGAACAGAAAGAAGTTTCACACAATTCTTCTGTGTAGTTTTTATTTGTAGACATTCTTTTTCCCAATATAGGCCTCTTAGCGCTCAGAATGTCCAATTGCAGTTTCTACAGAAAGAGTGTTTCAGAACGGCACAATCAAAAGTAAGGTTCAACTCTGTTAGTTGAATGCACAGAACAGAAAGAAGTTTCATACAATGCTTCTGTGTAGTTTATATTTGAACATATTCTTTTTTCCACTATTACCCTCTTAGCGCTACGAATGTCCAGTTGCATTTTCTACAGACAGAGTGTTTCAAAACTGCTCAATCAAAAGTATGGTTTAACTCTGTTAGCTGAATGCTCAGATCAGAAAGAAGTTTGACAGAATGCTTCTGTGTAGTTTATATTTGAATATATTGCTTTTTCCACTACTACTCTCTTAGCGCTCCAAATGTCCAGTTGCATTTTCTACAGAAAGAGTGTTCAGATCTGCTCAATCAAAACTATGGTTTAACTCTGTTAGCTGAATGCACAGATCAGAAAGAAGTTTCACAGAATGATTCTGTGTAGTTTATATTTGGAGACATTCCTTTTTCCACTATTACACTCTTAGCGCTCCGAATGTCCACTTGCATTTTCTACAGAAAGAGTGTTTCAGAACGGCTCAATCAAAACTAAGGTTCAACTCTTTTAGTTGAACAAACAGAACCGAAAGAAGTTTCACACAATTCTTCTGTGTAGTTTTTATTTGTAGACATTCTTTTTCCCAATATAGGCCTCTTAGCGCTCAGAATGTCCAATTGCAGTTTCTACAGAAAGAGTGTTTCAGAAAGGCTCAATCAAAAGTAAGGTTCAACTCTGTTAGTTGAATGCACAGAACAGAAAGAAGTTTCATACAATGCTTCTGTGTAGTTTATATTTGAACATATTCTTTTTTCCACTTTTACCCACTTAGCGCTACGAATGTCCAGTTGCATTTTCTACAGACAGAGTGTTTCAAAACTGCTCAATCAAAAGTATGGTTTAACTCTGTTAGCTGAATGCTCAGATCAGAAAGAAGTTTCACAGAATGCTTCTGTGTAGTTTATATTTGAATATATTCCTTTTTCCACTACTACGCTCTTAGCGCTCCAAATGTCCAGTTGCATTTTCTACAGAAAGAGTGTTCAGATCTGCTCAATCAAAAGTATGGTTTAACTCTGTTAGCTGAATGCACAGATCAGAAAGAAGTTTCACCGAATGATTCTGTGTAGTTTATATTTGAAGACATTCCTTTTTCCACTATTACCCTCTTAGCGCTCCGAATCTCCACTTGCATTTTCTCCAAAATAGTGTTTCATAACTGCTCAATCAAAAATATGTTTTATCTCTGTTAACTGAATTTACAGATCAGAAATATGTTTCACAGAATGCATCTGTGTAGTTTTTATTTGAAGATATTCTTTTTCCCAATGTAGGCCTCTTAGCGCTTAGCATGTCCAATTGCAGTTTCTACAGAAAGAGTGTTTCAGAACGGCTCAATCAAAAGTAAGGTTCAACTCTGTTAGTTGAATGCACAGAACAGAAAGAGTTTTCACAGAATGCTACTGTGTAGTTTATATTTGAATATATTCCTTTTTCCACTATTACCCTCTTAGGGCTCCGAATGTCCACTTGCATTTTCTACAGAAAGAGTGTTCAGAACTGCGCAATCAAAAGTATGGTTTAACTCTGTTAGCTTAATGAACATATCAGAAATAAGTTTCACACAATGCTTCTGTGTAGTTTTTATTTGAAGATATTATTTTTCCCAATAGAAGCCTCTAAGCGCTCAGAATGTCCAATTGCAGTTTCTACAGAAAGAGTGTTTCAGAAAGGCTCAATCAAAAGTAAGGTTCAGCTCTGTTAGTTGAATGCACAGAACAGAAAGAAGTTTCATACAATGCTTCTGTGTAGTTTATATTTGAACATATTCTTTTTTCCACTATTACCCACTTAGCGCTACGAATGTCCAGTTGCATTTTCTACAGACAGAGTGTTTCAAAACTGCTCAATCAAAAGTATGGTTTAACTCTGTTAGCTGAATGCTCAGATCAGAAAGAAGTTTCACAGAATGCTTCTGTGTAGTTTATATTTGAATATATTCCTTTTTCCACTACTACTCTCTTAGCGCTCCAAATGTCCAGTTGCATTTTCTACAGAAAGAGTGTTCAGATCTGCTCAATCAAAAGTATGGTTTAACTCTGTTAGCTGAATGCACAGATCAGAAAGAAGTTTCACAGAATGATTCTGTGTAGTTTATATTTGGAGACATTCCTTTTTCCACTATTACCCTCTTAGCGCTCCGAATGTCCACTTGCATTTTCTACAGAAAGAGTGTTTCAGAACGGCTCAATCAAAACTAAGGTTCAACTCTTTTAGTTGAACAAACAGAACAGAAAGAAGTTTCACACAATTCTTCTGTGTAGTTTTTATTTGTAGACATTCTTTTTCCCAATATAGGCCTCTTAGCGCTCAGAATGTCCAATTGCAGTTTCTACAGAAAGAGTGTTTAAGAAAGGCTCAATCAAAAGTAAGGTTCAACTCTGTTAGTTGAATGCACAGAACAGAAAGAAGTTTCATACAATGCTTCTGTGTAGTTTATATTTGAACATATTCTTTTTTCCACTATTACCCACTTAGCGCTACGAATGTCCAGTTGCATTTTCTACAGACAGAGTGTTTCAAAACTGCTCAATCAAAAGTATGGTTTAACTCTGTTAGCTGAATGCTCAGATCAGAAAGAAGTTTCACAGAATGCTTCTGTGTGGTTTATATTTGAATATATTCCTTTTTCCACTACTACGCTCTTAGCGCTCCAAATGTCCAGTTGCATTTTCTACAGAAAGAGTGTTCAGATCTGCTGAATCAAAAGTATGGTTTAACTCTGTTAGCTGAATGCACAGATCAGAAAGATGTTTCACCGAATGATTCTGTGTAGTTTATATTTGAAGACATTCCTTTTTCCACTATTACCCTCTTAGCGCTCTGAATCTCCACTTGCATTTTCTACAAAAAGAGTGTTTCATAACTGCTCAATCAAAAATATGTTTTATCTCTGTTAACTGAATTTACAGATCAGAAATATGTTTTACAGAATGCATCTGTGTAGTTTTTATTTGAAGATATTCTTTTTCCCAATGTAGGCCTCTTAGCGCTTAGCATGTCCAATTGCAGTTTCTACAGAAAGAGTGTTTCAGAACGGCTCAATCAAAAGTAAGGTTCAACTCTGTTAGTTGAATGCACACAACAGAAAGAATTTTCACAGAATGCTACTGTGTAGTTTATATTTGAATATATTCCTTTTTCCACTATTACCCTCTTAGAGCTACGAATGTCCACTTGCATTTTCTACAGAAAGAGTGTTCAGAACTGCGCCATCAAAAGTATGGTTTAATTCTGTTAGCTTAATGAACATATCAGAAATAAGTTTCACACAATGCTTCTGTGTAGTTTTTATTTGAAGATATTATTTTTCCCAATAGAAGCCTCTAAGCGCTCAGAATGTCCAATTGCAGTTTCTACAGAAAGAGTGTTTCAGAAAGGCTCAATCAAAAGTAAGGTTCAGCTCTGTTAGTTGAATGCACAGAACAGAAAGAAGTTTCATACAATGCTTCTCTGTAGTTTATATTTGAACATATTCTTTTTTCCACTATTACCCACTTAGCGCTACGAATGTCCAGTTGCATTTTCTACAGACAGAGTGTTTCAAAACTGCTCAATCAAAAGTATGGTTTAACTCTGTTAGCTGAATGCTCAGATCAGAAAGAAGTTTCACAGAATGCTTCTGTGTAGTTTATATTTGAATATATTCCTTTTTCCACTACTACGCTCTTAGCGCTCCAAATGTCCAGTTGCATTTTCTACAGAAAGAGTGTTCAGATCTGCTCAATCAAAAGTATGGTTTAACTCTGTTAGCTGAATGCACAGATCAGAAAGAAGTTTCACCGAATGATTCTGTGTAGTTTATATTTGAAGACATTCCTTTTTCCACTATTACCCTCTTAGCGCTCCGAATCTCCACTTGCATTTTCTACAAAAAGAGTGTTTCATAACTGCTCAATCAAAAATATGTTTTCTCTCTGTTAACTGAATTTACAGATCAGAAATAAGTTTCACAGAATGCATCTGTGTAGTTTTTATTTGAAGATATTCTTTTTCCCAATGTAGGCCTATTAACGCTTAGCATGTCCAATTGCAGTTTCTACAGAAAGAGTGTTTCAGAACGGCTCAATCAAAAGTAAGGTTCAACTCTGTTAGTTGAATGCACAGAACAGAAGGAATTTTCACAGAATGCTACTGTGTAGTTTATACTTGAATATATTCCTTTTTAAACTATTACCCTCTTAGCGCTCCGACTGTCCACTTGCATTTTCTACAGAAAGAGTGTTCAGAACTGCGCAATCAAAAGTATGGTTTAACTCTGTTAGCTTAATGAGCATATCAGAAATAAGTTTCACACAATGCTTCTGTGTAGTTTTTTTTGAAGATATTATTTTTCCCAATAGAGGCCTCTTAGCGCTCAGAATGTCCAATTGCAGTTTCTACAGAAAGAGTGTTTCAGAAAGGCTCAATCAAAAGTAAGGTTCAACTCTGTTAGTTGAATGCACAGAACAGAAAGAAGTTTCATACAATGCTTCTGTGTAGTTTATAATTGAACATACTCTTTTTTCCACTATTACCCACTTAGCGCTACGAATGTCCAGTTGCATTTTCTACAGACAGAGTGTTTCAAAACTGCTCAATCAAAAGTATGGTTTAACTCTGTTAGCTGAATGCTCAGATCAGAAAGAAGTTTCACAGAATGCTTCTGTGTAGTTTATATTTGAATATATTCCTTTTTCCACTACTACTCTCTTAGCGCTCCAAATGTCCAGTTGCATTTTCTACAGAAAGAGTGTTCAGATCTGCTGAATCAAAAGTATGGTTTAACTCTGTTAGCTGAATGCACAAATCAGAAAGAAGTTTCACAGAATGATTCTGTGTAGTTTATATTTGGAGACATTCCTTTTTCCACTATTACCCTCTTAGCGCTCCGAATGTCCACTTGCATTTTCTACAGAAAGAGTGTTTCAGAAACGCTCAATCAAAACTAAGGTTCAACTCTTTTAGTTGAACAAACAGAACAGAAAGAAGTTTCACACAATTCTTCTGTGTAGTTTTTATTTGTAGACATTCTTTTTCCCAATATAGGCCTCTTAGCGCTCAGAATGTCCAATTGCAGTTTCTACAGAAAGAGTGTTTAAGAAAGGCTCAATCAAAAGTAAGGTTCAACTCTGTTAGTTGAATGCACAGAACAGAAAGAAGTTTCATACAATGCTTCTGTGTAGTTTATATTGGAACATATTCTTTTTTCCACTATTACCCACTTAGCGCTACGAATGTCCAGTTGCATTTTCTACAGACAGAGTGTTTCAAAACTGCTCAATCAAAAGTATGGTTTAACTCTGTTAGCTGAATGCTCAGATCAGAAAGATGTTTCACAGAATGCTTCTGTGTGGTTTATATTTGAATATATTCCTTTTTCCACTACTACGCTCTTAGCGCTCCAAATGTCCAGTTGCATTTTCTACAGAAAGTGTGTTCAGATCTGCTGAATCAAAAGTATGGTTTAACACTGTTAGCTGAATGCACAGATCAGAAAGAAGTTTCACCGAATGATTCTGTGTAGTTTATATTTGAAGACATTCCTTTTTCCACTATTACCCTCTTAGCGCTCTGAATCTCCACTTGCACTTTCTACAAAAAGAGTGTTTCATAACTGCTCAATCAAAAATATGTTTTATCTCTGTTAACTGAATTTACAGATCAGAAACATGTTTTACAGAATGCATCTGTGTAGTTTTTATTTGAAGATATTCTTTTTCCCAATGTAGGCCTCTTAGCGCTTAGCATGTCCAATTGCAGTTTCTACAGAAAGAGTGTTTCAGAACGGCTCAATCAAAAGTAAGGTTCAACTCTGTTAGTTGAATGCACACAACAGAAAGAATTTTCACAGAATGCTACTGTGTAGTTTATATTTGAATATATTCCTTTTTCCACTATTACCCTCCTAGCGCTACGAATGTCCACTTGCATTTTCTACAGAAAGAGTGTTCAGAACTGCGCCATCAAAAGTATGGTTTAACTCTGTTAGCTTAATGAACATATCAGAAATAAGTTTCACACAATGCTTCTGTGTAGTTTTTATTTGAAGATATTATTTTTCCCAATAGAGGCCTCTTAGCGCTCAGAATGTCCAATTGCAGTTTCTACAGAAAGAGTGTTTCAGAAAGGCTCAATCAAAATTAAGGTTCAGCTCTGTTAGTTGAATGCACAGAACAGAAAGAAGTTTCATACAATGCTTCTGTGTAGTTTATATTTGAACATATTCTTTTTTCCACTATTACCCACTTAGCGCTACGAATGTCCAGTTGCATTTTCTACAGACAGAGTGTTTCAAAACTGCTCAATCAAAAGTATGGTTTAACTCTGTTAGCTGAATGCTCAGATCAGAAAGAAGTTTGACAGAATGCTTCTGTGTAGTTTATATTTGAATATATTCCTTTTTCCACTACTACTCTCTTAGCGCTCCAAATGTCCAGTTGCATTTTCTACAGAAAGAGTGTTCAGATCTGCTCAATCAAAAGTATGGTTTAACTCTGTTAGCTGAATGCACAGATCAGAAAGAAGTTTCACAGAATGATTCTGTGTAGTTTATATTTGGAGACATTCCTTTTTCCACTATTACCCTCTTAGCGCTCCGAATGTCCACTTGCATTTTCTACAGAAAGAGTGTTTCAGAACGGCTCAATCAAAACTAAGGTTCAACTCTTTTAGTTGAACAAACAGAACAGAAAGAAGTTTCACACAATCCTTCTGTGTAGTTTTTATTTGTAGACATTCTTTTTCCCAATATAGGCCTCTTAGCGCTCAGAATGTCCAATTGCAGTTTCTACAGAAAGAGTGTTTCAGAAAGGCTCAATCAAAAGTAAGGTTCAACTCTGTTAGTTGAATGCACAGAACAGAAAGAAGTTTCATACAATGCTTCTGTGTAGTTTATATTTGAACATATTCTTTTTTCCACTATTACCCACTTAGCGCTACGAATCTCCAGTTGCATTTTCTACAGACAGAGTGTTTCAAAACTGCTCAATCAAAAGTATGGTTTAACTCTGTTAGCTGAATGCTCAGATCAGAAAGAAGTTTCACAGAATGCTTCTGTGTAGTTTATATTTGAATATATTCCTTTTTCCACTACTACGCTCTTAGCGCTCCAAATGTCCAGTTGCATTTTCTACAGAAAGAGTGTTCAGATCTGCTGAATCTAAAGTATGGTTTAACTCTGTTAGCTGAAAGCACAGATCAGAAAGAAGTTTCACCGAATGATTCTGTGTAGTTTATATTTGAAGACATTCCTTTTTCCACTATTACCCTCTTAGCGCTCCGAATCTCCACTTGCATTTTCTACAAAAAGAGTGTTTCATAACTGCTCAATCAAAAATATGTTTTCTCTCTGTTAACTGAATTTACAGATCAGAAATAAGTTTCACAGAATGCATCTGTGTAGTTTTTATTTGAAGATATTCTTTTTCCCAATGTAGGCCTATTAACGCTTAGCATGTCCAATTGCAGTTTCTACAGAAAGAGTGTTTCAGAACGGCTCAATCAAAAGTAAGGTTCAACTCTGTTAGTTGAATGCACAGAACAGAAGGAATTTTCACAGAATGCTACTGTGTAGTTTATACTTGAATATATTCCTTTTTAAACTATTACCCTCTTAGCGCTCCGACTGTCCACTTGCATTTTCTACAGAAAGAGTGTTCAGAACTGCGCAATCAAAAGTATGGTTTAACTCTGTTAGCTTAATGAACATATCAGAAATAAGTTTCACACAATGCTTCTGTGTAGTTTTTTTTGAAGATATTATTTTTCCCAATAGAGGCCTCTTAGCGCTCAGAATGTCCAATTGCAGTTTCTACAGAAAGAGTGTTTCAGAAAGGCTCAATCAAAAGTAAGGTTCAACTCTGTTAGTTGAATGCACAGAACAGAAAGAAGTTTCATACAATGCTTCTGTGTAGTTTATAATTGAACATACTCTTTTTTCCACTATTACCCACTTGGCGCTACGAATGTCCAGTTGCATTTTCTACAGACAGAGTGTTTCAAAACTGCTCAATCAAAAGTATGGTTTAACTCTGTTAGCTGAATGCTCAGATCAGAAAGAAGTTTCACAGAATGCTTCTGTGTAGTTTATATTTGAATATATTCCTTTTTCCACTACTACTCTCTTAGCGCTCCAAATGTCCAGTTGCATTTTCTACAGAAAGAGTGTTCAGATCTGCTGAATCAAAAGTATGGTTTAACTCTGTTAGCTGAATGCACAAATCAGAAAGAAGTTTCACAGAATGATTCTGTGTAGTTTATATTTGGAGACATTCCTTTTTCCACTATTACCCTCTTAGCGCTCCGAATGTCCACTGGCATTTTCTACAGAAAGAGTGTTTCAGAACCGCTCAATCAAAACTAAGGTTCAACTCTTTTAGTTGAACAAACAGAACAGAAAGAAGTTTCACACAATTCTTCTGTGTAGTTTTTATTTGTAGAAATTCTTTTTCCCAATATAGGCCTCTTAGCGCTCAGAATGTCCAATTGCAGTTTCTACAGAAAGAGTGTTTAAGAAAGGCTCAATCAAAAGTAAGGTTCAACTCTGTTAGTTGAATGCACAGAACAGAAAGAAGTTTCATACAATGCTTCTGTGTAGTTTATATTGGAACATATTCTTTTTTCCACTATTACCCACTTAGCGCTACGAATGTCCAGTTGCATTTTCTACAGACAGAGTGTTTCAAAACTGCTCAATCAAAAGTATGGTTTAACTCTGTTAGCTGAATGCTCAGATCAGAAAGATGTTTCACAGAATGCTTCTGTGTGGTTTATATTTGAATATATTCCTTTTTCCACTACTACGCTCTTAGCGCTCCAAATGTCCAGTTGCATTTTCTACAGAAAGTGTGTTCAGATCTGCTGAATCAAAAGTATGGTTTAACTCTGTTAGCTGAATGCACAGATCAGAAAGAAGTTTCACCGAATGATTCTGTGTAGTTTATATTTGAAGACATTCCTTTTTCCACTATTACCCTCTTAGCGCTCTGAATCTCCACTTGCACTTTCTACAAAAAGAGTGTTTCATAACTGCTCAATCAAAAATATGTTTTATCTCTGTTAACTGAATTTACAGATCAGAAACATGTTTTACAGAATGCATCTGTGTAGTTTTTATTTGAAGATATTCTTTTTCCCAATGTAGGCCTCTTAGCGCTTAGCATGTCCAATTGCAGTTTCTACAGAAAGAGTGTTTCAGAACGGCTCAATCAAAAGTAAGGTTCAACTCTGTTAGTTGAATGCACACAACAGAAAGAATTTTCACAGAATGCTACTGTGTAGTTTATATTTGAATATATTCCTTTTTCCACTATTACCCTCCTAGCGCTACGAATGTCCACTTGCATTTTCTACAGAAAGAGTGTTCAGAACTGCGCCATCAAAAGTATGGTTTAACTCTGTTAGCTTAATGAACATACCAGAAATAAGTTTCACACAATGCTTCTGTGTAGTTTTTATTTGAAGATATTATTTTTCCCAATAGAGGCCTCTTAGCGCTCAGAATGTCCAATTGCAGTTTCTACAGAAAGAGTGTTTCAGAAAGGCTCAATCAAAATTAAGGTTCAGCTCTGTTAGTTGAATGCACAGAACAGAAAGAAGTTTCATACAATGCTTCTGTGTAGTTTATATTTGAACATATTCTTTTTTCCACTATTACCCACTTAGCGCTACGAATGTCCAGTTGCATTTTCTACAGACAGAGTGTTTCAAAACTGCTCAATCAAAAGTATGGTTTAAATCTGTTAGCTGAATGCTCAGATCAGAAAGAAGTTTGACAGAATGCTTCTGTGTAGTTTATATTTGAATATATTCCTTTTTCCACTACTACTCTCTTAGCGCTCCAAATGTCCAGTTGCATTTTCTACAGAAAGAGTGTTCAGATCTGCTCAATCAAAAGTATGGTTTAACTCTGTTAGCTGAATGCACAGATCAGAAAGAAGTTTCACAGAATGATTCTGTGTAGTTTATATTTGGAGACATTCCTTTTTCCACTATTACCCTCTTAGCGCTCCGAATGTCCACTTGCATTTTCTACAGAAAGAGTGTTTCAGAACGGCTCAATCAAAACTAAGGTTCAACTCTTTTAGTTGAACAAACAGAACAGAAAGAAGTTTCACACAATCCTTCTGTGTAGTTTTTATTTGTAGACATTCTTTTTCCCAATATAGGCCTCTTAGCGCTCAGAATGTCCAATTGCAGTTTCTACAGAAAGAGTGTTTCAGAAAGGCTCAATCAAAAGTAAGGTTCAACTCTGTTAGTTGAATGCACAGAACAGAAAGAAGTTTCATACAATGCTTCTGTGTAGTTTATATTTGAACATATTTTTTTTCCACTATTACCCACTTAGCGCTACGAATCTCCAGTTGCATTTTCTACAGACAGAGTGTTTCAAAACTGCTCAATCAAAAGTATGGTTTAACTCTGTTAGCTGAATGCTCAGATCAGAAAGAAGTTTCACAGAATGCTTCTGTGTAGTTTATATTTGAATATATTCCTTTTTCCACTACTACGCTCTTAGCGCTCCAAATGTCCAGTTGCATTTTCTACAGAAAGAGTGTTCAGATCTGCTGAATCAAAAGTATGGTTTAACTCTGTTAGCTGAAAGCACAGATCAGAAAGAAGTTTCACCGAATGATTCTGTGTAGTTTATATTTGAAGACATTCCTTTTTCCACTATTACTCTCTTAGCGCTCCGAATCTCCACTTGCATTTTCTACAAAAAGAGTGTTTCATAACTGCTCAATCAAAAATATGTTTTATCTCTGTTAACTGAATTTACAGATCAGAAACATGTTTTACAGAATGCATCTGTGTAGTTTTTATTTGAAGATATTCTTTTTCCCAATGTAGGCCTCTTAGCGCTTAGCATGTCCAATTGCAGTTTCTACAGAAAGAGTGTTTCAGAACGGCTCAATCAAAAGTAAGGTTCAACTCTGTTAGTTGAATGCACACAACAGAAAGAATTTTCACAGAATGCTACTGTGTAGTTTATATTTGAATATATTCCTTTTTCCACTATTACCCTCCTAGCGCTACGAATGTCCACTTGCATTTTCTACAGAAAGAGTGTTCAGAACTGCGCCATCAAAAGTATGGTTTAACTCTGTTAGCTTAATGAACATATCAGAAATAAGTTTCACACAATGCTTCTGTGTAGTTTTTATTTGAAGATATTATTTTTCCCAATAGAGGCCTCTTAGCGCTCAGAATGTCCAATTGCAGTTTCTACAGAAAGAGTGTTTCAGAAAGGCTCAATCAAAATTAAGGTTCAGCTCTGTTAGTTGAATGCACAGAACAGAAAGAAGTTTCATACAATGCTTCTGTGTAGTTTATATTTGAACATATTCTTTTTTCCACTATTACCCACTTAGCGCTACGAATGTCCAGTTGCATTTTCTACAGACAGAGTGTTTCAAAACTGCTCAATCAAAAGTATGGTTTAACTCTGTTAGCTGAATGCTCAGATCAGAAAGAAGTTTGACAGAATGCTTCTGTGTAGTTTATATTTGAATATATTCCTTTTTCCACTACTACTCTCTTAGCGCTCCAAATGTCCAGTTGCATTTTCTACAGAAAGAGTGTTCAGATCTGCTCAATCAAAAGTATGGTTTAACTCTGTTAGCTGAATGCACAGATCAGAAAGAAGTTTCACAGAATGATTCTGTGTAGTTTATATTTGGAGACATTCCTTTTTCCACTATTACCCTCTTAGCGCTCCGAATGTCCACTTGCATTTTCTACAGAAAGAGTGTTTCAGAACGGCTCAATCAAAACTAAGGTTCAACTCTTTTAGTTGAACAAACAGAACAGAAAGAAGTTTCACACAATCCTTCTGTGTAGTTTTTATTTGTAGACATTCTTTTTCCCAATATAGGCCTCTTAGCGCTCAGAATGTCCAATTGCAGTTTCTACAGAAAGAGTGTTTCAGAAAGGCTCAATCAAAAGTAAGGTTCAACTCTGTTAGTTGAATGCACAGAACAGAAAGAAGTTTCATACAATGCTTCTGTGTAGTTTATATTTGAACATATTCTTTTTTCCACTATTACCCACTTAGCGCTACGAATCTCCAGTTGCATTTTCTACAGACAGAGTGTTTCAAAACTGCTCAATCAAAAGTATGGTTTAACTCTGTTAGCTGAATGCTCAGATCAGAAAGAAGTTTCACAGAATGCTTCTGTGTAGTTTATATTTGAATATATTCCTTTTTCCACTACTACGCTCTTAGCGCTCCAAATGTCCAGTTGCATTTTCTACAGAAAGAGTGTTCAGATCTGCTGAATCAAAAGTATGGTTTAACTCTGTTAGCTGAAAGCACAGATCAGAAAGAAGTTTCACCGAATGATTCTGTGTAGTTTATATTTGAAGACATTCCTTTTTCCACTATTACCCTCTTAGCGCTCCGAATCTCCACTTGCATTTTCTACAAAAAGAGTGTTTCATAACTGCTCAATCAAAAATATGTTTTCTCTCTGTTAACTGAATTTACAGATCAGAAATAAGTTTCACAGAATGCATCTGTGTAGTTTTTATTTGAAGATATTCTTTTTCCCAATGTAGGCCTATTAACGCTTAGCATGTCCAATTGCAGTTTCTACAGAAAGAGTGTTTCAGAACGGCTCAATCAAAAGTAAGGTTCAACTCTGTTAGTTGAATGCACAGAACAGAAGGAATTTTCACAGAATGCTACTGTGTAGTTTATACTTGAATATATTCCTTTTTAAACTATTACCCTCTTAGCGCTCCGACTGTCCACTTGCATTTTCTACAGAAAGAGTGTTCAGAACTGCGCAATCAAAAGTATGGTTTAACTCTGTTAGCTTAATGAACATATCAGAAATAAGTTTCACACAATGCTTCTGTGTAGTTTTTTTTGAAGATATTATTTTTCCCAATAGAGGCCTCTTAGCGCTCAGAATGTCCAATTGCAGTTTCTACAGAAAGAGTGTTTCAGAAAGGCTCAATCAAAAGTAAGGTTCAACTCTGTTAGTTGAATGCACAGAACAGAAAGAAGTTTCATACAATGCTTCTGTGTAGTTTATAATTGAACATACTCTTTTTTCCACTATTACCCACTTGGCGCTACGAATGTCCAGTTGCATTTTCTACAGACAGAGTGTTTCAAAACTGCTCAATCAAAAGTATGGTTTAACTCTGTTAGCTGAATGCTCAGATCAGAAAGAAGTTTCACAGAATGCTTCTGTGTAGTTTATATTTGAATATATTCCTTTTTCCACTACTACTCTCTTAGCGCTCCAAATGTCCAGTTGCATTTTCTACAGAAAGAGTGTTCAGATCTGCTGAATCAAAAGTATGGTTTAACTCTGTTAGCTGAATGCACAAATCAGAAAGAAGTTTCACAGAATGATTCTGTGTAGTTTATATTTGGAGACATTCCTTTTTCCACTATTACCCTCTTAGCGCTCCGAATGTCCACTGGCATTTTCTACAGAAAGAGTGTTTCAGAACCGCTCAATCAAAACTAAGGTTCAACTCTTTTAGTTGAACAAACAGAACAGAAAGAAGTTTCACACAATTCTTCTGTGTAGTTTTTATTTGTAGAAATTCTTTTTCCCAATATAGGCCTCTTAGCGCTCAGAATGTCCAATTGCAGTTTCTACAGAAAGAGTGTTTAAGAAAGGCTCAATCAAAAGTAAGGTTCAACTCTGTTAGTTGAATGCACAGAACAGAAAGAAGTTTCATACAATGCTTCTGTGTAGTTTATATTGGAACATATTCTTTTTTCCACTATTACCCACTTAGCGCTACGAATGTCCAGTTGCATTTTCTACAGACAGAGTGTTTCAAAACTGCTCAATCAAAAGTATGGTTTAACTCTGTTAGCTGAATGCTCAGATCAGAAAGATGTTTCACAGAATGCTTCTGTGTGGTTTATATTTGAATATATTCCTTTTTCCACTACTACGCTCTTAGCGCTCCAAATGTCCAGTTGCATTTTCTACAGAAAGTGTGTTCAGATCTGCTGAATCAAAAGTATGGTTTAACTCTGTTAGCTGAATGCACAGATCAGAAAGAAGTTTCACCGAATGATTCTGTGTAGTTTATATTTGAAGACATTCCTTTTTCCACTATTACCCTCTTAGCGCTCTGAATCTCCACTTGCACTTTCTACAAAAAGAGTGTTTCATAACTGCTCAATCAAAAATATGTTTTATCTCTGTTAACTGAATTTACAGATCAGAAACATGTTTTACAGAATGCATCTGTGTAGTTTTTATTTGAAGATATTCTTTTTCCCAATGTAGGCCTCTTAGCGCTTAGCATGTCCAATTGCAGTTTCTACAGAAAGAGTGTTTCAGAACGGCTCAATCAAAAGTAAGGTTCAACTCTGTTAGTTGAATGCACACAACAGAAAGAATTTTCACAGAATGCTACTGTGTAGTTTATATTTGAATATATTCCTTTTTCCACTATTACCCTCCTAGCGCTACGAATGTCCACTTGCATTTTCTACAGAAAGAGTGTTCAGAACTGCGCCATCAAAAGTATGGTTTAACTCTGTTAGCTTAATGAACATATCAGAAATAAGTTTCACACAATGCTTCTGTGTAGTTTTTATTTGAAGATATTATTTTTCCCAATAGAGGCCTCTTAGCGCTCAGAATGTCCAATTGCAGTTTCTACAGAAAGAGTGTTTCAGAAAGGCTCAATCAAAATTAAGGTTCAGCTCTGTTAGTTGAATGCACAGAACAGAAAGAAGTTTCATACAATGCTTCTGTGTAGTTTATATTTGAACATATTCTTTTTTCCACTATTACCCACTTAGCGCTACGAATGTCCAGTTGCATTTTCTACAGACAGAGTGTTTCAAAACTGCTCAATCAAAAGTATGGTTTAAATCTGTTAGCTGAATGCTCAGATCAGAAAGAAGTTTGACAGAATGCTTCTGTGTAGTTTATATTTGAATATATTCCTTTTTCCACTACTACTCTCTTAGCGCTCCAAATGTCCAGTTGCATTTTCTACAGAAAGAGTGTTCAGATCTGCTCAATCAAAAGTATGGTTTAACTCTGTTAGCTGAATGCACAGATCAGAAAGAAGTTTCACAGAATGATTCTGTGTAGTTTATATTTGGAGACATTCCTTTTTCCACTATTACCCTCTTAGCGCTCCGAATGTCCACTTGCATTTTCTACAGAAAGAGTGTTTCAGAACGGCTCAATCAAAACTAAGGTTCAACTCTTTTAGTTGAACAAACAGAACAGAAAGAAGTTTCACACAATCCTTCTGTGTAGTTTTTATTTGTAGACATTCTTTTTCCCAATATAGGCCTCTTAGCGCTCAGAATGTCCAATTGCAGTTTCTACAGAAAGAGTGTTTCAGAAAGGCTCAATCAAAAGTAAGGTTCAACTCTGTTAGTTGAATGCACAGAACAGAAAGAAGTTTCATACAATGCTTCTGTGTAGTTTATATTTGAACATATTCTTTTTTCCACTATTACCCACTTAGCGCTACGAATCTCCAGTTGCATTTTCTACAGACAGAGTGTTTCAAAACTGCTCAATCAAAAGTATGGTTTAACTCTGTTAGCTGAATGCTCAGATCAGAAAGAAGTTTCACAGAATGCTTCTGTGTAGTTTATATTTGAATATATTCCTTTTTCCACTACTACGCTCTTAGCGCTCCAAATGTCCAGTTGCATTTTCTACAGAAAGAGTGTTCAGATCTGCTGAATCAAAAGTATGGTTTAACTCTGTTAGCTGAAAGCACAGATCAGAAAGAAGTTTCACCGAATGATTCTGTGTAGTTTATATTTGAAGACATTCCTTTTTCCACTATTACCCTCTTAGCGCTCCGAATCTCCACTTGCATTTTCTACAAAAAGAGTGTTTCATAACTGCTCAATCAAAAATATGTTTTATCTCTGTTAACTGAATTTACAGATCAGAAATATGTTTCACAGAATGCATCTGTGTAGTTTTTATTTGAAGATATTCTTTTTCCCAATGTAGGCCTCTTAGCGCTTAGCATGTCCAATTGCAGTTTCTACAGAAAGAGTGTTTCAGAACGGCTCAATCAAAAGTAAGGTTCAACTCTGTTAGTTGAATGCACAGAACAGAAAGAGTTTTCACAGAATGCTACTGTGTAGTTTATATTTGAATATATTCCTTTTTCCACTATTACCCTCTTAGCGCTCCGAATGTCCACTTGCATTTTCTACAGAAAGAGTGTTCAGAACTGCGCAATCAAAAGTATGCTTTAACTCTGTTAGCTTAATGAACATATCAGAAATAAGTTTCACACAATGCTTCTGTATAGTTTTTATTTGAAGATATTATTTTTCCCAATAGAGGCCTCTTAGCGCTCAGAATGTCCAATTGCAGTTTCTACAGAAAGAGTGTTTCAGAAAGGCTCAATCAAAAGTAAGGTTCAGCTCTGTTAGTTGAATGCACAGAACAGAAAGAAGTTTCATACAATGCTTCTGTGTAGTTTATATTTGAACATACTCTTTTTTCCACTATTACCCACTTAGCGCTACGAATGTCCAGTTGCATTTTCTACAGACAGAGTGTTTCAAAACTGCTCAATCAAAAGTATGGTTTAACTCTGTTAGCTGAATGCTCAGATCAGAAAGAAGTTTGACAGAATGCTTCTGTGTAGTTTATATTTGAATATATTCCTTTTTCCACTACTACTCTCTTAGCGCTCCAAATGTCCAGTTGCATTTTCTACAGAAAGAGTGTTCAGATCTGCTGTATCAAAAGTATGGTTTAACTCTGTTAGCTGAATGCACAGATCAGAAAGAAGTTTCACAGAATGATTCTGTGTAGTTTATATTTGGAGACATTCCTTTTTCCACTATTACCCTCTTAGCGCTCCGAATGTCCACTTGCATTTTCTACAGAAAGAGTGTTTCAGAACGGCTCAATCAAAACTAAGGTTCAACTCTTTTAGTTGAACAAACAGAACAGAAAGAAGTTTCACACAATTCTTCTGTGTAGTTTTTTTTGTAGACATTCTTTTTCCCAATATAGGCCTCTTAGCGCTCAGAATGTCCAATTGCAGTTTCTACAGAAAGTGTGTTTCAGAAAGGCTCAATCAAAAGTAAGGTTCAACTCTGTTAGTTGAATGCACAGAACAGAAAGAAGTTTCATACAATGCTTCTGTGTAGTTTATATTTGAACATATTCTTTTTTCCACTATTACCCACTTAGCGCTACGAATGTCCAGTTGCATTTTCTACAGACAGAGTGTTTCAAAACTGCTCAATCAAAAGTGTGGTTTAACTCTGTTAGCTGAATTCTCAGATCAGAAAAAAGTTTCACAGAATGCTTCTGTGTAGTTTATATTTGAATATATTCCTTTTTCCACTACTACGCTCTTAGCGCTCCAAATGTCCAGTTGCATTTTCTACAGAAATAGTGTTCAGATCTGCTGAATCAAAAGTATGGTTTAACTCTGTTAGCTGAATGCACAGATCAGAAAGAAGTTTCACCGAATGATTCTCTGTAGTTTATATTTGAAGACATTCCTTTTTCCACTATTACCCTCTTAGCGCTCTGAATCTCCACTTGCACTTTCTACAAAAAGAGTGTTTCATAACTGCTCAATCAAAAATATGTTTTATCTCTGTTAACTGAATTTACAGATCAGAAACATGTTTTACAGAATGCATCTGTGTAGTTTTTATTTGAAGATATTCTTTTTCCCAATGTAGGCCTCTTAGCGCTTAGCATGTCCAATTGCAGTTTCTACAGAAAGAGTGTTTCAGAACGGCTCAATCAAAAGTAAGGTTCAACTCTGTTAGTTGAATGCACACAACAGAAAGAATTTTCACAGAATGCTACTGTGTAGTTTATATTTGAATATATTCCTTTTTCCACTATTACCCTCCTAGCGCTACGAATGTCCACTTGCATTTTCTACAGAAAGAGTGTTCAGAACTGCGCCATCAAAAGTATGGTTTAACTCTGTTAGCTTAATGAACATATCAGAAATAAGTTTCACACAATGCTTCTGTGTAGTTTTTATTTGAAGATATTATTTTTCCCAATAGAGGCCTCTTAGCGCTCAGAATGTCCAATTGCAGTTTCTACAGAAAGAGTGTTTCAGAAAGGCTCAATCAAAAGTAAGGTTCAGCTCTGTTAGTTGAATGCACAGAACAGAAAGAAGTTTCATACAATGCTTCTGTGTAGTTTATATTTGAACATACTCTTCTTTCCACTATTACCCACTTAGCGCTACGAATGTCCAGTTGCATTTTCTACAGACAGAGTGTTTCAAAACTGCTCAATCAAAAGTATGGTTTAACTCTGTTAGCTGAATGCTCAGATCAGAAAGAAGTTTGACAGAATGCTTCTGTGTAGTTTATATTTGAATATATTCCTTTTTCCACTACTACTCTCTTAGCGCTCCAAATGTCCAGTTGCATTTTCTACAGAAAGAGTGTTCAGATCTGCTGTATCAAAAGTATGGTTTAACTCTGTTAGCTGAATGCACAGATCAGAAAGAAGTTTCACAGAATGATTCTGTGTAGTTTATATTTGGAGACATTCCTTTTTCCACTATTACCCTCTTAGCGCTCCGAATGTCCACTTGCATTTTCTACAGAAAGAGTGTTTCAGAACGGCTCAATCAAAACTAAGGTTCAACTCTTTTAGTTGAACAAACAGAACAGAAAGAAGTTTCACACAATTCTTCTGTGTAGTTTTTTTTGTAGACATTCTTTTTCCCAATATAGGCCTCTTAGCGCTCAGAATGTCCAATTGCAGTTTCTACAGAAAGTGTGTTTCAGAAAGGCTCAATCAAAAGTAAGGTTCAACTCTGTTAGTTGAATGCACAGAACAGAAAGAAGTTTCATACAATGCTTCTGTGTAGTTTATATTTGAACATATTCTTTTTTCCACTATTACCCACTTAGCGCTACGAATGTCCAGTTGCATTTTCTACAGACAGAGTGTTTCAAAACTGCTCAATCAAAAGTGTGGTTTAACTCTGTTAGCTGAATTCTCAGATCAGAAAAAAGTTTCACAGAATGCTTCTGTGTAGTTTATATTTGAATATATTCCTTTTTCCACTACTACGCTCTTAGCGCTCCAAATGTCCAGTTGCATTTTCTACAGAAATAGTGTTCAGATCTGCTGAATCAAAAGTATGGTTTAACTCTGTTAGCTGAATGCACAGATCAGAAAGAAGTTTCACCGAATGATTCTGTGTAGTTTATATTTGAAGACATTCCTTTTTCCACTATTACCCTCTTAGCGCTCTGAATCTCCACTTGCACTTTCTACAAAAAGAGTGTTTCATAACTGCTCAATCAAAAATATGTTTTATCTCTGTTAACTGAATTTACAGATCAGAAACATGTTTTACAGAATGCATCTGTGTAGTTTTTATTTGAAGATATTCTTTTTCCAAATGTAGGCCTCTTAGCGCTTAGCATGTCCAATTGCAGTTTCTACAGAAAGAGTGTTTCAGAACGGCTCAATCAAAAGTAAGGTTCAACTCTGTTAGTTGAATGCACACAACAGAAAGAATTTTCACAGAATGCTACTGTGTAGTTTATATTTGAATATATTCCTTTTTCCACTATTACCCTCCTAGCGCTACGAATGTCCACTTGCATTTTCTACAGAAAGAGTGTTCAGAACTGCGCCATCAAAAGTATGGTTTAACTCTGTTAGCTTAATGAACATATCAGAAATAAGTTTCACACAATGCTTCTGTGTAGTTTTTATTTGAAGATATTATTTTTCCCAATAGAGGCCTCTTAGCGCTCAGAATGTCCAATTGCAGTTTCTACAGAAAGAGTGTTTCAGAAAGGCTCAATCAAAATTAAGGTTCAGCTCTGTTAGTTGAATGCACAGAACAGAAAGAAGTTTCATACAATGCTTCTGTGTAGTTTATATTTGAACATATTCTTTTTTCCACTATTACCCACTTAGCGCTACGAATGTCCAGTTTCATTTTCTACAGACAGAGTGTTTCAAAACTGCTCAATCAAAAGTATGGTTTAACTCTGTTAGCTGAATGCTCAGATCAGAAAGAAGTTTGACAGAATGCTTCTGTGTAGTTTATATTTGAATATATTCCTTTTTCCACTACTACTCTCTTAGCGCTCCAAATGTCCAGTTGCATTTTCTACAGAAAGAGTGTTCAGATCTGCTCAATCAAAAGTATGGTTTAACTCTGTTAGCTGAATGCACAGATCAGAAAGAAGTTTCACAGAATGATTCTGTGTAGTTTATATTTGGAGACATTCCTTTTTCCACTATTACCCTCTTAGCGCTCCGAATGTCCACTTGCATTTTCTACAGAAAGAGTGTTTCAGAACGGCTCAATCAAAACTAAGGTTCAACTCTTTTAGTTGAACAAACAGAACAGAAAGAAGTTTCACACAATCCTTCTGTGTAGTTTTTATTTGTAGACATTCTTTTTCCCAATATAGGCCTCTTAGCGCTCAGAATGTCCAATTGCAGTTTCTACAGAAAGAGTGTTTCAGAAAGGCTCAATCAAAAGTAAGGTTCAACTCTGTTAGTTGAATGCACAGAACAGAAAGAAGTTTCATACAATGCTTCTGTGTAGTTTATATTTGAACATATTCTTTTTTCCACTATTACCCACTTAGCGCTACGAATCTCCAGTTGCATTTTCTACAGACAGAGTGTTTCAAAACTGCTCAATCAAAAGTATGGTTTAACTCTGTTAGCTGAATGCTCAGATCAGAAAGAAGTTTCACAGAATGCTTCTGTGTAGTTTATATTTGAATATATTCCTTTTTCCACTACTACGCTCTTAGCGCTCCAAATGTCCAGTTGCATTTTCTACAGAAAGAGTGTTCAGATCTGCTCAATCAAAAGTATGGTTTAACTCTGTTAGCTGAAAGCACAGATCAGAAAGAAGTTTCACCGAATGATTCTGTGTAGTTTATATTTGAAGACATTCCTTTTTCCACTATTACCCTCTTAGCGCTCCGAATCTCCACTTGCATTTTCTACAAAAAGAGTGTTTCATAACTGCTCAATCAAAAATATGTTTTATCTCTGTTAACTGAATTTACAGATCAGAAATATGTTTCACAGAATGCATCTGTGTAGTTTTTATTTGAAGATATTCTTTTTCCCAATGTAGGCCTCTTAGCGCTTAGCATGTCCAATTGCAGTTTCTACAGAAAGAGTGTTTCAGAACGGCTCAATCAAAAGTAAGGTTCAACTCTGTTAGTTGAATGCACAGAACAGAAAGAGTTTTCACAGAATGCTACTGTGTAGTTTATATTTGAATATATTCCTTTTTCCACTATTACCCTCTTAGCGCTCGGAATGTCCACTTGCATTTTCTACAGAAAGAGTGTTCAGAACTGCGCAATCAAAAGTATGGTTTAACTCTGTTAGCTTAATGAACATATCAGAAATAAGTTTCACACAATGCTTCTGTGTAGTTTTTATTTGAAGATATTATTTTTCCCAATAGAGGCCTCTTAGCGCTCAGAATGTCCAATTGCAGTTTCTACAGAAAGAGTGTTTCAGAAAGGCTCAATCAAAAGTAAGGTTCAGCTCTGTTAGTTGAATGCACAGAACAGAAAGAAGTTTCATACAATGCTTCTGTGTAGTTTATATTTGAACATATTCTTTTTTCCACTATTACCCACTTAGCGCTACGAATGTCCAGTTGCATTTTCTACAGACAGAGTGTTTCAAAACTGCTCAATCAAAAGTATGGTTTAACTCTGTTAGCTGAATGCTCAGATCAGAAAGAAGTTTGACAGAATGCTTCTGTGTAGTTTATATTTGAATATATTCCTTTTTCCACTACTACTCTCTTAGCGCTCCAAATGTCCAGTTGCATTTTCTACAGAAAGAGTGTTCAGATCTGCTGAATCAAAAGTATGGTTTAACTCTGTTAGCTGAATGCACAGATCAGAAAGAAGTTTCACAGAATGATTCTGTGTAGTTTATATTTGGAGACATTCCTTTTTCCACTATTACCCTCTTAGCGCTCCGAATGTCCACTTGCATTTTCTACAGAAAGAGTGTTTCAGAACGGCTCAATCAAAACTAAGGTTCAACTCTTTTAGTTGAACAAACAGAACAGAAAGAAGTTTCACACAATTCTTCTGTGTAGTTTTTTTTGTAGACATTCTTTTTCCCAATATAGGCCTCTTAGCGCTCAGAATGTCCAATTGCAGTTTCTACAGAAAGTGTGTTTCAGAAAGGCTCAATCAAAAGTAAGGTTCAACTCTGTTAGTTGAATGCACAGAACAGAAAGAAGTTTCATACAATGCTTCTGTGTAGTTTATATTTGAACATATTCTTTTTCCACTATTACCCACTTAGCGCTACGAATGTCCAGTTGCATTTTCTACAGACAGAGTGTTTCAAAACTGCTCAATCAAAAGTATGGTTTAACTCTGTTAGCTGAATGCTCAGATCAGAAAGAAGTTTCACAGAATGCTTCTGTGTAGTTTATATTTGAATATATTCCTTTTTCCACTACTACGCTCTTAGCGCTCCAAATGTCCAGTTGCATTTTCTACAGAAAGAGTGTTCAGATCTGCTGAATCAAAAGTATGGTTTAACTCTGTTAGCTGAATGCACAGATCAGAAAGAAGTTTCACCGAATGATTCTGTGTAGTTTATATTTGAAGACATTCCTTTTTCCACTATTACCCTCTTAGCGCTCCGAATCTCCACTTGCATTTTCTACAAAAAGAGTGTTTCATAACTGCTCAATCAAAAATATGTTTTATCTCTGTTAACTGAATTTACAGATCAGAAATATGTTTCACAGAATGCATCTGTGTTGTTTTTATTTGAAGATATTCTTTTTCCCAATGTAGGCCTCTTAGCGCTTAGCATGTCCAATTGCAGTTTCTACAGAAAGAGTGTTTCAGAACGGCTCAATCAAAAGTAAGGTTCAACTCTGTTAGTTGAATGCACAGAACAGAAAGAATTTTCACAGAATGCTACTGTGTAGTTTATATTTGAATATATACCTTTTTCCACTATTACCCTCTTAGCGCTACGAATGTCCACTTGCATTTTCTACAGAAAGAGTGTTCAGAACTGCGCAATCAAAAGTATGGTTTAACTCTGTTAGCTAAATGAACATATCAGAAATAAGTTTCACACAATGCTTCTGTGTAGTTTTTATTTGAAGATATTATTTTTCCCAATAGAGGCCTCTTAGCGCTCAGAATGTCCAATTGCAGTTTCTACAGAAAGAGTGTTTCAGAAAGGCTCAATCAAAGTAAGGTTCAGCTCTGTTAGTTGAATGCACAGAACAGAAAGAAGTTTCATACAATGCTTCTGTGTAGTTTATATTTGAACATATTCTTTTTTCCACTATTACCCACTTAGCGCTACGAATGTCCAGTTGCATTTTCTACAGACAGAGTGTTTCAAAACTGCTCAATCAAAAGTATGGTTTAACTCAGTTAGCTGAATGCTCAGATCAGAAAGAAGTTTCACAGAATGCTTCTGTGTAGTTTATATATGAATATATTCCTTTTTCCTCTACTACTCTCTTAGCGCTCCAAATGTCCAGTTGCATTTTCTACAGAAAGAGTGTTCAGATCTGCTCAATCAAAAGTATGGTTAAACTCTGTTAGCTGAATGCACAGATCAGAAAGAAGTTTCACAGAATGATTCTGTGTAGTTTATATTTGGAGACATTCCTTTTTCCACTATTACCCTCTTAGCGCTCCGAATCTCCACTTGCATTTTCTACAGAAAGAGTGTTTCAGAACGGCTCAATCAAAACTAAGGTTCAACTCTTTTAGTTGAACAAACAGAACAGAAAGAAATTTCACACAATTCTTCTGTGTAGTTTTTATTTGTAGACATTCTTTTTCCCAATATAGGCCTCTTAGCGCTCAGAATTTCCAATTGCAGTTTCTACAGAAAGAGTGTTTCAGAACGGCTCAATCAAAAGTAAGGTTCAACTCTGTTAGTTGAATGCACAGAACAGAAAGAAGTTTCATACAATGCTTCTGTGTAGTTTATATTTGAACATATTCTTTTTTCCACTATTACCCACTTAGCGCTACGAATGTCCAGTTGCATTTTCTACAGACAGAGTGTTTCAAAACTGCTCAATCAAAAGTATGGTTTAACTCTGTTAGCTGAATGCTCAGATCAGAAAGAAGTTTCACAGAATGCTTCTGTGTAGTTTATATTTGAATATATTCCTTTTTCCACTACTACGCTCTTAGCGCTCCAAATGTCCAGTTGCATTTTCTACAGAAAGAGTGTTCAGATCTGCTCAATCAAAAGTATGGTTTAACTCTGTTAGCTGAATGCACAGATCAGAAAGAAGTTTCACCGAATTATTCTGTGTAGTTTATATTTGAAGACATTCCTTTTTCCACTATTACCCTCTTAGCGCTCCGAATCTCCACTTGCATTTTCTACAAAAAGAGTGTTTCATAACTGCTCAATCAAAAATATATTTTATCTCTGTTAACTGAATTTACAGATCAGAAATAAGTTTCACAGAATGCATCTGTGTAGTTTTTATTTGAAGATATTCTTTTTCCCAATGTAGGCCTCTTAGCGCTTAGCATGTCCAATTGCAGTTTCTACAGAAAGAGTGTTTCAGAACGGCTCAATCAAAAGTAAGGTTCAACTCTGTTAGTTGAGTGCACAGAACAGAAAGAATTTTCACAGAATGCTACTGTGTAGTTTATATTTGAATATATTCCTTTTTCCACTATTACCCTCTTAGCGCTCCAAATGTCCACTTGCATTTTCTACAGAAAGAGTGTTCAGAACTGCGCAATCAAAAGTATGGTTTAACTCTGTTAGCTTAATGAACATATCAGAAATAAGTTTCACAAAATGCTTCTGTGTAGTTTTTATTTGAAGATATTATTTTTCCCAATAGAGGCCTCTTAGCGCTCAGAATGTCCAATTGCAGTTTCTACCGAAAGAGTGTTTCAGAAAGGCTCAATCAAAAGTAAGGTTCAACTCTGTTAGTTGAATGCACAGAACAGAAAGAAGTTTCATACAATGCTTCTGTGTAGTTTATATTTGAACATACTCTTTTTTCCACTATTACCCACTTAGCGCTACGAATGTCCAGTTGCATTTTCTACAGACAGAGTGTTTCAAAACTGCTCAATCAAAAGTATGGTTTAACTCTGTTAGCTGAATGCTCAGATCAGAAAGAAGTTTGACAGAATGCTTCTGTGTAGTTTATATTTGAATATATTCCTTTTTCCACTACTACTCTCTTAGCGCTCCAAATGTCCAGTTGCATTTTCTACAGAAAGAGTGTTCAGATCTGCTCAATCAAAAGTATGGTTTAACTCTCTTAGCTGAATGAACAGATCAGAAAGAAGTTTCACAGAATGATTCTGTGTAGTTTATATTTGGAGACATTCCTTTTTCCACTATTACCCTCTTAGCGCTCCGAATGTCCACTTGCATTTTCTACAGAAAGAGTGTTTCAGAACGGCTCAATCAAAACTAAGGTTCAACTCTTTTAGTTGAACAAACAGAACAGAAAGAAGTTTCACAAATTCTTCTGTGTAGTTTTTATTTGTAGACATTCCTTTTCCCAATATAGGCCTCTTAGCGCTCAGAATGTCCAATTGCAGTTTCTACAGAAAGAGTGTTTCAGAAAGGCTCAATCAAAAGTAAGGTTCAACTCTGTTAGTTGAATGCACAGAACAGAAAGAAGTTTCATACAATGCTTCTGTGTAGTTTATATTTGAACATATTCTTTTTTCCACTATTACCCACTTAGCGCTACGAATGTCCAGTTGCATTTTCTACAGACAGAGTGTTTCAAAACTGCTCAATCAAAAGTATGGTTTAACTCTGTTAGCTGAATGCTCAGATCAGAAAGAAGTTTCACAGAATGCTTCTGTGTAGTTTATATTTGAATATATTCCTTTTTCCACTACTACGCTCTTAGCGCTCCAAATGTCCAGTTGCATTTTCTACAGAAAGAGTGTTCAGATCTGCTCAATCAAAAGTATGGTTTAACTCTGTTAGCTGAATGCACAGATCAGAAAGAAGTTTCACCGAATGATTCTGTGTAGTTTATATTTGAAGACATTCCTTTTTCCACTATTACCCTCTTAGCGCTCCGAATCTCCACTTGCATTTTCTACAAAAAGAGTGTTTCATAACTGCTCAATCAAAAATATGTTTTATCTCTGTTAACTGAATTTACAGATCAGAAATAAGTTTCACAGAATGCATCTGTGTAGTTTTTATTTGAAGATATTCTTTTTCCCAATGTAGGCCTCTTAGCGCTTAGCATGTCCAATTGCAGTTTCTACAGAAAGAGTGTTTCAGAACGGCTCAATCAAAAGTAAGGTTCAACTCTGTTAGTTGAATGCACAGAACAGAAAGAATTTTCACAGAATGCTACTGTGTAGTTTATATTTGAATATATTCCTTTTTCCACTATTACCCTCTTAGCGCTCCGAATGTCCACTTGCATTTTCTACAGAAAGAGTGTTCAGAACTGCGCAATCAAAAGTATGGTTTAACTCTGTTAGCTTAATGAACATATCAGAAATAAGTTTCACACAATGCTTCTGTGTAGTTTTTATTTGAAGATATTATTTTTCCCAATAGAGGCCTCTTAGCGCTCAGAATGTCCAATTGCAGTTTCTACAGAAAGAGTGTTTCAGAAAGGCTCAATCAAAAGTAAGGTTCAGCTCTGTTAGTTGAATGCACAGAACAGAAAGAAGTTTCATACAATGCTTCTGTGTAGTTTATATTTGAACATATTCTTTTTTCCACTATTACCCAGTTAGCGCTACGAATGTCCAGTTGCATTTTCTACAGACAGAGTGTTTCAAAACTGCTCAATCAAAAGTATGGTTTAACTCTGTTAGCTGAATGCTCAGATCAGAAAGAAGTTTCACAGAATGCTTCTGTGTAGTTTATATTTGAATATATTCCTTTTTCCTCTACTACTCTCTTAGCGCTCCAAATGTCCAGTTGCATTTTCTACAGAAAGAGTGTTCAGATCTGCTCAATCAAAAGTATGGTTAAACTCTGTTAGCTGAATGCACAGATCAGAAAGAAGTTTCACAGAATGATTCTGTGTAGTTTATATTTGGAGACATTCCTTTTTCCACTATTACCCTCTTAGCGCTCCGAATCTCCACTTGCATTTTCTACAGAAAGACTGTTTCAGAACGGCTCAATCAAAACTAAGGTTCAACTCTTTTAGTTGAACAAACAGAACAGAAAGAAGTTTCACACAATTCTTCTGTGTAGTTTTTATTTGTAGACATTCTTTTTCCCAATATAGGCCTCTTAGCGCTCAGAATGTCCAATTGCAGTTTCTACAGAAAGAGTGTTTCAGAACGGCTCAATCAAAAGTAAGGTTCAACTCTGTTAGTTGAATGCACAGAACAGAAAGAAGTTTCGTACAATGCTTCTGTGTAGTTTATATTTGAACATATTCTTTTTTCCACTATTACCCACTTAGCGCTACGAATGTCAAGTTGCATTTTCTACAGACAGAGTGTTTCAAAACTGCTCAATCAAAAGTATGGTTTAACTCTGTTAGCTGAATGCTCAGATCAGAAAGAAGTTTCACAGAATGCTTCTGTGTAGTTTATATTTGAATATATTCCTTTTTCCACTACTACGCTCTTAGCGCTCCAAATGTCCAGTTGCATTTTCTACAGAAAGAGTGTTCAGATCTGCTCAATCAAAAGTATGGTTTAACTCTGTTAGCTGAATGCACAGATCAGAAAGAAGTTTCACCGAATGATTCTGTGTAGTTTATATTTGAAGACATTCCTTTTTCCACTATTACCCTCTTAGCGCTCCGAATCTCCACTTGCATTTTCTACAAAAAGAGTGTTTCATAACTGCTCAATCAAAAATATGTTTTATCTCTGTTAACTGAATTTACAGATCAGAAATAAGTTTCACAGAATGCATCTGTGTAGTTTTTATTTGAAGATATTCTTTTTCCCAATGTAGGCCTCTTAGCGCTTAGCATGTCCAATTGCAGTTTCTACAGAAAGAGTGTTTCAGAACGGCTCAATCAAAAGTAAGGTTCAACTCTGTTAGTTGAATGCACAGAACAGAAAGAATTTTCACAGAATGCTACTGTGTAGTTTATATTTGAATATATTCCTTTTTCCACTATTACCCTCTTAGCGCTCCAAATGTCCACTTGCATTTTCTACAGAAAGAGTGTTCAGAACTGCGCAATCAAAAGTATGGTTTAACTCTGTTAGCTTAATGAACATATCAGAAATAAGTTTCACAAAATGCTTCTGTGTAGTTTTTATTTGAAGATATTATTTTTCCCAATAGAGGCCTCTTAGCGCTCAGAATGTCCAATTGCAGTTTCTACCGAAAGAGTGTTTCAGAAAGGCTCAATCAAAAGTAAGTTTCAACTCTGTTAGTTGAATGCACAGAACAGAAAGAAGTTTCATACAATGCTTCTGTGTAGTTTATATTTGAACATATTATTTTTTCCACTATTACCCACTTAGCGCTACGAATGTCCAGTTGCATTTTCTACAGACAGAGTGTTTCAAAACTGCTCAATCAAAAGTATGGTTTAACTCTGTTAGCTGAATGCTCAGATCAGAAAGAAGTTTCACAGAATGCTTCTGTGTAGTTTATATTTGAATATATTCCTTTTTCCACTACTACTCTCCTAGCGCTCCAAATGTCCAGTTGAATTTTCTACAGAAAGAGTGTTCAGATCTGCTGAATCAAAAGTATGGTTTAACTCTGTTAGCTGAATGCACAGATCAGAAAGAAGTTTCACAGAATGATTCTGTGTAGTTTATATTTGGAGACATTCCTTTTTCCACTATTACCCTCTTAGCGCTCCGAATCTCCACTTGCATTTTCTACAGAAAGAGTGTTTCAGAACGGCTCAATCAAAACTAAGGTTCAACTCTTTTAGTTGAACAAACAGAACAGAAAGAAGTTTCACACAATTCTTCTGTGTAGTTTTTATTTGTAGACCTTCTTTTTCCCAATATAGGCCTCTTAGCGCTCAGAATGTCCAATTGCAGTTTCTACAGAAAGAGTGTTTCAGAACGGCTCAATCAAAAGTAAGGTTCAACTCTGTTAGTTGAATGCACAGAACAGAAAGAAGTTTCATACAATGCTTCTGTGTAGTTTATATTTGAACATATTCTTTTTTCCACTATTACCCACTTAGCGCTACGAATGTCCAGTTGCATTTTCTACAGAGAGAGTGTTTCAAAACTGCTCAATCAAAAGTATGGTTTAACTCTGTTAGCTGAATGCTCAGATCAGAAAGAAGTTTCACCGAATGCTTCTGTGTAGTTTATATTTGAATATATTCCTTTTTCCACTACTACGCTCTTAGCGCTCCAAATGTCCAGTTGCATTTTCTACAGAAAGAGTGTTCAGATCTGCTCAATCAAAAGTATGGTTTAACTCTGTTAGCTGAATGCACAGATCAGAAAGAAGTTTCACCGAATGATTCTGTGTAGTTTATATTTGAAGACATTCCTTTTTCCACTATTACCCTCTTAGCGCTCCGAATCTCCACTTGCATTTTCTACAAAAAGAGTGTTTCATAACTGCTCAATCAAAAATATGTTTTGTCTCTGTTAACTGAATTTACAGATCAGAAATAAGTTTCACAGAATGCATCTGTGTAGTTTTTATTTGAAGATATTCTTTTTCCCAATGTAGGCCTCCTAGCGCTTAGCATGTCCAATTGCAGTTTCTACAGAAAGAGTGTTTCAGAACGGCTCAATCAAAAGTAAGGTTCAACTCTGTTAGTTGAATGCACAGAACAGAAAGAATTTTCACAGAATGCTACTGTGTAGTTTATATTTGAATATATTCCTTTTTCCACTATTACCCTCTTAGCGCTCCGAATGTCCACTTGCATTTTCTACAGAAAGAGTGTTCAGAACTGCGCAATCAAAAGTATGGTTTAACTCTGTTAGCTTAATGAACATATCAGAAATAAGTTTCACACAATGCTTCTGTGTAGTTTTTATTTGAAGATATTATTTTTCCCAATAGAGGCCTCTTAGCGCTCAGAATGTCCAATTGCAGTTTCTACAGAAAGAGTGTTTCAGAAAGGCTCAATCAAAAGTAAGGTTCAGCTCTGTTAGTTGAATGCACAGAACAGAAAGAAGTTTCATACAATGCTTCTGTGTAGTTTATATTTGAACATATTCTTTTTTCCACTATTACCCACTTAGCGCTAAGAATGTCCAGTTGCATTTTCTACAGACAGAGTGTTTCAAAACTGCTCAATCAAAAGTATGGTTTAACTCTGTTAGCTGAATGCTCAGATCAGAAAACAGTTTCACAGAATGCTTCTGTGTAGTTTATATTTGAATATATTCCTTTTTCCACTACTACTCTCTTAGCGCTCCAAATGTCCAGTTGCATTTTCTACAGAAAGAGTGTTCAGATCTGCTCAATCAAAAGTATGGTTAAACTCTGTTAGCTGAATGCACAGATCAGAAAGAAGTTTCACAGAATGATTCTGTGTAGTTTATATTTGGAGACATTCCTTTTTCCACTATTACCCTCTTAGCGCTCCGAATCTCCACTTGCATTTTCTACAGAAAGAGTGTTTCAGAACGGCTCAATCAAAACTAAGGTTCAAATCTTTTAGTTGAACAAACAGAACAGAAAGAAGTTTCACACAATTCTTCTGTGTAGTTTTTATTTGTAGACATTCTTTTTCCCAATATAGGCCTCTTAGCGCTCAGAATGTCCAATTGCAGTTTCTACAGAAAGAGTGTTTCAGAACGGCTCAATCAAAAGTAAGGTTCAACTCTGATAGTTGAATGCACAGAACAGAAAGTAGTTTCATACAATGCTTCTGTGTAGTTTATATTTGAACATATTCTTTTTTCCACTATTACCCACTTAGCGCTACGAATGTCCAGTTGCATTTTCTACAGACAGAGTGTTTCAAAACTGCTCAATCAAAAGTATGGTTTAACTTTGTTAGCTGAATGCTCAGATCACAAAGAAGTTTGACAGAATGCTTCTGTGTAGTTTATATTTGAATATATTCCTTTTTCCACTACTACTCTCTTAGCGCTCCAAATGTCCAGTTGCATTTTCTACAGAAAGAGTGTTCAGATCTGCTGAATCAAAAGTATGGT
Organism: Symphalangus syndactylus; assembly: GCF_028878055.3. Taxonomy (NCBI): domain Eukaryota; kingdom Metazoa; phylum Chordata; class Mammalia; order Primates; family Hylobatidae; genus Symphalangus; species Symphalangus syndactylus. The sequence continues at coordinate 152,558,749 of NC_072430.2, read as the reverse complement.
TTAACTCTGTTAGCTGAATGCACAGATCAGAAAGAATTTTCACAGAATTATTCTGTGTAGTTTATATTTGGAGACATTCCTTTTTCCACTATTACCCTCTTAGCGCTCCGAATGTCCACTTGCATTTTCTACAGAAAGAGTGTTTCAGAACGGCTCAATCAAAACTAAGGTTCAACTCTTTTAGTTGAACAAACAGAACAGAAAGAAGTTTCACACAATTCTTCTGTGTAGTTTTTATTTGTAGACATTCTTTTTCCCAATATAGGCCTCTTAGCGCTCAGAATGTCCAATTGCAGTTTCTACAGAAAGAGTGTTTCAGAAAGGCTCAATCAAAAGTAAGGTTCAACTCTGTTAGTTGAATGCACAGAACAGAAAGAAGTTTCATACAATGCTTCTGTGTAGTTTATATTTGAACATATTCTTTTTTCCACTATTACCCACTTAGCGCTACGAATGTCCAGTTGCATTTTCTACAGACAGAGTGTTTCAAAACTGCTCAATCAAAAGTATGGTTTAACTCTGTTAGCTGAATGCTCAGATCAGAAAGAAGTTTCACAGAATGCGTCTGTGTAGTTTATATTTGAATATATTCCTTTTTCCACTACTACGCTCTTAGCGCTCCAAATGTCCAGTTGCATTTTCTACAGAAAGAGTGTTCAGATCTGCTGAATCAAAAGTATGGTTTAACTCTGTTAGCTGAATGCACAGATCAGAAAGAAGTTTCACCGAATGATTCTGTGTAGTTTATATTTGAAGACATTCCTTTTTCCACTATTACCCTCTTAGCGCTCCGAATCTCCACTTGCATTTTCTACAAAAAGAGTGTTTCATAACTGCTCAATCAAAAATATGTTTTATCTCTGTTAACTGAATTTACAGATCAGAAATATGTTTCACAGAATGCATCTGTGTAGTTTTTATTTGAAGATATTCTTTTTCCCAATGTAGGCCTCTTAGCGCTTAGCATGTCCAATTGCAGTTTCTACAGAAAGAGTGTTTCAGAACGGCTCAATCAAAAGTAAGGTTCAATTCTGTTAGTTGAATGCACAGAACAGAAAGAATTTTCACAGAATGCTACTGTGTAGTTTATATTTGAATATATTCCTTTTTCCACTATTACCCTCTTAGCGCTCCGAATGTCCACTTGCATTTTCTACAGAAAGAGTGTTCAGAACTGCGCAATCAAAAGTATGGTTTAACTCTGTTAGCTTAATGAACATATCAGAAATAAGTTTCACACAATGCTTCTGTGTAGTTTTTATTTGAAGATATTATTTTTCCCAATAGAGGCCTCTTAGCGCTCAAAATGTCCAATTGCAGTTTCTACAGAAAGAGTGTTTCAGAAAGGCTCAATCAAAAGTAAGGTTCAGCTCTGTTAGTTGAATGCACAGAACAGAAAGAAGTTTCATACAATGCTTCTGTGTAGTTTATATTTGAACATATTCTTTTTTCCACTATTACCCACTTAGCGCTACGAATGTCCAGTTGCATATTCTACAGACAGAGTGTTTCAAAACTGCTCAATCAAAAGTATGGTTTAACTCTGTTAGCTGAATGCTCAGATCAGAAAGAAGTTTCACAGAATGCTTCTGTGTAGTTTATATTTGAATATATTCCTTTTTCCACTACTACTCTCTTAGCGCTCCAAATGTCCAGTTGCATTTTCTACAGAAAGAGTGTTCAGATCTGCTCAATCAAAAGTATGGTTAAACTCTGTTAGCTGAATGCACAGATCAGAAAGAAGTTTCACAGAATGATTCTATGTAGTTTATATTTGGAGACATTCCTTTTTCCACTATTACCCACTTAGCGCTCCGAATCTCCACTTGCATTTTCTACAGAAAGAGTGTTTCAGAACGGCTCAATCAAAACTAAGGTTCAACTCTTTTATTTGAACAAACAGAACAGAAAGAAGTTTCACACAATTATTCTGTGTAGTTTTTATTTGTAGACATTCTTTTTCCCAATATAGGCCTCTTAGCGCTCAGAATGTCCAATTGCAGTTTCTACAGAAAGAGTGTTTCAGAACGGCTCAATCAAAAGTAAGGTTCAACTCTGTTAGTTGAATGCACAGAACAGAAAGAAGTTTCATACAATGCTTCTGTGTAGTTTATATTTGAACATATTCTTTTTTCCACTATTACCCACTTAGCGCTACGAATGTCCAGTTGCATTTTCTACAGACAGAGTGTTTCAAAACTGCTCAATCAAAAGTATGGTTTCACTCTGTTAGCTGAATGCTCAGATCAGAAAGAAGTTTCACAGAATGCTTCTGTGTAGTTTATATTTGAATATATTCCTTTTTCCACTACTACGCTCTTAGCGCTCCAAATGTCCAGTTGCATTTTCTACAGAAAGAGTGTTCAGATCTGCTCAATCAAAAGTATGGTTTAACTCTGTTAGCTGAATGCACAGATCAGAAAGAAGTTTCACCGAATGATTCTGTGTAGTTTATATTTGAAGACATTCCTTTTTCCACTATTACCCTCTTAGCGCTCCGAATCTCCACTTGCATTTTCTACAAAAAGTGTGTTTCATAACTGCTCAATCAAAAATATGTTTTATCTCTGTTAACTGAATTTACAGTTCAGAAATAAGTTTCACAGAATGCATCTGTGTAGTTTTTATTTGAAGATATTCTTTTTCCCAATGTAGGCCTCTTAGCGCTTAGCATGTCCAATTGCAGTTTCTACAGAAAGAGTGTTTCAGAACGGCTCAATCAAAAGTAAGGTTCAACTCTGTTAGTTGAATGCACAGAACAGAAAGAATTTTCACAGAATGCTACTGTGTAGTTTATATTTGAATATATTCCTTTTTCCACTATTACCCTCTTAGCGCTCCAAATGTCCACTTGCATTTTCTACAGAAAGAGTGTTCAGAACTGCGCAATCAAAAGTATGGTTTAACTCTGTTAGCTTAATGAACATATCAGAAATAAGTTTCACACAATGCTTCTGTGTAGTTTTTATTTGAAGATATTATTTTTCCCAATAGAGGCCTCTTAGCGCTCAGAATGTCCAATTGCAGTTTCTACAGAAAGAGTGTTTCAGAAAGGCTCAATCAAAAGTAAGGTTCAACTCTGTTAGTTGAATGCACAGAACAGAAAGAAGTTTCATACAATGATTCTGTGTAGTTTATATTTGAACATATTCTTTTTTCCACTATTACCCACTTAGCGCTACGAATGTCCAGTTGCATTTTCTACAGACAGAGTGTTTCAAAACTGCTCAATCAAAAGTATGGTTTAACTCTGTTAGCTGAATGCTCAGATCAGAAAGAAGTTTCACAGAATGCTTCTGTGTAGTTTATATTTGAATATATTCCTTTTTCCACTACTACTCTCTTAGCGCTCCAAATGTCCAGTTGCATTTTCTACAGAAAGAGTGTTCAAATCTGCTCAATCAAAAGTATGGTTTAACTCTTTTAGCTGAATGCACAGATCAGAAAGAAGTTTCACCGAATGATTCTGTGTAGTTTATATTTGAAGACATTCCTTTTTCCACTATTACCCCCTTAGCGCTCCGAATCTCCACTTGCATTTTCTACAAAAAGAGTGTTTCATAACTGCTCAATCAAAAATATGTTTTATCTCTGTTAACTGAATTTACAGATCAGAAATAAGTTTCACAGAATGCATCTGTGTAGTTTTTATTTGAAGATATTCTTTTTCCCAATGTAGGCCTCTTAGCGCTTAGCATGTCCAATTGCAGTTTCTACAGAAAGAGTGTTTCAGAACGGCTCAATCAAAAGTAAGGTTCAACTCTGTTAGTTGAATGCACAGAACAGAAAGAATTTTCACAGAATGCTACTGTGTAGTTTATATTTGAATATATTCCTTTTTCCACTATTACCCTCTTAGCGCTCCGAATGTCCACTTGCATTTTCTACAGAAAGAGTGTTCAGAACTGCGCAATCAAAAGTATGGTTTAACTCTGTTAGCTTAATGAACATATCAGAAATAAGTTTCACACAATGCTTCTGTGTAGTTTTTATTTGAAGATATTATTTTTCCCAATAGAGGCCTCTTAGCGCTCAGAATGTCCAATTGCAGTTTCTACAGAAAGAGTGTTCAGAAAGGCTCAATCAAAAGTAAGGTTCAGCTCTGTTAGTTGAATGCACAGAACAGAAAGAAGTTTCATACAATGCTTCTGTGTAGTTTATATTTGAACATATTCTTTATTCCAGTATTACCCACTTAGCGCTACGAATGTCCAGTTGCATTTTCTACAGTCAGAGTGTTTCAAAACTGCTCAATCAAAAGTATGGTTTAACTCTGTTAGCTGAATGCTCAGATCAGAAAGAAGTTTCACAGAATGCTTCTGTGTAGTTTATATTTGAATATATTCCTTTTTCCACTACTACTCTCTTAGCGCTCCAAATGTCCAGTTGCATTTTCTACAGAAAGAGTGTTCAGATCTGCTCAATCAAAAGTATGGTTAAACTCTGTTAGCTGAATGCACAGATCAGAAAGAAGTTTCACAGAATGATTCTGTGTAGTTTATATTTGGAGACATTCCTTTTTCCACTATTACCCTCTTAGCGCTCCGAATCTCCACTTGCATTTTCTACAGAAAGAGTGTTTCAGAACGGCTCAATCAAAACTAATGTTCAAATCTTTTAGTTGAACAAACAGAACAGAAAGAAGTTTCACACAATTCTTCTGTGTAGTTTTTATTTGTAGACATTCTTTTTCCCAATATAGGCCTCTTAGCGCTCAGAATGTCCAATTGCAGTTTCTACAGAAAGAGTGTTTCAGAACGGCTCAATCAAAAGTAAGGTTCAACTCTGTTAGTTGAATGCACAGAACAGAAAGAAGTTTCATACAATGCTTCTGTGTAGTTTATATTTGAACATATTCTTTTTTCCACTATTACCCACTTAGCGCTACGAATGTCCAGTTGCATTTTCTACAGACAGAGTGTTTCAAAACTGCTCAATCAAAAGTATGGTTTAACTCTGTTAGCTGAATGCTCAGATCACAAAGAAGTTTGACAGAATGCTTCTGTGTAGTTTATATTTGAATATATTCCTTTTTCCACTACTACTCTCTTAGCGCTCCAAATGTCCAGTTGCATTTTCTACAGAAAGAGTGTTCAGATCTGCTGAATCAAAAGTATGGTTTAACTCTGTTAGCTGAATGCACAGATCAGAAAGAATTTTCACAGAATTATTCTGTGTAGTTTATATTTGGAGACATTCCTTTTTCCACTATTACCCTCTTAGCGCTCCGAATGTCCACTTGCATTTTCTACAGAAAGAATGTTTCAGAACGGCTCAATCAAAACTAAGGTTCAACTCTTTTAGTTGAACAAACAGAACAGAAAGAAGTTTCACACAATTCTTCTGTGTAGTTTTTATTTGTAGACATTCTTTTTCCCAATATAGGCCTCTTAGCGCTCAGAATGTCCAATTGCAGTTTCTACAGAAAGAGTGTTTCAGAAAGGCTCAATCAAAAGTAAGGTTCAACTCTGTTAGTTGAATGCACAGAACAGAAAGAAGTTTCATACAATGCTTCTGTGTAGTTTATATTTGAACATATTCTTTTTTCCACTATTACCCACTTAGCGCTACGAATGTCCAGTTGCATTTTCTACAGACAGAGTGTTTCAAAACTGCTCAATCAAAAGTATGGTTTAACTCTGTTTGCTGAATGCTCAGATCAGAAAGAAGTTTCACAGAATGCGTCTGTGTAGTTTATATTTGAATATATTCCTTTTTCCACTACTACGCTCTTAGCGCTCCAAATGTCCAGTTGCATTTTCTACAGAAAGAGTGTTCAGATCTGCTGAATCAAAAGTATGGTTTAACTCTGTTAGCTGAATGCACAGATCAGAAAGAAGTTTCACCGAATGATTCTGTGTAGTTTATATTTGAAGACATTCCTTTTTCCACTATTACCCTCTTAGCGCTCCGAATCTCCACTTGCATTTTCTACAAAAAGAGTGTTTCATAACTGCTCAATCAAAAATATGTTTTATCTCTGTTAACTGAATTTACAGATCAGAAATATGTTTCACAGAATGCATCTGTGTAGTTTTTATTTGAAGATATTCTTTTTCCCAATGTAGGCCTCTTAGCGCTTAGCATGTCCAATTGCAGTTTCTACAGAAAGAGTGTTTCAGAACGGCTCAATCAAAAGTAAGGTTCAATTCTGTTAGTTGAATGCACAGAACAGAAAGAATTTTCACAGAATGCTACTGTGTAGTTTATATTTGAATATATTCCTTTTTCCACTATTACCCTCTTAGCGCTCCGAATGTCCACTTGCATTTTCTACAGAAAGAGTGTTCAGAACTGCGCAATCAAAAGTATGGTTTAACTCTGTTAGCTTAATGAACATATCAGAAATAAGTTTCACACAATGCTTCTGTGTAGTTTTTATTTGAAGATATTATTTTTCCCAATAGAGGCCTCTTAGCGCTCAGAATGTCCAATTGCAGTTTCTACAGAAAGAGTGTTTCAGAAAGGCTCAATCAAAAGTAAGGTTCAGCTCTGTTAGTTGAATGCACAGAACAGAAAGAAGTTTCATACAATGCTTCTGTGTAGTTTATATTTGAACATATTCTTTTTTCCACTATTACCCACTTAGCGCTACGAATGTCCAGTTGCATATTCTACAGACAGAGTGTTTCAAAACTGCTCAATCAAAAGTATGGTTTAACTCTGTTAGCTGAATGCTCAGATCAGAAAGAAGTTTCACAGAATGCTTCTGTGTAGTTTATATTTGAATATATTCCTTTTTCCACTACTACTCTCTTAGCGCTCCAAATGTCCAGTTGCATTTTCTACAGAAAGAGTGTTCAGATCTGCTCAATCAAAAGTATGGTTAAACTCTGTTAGCTGAATGCACAGATCAGAAAGAAGTTTCACAGAATGATTCTATGTAGTTTATATTTGGAGACATTCCTTTTTCCACTATTACCCACTTAGCGCTCCGAATCTCCACTTGCATTTTCTACAGAAAGAGTGTTTCAGAACGGCTCAATCAAAACTAAGGTTCAACTCTTTTATTTGAACAAACAGAACAGAAAGAAGTTTCACACAATTATTCTGTGTAGTTTTTATTTGTAGACATTCTTTTTCCCAATATAGGCCTCTTAGCGCTCAGAATGTCCAATTGCAGTTTCTACAGAAAGAGTGTTTCAGAACGGATCAATCAAAAGTAAGGTTCAACTCTGTTAGTTGAATGCACAGAACAGAAAGAAGTTTCATACAATGCTTCTGTGTAGTTTATATTTGAACATATTCTTTTTTCCACTATTACCCACTTAGCGCTACGAATGTCCAGTTGCATTTTCTACAGACAGAGTGTTTCAAAACTGCTCAATCAAAAGTATGGTTTAACTCTGTTAGCTGAATGCTCAGATCAGAAAGAAGTTTCACAGAATGCTTCTGTGTAGTTTATATTTGAATATATTCCTTTTTCCACTACTACGCTCTTAGCGCTCCAAATGTCCAGTTGCATTTTCTACAGAAAGAGTGTTCAGATCTGCTCAATCAAAAGTATGGTTTAACTCTGTTAGCTGAATGCACAGATCAGAAAGAAGTTTCACCGAATGATTCTGTGTAGTTTATATTTGAAGACATTCCTTTTTCCACTATTACCCTCTTAGCGCTCCGAATCTCCACTTGCATTTTCTACAAAAAGAGTGTTTCATAACTGCTCAATCAAAAATATGTTTTATCTCTGTTAACTGAATTTACAGATCAGAAATAAGTTTCACAGAATGCATCTGTGTAGTTTTTATTTGAAGATATTCTTTTTCCCAATGTAGGCCTCTTAGCGCTTAGCATGTCCAATTGCAGTTTCTACAGAAAGAGTGTTTCAGAACGGCTCAATCAAAAGTAAGGTTCAACTCTGTTAGTTGAATGCACAGAACAGAAAGAATTTTCACAGAATGCTACTGTGTAGTTTATATTTGAATATATTCCTTTTTCCACTATTACCCTCTTAGCGCTCCAAATGTCCACTTGCATTTTCTACAGAAAGAGTGTTCAGAACTGCGCAATCAAAAGTATGGTTTAACTCTGTTAGCTTAATGAACATATCAGAAATAAGTTTCACACAATGCTTCTGTGTAGTTTTTATTTGAAGATATTATTTTTCCCAATAGAGGCCTCTTAGCGCTCAGAATGTCCAATTGCAGTTTCTACAGAAAGAGTGTTTCAGAAAGGCTCAATCAAAAGTAAGGTTCAACTCTGTTAGTTGAATGCACAGAACAGAAAGAAGTTTCATACAATGCTTCTGTGTAGTTTATATTTGAACATATTCTTTTTTCCACTATTACCCACTTAGCGCTACGAATGTCCAGTTGCATTTTCTACAGACAGAGTGTTTCAAAACTGCTCAATCAAAAGTATGGTTTAACTCTGTTAGCTGAATGCTCAGATCAGAAAGAAGTTTCACAGAATGCTTCTGTGTAGTTTATATTTGAATATATTCCTTTTTCCACTACTACTCTCTTAGCGCTCCAAATGTCCAGTTGCATTTTCTACAGAAAGAGTGTTCAGATCTGCTCAATCAAAAGTATGGTTTAACTCTGTTAGCTGAATGCACAGATCAGAAAGAAGTTTCACCGAATGATTCTGTGTAGTTTATATTTGAAGACATTCCTTTTTCCACTATTACCCACTTAGCGCTCCGAATCTCCACTTGCATTTTCTACAAAAAGAGTGTTTCATAACTGCTCAATCAAAAATATGTTTTATCTCTGTTAACTGAATTTACAGATCAGAAATAAGTTTCACAGAATGCATCTGTGTAGTTTTTATTTGAAGATATTCTTTTTCCCAATGTAGGCCTCTTAGCGCTTAGCATGTCCAATTGCAGTTTCTACAGAAAGAGTGTTTCAGAACGGCTCAATCAAAAGTAAGGTTCAACTCTGTTAGTTGAATGCACAGAACAGAAAGAATTTTCACAGAATGCTACTGTGTAGTTTATATTTGAATATATTCCTTTTTCCACTATTACCCTCTTAGCGCTCCGAATGTCCACTTGCATTTTCTACAGAAAGAGTGTTCAGAACTGCGCAATCAAAAGTATGGTTTAACTCTGTTAGCTTAATGAACATATCAGAAATAAGTTTCACACAATGCTTCTGTGTAGTTTTTATTTGAAGATATTATTTTTCCCAATAGAGGCCTCTTAGCGCTCAGAATGTCCAATTGCAGTTTCTACAGAAAGAGTGTTCAGAAAGGCTCAATCAAAAGTAAGGTTCAGCTCTGTTAGTTGAATGCACAGAACAGAAAGAAGTTTCATACAATGCTTCTGTGTAGTTTATATTTGAACATATTCTTTATTCCAGTATTACCCACTTAGCGCTACGAATGTCCAGTTGCATTTTCTACAGACAGAGTGTTTCAAAACTGCTCAATCAAAAGTATGGTTTAACTCTGTTAGCTGAATGCTCAGATCAGAAAGAAGTTTCACAGAATGCTTCTGTGTAGTTTATATTTGAATATATTCCTTTTTCCACTACTACTCTCTTAGCGCTCCAAATGTCCAGTTGCATTTTCTACAGAAAGAGTGTTCAGATCTGCTCAATCAAAAGTATGGTTAAACTCTGTTAGCTGAATGCACAGATCAGAAAGAAGTTTCACAGAATGATTCTGTGTAGTTTATATTTGGAGACATTCCTTTTTCCACTATTACCCTCTTAGCGCTCCGAATCTCCACTTGCATTTTCTACAGAAAGAGTGTTTCAGAACGGCTCAATCAAAACTAAGGTTCAAATCTTTTAGTTGAACAAACAGAACAGAAAGAAGTTTCACACAATTCTTCTGTGTAGTTTTTATTTGTAGACATTCTTTTTCCCAATATAGGCCTCTTAGCGCTCAGAATGTCCAATTGCAGTTTCTACAGAAAGAGTGTTTCAGAACGGCTCAATCAAAAGTAAGGTTCAACTCTGTTAGTTGAATGCACAGAACAGAAAGAAGTTTCATACAATGCTTCTGTGTAGTTTATATTTGAACATATTCTTTTTTCCACTATTACCCACTTAGCGCTACGAATGTCCAGTTGCATTTTCTACAGACAGAGTGTTTCAAAACTGCTCAATCAAAAGTATGGTTTAACTCTGTTAGCTGAATGCTCAGATCAGAAAGAAGTTTCACAGAATGCTTCTGTGTAGTTTATATTTGAATATATTCCTTTTTCCACTACTACGCTCTTAGCGCTCCAAATGTCCAGTTGCATTTTCTACAGAAAGAGTGTTCAGATCTGCTCAATCAAAAGTATGGTTTAACTCTGTTAGCTGAATGCACAGATCAGAAAGAAGTTTCACCGAATGATTCTGTGTAGTTTATATTTGAAGACATTCCTTTTTCCACTATTACCCTCTTAGCGCTCCGAATCTCCACTTGCATTTTCTACAAAAAGAGTGTTTCATAACTGCTCAATCAAAAATATGTTTTATCTCTGTTAACTGAATTTACAGATCAGAAATAAGTTTCACAGAATGCATCTGTGTAGTTTTTATTTGAAGATATTCTTTTTCCCAATGTAGGCCTCTTAGCGCTTAGCATGTCCAATTGCAGTTTCTACAGAAAGAGTGTTTCAGAACGGCTCAATCAAAAGTAAGGTTCAACTCTGTTAGTTGAATGCACAGAACAGAAAGAATTTTCACAGAATGCTACTGTGTAGTTTATATTTGAATATATTCCTTTTTCCACTATTACCCTCTTAGCGCTCCAAATGTCCACTTGCATTTTCTACAGAAAGAGTGTTCAGAACTGCGCAATCAAAAGTATGGTTTAACTCTGTTAGCTTAATGAACATATCAGAAATAAGTTTCACACAATGCTTCTGTGTAGTTTTTATTTGAAGATATTATTTTTCCCAATAGAGGCCTCTTAGCACTCAGAATGTCCAATTGCAGTTTCTACAGAAAGAGTGTTTCAGAAAGGCTCAATCAAAAGTAAGGTTCAACTCTGTTAGTTGAATGCACAGAACAGAAAGAAGTTTCATACAATGCTTCTGTGTAGTTTATATTTGAACATATTCTTTTTTCCACTATTACCCACTTAGCGCTACGAATGTCCAGTTGCATTTTCTACAGACAGAGTGTTTCAAAACTGCTCAATCAAAAGTATGGTTTAACTCTGTTAGCTGAATGCTCAGATCAGAAAGAAGTTTCACAGAATGCTTCTGTGTAGTTTATATTTGAATATATTCCTTTTTCCACTACTACTCTCTTAGCGCTCCAAATGTCCAGTTGCATTTTCTACAGAAAGAGTGTTCAGATCTGCTCAATCAAAAGTATGGTTTAACTCTGTTAGCTGAATGCACAGATCAGAAAGAAGTTTCACCGAATGATTCTGTGTAGTTTATATTTGAAGACATTCCTTTTTCCACTATTACCCTCTTAGCGCTCCGAATCTCCACTTGCATTTTCTACAAAAAGAGTGTTTCATAACTGCTCAATCAAAAATATGTTTTATCTCTGTTAACTGAATTTACAGATCAGAAATAAGTTTCACAGAATGCATCTGTGTAGTTTTTATTTGAAGATATTCTTTTTCCCAATGTAGGCCTCTTAGCGCTTAGCATGTCCAATTGCAGTTTCTACAGAAAGAGTGTTTCAGAACGGCTCAATCAAAAGTAAGGTTCAACTCTGTTAGTTGAATGCACAGAACAGAAAGAATTTTCACAGAATGCTACTGTGTAGTTTATATTTGAATATATTCCTTTTTCCACTATTACCCTCTTAGCGCTCCGAATGTCCACTTGCATTTTCTACAGAAAGAGTGTTCAGAACTGCGCAATCAAAAGTATGGTTTAACTCTGTTAGCTTAATGAACATATCAGAAATAAGTTTCACACAATGCTTCTGTGTAGTTTTTATTTGAAGATATTATTTTTCCCAATAGAGGCCTCTTAGCGCTCAGAATGTCCAATTGCAGTTTCTACAGAAAGAGTGTTCAGAAAGGCTCAATCAAAAGTAAGGTTCAGCTCTGTTAGTTGAATGCACAGAACAGAAAGAAGTTTCATACAATGCTTCTGTGTAGTTTATATTTGAACATATTCTTTATTCCAGTATTACCCACTTAGCGCTACGAATGTCCAGTTGCATTTTCTACAGACAGAGTGTTTCAAAACTGCTCAATCAAAAGTATGGTTTAACTCTGTTAGCTGAATGCTCAGATCAGAAAGAAGTTTCACAGAATGCTTCTGTGTAGTTTATATTTGAATATATTCCTTTTTCCACTACTACTCTCTTAGCGCTCCAAATGTCCAGTTGCATTTTCTACAGAAAGAGTGTTCAGATCTGCTCAATCAAAAGTATGGTTAAACTCTGTTAGCTGAATGCACAGATCAGAAAGAAGTTTCACAGAATGATTCTGTGTAGTTTATATTTGGAGACATTCCTTTTTCCACTATTACCCTCTTAGCGCTCCGAATCTCCACTTGCATTTTCTACAGAAAGAGTGTTTCAGAACGGCTCAATCAAAACTAAGGTTCAAATCTTTTAGTTGAACAAACAGAACAGAAAGAAGTTTCACACAATTCTTCTGTGTAGTTTTTATTTGTAGACATTCTTTTTCCCAATATAGGCCTCTTAGCGCTCAGAATGTCCAATTGCAGTTTCTACAGAAAGAGTGTTTCAGAACGGCTCAATCAAAAGTAAGGTTCAACTCTGTTAGTTGAATGCACAGAACAGAAAGAAGTTTCATACAATGCTTCTGTGTAGTTTATATTTGAACATATTCTTTTTTCCACTATTACCCACTTAGCGCTACGAATGTCCAGTTGCATTTTCTACAGACAGAGTGTTTCAAAACTGCTCAATCAAAAGTATGGTTTAACTCTGTTAGCTGAATGCTCAGATCACAAAGAAGTTTGACAGAATGCTTCTGTGTAGTTTATATTTGAATATATTCCTTTTTCCACTACTACTCTCTTAGCGCTCCAAATGTCCAGTTGCATTTTCTACAGAAAGAGTGTTCAGATCTGCTGAATCAAAAGTATGGTTTAACTCTGTTAGCTGAATGCACAGATCAGAAAGTATTTTCACAGAATTATTCTGTGTAGTTTATATTTGGAGACATTCCTTTTTCCACTATTACCCTCTTAGCGCTCCGAATGTCCACTTGCATTTTCTACAGAAAGAGTGTTTCAGAACGGCTCAATCAAAACTAAGGTTCAACTCTTTTAGTTGAACAAACAGAACAGAAAGAAGTTTCACACAATTCTTCTGTGTAGTTTTTATTTGTAGACATTCTTTTTCCCAATATAGGCCTCTTAGCGCTCAGAATGTCCAATTGCAGTTTCTACAGAAAGAGTGTTTCAGAAAGGCTCAATCAAAAGTAAGGTTCAACTCTGTTAGTTGAATGCACAGAACAGAAAGAAGTTTCATACAATGCTTCTGTGTAGTTTATATTTGAACATATTCTTTTTTCCACTATTACCCACTTAGCGCTACGAATGTCCAGTTGCATTTTCTACAGACAGAGTGTTTCAAAACTGCTCAATCAAAAGTATGGTTTAACTCTGTTTGCTGAATGCTCAGATCAGAAAGAAGTTTCACAGAATGCGTCTGTGTAGTTTATATTTGAATATATTCCTTTTTCCACAACTACGCTCTTAGCGCTCCAAATGTCCAGTTGCATTTTCTACAGAAAGAGTGTTCAGATCTGCTGAATCAAAAGTATGGTTTAACTCTGTTAGCTGAATGCACAGATCAGAAAGAAGTTTCACCGAATGATTCTGTGTAGTTTATATTTGAAGACATTCCTTTTTCCACTATTACCCTCTTAGCGCTCCGAATCTCCACTTGCATTTTCTACAAAAAGAGTGTTTCATAACTGCTCAATCAAAAATATGTTTTATCTCTGTTAACTGAATTTACAGATCAGAAATATGTTTCACAGAATGCATCTGTGTAGTTTTTATTTGAAGATATTCTTTTTCCCAATGTAGGCCTCTTAGCGCTTAGCATGTCCAATTGCAGTTTCTACAGAAAGAGTGTTTCAGAACGGCTCAATCAAAAGTAAGGTTCAATTCTGTTAGTTGAATGCACAGAACAGAAAGAATTTTCACAGAATGCTACTGTGTAGTTTATATTTGAATATATTCCTTTTTCCACTATTACCCTCTTAGCGCTCCGAATGTCCACTTGCATTTTCTACAGAAAGAGTGTTCAGAACTGCGCAATCAAAAGTATGGTTTAACTCTGTTAGCTTAATGAACATATCAGAAATAAGTTTCACACAATGCTTCTGTGTAGTTTTTATTTGAAGATATTATTTTTCCCAATAGAGGCCTCTTAGCGCTCAGAATGTCCAATTGCAGTTTCTACAGAAAGAGTGTTTCAGAAAGGCTCAATCAAAAGTAAGGTTCAGCTCTGTTAGTTGAATGCACAGAACAGAAAGAAGTTTCATACAATGCTTCTGTGTAGTTTATATTTGAACATATTCTTTTTTCCACTATTACCCACTTAGCGCTACGAATGTCCAGTTGCATATTCTACAGACAGAGTGTTTCAAAACTGCTCAATCAAAAGTATGGTTTAACTCTGTTAGCTGAATGCTCAGATCAGAAAGAAGTTTCACAGAATGCTTCTGTGTAGTTTATATTTGAATATATTCCTTTTTCCACTACTACTCTCTTAGCGCTCCAAATGTCCAGTTGCATTTTCTACAGAAAGAGTGTTCAGATCTGCTCAATCAAAAGTATGGTTAAACTCTGTTAGCTGAATGCACAGATCAGAAAGAAGTTTCACAGAATGATTCTATGTAGTTTATATTTGGAGACATTCCTTTTTCCACTATTACCCACTTAGCGCTCCGAATCTCCACTTGCATTTTCTACAGAAAGAGTGTTTCAGAACGGCTCAATCAAAACTAAGGTTCAACTCTTTTATTTGAACAAACAGAACAGAAAGAAGTTTCACACAATTATTCTGTGTAGTTTTTATTTGTAGACATTCTTTTTCCCAATATAGGCCTCTTAGCGCTCAGAATGTCCAATTGCAGTTTCTACAGAAAGAGTGTTTCAGAACGGCTCAATCAAAAGTAAGGTTCAACTCTGTTAGTTGAATGCACAGAACAGAAAGAAGTTTCATACAATGCTTCTGTGTAGTTTATATTTGAACATATTCTTTTTTCCACTATTACCCACTTAGCGCTACGAATGTCCAGTTGCATTTTCTACAGACAGAGTGTTTCAAAACTGCTCAATCAAAAGTATGGTTTCACTCTGTTAGCTGAATGCTCAGATCAGAAAGAAGTTTCACAGAATGCTTCTGTGTAGTTTATATTTGAATATATTCCTTTTTCCACTACTACGCTCTTAGCGCTCCAAATGTCCAGTTGCATTTTCTACAGAAAGAGTGTTCAGATCTGCTCAATCAAAAGTATGGTTTAACTCTGTTAGCTGAATGCACAGATCAGAAAGAAGTTTCACCGAATGATTCTGTGTAGTTTATATTTGAAGACATTCCTTTTTCCACTATTACCCTCTTAGCGCTCCGAATCTCCACTTGCATTTTCTACAAAAAGAGTGTTTCATAACTGCTCAATCAAAAATATGTTTTATCTCTGTTAACTGAATTTACAGATCAGAAATAAGTTTCACAGAATGCATCTGTGTAGTTTTTATTTGAAGATATTCTTTTTCCCAATGTAGGCCTCTTAGCGCTTAGCATGTCCAATTGCAGTTTCTACAGAAAGAGTGTTTCAGAACGGCTCAATCAAAAGTAAGGTTCAACTCTGTTAGTTGAATGCACAGAACAGAAAGAATTTTCACAGAATGCTACTGTGTAGTTTATATTTGAATATATTCCTTTTTCCACTATTACCCTCTTAGCGCTCCAAATGTCCACTTGCATTTTCTACAGAAAGAGTGTTCAGAACTGCGCAATCAAAAGTATGGTTTAACTCTGTTAGCTTAATGAACATATCAGAAATAAGTTTCACACAATGCTTCTGTGTAGTTTTTATTTGAAGATATTATTTTTCCCAATAGAGGCCTCTTAGCGCTCAGAATGTCCAATTGCAGTTTCTACAGAAAGAGTGTTTCAGAAAGGCTCAATCAAAAGTAAGGTTCAACTCTGTTAGTTGAATGCACAGAACAGAAAGAAGTTTCATACAATGCTTCTGTGTAGTTTATATTTGAACATATTCTTTTTTCCACTATTACCCACTTAGCGCTACGAATGTCCAGTTGCATTTTCTACAGACAGAGTGTTTCAAAACTGCTCAATCAAAAGTATGGTTTAACTCTGTTAGCTGAATGCTCAGATCAGAAAGAAGTTTCACAGAATGCTTCTGTGTAGTTTATATTTGAATATATTCCTTTTTCCACTACTACTCTCTTAGCGCTCCAAATGTCCAGTTGCATTTTCTACAGAAAGAGTGTTCAGATCTGCTCAATCAAAAGTATGGTTTAACTCTGTTAGCTGAATGCACAGATCAGAAAGAAGTTTCACCGAATGATTCTGTGTAGTTTATATTTGAAGACATTCCTTTTTCCACTATTACCCTCTTAGCGCTCCGAATCTCCACTTGCATTTTCTACAAAAAGAGTGTTTCATAACTGCTCAATCAAAAATATGTTTTATCTCTGTTAACTGAATTTACAGATCAGAAATAAGTTTCACAGAATGCATCTGTGTAGTTTTTATTTGAAGATATTCTTTTTCCCAATGTAGGCCTCTTAGCGCTTAGCATGTCCAATTGCAGTTTCTACAGAAAGAGTGTTTCAGAACGGCTCAATCAAAAGTAAGGTTCAACTCTGTTAGTTGAATGCACAGAACAGAAAGAATTTTCACAGAATGCTACTGTGTAGTTTATATTTGAATATATTCCTTTTTCCACTATTACCCTCTTAGCGCTCCGAATGTCCACTTGCATTTTCTACAGAAAGAGTGTTCAGAACTGCGCAATCAAAAGTATGGTTTAACTCTGTTAGCTTAATGAACATATCAGAAATAAGTTTCACACAATGCTTCTGTGTAGTTTTTATTTGAAGATATTATTTTTCCCAATAGAGGCCTCTTAGCGCTCAGAATGTCCAATTGCAGTTTCTACAGAAAGAGTGTTTCAGAAAGGCTCAATCAAAAGTAAGGTTCAGCTCTGTTATTTGAATGCACAGAACAGAAAGAAGTTTCATACAATGCTTCTGTGTAGTTTATATTTGAACATATTCTTTTTTCCACTATTACCCACTTAGCGCTACGAATGTCCAGTTGCATTTTCTACAGACAGAGTGTTTCAAAACTGCTCAATCAAAAGTATGGTTTAACTCTGTTAGCTGAATGCTCAGATCAGAAAGAAGTTTCACAGAATGCTTCTGTGTAGTTTATATTTGAATATATTCCTTTTTCCACTACTACTCTCTTAGCGCTCCAAATGTCCAGTTGCATTTTCTACAGAAAGAGTGTTCAGATCTGCTCAATCAAAAGTATGGTTAAACTCTGTTAGCTGAATGCACAGATCAGAAAGAAGTTTCACAGAATGATTCTGTGTAGTTTATATTTGGAGACATTCTTTTTCCACTATTACCCTCTTAGCGCTCCGAATCTCCACTTGCATTTTCTACAGAAAGAGTGTTTCAGAACGGCTCAATCAAAACTAAGGTTCAAATCTTTTAGTTGAACAAACAGAACAGAAAGAAGTTTCACACAATTCTTCTGTGTAGTTTTTATTTGTAGACATTCTTTTTCCCAATATAGGCCTCTTAGCGCTCAGAATGTCCAATTGCAGTTTCTACAGAAAGAGTGTTTCAGAACGGCTCAATCAAAAGTAAGGTTCAACTCTGTTAGTTGAATGCACAGAACAGAAAGAAGTTTCATACAATGCTTCTGTGTAGTTTATATTTGAACATATTCTTTTTTCCACTATTACCCACTTAGCGCTACGAATGTCCAGTTGCATTTTCTACAGACAGAGTGTTTCAAAACTGCTCAATCAAAAGTATGGTTTAACTCTGTTAGCTGAATGCTCAGATCACAAAGAAGTTTGACAGAATGCTTCTGTGTAGTTTATATTTGAATATATTCCTTTTTCCACTACTACTCTCTTAGCGCTCCAAATGTCCAGTTGCATTTTCTACAGAAAGAGTGTTCAGATCTGCTGAATCAAAAGTATGGTTTAACTCTGTTAGCTGAATGCACAGATCAGAAAGTATTTTCACAGAATTATTCTGTGTAGTTTATATTTGGAGACATTCCTTTTTCCACTATTACCCTCTTAGCGCTCCGAATGTCCACTTGCATTTTCTACAGAAAGAGTGTTTCAGAACGGCTCAATCAAAACTAAGGTTCAACTCTTTTAGTTGAACAAACAGAACAGAAAGAAGTTTCACACAATTCTTCTGTGTAGTTTTTATTTGTAGACATTCTTTTTCCCAATATAGGCCTCTTAGCGCTCAGAATGTCCAATTGCAGTTTCTACAGAAAGAGTGTTTCAGAAAGGCTCAATCAAAAGTAAGGTTCAACTCTGTTAGTTGAATGCACAGAACAGAAAGAAGTTTCATACAATGCTTCTGTGTAGTTTATATTTGAACATATTCTTTTTTCCACTATTACCCACTTAGCGCTACGAATGTCCAGTTGCATTTTCTACAGACAGAGTGTTTCAAAACTGCTCAATCAAAAGTATGGTTTAACTCTGTTTGCTGAATGCTCAGATCAGAAAGAAGTTTCACAGAATGCGTCTGTGTAGTTTATATTTGAATATATTCCTTTTTCCACAACTACGCTCTTAGCGCTCCAAATGTCCAGTTGCATTTTCTACAGAAAGAGTGTTCAGATCTGCTGAATCAAAAGTATGGTTTAACTCTGTTAGCTGAATGCACAGATCAGAAAGAAGTTTCACCGAATGATTCTGTGTAGTTTATATTTGAAGACATTCCTTTTTCCACTATTACCCTCTTAGCGCTCCGAATCTCCACTTGCATTTTCTACAAAAAGAGTGTTTCATAACTGCTCAATCAAAAATATGTTTTATCTCTGTTAACTGAATTTACAGATCAGAAATATGTTTCACAGAATGCATCTGTGTAGTTTTTATTTGAAGATATTCTTTTTCCCAATGTAGGCCTCTTAGCGCTTAGCATGTCCAATTGCAGTTTCTACAGAAAGAGTGTTTCAGAACGGCTCAATCAAAAGTAAGGTTCAATTCTGTTAGTTGAATGCACAGAACAGAAAGAATTTTCACAGAATGCTACTGTGTAGTTTATATTTGAATATATTCCTTTTTCCACTATTACCCTCTTAGCGCTCCGAATGTCCACTTGCATTTTCTACAGAAAGAGTGTTCAGAACTGCGCAATCAAAAGTATGGTTTAACTCTGTTAGCTTAATGAACATATCAGAAATAAGTTTCACACAATGCTTCTGTGTAGTTTTTATTTGAAGATATTATTTTTCCCAATAGAGGCCTCTTAGCGCTCAGAATGTCCAATTGCAGTTTCTACAGAAAGAGTGTTTCAGAAAGGCTCAATCAAAAGTAAGGTTCAGCTCTGTTAGTTGAATGCACAGAACAGAAAGAAGTTTCATACAATGCTTCTGTGTAGTTTATATTTGAACATATTCTTTTTTCCACTATTACCCACTTAGCGCTACGAATGTCCAGTTGCATATTCTACAGACAGAGTGTTTCAAAACTGCTCAATCAAAAGTATGGTTTAACTCTGTTAGCTGAATGCTCAGATCAGAAAGAAGTTTCACAGAATGCTTCTGTGTAGTTTATATTTGAATATATTCCTTTTTCCACTACTACTCTCTTAGCGCTCCAAATGTCCAGTTGCATTTTCTACAGAAAGAGTGTTCAGATCTGCTCAATCAAAAGTATGGTTAAACTCTGTTAGCTGAATGCACAGATCAGAAAGAAGTTTCACAGAATGATTCTATGTAGTTTATATTTGGAGACATTCCTTTTTCCACTATTACCCACTTAGCGCTCCGAATCTCCACTTGCATTTTCTACAGAAAGAGTGTTTCAGAACGGCTCAATCAAAACTAAGGTTCAACTCTTTTATTTGAACAAACAGAACAGAAAGAAGTTTCACACAATTATTCTGTGTAGTTTTTATTTGTAGACATTCTTTTTCCCAATATAGGCCTCTTAGCGCTCAGAATGTCCAATTGCAGTTTCTACAGAAAGAGTGTTTCAGAACGGCTCAATCAAAAGTAAGGTTCAACTCTGTTAGTTGAATGCACAGAACAGAAAGAAGTTTCATACAATGCTTCTGTGTAGTTTATATTTGAACATATTCTTTTTTCCACTATTACCCACTTAGCGCTACGAATGTCCAGTTGCATTTTCTACAGACAGAGTGTTTCAAAACTGCTCAATCAAAAGTATGGTTTCACTCTGTTAGCTGAATGCTCAGATCAGAAAGAAGTTTCACAGAATGCTTCTGTGTAGTTTATATTTGAATATATTCCTTTTTCCACTACTACGCTCTTAGCGCTCCAAATGTCCAGTTGCATTTTCTACAGAAAGAGTGTTCAGATCTGCTCAATCAAAAGTATGGTTTAACTCTGTTAGCTGAATGCACAGATCAGAAAGAAGTTTCACCGAATGATTCTGTGTAGTTTATATTTGAAGACATTCCTTTTTCCACTATTACCCTCTTAGCGCTCCGAATCTCCACTTGCATTTTCTACAAAAAGAGTGTTTCATAACTGCTCAATCAAAAATATGTTTTATCTCTGTTAACTGAATTTACAGATCAGAAATAAGTTTCACAGAATGCATCTGTGTAGTTTTTATTTGAAGATATTCTTTTTCCCAATGTAGGCCTCTTAGCGCTTAGCATGTCCAATTGCAGTTTCTACAGAAAGAGTGTTTCAGAACGGCTCAATCAAAAGTAAGGTTCAACTCTGTTAGTTGAATGCACAGAACAGAAAGAATTTTCACAGAATGCTACTGTGTAGTTTATATTTGAATATATTCCTTTTTCCACTATTACCCTCTTAGCGCTCCAAATGTCCACTTGCATTTTCTACAGAAAGAGTGTTCAGAACTGCGCAATCAAAAGTATGGTTTAACTCTGTTAGCTTAATGAACATATCAGAAATAAGTTTCACACAATGCTTCTGTGTAGTTTTTATTTGAAGATATTATTTTTCCCAATAGAGTCCTCTTAGCGCTCAGAATGTCCAATTGCAGTTTCTACAGAAAGAGTGTTTCAGAAAGGCTCAATCAAAAGTAAGGTTCAACTCTGTTAGTTGAATGCACAGAACAGAAAGAAGTTTCATACAATGCTTCTGTGTAGTTTATATTTGAACATATTCTTTTTTCCACTATTACCCACTTAGCGCTACGAATGTCCAGTTGCATTTTCTACAGACAGAGTGTTTCAAAACTGCTCAATCAAAAGTATGGTTTAACTCTGTTAGCTGAATGCTCAGATCAGAAAGAAGTTTCACAGAATGCTTCTGTGTAGTTTATATTTGAATATATTCCTTTTTCCACTACTACTCTCTTAGCGCTCCAAATGTCCAGTTGCATTTTCTACAGAAAGAGTGTTCAGATCTGCTCAATCAAAAGTATGGTTTAACTCTGTTAGCTGAATGCACAGATCAGAAAGAAGTTTCACCGAATGATTCTGTGTAGTTTATATTTGAAGACATTCCTTTTTCCACTATTACCCTCTTAGCGCTCCGAATCTCCACTTGCATTTTCTACAAAAAGAGTGTTTCATAACTGCTCAATCAAAAATATGTTTTATCTCTGTTAACTGAATTTACAGATCAGAAATAAGTTTCACAGAATGCATCTGTGTAGTTTTTATTTGAAGATATTCTTTTTCCCAATGTAGGCCTCTTAGCGCTTAGCATGTCCAATTGCAGTTTCTACAGAAAGAGTGTTTCAGAACGGCTCAATCAAAAGTAAGGTTCAACTCTGTTAGTTGAATGCACAGAACAGAAAGAATTTTCACAGAATGCTACTGTGTAGTTTATATTTGAATATATTCCTTTTTCCATTATTACCCTCTTAGCGCTCCGAATGTCCACTTGCATTTTCTACAGAAAGAGTGTTCAGAACTGCGCAATCAAAAGTATGGTTTAACTCTGTTAGCTTAATGAACATATCAGAAATAAGTTTCACACAATGCTTCTGTGTAGTTTTTATTTGAAGATATTATTTTTCCCAATAGAGGCCTCTTAGCGCTCAGAATGTCCAATTGCAGTTTCTACAGAAAGAGTGTTTCAGAAAGGCTCAATCAAAAGTAAGGTTCAGCTCTGTTATTTGAATGCACAGAACAGAAAGAAGTTTCATACAATGCTTCTGTGTAGTTTATATTTGAACATATTCTTTTTTCCACTATTACCCACTTAGCGCTACGAATGTCCAGTTGCATTTTCTACAGACAGAGTGTTTCAAAACTGCTCAATCAAAAGTATGGTTTAACTCTGTTAGCTGAATGCTCAGATCAGAAAGAAGTTTCACAGAATGCTTCTGTGTAGTTTATATTTGAATATATTCCTTTTTCCACTACTACTCTCTTAGCGCTCCAAATGTCCAGTTGCATTTTCTACAGAAAGAGTGTTCAGATCTGCTCAATCAAAAGTATGGTTAAACTCTGTTAGCTGAATGCACAGATCAGAAAGAAGTTTCACAGAATGATTCTGTGTAGTTTATATTTGGAGACATTCTTTTTCCACTATTACCCTCTTAGCGCCCCGAATCTCCACTTGCATTTTCTACAGAAAGAGTGTTTCAGAACGGCTCAATCAAAACTAAGGTTCAAATCTTTTAGTTGAACAAACAGAACAGAAAGAAGTTTCACACAATTCTTCTGTGTAGTTTTTATTTGTAGACATTCTTTTTCCCAATATAGGCCTCTTAGCGCTCAGAATGTCCAATTGCAGTTTCTACAGAAAGAGTGTTTCAGAACGGCTCAATCAAAAGTAAGGTTCAACTCTGTTAGTTGAATGCACAGAACAGAAAGAAGTTTCATACAATGCTTCTGTGTAGTTTATATTTGAACATATTCTTTTTTCCACTATTACCCACTTAGCGCTACGAATGTCCAGTTGCATTTTCTACAGACAGAGTGTTTCAAAACTGCTCAATCAAAAGTATGGTTTAACTCTGTTAGCTGAATGCTCAGATCACAAAGAAGTTTGACAGAATGCTTCTGTGTAGTTTATATTTGAATATATTCCTTTTTCCACTACTACTCTCTTAGCGCTCCAAATGTCCAGTTGCATTTTCTACAGAAAGAGTGTTCAGATCTGCTGAATCAAAAGTATGGTTTAACTCTGTTAGCTGAATGCACAGATCAGAAAGAATTTTCACAGAATGATTCTGTGTAGTTTATATTTGGAGACATTCCTTTTTCCACTATTACCCTCTTAGCGCTCCGAATGTCCACTTGCATTTTCTACAGAAAGAGTGTTTCAGAACGGCTCAATCAAAACTAAGGTTCAACTCTTTTAGTTGAACAAACAGAACAGAAAGAAGTTTCACGCAATTCTTCTGTGTAGTTTTTATTTGTAGACATTCTTTTTCCCAATATAGGCCTCTTAGCGCTCAGAATGTCCAATTGCAGTTTCTACAGAAAGAGTGTTTCAGAAAGGCTCAATCAAAAGTAAGGTTCAACTCTGTTAGTTGAATGCACAGAACAGAAAGAAGTTTCATACAATGCCTTTGTGTAGTTTATATTTGAACATATTCTTTTTTCCACTATTACCCACTTAGCGCTACGAATGTCCAGTTGCATTTTCTACAGACAGAGTGTTTCAAAACTGCTCAATCAAAAGTATGGTTTAACTCTGTTAGCTGAATGCTCAGATCAGAAAGAAGTTTCACAGAATGCTTCTGTGTAGTTTATATTTGAATATATTCCTTTTTCCACTACTACGCTCTTAGCGCTCCAAATGTCCAGTTGCATTTTCTACAGAAAGAGTGTTCAGATCTGCTGAATCAAAAGTATGGTTTAACTCTGTTAGCTGAATGCACAGATCAGAAAGAAGTTTCACCGAATGATTCTGTGTAGTTTATATTTGAAGACATTCCTTTTTCCACTATTACCCTCTTAGCGCTCCGAATCTCCACTTGCATTTTCTACAAAAAGAGTGTTTCATAACTGCTCAATCAAAAATATGTTTTATCTCTGTTAACTGAATTTACAGATCAGAAATATGTTTCACAGAATGCATCTGTGTAGTTTTTATTTGAAGATATTCTTTTTCCCAATGTAGGCCTCTTAGCGCTTAGCATGTCCAATTGCAGTTTCTACAGAAAGAGTGTTTCAGAACGGCTCAATCAAAAGTAAGGTTCAACTCTGTTAGTTGAATGCACAGAACAGAAAGAATTTTCACAGAATGCTACTGTGTAGTTTATATTTGAATATATTCCTTTTTCCACTATTACCCTCTTAGCGCTCCGAATGTCCACTTGCATTTTCTACAGAAAGAGTGTTCAGAACTGCGCAATCAAAAGTATGGTTTAACTCTGTTAGCTTAATGAACATATCAGAAATAAGTTTCACACAATGCTTCTGTGTAGTTTTTATTTGA
Source organism: Symphalangus syndactylus (assembly GCF_028878055.3). Lineage (NCBI taxonomy): Eukaryota > Metazoa > Chordata > Mammalia > Primates > Hylobatidae > Symphalangus > Symphalangus syndactylus. The sequence goes on along the minus strand of NC_072430.2, from coordinate 152,534,273 downwards.
AGATATTATTTTTCCCAATAGAGGCCTCGTAGCGCTCAGAATGTCCAATTGCAGTTTCTACAGAAAGAGTGTTTCAGAAAGGCTCAATCAAAAGTAAGGTTCAGCTCTGTTAGTTGAATGCACAGAACAGAAAGAAGTTTCATACAATGCTTCTGTGTAGTTTATATTTGAACATATTCTTTTTTCCACTATTACCCACTTAGCGCTACGAATGTCCAGTTGCATTTTCTACAGACAGAGTGTTTCAAAACTGCTCAATCAAAAGTATGTTTTAACTCTGTTAGCTGAATGCTCAGATCAGAAAGAAGTTTCACAGAATGTTTCTGTGTAGTTTATATTTGAATATATTCCTTTTTCCACTACTACTCTCTTAGCGCTCCAAATGTCCAGTTGCATTTTCTACAGAAAGAGTGTTCAGATCTGCTCAATCAAAAGTATGGTTAAACTCTGTTAGCTGAATGCACAGATCAGAAGGAAGTTTCACAGAATGATTCTATGTAGTTTATATTTGGAGACATTCCTTTTTCCACTATTACCCTCTTAGCGCTCCGAATCTCCACTTGCATTTTCTACAGAAAGAGTGTTTCAGAACGGATCAATCAAAACTAAGGTTCAACTCTTTTATTTGAACAAACAGAACAGAAAGAAGTTTCACACAATTCTTCTGTGTAGTTTTTATTTGTAGACATTCTTTTTCCCAATATAGGCCTCTTAGCGCTCAGAATGTCCAATTGCAGTTTCTACAGAAAGAGTGTTTCAGAACGGCTCAATCAAAAGTAAGGTTCAACTCTGTTAGTTGAATGCACAGAACAGAAAGAAGTTTCATACAATGCTTCTGTGTAGTTTATATTTGAACATATTCTTTTTTCCACTATTACCCACTTAGCGCTACGAATGTCCAGTTGCATTTTATACAGACAGAGTGTTTCAAAACTGCTCAATCAAAAGTATGGTTTAACTCTGTTAGCTGAATGCTCAGATCAGAAAGAAGTTTCACAGAATGCTTCTGTGTAGTTTATATTTGAATATATTCCTTTTTCCACTACTACGCTCTTAGCGCTCAAAATGTCCAGTTGCATTTTCTACAGAAAGAGTGTTCAGATCTGCTCAATCAAAAGTATGGTTTAACTCTGTTAGCTGAATGCACAGATCAGAAAGAAGTTTCACCGAATGATTCTGTGTAGTTTATATTTGAAGACATTCCTTTTTCCACTATTACCCTCTTAGCGCTCCGAATCTCCACTTGCATTTTCTACAAAAAGAGTGTTTCATAACTGCTCAATCAAAAATATGTTTTATCTCTGTTAACTGAATTTACAGATCAGAAATAAGTTTCACAGAATGCATCTGTGTAGTTTTTATTTGAAGATATTCTTTTTCCCAATGTAGGCCTCTTAGCGCTTAGCATGTCCAATTGCAGTTTCTACAGAAAGAGTGTTTCAGAACGGCTCAATCAAAAGTAAGGTTCAACTCTGTTAGTTGAATGCACAGAACAGAAAGAATTTTCACAGAATGCTACTGTGTAGTTTATATTTGAATATATTCCTTTTTCCACTATTACCCTCTTAGCGCTCCAAATGTCCACTTGCATTTTCTACAGAAAGAGTGTTCAGAACTGCGCAATCAAAACTATGGTTTAACTCTGTTAGCTTAATGAACATATCAGAAATAAGTTTCACACAATGCTTCTGTGTAGTTTTTATTTGAAGATATTATTTTTCCCAATAGAGGCCTCTTAGCGCTCAGAATGTCCAATTGCAGTTTCTACAGAAAGAGTGTTTCAGAAAGGCTCAATCAAAAGTAAGGTTCAACTCTGTTAGTTGAATGCACAGAACAGAAAGAAGTTTCATACAATGCTTCTGTGTAGTTTATATTTGAACATATTCTTTTTTCCACTATTACCCACTTAGCGCTACGAATGTCCAGTTGCATTTTCTACAGACAGAGTGTTTCAAAACTGCTCAATCAAAGGTATGGTTTAACTCTGTTAGCTGAATGCTCAGATCAGAAAGAAGTTTCACAGAATGCTTCTGTGTAGTTTATATTTGAATATATTCCTTTTTCCACTACTACTCTCTTAGCGCTCCAAATGTCCAGTTGCATTTTCTACAGAAAGAGTGTTCAGATCTGCTCAATCAAAAGTATGGTTAAACTCTGTTAGCTGAATGCACAGATCAGAAAGAAATTTCACAGAATGATTCTGTGTAGTTTATATTTGGAGACATTCCTTTTTCCACTATTACCCTCTTAGCCCTCCGAATCTCCACTTGCATTTTCTACAGAAAGAGTGTTTCAGAACGGCTCAATCAAAACTAAGGTTCAACTCTTTTAGTTGAACAAACAGAACAGAAAGAAGTTTCACACAATTCTTCTGTGTCGTTTTTATTTATAGACATTCTTTTTCCCAATATAGGCCTCTTAGCGCTCAGAATGTCCAATTGCAGTTTCTACAGAAAGAGTGTTTCAGAACGGCTCAATCAAAAGTAAGGTTCAACTCTGTTAGTTGAATGCACAGAACAGAAAGAAGTTTCATACAATGCTTCTGTGTAGTTTATATTTGAACATATTCTTTTTTCCACTATTACCCACTTAGCGCTACGAATGTCCAGTTGCATTTTCTACAGACAGAGTGTTTCAAAACTGCTCAATCAAAAGTATGGTTTCACTCTGTTAGCTGAATGCTCAGATCAGAAAGAAGTTTCACAGAATGCTTCTGTGTAGTTTATATTTGAATATATTCCTTTTTCCACTACTACGCTCTTAGCGCTCCAAATGTCCAGTTGCATTTTCTACAGAAAGAGTGTTCAGATCTGCTCAATCAAAAGTATGGTTTAACTCTGTTAGCTGAATGCACAGATCAGAAAGAAGTTTCACCGAATGATTCTGTGTAGTTTATATTTGAAGACATTCCTTTTTCCACTATTACCCTCTTAGCGCTCCGAATCTCCACTTGCATTTTCTACAAAAAGAGTGTTTCATAACTGCTCAATCAAAAATATGTTTTATCTCTGTTAACTGAATTTACAGATCAGAAATAAGTTTCACAGAATGCATCTGTGTAGTTTTTATTTGAAGATATTCTTTTTCCCAATGTAGGCCTCTTAGCGCTTAGCATGTCCAATTGCAGTTTCTACAGAAAGAGTGTTTCAGAACGGCTCAATCAAAAGTAAGGTTCAACTCTGTTAGTTGAATGCACAGAACAGAAAGAATTTTCACAGAATGCTACTGTGTAGTTTATATTTGAATATATTCCTTTTTCCACTATTACCCTCTTAGCGCTCCAAATGTCCACTTGCATTTTCTACAGAAAGAGTGTTCAGAACTGCGCAATCAAAAGTATGGTTTAACTCTGTTAGCTTAATGAACATATCAGAAATAAGTTTCACACAATGCTTCTGTGTAGTTTTTATTTGAAGATATTATTTTTCCCAATAGAGGCCTCTTAGCGCTCAGAATGTCCAATTGCAGTTTCTACAGAAAGAGTGTTTCAGAAAGGCTCAATCAAAAGTAAGGTTCAACTCTGTTAGTTGAATGCACAGAACAGAAAGAAGTTTCATACAATGCTTCTGTGTAGTTTATATTTGAACATATTCTTTTTTCCACTATTACCCACTTAGCGCTACGAATGTCCAGTTGCATTTTCTACAGACAGAGTGTTTCAAAACTGCTCAATCAAAAGTATGGTTTAACTCTGTTAGCTGAATGCTCAGATCAGAAAGAAGTTTCACAGAATGCTTCTGTGTAGTTTATATTTGAATATATTCCTTTTTCCACTACTACTCTCTTAGCGCTCCAAATGTCCAGTTGCATTTTCTACAGAAAGAGTGTTCAGATCTGCTCAATCAAAAGTATGGTTTAACTCTGTTAGCTGAATGCACAGATCAGAAAGAAGTTTCACCGAATGATTCTGTGTAGTTTATATTTGAAGACATTCCTTTTTCCACTATTACCCTCTTAGCGCTCCGAATCTCCACTTGCATTTTCTACAAAAAGAGTGTTTCATAACTGCTCAATCAAAAATATGTTTTATCTCTGTTAACTGAATTTACAGATCAGAAATAAGTTTCACAGAATGCATCTGTGTAGTTTTTATTTGAAGATATTCTTTTTCCCAATGTAGGCCTCTTAGCGCTTAGCATGTCCAATTGCAGTTTCTACAGAAAGAGTGTTTCAGAACGGCTCAATCAAAAGTAAGGTTCAACTCTGTTAGTTGAATGCACAGAACAGAAAGAATTTTCACAGAATGCTACTGTGTAGTTTATATTTGAATATATTCCTTTTTCCACTATTACCCTCTTAGCGCTCCGAATGTCCACTTGCATTTTCTACAGAAAGAGTGTTCAGAACTGCGCAATCAAAAGTATGGTTTAACTCTGTTAGCTTAATGAACATATCAGAAATAAGTTTCACACAATGCTTCTGTGTAGTTTTTATTTGAAGATATTATTTTTCCCAATAGAGGCCTCTTAGCGCTCAGAATGTCCAATTGCAGTTTCTACAGAAAGAGTGTTTCAGAAAGGCTCAATCAAAAGTAAGGTTCAGCTCTGTTATTTGAATGCACAGAACAGAAAGAAGTTTCATACAATGCTTCTGTGTAGTTTATATTTGAACATATTCTTTTTTCCACTATTACCCACTTAGCGCTACGAATGTCCAGTTGCATTTTCTACAGACAGAGTGTTTCAAAACTGCTCAATCAAAAGTATGGTTTAACTCTGTTAGCTGAATGCTCAGATCAGAAAGAAGTTTCACAGAATGCTTCTGTGTAGTTTATATTTGAATATATTCCTTTTTCCACTACTACTCTCTTAGCGCTCCAAATGTCCAGTTGCATTTTCTACAGAAAGAGTGTTCAGATCTGCTCAATCAAAAGTATGGTTAAACTCTGTTAGCTGAATGCACAGATCAGAAAGAAGTTTCACAGAATGATTCTGTGTAGTTTATATTTGGAGACATTCTTTTTCCACTATTACCCTCTTAGCGCCCCGAATCTCCACTTGCATTTTCTACAGAAAGAGTGTTTCAGAACGGCTCAATCAAAACTAAGGTTCAAATCTTTTAGTTGAACAAACAGAACAGAAAGAAGTTTCACACAATTCTTCTGTGTAGTTTTTATTTGTAGGCATTCTTTTTCCCAATATAGGCCTCTTAGCGCTCAGAATGTCCAATTGCAGTTTCTACAGAAAGAGTGTTTCAGAACGGCTCAATCAAAAGTAAGGTTCAACTCTGTTAGTTGAATGCACAGAACAGAAAGAAGTTTCATACAATGCTTCTGTGTAGTTTATATTTGAACATATTCTTTTTTCCACTATTACCCACTTAGCGCTACGAATGTCCAGTTGCATTTTCTACAGACAGAGTGTTTCAAAACTGCTCAATCAAAAGTATGGTTTAACTCTGTTAGCTGAATGCTCAGATCACAAAGAAGTTTGACAGAATGCTTCTGTGTAGTTTATATTTGAATATATTCCTTTTTCCACTACTACTCTCTTAGCGCTCCAAATGTCCAGTTGCATTTTCTACAGAAAGAGTGTTCAGATCTGCTGAATCAAAAGTATGGTTTAACTCTGTTAGCTGAATGCACAGATCAGAAAGAATTTTCACAGAATGATTCTGTGTAGTTTATATTTGGAGACATTCCTTTTTCCACTATTACCCTCTTAGCGCTCCGAATGTCCACTTGCATTTTCTACAGAAAGAGTGTTTCAGAACGGCTCAATCAAAACTAAGGTTCAACTCTTTTAGTTGAACAAACAGAACAGAAAGAAGTTTCACGCAATTCTTCTGTGTAGTTTTTATTTGTAGACATTCTTTTTCCCAATATAGGCCTCTTAGCGCTCAGAATGTCCAATTGCAGTTTCTACAGAAAGAGTGTTTCAGAAAGGCTCAATCAAAAGTAAGGTTCAACTCTGTTAGTTGAATGCACAGAACAGAAAGAAGTTTCATACAATGCCTTTGTGTAGTTTATATTTGAACATATTCTTTTTTCCACTATTACCCACTTAGCGCTACGAATGTCCAGTTGCATTTTCTACAGACAGAGTGTTTCAAAACTGCTCAATCAAAAGTATGGTTTAACTCTGTTAGCTGAATGCTCAGATCAGAAAGAAGTTTCACAGAATGCTTCTGTGTAGTTTATATTTGAATATATTCCTTTTTCCACTACTACGCTCTTAGCGCTCCAAATGTCCAGTTGCATTTTCTACAGAAAGAGTGTTCAGATCTGCTGAATCAAAAGTATGGTTTAACTCTGTTAGCTGAATGCACAGATCAGAAAGAAGTTTCACCGAATGATTCTGTGTAGTTTATATTTGAAGACATTCCTTTTTCCACTATTACCCTCTTAGCGCTCCGAATCTCCACTTGCATTTTCTACAAAAAGAGTGTTTCATAACTGCTCAATCAAAAATATGTTTTATCTCTGTTAACTGAATTTACAGATCAGAAATATGTTTCACAGAATGCATCTGTGTAGTTTTTATTTGAAGATATTCTTTTTCCCAATGTAGGCCTCTTAGCGCTTAGCATGTCCAATTGCAGTTTCTACAGAAAGAGTGTTTCAGAACGGCTCAATCAAAAGTAAGGTTCAACTCTGTTAGTTGAATGCACAGAACAGAAAGAATTTTCACAGAATGCTACTGTGTAGTTTATATTTGAATATATTCCTTTTTCCACTATTACCCTCTTAGCGCTCCGAATGTCCACTTGCATTTTCTACAGAAAGAGTGTTCAGAACTGCGCAATCAAAAGTATGGTTTAACTCTGTTAGCTTAATGAACATATCAGAAATAAGTTTCACACAATGCTTCTGTGTAGTTTTTATTTGAAGATATTATTTTTCCCAATAGAGGCCTCGTAGCGCTCAGAATGTCCAATTGCAGTTTCTACAGAAAGAGTGTTTCAGAAAGGCTCAATCAAAAGTAAGGTTCAGCTCTGTTAGTTGAATGCACAGAACAGAAAGAAGTTTCATACAATGCTTCTGTGTAGTTTATATTTGAACATATTCTTTTTTCCACTATTACCCACTTAGCGCTACGAATGTCCAGTTGCATTTTCTACAGACAGAGTGTTTCAAAACTGCTCAATCAAAAGTATGTTTTAACTCTGTTAGCTGAATGCTCAGATCAGAAAGAAGTTTCACAGAATGTTTCTGTGTAGTTTATATTTGAATATATTCCTTTTTCCACTACTACTCTCTTAGCGCTCCAAATGTCCAGTTGCATTTTCTACAGAAAGAGTGTTCAGATCTGCTCAATCAAAAGTATGGTTAAACTCTGTTAGCTGAATGCACAGATCAGAAGGAAGTTTCACAGAATGATTCTATGTAGTTTATATTTGGAGACATTCCTTTTTCCACTATTACCCTCTTAGCGCTCCGAATCTCCACTTGCATTTTCTACAGAAAGAGTGTTTCAGAACGGATCAATCAAAACTAAGGTTCAACTCTTTTATTTGAACAAACAGAACAGAAAGAAGTTTCACACAATTCTTCTGTGTAGTTTTTATTTGTAGACATTCTTTTTCCCAATATAGGCCTCTTAGCGCTCAGAATGTCCAATTGCAGTTTCTACAGAAAGAGTGTTTCAGAACGGCTCAATCAAAAGTAAGGTTCAACTCTGTTAGTTGAATGCACAGAACAGAAAGAAGTTTCATACAATGCTTCTGTGTAGTTTATATTTGAACATATTCTTTTTTCCACTATTACCCACTTAGCGCTACGAATGTCCAGTTGCATTTTATACAGACAGAGTGTTTCAAAACTGCTCAATCAAAAGTATGGTTTAACTCTGTTAGCTGAATTCTCAGATCAGAAAGAAGTTTCACAGAATGCTTCTGTGTAGTTTATATTTGAATATATTCCTTTTTCCACTACTACGCTCTTAGCGCTCAAAATGTCCAGTTGCATTTTCTACAGAAAGAGTGTTCAGATCTGCTCAATCAAAAGTATGGTTTAACTCTGTTAGCTGAATGCACAGATCAGAAAGAAGTTTCACCGAATGATTCTGTGTAGTTTATATTTGAAGACATTCCTTTTTCCACTATTACCCTCTTAGCGCTCCGAATCTCCACTTGCATTTTCTACAAAAAGAGTGTTTCATAACTGCTCAATCAAAAATATGTTTTATCTCTGTTAACTGAATTTACAGATCAGAAATAAGTTTCACAGAATGCATCTGTGTAGTTTTTATTTGAAGATATTCTTTTTCCCAATGTAGGCCTCTTAGCGCTTAGCATGTCCAATTGCAGTTTCTACAGAAAGAGTGTTTCAGAACGGCTCAATCAAAAGTAAGGTTCAACTCTGTTAGTTGAATGCACAGAACAGAAAGAATTTTCACAGAATGCTACTGTGTAGTTTATATTTGAATATATTCCTTTTTCCACTATTACCCTCTTAGCGCTCCAAATGTCCACTTGCATTTTCTACAGAAAGAGTGTTCAGAACTGCGCAATCAAAACTATGGTTTAACTCTGTTAGCTTAATGAACATATCAGAAATAAGTTTCACACAATGCTTCTGTGTAGTTTTTATTTGAAGATATTATTTTTCCCAATAGAGGCCTCTTAGCGCTCAGAATGTCCAATTGCAGTTTCTACAGAAAGAGTGTTTCAGAAAGGCTCAATCAAAAGTAAGGTTCAACTCTGTTAGTTGAATGCACAGAACAGAAAGAAGTTTCATACAATGCTTCTGTGTAGTTTATATTTGAACATATTCTTTTTTCCACTATTACCCACTTAGCGCTACGAATGTCCAGTTGCATTTTCTACAGACAGAGTGTTTCAAAACTGCTCAATCAAAGGTATGGTTTAACTCTGTTAGCTGAATGCTCAGATCAGAAAGAAGTTTCACAGAATGCTTCTGTGTAGTTTATATTTGAATATATTCCTTTTTCCACTACTACTCTCTTAGCGCTCCAAATGTCCAGTTGCATTTTCTACAGAAAGAGTGTTCAGATCTGCTCAATCAAAAGTATGGTTAAACTCTGTTAGCTGAATGCACAGATCAGAAAGAAATTTCACAGAATGATTCTGTGTAGTTTATATTTGGAGACATTCCTTTTTCCACTATTACCCTCTTAGCCCTCCGAATCTCCACTTGCATTTTCTACAGAAAGAGTGTTTCAGAACGGCTCAATCAAAACTAAGGTTCAACTCTTTTAGTTGAACAAACAGAACAGAAAGAAGTTTCACACAATTCTTCTGTGTCGTTTTTATTTATAGACATTCTTTTTCCCAATATAGGCCTCTTAGCGCTCAGAATGTCCAATTGCAGTTTCTACAGAAAGAGTGTTTCAGAACGGCTCAATCAAAAGTAAGGTTCAACTCTGTTAGTTGAATGCACAGAACAGAAAGAAGTTTCATACAATGCTTCTGTGTAGTTTATATTTGAACATATTCTTTTTTCCACTATTACCCACTTAGCGCTACGAATGTCCAGTTGCATTTTCTACAGACAGAGTGTTTCAAAACTGCTCAATCAAAAGTATGGTTTCACTCTGTTAGCTGAATGCTCAGATCAGAAAGAAGTTTCACAGAATGCTTCTGTGTAGTTTATATTTGAATATATTCCTTTTTCCACTACTACGCTCTTAGCGCTCCAAATGTCCAGTTGCATTTTCTACAGAAAGAGTGTTCAGATCTGCTCAATCAAAAGTATGGTTTAACTCTGTTAGCTGAATGCACAGATCAGAAAGAAGTTTCACCGAATGATTCTGTGTAGTTTATATTTGAAGACATTCCTTTTTCCACTATTACCCTCTTAGCGCTCCGAATCTCCACTTGCATTTTCTACAAAAAGAGTGTTTCATAACTGCTCAATCAAAAATATGTTTTATCTCTGTTAACTGAATTTACAGATCAGAAATAAGTTTCACAGAATGCATCTGTGTAGTTTTTATTTGAAGATATTCTTTTTCCCAATGTAGGCCTCTTAGCGCTTAGCATGTCCAATTGCAGTTTCTACAGAAAGAGTGTTTCAGAACGGCTCAATCAAAAGTAAGGTTCAACTCTGTTAGTTGAATGCACAGAACAGAAAGAATTTTCACAGAATGCTACTGTGTAGTTTATATTTGAATATATTCCTTTTTCCACTATTACCCTCTTAGCGCTCCAAATGTCCACTTGCATTTTCTACAGAAAGAGTGTTCAGAACTGCGCAATCAAAAGTATGGTTTAACTCTGTTAGCTTAATGAACATATCAGAAATAAGTTTCACACAATGCTTCTGTGTAGTTTTTATTTGAAGATATTATTTTTCCCAATAGAGGCCTCTTAGCGCTCAGAATGTCCAATTGCAGTTTCTACAGAAAGAGTGTTTCAGAAAGGCTCAATCAAAAGTAAGGTTCAACTCTGTTAGTTGAATGCACAGAACAGAAAGAAGTTTCATACAATGCTTCTGTGTAGTTTATATTTGAACATATTCTTTTTTCCACTATTACCCACTTAGCGCTACGAATGTCCAGTTGCATTTTCTACAGACAGAGTGTTTCAAAACTGCTCAATCAAAAGTATGGTTTAACTCTGTTAGCTGAATGCTCAGATCAGAAAGAAGTTTCACAGAATGCTTCTGTGTAGTTTATATTTGAATATATTCCTTTTTCCACTACTACTCTCTTAGCGCTCCAAATGTCCAGTTGCATTTTCTACAGAAAGAGTGTTCAGATCTGCTCAATCAAAAGTATGGTTTAACTCTGTTAGCTGAATGCACAGATCAGAAAGAAGTTTCACCGAATGATTCTGTGTAGTTTATATTTGAAGACATTCCTTTTTCCACTATTACCCTCTTAGCGCTCCGAATCTCCACTTGCATTTTCTACAAAAAGAGTGTTTCATAACTGCTCAATCAAAAATATGTTTTATCTCTGTTAACTGAATTTACAGATCAGAAATAAGTTTCACAGAATGCATCTGTGTAGTTTTTATTTGAAGATATTCTTTTTCCCAATGTAGGCCTCTTAGCGCTTAGCATGTCCAATTGCAGTTTCTACAGAAAGAGTGTTTCAGAACGGCTCAATCAAAAGTAAGGTTCAACTCTGTTAGTTGAATGCACAGAACAGAAAGAATTTTCACAGAATGCTACTGTGTAGTTTATATTTGAATATATTCCTTTTTCCACTATTACCCTCTTAGCGCTCCGAATGTCCACTTGCATTTTCTACAGAAAGAGTGTTCAGAACTGCGCAATCAAAAGTATGGTTTAACTCTGTTAGCTTAATGAACATATCAGAAATAAGTTTCACACAATGCTTCTGTGTAGTTTTTATTTGAAGATATTATTTTTCCCAATAGAGGCCTCTTAGCGCTCAGAATGTCCAATTGCAGTTTCTACAGAAAGAGTGTTTCAGAAAGGCTCAATCAAAAGTAAGGTTCAGCTCTGTTATTTGAATGCACAGAACAGAAAGAAGTTTCATACAATGCTTCTGTGTAGTTTATATTTGAACATATTCTTTTTTCCACTATTACCCACTTAGCGCTACGAATGTCCAGTTGCATTTTCTACAGACAGAGTGTTTCAAAACTGCTCAATCAAAAGTATGGTTTAACTCTGTTAGCTGAATGCTCAGATCAGAAAGAAGTTTCACAGAATGCTTCTGTGTAGTTTATATTTGAATATATTCCTTTTTCCACTACTACTCTCTTAGCGCTCCAAATGTCCAGTTGCATTTTCTACAGAAAGAGTGTTCAGATCTGCTCAATCAAAAGTATGGTTAAACTCTGTTAGCTGAATGCACAGATCAGAAAGAAGTTTCACAGAATGATTCTGTGTAGTTTATATTTGGAGACATTCTTTTTCCACTATTACCCTCTTAGCGCCCCGAATCTCCACTTGCATTTTCTACAGAAAGAGTGTTTCAGAACGGCTCAATCAAAACTAAGGTTCAAATCTTTTAGTTGAACAAACAGAACAGAAAGAAGTTTCACACAATTCTTCTGTGTAGTTTTTATTTGTAGACATTCTTTTTCCCAATATAGGCCTCTTAGCGCTCAGAATGTCCAATTGCAGTTTCTACAGAAAGAGTGTTTCAGAACGGCTCAATCAAAAGTAAGGTTCAACTCTGTTAGTTGAATGCACAGAACAGAAAGAAGTTTCATACAATGCTTCTGTGTAGTTTATATTTGAACATATTCTTTTTTCCACTATTACCCACTTAGCGCTACGAATGTCCAGTTGCATTTTCTACAGACAGAGTGTTTCAAAACTGCTCAATCAAAAGTATGGTTTAACTCTGTTAGCTGAATGCTCAGATCACAAAGAAGTTTGACAGAATGCTTCTGTGTAGTTTATATTTGAATATATTCCTTTTTCCACTACTACTCTCTTAGCGCTCCAAATGTCCAGTTGCATTTTCTACAGAAAGAGTGTTCAGATCTGCTGAATCAAAAGTATGGTTTAACTCTGTTAGCTGAATGCACAGATCAGAAAGAATTTTCACAGAATGATTCTGTGTAGTTTATATTTGGAGACATTCCTTTTTCCACTATTACCCTCTTAGCGCTCCGAATGTCCACTTGCATTTTCTACAGAAAGAGTGTTTCAGAACGGCTCAATCAAAACTAAGGTTCAACTCTTTTAGTTGAACAAACAGAACAGAAAGAAGTTTCACGCAATTCTTCTGTGTAGTTTTTATTTGTAGACATTCTTTTTCCCAATATAGGCCTCTTAGCGCTCAGAATGTCCAATTGCAGTTTCTACAGAAAGAGTGTTTCAGAAAGGCTCAATCAAAAGTAAGGTTCAACTCTGTTAGTTGAATGCACAGAACAGAAAGAAGTTTCATACAATGCCTTTGTGTAGTTTATATTTGAACATATTCTTTTTTCCACTATTACCCACTTAGCGCTACGAATGTCCAGTTGCATTTTCTACAGACAGAGTGTTTCAAAACTGCTCAATCAAAAGTATGGTTTAACTCTGTTAGCTGAATGCTCAGATCAGAAAGAAGTTTCACAGAATGCTTCTGTGTAGTTTATATTTGAATATATTCCTTTTTCCACTACTACGCTCTTAGCGCTCCAAATGTCCAGTTGCATTTTCTACAGAAAGAGTGTTCAGATCTGCTGAATCAAAAGTATGGTTTAACTCTGTTAGCTGAATGCACAGATCAGAAAGAAGTTTCACCGAATGATTCTGTGTAGTTTATATTTGAAGACATTCCTTTTTCCACTATTACCCTCTTAGCGCTCCGAATCTCCACTTGCATTTTCTACAAAAAGAGTGTTTCATAACTGCTCAATCAAAAATATGTTTTATCTCTGTTAACTGAATTTACAGATCAGAAATATGTTTCACAGAATGCATCTGTGTAGTTTTTATTTGAAGATATTCTTTTTCCCAATGTAGGCCTCTTAGCGCTTAGCATGTCCAATTGCAGTTTCTACAGAAAGAGTGTTTCAGAACGGCTCAATCAAAAGTAAGGTTCAACTCTGTTAGTTGAATGCACAGAACAGAAAGAATTTTCACAGAATGCTACTGTGTAGTTTATATTTGAATATATTCCTTTTTCCACTATTACCCTCTTAGCGCTCCGAATGTCCACTTGCATTTTCTACAGAAAGAGTGTTCAGAACTGCGCAATCAAAAGTATGGTTTAACTCTGTTAGCTTAATGAACATATCAGAAATAAGTTTCACACAATGCTTCTGTGTAGTTTTTATTTGAAGATATTATTTTTCCCAATAGAGGCCTCGTAGCGCTCAGAATGTCCAATTGCAGTTTCTACAGAAAGAGTGTTTCAGAAAGGCTCAATCAAAAGTAAGGTTCAGCTCTGTTAGTTGAATGCACAGAACAGAAAGAAGTTTCATACAATGCTTCTGTGTAGTTTATATTTGAACATATTCTTTTTTCCACTATTACCCACTTAGCGCTACGAATGTCCAGTTGCATTTTCTACAGACAGAGTGTTTCAAAACTGCTCAATCAAAAGTATGTTTTAACTCTGTTAGCTGAATGCTCAGATCAGAAAGAAGTTTCACAGAATGTTTCTGTGTAGTTTATATTTGAATATATTCCTTTTTCCACTACTACTCTCTTAGCGCTCCAAATGTCCAGTTGCATTTTCTACAGAAAGAGTGTTCAGATCTGCTCAATCAAAAGTATGGTTAAACTCTGTTAGCTGAATGCACAGATCAGAAGGAAGTTTCACAGAATGATTCTATGTAGTTTATATTTGGAGACATTCCTTTTTCCACTATTACCCTCTTAGCGCTCCGAATCTCCACTTGCATTTTCTACAGAAAGAGTGTTTCAGAACGGATCAATCAAAACTAAGGTTCAACTCTTTTATTTGAACAAACAGAACAGAAAGAAGTTTCACACAATTCTTCTGTGTAGTTTTTATTTGTAGACATTCTTTTTCCCAATATAGGCCTCTTAGCGCTCAGAATGTCCAATTGCAGTTTCTACAGAAAGAGTGTTTCAGAACGGCTCAATCAAAAGTAAGGTTCAACTCTGTTAGTTGAATGCACAGAACAGAAAGAAGTTTCATACAATGCTTCTGTGTAGTTTATATTTGAACATATTCTTTTTTCCACTATTACCCACTTAGCGCTACGAATGTCCAGTTGCATTTTATACAGACAGAGTGTTTCAAAACTGCTCAATCAAAAGTATGGTTTAACTCTGTTAGCTGAATTCTCAGATCAGAAAGAAGTTTCACAGAATGCTTCTGTGTAGTTTATATTTGAATATATTCCTTTTTCCACTACTACGCTCTTAGCGCTCAAAATGTCCAGTTGCATTTTCTACAGAAAGAGTGTTCAGATCTGCTCAATCAAAAGTATGGTTTAACTCTGTTAGCTGAATGCACAGATCAGAAAGAAGTTTCACCGAATGATTCTGTGTAGTTTATATTTGAAGACATTCCTTTTTCCACTATTACCCTCTTAGCGCTCCGAATCTCCACTTGCATTTTCTACAAAAAGAGTGTTTCATAACTGCTCAATCAAAAGTATGGTTTAACTCTGTTAGCTGAATGCTCAGATCAGAAAGAAGTTTCACAGAATGCTTCTGTGTAGTTTATATTTGAATATATTCCTTTTTCCACTACTACGCTCTTAGCGCTCAAAATGTCCAGTTGCATTTTCTACAGAAAGAGTGTTCAGATCTGCTCAATCAAAAGTATGGTTTAACTCTGTTAGCTGAATGCACAGATCAGAAAGAAGTTTCACCGAATGATTCTGTGTAGTTTATATTTGAAGACATTCCTTTTTCCACTATTACCCTCTTAGCGCTCCGAATCTCCACTTGCATTTTCTACAAAAAGAGTGTTTCATAACTGCTCAATCAAAAATATGTTTTATCTCTGTTAACTGAATTTACAGATCAGAAATAAGTTTCACAGAATGCATCTGTGTAGTTTTTATTTGAAGATATTCTTTTTCCCAATGTAGGCCTCTTAGCGCTTAGCATGTCCAATTGCAGTTTCTACAGAAAGAGTGTTTCAGAACGGCTCAATCAAAAGTAAGGTTCAACTCTGTTAGTTGAATGCACAGAACAGAAAGAATTTTCACAGAATGCTACTGTGTAGTTTATATTTGAATATATTCCTTTTTCCACTATTACCCTCTTAGCGCTCCAAATGTCCACTTGCATTTTCTACAGAAAGAGTGTTCAGAACTGCGCAATCAAAACTATGGTTTAACTCTGTTAGCTTAATGAACATATCAGAAATAAGTTTCACACAATGCTTCTGTGTAGTTTTTATTTGAAGATATTATTTTTCCCAATAGAGGCCTCTTAGCGCTCAGAATGTCCAATTGCAGTTTCTACAGAAAGAGTGTTTCAGAAAGGCTCAATCAAAAGTAAGGTTCAACTCTGTTAGTTGAATGCACAGAACAGAAAGAAGTTTCATACAATGCTTCTGTGTAGTTTATATTTGAACATATTCTTTTTTCCACTATTACCCACTTAGCGCTACGAATGTCCAGTTGCATTTTCTACAGACAGAGTGTTTCAAAACTGCTCAATCAAAGGTATGGTTTAACTCTGTTAGCTGAATGCTCAGATCAGAAAGAAGTTTCACAGAATGCTTCTGTGTAGTTTATATTTGAATATATTCCTTTTTCCACTACTACTCTCTTAGCGCTCCAAAGGTCCAGTTGCATTTTCTACAGAAAGAGTGTTCAGATCTGCTCAATCAAAAGTATGGTTAAACTCTGTTAGCTGAATGCACAGATCAGAAAGAAATTTCACAGAATGATTCTGTGTAGTTTATATTTGGAGACATTCCTTTTTCCACTATTACCCTCTTAGCCCTCCGAATCTCCACTTGCATTTTCTACAGAAAGAGTGTTTCAGAACGGCTCAATCAAAACTAAGGTTCAACTCTTTTAGTTGAACAAACAGAACAGAAAGAAGTTTCACACAATTCTTCTGTGTCGTTTTTATTTATAGACATTCTTTTTCCCAATATAGGCCTCTTAGCGCTCAGAATGTCCAATTGCAGTTTCTACAGAAAGAGTGTTTCAGAACGGCTCAATCAAAAGTAAGGTTCAACTCTGTTAGTTGAATGCACAGAACAGAAAGAAGTTTCATACAATGCTTCTGTGTAGTTTATATTTGAACATATTCTTTTTTCCACTATTACCCACTTAGCGCTACGAATGTCCAGTTGCATTTTCTACAGACAGAGTGTTTCAAAACTGCTCAATCAAAAGTATGGTTTAACTCTGTTAGCTGAATGCTCAGATCAGAAAGAAGTTTCACAGAATGCTTCTGTGTAGTTTATATTTGAATATATTCCTTTTTCCACTACTACGCTCTTAGCGCTCCAAATGTCCAGTTGCATTTTCTACAGAAAGAGTGTTCAGATCTGCTCAATCAAAAGTATGGTTTAACTCTGTTAGCTGAATGCACAGATCAGAAAGAAGTTTCCCCGAATGATTCTGTGTAGTTTATATTTGAAGACATTCCTTTTTCCACTATTACCCTCTTAGCGCTCCGAATCTCCACTTGCATTTTCTACAAAAAGAGTGTTTCATAACTGCTCAATCAAAAATATGTTTTATCTCTGTTAACTGAATTTACAGATCAGAAATAAGTTTCACAGAATGCATCTGTGTAGTTTTTATTTGAAGATATTCTTTTTCCCAATGTAGGCCTCTTAGCGCTTAGGATGTCCAATTGCAGTTTCTACAGAAAGAGTGTTTCAGAACGGCTCAATCAAAAGTAAGGTTCAACTCTGTTAGTTGAATGCACAGAACAGAAAGAATTTTCACAGAATGCTACTGTGTAGTTTATATTTGAATATATTCCTTTTTCCACTATTACCCTCTTAGCGCTCCAAATGTCCACTTGCATTTTCTACAGAAAGAGTGTTCAGAACTGCGCAATCAAAAGTATGGTTTAACTCTGTTAGCTTAATGAACATATCAGAAATAAGTTTCACACAATGCTTCTGTGTAGTTTTTATTTGAAGATATTATTTTTCCCAATAGAGGCCTCTTAGCGCTCAGAATGTCCAATTGCAGTTTCTACAGAAAGAGTGTTTCAGAAAGGCTCAATCAAAAGTAAGGTTCAAATCTGTTAGTTGAATGCACAGAACAGAAAGAAGTTTCATACAATGCTTCTGTGTAGTTTATATTTGAACATATTCTTTTTTCCACTATTACCCACTTAGCGCTACGAATGTCCAGTTGCATTTTCTACAGACAGAGTGTTTCAAAACTGCTCAATCAAAATTATGGTTTAACTCTGTTAGCTGAATGCTCAGATCAGAAAGAAGTTTCACAGAATGCTTCTGTGTAGTTTATATTTGAATATATTCCTTTTTCCACTACTACTCTCTTAGCGCTCCAAATGTCCAGTTGCATTTTCTACAGAAGGAGTGTTTCAGAACGGCTCAATCAAAACTAAGGTTCAACTCTTTTAGTTGAACAAACAGAACAGAAAGAAGTTTCACACAATTCTTCTGTGTAGTTTTTATTTGTAGACATTCTTTTTCCCAATATAGGCCTCTTAGCGCTCAGAATGTCCAATTGCAGTTTCTACAGAAAGAGTGTTTCAGAAAGGCTCAATCAAAAGTAAGGTTCAACTCTGTTAGTTGAATGCACAGAACAGAAAGAAGTTTCATACAATGCTTCTGTGTAGTTTATATTTGAACATATTCTTTTTTCCACTATTACCCACTTAGCGCTACGAATGTCCAGTTGCATTTTCTACAGACAGAGTGTTTCAAAACTGCTCAATCAAAAGTATGGTTTAACTCTGTTAGCTGAATGCTCAGATCAGAAAGAAGTTTCAGAGAATGCTTCTGTGTAGTTTATATTTGAATATATTCCTTTTTCCACTACTACGCTCTTAGCGCTCCAAATGTCCAGTTGCATTTTCTACAGAAAGAGTGTTCAGATCTGCTGAATCAAAAGTATGGTTTAACTCTGTTAGCTGAATGCACAGATCAGAAAGAAGTTTCACCGAATGATTCTGTGTAGTTTATATTTGAAGACATTCCTTTTTCCACTATTACCCTCTTAGTGCTCCGAATCTCCACTTGCATTCTCTACAAAAAGAGTGTTTCATAACTGCTCAATCAAAAATATGTTTTATCTCTGTTAACTGATTTTACAGATCAGAAATATGTTTCACAGAATGCATCTGTGTAGTTTTTATTTGAAGATATTCTTTTTCCCAATGTAGGCCTCTTAGCGCTTAGCATGTCCAATTGCAGTTTCTACAGAAAGAGTGTTTCAGAACGGCTCAATCAAAAGTAAGGTTCAATTCTGTTAGTTGAATGCACAGAACAGAAAGAATTTTCACAGAATGCTACTGTGTAGTTTATATTTGAATATATTCCTTTTTCCACTATTACCCTCTTAGCGCTCCGAATGTCCACTTGCATTTTCTACAGAAAGAGTGTTCAGAACTGCGCAATCAAAAGTATGGTTTAACTCTGTTAGCTTAATGAACATATCAGAAATAAGTTTCACACAATGCTTCTGTGTAGTTTTTATTTGAAGATATTATTTTTCCCAATAGAGGCCTCTTAGCGCTCAGAATGTCCAATTGCAGTTTCTACAGAAAGAGTGTTTCAGAAAGGCTCAATCAAAAGTAAGGTTCAGCTCTGTTAGTTGAATGCACAGAACAGAAAGAAGTTTCATACAATGCTTCTGTGTAGTTTATATTTGAACATATTCTTTTTTCCACTATTACAAACTTAGCGCTACGAATGTCCAGTTGCATTTTCTACAGACAGAGTGTTTCAAAACTGCTCAATCAAAAGTATGGTTTAACTCTGTTAGCTGAATGCTCAGATCAGAAAGAAGTTTCACAGAATGCTTCTGTGTAGTTTATATTTGAATATATTCCTTTTTCCACTACTACTCTCTTAGCGCTCCAAATGTCCAGTTGCATTCTCTACAGAAAGAGTGTTCAGATCTGCTCAATCAAAAGTATGGTTAAACTCTGTTAGCTGAATGCACAGATCAGAAGGAAGTTTCACAGAATGATTCTATGTAGTTTATATTTGGAGACATTCCTTTTTCCACTATTACCCTCTTAGCGCTCCGAATCTCCACTTGCATTTTCTACAGAAAGAGTGTTTCAGAACGGCTCAATCAAAACTAAGGTTCAACTCTTTTATTTGAACAAACAGAACAGAAAGAAGTTTCACACAATTCTTCTGTGTAGTTTTTATTTGTAGACATTCTTTTTCCCAATATAGGCCTCTTAGCGCTCAGAATGTCCAATTGCATTTTCTACAGAAAGAGTGTTTCAGAACGGCTCAATCAAAAGTAAGGTTCAACTCTGTTAGTTTAATGCACAGAACAGAAAGAAGTTTCATACAATGCTTCTGTGTAGTTTATATTTGAACATATTCTTTTTTCCACTATTACCCACTTAGCGCTACGAATGTCCAGTTGCATTTTCTACAGACAGAGTGTTTCAAAACTGCTCAATCAAAAGTATGGTTTAACTCTGTTAGCTGAATGCTCAGATCAGAAGGAAGTTTCACAGAATGCTTCTGTGTAGTTTATATTTGAATATATTCCTTTTTCCACTACTACGCTCTTAGCGCTCCAAATGTCCAGTTGCATTTTCTACAGAAAGAGTGTTCAGATCTGCTCAATCAAAAGTATGATTTAACTCTGTTAGCTGAATGCACAGATCAGAAAGAAGTTTCACCGAATGATTCTGTGTAGTTTATATTTGAAGACATTCCTTTTTCCACTATTACCCTCTTAGCGCTCCGAATCTCCACTTGCATTTTCTACAAAAAGAGTGTTTCATAACTGCTCAATCAAAAATATGTTTTATCTCTGTTAACTGAATTTACAGATCAGAAATAAGTTTCACAGAATGCATCTGTGTAGTTTTTATTTGAAGATATTCTTTTTCCCAATGTAGGCCTCTTAGCGCTTAGCATGTCCAATTGCAGTTTCTACAGAAAGAGTGTTTCAGAACGGCTCAATCAAAAGTAAGGTTCAACTCTGTTAGTTGAATGCACAGAACAGAAAGAATTTTCACAGAATGCTACTGTGTAGTTTATATTTGAATATATTCCTTTTTCCACTATTACCCTCTTAGCGCTCCAAATGTCCACTTGCATTTTCTACAGAAAGAGTGTTCAGAACTGCGCAATCAAAACTATGGTTTAACTCTGTTAGCTTAATGAACATATCAGAAATAAGTTTCACACAATGCTTCTGTGTAGTTTTTATTTGAAGATATTATTTTTCCCAATAGAGGCCTCTTAGCGCTCAGAATGTCCAATTGCAGTTTCTACAGAAAGAGTGTTTCAGAAAGGCTCAATCAAAAGTAAGGTTCAACTCTGTTAGTTGAATGCACAGAACAGAAAGTAGTTTCATACAATGCTTCTGTGTAGTTTATATTTGAACATATTCTTTTTTCCACTATTACCCACTTAGCGCTACGAATGTCCAGTTGCATTTTCTACAGACAGAGTGTTTCAAAACTGCTCAATCAAAAGTATGGTTTAACTCTGTTAGCTGAATGCTCAGATCAGAAAGAAGTTTCACAGAATGCTTCTGTGTAGTTTATATTTGAATATATTCCTTTTTCCACTACTACTCTCTTAGCGCTCCAAATGTCCAGTTGCATTTTCTACAGAAAGATTGTTCAGATCTGCTCAATCAAAAGTATGGTTAAACTCTGTTAGCTGAATGCACAGATCAGAAAGAAATTTCACAGAATGATTCTGTGTAGTTTATATTTGGAGACATTCCTTTTTCCACTATTACCCTCTTAGCCCTCCGAATCTCCACTTGCATTTTCTACAGAAAGAGTGTTTCAGAACGGCTCAATCAAAACTAAGGTTCAACTCTTTTAGTTGAACAAACAGAACAGAAAGAAGTTTCACACAATTCTTCTGTGTCGTTTTTATTTATAGACATTCTTTTTCCCAATATAGGCCTCTTAGCGCTCAGAATGTCCAATTGCAGTTTCTACAGAAAGAGTGTTTCAGAACGGCTCAATCAAAAGTAAGGTTCAACTCTGTTAGTTGAATGCACAGAACAGAAAGAAGTTTCATACAATGCTTCTGTGTAGTTTATATTTGAACATATTCTTTTTTCCACTATTACCCACTTAGCGCTACGAATGTCCGGTTGCATTTTCTACAGACAGAGTGTTTCAAAACTGCTCAATCAAAAGTATGGTTTAACTCTGTTAGCTGAATGCTCAGATCAGAAAGAAGTTTCACAGAATGCTTCTGTGTAGTTTATATTTGAATATATTCCTTTTTCCACTACTACGCTCTTAGCGCTCCAAATGTCCAGTTGCATTTTCTACAGAAAGAGTGTTCAGATCTGCTCAATCAAAAGTATGGTTTAACTCTGTTAGCTGAATGCACAGATCAGAAAGAAGTTTCACCGAATGATTCTGTGTAGTTTATATTTGAAGACATTCCTTTTTCCACTATTACCCTCTTAGCGCTCCGAATCTCCACTTGCATTTTCTACAAAAAGAGTGTTTCATAACTGCTCAATCAAAAATATGTTTTATCTCTGTTAACTGAATTTACAGATCAGAAATAAGTTTCACAGAATGCATCTGTGTAGTTTTTATTTGAAGATATTCTTTTTCCCAATGTAGGCCTCTTAGCGCTTAGGATGTCCAATTGCAGTTTCTACAGAAAGAGTGTTTCAGAACGGCTCAATCAAAAGTAAGGTTCAACTCTGTTAGTTGAATGCACAGAACAGAAAGAATTTTCACAGAATGCTACTGTGTAGTTTATATTTGAATATATTCCTTTTTCCACTATTACCCTCTTAGCGCTCCAAATGTCCACTTGCATTTTCTACAGAAAGAGTGTTCAGAACTGCGCAATCAAAAGTATGGTTTAACTCTGTTAGCTTAATGAACATATCAGAAATAAGTTTCACACAATGCTTCTGTGTAGTTTTTATTTGAAGATATTATTTTTCCCAATAGAGGCCTCTTAGCGCTCAGAATGTCCAATTGCAGTTTCTACAGAAAGAGTGTTTCAGAAAGGCTCAATCAAAAGTAAGGTTCAAATCTGTTAGTTGAATGCACAGAACAGAAAGAAGTTTCATACAATGCTTCTGTGTAGTTTATATTTGAACATATTCTTTTTTCCACTATTACCCACTTAGCGCTACGAATGTCCAGTTGCATTTTCTACAGACAGAGTGTTTCAAAACTGCTCAATCAAAATTATGGTTTAACTCTGTTAGCTGAATGCTCAGATCAGAAAGAAGTTTCACAGAATGCTTCTGTGTAGTTTATATTTGAATATATTCCTTTTTCCACTACTACTCTCTTAGCGCTCCAAATGTCCAGTTGCATTTTCTACAGAAAGAGTGTTCAGATCTGCTGAATCAAAAGTATGGTTTAACTCTGTTAGCTGAATGCACAGATCAGAAAGAAGTTTCACAGAATGATTCTGTGTAGTTTATATTTGGAGACATTCCTTTTTCCACTATTACCCTCTTAGCGCTCCGAATGTCCACTTGCATTTTCTACAGAAAGAGTGTTTCAGAACGGCTCAATCAAAACTAAGGTTCAACTCTTTTAGTTGAACAAACAGAACAGAAAGAAGTTTCACACAATTCTTCTGTGTAGTTTTTATTTGTAGACATTCTTTTTCCCAATATAGGCCTCTTAGCGCTCAGAATGTCCAATTGCAGTTTCTACAGAAAGAGTGTTTCAGAAAGGCTCAATCAAAAGTAAGGTTCAACTCTGTTAGTTGAATGCACAGAACAGAAAGAAGTTTCATACAATGCTTCTGTGTAGTTTATATTTGAACATATTCTTTTTTCCACTATTACCCACTTAGCGCTACGAATGTCCAGTTGCATTTTCTACAGACAGAGTGTTTCAAAACTGCTCAATCAAAAGTATGGTTTAACTCTGTTAGCTGAATGCTCAGATCAGAAAGAAGTTTCACAGAATGCTTCTGTGTAGTTTATATTTGAATATATTCCTTTTTCCACTACTACGCTCTTAGCGCTCCAAATGTCCAGTTGCATTCTCTACAGAAAGAGTGTTCAGATCTGCTGAATCAAAAGTATGGTTTAACTCTGTTAGCTGAATGCACAGATCAGAAAGAAGTTTCACCGAATGATTCTGTGTAGTTTATATTTGAAGACATTCCTTTTTCCACTATTACCCTCTTAGTGCTCCGAATCTCCACTTGCATTCTCTACAAAAAGAGTGTTTCATAACTGCTCAATCAAAAATATGTTTTATCTCTGTTAACTGATTTTACAGATCAGAAATATGTTTCACAGAATGCATCTGTGTAGTTTTTATTTGAAGATATTCTTTTTCCCAATGTAGGCCTCTTAGCGCTTAGCATGTCCAATTGCAGTTTCTACAGAAAGAGTGTTTCAGAACGGCTCAATCAAAAGTAAGGTTCAACTCTGTTAGTTGAATGCACAGAACAGGAAGAAGTTTCACAGAATGCTATTGTGTAGTTTATATTTGAATATATTCCTTTTTCCACTATTACCCTCTTAGCGCTACGAATGTCCACTTGCATTTTCTGCAGAAAGAGTGTTCAGAACTGCGCAATCAAAAGTATGGTTTAACTCTGTTAGCTTAATGAACATATCAGAAATAAGTTTCACACAATGCTTCTGTGTAGTTTTTATTTGAAGATATTATTTTTCCCAATAGAGGCCTCTTAGCGCTCAGAATGTCCAATTGCAGTTTCTACAGAAAGAGTGTTTCAGAAAGGCTCAATCAAAAGTAAGGTTCAGCTCTGTTAGTTGAATGCACAGAACAGAAAGAAGTTTCATACAATGCTTCTGTGTAGTTTATATTTGAACATATTCTTTTTTCCACTATTACCCACTTAGCGCTACGAATGTCCAGTTGCATTTTCTGCAGACAGAGTGTTTCAAAACTGCTCAATCAAAAGTATGGTTTAACTCTGTTAGCTGAATGCTCAGATCAGAAAGAAGTTTCACAGAATGCTTCTGTGTAGTTTATATTTGAATATATTCCTTTTTCCACTACTACTCTCTTAGCGCTCCAAATGTCCAGTTGCATTTTCTACAGAAAGAGTGTTCAGATCTGCTCAATCAAAAGTATGGTTAAACTCTGTTAGCTGAATGCACAGATCAGAAAGAAGTTTCACAGAATGATTCTGTGTAGTTTATATTTGGAGACATTCCTTTTTCCACTATTACCCTCTTAGCGCTCCGAATCTCCACTTGCATTTTCTACAGAAAGAGTGTTTCAGAACGGCTCAATGAAAACTAAGGTTCAACACTTTTAGTTGAACAAACAGAACAGAAAGTAGTTTCACACAATTCTTCTGTGTAGTTTTTATTTGTAGACATTCTTTTTCCCAATATAGGCCTCTTAGCGCTCAGAATGTCCAATTGCAGTTTCTACAGAAAGAGTGTTTCATAACGGCTCAATCAAAAGTAAGGTTCAACTCTGTTAGTTGAATGCACAGAACAGAAAGAAGTTTCATACAATGCTTCTGTGTAGTTTATATTTGAATATATTCTTTTTTCCACTATTACCCACTTAGGGCTACGAATGTCCAGTTGCATTTTCTACAGATAGAGTGTTTCAAAACTGCTCAATCAAAAGTATGGTTTAACTCTGTTAGCTGAATGCTCAGATCAGAAAGAAGTTTGACAGAATGCTTCTGTGTAGTTTATATTTGAATATATTCCTTTTTCCACTACTACTCTCTTAGCGCTCCAAATGTCCAGTTGCATTTTCTACAGAAAGAGTGTTCAGATCTGCTGAATCAAAAGTATGGTTTAACTCTGTTAGCTGAATGCACAGATCAGAAAGAAGTTTCACAGAATGATTCTGTGTAGTTTATATTTGGAGACATTCCTTTTTCCACTATTACCCTCTTAGCGCTCCGAATGTCCACTTGCATTTTCTACAGAAAGAGTGTTTCAGAACGGCTCAATCAAAACTAAGGTTCAACTCTTTTAGTTGAACAAACAGAACAGAAAGAAGTTTCACACAATTCTTCTGTGTAGTTTTTATTTGTAGACATTCTTTTTCCCAATATAGGCCTCTTAGCGCTCAGAATGTCCAATTGCAGTTTCTACAGAAAGAGTGTTTCAGAAAGGCTCAATCAAAAGTAAGGTTCAACTCTGTTAGTTGAATGCACAGAACAGAAAGAAGTTTCATACAATGCTTCTGTGTAGTTTATATTTGAACATATTCTTTTTTCCACTATTACCCACTTAGCGCTACGAATGTCCAGTTGCATTTTCTACAGACAGAGTGTTTCAAAACTGCTCAATCAAAAGTATGGTTTAACTCTGTTAGCTGAATGCTCAGATCAGAAAGAAGTTTCACAGAATGCTTCTGTGTAGTTTATATTTGAATATATTCCTTTTTCCACTACTACGCTCTTAGCGCTCCAAATGTCCAGTTGCATTCTCTACAGAAAGAGTGTTCAGATCTGCTGAATCAAAAGTATGGTTTAACTCTGTTAGCTGAATGCACAGATCAGAAAGAAGTTTCACCGAATGATTCTGTGTAGTTTATATTTGAAGACATTCCTTTTTCCACTATTACCCTCTTAGTGCTCCGAATCTCCACTTGCATTCTCTACAAAAAGAGTGTTTCATAACTGCTCAATCAAAAATATGTTTTATCTCTGTTAACTGATTTTACAGATCAGAAATATGTTTCACAGAATGCATCTGTGTAGTTTTTATTTGAAGATATTCTTTTTCCCAATGTAGGCCTCTTAGCGCTTAGCATGTCCAATTGCAGTTTCTACAGAAAGAGTGTTTCAGAACGGCTCAATCAAAAGTAAGGTTCAACTCTGTTAGTTGAATGCACAGAACAGGAAGAAGTTTCACAGAATGCTATTGTGTAGTTTATATTTGAATATATTCCTTTTTCCACTATTACCCTCTTAGCGCTACGAATGTCCACTTGCATTTTCTGCAGAAAGAGTGTTCAGAACTGCGCAATCAAAAGTATGGTTTAACTCTGTTAGCTTAATGAACATATCAGAAATAAGTTTCACACAATGCTTCTGTGTAGTTTTTATTTGAAGATATTATTTTTCCCAATAGAGGCCTCTTAGCGCTCAGAATGTCCAATTGCAGTTTCTACAGAAAGAGTGTTTCAGAAAGGCTCAATCAAAAGTAAGGTTCAGCTCTGTTAGTTGAATGCACAGAACAGAAAGAAGTTTCATACAATGCTTCTGTGTAGTTTATATTTGAACATATTCTTTTTTCCACTATTACCCACTTAGCGCTACGAATGTCCAGTTGCATTTTCTACAGACAGAGTGTTTCAAAACTGCTCAATCAAAAGTATGGTTTAACTCTGTTAGCTGAATGCTCAGATCAGAAAGAAGTTTCACAGAATGCTTCTGTGTAGTTTATATTTGAATATATTCCTTTTTCCACTACTACTCTCTTAGCGCTCCAAATGTCCAGTTGCATTTTCTACAGAAAGAGTGTTCAGATCTGCTCAATCAAAAGTATGGTTAAACTCTGTTAGCTGAATGCACAGATCAGAAAGAAGTTTCACAGAATGATTCTGTGTAGTTTATATTTGGAGACATTCCTTTTTCCACTATTACCCTCTTAGCGCTCCGAATCTCCACTTGCATTTTCTACAGAAAGAGTGTTTCAGAACGGCTCAATGAAAACTAAGGTTCAACACTTTTAGTTGAACAAACAGAACAGAAAGTAGTTTCACACAATTCTTCTGTGTAGTTTTTATTTGTAGACATTCTTTTTCCCAATATAGGCCTCTTAGCGCTCAGAATGTCCAATTGCAGTTTCTACAGAAAGAGTGTTTCATAACGGCTCAATCAAAAGTAAGGTTCAACTCTGTTAGTTGAATGCACAGAACAGAAAGAAGTTTCATACAATGCTTCTGTGTAGTTTATATTTGAATATATTCTTTTTTCCACTATTACCCACTTAGGGCTACGAATGTCCAGTTGCATTTTCTACAGATAGAGTGTTTCAAAACTGCTCAATCAAAAGTATGGTTTAACTCTGTTAGCTGAATGCTCAGATCAGAAAGAAGTTTGACAGAATGCTTCTGTGTAGTTTATATTTGAATATATTCCTTTTTCCACTACTACTCTCTTAGCGCTCCAAATGTCCAGTTGCATTTTCTACAGAAAGAGTGTTCAGATCTGCTGAATCAAAAGTATGGTTTAACTCTGTTAGCTGAATGCACAGATCAGAAAGAAGTTTCACAGAATGATTCTGTGTAGTTTATATTTGGAGACATTCCTTTTTCCACTATTACCCTCTTAGCGCTCCGAATGTCCACTTGCATTTTCTACAGAAAGAGTGTTTCAGAACGGCTCAATCAAAACTAAGGTTCAACTCTTTTAGTTGAACAAACAGAACAGAAATAAGTTTCACACAATTCTTCTGTGTAGTTTTTATTTGTAGACATTCTTTTTCCCAATATAGGCCTCTTAGCGCTCAGAATGTCCAATTGCAGTTTCTACAGAAAGAGTGTTTCAGAAAGGCTCAATCAAAAGTAAGGTTCAACTCTGTTAGTTGAATGCACAGAACAGAAAGAAGTTTCATACAATGCTTCTGTGTAGTTTATATTTGAACATATTCTTTTTTCCACTATTACCCACTTAGCGCTACGAATGTCCAGTTGCATTTTCTACAGACAGAGTGTTTCAAAACTGCTCAATCAAAAGTATGGTTTAACTCTGTTAGCTGAATGCTCAGATCAGAAAGAAGTTTCACAGAATGCTTCTGTGTAGTTTATATTTGAATATATTCCTTTTTCCACTACTACGCTCTTAGCGCTCCAAATGTCCAGTTGCATTTTCTACAGAAAGAGTGTTCAGATCTGCTGAATCAAAAGTATGGTTTAACTCGGTTAGCTGAATGCACAGATCAGAAAGAAGTTTCACCGAATGATTCTGTGTAGTTTATATTTGAAGACATTCCTTTTTCCACTATTACACTCTTAGTGCTCCGAATCTCCACTTGCATTCTCTACAAAAAGAGTGTTTCATAACTGCTCAATCAAAAATATGTTTTATCTCTGTTAACTGATTTTACAGATCAGAAATATGTTTCACAGAATGCATCTGTGTAGTTTTTATTTGAAGATATTCTTTTTCCCAATGTAGGCCTCTTAGCGCTTAGCATGTCCAATTGCAGTTTCTACAGAAAGAGTGTTTCAGAACGGCTCAATCAAAAGTAAGGTTCAACTCTGTTAGTTGAATGCACAGAACAGGAAGAAGTTTCACAGAATGCTATTGTGTAGTTTATATTTGAATATATTCCTTTTTCCACTATTACCCTCTTAGCGCTACGAATGTCCACTTGCATTTTCTGCAGAAAGAGTGTTCAGAACTGCGCAATCAAAAGTATGGTTTAACTCTGTTAGCTTAATGAACATATCAGAAATAAGTTTCACACAATGCTTCTGTGTAGTTTTTATTTGAAGATATTTTTTTTCCCAATAGAGGCCTCTTAGCGCTCAGAATGTCCAATTGCAGTTTCTACAGAAAGAGTGTTTCAGAAAGGCTCAATCAAAAGTAAGGTTCAGCTCTGTTAGTTGAATGCACAGAACAGAAAGAAGTTTCATACAATGCTTCTGTGTAGTTTATATTTGAACATATTCTTTTTTCCACTATTACCCACTTAGCGCTACGAATGTCCAGTTGCATTTTCTACAGACAGAGTGTTTCAAAACTGCTCAATCAAAAGTATGGTTTAACTCTGTTAGCTGAATGCTCAGATCAGAAAGAAGTTTGACAGAATGCTTCTGTGTAGTTTATATTTGAATATATTCCTTTTTCCACTACTACTCTCTTAGCGCTCCAAATGTCCAGTTGCATTTTCTACAGAAAGAGTGTTCAGATCTGCTCAATCAAAAGTATGGTTAAACTCTGTTAGCTGAATGCACAGATCAGAAAGAAGTTTCACAGAATGATTCTGTGTAGTTTATATTTGGAGACATTCCTTTTTCCACTATTACCCTCTTAGCGCTCCGAATCTCCACTTGCATTTTCTACAGAAAGAGTGTTTCAGAACGGCTCAATGAAAACTAAGGTTCAACACTTTTAGTTGAACAAACAGAACAGAAAGAAGTTTCACACAATTCTTCTGTGTAGTTTTTATTTGTAGACATTCTTTTTCCCAATATAGGCCTCTTAGCGCTCAGAATGTCCAATTGCAGTTTCTACAGAAAGAGTGTTTCATAACGGCTCAATCAAAAGTAAGGTTCAACTCTGTTAGTTGAATGCACAGAACAGAAAGAAGTTTCATACAATGCTTCTGTGTAGTTTATATTTGAACATATTCTTTTTTCCACTATTACCCACTTAGCGCTACGAATGTCCAGTTGCATTTTCTACAGACAGAGTGTTTCAAAACTGCTCAATCAAAAGTATGGTTTAACTCTGTTAGCTGAATGCTCAGATCAGAATGAAGTTTGACAGAATGCTTCTGTGTAGTTTATATTTGAATATATTCCTTTTTCCACTACTACTCTCTTAGCGCTCCAAATGTCCAGTTGCATTTTCTACAGAAAGAGTGTTCAGATCTGCTCAATCAAAAGTATGGTTTAATTCTGTTAGCTGAATGCACAGATCAGAAAGAAGTTTCACAGAATGATTCTGTGTAGTTTATATTTGGAGACATTCCTTTTTCCACTATTACCCTCTTAGCGCTCCGAATGTCCACTTGCATTTTCTACAGAAAGAGTGTTTCAGAACGGCTCAATCAAAACTAAGGTTCAACTCTTTTAGTTGAACAAACAGAACAGAAAGAAGTTTCACACAATTCTTCTGTGTAGTTTTTATTTGTAGACATTCTTTTTCCCAATATAGGCCTCTTAGCGCTCAGAATGTCCAATTGCAGTTTCTACAGAAAGAGTGTTTCAGAAAGGCTCAATCAAAAGTAAGGTTCAACTCTGTTAGTTGAATGCACAGAACAGAAAGAAGTTTCATACAATGCTTCTGTGTAGTTTATATTTGAACATATTCTTTTTTCCACTATTACCCACTTAGCGCTACGAATGTCCAGTTGCATTTTCTACAGACAGAGTGTTTCAAAACTGCTCAATCAAAAGTATGGTTTAACTCTGTTAGCTGAATGCTCAGATCAGAAAGAAGTTTCACAGAATGCTTCTGTGTAGTTTATATTTGAATATATTCCTTTTTCCACTACTACGCTCTTAGCGCTCCAAATGTCCAGTTGCATTCTCTACAGAAAGAGTGTTCAGATCTGCTGAATCAAAAGTATGGTTTAACTCTGTTAGCTGAATGCACAGATCAGAAAGAAGTTTCACCGAATGATTCTGTGTAGTTTATATTTGAAGACATTCCTTTTTCCACTATTACCCTCTTAGTGCTCCGAATCTCCACTTGCATTCTCTACAAAAAGAGTGTTTCATAACTGCTCAATCAAAAATATGTTTTATCTCTGTTAACTGATTTTACAGATCAGAAATATGTTTCACAGAATGCATCTGTGTAGTTTTTATTTGAAGATATTCTTTTTCCCAATGTAGGCCTCTTAGCGCTTAGCATGTCCAATTGCAGTTTCTACAGAAAGAGTGTTTCAGAACGGCTCAATCAAAAGTAAGGTTCAACTCTGTTAGTTGAATGCACAGAACAGGAAGAAGTTTCACAGAATGCTATTGTGTAGTTTATATTTGAATATATTCCTTTTTCCACTATTACCCTCTTAGCGCTACGAATGTCCACTTGCATTTTCTGCAGAAAGAGTGTTCAGAACTGCGCAATCAAAAGTATGGTTTAACTCTGTTAGCTTAATGAACATATCAGAAATAAGTTTCACACAATGCTTCTGTGTAGTTTTTATTTGAAGATATTATTTTTCCCAATAGAGGCCTCTTAGCGCTCAGAATGTCCAATTGCAGTTTCTACAGAAAGAGTGTTTCAGAAAGGCTCAATCAAAAGTAAGGTTCAGCTCTGTTAGTTGAATGCACAGAACAGAAAGAAGTTTCATACAATGCTTCTGTGTAGTTTATATTTGAACATATTCTTTTTTCCACTATTACCCACTTAGCGCTACGAATGTCCAGTTGCATTTTCTACAGACAGAGTGTTTCAAAACTGCTCAATCAAAAGTATGGTTTAACTCTGTTAGCTGAATGCTCAGATCAGAAAGAAGTTTCACAGAATGCTTCTGTGTAGTTTATATTTGAATATATTCCTTTTTCCACTACTACTCTCTTAGCGCTCCAAATGTCCAGTTGCATTTTCTACAGAAAGAGTGTTCAGATCTGCTCAATCAAAAGTATGGTTAAACTCTGTTAGCTGAATGCACAGATCAGAAAGAAGTTTCACAGAATGATTCTGTGTAGTTTATATTTGGAGACATTCCTTTTTCCACTATTACCCTCTTAGCGCTCCGAATCTCCACTTGCATTTTCTACAGAAAGAGTGTTTCAGAACGGCTCAATGAAAACTAAGGTTCAACACTTTTAGTTGAACAAACAGAACAGAAAGTAGTTTCACACAATTCTTCTGTGTAGTTTTTATTTGTAGACATTCTTTTTCCCAATATAGGCCTCTTAGCGCTCAGAATGTCCAATTGCAGTTTCTACAGAAAGAGTGTTTCATAACGGCTCAATCAAAAGTAAGGTTCAACTCTGTTAGTTGAATGCACAGAACAGAAAGAAGTTTCATACAATGCTTCTGTGTAGTTTATATTTGAATATATTCTTTTTTCCACTATTACCCACTTAGGGCTACGAATGTCCAGTTGCATTTTCTACAGATAGAGTGTTTCAAAACTGCTCAATCAAAAGTATGGTTTAACTCTGTTAGCTGAATGCTCAGATCAGAAAGAAGTTTGACAGAATGCTTCTGTGTAGTTTATATTTGAATATATTCCTTTTTCCACTACTACTCTCTTAGCGCTCCAAATGTCCAGTTGCATTTTCTACAGAAAGAGTGTTCAGATCTGCTGAATCAAAAGTATGGTTTAACTCTGTTAGCTGAATGCACAGATCAGAAAGAAGTTTCACAGAATGATTCTGTGTAGTTTATATTTGGAGACATTCCTTTTTCCACTATTACCCTCTTAGCGCTCCGAATGTCCACTTGCATTTTCTACAGAAAGAGTGTTTCAGAACGGCTCAATCAAAACTAAGGTTCAACTCTTTTAGTTGAACAAACAGAACAGAAAGAAGTTTCACACAATTCTTCTGTGTAGTTTTTATTTGTAGACATTCTTTTTCCCAATATAGGCCTCTTAGCGCTCAGAATGTCCAATTGCAGTTTCTACAGAAAGAGTGTTTCAGAAAGGCTCAATCAAAAGTAAGGTTCAACTCTGTTAGTTGAATGCACAGAACAGAAAGAAGTTTCATACAATGCTTCTGTGTAGTTTATATTTGAACATATTCTTTTTTCCACTATTACCCACTTAGCGCTACGAATGTCCAGTTGCATTTTCTACAGACAGAGTGTTTCAAAACTGCTCAATCAAAAGTATGGTTTAACTCTGTTAGCTGAATGCTCAGATCAGAAAGAAGTTTCACAGAATGCTTCTGTGTAGTTTATATTTGAATATATTCCTTTTTCCACTACTACGCTCTTAGCGCTCCAAATGTCCAGTTGCATTTTCTACAGAAAGAGTGTTCAGATCTGCTGAATCAAAAGTATGGTTTAACTCGGTTAGCTGAATGCACAGATCAGAAAGAAGTTTCACCGAATGATTCTGTGTAGTTTATATTTGAAGACATTCCTTTTTCCACTATTACACTCTTAGTGCTCCGAATCTCCACTTGCATTCTCTACAAAAAGAGTGTTTCATAACTGCTCAATCAAAAATATGTTTTATCTCTGTTAACTGATTTTACAGATCAGAAATATGTTTCACAGAATGCATCTGTGTAGTTTTTATTTGAAGATATTCTTTTTCCCAATGTAGGCCTCTTAGCGCTTAGCATGTCCAATTGCAGTTTCTACAGAAAGAGTGTTTCAGAACGGCTCAATCAAAAGTAAGGTTCAACTCTGTTAGTTGAATGCACAGAACAGGAAGAAGTTTCACAGAATGCTATTGTGTAGTTTATATTTGAATATATTCCTTTTTCCACTATTACCCTCTTAGCGCTACGAATGTCCACTTGCATTTTCTGCAGAAAGAGTGTTCAGAACTGCGCAATCAAAAGTATGGTTTAACTCTGTTAGCTTAATGAACATATCAGAAATAAGTTTCACACAATGCTTCTGTGTAGTTTTTATTTGAAGATATTTTTTTTCCCAATAGAGGCCTCTTAGCGCTCAGAATGTCCAATTGCAGTTTCTACAGAAAGAGTGTTTCAGAAAGGCTCAATCAAAAGTAAGGTTCAGCTCTGTTAGTTGAATGCACAGAACAGAAAGAAGTTTCATACAATGCTTCTGTGTAGTTTATATTTGAACATATTCTTTTTTCCACTATTACCCACTTAGCGCTACGAATGTCCAGTTGCATTTTCTACAGACAGAGTGTTTCAAAACTGCTCAATCAAAAGTATGGTTTAACTCTGTTAGCTGAATGCTCAGATCAGAAAGAAGTTTGACAGAATGCTTCTGTGTAGTTTATATTTGAATATATTCCTTTTTCCACTACTACTCTCTTAGCGCTCCAAATGTCCAGTTGCATTTTCTACAGAAAGAGTGTTCAGATCTGCTCAATCAAAAGTATGGTTAAACTCTGTTAGCTGAATGCACAGATCAGAAAGAAGTTTCACAGAATGATTCTGTGTAGTTTATATTTGGAGACATTCCTTTTTCCACTATTACCCTCTTAGCGCTCCGAATCTCCACTTGCATTTTCTACAGAAAGAGTGTTTCAGAACGGCTCAATCAAAACTAAGGTTCAACTCTTTTAGTTGAACAAACAGAACAGAAAGAAGTTTCACACAATTCTTCTGTGTAGTTTTTATTTGTAGACATTCTTTTTCCCAATATAGGCCTCTTAGCGCTCAGAATGTCCAATTGCAGTTTCTACAGAAAGAGTGTTTCAGAACGGCTCAATCAAAAGTAAGGTTCAACTCTGTTAGTTGAATGCACAGAACAGAAAGAAGTTTCATACAATGCTTCTGTGTAGTTTATATTTGAACATATTCTTTTTTCCACTATTACCCACTTAGCGCTACGAATGTCCAGTTGCATTTTCTACAGACAGAGTGTTTCAAAACTGCTCAATCAAAAGTATGGTTTAACTCTGTTAGCTGAATGCTCAGATCAGAAAGAAGTTTCACAGAATGCTTCTGTGTAGTTTATATTTGAATATATTCCTTTTTCCACTACTACGCTCTTAGCGCTCCAAATGTCCAGTTGCATTTTCTACAGAAAGAGTGTTCAGATCTGCTCAATCAAAAGTATGGTTTAACTCTGTTAGCTGAATGCACAGATCAGAAAGAAGTTTCACCGAATTATTCTGTGTAGTTTATATTTGAAGACATTCCTTTTTCCACTATTACCCACTTAGCGCTCCAAATCTCCACTTGCATTTTCTACAAAAAGAGTGTTTCATAACTGCTCAATCAAAAATATGTTTTATCTCTGTTAACTGAATTTACAGATCAGAAATAAGTTTCACAGAATGCATCTGTGTAGTTTTTATTTGAAGATATTCTTTTTCCCAATGTAGGCCTCTTAGCGCTTAGCATGTCCAATTGCAGTTTCTACAGAAAGAGTGTTTCAGAACGGCTCAATCAAAAGTAAGGTTCAACTCTGTTAGTTGAATGCACAGAACAGAAAGAATTTTCACAGAATGCTACTGTGTAGTTTATATTTGAATATATTCCTTTTTCCACTATTACCCTCTTAGCGCTCCAAATGTCCACTTGCATTTTCTACAGAAAGAGTGTTCAGAACTGCGCAATCAAAAGTATGGTTTAACTCTGTTAGCTTAATGAACATATCAGAAATAAGTTTCACACAATGCTTCTGTGTAGTTTTTATTTGAAGATATTATTTTTCCCAATAGAGGCCTCTTAGCGCTCAGAATGTCCAATTGCAGTTTCTACAGAAAGAGGGTTTCACAAAGGCTCAATCAAAAGTAAGGTTCAACTCTGTTAGTTGAATGCACAGAACAGAAAGAAGTTTCATACAATGCTTCTGTGTAGTTTATTTTTGAACATATTCTTTTTTCCACTATTACCCACTTAGCGCTACGAATGTCCAGTTGCATTTTCTACAGACAGAGTGTTTCAAAACTGCTCAATCAAAAGTATGGTTTAACTCTGTTAGCTGAATGCTCAGATCAGAAAGAAGTTTCACAGAATGCTTCTGTGTAGTTTATATTTGAATATATTCCTTTTTCCACTACTACTCTCTTAGCGCTCCAAATGTCCAGTTGCATTTTCTACAGAAAGAGTGTTCAGATCTGCTCAATCAAAAGTATGGTTTAACTCTGTTAGCTGAATGCACAGATCAGAAAGAAGTTTCACAGAATGATTCTGTGTAGTTTATATTTGGAGACATTCCTTTTTCCACTATTACCCTCTTAGCGCTCCGAATCTCCACTTGCATTTACTACAGAAAGAGTGTTTCAGAACGGCTCAATCAAAACTAAGGTTCAACTCTTTTAGTTGAACAAACAGAACAGAAAGAAGTTTCACACAATTCTTCTGTGTAGTTTTTATTTATAGACATTCTTTTTCCCAATATAGGCCTCTTAGCGCTCAGAATGTCCAATTGCAGTTTCTACAGAAAGAGTGTTTCAGAACGGCTCAATCAAAAGTAAGGTTCAACTCTGTTAGTTGAATGCACAGAACAGAAACAAGTTTCATACAATGCTTCTGTGTAGTTTATATTTGAACATATTCTTTTTTCCACTATTACCCACTTAGCGCTACGAATGTCCAGTTGCATTTTCTACAGACAGAGTGATTCAAAACTGCTCAATCAAAAGTATGGTTTAACTCTGTTAGCTGAATGCTCAGATCAGAAAGAAGTTTCACAGAATGCTTCTGTGTAGTTTATATTTGAATATATTCCTTTTTCCACTACTACGCTCTTAGCGCTCCAAATGTCCAGTTGCATTTTCTACAGAAAGAGTGTTCAGATCTGCTCAATCAAAGGTATGGTTTAACTCTGTTAGCTGAATGCACAGATCAGAAAGAAGTTTCACCGAATGATTCTGTGTAGTTTATATTTGAAGACATTCCTTTTTCCACTATTACCCTCTTAGCGCTCCGAATCTCCACTTGCATTTTCTACAAAAAGATTGTTTCATAACTGCTCAATCAAAAATATGTTTTATCTCTGTTAACTGAATTTACAGATCAGAAATAAGTTTCACAGAATGCATCTGTGTAGTTTTTATTTGAAGATATTCTTTTTCCCAATGTAGGCCTCTTAGCGCTTAGCATGTCCAATTGCAGTTTCTACAGAAAGAGTGTTTCAGATCGGCTCAATCAAAAGTAAGGTTCAACTCTGTTAGATGAATGCACAGAACAGAAAGAATTTTCACAGAATGCTACTGTGTAGTTTATATTTGAATATATTCCTTTTTCCACTATTACCCTCTTAGCGCTCCGAATGTCCACTTGCATTTTCTACAGAAAGAGTGTTCAGAACTGCGCAATCAAAAGTATGGTTTAACTCTGTTAGCTTAATGAACATATCAGAAATAAGTTTCACACAATGCTTCTGTGTAGTTTTTATTTGAAGATATTATTTTTCCCAATAGAGGCCTCTTAGCACTCAGAATGTCCAATTGCAGTTTCTACAGAAAGAGTGTTTCAGAAAGGCTCAATCAAAAGTAAGGTTCAGCTCTGTTAGTTGAATGCACAGAACAGAAAGAAGTTTCATACAATGCTTCTGTGTAGTTTATATTTGAACATATTCTTTTTTCCACTATTACCCACTTAGCGCTACGAATGTCCAGTTGCATTTTCTACAGACAGAGTGTTTCAAAACTGCTCAATCAAAAGTATGGTTTAACTCTGTTAGCTGAATGCTCAGATCAGAAAGAAGTTTCACAGAATGCTTCTGTGTAGTTTATATTTGAATATAATACTTTTTCCACTACTACTCTCTTAGCGCTCCAAATGTCCAGTTGCATTTTCTACAGAAAGAGTGTTCAGATCTGCTCAATCAAAAGTATGGTTTAACTCTGTTAGCTGAATGCACAGATCAGAAAGAAGTTTCACCGAATGATTCTGTGTAGTTTATATTTGAAGACATTCCTTTTTCCACTATTACCCTCTTAGCGCTCCGAATCTCCACTTCCATTTTCTACAGAAAGAGTGTTTCCGAACGGCTCAATCAAAACTAAGGTTCAACTCTTTTAGTTGAACAAACAGAACAGAAAGTAGTTTCACACAATTCTTCTGTGTAGTTTTTATTTGTAGACATTCTTTTTCCCAATATAGGCCTCTTAGCGCTCAGAATGTCCAATTGCAGTTTCTACAGAAAGAGTGTTTCAGAACGGCTCAATCAAAAGTAAGGTTCAACTCTGTTAGTTGAATGCACAGAACAGAAAGAAGTTTCATACAATGCTTCTGTGTAGTTTATATTTGAACATATTCTTTTTTCCACTATTACCCACTTAGCGCTACGAATGTCCAGTTGCATTTTCTACAGACAGAGTGTTTCAAAACTGCTCAATCAAAAGTATGGTTTAACTCTGTTAGCTGAATGCTCAGATCAGAAAGAAGTTTCACAGAATGCTTCTGTGTAGTTTATATTTGAATATATTCCTTTTTCCACTACTACGCTCTTAGCGCTCCAAATGTCCAGTTGCATTTTCTACAGAAAGAGTGTTCAGATCTGCTCAATCAAAAGTATGGTTTAACTCTGTTAGCTGAATGCACAGATCAGAAAGAAGTTTCACCGAATTATTCTGTGTAGTTTATATTTGAAGACATTCCTTTTTCCACTATTACCCTCTTAGCGCTCCGAATCTCCACTTGCATTTTCTACAAAAAGAGTGTTTCATAACTGCTCAATCAAAAATATGTTTTATCTCTGTTAACTGAATTTACAGATCAGAAATAAGTTTCACAGAATGCATCTGTGTAGTTTTTATTTGAAGATATTCTTTTTCCCAATGTAGGCCTCTTAGCGCTTAGCATGTCCAATTGCAGTTTCTACAGAAAGAGTGTTTCAGAACGGCTCAATCAAAAGTAAGGTTCAACTCTGTTAGTTGAATGCACAGAACAGAAAGAATTTTCACAGAATGCTACTGTGTAGTTTATATTTGAATATATTCCTTTTTCCACTATTACCCTCTTAGCGCTCCAAATGTCCACTTGCATTTTCTACAGAAAGAGTGTTCAGAACTGCGCAATCAAAAGTATGGTTTAACTCTGTTAGCTTAATGAACATATCAGAAATAAGTTTCACACAATGCTTCTGTGTAGTTTTTATTTGAAGATATTATTTTTCCCAATAGAGGCCTCTTAGCGCTCAGAATGTCCAATTGCAGTTTCTACAGAAAGAGGGTTTCACAAAGGCTCAATCAAAAGTAAGGTTCAACTCTGTTAGTTGAATGCACAGAACAGAAAGAAGTTTCATACAATGCTTCTGTGTAGTTTATTTTTGAACATATTCTTTTTTCCACTATTACCCACTTAGCGCTACGAATGTCCAGTTGCATTTTCTACAGACAGAGTGTTTCAAAACTGCTCAATCAAAAGTATGGTTTAACTCTGTTAGCTGAATGCTCAGATCAGAAAGAAGTTTCACAGAATGCTTCTGTGTAGTTTATATTTGAATATATTCCTTTTTCCACTACTACTCTCTTAGCGCTCCAAATGTCCAGTTGCATTTTCTACAGAAAGAGTGTTCAGATCTGCTCAATCAAAAGTATGGTTTAACTCTGTTAGCTGAATGCACAGATCAGAAAGAAGTTTCACAGAATGATTCTGTGTAGTTTATATTTGGAGACATTCCTTTTTCCACTATTACCCTCTTAGCGCTCCGAATCTCCACTTGCATTTACTACAGAAAGAGTGTTTCAGAACGGCTCAATCAAAACTAAGGTTCAACTCTTTTAGTTGAACAAACAGAACAGAAAGAAGTTTCACACAATTCTTCTGTGTAGTTTTTATTTATAGACATTCATTTTCCCAATATAGGCCTCTTAGCGCTCAGAATGTCCAATTGCAGTTTCTACAGAAAGAGTGTTTCAGAACGGCTCAATCAAAAGTAAGGTTCAACTCTGTTAGTTGAATGCACAGAACAGAAACAAGTTTCATACAATGCTTCTGTGTAGTTTATATTTGAACATATTCTTTTTTCCACTATTACCCACTTAGCGCTACGAATGTCCAGTTGCATTTTCTACAGACAGAGTGATTCAAAACTGCTCAATCAAAAGTATGGTTTAACTCTGTTAGCTGAATGCTCAGATCAGAAAGAAGTTTCACAGAATGCTTCTGTGTAGTTTATATTTGAATATATTCCTTTTTCCACTACTACGCTCTTAGCGCTCCAAATGTCCAGTTGCATTTTCTACAGAAAGAGTGTTCAGATCTGCTCAATCAAAGGTATGGTTTAACTCTGTTAGCTGAATGCACAGATCAGAAAGAAGTTTCACCGAATGATTCTGTGTAGTTTATATTTGAAGACATTCCTTTTTCCACTATTACCCTCTTAGCGCTCCGAATCTCCACTTGCATTTTCTACAAAAAGATTGTTTCATAACTGCTCAATCAAAAATATGTTTTATCTCTGTTAACTGAATTTACAGATCAGAAATAAGTTTCACAGAATGCATCTGTGTAGTTTTTATTTGAAGATATTCTTTTTCCCAATGTAGGCCTCTTAGCGCTTAGCATGTCCAATTGCAGTTTCTACAGAAAGAGTGTTTCAGATCGGCTCAATCAAAAGTAAGGTTCAACTCTGTTAGATGAATGCACAGAACAGAAAGAATTTTCACAGAATGCTACTGTGTAGTTTATATTTGAATATATTCCTTTTTCCACTATTACCCTCTTAGCGCTCCGAATGTCCACTTGCATTTTCTACAGAAAGAGTGTTCAGAACTGCGCAATCAAAAGTATGGTTTAACTCTGTTAGCTTAATGAACATATCAGAAATAAGTTTCACACAATGCTTCTGTGTAGTTTTTATTTGAAGATATTATTTTTCCCAATAGAGGCCTCTTAGCACTCAGAATGTCCAATTGCAGTTTCTACAGAAAGAGTGTTTCAGAAAGGCTCAATCAAAAGTAAGGTTCAGCTCTGTTAGTTGAATGCACAGAACAGAAAGAAGTTTCATACAATGCTTCTGTGTAGTTTATATTTGAACATATTGTTTTTTCCACTATTACCCACTTAGCGCTACGAATGTCCAGTTGCATTTTCTACAGACAGAGTGTTTCAAAACTGCTCAATCAAAAGTATGGTTTAACTCTGTTAGCTGAATGCTCAGATCAGAAAGAAGTTTCACAGAATGCTTCTGTGTAGTTTATATTTGAATATAATCCTTTTTCCACTACTACTCTCTTAGCGCTCCAAATGTCCAGTTGCATTTTCTACAGAAAGAGTGTTCAGATCTGCTCAATCAAAAGTATGGTTTAACTCTGTTAGCTGAATGCACAGATCAGAAAGAAGTTTCACCGAATGATTCTGTGTAGTTTATATTTGAAGACATTCCTTTTTCCACTATTACCCTCTTAGCGCTCCGAATCTCCACTTCCATTTTCTACAGAAAGAGTGTTTCCGAACGGCTCAATCAAAACTAAGGTTCAACTCTTTTAGTTGAACAAACAGAACAGAAAGTAGTTTCACACAATTCTTCTGTGTAGTTTTTATTTGTAGACATTCTTTTTCCCAATATAGGCCTCTTAGCGCTCAGAATGTCCAATTGCAGTTTCTACAGAAAGAGTGTTTCAGAACGGCTCAATCAAAAGTAAGGTTCAACTCTGTTAGTTGAATGCACAGAACAGAAAGAAGTTTCATACAATGCTTCTGTGTAGTTTATATTTGAACATATTCTTTTTTCCACTATTACCCACTTAGCGCTACGAATGTCCAGTTTCATTTTCTACAGACAGAGTGTTTCAAAACTGCTCAATCAAAAGTATGGTTTAACTCTGTTGGCTGAATGCTCAGATCAGAAAGAAGTTTCACAGAATGCTTCTGTGTAGTTTATATTTGAATATATTCTTTTTTCCACTACTACGCTCTTAGCGCTCCAAATGTCCAGTTGCATTTTCTACAGAAAGAGTGTTCAGATCTGCTCAATCAAAAGTATGGTTTAACTCTGTTAGCTGAATGCACAGATCAGAAAGAAGTTTCACCGAATGATTCTGTGTAGTTTATATTTGAAGATATTCCTTTTTCCACTATTACCCTCTTAGCGCTCCGAATCTCCACTTGCATTTTCTACAAAAAGAGTGTTTCATAACTGCTCAATCAAAAATATGTTTTATCTCTGTTAACTGAAGTTACAGATCAGAAATATGTTTCACAGAATGCATCTGTGTAGTTTTTATTTGAAGATATTCTTTTTCCCAATGTAGGCCTCTTAGCGCTTAGCATGTCCAATTGCAGTTTCTACAGAAAGAGTGTTTCAGAACGGCTCAATCAAAAGTAAGGTTCAACTCTGTTAGTTGAATGCACAGAACAGAAAGAATTTTCACAGAATGCTACTGTGTAGTTTATATTTGAATATATTCCTTTTTCCACTATTACCCTCTTAGCGCTCCGAATGTCCACTTGCATTTTCTACAGAAAGAGTGTTCAGAACTGCGCAATCAAAAGTATGGTTTAACTCTGTTAGCTTAATGAACATATCAGAAATAAGTTTCACACAATGCTTCTGTGTAGTTTTTATTTGAAGATATTATTTTTCCCAATAGAGGCCTCTTAGCGCTCAGAATGTCCAATTGCAGTTTCTACAGAAAGAGTGTTTCAGAAAGGCTCAATCAAAAGTAAGGTTCAACTCTGTTAGTTGAATGCACAGAACAGAAAGAAGTTTCATACAATGCTTCTGTGTAGTTTATATTTGAACATATTCTTTTTTCCACTATTACCCACTTAGCGCTACGAATGTCCAGTTGCATTTTCTACAGACAGAGTGTTTCAAAACTGCTCAATCAAAAGTATGGTTTAATTCTGTGAGCTGAATGCTCAGATCAGAAAGAAGTTTCACAGAATGCTTCTGTGTAGTTTATATTTGAATATATTCCTTTTTCCACTACTACTCTCTTAGCGCTCCAAATGTCCAGTTGCATTTTCTACAGAAAGAGTGTTCAGATCTGCTCAATCAAAAGTATGGTTTAACTCTGTTAGCTGAATGCAAAGATCAGAAAGAAGTTTCACAGAATGATTCTGTGTAGTTTATATTTGAAGACATTCCTTTTTCCACTATTACCCTCTTAGCGCTCCGAATCTCCACTTGCATTTTCTACAGAAAGAGTGTTTCAGAACGGCTCAATCAAAACTAAGGTTCAACTCTTTTAGTTGAACAAACAGAACAGAAAGAAGTTTCACACAATTCTTCTGTGTAGTTTTTATTTGTAGACATTCTTTTTCCCAATATAGGCCTCTTAGCGCTCAGAATGTCCAATTGCAGTTTCTACAGAAAGAGTGTTTCAGAACGGCTCAATCAAAAGTAAGGTTAAACTCTGTTAGTTGAATGCACAGAACAGAAAGAAGTTTCATACAATGCTTCTGTGTAGTTTATATTTGAACATATTCTTTTTTCCACTATTACCCACTTAGCGCTACGAGTGTCCAGTTGCATTTTCTACAGACAGAATGTTTCAAAACTGCTCAATCAAAAGTATGGTTTAACTCTGTTAGCTGAATGCTCAGATCAGAAAGCTGTTTCACAGAATGCTTCTGTGTAGTTTATATTTGAATATATTCCTTTTTCCACTACTACGCTCTTAGCGCTCCAAATGTCCAGTTGCATTTTCTACAGAAAGAGTGTTCAGATCTGCTCAATCAAAGGTATGGTTTAACTCTGTTAGCTGAATGCACAGATCAGAAAGAAGTTTCACCGAATGATTCTGTGTAGTTTATATTTGAAGACATTCCTTTTTCCACTATTACCCTCTTAGCGCTCCGAATCTCCACTTGCATTTTCTACAAAAAGATTGTTTCATAACTGCTCAATCAAAAATATGTTTTATCTCTGTTAACTGAATTTACAGATCAGAAATAAGTTTCACAGAATGCATCTGTGTAGTTTTTATTTGAAGA
Source organism: Symphalangus syndactylus (assembly GCF_028878055.3). Lineage (NCBI taxonomy): Eukaryota > Metazoa > Chordata > Mammalia > Primates > Hylobatidae > Symphalangus > Symphalangus syndactylus. The sequence continues at coordinate 152,490,742 of NC_072430.2, read as the reverse complement.
TATTCTTTTTCCCAATGTAGGCCTCTTAGCGCTTAGCATGTCCAATTGCAGTTTCTACAGAAAGAGTGTTTCAGATCGGCTCAATCAAAAGTAAGGTTCAACTCTGTTAGATGAATGCACAGAACAGAAAGAATTTTCACAGAATGCTACTGTGTAGTTTATATTTGAATATATTCCTTTTTCCACTATTACCCTCTTAGCGCTCCGAATGTCCACTTGCATTTTCTACAGAAAGAGTGTTCAGAACTGCGCAATCAAAAGTATGGTTTAACTCTGTTAGCTTAATGAACATATCAGAAATAAGTTTCACACAATGCTTCTGTGTAGTTTTTATTTGAAGATATTATTTTTCCCAATAGAGGCCTCTTAGCACTCAGAATGTCCAATTGCAGTTTCTACAGAAAGAGTGTTTCAGAAAGGCTCAATCAAAAGTAAGGTTCAGCTCTGTTAGTTGAATGCACAGAACAGAAAGAAGTTTCATACAATGCTTCTGTGTAGTTTATATTTGAACATATTCTTTTTTCCACTATTACCCACTTAGCGCTACGAATGTCCAGTTGCATTTTCTACAGACAGAGTGTTTCAAAACTGCTCAATCAAAAGTATGGTTTAACTCTGTTAGCTGAATGCTCAGATCAGAAAGAAGTTTCACAGAATGCTTCTGTGTAGTTTATATTTGAATATAATCCTTTTTCCACTACTACTCTCTTAGCGCTCCAAATGTCCAGTTGCATTTTCTACAGAAAGAGTGTTCAGATCTGCTCAATCAAAAGTATGGTTTAACTCTGTTAGCTGAATGCACAGATCAGAAAGAAGTTTCACCGAATGATTCTGTGTAGTTTATATTTGAAGACATTCCTTTTTCCACTATTACCCTCTTAGCGCTCCGAATCTCCACTTCCATTTTCTACAGAAAGAGTGTTTCCGAACGGCTCAATCAAAACTAAGGTTCAACTCTTTTAGTTGAACAAACAGAACAGAAAGTAGTTTCACACAATTCTTCTGTGTAGTTTTTATTTGTAGACATTCTTTTTCCCAATATAGGCCTCTTAGCGCTCAGAATGTCCAATTGCAGTTTCTACAGAAAGAGTGTTTCAGAACGGCTCAATCAAAAGTAAGGTTCAACTCTGTTAGTTGAATGCACAGAACAGAAAGAAGTTTCATACAATGCTTCTGTGTAGTTTATATTTGAACATATTCTTTTTTCCACTATTACCCACTTAGCGCTACGAATGTCCAGTTTCATTTTCTACAGACAGAGTGTTTCAAAACTGCTCAATCAAAAGTATGGTTTAACTCTGTTGGCTGAATGCTCAGATCAGAAAGAAGTTTCACAGAATGCTTCTGTGTAGTTTATATTTGAATATATTCTTTTTTCCACTACTACGCTCTTAGCGCTCCAAATGTCCAGTTGCATTTTCTACAGAAAGAGTGTTCAGATCTGCTCAATCAAAAGTATGGTTTAACTCTGTTAGCTGAATGCACAGATCAGAAAGAAGTTTCACCGAATGATTCTGTGTAGTTTATATTTGAAGATATTCCTTTTTCCACTATTACCCTCTTAGCGCTCCGAATCTCCACTTGCATTTTCTACAAAAAGAGTGTTTCATAACTGCTCAATCAAAAATATGTTTTATCTCTGTTAACTGAAGTTACAGATCAGAAATATGTTTCACAGAATGCATCTGTGTAGTTTTTATTTGAAGATATTCTTTTTCCCAATGTAGGCCTCTTAGCGCTTAGCATGTCCAATTGCAGTTTCTACAGAAAGAGTGTTTCAGAACGACTCAATCAAAAGTAAGGTTCAACTCTGTTAGTTGAATGCACAGAACAGAAAGAATTTTCACAGAATGCTACTGTGTAGTTTATATTTGAATATATTCCTTTTTCCACTATTACCCTCTTAGCGCTCCGAATGTCCACTTGCATTTTCTACAGAAAGAGTGTTCAGAACTGCGCAATCAAAAGTATGGTTTAACTCTGTTAGCTTAATGAACATATCAGAAATAAGTTTCACACAATGCTTCTGTGTAGTTTTTATTTGAAGATATTATTTTTCCCAATAGAGGCCTCTTAGCGCTCAGAATGTCCAATTGCAGTTTCTACAGAAAGAGTGTTTCAGAAAGGCTCAATCAAAAGTAAGGTTCAACTCTGTTAGTTGAATGCACAGAACAGAAAGAAGTTTCATACAATGCTTCTGTGTAGTTTATATTTGAACATATTCTTTTTTCCACTATTACCCACTTAGCGCTACGAATGTCCAGTTGCATTTTCTACAGACAGAGTGTTTCAAAACTGCTCAATCAAAAGTATGGTTTAACTCTGTGAGCTGAATGCTCAGATCAGAAAGAAGTTTCACAGAATGCTTCTGTGTAGTTTATATTTGAATATATTCCTTTTTCCACTACTACTCTCTTAGCGCTCCAAATGTCCAGTTGCATTTTCTACAGAAAGAGTGTTCAGATCTGCTCAATCAAAAGTATGGTTTAACTCTGTTAGCTGAATGCAAAGATCAGAAAGAAGTTTCACAGAATGATTCTGTGTAGTTTATATTTGAAGACATTCCTTTTTCCACTATTACCCTCTTAGCGCTCCGAATCTCCACTTGCATTTTCTACAGAAAGAGTGTTTCAGAACGGCTCAATCAAAACTAAGGTTCAACTCTTTTAGTTGAACAAACAGAACAGAAAGAAGTTTCACACAATTCTTCTGTGTAGTTTTTATTTGTAGACATTCTTTTTCCCAATATAGGCCTCTTAGCGCTCAGAATGTCCAATTGCAGTTTCTACAGAAAGAGTGTTTCAGAACGGCTCAATCAAAAGTAAGGTTAAACTCTGTTAGTTGAATGCACAGAACAGAAAGAAGTTTCATACAATGCTTCTGTGTAGTTTATATTTGAACATATTCTTTTTTCCACTATTACCCACTTAGCGCTACGAGTGTCCAGTTGCATTTTCTACAGACAGAATGTTTCAAAACTGCTCAATCAAAAGTATGGTTTAACTCTGTTAGCTGAATGCTCAGATCAGAAAGCTGTTTCACAGAATGCTTCTGTGTAGTTTATATTTGAATATATTCCTTTTTCCACTACTACGCTCTTAGCGCTCCAAATGTCCAGTTGCATTTTCTACAGAAAGAGTGTTCAGATCTGCTCAATCAAAAGTATGGTTTAACTCTGTTAGCTGAATGCACAGATCAGAAAGAAGTTTCACCGAATGATTCTGTGTAGTTTATATTTGAAGACATTCCTTTTTCCAGTATTACCCTCTTAGCGCTCCGAATCTCCACTTCCATTTTCCACAAAAAGAGTGTTTCATAACTGCTCAATCAAAAATATGTTTTATCTCTGTTAACTGAATTTACAGATCAGAAATAAGTTTCACAGAATGCATCTGTGTAGTTTTTATTTGAAGATATTCTTTTTCCCAATGTAGGCCTCTTAGCGCTTAGCATGTGCAATTGCAGTTTCTACAGATAGAGTGTTTCAGAACGGCTCAATCAAAAGTAAGGTTCAACTCTGTTAGTTGAATGCACAGAACAGAAAGAATTTTCACAGAATGCTACTGTGTAGTTTATATTTGTATATATTCCTTTTTCCACTATTACCCTCTTAGCGCTCCGAATGTCCACTTGCATTTTCTACAGAAAGAGTGTTCAGAACTGCGCAATCAAAAGTATGGTTTAACTCTGTTAGCTTAATGAACATATCAGAAATAAGTTTCTCACAATGCTTCTGTGTAGTTTTTATTTGAAGATATTATTTTTCCCAATAGAGGCCTCTTAGTGCTCAGAATGTCCAATTGCAGTTTCTACAGAAAGAGTGTTTCAGAAAGGCTCAATCAAAAGTAAGGTTCAACTCTGTTAGTTGAATGCACAGAACAGAAAGAAGTTTCATACAATGCTTCTGTGTAGTTTATATTTGAACATATTCTTTTTTCCACTATTACCCACTTAGTGCTACGAATGTCCAGTTGCATTTTTTAGAGACAGAGAGTTTCAAAACTGCTCAATCAAAAGTATGGTTTAACTCTGTTAGCTGAATGCTCAGATCAGAAAGAAGTTTCACAGAATGCTTCTGTGTAGTTTATATTTGAATATATTCCTTTTTCCACTACTACTCTCTTAGCGCTCCAAATGTCCAGTTGCATTTTCTACAGAAAGAGTGTTCAGATCTGCTCAATCAAAAGTATGGTTTAACTCTGTTAGCTGAATGCACAGATCAGAAAGAAGTTTCACAGAATGATTCTGTGTAGTTTATATTTGGAGACATTCCTTTTTCCACTATTACCCTCTTAGCGCTCCGAATCTCCAGTTGCATTTTCTACAGAAAGAGTGTTTCAGAACGGCTCAATCAAAACTAAGGTTCAACTCTTTTAGTTGAACAAACAGAACAGAAAGTAGTTTCACACAGTTCTTCTGTGTAGTTTTTATTTGTAGACATTCTTTTTCCCAATATAGGCCTCTTAGCGCTCAGAATGTCCAATTGCAGTTTCTACAGAAAGAGTGTTTCAGAACGGCTCAATCAAAAGTAAGGTTCAACTCTGTTAGTTGAATGCACAGAACAGAAAGAAGTTTCATACAATGCTTCTGTGTAGTTTATATTTGAACATATTCTTTTTTCCACTATTACCCACTTAGCGCTACGAATGTCCAGTTGCATTTTCTACAGACAGAGTGTTTCAAAACTGCTCAATCAAAAGTATGGTTTAACTCTGTTAGCTGAATGCTCAGATCAGAAAGAAGTTTCACAGAATGCTTCTGTGTAGTTTATATTTGAATATATTCCTTTTTCCACTACTACTCTCTTAGCGCTCCAAATGTCCAGTTGCGTTTTCTACAGAAAGAGTGTTCAGATCTGCTCAATCAAAAGTACGGTTTAACTCTGTTAGCTGAATGCACAGATCAGAAAGAAGTTTCACCGAATGATTCTGTGTAGTTTATATTTGAAGACATTCCTTTTTCCGCTATTACCCTCTTAGCGCTCCGAATCTCCACTTGCATTTTCTACAAAAAGAGTGTTTCATAACTGCTCAATCAAAAATATGTTTTATCTCTGTTAACTGAATTTACAGATCAGAAATAAGTTTCACAGAATGCATCTGTGTAGTTTTTATTTGAAGATATTCTTTTTACCAATGTAGGCCTCTTAGCGCTTAGCATGTCCAATTGCAGTTTCAACAGAAAGAGTGTTTCAGAACGGCTCAATCAAAACTAAGGTTCAACTCTGTTAGTTGAATGCACAGAACAGAAAGAATTTTCACAGAATGCTACTGTGTAGTTTATATTTGAATATATTCCTTTTTCCACTATTACCCTCTTAGCGCTCCGAATGTCCACTTGCATTTTCTACAGAAAGAGTGTTCAGAACTGCGCAATCAAAAGTATGGTTTAACTCTGTTAGCTTAATGAACATATCAGAAATAAGTTTCACACAATGCTGCTGTGTAGTTTTTATTTGAAGATATTATTTTTCCCAATAGAGGCCTCTTAGTGCTCAGAATGTCGAATTGCAGTTTCTTCAGAAAGAGTGTTTCAGAAAGGCTCAATCAAAAGTAAGGTTCAACTCTGTTAGTTGAATGCACAGAACAGAAAGAAGTTTCATACAATGCTTCTGTGTAGTTTATATTTGAACATATTCTTTTTTCCACTATTACCCACTTAGCGCTACGAATGTCCAGTTGCATTTTCTACAGACAGAGTGTTTCAAAGCTGCTCAATCAAAAGTATGGTTTAACTCTGTTAGCTGAATGCTCAGATCAGAAAGAAGTTTCACAGAATGCTTCTGTGTAGTTTATATTTGAATATATTCCTTTTTCCACTACTACTCTCTTAGCGCTCCAAATGTCCAGTTGCATTTTCTACAGAAAGAGTGTTCAGATCTGCTCAATCAAAAGTATGGTTTAACTCTGTTAGCTGAATGCACAGATCAGAAAGAAGTTTCACAGAATGATTCTGTGTAGTTTATATTTGGAGACATTCCTTTTTCCACTATTACCCTCTTAGCACTCCGAATCTCCACTTGCATTTTCTACAGAAAGAGTGTTTAAGAACGGCTCAATCAAAACTAAGGTTCAACTCTTTTAGTTGAACAAAGAGAACAGAAAGAAGTTTCACACAATTCTTCTGTGTAGTTTTTATTTGTAGACATTCTTTTTCCCAATATAGTCCTCTTAGCGCTCAGAATGTCCAATTGCAGTTTCTACAGAAAGAGTGTTTCAGAACGGCTCAATCAAAAGTAAGGTTCAACTCTGTTAGTTGAATGCACAGAACAGAAAGTAGTTTCATACAATGCTTCTGTGTAGTTTATATTTGAACATATTCTTTTTTCCACTATTACCCACTTAGCGCTACGAATGTCCAGTTGCATTTTCTACAGACAGAGTGTTTCAAAACTGCTCAATCAAAAGCATGGTTTAACTCTGTTAGCTGAATGCTCAGATCAGAAAGAAGTTTCACAGAATGCTTCTGTGTAGTTTATATTTGAATATATTCCTTTTTCCACTACTACGCTCTTAGCGCTCCAAATGTCCAGTTGCATTTTCTACAGAAAGAGTGTTCAGATCTGCTCAATCAAAAGTATGGTTTAACTCTGTTAGCTGAATGCACAGATCAGAAAGAAGTTTCACCGAATGATTCTGTGTAGTTTATATTTGAAGACATTCCTTTTTCCACTATTACCCTCTTAGCGCTCCGAATCTCCACTTGCATTTTCTACAAAAAGAGTGTTTCATAACTCCTCAATCAAAAATATGTTTTATCTCTGTTAACTGAATATACACACCAGAAATAAGTTTCACAGAATGCATCTGTGTAGTTTTTATTTGAAGATATTCTTTTTCCCAATGTAGGCCTCTTAGCCCTTAGCATGTCCAATTGCAGTTTCTACAGAAAGAGTGTTTCAGAACGGCTCAATCAAAAGTAAGGTTCAACTCTGTTAGTTGAATGCACAGAACAGAAAGAATTTTCACAGAATGCTACTGTGTTGTTTATATTTGAATATATTCCTTTTTCCACTATTACCCTCTTAGCGCTCCGAATGTCCACTTGCATTTTCTACAGAAAGAGTGTTCAGAACTGCGCAATCCAAAGTATGGTTTAACTCTGTTAGCTTAATGAACATATCAGAAATAAGTTTCACACAATGCTTCTCTGTAGTTTTTATTTGAAGATATTATTATTCCCAATAGAGGCCTCTTAGCGCTCAGAATGTCCAATTGCAGTTTCTACAGAAAGAGTATTTCAGAAAGGCTCAATCAAAAGTAAGGTTCAACTCTGTTAGTTGAATGCACAGAACAAAAAGAAGTTTCATACAATGCTTCTGTGTAGTTTATATTTGAACATACTCTTTTTTCCACTATTACCCACTTAGCGCTACGAATGTCCAGTTGCATTTTCTACAGACAGAGTGTTTCAAAACTGCTCAATCAAAAGTATGGTTTAACTCTGTTAGCTGAATGCTCAGATCAGAAAGAAGTTTCACAGAATGCTTCTGTGTAGTTTATATTTGAATATATTCCTTTTTCCACTACTACTCTCTTAGCGCTCCAAATGTCCAGTTGCATTTTCTACAGAAAGAGTGTTCAGATCTGCTCAATCAAAGTATGGTTTAACTCTGTTAGCTGAATGCACAGATCAGAAAGAAGTTTCACAGAATGATTCTGTGTAGTTTATATTTGGAGACATTCCTTTTTCCACTATTACCCTCTTAGCGCTCCGAATCTCCACTTGCATTTTCTACAGAAAGTGTGTTTCAGAACGGCTCAATCAAAACTAAGGTTCAACTCTTTTAGTTGAACAAACAGAACAGAAAGAAGTTTCACACAATTCTTCTGTGTAGTTTTTATTTGTAGACATTCTTTTTCCCAATATAGGCCTCTTAGCGCTCAGAATGTCCAATTGCAGTTTCTACAGAAAGAGTGTTTCAGAACGGCTCAATCAAAAGTAAGGTTCAACTCTGTTAGTTGAATGCACAGAACAGAAAGAAGTTTCATACAATGCTTCTGTGTAGTTTATATTTGAACATATTCTTTTTTCCACTATTACCCACTTAGCGCTACGAATGTCCAGTTGCATTTTCTACAGACAGAGTGTTTCAAAACAGCTCAATCAAAAGTATGGTTTAACACTGTTAGCTGAATGCTCAGATCAGAAAGAAGTTTCACAGAATGCTTCTGTGTAGTTTATATTTGAATATATTCCTTTTTCCACTACTACGCTCTTAGCGCTCCAAATGTCCAGTTGCATTTTCAACAGAAAGAGTGTTCAGATCTGCTCAATCAAAAGTATGGTTTAACTCTGTTAGCTGAATGCACAGATCAGAAAGAAGTTTCACCGAATGATTCTGTGTAGTTTATATTTGAAGACATTCCTTTTTCCACTATTACCCTCTTAGCGCTCCGAATCTCCACTTGCATTTTCTACAAAAAGAGTGTTTCATAACTGCTCAATCAAAAATATGTTTTATCTCTGTTAACTGAATTTACAGATCAGAAATAAGTTTCACAGAATGCATCTGTGTAGTTTTTATTTGAAGATATTCTTTTTCCCAATGTAGGCCTCTTAGCGCTTAGCATGTCCAATTGCAGTTTCTACAGAAAGAGTGTTTCAGAACGGCTCAATCAAAAGTAAGGTTCAACTCTGTTAGTTGAATGCACAGAACAGAAAGAATTTTCACAGAATGCTACTGTAGTTTATATTTGAATATATTCCTTTTTACACTATTACCCTCTTAGCGCTCCGAATGTCCACTTGCATTTTCTACAGAAAGAGTGTTCAGTACTGCGCAATCAAAAGTATGGTTTAAATCTGTTAGCTTAATGAACATATCAGAAATAAGTTTAACACAATGCTTCTGTGTAGTTTTTATTTGAAGATATTATTTTTCCCAATAGAGGCCTCTTAGCGCTCAGAATGTCCAATTGCAGTTTCTACAGAAAGAGTGTTTCAGAACGGCTCAATCAAATGTAAGGTTCAACTCTGTTAGTTGAATGCACAGAACAGAAAGAAGTTTCATACAATGCTTCTGTGTAGTTTATATTTGAACATATTCTTTTTTCCACTATTACCCACTTAGCGCTACGAATGTCCAGTTGCATTTTCTACAGACAGAGTGTTTCAAAACTGCTCAATCAAAAGTATGGTTTAACTCTGTTAGCTGAATGCTCAGATAAGAAAGAAGTTTCACGGAATGCTTCTGTGTAGTTTATATTTGAATATATTCCTTTTTCCACTACTACTCTCTTAGCGCTCCAAATGTCCAGTTGCATTTTCTACAGAAAGAGTGTTCAGATCTGCTCAATCAAAAGTATGGTTTAAATCTGTTAGCTGAATGCACAGATCAGAAAGAAGTTTCACAGAATGATTCTGTGTAGTTTATATTTGGAGACATTCCTTTTTCCACTATAACCCTCTTAGCGCTCCGAATCTCCACTTGCATTTTCTACAGAAAGAGTGTTTCAGAACGGCTCAATCAAAACTAAGGTTCAACTCTTTTAGTTGAACAAACAGAACAGAAAGAAGTTTCACACAATTCTTCTGTGTAGTTTTTATTTGTAGACATTCTTTTTCCCAATATAGGCCTCTTATCGCTCAGAATGTCCAATTGTAGTTTCTACAGATAGAGTGTATCAGAACGGCTCAATCAAAAGTAAGGTTCAACTCTGTTAGTTGAATGCACAGAACAGAAAGAAGTTTCATACAATGCTTCTGTGTAGTTTATATTTGAACATATTCTTTTTTCCACTATTACCCACTTAGCGCTACGAATGTCCAGTTGCATTTTCTACAGACAGAGTGTTTCAAAACTGCTCAATCAAAAGTATGGTTTAACTCTGTTAGCTGAATGCTCAGATCAGAAAGAAGTTTCACAGAATGCTTCTGTGTAGTTTATATTTGAATATATTCCTTTTTCCACTACTACGCTCTTAGCGCTCCAAATGTCCAGTTGCGTTTTCTACAGAAAGAGTGTTCAGATCTGCTCAATCAAAAGTACGGTTTAACTCTGTTAGCTGAATGCACAGATCAGAAAGAAGTTTCACCGAATGATTCTGTGTAGTTTATATTTGAAGACATTCCTTTTTCCACTATTACCCACTTAGCGCTCCGAATCTCCACTTGCATTTTCTGCAAAAAGAGTGTTTCATAACTGCTTAATCAAAAATATGTTTTATCTCTGTTAACTGAATTTACCGATCAGAAATAAGTTTCACAGAATGCATCTGTGTATTTTTTATTTGAAGATATTCTTTTTCCCAATGTAGGCCTCTTAGCGCTTAGCATGTCCAATTGCAGTTTCTACAGAAAGAGTGTTTCAGAACGGCTCAATCAAAAGTAAGGTTCAACTCTGTTAGTTGAATGCACAGAACAGAAAGAATTTTCACAGAATGCTACTGTGGAGTTTATATTTGAATATATTCCTTTTTCCACTATTACCCTCTTAGCGCTCCGAATGTCCACTTGCATTTTCTACAGAAAGAGTGTTCAGAACTGCGCAATCAAAAGTATGGTTTAACTCTGTTAGCTTAATGAACATATCAGAAATAAGTTTCACACAATGCTTCTGTGTAGTTTTTATTTGAAGATATTATTTTTCCCAATATAGGCCTCTTAGCGCTCAGAATGTCCAATTGCAGTTTCTACAGAAAGAGTGTTTCAGAAAGGCTCAATCAAAAGTAAGGTTCAACTCTGTTAGTTGAATGCACAGAACAGAAAGAAGTTTCATACAATGCTTCTGTGTAGTTTATATTTGAACATATTCTTTTTTCCACTATTACCCACTTAGCGCTACGAATGTCCAGTTGCATTTTCTACAGAAAGAGTGTTCAGATCTGCTCAATCAAAAGTATGGTTTAACTCTGTTAGCTGAATGCACAGATCAGAAAGAAGTTTCACCGAGTGATTCTGTGTAGTTTATATTTGAAGACATTCCTTTTTCCACTATTACCCTCTTAGCGCTCCGAATCTCCACTTGCATTTTCTACAAAAAGAGTGTTTCATAACTGCTCAATCAAAAATATGTTTTATCTCTGTTAACTGAATTTACCGATCAGAAATAAGTTTCACAGAATGCATCTGTGTAGTTTTTATTTGAAGATATTCTTTTTCCCAATGTAGGCCTCTAAGCGCTTAGCATGTCCAATTGCAGTTTCTACAGAAAGAGTGTTTCAGAACGGCTCAATCAAAAGTAAGGTTCAACTCTGTTAGTTGAATGCACAGAACAGAAAGAATTTTCACAGAATGCTACTGTGTAGTTTATATTTGAATATATTCCTTTTTCCACTATTACCCTCTTAGCGCTCCGAATGTCCACTTGCATTTTCTACAGAAAGAGTGTTCAGAACTGCGCAATCAAAAGTATGGTTTAACTCTGTTAGCTTAATGAACATATCAGAAATAAGTTTCACACAATGCTTCTGTGTAGTTTTTATTTGAAGATATTTTTTTTCCCAATAGAGGCCTCTTAGCGCTCAGAATGTCCAATTGCAGTTTCTACAGAAAGAGTGTTTCAGAAAGGCTCAATCAAATGTAAGGTTCAACTCTGTTAGTTGAATGCACAGAACAGAAAGAAGTTTCATAGAATGCTTCTGTGTAGTTTATATTTGAACATATTCTTTTTTCCACTATTACCTACTTAGCGCTACGAATGTCCAGTTGCATTTTCTACAGACAGAGTGTTTCAAAACTGCTCAATCAAAAGTATGGTTTAACTCTGTTAGCTGAATGCTCAGATCAGAAAGAAGTTTCACAGAATGCTTCTGTGTAGTTTATATTTGAATATATTCATTTTTCCACTACTACTCTCTTAGCGCTCCAAATGTCCAGTTGCATTTTCTACAGAAAGAGTGTTCAGATCTGCTCAATCAAAAGTATGGTTTAACTCTGTTAGCTGAATGCACAGATCACAAAGAAGTTTCACAGAATGATTCTGTGTAGTTTGTATTTGGAGACATTACTTTTTCCCCTATTACCCTCTTAGCGCTCCGAATCTCCACTTGCATTTTCTACAGAAAGACTGTTACAGAACGGCTCAATCAAAACTAAGGTTCAACTCATTTAGTTGAACAAACAGAACAGAAAGAAGTTTCACACAATTCTTCTGTGTAGTTTTTATTTGTAGACATTTTTTTTCCCAATATAGGCCTCTTAGCGCTCAGAATGTCCAATTGCAGTTTCTACAGAAAGAGTGTTTCAGAACGGCTCAATCAAAAGTAAGGTTCAACTCTGTTAGTTGAATGCACAAAACAGAAAGAAGTTTCATACAATGCTTCTGTGTAGTTTATATTTGAACATATTCTTTTTTCCACTATTACCCACTTAGCGCTACGAATGTCCAGTTGCATTTTCTACAGACAGAGTGTTTCAAAACTGCTCAATCAAAAGTATGGTTTAACTCTGTTAGCTGAATGCTCAGATCAGAAAGAAGTTTCACAGAATGCTTCTGTGTAGTTTATATTTGAATATATTCCTTTTTCCACCACTACGCTCTTAGCGCTCCAAATGTCCAGTTGCATTTTCTACAGAAAGAGTGTTCAGATCTGCTCAATCAAAAGTATGGTTTAACTCTGTTAGCTGAATGCACAGATCAGAAAGATGTTTCACCGAATGATTCTGTGTAGTTTATATTTGAAGACATTCCTTTTTCCACTATTACCCTCTTAGCGCTCCGAATCTCCACTTGCATTTTCTACAAAAAGAGTGTTTCATAACTGCTCAATCAAAAATATGTTTTATCTCTGTTAACTGAATTTACAGATCAGAAATAAGTTTCACAGAATGCATCTGTGTAGTTTTTATTTGAAGATATTCTTTTTCCCAATGTAGGCCTCTTAGCGCTTAGCATGTCCAATTGCAGTTTCTACAGAAAGAGTGTTTCGGAACGGCTCAATCAAAAGTAAGGTTCAATTCTGTTAGTTGAATGCACAGAACAGAAAGAATTTTCACAGAATGCTACCGTGTAGTTTATATTTGAATATATTCCTTTTTCCACTGTTACCCTCTTAGCGCTCCGAATGTCCACTTGCATTTTCTACAGAAAGAGTGTTCAGAACTGCGCAATCAAAAGTATGGTTTAACTCTGTTAGCTTAATGAACATATCAGAAATAAGTTTCACACAATGCTTCTGTGTAGTTTTTATTTGAAGATTTTATTTTTCCCAATAGAGGCCTCTTCGCGCTCAGAATGTCCAATTGCAGTTTCTACAGAAAGAGTTTTTCAGAAAGTCTCAATTAAAAGTAAGGTTCAACTTTGTTAGTTGAATGCACAGAACAGAAAGAAGTTTCATACAATGCTTCTGTGTAGTTTATATTTGAACATATTATTTTTTCCACTATTACACACTTAGCGCTACGAATGTCCAGTTGCATTTTCTACAGACAGAGTGTTTCAAAACTGCTCAATCAAAAGTATGGTTTAACTCTGTTAGCTGAATGCTCAGATCAGAAAGAAGTTTCACAGAATGCTTCTGTGTAGTTTATATTTGAATATAGTCCTTTTTCCACTACTATGCTCTTAGCGCTCCAAATGTCCAGTTGCATTTTCTACAGAAAGAGTGTTCAGATCTGCTCAATCAAAAGTATGGTTTAACTCTGTTAGCTGAATGCACAGATCAGAAAGAAGTTTCACCGAATGATTCTGTGTAGTTTATATTTGAAGATATTCCTTTTCCACTATTAAACTCTTAGCGCTCCGAATCTCCACTTGCATTTTCTACAAAAAGAGTGTTTCATAACTGCTCAATCAAAAATATGTTTTATCTCTGTTAACTGAATTTACAGATCAGAAATAAGTTTCACAGAATGCATCTGTGTAGTTTGTATTTGAAGATATTCTTTTTCCCAATGTAGGCCTCTTAGCGCTTAGCATGTCCAATTGCAGTTTCTACAGAAAGAGTGTTTCAGAACGGCTCAATCAAAAGTAAGGTTCAACTCTGTTAGCTGAATGCACAGAACAGAAAGAATTTTCACAGAATGCTACTGTGTATTTTATATTTGAATATATTCCTTTTTCCACTATTACCCTCTTAGCGCTCCGAATGTCCACTTGCATTTTCTACAGAAAGAGTGTTCAGAACTGTGCAATCAAAAGTATGGTTTAACTCTGTTAGCTTAAGGAACATATCAGAAATAAGTTTCACACAATGCTTCTGTGTAGTTTTTATTTGAAGATATTATTTTTCCCAATAGAGGCCTCTTAGCGCTCAGAATGTCCAATTGCAGTTTCTACAGAAAGAGTGTTTCAGAAAGGCTCAATCAAATGTAAGGTTCAACTCTGTTAGTTGAATGCACAGAACAGAAAGAAGTTTCATACAATGCTTCTGTGTAGTTTATATTTGAACATATTCTTTTTTCCACTATTACCTACTTAGCGCTACGAATGTCCAGTTGCATTTTCTACAGACAGAGTGTTTCAAAACTGCTCAATCAAAAGTATGGTTTAACTCCGTTAGCTGAATGCTCAGATCAGAAAGAAGTTTCACAGAATGCTTCTGTGTAGTTTATATTTGAATATATTCATTTTTCCACTACTATTCTCTTAGCGCTCCAAATGTCCAGTTGCATTTTCTACAGAAAGAGTGTTCAGATCTGCTCAATCAAAAGTATGGTTTAACTCTGTTAGCTGAATGCACAGATCAGAAAGAAGTTTCACAGAATGATTCTGTGTAGTTTATATTTGGAGACATTCCTTTTTCCACTATTACCCTCTTAGCGCTCCGAATCTCCACTTGCATTTTCTACAGAAAGACTGTTACAGAACGGCTCAATCAAAACTAAGGTTCAACTCTTTTAGTTGAACAAACAGAACAGAAAGAAGTTTCACACAATTCTTCTGTGTAGTTTTTATTTGTAGACATTCTTTTTCCCAATATAGGCCTCTTAGCGCTCACAATGTCCAATTGCAGTTTCTACAGAAAGAGTGTTTCAGAACGGCTCAATCAAAAGTAAGGTTCAACTCTGTTAGTTGAATGCACAGAACAGAAAGAAGTTTCATACAATGCTTCTGTGTAGTTTATATTTGAATATATTCTTTTTTCCACTATTACCCACTTAGCGCTACGAATGTCCAGTTGCATTTTCTACAGACAGAGTGTTTCAAAACTGCTCAATCAAAAGTATGGTTTAACTCTGTTAGCTGAATGCTCAGATCAGAAAGAAGTTTCACAGAATGCTTCTGTGTAGTTTATATTTGAATATATTCCTTTTTCCACTACTACGCTCTTAGCGCTCCAAATGTCCAGTTGCATTTTCTACAGAAAGAGTGTTCAGATCTGCTCAATCAAAAGTATGGTTTAACTCTGTTAGCTGAATGCACAGATCAGAAAGAAGTTTCACCGAATGATTCTGTGTAGTTTATATTTGAAGACATTCCTTTTTCCACTATTACCCTCTTAGCGCTCCGAATCTCCACTTGCATTTTCTACAAAAAGAGTGTTTCATAACTGCTCAATCAAAAATATGTTTTATCTCTGTTAACTGAATTT
This sequence comes from Symphalangus syndactylus, assembly GCF_028878055.3. NCBI lineage: Eukaryota > Metazoa > Chordata > Mammalia > Primates > Hylobatidae > Symphalangus > Symphalangus syndactylus. The sequence continues at coordinate 152,475,266 of NC_072430.2, read as the reverse complement.
ACCGATCAGAAATAAGTTTCACAGAATGCATCTGTGTAGTTTTTATTTGAAGATATTCTTTTTCCCAATGTAGGCCTCTAAGCGCTTAGCATGTCCAATTGCAGTTTCTACAGAAAGAGTGTTTCAGAACGGCTCAATCAAAAGTAAGGTTCAACTCTGTTAGTTGAATGCACAGAACAGAAAGAATTTTCACAGAATGCTACTGTGTAGTTTATATTTGAATATATTCCTTTTTCCACTATTACCCTCTTAGCGCTCCGAATGTCCACTTGCATTTTCTACAGAAAGAGTGTTCAGAACTGCGCAATCAAAAGTATGGTTTAACTCTGTTAGCTTAAGGAACATATCAGAAATAAGTTTCACACAATGCTTCTGTGTAGTTTTTATTTGAAGATATTTTTTTTCCCAATAGAGGCCTCTTAGCGCTCAGAATGTCCAATTGCAGTTTATACAGAAAGAGTGTTTCAGAAAGGCTCAATCAAATGTAAGGTTCAACTCTGTTAGTTGAATGCACAGAACAGAAAGAAGTTTCATACAATGCTTCTGTGTAGTTTATATTTGAACATATTCTTTTTTCCACTATTACCTACTTAGCGCTACGAATGTCCAGTTGCATTTTCTACAGACAGAGTGTTTCAAAACTGCTCAATCAAAAGTATGGTTTAACTCTGTTAGCTGAATGCTCAGATCAGAAAGAAGTTTCACAGAATGCTTCTGTGTAGTTTATATATGAATATATTCATTTTTCCACTACTACTCTCTTAGCGCTCCAAATGTCCAGTTGCATTTTCTACAGAAAGAGTGTTCAGATCTGCTCAATCAAAAGTATGGTTTAACTCTGTTAGCTGAATGCACAGATCACAAAGAAGTTTCACAGAATGATTCTGTGTAGTTTATATTTGGAGACATTCCTTTTTCCCCTATTACCCTCTTAGCGCTCCGAATCTCCACTTGCATTTTCTACAGAGAGACTGTTACAGAACGGCTCAATCAAAACTAAGGTTCAACTCATTTAGTTGAACAAACAGAACAGAAAGAAGTTTCACACAATTCTTCTGTGTAGTTTTTATTTGTAGACATTCTTTTTCCCAATATAGGCCTCTTAGCGCTCAGAATGTCCAATTGCAGTTTCTACAGAAAGAGTGTTTCAGAACGGCTCAATCAAAAGTAAGGTTCAACTCTGTTAGTTGAATGCACAGAACAGAAAGAAGTTTCATACAATGCTTCTGTGTAGTTTATATTTGAACATATTCTTTTTTCCACTATTACCCACTTAGCGCTACGAATGTCCAGTTGCATTTTCTACAAAAAGAGTGTTTCATAACTGCTCAATCAAAAATATGTTTTATCTCTGTTAACTGAATTTACAGATCAGAAATAAGTTTCACAGAATGCATCTGTGTAGTTTTTATTTGAAGATATTCTTTTTCCCAATGTAGGCCTCTTAGCGCTTAGCATGTCCAATTGCAGTTTCTACAGAAAGAGTGTTTCAGAACGGCTCAATCAAAAGTAAGGTTCAATTCTGTTAGTTGAATGCACAGAACAGAAAGAATTTTCACAGAATGCTACTGTGTAGTTTATATTTGAATATATTCCTTTTTCCACTGTTACCCTCTTTGCGCTCCGAATGTCCACTTGCATTTTCTACAGAAAGAGTGTTCAGAACTGCGCAATCAAAAGTATGGTTTAACTCTGTTAGCTTAATGAACATATCAGAAATAAGTTTCACACAATGCTTCTGTGTAGTTTTTATTTGAAGATTTTATTTTTCCCAATAGAGGCCTCTTCGCGCTCAGAATGTCCAATTGCAGTTTCTACAGAAAGAGTGTTTCAGAAAGTCTCAATTAAAAGTAAGGTTCAACTTTGTTAGTTGAATGTACAGAACAGAAAGAAGTTTCATACAATGCGTCTGTGTAGTTTATATTTGAACATATTCTTTTTTCTACTATTACCCACTTAGTGCTATGAATGTCCAGTTGCATTTTCTACAGACAGAGTGTTTCAAAACTGCTCAATCAAAAGTATGGTTTAACTCTGTTAGCTGAATGCTCAGATCAGAAAGAAGTTTCACAGAATGCTTCTGTGTAGTTTATATTTGAATATATTCCTTTTTCCACTACTACTCTCTTAGCGCTCCAAATGTCCACTTGCATTTTCTACAGAAAGTGTGTTCAGATCTGCTCAATCAAAAGTATGGTTTAACTCTGTTAGCTGAATGCACAGATCAGAAAGAAGTTTCACAGAATGATTCTGTGTAGTTTATATTTGGAGACATTCCTTTTTCCACTATTACCCTCTTAGCGCTCCGAATCTCCACTTGCATTTTCTACAGAAAGAGTGTTTCAGAACGGCTCAATCAAAACTAAGGTTCAACTCTTTTAGTTGAACAAACAGAACAGAAAGAAGTTTCACACAATTCTTCTGTGTAGTTTTTATTTGTAGACATTCATTTTCCCAATATAGGCCTCTTAGCGCTCAGAATGTCCAATTGCAGTTTCTACAGAAAGAGTATTTCAGAACGGCTCAATCAAAAGTAAGGTTCAACTCTGTTAGTTGAATGCACAGAACAGAAAGAAGTTTCATACAATGTTTCTGTGTAGTTTATATTTGAACATATTCTTTTTTCCACTATTACCCACTTAGCGCTACGAATGTCCAGTTGCATTTTCTACAGACAGAGTGTTTCAAAACTGCTCAATCAAAAGTATGGTTTAACTCTGTTAGCTGAATGCTCAGATCAGAAAGAAGTTTCACAGAATGCTTCTGTGTAGTTTATATTTGAATATATTCCTTTTTCCACTACTACTCTCTTAGCGCTCCAAATGTCCAGTTGCATTTTCTACAGAAAGAGTGTTCAGATCTGCTCAATCAAAAGTATGGTTTAACTCTGTTAGCTGAATGCACAGATCAGAAAGAAGTTTCACCGAATGATTCTGTGTAGTTTATATTTGAAGACATTCCTTTTCCCACTATTACCCTCTTAGCGCTCCGAATCTCCACTTGCATTTTCTACAAAAAGAGTGTTTCATAACTGCTCAATCAAAAATATGTTTTATCTCTGTTAACTGAATTTACAGATCAGAAATAAGTTTCACAGAATGCATCTGTGTAGTTTTTATTTGAAGATATTCTTTTTCCCAATGTAGGCCTCTTAGCGCTTAGCATGTCCAATTGCAGTTTCTACAGAAAGAGTGTTTCAGAACGGCTCAATCAAAAGTAAGGTTCAACTCTGTTAGTTGAATGCACAGAACAGAAAGAATATTCACAGAATGCTACTGTGTAGTTTATATTTCAATATATTACTTTTTCCACTATTACCCTCTTAACGCTCCGAATGTCCACTTGCATTTTCTACAGAAAGAGTGTTCAGAACTGCGCAATCAAAAGTATGGTTTAACTCTGTTAGCTTAAGGAACATATCAGAAATAAGTTTCACACAATGCTTCTGTGTAGTTTTTATTTGAAGATATTTTTTTTCCCAATAGAGGCCTCTTAGCGCTCAGAATGTCCAATTGCAGTTTCTACAGAAAGAGTGTTTCAGAAAGGCTCAATCAAATGTAAGGTTCAACTCTGTTAGTTGAATGCACAGAACAGAAAGAAGTTTCATACAATGCTTCTGTGTAGTTTATATTTGAACATATTCTTTTTTCCACTATTACCTACTTAGCGCTACGAATGTCCAGTTGCATTTTCTACAGACAGAGTGTTTCAAAACTGCTCAATCAAAAGTATGGTTTAACTCTGTTAGCTGAATGCTCAGATCAGAAAGAAGTTTCACAGAATGCTTCTGTGTAGTTTATATTTGAATATATTCATTTTTCCACTACTACTCTCTTAGCGCTCCAAATGTCCACTTGCATTTTCTACAGAAAGAGTGTTCAGATCTGCTCAATCAAAAGTATGGTTTAACTCTGTTAGCTGAATGCACAGATCACAAAGAAGTTTCACAGAATGATTCTGTGTACTTTATATTTGGAGACATTCCTTTTTCCCCTATTACCCTCTTAGCGCTCCGAATCTCCACTTGCATTTTCTACAGAAAGACTGTTACAGAACGGCTCAATCAAAACTAAGGTTCAACTCATTTAGTTGAACAAACAGAACAGAAAGAAGTTTCACACAATTCTTCTGTGTAGTTTTTATTTGTAGACATTCTTTTTCCCAATATAGGACTCTTAGCGCTCAGTATGTCCAATTGCAGTTTCTACAGAAAGAGTGTTTCAGAACGGCTCAATCAAAAGTAAGGTTCAACTCTGTTAGTTGAATGCACAGAACAGAAAGAAGTTTCATACAATGCTTCTGTGTAGTTTATATTTGAACATATTCTTTTTTCCACTATTACCCACTTAGCGCTACGAATGTCCAGTTGCATTTTCTACAGACAGAGTGTTTCAAAACTGCTCAATCAAAAGTATGGTTTAACTCTGTTAGCTGAATGCTCAGATCAGAAAGAAGTTTCACAGAATGCTTCTGTGTAGTTTATATTTGAATATATTCCTTTTTCCACTACTACGCTCTTAGTGCTCCAAATGTCCAGTTGCATTTTCTACAGAAAGAGTGTTCAGATCTGCTCAATCAAAAGTATGGTTTAACTCTGTTAGCTGAATGCACAGATCAGAAAGAAGTTTCACCGAATGATTCTGTGTAGTTTATATTTGAAGACATTCCTTTTTCCACTATTACCCTCTTAGCGCTCCGAATCTCCACTTGCATTTTCTACAAAAAGAGTGTTTCATAACTGCTCAATCAAAAATATGTTTTATCTCTGTTAACTGAATTTACAGATCAGAAATAAGTTTCACAGAATGCATCTGTGTAGTTTTTATTTGAAGATATTCTTTTTCCCAATGTAGGCCTCTTAGCGCTTAGCATGTCCAATTGCAGTTTCTACAGAAAGAGTGTTTCAGAACGGCTCAATCAAAAGTAAGGTTTAACTCTGTTAGTTGAATGCACAGAACAGAAAGAATTTTCACAGAATGCTACTGTGTAGTTTATATTTGAATATATTCCTTTTTCCACTGTTACCCTCTTAGCGCTCCGAATGTCCACTTGCATTTTCTACAGAAAGAGTGTTCAGAACTGCGCAATCAAAAGTATGGTTTAACTCTGTTAGCTTAATGAACATATCAGAAATAAGTTTCACACAATGCTTCTGTGTAGTTTTTATTTGAAGATTTTATTTTTCCCAATAGAGGCCTCTTCGCGCTCAGAATGTCCAATTGCAGTTTCTACAGAAAGAGTGTTTCAGAAAGTCTCAATTAAAAGTAAGGTTCAACTTTGTTAGTTGAATGCACAGAACAGAAAGAAGTTTCATACAATGCTTCTGTGTAGTTTATATTTGAACATATTCTTTTTTCTACTATTACCCACTTAGTGCTACGAATGTCCAGTTGCATTTTCTACAGACAGAGTGTTTCAAAACTGCTCAATCAAAAGTATGGTTTAACTCTGTTAGCTGAATGCTCAGATCAGAAAGAAGTTTCACAGAATGCTTCTGTGTAGTTTATATTTGAATATATTCCTTTTTCCACTACTACTCTCTTAGCGCTCCAAATGTCCAGTTGCATTTTCTACAGAAAGTGTGTTCAGATCTGCTCAATCAAAAGTATGGTTTAACTCTGTTAGCTGAATGCACAGATCAGAAAGAAGTTTCACAGAATGATTCTGTGTAGTTTATATTTGGAGACATTCCTTTTTCCACTATTACCCTCTTAGCGCTCCGAATCTCCACTTGCATTTTCTACAGAAAGAGTGTTTCAGAACGGCTCAATCAAAACTAAGGTTCAACTCTTTTAGTTGAACAAACAGAACAGAAAGAAGTTTCACACAATTCTTCTGTGTAGTTTTTATTTGTAGACATTCTTTTTCCCAATATAGGCCTCTTAGCGCTCAGAATGTCCAATTGCAGTTTCTACAGAAAGAGTGTTTCAGAACGGCTCAATCAAAAGTAAGGTTCAACTCTGTTAGTTGAATGCACAGAACAGAAAGAAGTTTCATACAATGTTTCTGTGTAGTTTATATTTGAACATATTCTTTTTTCCACTATTACCCACTTAGCGCTACGAATGTCCAGTTGCATTTTCTACAGACAGAGTGTTTCAAAACTGCTCAATCAAAAGTATGGTTTAACTCTGTTAGCTGAATGCTCAGATCAGAAAGAAGTTTCACAGAATGCTTCTGTGTAGTTTATATTTGAATATATTCCTTTTTCCACTACTACGCTCTTAGCGCTCAAAATGTCCAGTTGCATTTTCTACAGAAAGAGTGTTCAGATCTGCTCAATCAAAAGTATGGTTTAACTCTGTTAGCTGAATGCACAGATCAGAAAGAAGTTTCACCGAGTGATTCTGTGTAGTTTATATTTGAAGACATTCCTTTTTCCACTATTACCCTCTTAGCGCTCCGAATCTCCACTTGCATTTTCTACAAAAAGAGTGTTTCATAACTGCTCAATCAAAAATATGTTTTATCTCTGTTAACTGAATTTAACGATCAGAAATAAGTTTCACAGAATGCATCTGTGTAGTTTTTATTTGAAGATATTCTTTTTCCCAATGTAGGCCTCTAAGCGCTTAGCATGTCCAATTGCAGTTTCTACAGAAAGAGTGTTTCAGAACGGCTCAATCAAAAGTAAGGTTCAACTCTGTTAGTTGAATGCACAGAACAGAAAGAATTTTCACAGAATGCTACTGTGTAGTTTATATTTGAATATATTCCTTTTTCCACTATTACCCTCTTAGCGCTCCGAATGTCCACTTGCATTTTCTACAGAAAGAGTGTTCAGAACTGCGCAATCAAAAGTATGGTTTAACTCTGTTAGCTTAAGGAACATATCAGAAATAAGTTTCACACAATGCTTCTGTGTAGTTTTTATTTGAAGATATTTTTTTTCCCAATAGAGGCCTCTTAGCGCTCAGAATGTCCAATTGCAGTTTCTACAGAAAGAGTGTTTCAGAAAGGCTCAATCAAATGTAAGGTTCAACTCTGTTAGTTGAATGCACAGAACAGAAAGAAGTTTCATACAATGCTTCTGTGTAGTTTATATTTGAACATATTCTTTTTTCCACTATTACCTACTTAGCGCTACGAATGTCCAGTTGCATTTTCTACAGACAGAGTGTTTCAAAACTGCTCAATCAAAAGTATGGTTTAACTCTGTTAGCTGAATGCTCAGATCAGAAAGAAGTTTCACAGAATGCTTCTGTGTAGTTTATATTTGAATATATTCATTTTTCCACTACTACTCTCTTAGCGCTCCAAATGTCCAGTTGCATTTTCTACAGAAAGAGTGTTCAGATCTGCTCAATCAAAAGTATGGTTTAACTCTGTTAGCTGAATGCACAGATCACAAAAAGTTTCACAGAATGATTCTGTGTAGTTTATATTTGGAGACATTCCTTTTTCCCCTATTACCCTCTTAGCGCTCCGAATCTCCACTTGCATTTTCTACAGAAAGACTGTTACAGAACGGCTCAATCAAAACAAAGGTTCAACTCATTTAGTTGAACAAACAGAACAGAAAGAAGTTTCACACAATTCTTCTGTGTAGTTTTTATTTGTAGACATTCTTTTTCCCAATATAGGCCTCTTAGCGCTCAGAATGTCCAATTGCAGTTTCTACAGAAAGAGTGTTTCAGAACGGCTCAATCAAATGTAAGGTTCAACTCTGTTAGTTGAATGCACAGAACAGAAAGAAGTTTCATACAATGCTTCTGTGTAGTTTATATTTGAACATATTCTTTTTTCCACTATTACCCACTTAGCGCTACGAATGTCCAGTTGCATTTTCTACAAAAAGAGTGTTTCATAACTGCTCAATCAAAAATATGTTTTATCTCTGTTAACTGAATTTACAGATCAGAAATAAGTTTCACAGAATGCATCTGTGTAGTTTTTATTTGAAGATATTCTTTTTCCCAATGTAGGCCTCTTAGCGCTTAGCATGTCCAATTGCAGTTTGTACAGAAAGAGTCTTTCAGAACGGCTCAATCAAAAGTAAGGTTCAATTCTGTTAGTTGAATGCACGGAACAGAAAGTGTTTTCACAGAATGCTACTGTGTAGTTTATATTTGAATATATTCCTTTTTCCACTGTTACCCTCTTAGCGCTCCGAATGTCCACTTGCATTTTCTACAGAAAGAGTGTTCAGAACTGCGCAATCAAAAGTATGGTTTAACTCTGTTAGCTTAATGAACATATCAGAAATAAGTTTCACACAATGCTTCTGTGTAGTTTTTATTTGAAGATTTTATTTTTCCCAATAGAGGCCTCTTCGCGCTCAGAATGTCCAATTGCAGTTTCTACAGAAAGAGTGTTTCAGAAAGTCTCAATTAAAAGTAAGATTCAACTTTGTTAGTTGAATGCACAGAACAGAAAGAAGTTTCATACAATGCTTCTGTGTAGTTTATATTTGAACATATTCTTTTTTCTACTATTACCCACTTAGTGCTACGAATGTCCAGTTGCATTTTCTACAGACAGAGTGTTTCAAAACTGCTCAATCAAAAGTATGGTTTAACTCTGTTAGCTGAATGCTCAGATCAGAAAGAAGTTTCACGGAATGCTTCTGTGTAGTTTATATTTGAATATTTTACTTTTTCCACTACTACTCTCTTAGCACTCCAAATGTCCAGTTGCATTTTCTACAGAAAGAGTGTTCAGATCTGCTCAATCAAAAGTATGGTTTAACTCTGTTAGCTGAATGCACAGATCAGAAAGAAGTTTCACAGAATGATTCTGTGTAGTTTATATTTGGAGACATTCCTTTTTCCACTATTACCCTCTTAGCGCTCCGAATCTCCACTTGCATTTTCTACAGAAAGAGTGTTTCAGAACGGCTCAATCAAAACTAAGGTTCAACTCTTTTAGTTGAACAAACAGAACAGAAAGAAGTTTCACACAATTCTTCTGTGTAGTTTTTATTTGTAGACATTCATTTTCCCAATATAGGCCTCTTAGCGCTCAGAATGTCCAATTGCAGTTTCTACAGAAAGAGTGTTTCAGAACGGCTCAATCAAAAGTAAGGTTCAACTCTGTTAGTTGAATGCACAGAACAGAAAGAAGTTTCATACAATGTTTCTGTGTAGTTTATATTTGAACATATTCTTTTTTCCACTATTACCCACTTAGCGCTACGAATGTCCAGTTGCATTTTCTACAGACAGAGTGTTTCAAAACTGCTCAATCAAAAGTATGGTTTAACTCTGTTAGCTGAATGCTCAGATCAGAAAGAAGTTTCACAGAATGATTCTGTGTAGTTTATATTTGAAGACATTCCTTTTCCCACTATTACCCTCTTAGCGCTCCGAATCTCCACTTGCATTTTCTACAAAAAGAGTGTTTCACAACTGCTCAATCAAAAATATGTTTTATCTCTGTTAACTGAATTTACAGATCAGAAATAAGTTTCACAGAATGCATCTGTGTAGTTTTTATTTGAAGATATTCTTTTTCCCAATGTAGGCCTCTTAGCGCTTAGCATGTCCAATTGCAGTTTCTACAGAAAGAGTGTTTCAGAACGGCTCAATCAAAAGTAAGGTTCAACTCTGTTAGTTGAATGCACAGAACAGAAAGAATATTCACAGAATGCTACTGTGTAGTTTATATTTGAATATATTACTTTTTCCACTATTACCCTCTTAACGCTCCGAATGTCCACTTGCATTTTCTACAGAAAGAGTGTTCAGAACTGCGCAATCAAAAGTATGGTTTAACTCTGTTAGCTTAAGGAACATATCAGAAATAAGTTTCACACAATGCTTCTGTGTAGTTTTTATTTGAAGATATTTTTTTTCCCAATAGAGGCCTCTTAGCGCTCAGAATGTCCAATTGCAGTTTCTACAGAAAGAGTGTTTCAGAAAGGCTCAATCAAATGTAAGGTTCAACTCTGTTAGTTGAATGCACAGAACAGAAAGAAGTTTCATACAATGCTTCTGTGTAGTTTATATTTGAACATATTCTTTTTTCCACTATTACCTACTTAGCGCTACGAATGTCCAGTTGCATTTTCTACAGACAGAGTGTTTCAAAACTGCTCAATCAAAAGTATGATTTAACTCTGTTAGCTGAATGCTCAGATCAGAAAGAATTTTCACAGAATGCTTCTGTGTAGTTTATATTTGAATATATTCATTTTTCCACTACTACTCTCTTAGCGCTCCAAATGTCCACTTGCATTTTCTACAGAAAGAGTGTTCAGATCTGCTCAATCAAAAGTATTTTTTAACTCTGTTAGCTGAATGCACAGATCACAAAGAAGTTTCACAGAATGATTCTGTGTAGTTTATATTTGGAGACATTCCTTTTTCCCCTATTACCCTCTTAGCGCTCCGAATCTCCACTTGCATTTTCTACAGAAAGACTGTTACAGAACGGCTCAATCAAAACTAAGGTTCAACTCATTTAGTTGAACAAACAGAACAGAAAGAAGTTTCACACAATTCTTCTGTGTAGTTTTTATTTTTAGACATTCTGTTTCCCAATATAGGCCTCTTAGCGCTCAGAATGTCCAATTGCAGTTTCTACAGAAAGAGTGTTTCAGAACGGCTCAATCAAAAGTAAGGTTCAACTCTGTTAGTTGAATGCACAGAACAGAAAGAAGTTTCATACAATGCTTCTGTGTAGTTTATATTTGAACATATACTTTATTCCACTATTACCCACTTAGCGCTACGAATGTCCAGTTGCATTTTCTACAGACAGAGTGTTTCAAAACTGCTCAATCAAAAGTATGGTTTAACTCTGTTAGCTGAATGCTCAGATCAGAAAGAAGTTTCACAGAATGCTTCTGTGTAGTTTATATTTGAATATATTCCTTTTTCCACTACTACGCTCTTAGCGCTCCAAATGTCCACTTGCATTTTCTACAGAAAGAGTGTTCAGATCTGCTCAATCAAAAGTATGGTTTAACTCTGTTAGCTGAATGCACAGATCAGAAAGAAGTTTCACCGAATGATTCTGTGTAGTTTATATTTGAAGACATTCCTTTTTCCACTATTACCCTCTTAGCGCTCCGAATCTCCACTTGCATTTTCTACAAAAAGAGTGTTTCATAACTGCTCAATCAAAAATATGTTTTATCTCTGTTAACTGAATTTACAGATCAGAAATAAGTTTCACAGAATGCATCTGTGTAGTTTTTATTTGAAGATATTCTTTTTCCCAATGTAGGCCTCTTAGCGCTTAGCATGTCCAATTGCAGTTTCTACAGAAAGTGTGTTTCAGAACGGCTCAATCAAAAGTAAGGTTCAACTCTGTTAGTTGAATGCACAGAACAGAAAGAATTTTCACAGAATGCTACTGTGTAGTTTATATTTGAATATATTCCTTTTTCCACTGTTACCCTCTTAGCGCTCCGAATGTCCACTTGCATTTTCTACAGAAAGAGTGTTCAGAACTGCGCAATCAAAAGTATGGTTTAACTCTGTTAGCTTAATGAACATATCAGAAATAAGTTTCACACAATGCTTCTGTGTAGTTTTTATTTGAAGATTTTATTTTTCCCAATAGAGGCCTCTTCGCGCTCAGAATGTCCAATTGCAGTTTCTACAGAAAGAGTGTTTCAGAAAGTCTCAATTAAAAGTAAGGTTCAACTTTGTTAGTTGAATGCACAGAACAGAAAGAAGTTTCATACAATGCTTCTGTGTAGTTTATATTTGAACATATTCTTTTTCTACTATTACCCACTTAGTGCTACGAATGTCCAGTTGCATTTTCTACAGACAGAGTGTTTCAAAACTGCTCAATCAAAAGTATGGTTTAACTCTGTTAGCTGAATGCTCAGATCAGAAAGAAGTTTCACAGAATGCTTCTGTGTAGTTTATATTTGAATATATTCCTTTTTCCACTACTACTCTCTTAGCGCTCCAAATGTCCAGTTGCATTTTCTACAGAAAGTGTGTTCAGATCTGCTCAATCAAAAGTATGGTTTAACTCTGTTAGCTGAATGCACAGATCAGAAAGAAGTTTCACAGAATGATTCTGTGTAGTTTATATTTGGAGACATTCCTTTTTCCACTATTACCCTCTTAGCGCTCCGAATCTTCACTTGCATTTTCTACAGAAAGAGTGTTTCAGAACGGCTCAATCAAAACTAAGGTTCAACTCTTTTAGTTGAACAAACAGAACAGAAAGAAGTTTCACACAATTCTTCTGTGTAGTTTTTATTTGTAGACATTCTTTTTCCCAATATAGGCCTCTTAGCGCTCAGAATGTCCAATTGCAGTTTCTACAGAAAGAGTGTTTCAGAACGGCTCAATCAAAAGTAAGGTTAAACTCTGTTAGTTGAATGCACAGAACAGAAAGAAGTTTCATACAATGCTTCTGTGTAGTTTATATTTGAACATATTCTTTTTTCCACTATTACCCACTTAGCGCTACGAATGTCCAGTTGCATTTTCTACAGCAGAGTGTTTCAAAACTGCTCAATCAAAAGTATGGTTTAACTCTGTTAGCTGAATGCTCAGATCAGAAAGAAGTTTCACAGAATGCTTCTGTGTAGTTTATATTTGAATATATTCCTTTTTCCACTACTACGCTCTTAGCGCTCCAAATGTCCACTTGCATTTTCTACAGAAAGAGTGTTCAGATCTGCTCAATCAAAAGTATGGTTTAACTCTGTTAGCTGAATGCACAGATCAGAAAGAAGTTTCACCGAATGATTCTGTGTAGTTTATATTTGAAGACATTCCTTTTTCCACTATTACCCTCTTAGCGCTCCGAATCTCCACTTGCATTTTCTACAAAAAGAGTGTTTCATAACTGCTCAATCAAAAATATGTTTTATCTCTGTTAACTGAATTTACAGATCAGAAATAAGTTTCACAGAATGCATCTGTGTAGTTTTTATTTGAAGATATTCTTTTTCCCAATGTAGGCCTCTAAGCGCTTAGCATGTCCAATTGCAGTTTCTACAGAAAGAGTGTTTCAGAACGGCTCAATCAAAAGTAAGGTTCAACTCTGTTAGTTGAATGCACAGAACAGAAAGAATTTTCACAGAATGCTACTGTGTAGTTTATATTTGAATATATTCCTTTTTCCTCTATTACCCTCTTAGCGCTCCGAATGTCCACTTGCATTTTCTACAGAAAGAGTGTTCAGAACTGCGCAATCAAAAGTATGGTTTAACTCTGCTGGCTTAAGGAACATATCAGAAATAAGTTTCACACAATGCTTCTGTGTAGTTTTTATTTGAAGATATTTTTTTCCCAATAGAGGCCTCTTAGCGCTCAGAATGTCCAATTGCAGTTTCTACAGAAAGAGTGTTTCAGAAAGGCTCAATCAAATGTAAGGTTCAACTCTGTTAGTTGAATGCACAGAACAGAAAGAAGTTTCATACAATGCTTCTGTGTAGTTTATATTTGAAAATATTCTTTTTTCCACTATTACCTACTTAGCGCTACGAATGTCCAGTTGCATTTTCTACAGACAGAGTGTTTCAAAACTGCTCAATCAATAGTATGGTTTAACTCTGTTAGCTGAATGCTCAGATCAGAAAGAAGTTTCACAGAATGTTTCTGTGTAGTTTATATTTGAATATATTCATTTTTCCACTACTACTCTCTTAGCGCTCCAAATGTCCAGTTGCATTTTCTACAGAAAGAGTGTTCAGATCTGCTCAATCAAAAGTATGGTTTAACTCTGTTAGCTGAATGCACAGATCACAAAGAAGTTTCTCAGAATGATTCTGTGTAGTTTATATTTGGAGACATTCCTTTTTCCCCTATTACCCTCTTAGCGCTCCGAATCTCCACTTGCATTTTCTACAGAAAGACTGTTACAGAACGGCTCAATCAAAACTAAGGTTCAACTCATTTAGTTGAACAAACAGAACAGAAAGAAGTTTCACACAATTCTTCTGTGTAGTTTTTATTTGTAGACATTCTTTTTCCCAATATAGGCCTCTTAGCGCTCAGAATGTCCAATTGCAGTTTCTACAGAAAGAGTGTTTCAGAACGGCTCAATCAAAAGTAAGGTTCAACTCTGTTAGTTGAATGCACAGAACAGAAAGAAGTTTCATACAATGCTTCTGTGTAGTTTATATTTGAACATATTCTTTTTTCCACTATTACCCACTTAGCGCTACGAATGTCCAGTTGCATTTTCTACAGACAGAGTGTTTCAAAACTGCTCAATCAAAAGTATGGTTTAACTCTGTTAGCTGAATGCTCAGATCAGAAAGAAGTTTCACAGAATGCTTCTGTGTAGTTTATATTTGAATATATTCCTTTTTCCACTACTACGCTCTTAACGCTCCAAATGTCCAGTTGCATTTTCTACAGAAAGAGTGTTCAGATCTGCTCAATCAAAAGTATGGTTTAACTCTGTTAGCTGAATGCACAGATCAGAAAGAAGTTTCACCGAATGATTCTGTGTAGTTTATATTTGAAGACATTCCTTTTTCCACTATTACCCTCTTAGCGCTCCGAATCTCCACTTGCATTTTCTACAAAAAGAGTGTTTCATAACTGCTCAATCAAAAATATGTTTTATCTCTGTTAACTGAATTTACAGATCAGAAATAAGTTTCACAGAATGCATCTGTGTAGTTTTTATTTGAAGATATTCTTTTTCCCAATGTAGGCCTCTTAGCGCTTAGCATGTCCAATTGCAGTTTCTACAGAAAGAGTGTTTCAGAACGGCTCAATCAAAAGTAAGGTTCAACTCTGTTAGTTGAATGCACAGAACAGAAAGAATTTTCACAGAATGCTACTGTGTAGTTTATATTTGAATATATTCTTTTTCCACTGTTACCCTCTTAGCGCTCCGAATGTCCACTTGCATTTTCTACAGAAAGAGTGTTCAGAACTTCGCAATCAAAAGTATGGTTTAACTCTGTTAGCTTAATGAACATATCAGAAATAAGTTTCACACAATGCTTCTGTGTAGTTTTTATTTGAAGATTTTATTTTTCCCAATAGAGGCCTCTTCGCGCTCAGAATGTCCAATTGCAGTTTCTACAGAAAGAGTGTTTCAGAAAGTCTCAATTAAAAGTAAGGTTCAACTTTGTTAGTTGAATGCACAGAACAGAAAGAAGTTTCATACAATGCTTCTGTGTAGTTTATATTTGAACATATTCTTTTTTCTACTATTACCCACTTAGTGCTACGAATGTCCAGTTGCATTTTCTACAGACAGAGTGTTTCAAAACTGCTCAATCAAAAGTATGGTTTAACTCTGTTAGCTGAATGCTCAGATCAGAAAGAAGTTTCACAGAATGCTTCTGTGTAGTTTATATTTGAATATATTCCTTTTTCCACTACTACTCTCTTAGCGCTCCAAATGTCCAGTTGCATTTTCTACAGAAAGTGTGTTCAGATCTGCTCAATCAAAAGTATGGTTTAACTCTGTTAGCTGAATGCACAGATCAGAAAGAAGTTTCACAGAATAATTCTGTGTAGTTTATATTTGGAGACATTCCTTTTTCCACTATTACCCTCTTAGCGCTCCGAATCTCCACTTGCATTTTCTACAGAAAGAGTGTTTCAGAACGGCTCAATCAAAACTAAGGTTCAACTCTTTTAGTTGAACAAACAGAACAGAAAGAAGTTTCACACAATTCTTCTGTGTAGTTTTTATTTGTAGACATTCATTTTCCCAATATAGGCCTCTTAGCGCTCAGAATGTCCAATTGCAGTTTCTACAGAAAGAGTGTTTCAGAACGGCTCAATCAAAAGTAAGGTTCAACTCTGTTAGTTGAATGCACAGAAAAGAAAGAAGTTTCATACAATGCTTCTGTGTAGTTTATATTTGAACATATTCTTTTTTCCACTATTACCCACTTAGCGCTACGAATGTCCAGTTGCATTTTCTACAGACAGAGTGTTTCAAAACTGCTCAATCAAAAGTATGGTTTAACTATGTTAGCTGAATGCTCAGATCAGAAAGAAGTTTCACAGAATGCTTCTGTGTAGTTTATATTTGAATATATTCCTTTTTCCACTACTACTCTCTTAGCGCTCCATATGTCCAGTTGCATTTTCTACAGAAAGAGTGTTCAGATCTGCTCAATCAAAAGTATGGTTTAACTCTGTTAGCTGAATGCACAGATCAGAAAGAAGTTTCACCGAATGATTCTGTGTAGTTTATATTTGAAGACATTCCTTTTTCCACTATTACCCTCTTAGCGCTCCGAATCTCCACTTGCATTTTCTACAAAAAGAGTGTTTCATAACTGCTCAATCAAAAATATGTTTTATCTCTGTTAACTGAATTTACAGATCAGAAATAAGTTTCACAGAATGCATTTGTGTAGTTTTTATTTGAAGATATTCTTTTTCCCAATGTAGGCCTCTTAGCGCTTAGCATGTCCAATTGCAGTTTCTACAGAAAGAGTGTTTCAGAACGGCTCAATCAAAAGTAAGGTTCAACTCTGTTAGTTGAATGCACAGAACAGAAAGAATATTCACAGAATGCTACTGTGTAGTTTATATTTGCATATATTACTTTTTCCACTATTACCCTCTTAGCGCTCCGAATGTCCACTTGCATTTTCTACAGAAAGAGTGTTCAGAACTGCGCAATCAAAAGTATGGTTTAACTCTGTTAGCTTAATGAACATATCAGAAATAAGTTTCACACAATGCTTCTGTGTAGTTTTTATTTGAAGATATTATTTTTCCCAATAGAGGCCTCTTAGCGCTCAGAATGTTCAATTGCAGTTTCTACAGAAAGAGTGTTTCAGAAAGGCTCAATCAAAAGTAAGGTTCAACTCTGTTAGTTGAATGCGCAGAACAGAAAGAAGTTTCATACAATGCTTCTGTGTAGTTTATATTTGAACATATTCATTTTTCCACTATTACCCACTTAGCGCTACGAATGTACAGTTGCATTTTCTGCAGACAGAGTGTTTCAAAACTGCTCAATCAAAAGTATGGTTTAACTCTGTTAGCTGAATGCTCAGATCAGAAAGAAGTTTCACAGAATGCTTCTGTGTAGTTTATATTTGAATATAATCCTTTTTCCACTACTACTCTCTTAGCGCTCCAAATGTCCAGTTGCATTTTCTACAGAAAGAGTGTTCAGATCTGCTCAATCAAAAGTATGGTTTAACTCTGTTAGCTGAATGCACAGATCAGAAAGAAGTTTCACAGAATGATTCTGTGTAGTTTATATTTGGAAACATTCCTTTTTCCACTATTACCCTCTTAGCGCTCCGAATCTCCACTTGCATTTTCTACAGAAAGAGTGTTTCAGAACGGCTCAATCAAAGCTAAGGTTCAACTCTTTTAGTTGAACAAACAGAACAGAAAGAAGTTTCACACAATTCTTCTGTGTAGTTTTTATTTGTAGACATTCTTTTTCCCAATATAGGCCTCTTAGCGCTCAGAATGTCCAATTGCAGTTTCTACAGAAAGAGTGTTTCAGAACGGCTCAATCAAAAGTAAGGTTCAACTCTGTTAGTTGAATGCACAGAACAGAAAGAAGTTTCATACAATGCTTCTGTGTAGTTTATATTTGAACATATTCTTTTTTCCACTATTACCCACTTAGCGCTACGAATGTCCAGTTGCATTTTCTACAGACAGAGTGTTTCAAAACTGCTCAATCAAAAGTATGGTTTAACTCTGTTAGCTGAATGCTCAGATCAGAAAGAAGTTTCACAGAATGCTTCTGTGTAGTTTATATTTGAATATATTCCTTTTTCCACTACTACGCTCTTAGCGCTCCAAATGTCCAGTTGCATTTTCTACAGAAAGAGTGTTCAGATCTGCTCAATCAAAAGTATGGTTTAACTCTGTTAGCTGAATGCACAGATCAGAAAGAAGTTTCACCGAATGATTCTGTGTAGTTTATATTTGAAGACATTCCTTTTTCCACTATTACCCTCTTAGCGCTCCGAATCTCCACTTGCATTTTCTACAAAAAGAGTGTTTCATAACTGCTCAATCAAAAATATGTTTTATCTCTGTTAACTGAATTTACAGATCAGAAATAAGTTTCACAGAATGCATCTGTGTAGTTTTTATTTGAAGATATTCTTTTTCCCAATGTAGGCCTCTTAGCACTTAGCATGTCCAATTGCAGTTTCTACAGAAAGAGTGTTTCAGAACGGCTCAATCAAAAGTAAGGTTCAACTCTGTTAGTTGAATGCACAGAACAGAAAGAATTTTCACAGAATGCTACTGTGTAGTTTATATTTGTATATATTCCTTTTTCCACTGTTACCCTCTTAGCGCTCCGAATGTCCACTTGCATTTTCTACAGAAAGAGTGTTCAGAACTGCGCAATCAAAAGTATGGTTTAACTCTGTTAGCTTAATGAACATATCAGAAATAAGTTTCACACAATGCTTCTGTGTAGTTTTTATTTGAAGATTTTATTTTTCCCAATAGAGGCCTATTCGCGCTCAGAATGTCCAATTGCAGTTTCTACAGAAAGAGTGTTTCAGAAAGTCTCAATTAAAAGTAAGGTTCAACTTTGTTAGTTGAATGCACAGAACAGAAAGAAGTTTCATACAATGCTTCTGTGTAGTTTATATTTGAACATATTCTTTTTTCTACTATTACCCACTTAGTGCTACGAATGTCCAGTTGCATTTTCTACAGACAGAGTGTTTCAAAACTGCTCAATCAAAAGTATGGTTTAACTCTGTTAGCTGAATGCTCAGATCAGAAAGAAGTTTCACAGAATGCTTCTGTGTAGTTTATATTTGAATATATTCCTTTTTCCACTACTACTCTCTTAGCGCTCCAAATGTCCACTTGCATTTTCTACAGAAAGAGTGTTCAGATCTGCTCAATCAAAAGTATGGTTTAACTCTGTTTGCTGAATGCACAGATCAGAAAGAAGTTTCACAGAATGATTCTGTGTAGTTTATATTTGGAGACATTCCTTTATCCACTATTACCCACTTAGCGCTCCGAATCTCCACTTGCATTTTCTACAGAAAGAGTGTTTCAGAACGGCTCAATCAAAACTAAGGTTCAACTCTTTTAGTTGAACAAACAGAACAGAAAGAAGTTTCACACAATTCTTCTGTGTAGTTTTTATTTGTAGACATTCTTTTTCCCAATATAGGCCTCTTAGCGCTCAGAATGTCCAATTGCAGTTTCTACAGAAAGAGTGTTTCAGAACGGCTCAATCAAAAGTAAGGTTCAACTCTGTTAGTTGAATGCACAGAACACAAAGAAGTTTCATACAATGCTTCTGGGTAGTTTATATTTGAACATATTCTTTTTTCCACTATTACCCACTTAGCGCTACGAATGTCCAGTTGCATTTTCTACAGACAGAGTGTTTCAAAACTGCTCAATCAAAAGTATGGTTTAACTCTGTTAGCTGAATGCTCAGATCAGAAAGAAGTTTCACAGAATGCTTCTGTGTAGTTTATATTTGAATATATTCCTTTTTCCACTACTACGCTCTTAGTGCTCCAAATGTCCAGTTGCATTTTCTACAGAAAGAGTGTTCAGATCTGCTCAATGAAATGTATGGTTTAACTCTGTTAGCTGAATGCAGAGATCAGAAAGAAGTTTCACCGAATGATTCTGTGTAGTTTATATTTGAAGACATTCCTTTTTCCACTTTTACCCTCTTAGCGCTCCGAATCTCCACTTGCATTTTCTACAAAAAGAGTGTTTCATAACTGCTCAATCAAAAATATGTTTTATCTCTGTTAACTGAATTTACAGATCAGAAATAAGTTTCACAGAATGCATCTGTGTAGTTTTTATTTGAAGATATTCTTTTTCCCAATGTAGGCCTCTTAGCGCTTAGCATGTCCAATTGCAGTTTCTACAGAAAGAGTGTTTCAGAACGGCTCAATCAAAAGTAAGTTTCAGCTCTGTTAGTTGAATGCACAGAACAGAAAGTATTTTCACAGAATGCTACTGTGTAGTTTATATTTGAATATATTCCTTTTTCCACTATTACCCTCTTAGCGCTCCGAATGTCCACTTGCATTTTCTACAGAAAGAGTGTTCAGAACTGCGCAATCAAAGGTATGGTTTAACTCTGTTAGCTTAATGAACATATCAGAAATAAGTTTCACACAATGCTTCTGTGTAGTTTTTTTTTGAAGATATTATTTTTCCCAATATAGGCCTCTTAGCGCTCAGAATGTCCAATTGCAGTTTCTACAGAAAGAGTGTTTCAGAACGGCTCAATCAAAAGTAAGGTTCAACACTGTTAGTTGAATGCACAGAACAGAAAGAAGTTTCATACAATGCTTCTGTGTAGTTTATATTTGAACATATTCTTTTTTCCACTATTACCCACTTAGCGCTACGAATGTCCAGTTGCATTTTCTACAGACAGAGTGTTTCAAAACTTCTCAATCAAAAGTATGGTTTAACTCTGTTAGCTGAATGCTCAGATCAGAGAGAAGTTTCACAGAATGCTTCTGTGCAGTTTATATTTGAATATATTCCTTTTTCCACTACTACGCTCTTAGCGCTCCAAATGTCCAGTTGCATTTTCAACAGAAAGAGTGTTCAGATCTGCTCAATCAAAAGTATGGTT
Source organism: Symphalangus syndactylus (assembly GCF_028878055.3). NCBI lineage: Eukaryota > Metazoa > Chordata > Mammalia > Primates > Hylobatidae > Symphalangus > Symphalangus syndactylus. The sequence continues at coordinate 152,454,806 of NC_072430.2, read as the reverse complement.
TAACTCTGTTAGCTGAATGCACAGATCAGAAAGAAGTTTCACCGAATGATTCTGTGTAGTTTATATTTGAAGACATTCCTTTTTCCACTATTACCCTCTTAGCGCTCCGAATCTCCACTTGCATTTTCTACAAAAAGAGTGTTTCATAACTGCTCAATCAAAAATATGTTTTATCTCTGTTAACTGAATTTACAGATCAGAAATAAGTTTCACAGAATGCATCTGTGTAGTTTTTATTTGAAGATATTCTTTTTCCCAATGTAGGCCTCTTAGCGCTTAGCATGTCCAATTGCAGTTTCTACAGAAAGAGTGTTTCAGAACGGCTCAATCAAAAGTAAGGTTCAACTCTGTTAGTTGAATGCACAGAACAGAAAGAATTTTCACAGAATGCTACTGTGTAGTTTATATTTGAATATATTCCTTTTTCCACTATTACCCTCTTAGCGCTCCGAATGTCCACTTGCATTTTCTAAAGAAAGAGTGTTCAGAACTGCGCAATCAAAAGTATGGTTTAACTCTGTTAGCTTTATGAACATATCAGAAATAAGTTTCACAAAATGCTTCTTTGTAGTTTTTATTTGAAGATATTATTTTTCCCAATAGAGCCCTCTTAGCGCTCAGAATGTCCAATTGCAGTTTCTACAGAAAGAGTGTTTCAGAAAGGCTCAATTAAAAGTAAGGTTCAACTTTGTTAGTTGAATGCACAGAACAGAAAGAAGTTTCATACAATGCTTCTGTGTAGTTTATATTTGAACATATTCTTTTTTCTACTATTACCCACTTAGTGCTACGAATGTCCAGTTGCATTTTCTACAGACAGAGTGTTTCAAAACTGCTCAATCAAAAGTATGGTTTAACTCTGTTAGCTGAATGCTCAGATCAGAAAGAAGTTTCACAGAATGCTTCTGTGTAGTTTATATTTGAATATATTCCTTTTTCCACTACTACTCTCTTAGCGCTCCAAATGTCCAGTTGCATTTTCTACAGAAAGTGTGTTCAGATCTGCTCAATCAAAAGTATGGTTTAACTCTGTTAGCTGAATGCACAGATCAGAAAGAAGTTTCACAGAATGATTCTGTGTAGTTTATATTTGGAGACATACCTTTTTCCACTATTACCCTCTTAGCGCTCCGAATCTTCACTTGCATTTTCTACAGAAAGAGTGTTTCAGAACGGCTCAATCAAAACTAAGGTTCAACTCTTTTAGTTGAACAAACAGAACAGAAAGAAGTTTCACACAATTCTTCTGTGTAGTTTTTATTTGTAGACATTCTTTTTCCCAATATAGGCCTCTTAGCGCTCAGAATGTCCAATTGCAGTTTCTACAGAAAGAGTGTTTCAGAACGGCTCAATCAAAAGTAAGGTTCAACTCTGTTAGTTGAATGCACAGAACAGAAAGAAGTTTCATACAATGCTTCTGTGTAGTTTATATTTGAACATATTCTTTTTTCCACAATTACCCACTTAGCGCTACGAATGTCCAGTTGCATTTTCTACAGACAGAGTGTTTCAAAACTGCTCAATCAAAAGTATGGTTTAACTCTGTTAGCTGAATGCTCAGATCAGAAAGAAGTTTCACAGAATGCTTCTGTGTAGTTTATATTTGAATATATTCCTTTTTCCACTACTACGCTCTTAGCGCTCCAAATGTCCACTTGCATTTTCTACAGAAAGAGTGTTCAGATCTGCTCAATCAAAAGTATGGTTTAACTCTGTTAGCTGAATGCACAGATCAGAAAGAAGTTTCACCGAATGATTCTGTGTAGTTTATATTTGAAGACATTCCTTTTTCCACTATTACCCTCTTAGCGCTCCGAATCTCCACTTGCATTTTCTACAAAAAGAGTGTTTCATAACTGCTCAATCAAAAATATGTTTTATCTCTGTTAACTGAATTTAACGATCAGAAATAAGTTTCACAGAATGCATCTGTGTAGTTTTTATTTGAAGATATTCTTTTTCCCAATGTAGGCCTCTTAGCACTTAGCATGTCCAATTGCAGTTTCTACAGAAAGAGTGTTTCAGAACGGCTCAATCAAAAGTAAGGTTCAACTCTGTTAGTTGAATGCACAGAACAGAAAGAATTTTCACAGAATGCTACTGTGTAGTTTATATTTGAATATATTCTTTTTCCACTGTTACCCTCTTAGCGCTCCGAATGTCCACTTGCATTTTCTACAGAAAGAGTGTTCAGAACTGCGCAATCAAAAGTATGGTTTAACTCTGTTAGCTTAATGAACATATCAGAAATAAGTTTCACACAATGCTTCTGTGTAGTTTTTATTTGAAGATTTTATTTTTCCCAATAGAGGCCTCTTCGCGCTCAGAATGTCCAATTGCAGTTTCTACAGAAAGAGTGTTTCAGAAAGTCTCAATTAAAAGTAAGGTTCAACTTTGTTAGTTGAATGCACAGAACAGAAAGAAGTTTCATACAATGCTTCTGTGTAGTTTATATTTGAACATATTCTTTTTTCTACTATTACCCACTTAGTGCTACGAATGTCCAGTTGCATTTTCTACAGACAGAGTGTTTCAAAACTGCTCAATCAAAAGTATGGTTTAACTCTGTTAGCTGAATGCTCAGATCAGAAAGAAGTTTCACAGAATGCTTCTGTGTAGTTTATATTTGAATATATTCCTTTTTCCACTACTACTCTCTTAGCGCTCCAAATGTCCAGTTGCATTTTCTACAGAAAGAGTGTTCAGATCTGCTCAATCAAAAGTATGGTTTAACTCTGTTAGCTGAATGCACAGATCAGAAAGAAGTTTCACCGAATGATTCTGTGTAGATTATATTTGAAGACATTCCTTTTTCCACTATTACCCTCTTAGCGCTCCGAATCTCCACTTGCATTTTCTACAAAAAGAGTGTTTCATAACTGCTCAATCAAAAATATGTTTTATCTCTGTTAACTGAATTTACAGATCAGAAATAAGTTTCACAGAATGCATCTGTGTAGTTTTTATTTGAAGATATTCTTTTTCCCAATGTAGGCCTCTTAGCGCTTAGCATGTCCAATTGCAGTTTCTACAGAAAGAGTGTTTCAGAACGGCTCAATCAAAAGTAAGGTTCAACTCTGTTAGTTGAATGCACAGAACAGAAAGAATATTCACAGAATGCTACTGTGTAGTTTATATTTGCATATATTACTTTTTCCACTATTACCCTCTTAGCGCTCCGAATGTCCACTTGCATTTTCTACAGAAAGAGTGTTCAGAACTGCGCAATCAAAAGTATGGTTTAACTCTGTTAGCTTAATGAACATATCAGAAATAAGTATCACACAATGCTTCTGTGTAGTTTTTATTTGAAGATATTATTTTTCCCAATAGAGGCCTCTTAGCGCTCAGAATGTTCAATTGCAGTTTCTACAGAAAGAGTGTTTCAGAAAGGCTCAATCAAAAGTAAGGTTCAACTCTGTTAGTTGAATGCGCAGAACAGAAAGAAGTTTCATACAATGCTTCTGTGTAGTTTATATTTGAACATATTCATTTTTCCACTATTACCCACTTAGCGCTACGAATGTACAGTTGCATTTTCTGCAGACAGAGTGTTTCAAAACTGCTCAATCAAAAGTATGGTTTAACTCTGTTAGCTGAATGCTCAGATCAGAAAGAAGTTTCACAGAATGCTTCTGTGTAGTTTATATTTGAATATAATCCTTTTTCCACTACTACTCTCTTAGCGCTCCAAATGTACAGTTGCATTTTCTACAGAAAGAGTGTTCAGATCTGCTCAATCAAAAGTATGGTTTAACTCTGTTAGCTGAATGCACAGATCAGAAAGAAGTTTCACAGAATGATTCTGTGTAGTTTATATTTGGAAACATTCCTTTTTCCACTATTACCCTCTTAGCGCTCCGAATCTCCACTTGCATTTTCTACAGAAAGAGTGTTTCAGAACGGCTCAATCAAAGCTAAGGTTCAACTCTTTTAGTTGAACAAACAGAACAGAAAGAAGTTTCACACAATTCTTCTGTGTAGTTTTTATTTGTAGACATTCTTTTTCCCAATATAGGCCTCTTAGCGCTCAGAATGTCCAATTGCAGTTTCTACAGAAAGAGTGTTTCAGAACGGCTCAATCAAAAGTAAGGTTCAACTCTGTTAGTTGAATGCACAGAACAGAAAGAAGTTTCATACAATGCTTCTGTGTAGTTTATATTTGAACATATTCTTTTTTCCACTATTACCCACTTAGCGCTACGAATGTCCAGTTGCATTTTCTACAGACAGAGTGTTTCAAAACTGCTCAATCAAAAGTATGGTTTAACTCTGTTAGCTGAATGCTCAGATCAGAAAGAAGTTTCACAGAATGCTTCTGTGTAGTTTATATTTGAATATATTCCTTTTTCCACTACTACGCTCTTAGCGCTCCAAATGTCCAGTTGCATTTTCTACAGAAAGAGTGTTCAGATCTGCTCAATCAAAAGTATGGTTTAACTCTGTTAGCTGAATGCACAGATCAGAAAGAAGTTTCACCGAATGATTCTGTGTAGTTTATATTTGAAGACATTCCTTTTTCCACTATTACCCTCTTAGCGCTCCGAATCTCCACTTGCATTTTCTACAAAAAGAGTGTTTCATAACTGCTCAATCAAAAATATGTTTTATCTCTGTTAACTGAATTTACAGATCAGAAATAAGTTTCACAGAATGCATCTGTGTAGTTTTTATTTGAAGATATTCTTTTTCCCAATGTAGGCCTCTTAGCACTTAGCATGTCCAATTGCAGTTTCTACAGAAAGAGTGTTTCAGAACGGCTCAATCAAAAGTAAGGTTCAACTCTGTTAGTTGAATGCACAGAACAGAAAGAATTTTCACAGAATGCTACTGTGTAGTTTATATTTGAATATATTCCTTTTTCCACTGTTACCCTCTTAGCGCTCCGAATGTCCACTTGCATTTTCTACAGAAAGAGTGTTCAGAACTGCGCAATCAAAAGTAAGGTTTAACTCTGTTAGCTTAATGAACATATCAGAAATAAGTTTCACACAATGCTTCTGTGTAGTTTTTATTTGAAGATTTTATTTTTCCCAATAGAGGCCTCTTCGCGCTCAGAATGTCCAATTGCAGTTTCTACAGAAAGAGTGTTTCAGAAAGTCTCAATTAAAAGTAAGGTTCAACTTTGTTAGTTGAATGCACAGAACAGAAAGAAGTTTCATACAATGCTTCTGTGTAGTTTATATTTGAACATATTCTTTTTTCTACTATTACCCACTTAGTGCTACGAATGTCCAGTTGCATTTTCTACAGACAGAGTGTTTCAAAACTGCTCAATCAAAAGTATGGTTTAACTCTGTTAGCTGAATGCTCAGATCAGAAAGAAGTTTCACAGAATGCTTCTGTGTAGTTTATATTTGAATATATTCCTTTTTCCACTACTACTCTCTTAGCGCTCCAAATGTCCACTTGCATTTTCTACAGAAAGAGTGTTCAGATCTGCTCAATCAAAAGTATGGTTTAACTCTGTTTGCTGAATGCACAGATCAGAAAGAAGTTTCACAGAATGATTCTGTGTAGTTTATATTTGGAGACATTCCTTTATCCACTATTACCCACTTAGCGCTCCGAATCTCCACTTGCATTTTCTACAGAAAGAGTGTTTCAGAACGGCTCAATCAAAACTAAGGTTCAACTCTTTTAGTTGAACAAACAGAACAGAAAGAAGTTTCACACAATTCTTCTGTGTAGTTTTTATTTGTAGACATTCTTTTTCCCAATATAGGCCTCTTAGCGCTCAGAATGTCCAATTGCAGTTTCTACAGAAAGAGTGTTTCAGAACGGCTCAATCAAAAGTAAGGTTCAACTCTGTTAGTTGAATGCACAGAACACAAAGAAGTTTCATACAATGCTTCTGGGTAGTTTATATTTGAACATATTCTTTTTTCCACTATTACCCACTTAGCGCTACGAATGTCCAGTTGCATTTTCTACAGACAGAGTGTTTCAAAACTGCTCAATCAAATGTATGGTTTAACTCTGTTAGCTGAATGCTCAGATCAGAAAGAAGTTTCACAGAATGCTTCTGTGTAGTTTATATTTGAATATATTCCTTTTTCCACTACTACGCTCTTAGCGCTCCAAATGTCCAGTTGCATTTTCTACAGAAAGAGTGTTCAGATCTGCTCAATGAAATGTATGGTTTAACTCTGTTAGCTGAATGCAGAGATCAGAAAGAAGTTTCACCGAATGATTCTGTGTAGTTTATATTTGAAGACATTCCTTTTTCCACTATTACCCTCTTAGCGCTCCGAATCTCCACTTGCATTTTCTACAAAAAGAGTGTTTCATAACTGCTCAATAAAAAATATGTTTTATCTCTGTTAACTGAATTTACAGATCAGAAATAAGTTTCACAGAATGCATCTGTGTAGTTTTTATTTGAAGATATTCTTTCTCCCAATGTAGGCCTCTTAGCGCTTAGCATGTCCAATTGCAGTTTCTACAGAAAGAGTGTTTCAGAACGGCTCAATCAAAAGTAAGTTTCAGCTCTGTTAGTTGAATGCACAGAACAGAAAGTATTTTCACAGAATGCTACTGTGTAGTTTATATTTGAATATATTCCTTTTTCCACTATTACCCTCTTAGCGCTCCGAATGTCCACTTGCATTTTCTACAGAAAGAGTGTTCAGAACTGCGCAATCAAAGGTATGGTTTAACTCTGTTAGCTTAATGAACATATCAGAAATAAGTTTCACACAATGCTTCTGTGTAGTTTTTTTTTGAAGATATTATTTTTCCCAATATAGGCCTCTTAGCGCTCAGAATGTCCAATTGCAGTTTCTACAGAAAGAGTGTTTCAGAACGGCTCAATCAAAAGTAAGGTTCAACACTGTTAGTTGAATGCACAGAACAGAAAGAAGTTTCATACAATGCTTCTGTGTAGTTTATATTTGAACATATTCTTTTTTCCACTATTACCCACTTAGCGCTACGAATGTCCAGTTGCATTTTCTACAGACAGAGTGTTTCAAAACTTCTCAATCAAAAGTATGGTTTAACTCTGTTAGCTGAATGCTCAGATCAGAGAGAAGTTTCACAGAATGCTTCTGTGCAGTTTATATTTGAATATATTCCTTTTTCCACTACTACGCTCTTAGCGCTCCAAATGTCCAGTTGCATTTTCAACAGAAAGAGTGTTCAGATCTGCTCAATCAAAAGTATGGTTTAACTCTGTTAGCTGAATGCACAGATCAGAAAGAAGTTTCACCGAATGATTCTGTGTAGTTTATATTTGAAGACATTCCTTTTTCCACTATTACCCTCTTAGCGCTCCGAATCTCCACTTGCATTTTCTACAAAAAGAGTGTTTCATAACTGCTCAATCAAAAATATGTTTTATCTCTGTTAACTGAATTTACAGATCAGAAATAAGTTTCACAGAATGCATCTGTGTAGTTTTTATTTGAAGATATTCTTTTTCCCAATGTAGGCCTCTTAGCGCTTAGCATGTCCAATTGCAGTTTCTACAGAAAGAGTGTTTCAGAACGGCTCAATCAAAAGTAAGGTTCAACTCTGTTAGTTGAATGCACAGAACAGAAAGAATTTTCACAGAATGCTACTGTGTAGTTTATATTTGAATATATTCCTTTTTCCACTATTACCCTCTTAGCGCTCCGAATGTCCACTTGCATTTTCTAAAGAAAGAGTGTTCAGAACTGCGCAATCAAAAGTATGGTTTAACTCTGTTAGCTTTATGAACATATCAGAAATAAGTTTCACAAAATGCTTCTGTGTAGTTTTTATTTGAAGATATTATTTTTCCCAATAGAGCCCTCTTAGCGCTCAGAATGTCCAATTGCAGTTTCTACAGAAAGAGTGTTTCAGAAAGGCTCAATCAAAAGTAAGGTTCAACTCTGTTAGTTGAATGCAGAGAACAGAAAGAAGTTTCATACAGTGCTTCTGTGTAGTTTATATTTGAACATATTCTTTTTTCCACTATTACCCACTTAGCGCTACGAATGTCCAGTTGCATTTTCTACAGACAGAGTGTTTCAAAACTGCTCAATCAAAAGTATGGTTTAACTCTGTTAGCTGAATGCTCAGATCAGAAAGAAGTTTCACAGAATGCTTCTGTGTAGTTTATATTTGAATATATTCCTTTTTCCACTACTACTCTCTTAGCGCTCCAACTGTCCAGTTGCATTTTCTACAGAAAGAGGTTTCAGATCTGCTCAATCAAAAGTATGGTTTAACTCTGTTAGCTGAATGCACAGATCAGAAAGAAGTTTCACAGAATGATTCTGTGTAGTTTATATTTGGAGACATTCCTTTTTCCACTATTACCCCCTTAGCGCTCCGAATCTCCACTTGCATTTTCTACAGAAAGAGTGTTTCAGAACGGCTCAATCAAAACTAAGGTTCAACTCTTTTAGTTGAACAAACAGAACAGAAAGAAGTTTCACACAATTCTTCTGTGTAGTTTTTATTTGTAGACATTCTTTTTCCCAATAGAGGCCTCTTAGCGCTCAGAATGTCCAATTGCAGTTTCTACAGAAAGAGTGTTTCAGAAAGGCTCAATCAAAAGTAAGGTTCAACTCTGTTAGTTGAATGCACAGAACAGAAAGAAGTTTCATACAATGCTTCTGTGTAGTTTATATTTGAACATATTCTTTTTTCCACTACTACCCACTTAGCGCTACGAATGTCCAGTTGCATTTTCTACAGACAGAGAGTTTCAAAACTGCTCAATCAAAAGTATGGTTTAACTCTGTTAGCTGAATGCTCAGATCAGAAAGAAGATTCACAGAATGCTTCTGTGTAGTTTATATTTGAATATATTCCTTTTTCCACTACTACTCTCTTAGCGCTCCAACTGTCCAGTTGCATTTTCTACAGAAAGAGTGTTCAGATCTGCTCAATCAATAGTATGGTTTAACTCTGTTAGCTGAATGCACAGATCAGAAAGAAGCTTCACAGAATGATTCTGTGTAGTTTATATTTGGAGACATTCCTTTTTCCACTATTACCCCCTTAGCGCACCGAATCTCCACTTGCATTTTCTACAGAAAGAGTGTTTCAGAACGGCTCAATCAAAACTAATGTTCAAATCTTTTAGTTGAACAAACAGAACAGAAAGAAGTTACACACAATTCTTCTGTGTAGTTTTATTTGAAGATATTCTTTTTCCCAATATAGGCCTCTTAGCGCTTAGCATGTCCAATTGCAATTTCTACAGAAAGAGTGTTTCAGAACGGCTCAATCAAAAGTAAGGTTCAACTCTGTTAGTTGAATGCACAGAACAGAAAGAATTTTCACAGAATGCTACTGTGTAGTTTATATTTGAATATATTCCTTTTTCCACTATTACCCTCTTAGCGCTCCGAATGTCCACTTGCATTTTCTACAGAAAGAGTGTTCAGAACTGCGCAATCAAAAGTATGGTTTAACTCTGTTAGCTTAATGAACATATCAGAAATAAGTTTCACACAATGCTTCTGTGTAGTTTTTATTTGAAGATATTATTTTTCCCAATAGAGGCCTCTTAGCGCTCAGAATGTCCAATTGCAGTTTCTACAGAAAGAGTGTTTCAGAAAGGCTCAATCAAAAGTAAGGTTCAACTCTGTTAGGTGAATGCACAGAACAGAAAGAAGTTTCATACAATGCTTCTGTGTAGTTTATATTTGAACATATTCTTTTTTCCACTATTACCTACTTAGCGCTACGAATGTCCAGTTGCATTTTCTACAGACAGAGTGTTTCAAAACTGCTCAATCAAAAGTATGGTTTAACTCTGTTAGCTGAATGCTCAGATCAGAAAGAAGTTTCACAGAATGCTTCTGTGTAGTTTATATTTGAATATATTCCTTTTTCCACTACTACTCTCTTAGCGCTCCAAATGTCCAGTTGCATTTTCTACAGAAAGAGTGTTCAGATCTGCTCAATCAAAAGTATGGTTTAACTCTCTTAGCTGAATGCACAGATCAGAAAGAAGTTTCACAGAATGATTCTGTGTAGTTTATATTTGGAGACATTCCTTTTTCCACTATTACCCTCTTAGCGCTCCGAATCTCCACTTGCATTTTCTACAGAAAGACTGTTACAGAACCGCTCAATCAAAACTAAGGTTCAACTCATTTAGTTGAACAAACAGAACAGAAAGAAGTTTCACACAATTCTTTAGTGTAGTTTTTATTTGTAGACATTCTTTTTCCCAATATAGGCCTCTTAGCGCTCAGAATGTCCAATTGCAGTTTCTACAGAAAGAGTGTTTCAGAACGGCTCAATCAAAAGTAAGGTTCAACTCTGTTAGTTGAATGCACAGAACAGAAAGAAGTTTCATACAATGCTTCTGTGTAGTTTATATTTGAACATATTCTTTTTTCCACTATTACCCACTTAGCGCTACGAATGTCCAGTTGCATTTTCTACAGACAGAGTGCTTCAAAACTGCTCAATCAAAAGTATGGTTTAACTCTGTTAGCTGAATGCTCAGATCAGAGAGAAGTTTCACAGAATGCTTCTGTGTAGTTTATATTTGAATATATTCGTTTTTCCACTACTACGCTCTTAGCGCTCCAAATGTCCAGTTGCATTTTCTAGAGAAAGAGTGTTCAGATCTGCTCAATCAAAAGTATGGTTTAACTCTGTTAGCTGAATGCACAGATCAGAAAGAAGTTTCACCGAATGATTCTGTGTAGTTTATATTTGAAGACATTCCTTTTTCCACTATTACCCTCTTAGCGCTCCGAATCTCCACTTGCATTTTCTACAAAAAGAGTGTTTCATAACTGCTCAATCAAAAATATGTTTTATCTCTGTTAACTGAATTTACAGATCAGAAATAAGTTTCACAGAATGCATCTGTGTAGTTTTTATTTGAAGAAATTCTTTTTCCCAATGTAGGCCTCTTAGCGCTTAGCATGTCCAATTGCAGTTTCTACAGAAAGAGTGTTTCAGAACGGCTCAATCAAAAGTAAGGTTCAACTCTGTTAGTTGAATGCACAGAACAGAAAGAATTTTCACAGAATGCTACTGTGTAGTTTATATTTGAATATATTCCTTTTTCCACTATTACCCTCTTAGCGCTCCGAATGTCCACTTGCATTTTCTACAGAAAGAGTGTTCAGAACTGCGCAATCAAAAGTATGGTTTAACATTGTTAGCTTAATGAACATATCAGAAATAAGTTTCACACAATGCTTCTGTGTAGTTTTTATTTGAAGATATTATTTTTCACAATAGAGGCCTCTTAGCGCTCAGAATGTCCAATTGCAGTTTCTACAGAAAGAGTGTTTCAGAAAGGCTCAATCAAAAGTAAGGTTCAACTCTGTTAGTTGAATGCACAGAACAGAAAGAAGTTTCATACAATGCTTCTGTGTAGTTTATATTTGAACATATTCTTTATTCCACTATTACCCACTTAGCGCTACGAATGTCCAGTTGCATTTTCTACAGACAGAGTGTTTCAAAACTGCTCAATCAAAAGTATGGTTTAACTCTGTTAGCTGAATGCTCAGATCAGAAAGAAGTTTCACAGAATGCTTCTGTGTAGTTTATATTTGAATATATTCCTTTTTCCACTACTACTATCTTAGCGCTCCAAATGTCCAGTTGCATTTTCTACAGAAAGAGTGTTCAGATCTGCTCAATCAAAAGTATGGTTTAACTCTGTTAGCTGAATGCACAGATCAGAAAGAAGTTTCACAGAATGATTATGTGTAGTTTATATTTGGAGACATTCCTTTTTCCACTATTACCCTCTTAGCGCTCCGAATCTCCACTTGCATTTTCTACAGAAAGAGTGTTTCAGAACGGCTCAATCAAAACTAAGGTTCAACTCTTTTAGTTGAACAAACAGAACAGAAAGAAGTTTCACACAATTCTTCTGTGTAGTTTTTATTTGTAGACATTCTTTTTCCCAATATAGGCCTCTTAGCCCTCAGAATGTCCAATTGCAGTTTCTACAGAAAGAGTGTTTCAGAACGGCTCAATCAAAAGTAAGGTTCAACTCTGTTAGTTGAATGCACAGAACAGAAAGAAGTTTCATACAATGCTTCTGTGTAGTTTATATTTGAACATATTCTTTTTTCCACTATTACCCACTTAGCGCTACGAATGTCCAGTTGCATTTTCTACAGACAGAGTGTTTCAAAACTGCTCAATCAAAAGTATGGTTTAACTCTGTTAGCTGAATGCTCAGATCAGAAAGAAGTTTCACAGAATGCTTCTGTGTAGTTTATATTTGAATATATTCCTTTTTCCACTACTACGCTCTTAGCGCTCCAAATGTCAAGTTGCATTTTCAACAGAAAGAGTGTTCAAATCTGCTCAATCAAAAGTATGGTTTAACTCTGTTAGCTGAATGCACAGATCAGAAAGAAGTTTCACCGAATGATTCTTTGTAGTTTATATTTGAAGACATTCCTTTTTCCACTATTACCATCTTAGCGCTCCGAATCTCCACTTGCATTTTCTACAAAAAGAGTGTTTCATAACTGCTCAATCAAAAATATGTTTTATCTCTGTTAACTGAATTTACAGATCAGAAATAAGTTTCACAGAATGCATCTGTGTAGTTTTTATTTGAAGAAATTCTTTTTCCCAATGTAGGCCTCTTAGCGCTTAGCATGTCCAATTGCAGTTTCTACAGAAAGAGTGTTTCAGAACGGCTCAATCAAAAGTAAGGTTCAACTCTGTTAGTTGAATGCACAGAACAGAAAGAATTTTCACAGAATGCTACTGTGTAGTTTATATTTGAATATATTCCTTTTTCCACTATTACCCTCTTAGCGCTCCGAATGTCCACTTGCATTTTCTACAGAAAGAGTGTTCAGAACTGCGCAATCAAAAGTATGGTTTAACATTGTTAGCTTAATGAACATATCAGAAATAAGTTTCACACAATGCTTCTGTGTAGTTTTTATTTGAAGATATTATTTTTCACAATAGAGGCCTCTTAGCGCTCAGAATGTCCAATTGCAGTTTCTACAGAAAGAGTGTTTCAGAAAGGCTCAATCAAAAGTAAGGTTCAACTCTGTTAGTTGAATGCACAGAACAGAAAGAAGTTTCATACAATGCTTCTGTGTAGTTTATATTTGAACATATTCTTTATTCCACTATTACCCACTTAGCGCTACGAATGTCCAGTTGCATTTTCTACAGACAGAGTGTTTCAAAACTGCTCAATCAAAAGTATGGTTTAACTCTGTTAGCTGAATGCTCAGATCAGAAAGAAGTTTCACAGAATGATTCTGTGTAGTTTATATTTGAATATATTCCTTTTTCCACTACTACTATCTTAGCGCTCCAAATGTCCAGTTGCATTTTCTACAGAAAGAGTGTTCAGATCTGCTCAATCAAAAGTATGGTTTAACTCTGTTAGCTGAATGCACAGATCAGAAAGAAGTTTCACAGAATGATTATGTGTAGTTTATATTTGGAGACATTCCTTTTTCCACTATTACCCTCTTAGCGCTCCGAATCTCCACTTGCATTTTCTACAGAAAGAGTGTTTCAGAACGGCTCAATCAAAACTAAGGTTCAACTCTTTTAGTTGAACAAACAGAACAGAAAGAAGTTTCACACAATTCTTCTGTGTAGTTTTTATTTGTAGACATTCTTTTTCCCAATATAGGCCTCTTAGCCCTCAGAATGTCCAATTGCAGTTTCTACAGAAAGAGTGTTTCAGAACGGCTCAATCAAAAGTAAGGTTCAACTCTGTTAGTTGAATGCACAGAACAGAAAGAAGTTTCATACAATGCTTCTGTGTAGTTTATATTTGAACATATTCTTTTTTCCACTATTACCCACTTAGCGCTACGAATGTCCAGTTGCATTTTCTACAGACAGAGTGTTTCAAAACTGCTCAATCAAAAGTATGGTTTAACTCTGTTAGCTGAATGCTCAGATCAGAAAGAAGTTTCACAGAATGCTTCTGTGTAGTTTATATTTGAATATATTCCTTTTTCCACTACTACGCTCTTAGCGCTCCAAATGTCCAGTTGAATTTTCTACAGAAAGAGTGTTCAGATCTGCTCAATCAAAAGTATGGTTTAACTCTGTTAGCTGAATGCACAGATCAGAAAGAAGTTTCACCGAATGATTCTGTGTAGTTTATATTTGAAGTCATTCCTTTTTCCACTATTACTCTCTTTGCGCTCCGAATCTCCACTTGCATTTTCTACAAAAAGAGTGTTTCATAACTGCTCAATCAAAAATATGTTTTATCTCTGTTAACTGAATTTACAGATCAGAAATAAGTTTCACAGAATGCATCTGTGTAGTTTTTATTTGAAGATATTCTTTTTCCCAATGTAGGCCTCTTAGCGCTTAGCATGTCCAATTGCAGTTTCTACAGAAAGAGTGTTTCAGAACGGCTCAATCAAAAGTAAGGTTCAACTCTGTTAGTTGAATGCACAGAACAGAAAGAATTTTCACAGAATGCTACTGTGTAGTTTATATTTGAATATATTCCCTTTTCCACTATTACCCTCTTAGCGCTCCGAATGTCCACTTGCATTTTCTACAGAAAGAGTGTTCAGAACTGCGCAATCAAAAGTATGGTTTAACTCTGTTAGCTTAATGAACATATCAGAAATAAGTTTCACACAATGCTTCTGTGTAGTTTTTATTTGAAGTTATTATTTTTCCCAATATAGGCCTCTTAGCGCTCAGAATGTCCAATTGCAGTTTCTACAGAAAGAGTGTTTCAGAAAGGCTCAATCAAAAGTAAGGTTCAACTCTGTTAGTTGAATGCACAGAACAGAAAGAAGTTTCATACAATGCTTCTGTGTAGTTTATATTTGAACATATTCTTTATTCCACTATTACCCACTTAGCGCTACGAATGTCCAGTTGCATTTTCTACAGACAGAGTGTTTCAAAACTGCTCAATCAAAAGTATGGTTTAACTCTGTTAGCTGAATGCTCAGATCAGAAAGAAGTTTCACAGAATGCTTCTGTGTAGTTTATATTTGAATATTTTCCTTTTTCCACTACTACTATCTTAGCGCTCCAAATGTGCAGTTGCATTTTCTACAGAAAGAGTGTTCAGATCTGCTCAATCAAAAGTATGGTTTAACTCTGTTAGCTGAATGCACAGATCAGAAAGAAGTTTCACAGAATGATTCTGTGTACTTTATATTTGGAGACATACCTTTTTCCACTATTACCCTCTTAGCGCTCCGAATCTCCACTTGCATTTTCTACAGAAAGAGTGTTTCAGAACGGCTCAATCAAAACAAAGGTTCAACTCTTTTAGTTGAACAAACAGAACAGAAATAAGTTTCACACAATTCTTCTGTGTAGTTTTTATTTGTAGACATTCTTTTTCCCAATATAGGCCTCTTAGCGCTCAGAATGTCCAATTGCAGTTTCTACAAAAAGAGTGATTCAGAACGGCTCAATCAAAAGTAAGGTTCAACTCTGTTAGTTGAATGCACAGAACAGAAAGAAGTTTCATACAATGCTTCTGTGTAGTTTATATTTGAACATATTCTTTTTTCCACTATTACCCACTTAGCGCTACGAATGTCCAGTTGCATTTTCTACAGACAGAGTGTTTCAAAACTGCTCAATCAAAAGTATGGTTTAACTCTGTTAGCTGAATGCTCAGATCAGAAAGAAGTTTCACAGAATGCTTCTGTGTAGTTTATATTTGAATATATTCCTTTTTCCACTACTACGCTCTTAGCGCTCCAAATGTCCAGTTGCATTTTCTACAGAAAGAGTGTTCAGATCTGCTCAATCAAAAGTATGGTTTAACTCTGTTAGCTGAATGCACAGACCAGAAAGAAGTTTCACCGAATGATTCTGTGTAGTTTATATTTGAAGACATTCCTTTTTCCACTATTATCCTCTTAGCGCTCCAAATCTCCACTTGCATTTTCTACAAAAAGAGTGTTTCATAACTGCTGAATCAAAAATATGTTTTATCTCTGTTAACTGAATTTACAGATCAGAAATAAGTTTCACAGAATGCATCTGTGTAGTTTTTATTTGAAGATATTCTTTTTCCCAATGTAGGCCTCTTAGCGCTTAGCATGTCCAATTGCAGTTTCTACAGAAAGAGTGTTTCAGATCGGCTCAATCAAAAGTAAGGTTCAACTCTGTTAGTTGAATGCACAGAACAGAAAGAATTTTCACAGAATGCTACTGTGTAGTTTATATTTGAATATATTCCCTTTTCCACTATTACCCTCTTAGCGCTCCGAATGTCCACTTGCATTTTCTACAGAAAGAGTGTTCAGAACTGCGCAATCAAAAGTATGGTTTAACTCTGTTAGCTTAATGAACATATCAGAAATAAGTTTCACACAATGCTTCTGTGTAGTTTTTATTTGAAGTTATTATTTTTCCCAATATAGGCCTCTTAGCGCTCAGAATGTCCAATTGCAGTTTCTACAGAAAGAGTGTTTCAGAAAGGCTCAATCAAAAGTAAGGTTCAACTCTGTTAGTTGAATGCACAGAACAGAAAGAAGTTTCATACAATGCTTCTGTGTAGTTTATATTTGAACATATTCTTTATTCCACTATTACCCACTTAGCGCTACGAATGTCCAGTTGCATTTTCTACAGACAGAGTGTTTCAAAACTGCTCAATCAAAAGTATGGTTTAACTCTGTTAGCTGAATGCTCAGATCAGAAAGAAGTTTCACATAATGCTTCTGTGTAGTTTATATTTGAATATTTTCCTTTTTCCACTACTACTATCTTAGCGCTCCAAATGTGCAGTTGCATTTTCTACAGAAAGAGTGTTCAGATCTGCTCAATCAAAAGTATGGTTTAACTCTGTTAGCTGAATGCACAGATCAGAAAGAAGTTTCACAGAATGATTCTGTGTAGTTTATATTTGGAGACATACCTTTTTCCACTATTACTCTCTTAGCGCTCCGAATCTCCACTTGCATTTTCTACAGAAAGAGTGTTTCAGAACGGCTCAATCAAAACTAAGGTTCAACTCTTTTAGTTGAACAAACAGAACAGAAAGAAGTTTCACACAATTCTTCTGTGTAGTTTTTATTTGTAGACATTCTTTTTCCCAATATAGGCCTCTTAGCGCTCAGAATGTCCAATTGCAGTTTCTACAAAAAGAGTGTTTCAGAACGGCTCAATCAAAAGTAAGGTTCAACTCTGTTAGTTGAATGCACAGAACAGAAAGAAGTTTCATACAATGCTTCTGTGTAGTTTATATTTGAACATATTCTTTTTTCCACTATTACCCACTTAGCGCTACGAATGTCCAGTTGCATTTTCTACAGACAGAGTGTTTCAAAACTGCTCAATCAAAAGTATGGTTTAACTCTGTTAGCTGAATGCTCAGATCAGAAAGAAGTTTCACAGAATGCTTCTGTGTAGTTTATATTTGAATATATTCCTTTTTCCACTACTACGCTCTTAGCGCTCCAAATGTCCAGTTGCATTTTCTACAGAAAGAGTGTTCAGATCTGCTCAATCAAAAGTATGGTTTAACTCTGTTAGCTGAATGCACAGACCAGAAAGAAGTTTCACCGAATGATTCTGTGTAGTTTATATTTGAAGACATTCCTTTTTCCACTATTACCCTCTTAGCGCTCCAAATCTCCACTTGCATTTTCTACAAAAAGAGTGTTTCATAACTGCTGAATCAAAAATATGTTTTATCTCTGTTAACTGAATTTACAGATCAGAAATAAGTTTCACAGAATGCATCTGTGTAGTTTTTATTTGAAGATATTCTTTTTCCCAATGTAGGCCTCTTAGCGCTTAGCATGTCCAATTGCAGTTTCTACAGAAAGAGTGTTTCAGAACGGCTCAATCAAAAGTAAGGTTCAACTCTGTTAGTTGAATGCACAGAACAGAAAGTATTTTCACAGAATGCTACTGTGTAGTTTATATTTGAATATATTCCCTTTTCCACTATTACCCTCTTAGCGCTCCGAATGTCCACTTGCATTTTCTACAGAAAGAGTGTTCAGAACTGCGCAATCAAAAGTATGGTTTAACTCTGTTAGCTTAATGAACATATCAGAAATAAGTTTCACACAATGCTTCTGTGTAGTTTTTATTTGAAGTTATTATTTTTCCCAATATAGGCCTCTTAGCGCTCAGAATGTCCAATTGCAGTTTCTACAGAAAGAGTGTTTCAGAAAGGCTCAATCAAAAGTAAGGTTCAACTCTGTTAGTTGAATGCACAGAACAGAAAGAAGTTTCATACAATGCTTCTGTGTAGTTTATATTTGAACATATTCTTTATTCCACTATTACCCACTTAGCGCTACGAATGTCCAGTTGCATTTTCTACAGACAGAGTGTTTCAAAACTGCTCAATCAAAAGTATGGTTTAACTCTGTTAGCTGAATGCTCAGATCAGAAAGAAGTTTCACAGAATGCTTCTGTGTAGTTTATATTTGAATATTTTCCTTTTTCCACTACTACTATCTTAGCGCTCCAAATGTGCAGTTGCATTTTCTACAGAAAGAGTGTTCAGATCTGCTCAATCAAAAGTATGGTTTAACTCTGTTAGCTGAATGCACAGATCAGAAAGAAGTTTCACAGAATGATTCTGTGTAGTTTATATTTGGAGACATACCTTTTTCCACTATTACCCTCTTAGCGCTCCGAATCTCCACTTGCATTTTCTACAGAAAGAGTGTTTCAGAACGGCTCAATCAAAACTAAGGTTCAACTCTTTTAGTTGAACAAACAGAACAGAAAGAAGTTTCACACAATTCTTCTGTGTAGTTTTTATTTGTAGACATTCTTTTTCCCAATATAGGCCTCTTAGCGCTCAGAATGTCCAATTGCAGTTTCTACAAAAAGAGTGTTTCAGAACGGCTCAATCAAAAGTAAGGTTCAACTCTGTTAGTTGAATGCACAGAACAGAAAGAAGTTTCATACAATGCTTCTGTGTAGTTTATATTTGAACATATTCTTTTTTCCACTATTACCCACTTAGCGCTACGAATGTCCAGTTGCATTTTCTACAGACAGAGTGTTTCAAAACTGCTCAATCAAAAGTATGGTTTAACTCTGTTAGCTGAATGCTCAGATCAGAAAGAAGTTTCACAGAATGCTTCTGTGTAGTTTATATTTGAATATATTCCTTTTTCCACTACTACGCTCTTAGCGCTCCAAATGTCCAGTTGCATTTTCTACAGAAAGAGTGTTCAGATCTGCTCAATCAAAAGTATGGTTTAACTCTGTTAGCTGAATGCACAGACCAGAAAGAAGTTTCACCGAATGATTCTGTGTAGTTTATATTTGAAGACATTCCTTTTTCCACTATTACCCTCTTAGCGCTCCAAATCTCCACTTGCATTTTCTACAAAAAGAGTGTTTCATAACTGCTGAATCAAAAATATGTTTTATCTCTGTTAACTGAATTTACAGATCAGAAATAAGTTTCACAGAATGCATCTGTGTAGTTTTTATTTGAAGATATTCTTTTTCCCAATGTAGGCCTCTTAGCGCTTAGCATGTCCAATTGCAGTTTCTACAGAAAGAGTGTTTCAGAACGGCTCAATCAAAAGTAAGGTTCAACTCTGTTAGTTGAATGCACAGAACAGAAAGAATTTTCACAGAATGCTACTGTGTAGTTTATATTTGAATATATTCCCTTTTCCACTATTACCCTCTTAGCGCTCCGAATGTCCACTTGCATTTTCTACAGAAAGAGTGTTCAGAACTGCGCAATCAAAAGTATGGTTTAACTCTGTTAGCTTAATGAACATATCAGAAATAAGTTTCACACAATGCTTCTGTGTAGTTTTTATTTGAAGTTATTATTTTTCCCAATATAGGCCTCTTAGCGCTCAGAATGTCCAATTGCAGTTTCTACAGAAAGAGTGTTTCAGAAAGGCTCAATCAAAAGTAAGGTTCAACTCTGTTAGTTGAATGCACAGAACAGAAAGAAGTTTCATACAATGCTTCTGTGTAGTTTATATTTGAACATATTCTTTATTCCACTATTACCCACTTAGCGCTACGAATGTCCAGTTGCATTTTCTACAGACAGAGTGTTTCAAAACTGCTCAATCAAAAGTATGGTTTAACTCTGTTAGCTGAATGCTCAGATCAGAAAGAAGTTTCACAGAATGCTTCTGTGTAGTTTATATTTGAATATTTTCCTTTTTCCACTACTACTATCTTAGCGCTCCAAATGTGCAGTTGCATTTTCTACAGAAAGAGTGTTCAGATCTGCTCAATCAAAAGTATGGTTTAACTCTGTTAGCTGAATGCACAGATCAGAAAGAAGTTTCACAGAATGATTCTGTGTAGTTTATATTTGGAGACATACCTTTTTCCACTATTACCCTCTTAGCGCTCCGAATCTCCACTTGCATTTTCTACAGAAAGAGTGTTTCAGAACGGCTCAATCAAAACTAAGGTTCAACTCTTTTAGTTGAACAAACAGAACAGAAAGAAGTTTCACACAATTCTTCTGTGTAGTTTTTATTTGTAGACATTCTTTTTCCCAATATAGGCCTCTTAGCGCTCAGAATGTCCAATTGCAGTTTCTACAAAAAGAGTGTTTCAGAACGGCTCAATCAAAAGTAAGGTTCAACTCTGTTAGTTGAATGCACAGAACAGAAAGAAGTTTCATACAATGCTTCTGTGTAGTTTATATTTGAACATATTCTTTTTTCCACTATTACCCACTTAGCGCTACGAATGTCCAGTTGCATTTTCTACAGACAGAGTGTTTCAAAACTGCTCAATCAAAAGTATGGTTTAACTCTGTTAGCTGAATGCTCAGATCAGAAAGAAGTTTCACAGAATGCTTCTGTGTAGTTTATATTTGAATATATTCCTTTTTCCACTACTACGCTCTTAGCGCTCCAAATGTCCAGTTGCATTTTCTACAGAAAGAGTGTTCAGATCTGCTCAATCAAAAGTATGGTTTAACTCTGTTAGCTGAATGCACAGACCAGAAAGAAGTTTCACCGAATGATTCTGTGTAGTTTATATTTGAAGACATTCCTTTTTCCACTATTACCCTCTTAGCGCTCCAAATCTCCACTTGCATTTTCTACAAAAAGAGTGTTTCATAACTGCTGAATCAAAAATATGTTTTATCTCTGTTAACTGAATTTACAGATCAGAAATAAGTTTCACAGAATGCATCTGTGTAGTTTTTATTTGAAGATATTCTTTTTCCCAATGTAGGCCTCTTAGCGCTTAGCATGTCCAATTGCAGTTTCTACAGAAAGAGTGTTTCAGAACGGCTCAATCAAAAGTAAGGTTCAACTCTGTTAGTTGAATGCACAGAACAGAAAGAATTTTCACAGAATGCTACTGTGTAGTTTATATTTGAATATATTCCCTTTTCCACTATTACCCTCTTAGCGCTCCGAATGTCCACTTGCATTTTCTACAGAAAGAGTGTTCAGAACTGTGCAATCAAAAGTATGGTTTAACTCTGTTAGCTTAATGAACATATCAGAAATAAGTTTCACACAATGCTTCTGTGTAGTTTTTATTTGAAGTTATTATTTTTCCCAATATAGGCCTCTTAGCGCTCAGAATGTCCATTTGCAGTTTCTACAGAAAGAGTGTTTCAGAAAGGCTCAATCAAAAGTAAGGTTCAACTCTGTTAGTTGAATGCACAGAACAGAAAGAAGTTTCATACAATGCTTCTGTGTAGTTTATATTTGAACATATTCTTTATTCCACTATTACCCACTTAGCGCTACGAATGTCCAGTTGCATTTTCTACAGACAGAGTGTTTCAAAACTGCTCAATCAAAAGTATGGTTTAACTCTGTTAGCTGAATGCTCAGATCAGAAAGAAGTTTCACAGAATGCTTCTGTGTAGTTTATATTTGAATATTTTCCTTTTTCCACTACTACTATCTTAGCGCTCCAAATGTGCAGTTGCATTTTCTACAGAAAGAGTGTTCAGATCTGCTCAATCAAAAGTATGGTTTAACTCTGTTAGCTGAATGCACAGATCAGAAAGAAGTTTCACAGAATGATTCTGTGTAGTTTATATTTGGAGACATTCCTTTTTCCACTATTACCCTCTTAGCGCTCCGAATCTCCACTTGCATTTTCTACAGAAAGAGTGTTTCAGAACGGCTCAATCAAAACTAAGGTTCAACTCTTTTAGTTGAACAAACAGAACAGAAAGAAGTTTCACACAATTCTTCTGTGTAGTTTTTATTTGTAGACATTCTTTTTCCCAATATAGGCCTCTTAGCGCTCAGAATGTCCAATTGCAGTTTCTACAGAAAGAGTGTTTCAGAACGGCTCAATCAAAAGTAAGGTTCAACTCTTTTAGTTGAATGCACAGAACAGAAAGAAGTTTCATACAATGCTTCTGTGTAGTTTATATTTGAACATATTCTTTTTTCCACTATTACCCACTTAGCGCTACGAATGTCCAGTTGCATTTTCTACAGACAGAGTGTTTCAAAACTGCTCAATCAAAAGTATGGTTTAACTCTGTTAGCTGAATGCTCAGATCAGAAAGAAGTTTCACAGAATGCTTCTGTGTAGTTTATATTTGAATATATTCCTTTTTCCACTACTACGCTCTTAGCGCTCCAAATGTCCAGTTGCATTTTCTACAGAAAGAGTGTTCAGATCTGCTCAATCAAAAGTATGGTTTAACTCTGTTAGCTGAATGCACAGATCAGAAAGAAGTTTCACCGAATGATTCCGTGTAGTTTATATTGGAAGACATTCCTTTTTCCACTATTACACTCTTAGGGCTCCGTATCTCCACTTGCATTTTCTACAAAAAGAGTGTTTCATAACTGCTCAATCAAAAATATGTTTTATCTCTGTTAACTGAATTTACAGATCAGAAATAAGTTTCACAGAATGCATCTGTGTAGTTTTTATTTGAAGATATTCTTTTTCCCAATGTAGGGCTCTTAGCGCTTAGCATGTCCAATTGCAGTTTCTACAGAAAGAGTGTTTCAGAATGGCTCAATCAAAAGTAAGGTTCAACTCTGTTAGTTGAATGCACAGAACAGAAAGAATTTTCACAGAATGATACTGTGTAGTTTATATTTGAATATATTCCTTTTTCCACTATTACCCTCTTAGCGCTCCGAATGTCCACTTGCATTTTCTACAGAAAGAGTGTTCAGAACTGCGCAATCAAAAGTATGGTTTAACTCTGTTAGCTTAATGAACATATCAGAAATAAGTTTCACACAATGCTTCTGTGTAGTTTTTATTTGAAGATATTATTTTTCCCAATAGAGGCCTCTTAGCGCTCAGAATGTCCAATTGCCGTTTCTACAGAAAGAGTGTTTCAGAAAGGCTCAATCAAAAGTAAGTTTCAACTCTGTTAGTTGAATGCACAGAACAGAAAGAAGTTTCATACACTGCTTCTGTGTAGTTTATATTTGAACATATTCTTTTTTCCACAATTACTCACTTAGCGCTACGAATGTCCAATTGCATTTTCTACAGACAGAGTGTTTCAAAACTGCTCAATCAAAAGTATGGTTTAACTCTGTTAGTTGAATGCTCAGATCAGAAAGAAGTTTCACAGAATGCTTCTGTGTAGTTTATATTTGAATATATTCCTTTTTCCACTACTACTCTCTTAGCGCTCCAAATGTCCAGTTGCATTTTCTACAGAAAGAGAGTTCAGATCTGCTCAATCAAAAGTATGGTTTAACTCTGTTAGCTGAATGCACAGATCAGAAAGAAGTTTCACAGAATGATTCTGTGTAGTTTATATTTGGAGACATTCCTTTTTCCACTATTACCCTCTTAGCGCTCCGAATCTCCACTTGCATTTTCTACAGAAAGTGTGTTTCAGAACGGCTCAATCAAAACTAAGGTTCAACTATTTTAGTTGAACAAACAGAACAGAAAGTAGTTTCACACAATTCTTCTGTGTAGTTTTTATTTGTACACATTCTTTTTCCCAATATAGGCCTCTTAGCGCTCAGAATGTCCAATTGCAGTTTCTACAGAAAGAGTGTTTCAGAACGGCTCAATCAAAAGTAAGGTTCAACTCTTTTAGTTGAATGCACAGAACAGAAAGTAGTTTCATACAATGCTTCTGTGTAGTTTATATTTGAACATATTCTTTTTTCCACTATTACCCACTTAGCGCTACGAATGTCCAGTTGCATTTTCTACAGACAGAGTGTTTCAAAACTGCTCAATCAAAAGTATGGTTTAACTCTGTTAGCTGAATGCTCAGATCAGAAAGAAGTTTCACAGAATGCTTCTGTGTAGTTTATATTTGAATATATTCCTTTTTCCACTACTACTATCTTAGCGCTCCAAATGTCCAGTTGCATTTTCTACAGAAAGAGTGTTCAGATCTGCTCAATCAAAAGTATGGTTTAACTCTGTTAGCTGAATGCACAGATCAGAAAGAAGTTTCACCGAATGATTCTGTGTAGTTTATATTTGAAGACATTCCTTTTTCCACTATTACCCACTTAGCGCTCCGAATCTACACTTGCATTTTCTACAAAAAGAGTGTTTCATAACTGCTCAATCAAAAATATGTTTTATCTCTGTTAACTGAATTTACAGATCAGAAATAAGTTTCACAGAATGCATCTGTGTAGTTTTTATTTGAAGATATTCTTTTTCCCAATGTAGGCATCTTAGCGCTTAGCATGTCCAATTGCAGTTTCTACAGAAAGAGTGTTTCAGAACGGCTCAATCAAAAGTAAGGTTCAACTCTGTTAGTTGAATGCACAGAACAGAAAGAATTTTCACAGAATGCTACTGTGTAGTTTATATTTGAATATATTCCTTTTTCCACTATTACCCTCTTAGCGCTCCGAATGTCCACTTGCATTTTCTACAGAAAGAGTGTTCAGAACTGCGCAATCAAAAGTATGGTTTAACTCTGTTAGCTTAATGAACATATCAGAAATAAGTTTCACACAATGCTTCCGTGTAGTTTTTATTTGAAGATATTATTTTTCCCAATAGAGGCCTCTTAGCGCTCAGAATGTCCAATTGCAGTTTCGACAGAAAGAGTGTTTCAGAAAGGCTCAATCAAAAGTAAGGTTCAACTCTGTTAGTTGAATGCACAGAACAGAAAGAAGTTTCATACAATGCTTCTGTGTAGTTTATATTTGAACATATTCTTTATTCCACTATTACCCACATAGCGCTACGAATGTCCAGTTGCATTTTCTACAGACAGAGTGTTTCAAAACTGCTCAATCAAAAGTATGGTTTAACTCTGTTAGCTGAATGCTCAGATCAGAAAGAAGTTTCAAAGAATGCTTCTGCGTAGTTTATATTTGAATATATTCCTTTTTCCACTACTACGCTCTTAGCGCTCCAAATGTCCAGTTGCATTTTCTACAGAAAGAGTGTTCAGATCTGCTCAATCAAAAGTATGGTTTAACTCTGTTAGCTGAATGCACAGACCAGAAAGAAGTTTCACCGAATGATTCTGTGTAGTTTATATTTGAAGACATTCCTTTTTCCACTATTACCCTCTTAGCGCTCCAAATCTCCACTTGCATTTTCTACAAAAAGAGTGTTTCATAACTGCTGAATCAAAAATATGTTTTATCTCTGTTAACTGAATTTACAGATCAGAAATAAGTTTCACAGAATGCATCTGTGTAGTTTTTATTTGAAGATATTCTTTTTCCCAATGTAGGCCTCTTAGCGCTTAGCATGTCCAATTGCAGTTTCTACAGAAAGAGTGTTTCAGAACGGCTCAATCAAAAGTAAGGTTCAACTCTGTTAGTTGAATGCACAGAACAGAAAGAATTTTCACAGAATGCTACTGTGTAGTTTATATTTGAATATATTCCTTTTTCCACTATTACCCTCTTAGCGCTCAGAATGTCCAATTGCAGTTTCTACAGAAAGAGTGTTTCAGAAAGGCTCAATCAAAAGTAAGGTTCAACTCTGTTAGTTGAATGCACAGAACAGAAAGAAGTTTCATACAATGCTTCTGTGTAGTTTATATTTGAACATATTCTTTATTCCACTATTACCCACTTAGCGCTACGAATGTCCAGTTGCATTTTCTACAGACAGAGTGTTTCAAAACTGCTCAATCAAAAGTATGGTTTAACTCTGTTAGCTGAATGCTCAGATCAGAAAGAAGTTTCACAGAATGCTTCTGTGTAGTTTATATTTGAATATTTTCCTTTTTCCACTACTACTATCTTAGCGCTCCAAATGTGCAGTTGCATTTTCTACAGAAAGAGTGTTCAGATCTGCTCAATCAAAAGTATGGTTTAACTCTGTTAGCTGAATGCACAGATCAGAAAGAAGTTTCACAGAATGATTCTGTGTAGTTTATATTTGGAGACATTCCTTTTTCCACTATTACCCTCTTAGCGCTCCGAATCTCCACTTGCATTTTCTACAGAAAGAGTGTTTCAGAACGGCTCAATCAAAACTAAGGTTCAACTCTTTTAGTTGAACAAACAGAACAGAAAGAAGTTTCACACAATTCTTCTGTGTAGTTTTTATTTGTAGACATTCTTTTTCCCAATATAGGCCTCTTAGCGCTCAGAATGTCCAATTGCAGTTTCTACAGAAAGAGTGTTTCAGAACGGCTCAATCAAAAGTAAGGTTCAACTCTTTTAGTTGAATGCACAGAACAGAAAGAAGTTTCATACAATGCTTCTGTGTAGTTTATATTTGAACATATTCTTTTTTCCACTATTACCCACTTAGCGCTACGAATGTCCAGTTGCATTTTCTACAGACAGAGTGTTTCAAAACTGCTCAATCAAAAGTATGGTTTAACTCTGTTAGCTGAATGCTCAGATCAGAAAGAAGTTTCACAGAATGCTTCTGTGTAGTTTATATTTGAATATATTCCTTTTTCCACTACTACGCTCTTAGCGCTCCAAATGTCCAGTTGCATTTTCTACAGAAAGAGTGTTCAGATCTGCTCAATCAAAAGTATGGTTTAACTCTGTTAGCTGAATGCACAGACCAGAAAGAAGTTTCACCGAATGATTCTGTGTAGTTTATATTTGAAGACATTCCTTTTTCCACTATTACCCACTTAGCGCTCCAAATCTCCACTTGCATTTTCTACAAAAAGAGTGTTTCATAACTGCTGAATCAAAAATATGTTTTATCTCTGTTAACTGAATTTACAGATCAGAAATAAGTTTCACAGAATGCATCTGTGTAGTTTTTATTTGAAGATATTCTTTTTCCCAATGTAGGCCTCTTAGCGCTTAGCATGTCCAATTGCAGTTTCTACAGAAAGAGTGTTTCAGAACGGCTCAATCAAAAGTAAGGTTCAACTCTGTTAGTTGAATGCACAGAACAGAAAGAATTTTCACAGAATGCTACTGTGTAGTTTATATTTGAATATATTCCCTTTTCCACTATTACCCTCTTAGCGCTCCGAATGTCCACTTGCATTTTCTACAGAAAGAGTGTTCAGAACTGCGCAATCAAAAGTATGGTTTAACTCTGTTAGCTTAATGAACATATCAGAAATAAGTTTCACACAATGCTTCTGTGTAGTTTTTATTTGAAGTTATTATTTTTCCCAATATAGGCCTCTTAGCGCTCAGAATGTCCAATTGCAGTTTCTACAGAAAGAGTGTTTCAGAAAGGCTCAATCAAAAGTAAGGTTCAACTCTGTTAGTTGAATGCACAGAACAGAAAGAAGTTTCATACAATGCTTCTGTGTAGTTTATATTTGAACATATTCTTTATTCCACTATTACCCACTTAGCGCTACGAATGTCCAGTTGCATTTTCTACAGACAGAGTGTTTCAAAACTGCTCAATCAAAAGTATGGTTTAACTCTGTTAGCTGAATGCTCAGATCAGAAAGAAGTTTCACAGAATGCTTCTGTGTAGTTTATATTTGAATATTTTCCTTTTTCCACTACTACTATCTTAGCGCTCCAAATGTCCAGTTGCATTTTCTACAGAAAGAGTGTTCAGATCTGCTCAATCAAAAGTATGGTTTAACTCTGTTAGCTGAATGCACAGATCAGAAAGAAGTTTCACAGAATGATTCTGTGTAGTTTATATTTGGAGACATTCCTTTTTCCACTATTACCCTCTTAGCGCTCCGAATCTCCACTTGCATTTTCTACAGAAAGAGTGTTTCAGAACGGCTCAATCAAAACTAAGGTTCAACTCTTTTAGTTGAACAAACAGAACAGAAAGAAGTTTCACACAATTCTTCTGTGTAGTTTTTATTTGTAGACATTCTTTTTCCCAATATAGGCCTCTTAGCGCTCAGAATATCCAATTGCAGTTTCTACAGAAAGAGTGTTTCAGAACGGCTCAATCAAAAGTAAGGTTCAACTCTTTTAGTTGAATGCACAGAACAGAAAGAAGTTTCATACAATGCTTCTGTGTAGTTTATATTTGAACATATTCTTTTTTCCACTATTACCCACTTAGCGCTACGAATGTCCAGTTGCATTTTCTACAGACAGAGTGTTTCAAAACTGCTCAATCAAAAGTATGGTTTAACTCTGTTAGCTGAATGCTCAGATCAGAAAGAAGTTTCACAGAATGCTTCTGTGTAGTTTATATTTGAATATATTCCTTTTTCCACTACTACGCTCTTAGCGCTCCAAATGTCCAGTTGCATTTTCTACAGAAAGAGTGTTCAGATCTGCTCAATCAAAAGTATGGTTTAACTCTGTTAGCTGAATGCACAGATCAGAAAGAAGTTTCACCGAATGATTCCGTGTAGTTTATATTGGAAGACATTCCTTTTTCCACTATTACACTCTTAGGGCTCCGTATCTCCACTTGCATTTTCTACAAAAAGAGTGTTTCATAACTGCTCAATCAAAAATATGTTTTATCTCTGTTAACTGAATTTACAGATCAGAAATAAGTTTCACAGAATGCATCTGTGTAGTTTTTATTTGAAGATATTCTTTTTCCCAATGTAGGGCTCTTAGCGCTTAGCATGTCCAATTGCAGTTTCTACAGAAAGAGTGTTTCAGAATGGCTCAATCAAAAGTAAGGTTCAACTCTGTTAGTTGAATGCACAGAACAGAAAGAATTTTCACAGAATGATACTGTGTAGTTTATATTTGAATATATTCCTTTTTCCACTATTACCCTCTTAGCGCTCCGAATGTCCACTTGCATTTTCTACAGAAAGAGTGTTCAGAACTGCGCAATCAAAAGTATGGTTTAACTCTGTTAGCTTAATGAACATATCAGAAATAAGTTTCACACAATGCTTCTGTGTAGTTTTTATTTGAAGATATTATTTTTCCCAATATAGGCCTCTTAGCGATCAGAATGTCCAATTGCCGTTTCTACAGAAAGAGTGTTTCAGAAAGGCTCAATCAAAAGTAAGTTTCAACTCTGTTAGTTGAATGCACAGAACAGAAAGAAGTTTCATACACTGCTTCTGTGTAGTTTATATTTGAACATATTCTTTTTTCCACAATTACTCACTTAGCGCTACGAATGTCCAATTGCATTTTCTACAGACAGAGTGTTTCAAAACTGCTCAATCAAAAGTATGGTTTAACTCTGTTAGTTGAATGCTCAGATCAGAAAGAAGTTTCACAGAATGCTTCTGTGTAGTTTATATTTGAATATATTCCTTTTTCCACTACTACTCTCTTAGCGCTCCAAATGTCCAGTTGCATTTTCTACAGAAAGAGAGTTCAGATCTGCTCAATCAAAAGTATGGTTTAACTCTGTTAGCTGAATGCACAGATCAGAAAGAAGTTTCACAGAATGATTCTGTGTAGTTTATATTTGGAGACATTCCTTTTTCCACTATTACCCTCTTAGCGCTCCGAATCTCCACTTGCATTTTCTACAGAAAGTGTGTTTCAGAACGGCTCAATCAAAACTAAGGTTCAACTATTTTAGTTGAACAAACAGAACAGAAAGTAGTTTCACACAATTCTTCTGTGTAGTTTTTATTTGTACACATTCTTTTTCCCAATATAGGCCTCTTAGCGCTCAGAATGTCCAATTGCAGTTTCTACAGAAAGAGTGTTTCAGAACGGCTCAATCAAAAGTAAGGTTCAACTCTTTTAGTTGAATGCACAGAACAGAAAGTAGTTTCATACAATGCTTCTGTGTAGTTTATATTTGAACATATTCTTTTTTCCACTATTACCCACTTAGCGCTACGAATGTCCAGTTGCATTTTCTACAGACAGAGTGTTTCAAAACTGCTCAATCAAAAGTATGGTTTAACTCTGTTAGCTGAATGCTCAGATCAGAAAGAAGTTTCACAGAATGCTTCTGTGTAGTTTATATTTGAATATATTCCTTTTTCCACTACTACTATCTTAGCGCTCCAAATGTCCAGTTGCATTTTCTACAGAAAGAGTGTTCAGATCTGCTCAATCAAAAGTATGGTTTAACTCTGTTAGCTGAATGCACAGATCAGAAAGAAGTTTCACCGAATGATTCTGTGTAGTTTATATTTGAAGACATTCCTTTTTCCACTATTACCCACTTAGCGCTCCGAATCTACACTTGCATTTTCTACAAAAAGAGTGTTTCATAACTGCTCAATCAAAAATATGTTTTATCTCTGTTAACTGAATTTACAGATCAGAAATAAGTTTCACAGAATGCATCTGTGTAGTTTTTATTTGAAGATATTCTTTTTCCCAATGTAGGCATCTTAGCGCTTAGCATGTCCAATTGCAGTTTCTACAGAAAGAGTGTTTCAGAACGGCTCAATCAAAAGTAAGGTTCAACTCTGTTAGTTGAATGCACAGAACAGAAAGAATTTTCACAGAATGCTACTGTGTAGTTTATATTTGAATATATTCCTTTTTCCACTATTACCCTCTTAGCGCTCCGAATGTCCACTTGCATTTTCTACAGAAAGAGTGTTCAGAACTGCGCAATCAAAAGTATGGTTTAACTCTGTTAGCTTAATGAACATATCAGAAATAAGTTTCACACAATGCTTCCGTGTAGTTTTTATTTGAAGATATTATTTTTCCCAATAGAGGCCTCTTAGCGCTCAGAATGTCCAATTGCAGTTTCGACAGAAAGAGTGTTTCAGAAAGGCTCAATCAAAAGTAAGGTTCAACTCTGTTAGTTGAATGCACAGAACAGAAAGAAGTTTCATACAATGCTTCTGTGTAGTTTATATTTGAACATATTCTTTATTCCACTATTACCCACTTAGCGCTACGAATGTCCAGTTGCATTTTCTACAGACAGAGTGTTTCAAAACTGCTCAATCAAAAGTATGGTTTAACTCTGTTAGCTGAATGCTCAGATCAGAAAGAAGTTTCAAAGAATGCTTCTGCGTAGTTTATATTTGAATATATTCCTTTTTCCACTACTACGCTCTTAGCGCTCCAAATGTCCAGTTGCATTTTCTACAGAAAGAGTGTTCAGATCTGCTCAATCAAAAGTATGGTTTAACTCTGTTAGCTGAATGCACAGACCAGAAAGAAGTTTCACCGAATGATTCTGTGTAGTTTATATTTGAAGACATTCCTTTTTCCACTATTACCCTCTTAGCGCTCCAAATCTCCACTTGCATTTTCTACAAAAAGAGTGTTTCATAACTGCTGAATCAAAAATATGTTTTATCTCTGTTAACTGAATTTACAGATCAGAAATAAGTTTCACAGAATGCATCTGTGTAGTTTTTATTTGAAGATATTCTTTTTCCCAATGTAGGCCTCTTAGCGCTTAGCATGTCCAATTGCAGTTTCTACAGAAAGAGTGTTTCAGAACGGCTCAATCAAAAGTAAGGTTCAACTCTGTTAGTTGAATGCACAGAACAGAAAGAATTTTCAAAGAATGCTACTGTGTAGTTTATATTTGAATATATTCCTTTTTCCACTATTACCCTCTTAGCGCTCCGAATGTCCACTTGCATTTTCTACAGAAAGAGTGTTCAGAACTGCGCAATCAAAAGTATGGTTTAACTCTGTTAGCTTAATGAACATATCAGAAATAAGTTTCACACAATGCTTCTGTGTAGTTTTTATTTGAAGTTATTATTTTTCCCAATATAGGCCTCTTAGCGCTCAGAATGTCCAATTGCAGTTTCTACAGAAAGAGTGTTTCAGAAAGGCTCAATCAAAAGTAAGGTTCAACTCTGTTAGTTGAATGCACAGAACAGAAAGAAGTTTCATACAATGCTTCTGTGTAGTTTATATTTGAACATATTCTTTATTCCACTCTTACCCACTTAGCGCTACGAATGTCCAGTTGCATTTTCTACAGACAGAGTGTTTCAAAACTGCTCAATCAAAAGTATGGTTTAACTCTGTTAGCTGAATGCTCAGATCAGAAAGAAGTTTCACAGAATGCTTCTGTGTAGTTTATATTTGAATGTATTCCTTTTTCCACTACTACTATCTTAGCGCTCCAAATGTCCAGTTGCATTTTCTACAGAAAGAGTGTTCAGATCTGCTCAATCAAATGTATGGTTTAACTCTGTTAGCTGAATGCACAGATCAGAAAGAGGTTTCACAGAATGATTCTGTGTAGTTTATATTTGGAGACATTCCTTTTTCCACTATTACCCTCTTAGCGCTCCGAATCTCCACTTGCATTTTCTACAGAAAGAGTGTTTCAGAACGGCTCAATCAAAACTAAGGTTCAACTCTTTTAGTTGAACAAACAGAACAGAAAGAAGTTTCACACAATTCTTCTGTGTAGTTTTTATTTGTAGACATTCTTTTTCCCAATATAGGCCTCTTAGCGCTCAGAATGTCCAATTGCAGTTTCTACAGAAAGAGTGTTTCAGAACGGCTCAATCAAAAGTAAGGTTCAACTCTGTTAGTTGAATGCACAGAACAGAAAGAAGTTTCATACAATGCTTCTGTGTAGTTTATATTTGAACATATTCTTTTTTCCACTATTACCCACTTAGCGCTACGAATGTCCAGTTGCATTTTCTACAGACAGAGAGTTTCAAAACTGCTCAATCAAAAGTATGGTTTAAATCTGTTAGCTGAATTCTCAGATCAGAAAGAAGTTTCACAGAATGCTTCTGTGTAGTTTATATTTGAATATATTCCTTTTTCCACTACTACGCTCTTAGCGCTCCAAATGTCCAGTTGCATTTTCTACAGAAAGAATGTTCAGATCTGCTCAATCAAAAGTATGGTTTAACTCTGTTAGCTGAATGCACAGATCAGAAAGAAGTTTCACCGAATGATTCTGTGTAGTTTATATTTGAAGACATTCCTTTTTCCACTATTACCCACTTAGCGCTCCGAATCTCCACTTGCATTTTCTACAAAAAGAGTGTTTCATAACTGCTCAATCAAAAATATGTTTTATCTCTGTTAACTGAATTTACAGATCAGAAATAAGTTTCACAGAATGCATCTGTGTAGTTTTTATTTGAAGATATTCTTTTTCCCAATGTAGGCCTCTTAGCGCTTAGCATGTCCAATTGCAGTTTCTACAGAAAGAGTGTTTCAGAACGGCTCAATCAAAAGTAAGGTTCAACTCTGTTAGTTGAATGCACAGAACAGAAAGAATTTTCACAGAATGCTACTGTGTAGTTTATATTTGAATATATTCCTTTTTCCACTATTACCCTCTTAGCGCTCCGAATGTCCACTTGCATTTTCTACAGAAAGAGTGTTCAGAACTGCGCAATCAAAAGTATGGTTTAACTCTGTTAGCTTAATGAACATATCAGAAATAAGTTTCACACAATGCTTCCGTGTAGTTTTTATTTGAAGATATTATTTTTCCCAATAGAGGCCTCTTAGCGCTCAGAATGTCCAATTGCAGTTTCGACAGAAAGAGTGTTTCAGAAAGGCTCAATCAAAAGTAAGGTTCAACTCTGTTAGTTGAATGCACAGAACAGAAAGAAGTTTCATACAATGCTTCTGTGTAGTTTATATTTGAACATATTCTTTATTCCACTATTACCCACTTAGCGCTACGAATGTCCAGTTGCATTTTCTACAGACAGAGTGTTTCAAAAGTGCTCAATCAAAAGTATGGTTTAACTCTGTTAGCTGAATGCTCAGATCAGAAAGAAGTTTCACAGAATGCTTCTGTGTAGTTTATATTTGAATATATTCCTTTTTCCACTACTACTATCTTAGCGCTCCAAATGTCCAGTTGCATTTTCTACAGAAAGAGTGTTCAGATCTGCTCAATCAAAAGTATGGTTTAACTCTGTTAGCTGAATGCACAGATCAGAAAGAAGTT
The DNA here is from genome assembly GCF_028878055.3 of Symphalangus syndactylus. Taxonomy (NCBI): domain Eukaryota; kingdom Metazoa; phylum Chordata; class Mammalia; order Primates; family Hylobatidae; genus Symphalangus; species Symphalangus syndactylus. The sequence goes on along the minus strand of NC_072430.2, from coordinate 152,420,801 downwards.
TCACAGAATGATTCTGTGTAGTTTATATTTGAAGTCATTCCTTTTTCCACTATTACCATCTTAGCGCTCCGAATCTCCACTTGCATTTTCTACAAAAAGAGTGTTTCATAACTGCTCAATCAAAAATATGTTTTATCTCTGTTAACTGAATTTACAGATCAGAAATAAGTTTCACAGAATGCATCTGTGTAGTTTTTATTTGAAGATATTCTTTTTCCGAATGTAGGCCTCTTAGCGCTTAGCATGTCCAATTGCAGTTTCTACAGAAAGAGTGTTTCAGAACGGCTCAATCAAAAGTAAGGTTCAACTCTGTTAGTTGAATGCACAGAACAGAAAGAATTCTCACAGAATGATACTGTGTAGTTTATATTTGAATATATTCCTTTTTCCACTATTACCCTCTTAGCGCTCCGAATGTCCACTTGCATTTTCTACAGAAAGAGTGTTCAGAACTGCGCAATCAAAAGTATGGTTTAACTCTGTTAGCTTAATGAACATATCAGAAGTAAGTTTCACACAATGCTTCTGCGTAGTTTTTATTTGAAGATATTATTTTTCCCAATATAGGCCTCTTAGCGCTCAGAATGTCCAATTGCAGTTTCTACAGAAAGAGTGTTTCAGAAAGGCTCAATCAAAAGTAAGGTTCAACTCTGTTAGTTGAACGCACAGAACAGAAAGAAGTTTCATACAATGCTTCTGTGTAGTTTATATTTGAACATATTCTTTTTTCCACTATTACCCACTTAGCGCTACGAATGTCCAGTTGCATTTCCTACAGACAGAGTGTTTCAAAACTGCTCAATCAAAAGTATGGTTTAACTCTGTTAGCTGAATGCTCAGATCAGAAAGAAGTTTCACAGAATGCTTCTGTGTAGTTTATATTTGAATATATTCCTTTTTCCACTACTACGCTCTTAGCGCTCCAAATGTCCAGTTGCATTTTCTACAGAAAGAGTGTTCAGATCTGCTCAATCAAAAGTATGGTTTAACTCTGTTAGCTGAATGCACAGATCAGAAAGAAGTTTCACCGAATGATTCTGTGTAGTTTATATTTGAAGACATTCCTTTTTCCACTATTACCCACTTAGGGCTCCGAATCTCCACTTGCATTTTCTACAAAAAGAGTGTTTCATAACTGCTCAATCAAAAATATGTTTTATCTCTGTTAACTGAATTTACAGATCAGAAATAAGTTTCACAGAATGCATCTGTGTAGTTTTTATTTGAAGATATTCTTTTTCCCAATGTAGGCATCTTAGCGCTTAGCATGTCCAATTGCAGTTTGTACAGAAAGAGTGTTTCAGAACGGCTCAATCAAAAGTAAGGTTCAACTCTGTTAGTTGAATGCACAGAACAGAAAGAATTTTCACAGAATGCTACTGTGTAGTTTATATTTGAATATATTCCTTTTTCCACTATTACCCTCTTAGCGCTCCGAATGTCCACTTGAATTTTCTACAGAAAGAGTGTTCAGAACTGCGCAATCAAAAGTATGGTTTAACTCTGTTAGCTTAATGAACATATCAGAAATAAGTTTCACACAATGCTTCCGTGTAGTTTTTATTTGAAGATATTATTTTTCCCAATAGAGGCCTCTTAGCGCTCAGAATGTCCAATTGCAGTTTCGACAGAAAGAGTGTTTCAGAAAGGCTCAATCAAAAGTAAGGTTCAACTCTGTTAGTTGAATGCACAGAACAGAAAGAAGTTTCATACAATGCTTCTGTGTAGTTTATATTTGAACATATTCTTTATTCCACTATTACCCACTTAGCGCTACGAATGTCCAGTTGCATTTTCTACAGACAGAGTGTTTCAAAACTGCTCAATCACAAGTATGGTTTAACTCTGTTAGCTGAATGCTCAGATCAGAAAGAAGTTTCACAGAATGCTTCTGTGTAGTTTATATTTGAATATATTCCTTTTTCCACTACTTCTATCTTAGCGCTCCAAATGTCCAGTTGCATTTTCTACAGAAAGAGTGTTCAGATCTGCTCAATCAAAAGTATGGTTTAACTCTGTTAGCTGAATGCACAGATCAGAAAGAAGTTTCACAGAATGATTCTGTGTAGTTTATATTTGGAGACATTCCTTTTTCCACTATTACCCTCTTAGCGCTCCGAATCTCCACTTGCATTTTCTACAGAAAGAGTGTTTCAGAACGGCTCAATCAAAACTAAGGTTCAACTCTTTTAGTTGAACAAACAGAACAGAAAGAAGTTTCACACAATTCTTCTGTGTAGTTTTTATTTGTAGACATTCTTTTTCCCAATATAGGCCTCTTAGCACTCAGAATGTCCAATTGCAGTTTCTACAGAAAGAGTGTTTCAGAACGGCTCAATCAAAAGTAAGGTTCAACTCTGTTAGTTGAATGCACAGAACAGAAAGAAGTTTCATACAATGCTTCTGTGTAGTTTATATTTGAACATATTCTTTTTTCCACTATTACCCACTTAGCGCTACGAATGTCCAGTTGCATTTTCTACAGACAGAGTGTTTCAAAACTGCTCAATCAAAAGTATGGTTTAACTCTGTTAGCTGAATGCTCAGATCAGTAAGAAGTTTCACAGAATGCTTCTGTGTAGTTTATATTTGAATATATTCCTTTTTCCACTACTACGCTCTTAGCGCTCCAAATGTCCAGTTGCATTTTCTACAGAAAGAGTGTTCAGATCTGCTCAATCAAAAGTATGGTTTAACTCTGTTACCTGAATGCACAAATCAGAAAGAAGTTTCACCGAATGATTCTGTGTAGTTTATATTTGAAGGCATTCCTTTTTCCACTATTACCCTCTTAGCGCTCCGAATCTCCACTTGCATTTTCTACAGAAAGAGTGTTTCAGAACGGCTCAATCAAAACTAAGGTTCAACTCTTTTAGTTGAACAAACAGAACAGAAAGAAGTTTCACACAATTCTTCTGTGTAGTTTTTATTTGTAGACATTCTTTTTCCCAATATAGGCCTCTTAGGGCTCAGAATGTCCAATTGCAGTTTCTACAGAAAGAGTGTTTCAGAACGGCTCAATCAAAAGTAAGGTTCAACTCTGTTAGTTGAATGCACAGAACAGAAAGAAGTTTCATACAATGCTTCTGTGTAGTTTATATTTGAACATATTCTTTTTTCCACTATTACCCACTTAGCGCTACGAATGTCCAGTTGCATTTTCTACAGACAGAGTGTTTCAAAACTGCTCAATTAAAAGTATGGTTTAACTCTGTTAGCTGAATGCTCAGATCAGAAAGAAGTTTCACAGAATGCTTCTGTGTAGTTTATATTTGAATATATTCCTTTTTCCACTACTACGCTCTTAGCGCTCCAAATGTCCAGTTGCATTTTCTACAGAAAGAGTGTTCAGATCTGCTCAATCAAAAGTATGGTTTAACTCTGTTAGCTGAATGCACAGATCAGAAAGAAGTTTCACCGAATGATTCTGTGTAGTTTATATTTGAAGTCATTCCTTTTTCCACTATTACCCTCTTAGCGCTCCGAATCTCCACTTGCATTTTCTACAAAAAGAGTGTTTCATAACTGCTCAATCAAAAATATGTTTTATCTCTGTTAAGTGAATTTACAGATCAGAAATAAGTTTCACAGAATGCATCTGTGTAGTTTTTATTTGAAGATATTCTTTTTCCCAATGTAGGCCTCTTAGCGCTTAGCATGTCCAATTGCAGTTTCTACAGAAAGAGTGTTTCAGAACGGCTCAATCAAAAGTAAGGTTCAACTCTGTTAGTTGAATGCACAGAACAGAAAGAATTTTCACAGAATGCTACTGTGTAGTTTATATTTGAATATATTCCTTTTTCCACTATTACCCTCTTAGCGCTCCGAATGTCCACTTGCATTTTCTACAGAAAGAGTGTTCAGAACTGCGCAATCAAAAGTATGGTTTAACTCTGTTAGCTTAATGAACATATCAGAAATAAGTTTCACACAATGCTTCTGTGTAGTTTTTATTTGAAGATATTATTTTTCCCAATATAGGCCTCTTAGCGCTCAGAATGTCCAATTGCAGTTTCTACAGAAAGAGTGTCTGAGAAAGGCTCAATCAAAAGTAAGGTTCAACTCTGTTAGTTGAATGCACAGAACAGAAAGAAGTTTCATACAATGCTTCTGTGTAGTTTATATTTGAACATATTTTTTTCCACTATTACCCACTTAGCGCTACGAATGTCCAGTTGCATTTTCTACAGACAGAGTGTTTCAAAACTGCTCAATCAAAAGTATGGTTTAACTCTGTTAGCTGAATGCTCAGATCAGAAAGAAGTTTCACAGAATGCTTCTGTGTAGTTTATATTTGAATATATTCCTTTTTCCACTACTACGCTCTTAGCGCTCCAAATGTCCAGTTGCATTTTCTACAGAAAGAGTGTTCAGATCTGCTCAATCAAAAGTATGGTTTAACTCTGTTAGCTGAATGCACAGATCAGAAAGAGGTTTCACCGAATGATTCTGTGTAGTTTATATTTGAAGGCATTCCTTTTTCCACTATTACCCTCTTAGCGCTCCGAATCTCCACTTGCATTTTCTACAAAAAGAGTGTTTCATAACTGCTCAATCAAAAATATGTTTTATCTCTGTTAACTGAATTTACAGATCAGAAATAAGTTTCACAGAATGCATCTGTGTAGTTTTTATTTGAAGATATTCTTTTTCCCAATGTAGGCCTCTTAGCGCTTAGCATGTCCAATTGCAGTTTCTACAGAAAGAGTGTTTCAGAACGGCTCAATCAAAAGTAATGTTCAACTCTGTTAGTTTAATGCACAGAACAGAAAGAATTTTCACAGAATGCTACTGTGTAGTTTATATTTGAATATATTCCTTTTTCCACTATTACCCTCTTAGCGCTCCGAATGTCCACTTGCATTTTCTACAGAAAGAGTGTTCAGAACTGCGCAATCAAAAGTATGGTTTAACTCTGTTAGCTTAATGAACATATCAGAAATAAGTTTCACACAATGCTTCTGTGTAGTTTTTATTTGAAGATATTATTTTTCCCAATAGAGGCCTCTTAGCGCTCAGAATGTCCAATTGCAGTTTCTACAGAAAGAGTGTTTCAGAAAGGCTCAATCAAAAGTAAGGTTCAACTGTGTTAGTTGAATGCACAGAACAGAAAGAAGTTTCATACAATGCTTCTGTGTAGTTTATATTTGAACATATTCTTTATTCCACTATTACCCACTTAGCGCTACGAATGTCCAGTTGCATTTTCTACAGACAGAGTGTTTCAAAACTGCTCAATCAAAAGTATGGTTTAACTCTGTTAGCTGAATGCTCAGATCAGATAGAAGTTTCACAGAATGCTTCTGTGTAGTTTATATTTGAATATATTCCTTTTTAAACTACTACTATCTTAGCGCTCCAAATGTCCAGTTGCATTTTCTACAGAAAGAGTGTTCAGATCTGCTCAATCAAAAGTATGGTTTAACTCTGTTAACTGAATGCACAGATCAGAAAGAAGTTTCACAGAATGATTCTGTGTAGTTTATATTTGGAGACATTCCTTTTTCCACTATTACCCTCTTAGCGCTCCGAATCTCCACTTGCATTTTCTACAGAAAGAGTGTTTCAGAACGGCTCAATCAAAACTAAGGTTCAACTCTTTTAGTTGAACAAACAGAACAGAAAGAAGTTTCACACAATTCTTCAGTGTAGTTTTTATTTGTAGACATTCTTTTTCCCAATATAGGCCTCTTAGCGCTCAGAATGTCCAATTGCAGTTTCTACAGAAAGAGTGTTTCAGAACGGCTCAATCAAAAGTAAGGTTCAACTCTGTTAGTTGAATGCACAGAACAGAAAGAAGTTTCATACAATGCTTCTGTGTAGTTTATATTTGAACATATTCTTTTTTCCACTATTACCCACTTAGCGCTACGAATGTCCAGTTGCATTTTCTACAGACAGAGTGTTTCAAAACTGCTCAATCAAAAGTATGGTTTAACTCTGTTAGCTGAATGCTCAGATCAGAAAGAAGTTTCACAGAATGCTTCTGTGTAGTTTATATTTGAATATATTCCTTTTTCCACTACTACTCTCTTAGCGCTCCAAATGTCCAGTTGCATTTTCTACAGAAACAGAGTTCAGATCTGCTCAATCAAAAGTATGGTTTAACTCTGTTAGCTGAATGCACAGATCAGAAAGAAGTTTCACAGAATGATTCTTTGTAGTTTATATTTGGAGAAATTCCTTTTTCCACTATTACCCTCTTAGCGCTCCGAATCTCCACTTGCATTTTCTACAGAAAGAGTGTTTCAGAACGGCTCAATCAAAACTAAGGTTCAACTCTTTTAGTTGAACAAACAGAACAGAAAGAAGTTTCACACAATTCTTCTGTGTAGTTTTTATTTGTAGACATTCTTTTTCCCAATATAGGCCTCTTAGCGCTCAGAATGTCCAATTGCAGTTTCTACAGAAAGAGTGTTTCAGAACGGCTCAATCAAAAGTAAGGTTCAACTCTGTTAGTTGAATGCACAGAACAGAAAGAAGTTTCATACAATGCTTCTGTGTAGTTTATATTTGAACATATTCTTTTTTCCACTATTACCCACTTAGTGCTACGAATGTCCAGTTGCATTTTCTACAGACAGAGTGTTTCAAAACTGCTCAATCAAAAGTATGGTTTAACTCTGTTAGCTGAATGCTCAGATCAGAATGAAGTTTCACAGAATGCTTCTGTGTAGTTTATATTTGAATATATTCCTTTTTCCACTACTACGCTCTTAGCGCTCCAAATGTCCAGTTGCATTTTCAACAGAAAGAGTGTTCAGATCTGCTCAATCAAAAGTATGGTTTAACTCTGTTAGCTGAATGCACAGATCAGAAAGAAGTTTCACCGAATGATTCTGTGTAGTTTCTATTTGAAGGCATTCCTTTTTCCACTATTACCCTCTTAGCGCTCCGAATCTCCACTTGCATTTTCTACAAAAAGATTGTTTCATAACTGCTCAATCAAAAATATGTTTTATCTCTGTTAACTGAATTTACAGATCAGAAATAAGTTTCACAGAATGCATCTGTGTAGTTTTTATTTGAAGATATTCTTTTTCCCAATGTAGGCCTCTTAGCGCTTAGCATGTCCAATTGCAGTTTCTACAGAAAGAGTGTTTCAGAACGGCTCAATCAAAAGTAAGGTTCAACTCTGTTAGTTGAATGCACAGAACAGAAAGAATTTTCACAGAATGCTACTGTGTAGTTTATATTTGAATATATTCCTTTTTCCACTATTACCCTCTTAGCGCTCCGAATGTCCACTTGCATTTTCTACAGAAAGAGTGTTCAGAAGTGCGCAATCAAAAGTATGGTTTAACTCTGTTAGCTTAATGAACATATCAGAAATAAGTTTCACAAAATGCTTCTGTGTAGTTTTTATTTGAAGATATTATTTTTCCCAATAGAGTCCTCTTAGCGCTCAGAATGTCCAATTGCAGTTTCTACAGAAAGAGTGTTTCAGAAAGGCTCAATCAAAAGTAAGGTTCAACTCTGTTAGTTGAATGCACAGAACAGAAAGAAGTTTCATACACTGCTTCTGTGTAGTTTATATTTGAACATATTCTTTTTTCCACAATTACCCACTTAGCGCTACGAATGTCCAGTTGCATTTTCTAAAGACAGAGAGTTTCAAAACTGCTCAATCAAAAGTATGGTTTAACTCTGTTAGCTGAATGCTCAGATCAGAAAGAAGTTTCACAGAATGCTTCTGTGTAGTTTATATTTGAATATATTCCTTTTTCCACTACTACTCTCTTAGCGCTCCAAATGTCCAGTTGCATTTTCTACAGAAAGAGAGTTCAGATCTGCTCAATCAAAAGTATGGTTTAACTCTGTTAGCTGAATGCACAGATCAGAAACAAGTTTCACAGAATGATTCTGTGTAGTTTATATTTGGAAACATTCCTTTTTCCACTATTACCCTCTTAGCGCTCCGAATCTCCACTTGCATTTTCTACAGAAAGAGTGTTTCAGAACGGCTCAATCAAAACTAAGGTTCAACTCTTTTAGTTGAACAAACAGAACAGAAAGAAGTTTCACACAATTCTTCTGTGTAGTTTTTATTTGTAGACATTCTTTTTCCCAATATAGGCCTCTTAGCGCTCAGAATGTCCAATTGCAGTTTCTACAGAAAGAGTGTTTCAGAACGGCTCAACCAAAAGTAAGGTTCAACTCTGTTAGTTGAATGCACAGAACAGAAAGAAGTTTCATACAATGCTTCTGTGTAGTTTATATTTGAACATATTCTTTTTTCCACTATTACCCACTTAGCGCTACGAATGTCCAGTTGCATTTTCTACAGACAGAGTGTTTCAAAACTGCTCAATCAAAAGTATGGTTTAACTCTGTTAGCTGAATGCTCAGATCAGAAAGAAGTTTCACAGAATGCTTCTGTGTAGTTTATATTTGAATATATTCCTTTTTCCACTACTACGCTCTTAGCGCTCCAAATGTCCAGTTGCATTTTCTACAGAAAGAGTGTTCAGATCTGCTCAATCAAAAGTATGGTTTAACTCTGTTAGCTGAATGCACAGATCAGAAAGAAGTTTCACCGAATGATTCTGTGTAGTTTATATTTGAAGACATTCCTTTTTCCACTATTACCCTCTTAACGCTCCGAATCTCCACTTGCATTTTCTACAAAAAGAGTGTTTCATAACTGCTCAATCAAAAATATGTTTAATCTCTGTTAACTGAATTTACAGATCAGAAATAAGTTTCACAGAATGCATCTGTGTAGTTTTTATTTGAAGATATTCTTTTTCCCAATGTAGGCCTCTTAGCGCTTAGCATGTCCAATTGCAGTTTCTACAGAAAGAGTGTTTCAGAACGGTTCAATCAAAATTAAGGTTCAACTCTGTTAGTTGAATGCATAGAACAGAAAGAATTTTCACAGAATGCTACTGTGTAGTTTATATTTGAATATATTCCTTTTTCCACTATTACCCTCTTAGCGCTCCGAATGTCCACTTGCATTTTCTACAGAAAGAGTGTTCAGAACTGCGCAATCAAAAGTATGGTTTAACTCTGTTAGCTTAATGAACATATCAGAAATAAGTTTCACACAATGCTTCTGTGTAGTTTTTATTTGAAGATATTATTTTTCCCAATAGAGGCCTCTTAGCGCTCAGAATGTCCAATTGCAGTTTCTACAGAAAGAGTGTTTCAGAAAGGCTCAATCAAAAGTAAGGTTCAACTGTGTTAGTTGAATGCACAGAACAGAAAGTAGTTTCATACAATGCTTCTGTGTAGTTTATATTTGAACATATTCTTTATTCCACTATTACCCACTTAGCGCTACGAATGTCCAGTTGCATTTTCTACAGACAGAGTGTTTCAAAACTGCTCAATCAAAAGTATGGTTTAACTCTGTTAGCTGAATGCTCAGATCAGAAAGAAGTTTCACAGAATGCTTCTGTGTAGTTTATATTTGAATATATTCCTTTTTCCACTACTAATATCTTAGCGCTCCAAATGTCCAGTTGCATTTTCTACAGAAAGAGTGTTCAGATCTGCTCAATCAAAAGTATGGTTTAACTCTGTTAGCTGAATGCACAGATCAGAAAGAAGTTTCACCGAATGATTCTGTGTAGTTTATAATTGAAGACATTCCTTTTTCCACAATTACCCTCTTAGCGCTCCGAATCTCCACTTGCATTTTCTACAAAAAGAGTGTTTCATAACTGCTCAATCAAAAATATGTTTTATCTCTGTTAACTGAATTTACAGATCAGAAATTAGTTTCACAGAATGCATCTGTGTAGTTTTTATTTGAAGATATTCTTTTTCCCAATGTAGGCCTCTTAGCGCTTAGCATGTCCAATTGCAGTTTCTACAGAAAGAGTGTTTCAGAACGGCTCAATCAAAAGTAAGGTTCAACTCTGTTAGTTGAATGCACAGAACAGAAAGAATTTTCACAGAATGCTACTGTGTAGTTTATATTTGAATATATTCCTTTTTCCACTATTACCCTCTTAGCGCTCCGAATCTGCACTTGCATTTTCTACAGAAAGAGTGTTTCAGAACGGCTCAATCAAAACTAAGGTTCAACTCTTTTAGTTGAACAAACAGAACAGAAAGAAGTTTCACACAATTCTTCTGTGTAGTTTTTGTTTGTAGACATTCTTTTTCCCAATATAGGCCTCTTAGCGCTCAGAATGTCCAATTGCAGTTTGTACAGAAAGAGTGTTTCGGAACGGCTCAATCAAAAGTAAGGTTCAACTCTGTTAGTTGAATGCACAGAACAGAAAGAAGTTTCATACAATGCTTCTGTGTAGTTTATATTTGAACATATTCTTTTTTCCACTATTACCCACTTAGCGCTACGAATGTCCAGTTGCATTTTCTACAGACAGAGTGTTTCAAAACTGCTCAATCAAAAGTATGGTTTAACTCTGTTAGCTGAATGCTCAGATCAGAAAGAAGTTTCACAGAATGCTTCTGTGTAGTTTATATTTGAATATATTCCTTTTTCCACTACTACGCTCTTAGCGCTCCAAATGTCCAGTTGCATTTTATACAGAAAGAGTGTTCAGATCTGCTCAATCAAAAGTATGGTTTAACTCTGTTAGCTGAATGCACAGATCAGAAAGAAGTTTCACCGAATGATTCTGTGTAGTTTATATTTGAAGACATTCCTTTTTCCACTATTACCCACTTAGCGCTCCGAATCTCCACTTGCATTTTCTACAAAAAGAGTGTTTCATAACTGCTCAATCAAAAATATGTTTTATCTCTGTTAACTGAATTTACAGATCAGAAATAAGTTTCACAGAATGAATCTGTGTAGCTTTTATTTGAAGATATTCTTTTTCCCAATGTAGGCCTCTTAGCGCTTAGCATGTCCAATTGCAGTTTCTACAGAAAGAGTGTTTCAGAACGGCTCAATCAAAAGTAAGGTTCAACTCTGTTAGTTGAATGCACAGAACAGAAAGAATTTTCACAGAATGCTACTGTGTAGTTTATATTTGAATATATTCCTTTTTCCACTATTACCCTCTTAGCGCTCCGAATGTCCACTTGCATTTTCTACAGAAAGAGTGTTCAGAACTGCGCAATCAAAAGTATGGTTTAACTCTGTTAGCTTAATGAACATATCAGAAATAAGTTTCACACAATGCTTCTGTGTAGTTTTTATTTGAAGATATTTTTTTTCCCAATATAGGCCTCTTAGCGCTCAGAATGTCCAATTGCAGTTTCTACAGAAAGAGTGTTTCAGAAAGGCTCAATCAAAACTAAGGTTCAAATCTTTTAGTTGAACAAACAGAACAGAAAGAAGTTTCACACAATTCTTCTCTGTAGTTTTTATTTGTAGACATTCTTTTTCCCAATATAGGCCTCTTAGCGCTCAGAATGTCCAATTGCAGTTTCTACAGAAAGAGTGTTTCAGAACGGCTCAATCAAAAGTAAGGTTCAACTCTGTTAGTTGAATGCACAGAACAGAAAGAAGTTTCATACAATGCTTCTGTGTAGTTTATATTTGAACATATTCTTTTTTCCACTATTACCCACTTAGCGCTACGAATGTCCAGTTGCATTTTCTACAGACAGAGTGTTTCAAAACTGCTCAATCAAAAGTATGGTTTAACTCTGTTAGCTGAATGCTCAGATCAGAAAGAAGTTTCACAGAATGCTTCTGTGTAGTTTATATTTGAATATATTCCTTTTTCCACTACTACGCTCTTAGCGCTCCAAATGTCCAGTTGCATTTTCTACAGCAAGAGTGTTCAGATCTGCTCAATCAAAAGTATGGTTTAACTCTGTTAGCTAAATGCACAGATCAGAAAGAAGTTTCACCGAATGATTCTGTGTAGTTTATAATTGAAGACATTCCTTTTTCCACAATTACCCTCTTAGCGCTCCGAATCTCCACTTGCATTTTCTACAAAAAGAGTGTTTCATAACTGCTCAATCAAAAATATGTTTTATCTCTGTTAACTGAATTTACAGATCAGAAATTAGTTTCACAGAATGCATCTGTGTAGTTTTTATTTGAAGATATTCTTTTTCCCAATGTAGGCCTCTTAGCGCTTAGCATGTCCAATTGCAGTTTCTACAGAAAGAGTGTTTCAGAACGGCTCAATCAAAAGTAAGGTTCAACTCTGTTAGTTGAATGCACAGAACAGAAAGAATTTTCACAGAATGCTACTGTGTAGTTTATATTTGAATATATTCCTTTTTCCACTATTACCCTCTTAGCGCTCCGAATCTGCACTTGCATTTTCTACAGAAAGAGTGTTTCAGAACGGCTCAATCAAAACTAAGGTTCAACTCTTTTAGTTGAACAAACAGAACAGAAAGAAGTTTCACACAATTCTTCTGTGTAGTTTTTGTTTGTAGACATTCTTTTTCCCAATATAGGCCTCTTAGCGCTCAGAATGTCCAATTGCAGTTTGTACAGAAAGAGTGTTTCGGAACGGCTCAATCAAAAGTAAGGTTCAACTCTGTTAGTTGAATGCACAGAACAGAAAGAAGTTTCATACAATGCTTCTGTGTAGTTTATATTTGAACATATTCTTTTTTCCACTATTACCCACTTAGCGCTACGAATGTCCAGTTGCATTTTCTACAGACAGAGTGTTTCAAAACTGCTCAATCAAAAGTATGGTTTAACTCTGTTAGCTGAATGCTCAGATCAGAAAGAAGTTTCACAGAATGCTTCTGTGTAGTTTATATTTGAATATATTCCTTTTTCCACTACTACGCTCTTAGCGCTCCAAATGTCCAGTTGCATTTTCTACAGAAAGAGTGTTCAGATCTGCTCAATCAAAAGTATGGTTTAACTCTGTTAGCTGAATGCACAGATCAGAAAGAAGTTTCACCGAATGATTCTGTGTAGTTTATATTTGAAGACATTCCTTTTTCCACTATTACCCACTTAGCGCTCCGAATCTCCACTTGCATTTTCTACAAAAAGAGTGTTTCATAACTGCTCAATCAAAAATATGTTTTATCTCTGTTAACTGAATTTACAGATCAGAAATAAGTTTCACAGAATGAATCTGTGTAGCTTTTATTTGAAGATATTCTTTTTCCCAATGTAGGCCTCTTAGCGCTTAGCATGTCCAATTGCAGTTTCTACAGAAAGAGTGTTTCAGAACGGCTCAATCAAAAGTAAGGTTCAACTCTGTTAGTTGAATGCACAGAACAGAAAGAATTTTCACAGAATGCTACTGTGTAGTTTATATTTGAATATATTCCTTTTTCCACTATTACCCTCTTAGCGCTCCGAATGTCCACTTGCATTTTCTACAGAAAGAGTGTTCAGAACTGCGCAATCAAAAGTATGGTTTAACTCTGTTAGCTTAATGAACATATCAGAAATAAGTTTCACACAATGCTTCTGTGTAGTTTTTATTTGAAGATATTTTTTTTCCCAATATAGGCCTCTTAGCGCTCAGAATGTCCAATTGCAGTTTCTACAGAAAGAGTGTTTCAGAAAGGCTCAATCAAAACTAAGGTTCAAATCTTTTAGTTGAACAAACAGAACAGAAAGAAGTTTCACACAATTCTTCTCTGTAGTTTTTATTTGTAGACATTCTTTTTCCCAATATAGGCCTCTTAGCGCTCAGAATGTCCAATTGCAGTTTCTACAGAAAGAGTGTTTCAGAACGGCTCAATCAAAAGTAAGGTTCAACTCTGTTAGTTGAATGCACAGAACAGAAAGAAGTTTCATACAATGCTTCTGTGTAGTTTATATTTGAACATATTCTTTTTTCCACTATTACCCACTTAGCGCTACGAATGTCCAGTTGCATTTTCTACAGACAGAGTGTTTCAAAACTGCTCAATCAAAAGTATGGTTTAACTCTGTTAGCTGAATGCTCAGATCAGAAAGAAGTTTCACAGAATGCTTCTGTGTAGTTTATATTTGAATATATTCCTTTTTCCACTACTACGCTCTTAGCGCTCCAAATGTCCAGTTGCATTTTCTACAGCAAGAGTGTTCAGATCTGCTCAATCAAAAGTATGGTTTAACTCTGTTAGCTAAATGCACAGATCAGAAAGAAGTTTCACCGAATGATTCTGTGTAGTTTATAATTGAAGACATTCCTTTTTCCACAATTACCCTCTTAGCGCTCCGAATCTCCACTTGCATTTTCTACAAAAAGAGTGTTTCATAACTGCTCAATCAAAAATATGTTTTATCTCTGTTAACTGAATTTACAGATCAGAAATTAGTTTCACAGAATGCATCTGTGTAGTTTTTATTTGAAGATATTCTTTTTCCCAATGTAGGCCTCTTAGCGCTTAGCATGTCCAATTGCAGTTTCTACAGAAAGAGTGTTTCAGAACGGCTCAATCAAAAGTAAGGTTCAACTCTGTTAGTTGAATGCACAGAACAGAAAGAATTTTCACAGAATGCTACTGTGTAGTTTATATTTGAATATATTCCTTTTTCCACTATTACCCTCTTAGCGCTCCGAATCTGCACTTGCATTTTCTACAGAAAGAGTGTTTCAGAACGGCTCAATCAAAACTAAGGTTCAACTCTTTTAGTTGAACAAACAGAACAGAAAGAAGTTTCACACAATTCTTCTGTGTAGTTTTTGTTTGTAGACATTCTTTTTCCCAATATAGGCCTCTTAGCGCTCAGAATGTCCAATTGCAGTTTGTACAGAAAGAGTGTTTCGGAACGGCTCAATCAAAAGTAAGGTTCAACTCTGTTAGTTGAATGCACAGAACAGAAAGAAGTTTCATACAATGCTTCTGTGTAGTTTATATTTGAACATATTCTTTTTTCCACTATTACCCACTTAGCGCTACGAATGTCCAGTTGCATTTTCTACAGACAGAGTGTTTCAAAACTGCTCAATCAAAAGTATGGTTTAACTCTGTTAGCTGAATGCTCAGATCAGAAAGAAGTTTCACAGAATGCTTCTGTGTAGTTTATATTTGAATATATTCCTTTTTCCACTACTACGCTCTTAGCGCTCCAAATGTCCAGTTGCATTTTCTACAGAAAGAGTGTTCAGATCTGCTCAATCAAAAGTATGGTTTAACTCTGTTAGCTGAATGCACAGATCAGAAAGAAGTTTCACCGAATGATTCTGTGTAGTTTATATTTGAAGACATTCCTTTTTCCACTATTACCCACTTAGCGCTCCGAATCTCCACTTGCATTTTCTACAAAAAGAGTGTTTCATAACTGCTCAATCAAAAATATGTTTTATCTCTGTTAACTGAATTTACAGATCAGAAATAAGTTTCACAGAATGAATCTGTGTAGCTTTTATTTGAAGATATTCTTTTTCCCAATGTAGGCCTCTTAGCGCTTAGCATGTCCAATTGCAGTTTCTACAGAAAGAGTGTTTCAGAACGGCTCAATCAAAAGTAAGGTTCAACTCTGTTAGTTGAATGCACAGAACAGAAAGAATTTTCACAGAATGCTACTGTGTAGTTTATATTTGAATATATTCCTTTTTCCACTATTACCCTCTTAGCGCTCCGAATGTCCACTTGCATTTTCTACAGAAAGAGTGTTCAGAACTGCGCAATCAAAAGTATGGTTTAACTCTGTTAGCTTAATGAACATATCAGAAATAAGTTTCACACAATGCTTCTGTGTAGTTTTTATTTGAAGATATTTTTTTTCCCAATATAGGCCTCTTAGCGCTCAGAATGTCCAATTGCAGTTTCTACAGAAAGAGTGTTTCAGAAAGGCTCAATCAAAACTAAGGTTCAAATCTTTTAGTTGAACAAACAGAACAGAAAGAAGTTTCACACAATTCTTCTCTGTAGTTTTTATTTGTAGACATTCTTTTTCCCAATATAGGCCTCTTAGCGCTCAGAATGTCCAATTGCAGTTTCTACAGAAAGAGTGTTTCAGAACGGCTCAATCAAAAGTAAGGTTCAACTCTGTTAGTTGAATGCACAGAACAGAAAGAAGTTTCATACAATGCTTCTGTGTAGTTTATATTTGAACATATTCTTTTTTCCACTATTACCCACTTAGCGCTACGAATGTCCAGTTGCATTTTCTACAGACAGAGTGTTTCAAAACTGCTCAATCAAAAGTATGGTTTAACTCTGTTAGCTGAATGCTCAGATCAGAAAGAAGTTTCACAGAATGCTTCTGTGTAGTTTATATTTGAATATATTCCTTTTTCCACTACTACGCTCTTAGCGCTCCAAATGTCCAGTTGCATTTTCTACAGCAAGAGTGTTCAGATCTGCTCAATCAAAAGTATGGTTTAACTCTGTTAGCTAAATGCACAGATCAGAAAGAAGTTTCACCGAATGATTCTGTGTAGTTTATAATTGAAGACATTCCTTTTTCCACAATTACCCTCTTAGCGCTCCGAATCTCCACTTGCATTTTCTACAAAAAGAGTGTTTCATAACTGCTCAATCAAAAATATGTTTTATCTCTGTTAACTGAATTTACAGATCAGAAATTAGTTTCACAGAATGCATCTGTGTAGTTTTTATTTGAAGATATTCTTTTTCCCAATGTAGGCCTCTTAGCGCTTAGCATGTCCAATTGCAGTTTCTACAGAAAGAGTGTTTCAGAACGGCTCAATCAAAAGTAAGGTTCAACTCTGTTAGTTGAATGCACAGAACAGAAAGAATTTTCACAGAATGCTACTGTGTAGTTTATATTTGAATATATTCCTTTTTCCACTATTACCCTCTTAGCGCTCCGAATCTGCACTTGCATTTTCTACAGAAAGAGTGTTTCAGAACGGCTCAATCAAAACTAAGGTTCAACTCTTTTAGTTGAACAAACAGAACAGAAAGAAGTTTCACACAATTCTTCTGTGTAGTTTTTGTTTGTAGACATTCTTTTTCCCAATATAGGCCTCTTAGCGCTCAGAATGTCCAATTGCAGTTTGTACAGAAAGAGTGTTTCGGAACGGCTCAATCAAAAGTAAGGTTCAACTCTGTTAGTTGAATGCACAGAACAGAAAGAAGTTTCATACAATGCTTCTGTGTAGTTTATATTTGAACATATTCTTTTTTCCACTATTACCCACTTAGCGCTACGAATGTCCAGTTGCATTTTCTACAGACAGAGTGTTTCAAAACTGCTCAATCAAAAGTATGGTTTAACTCTGTTAGCTGAATGCTCAGATCAGAAAGAAGTTTCACAGAATGCTTCTGTGTAGTTTATATTTGAATATATTCCTTTTTCCACTACTACGCTCTTAGCGCTCCAAATGTCCAGTTGCATTTTCTACAGAAAGAGTGTTCAGATCTGCTCAATCAAAAGTATGGTTTAACTCTGTTAGCTGAATGCACAGATCAGAAAGAAGTTTCACAGAATGATTCTGTGTAGTTTATATTTGAAGACATTCCTTTTTCCACTATTACCCACTTAGCGCTCCGAATCTCCACTTGCATTTTCTACAAAAAGAGTGTTTCATAACTGCTCAATCAAAAATATGTTTTATCTCTGTTAACTGAATTTACAGATCAGAAATAAGTTTCACAGAATGAATCTGTGTAGCTTTTATTTGAAGATATTCTTTTTCCCAATGTAGGCCTCTTAGCGCTTAGCATGTCCAATTGCAGTTTCTACAGAAAGAGTGTTTCAGAACGGCTCAATCAAAAGTAAGGTTCAACTCTGTTAGTTGAATGCACAGAACAGAAAGAATTTTCACAGAATGCTACTGTGTAGTTTATATTTGAATATATTCCTTTTTCCACTATTACCCTCTTAGCGCTCCGAATGTCCACTTGCATTTTCTACAGAAAGAGTGTTCAGAACTGCGCAATCAAAAGTATGGTTTAACTCTGTTAGCTTAATGAACATATCAGAAATAAGTTTCACACAATGCTTCTGTGTAGTTTTTATTTGAAGATATTTTTTTTCCCAATATAGGCCTCTTAGCGCTCAGAATGTCCAATTGCAGTTTCTACAGAAAGAGTGTTTCAGAAAGGCTCAATCAAAACTAAGGTTCAAATCTTTTAGTTGAACAAACAGAACAGAAAGAAGTTTCACACAATTCTTCTCTGTAGTTTTTATTTGTAGACATTCTTTTTCCCAATATAGGCCTCTTAGCGCTCAGAATGTCCAATTGCAGTTTCTACAGAAAGAGTGTTTCAGAACGGCTCAATCAAAAGTAAGGTTCAACTCTGTTAGTTGAATGCACAGAACAGAAAGAAGTTTCATACAATGCTTCTGTGTAGTTTATATTTGAACATATTCTTTTTTCCACTATTACCCACTTAGCGCTACGAATGTCCAGTTGCATTTTCTACAGACAGAGTGTTTCAAAACTGCTCAATCAAAAGTATGGTTTAACTCTGTTAGCTGAATGCTCAGATCAGAAAGAAGTTTCACAGAATGCTTCTGTGTAGTTTATATTTGAATATATTCCTTTTTCCACTACTACGCTCTTAGCGCTCCAAATGTCCAGTTGCATTTTCTACAGCAAGAGTGTTCAGATCTGCTCAATCAAAAGTATGGTTTAACTCTGTTAGCTAAATGCACAGATCAGAAAGAAGTTTCACCGAATGATTCTGTGTAGTTTATAATTGAAGACATTCCTTTTTCCACAATTACCCTCTTAGCGCTCCGAATCTCCACTTGCATTTTCTACAAAAAGAGTGTTTCATAACTGCTCAATCAAAAATATGTTTTATCTCTGTTAACTGAATTTACAGATCAGAAATTAGTTTCACAGAATGCATCTGTGTAGTTTTTATTTGAAGATATTCTTTTTCCCAATGTAGGCCTCTTAGCGCTTAGCATGTCCAATTGCAGTTTCTACAGAAAGAGTGTTTCAGAACGGCTCAATCAAAAGTAAGGTTCAACTCTGTTAGTTGAATGCACAGAACAGAAAGAATTTTCACAGAATGCTACTGTGTAGTTTATATTTGAATATATTCCTTTTTCCACTATTACCCTCTTAGCGCTCCGAATCTGCACTTGCATTTTCTACAGAAAGAGTGTTTCAGAACGGCTCAATCAAAACTAAGGTTCAACTCTTTTAGTTGAACAAACAGAACAGAAAGAAGTTTCACACAATTCTTCTGTGTAGTTTTTGTTTGTAGACATTCTTTTTCCCAATATAGGCCTCTTAGCGCTCAGAATGTCCAATTGCAGTTTGTACAGAAAGAGTGTTTCGGAACGGCTCAATCAAAAGTAAGGTTCAACTCTGTTAGTTGAATGCACAGAACAGAAAGAAGTTTCATACAATGCTTCTGTGTAGTTTATATTTGAACATATTCTTTTTTCCACTATTACCCACTTAGCGCTACGAATGTCCAGTTGCATTTTCTACAGACAGAGTGTTTCAAAACTGCTCAATCAAAAGTATGGTTTAACTCTGTTAGCTGAATGCTCAGATCAGAAAGAAGTTTCACAGAATGCTTCTGTGTAGTTTATATTTGAATATATTCCTTTTTCCACTACTACGCTCTTAGCGCTCCAAATGTCCAGTTGCATTTTCTACAGAAAGAGTGTTCAGATCTGCTCAATCAAAAGTATGGTTTAACTCTGTTAGCTGAATGCACAGATCAGAAAGAAGTTTCACCGAATGATTCTGTGTAGTTTATATTTGAAGACATTCCTTTTTCCACTATTACCCACTTAGCGCTCCGAATCTCCACTTGCATTTTCTACAAAAAGAGTGTTTCATAACTGCTCAATCAAAAATATGTTTTATCTCTGTTAACTGAATTTACAGATCAGAAATAAGTTTCACAGAATGAATCTGTGTAGCTTTTATTTGAAGATATTCTTTTTCCCAATGTAGGCCTCTTAGCGCTTAGCATGTCCAATTGCAGTTTCTACAGAAAGAGTGTTTCAGAACGGCTCAATCAAAAGTAAGGTTCAACTCTGTTAGTTGAATGCACAGAACAGAAAGAATTTTCACAGAATGCTACTGTGTAGTTTATATTTGAATATATTCCTTTTTCCACTATTACCCTCTTAGCGCTCCGAATGTCCACTTGCATTTTCTACAGAAAGAGTGTTCAGAACTGCGCAATCAAAAGTATGGTTTAACTCTGTTAGCTTAATGAACATATCAGAAATAAGTTTCACACAATGCTTCTGTGTAGTTTTTATTTGAAGATATTTTTTTTCCCAATATAGGCCTCTTAGCGCTCAGAATGTCCAATTGCAGTTTCTACAGAAAGAGTGTTTCAGAAAGGCTCAATCAAAACTAAGGTTCAAATCTTTTAGTTGAACAAACAGAACAGAAAGAAGTTTCACACAATTCTTCTCTGTAGTTTTTATTTGTAGACATTCTTTTTCCCAATATAGGCCTCTTAGCGCTCAGAATGTCCAATTGCAGTTTCTACAGAAAGAGTGTTTCAGAACGGCTCAATCAAAAGTAAGGTTCAACTCTGTTAGTTGAATGCACAGAACAGAAAGAAGTTTCATACAATGCTTCTGTGTAGTTTATATTTGAACATATTCTTTTTTCCACTATTACCCACTTAGCGCTACGAATGTCCAGTTGCATTTTCTACAGACAGAGTGTTTCAAAACTGCTCAATCAAAAGTATGGTTTAACTCTGTTAGCTGAATGCTCAGATCAGAAAGAAGTTTCACAGAATGCTTCTGTGTAGTTTATATTTGAATATATTCCTTTTTCCACTACTACGCTCTTAGCGCTCCAAATGTCCAGTTGCATTTTCTACAGCAAGAGTGTTCAGATCTGCTCAATCAAAAGTATGGTTTAACTCTGTTAGCTAAATGCACAGATCAGAAAGAAGTTTCACCGAATGATTCTGTGTAGTTTATAATTGAAGACATTCCTTTTTCCACAATTACCCTCTTAGCGCTCCGAATCTCCACTTGCATTTTCTACAAAAAGAGTGTTTCATAACTGCTCAATCAAAAATATGTTTTATCTCTGTTAACTGAATTTACAGATCAGAAATTAGTTTCACAGAATGCATCTGTGTAGTTTTTATTTGAAGATATTCTTTTTCCCAATGTAGGCCTCTTAGCGCTTAGCATGTCCAATTGCAGTTTCTACAGAAAGAGTGTTTCAGAACGGCTCAATCAAAAGTAAGGTTCAACTCTGTTAGTTGAATGCACAGAACAGAAAGAATTTTCACAGAATGCTACTGTGTAGTTTATATTTGAATATATTCCTTTTTCCACTATTACCCTCTTAGCGCTCCGAATGTCCACTTGCATTTTCTACAGAAAGAGTGTTCAGAACTGCGCAATCAAAAGTATGGTTTAACTCTGTTAGCTTAATGAAAATATCAGAAATAAGTTTCACACAATGCTTCTGTGTAGTTTTTATTTGAAGATATTAATTTTCCCAATATAGGCCTCTTAGCGCTCAGAATGTCTAATTGCAGTTTCTACAGAAAGAGTGTTTCAGAAAGGCTCAATCAAAAGTAAGGTTCAACTCTGTTAGTTGAATGCACAGAACAGAAAGAAGTTTCATACAATGCTTCTGTGTAGTTTATATTTGAACATATTCTTTTTTCCACTATTACCCACTTAGCGCTACGAATGTCCAGTTGCATTTTCTGCAGACAGAGTGTTTCAAAACTGCTCAATCAAAAGTATGGTTTAACTCTGTTAGATGAATGCTCAGATCAGAAAGAAGTTTCACAGAATGCTTCTGTGTAGTTTATATTTGAATATATTCCTTTTTCCACTACTACTCTCTTAGCGCTCCAAATGTCCAGTTGCATTTTCTACAGAAAGAGAGTTCAGATCTGCTCAATCAAAAGTATGGTTTAACTCTGTTAGCTGAATGCACAGATCAGAAAGAAGTTTCACAGAATCATTCTGTGTAGTTTATATTTGGAGACATTCCTTTTTCCACTATTACCCTCTTAGCGTTCAGAATCTCCACTTGCATTTTCTACAGAAAGAGTGTTTCAGAACGGCTCAATCAAAACTAAGGTTCAACTCTTTTAGTTGAACAAACAGAACAGAAAGAAGTTTCACACAATTCTTCTGTGTAGTTTTTATTTGTAGACATTCTTTTTCCCAATATAGGCCTCTTAGCGCTCAGAATGTCCAATTGCAGTTTCTACAGAAAGAGTGTTTTATAACGGCTCAATCAAAAGTAAGGTTCAACACTGTTAGTTGAATGCACAGAACAGAAAGAAGTTTCATACAATGCTTCTGTGTAGTTTATATTTGAACATATTGTTTTTTCCACTATTACCAACTTAGCGCTACGAATGTCCTGTTGCATTTTCTACAGACAGAGTGTTTCAAAACTGCTCAATCAAATGTATGGTTTAAATCTGTTAGCTGAATGCTCAGATCAGAAAGAAGTTTCACAGAATGCTTCTGTGTAGTTTATATTTGAATATATTCCTTTTTCCACTACTACGCTATTAGCGCTCCAAATGTCCAGTTGCATTTTATACAGAAAGAGTGTTCAGATCTGCTCAATCAAAAGTAAGGTTTAACTCTGTTAGCTGAATGCACAGATCAGAAAGAAGTTTCACCGAATGATTCTGTGTAGTTTATGTTTGAAGACATTCCTTTTTCCACTATTACCCTCTTAGCGCTCCGAATCTCCACTTGCATTTTCTACAAAAAGAGTGTTTCATAACTGCTCAATCAAAAATATGTTTTATCTCTGTTAACTGAATTTACAGATCAGAAATAAGTTTCACAGAATGCATCTGTGTAGTTTTTATTTGAAGATATTCTTTTTCCCAATGTAGGCCTCTTAGCGCTTAGCATGTCCAATTGCAGTTTCTACAGAAAGAGTGTTTCAGAACGGCTCAATCAAAAGTAAGCTTCAACTCTGTTAGTTGAATGCACAGAACAGAAAGAATTTTCACAGAATGCTACTGTGTAGTTTATATTTGAATATATTCCTTTTTCCACTATTACCCTCTTAGCGCTCCGAATGTCCACTTGCATTTTCTACAGAAAGAGTGTTCAGAACTGCGCAATCAAAAGTATGGTTTAACTCTGTTAGCTTAATGAACATATCAGAAATAAGTTTCACACAATGCTTCTGTGTAGTTTTTATTTGAAGATATTATTTTTCCCAATAGAGGCCTCTTAGCGCTCAGAATGTCCAATTGCAGTTTCTACAGAAAGAGTGTTTCAGAAAGGCTCAATCAAAAGTAAGGTTCAACTCTGTTAGTTGAATGCACAGAACAGAAAGATGTTTCATACAATGCTTCTGTGTAGTTTATATTTGAACATATTATTTTTCCACTATTACCCACTTAGCGCTACGAATGTCCAGTTGCATTTTCTACAGACAGAGTGTTTCAAAACTGCTCAATCAAAAGTATGGTTTAACTCTGTTAGCTGAATGCTCAGATCAGAAAGAAGTTTCACAGAATGCTTCTGTGTAGTTTATATTTGAATATATTCCTTTTTCCACTACTACACTCTTAGCGCTCCAAATGTCCAGTTGCATTTTCTACAGAAAGAGTGTTCAGATCTGCTCAATCAAAAGTATGGTTTAACTCTGTTAGCTGAATGCACAGATCAGAAAGAAGTTTCACAGAATGATTCTGTGTAGTTTATATTTGGAGACATTCCTTTTTCCACTATTACCCTCTTAGCGCTCCGAATCTCCACTTGCATTTTCTACAGAAAGAGTGTTTCAGAACGGCTCAATCAAAACTAAGGTTCAACTCTTTTAGTTGAACAAACAGAACAGAAAGAAGTTTCACACAATTCTTCTGTGTAGTTTTTATTTGTAGACATTCTTTTTCCCAATATAGGCCTCTTAGCGCTCAGAATGTCCAATTGCAGTTTCTACAGAAAGAGTGTTTCAGAACGGCTCAATCAAAAGTAAGGTTCAACTCTGTTAGTTGAATGCACAGAACAGAAAGAAGTTTCATACAATGCTTCTGTGTAGTTTATATTTGAACATATTCTTTTTTCCACTATTACCCACTTAGCGCTACGAATGTCCAGTTGCATTTTCTACAGACAGAGTGTTTCAAAACTGCTCAATCAAAAGTATGGTTTAACTCTGTTAGCTGAATGCTCAGATCAGAAAGAAGTTTCACAGAATGCTTCTGTGTAGTTTATATTTGAATATATTCCTTTTTCCACTACTACGCTCTTAGCGCTCCAAATGTCCAGTTGCATTTTCTACAGAAAGAGTGTTCAGATCTGCTCAATCAAAAGTATGGTTTAACTCTGTTAGCTGAATGCACAGATCAGAAAGAAGTTTCACCGAATGATTCTGTGTAGTTTATATTTGAAGACATTCCTTTTTCCACTATTACCCTCTTAGCGCTCCGAATCTCCACTTGCATTTTCTACAAAAAGAGTGTTTCATAACTGCTCAATCAAAAATATGTTTTATCTCTGTTAACTGAATTTACAGATCAGAAATAAGTTTCACAGAATGCATCTGTGTAGTTTTTATTTGAAGATATTCTTTTTCCCAATGTAGGCCTCTTAGCTCTTAGCATGTCCAATTGCAGTTTCTACAGAAAGAGTGTTTCAGAACGGCTCAATCAAAAGTAAGGTTCAACTCTGTTAGTTGAATGCACAGAACAGAAAGAATTTTCACAGAATGCTACTGTGTAGTTTCTATTTGAATATATTCCTTTTTCCACTATTACCCTCTTAGCGCTCCGAATGTCCACTTGCATTTTCTACAGAAAGAGTGTTCAGAACTGCGCAATCAAAAGTATGGTTTAACTCTGTTAGCTTAATGAACGTATCAGAAATAAGTTTCACACAATGCTTCTGTGTAGTTTTTATTTGAAGATATTATTTTTCCCAATATAGGCCTCTTAGCGCTCAGAATGTCCAATTGCAGTTTCTACAGAAAGAGTGTTTCAGAACGGCTCAATCAAAAGTAAGGTTCAACTCTGTTAGTTGAATGCACAGAACAGAAAGAAGTGTCATACAATGCTTCTGTGTAGTTTATATTTGAACATATTCTTTTTTCCACTATTACCCACTTAGCGCTACGAATGTCCAGTTGCATTTTCTACAGACAGAGTGTTTCAAAACTGCTCAATCAAAAGTATGGTTTAACTCTGTTAGCTGAATGCTCAGATCAGAAAGAAGTTTCACAGAATGCTTCTGTGTAGTTTATATTTGAATATATTCCTTTTTCCACTACTACGCTCTTAGTGCTCCAAATGTCCAGTTGCATTTTCTACAGAAAGAGTGTTCAGATCTGCTCAATCAAAAGTATGGTTTAACTCTGTTAGCTGAATGCACAGATCAGAAAGAAGTTTCACCGAATGATTCCGTGTAGTTTATATTTGAAGACATTCCTTTTTCCACTATTACCCTCTTAGCGCTCCGAATCTCCACTTGCATTTTCTACAAAAAGAGCGTTTCATAACTGCTCAATCAAAAATATGTTTTATCTCTGTTAACTGAATTTACAGATCAGAAATAAGTTTCACAGAATGCATCTGTGTAGTATTTATTTGAAGATATTCTTTTTCCCAATGTAGGCCTCTTAGCGCTTAGCATGTCCAATTGCAGTCTCTACAGAAAGAGTGTTTCAGAACCGCTCAATCAAAAGTAAGGTTCAACTCTGTTAGTTGAATGCACAGAACAGAAAGAAGGTTCACAGAATGCTACTGTGTAGTTTATATTTGAATATATTCCTTTTTCCACTTCTACGCTCTTAGCGCTCCAAATGTCCAGTTTCATTTTCTACAGAAAGAGTGTTCAGATCTGCTCAATCAAAAGTATGGTTTAACTCTATTAGCTGAATGCACAGATCAGAAAGAAATTTCACCGAATGATTCTGTGTAGTTTATATTTGAAGACATTTCTTTTTCCACTATTACCCTCTTAGCACTCCGAATGTCCACTTGCATTTTCTACAGAAAGAGTGTTCAGAACTGCGCAATCAAAAGTATGGTTTAACTCTGTTAGCTTAATGAACATATCAGAAATAAGTTTCACACAATGCTTCTGTGTAGTTTTTATTTGAAGATATTATTTTTCCCAATATAGGCCTCTTAGCGCTCAGAATGTCCAATTTCAGTTTCTACAGAAAGAGTGTTTCAGAAAGGCTCAATCAAAAGTAAGGTTCAACTCTGTTAGTTGAATGAACAGAACAGAAAGGAGTTTCATACAATGATTCTGTGTAGTTTATATTGGAACATATTCTTTTTTCCACTATTACCCACTTAGCGCTACGAATGTCCAGTTGCGTTTTCAACAGACAGAGTGTTTCAAAACTGCTCAATCAAAAGTATGGTTTAGCTCTGTTAGCTGAATGCTCAGATCAGAAAGAAGTTTCACAGAATGTTTCTGTGTAGTTTATATTTGAATATATTCCTTTTTCCACTACTACGCTCTTAGCGCTCCAAATGTCCAGTTGCATTTTCAACAGAAAGAGTGTTCAGATCTGCTCAATCAAAAGTATGTTTTAACTCTGTTAGCTGAATGCACAGATCAGAAAGAAGTTTCACCGAATGATTCTGTGTAGTTTATATTTGAAGACATTACTTTTTCCACTATTACCCTCTTAGCGCTCCGAATCTCCACTTGCATTTTCTACAGAAAGAGTGTTTCAGAACGGCTCAATCAAAACTAAGGTTCAACTCTTTTAGTTGAACAAACAGAACAGGAAGAAGTTTCACACAGTTCTTCTGTGTAGTTTTTATTTGTAGACATTATTTTTCCCAATATAGGCCTCTTAGCGCTCAGAATGTCCAATTGCAGTTTCTACAGAAAGAGTGTTTCAGAACGGCTCAATAAAAATTAAGGTTCAACTCTGTTATTTGAATGCACAGAACAGAAAGAAGTTTCATACAATGCTTCTGTGTAGTTTATATTTGAACATATTCTTTTTTCCACTATTACCCACTTAGCGCTACGAATGTCCAGTTGCATTTTCTACAGACAGAGTGTTTCAAAACTGCTCAATCAAAAGTATGGTTTAACTCTGTTAGCTGAATGCTCAGATCAGAAAGAAGTTTCACAGAATGCTTCTGTGTAGTTTATATTTGAATATATTCCTTTTTCCACTACTACGCTCTTAGCGCTCCAAATGTCCAGTTGCATTTTCTACAGAAAGAGTGTTCAGATCTGCTCAATCAAAAGTATGGTTTAACTCTGTTAGCTGAATGCACAGATCAGAAAGAAGTTTCACCGAATGATTCCGTGTAGTTTATATTTGAATACATTCCTTTTTCCACTATTACCCCCTTAGTGCTCCGAATCTCCACTTGCATTTTCTACAAAAAGAGTGTTTCATAACTGCTCAATCAAAAATATGTTTTATCTCTGTTAACTGAATTTACAGATCAGAAATAAGTTTCACAGAATGCATCTGTGTAGTTTTTATTTGAAGATATTCTTTTTCCCAATGTCGCCCTCTTAGCGCTTAGCATGTCCAATTGCCGTTTCTATAGAAAGAGTGTTTCAGAACAGCTCAATCAAAAGTAAGGTTCAACTCTGTTTGTTGAATGCACAGAACAGAAAGAATTTTCACAGAATGCTACTGTGTAGTTTATATTTGAATATATTCCTTTTTCCACTATTACCCTCTTAGCGCTCCGAATGTCCACTTGCATTTTCTACAGAAAGAGTGTTCAGAACTGCGCAATCAAAAGTATGGTTTAACTCTGTTAGCTTAATGAACATATCAGAAATAAGTTTCACACAATGCTTCTGTGTAGTTTTTATTTGAAGATATTATTTTTCCCAATATAGGCCTCTTAGCGCTCAGAATGTCCAATTGCAGTTTCTACAGAAAGAGTGTTTCAGAAAGGCTCAATCAAAAGTAAGGTTCAACTGTGTTAGTTGAATGCACAGAACAGAAAGATGTTTCATACAATGCTTCTGTGTAGTTTATATTTGAACATATTCTTTTTTCCACTATTACCCACTTAGCGCTACGAATGTCCAGTTGCGTTTTCTACAGACAGAGTGTTTCAAAACTGCTCAATCAAAAGTATGGTTTAGCTCTGTTAGCTGAATGCTCAGATCAGAAAGAAGTTTCACAGAATGTTTCTGTGTAGTTTATATTTGAATATATTCCTTTTTCCACTACTACGCTCTTAGCGCTCCAAATGTCCAGTTGCATTTTCAACAGAAAGAGTGTTCAGATCTGCTCAATCAAAAGTATGTTTTAACTCTGTTAGCTGAATGCACAGATCAGAAAGAAGTTTCACCGAATGATTCTGTGTAGTTTATATTTGAAGACATTACTTTTTCCACTATTACCATCTTAGCGCTCCGAATCTCCACTTGCATTTTCTACAGAAAGAGTGTTTCAGAACGGCTCAATCCAAACTAAGGTTCAAATCTTTTAGTTGAACAAACAGAACAGGAAGAAGTTTCACACAATTCTTCTGTGTAGTTTTTATTTGTAGACATTCTTTTTCCCAATATAGGCCTCTTAGCGCTCAGAATGTCCAATTGCAGTTTCTACAGAAAGAGTGTTTCAGAACGGCTCAATCAAAAGTAAGGTTCAACTCTGTTAGTTGAATGCACAGAACAGAAAGGAGTTTCATACAATGCTTCTGTGTAGTTTATATTTGAACATATTCTTTTTTCCACTATTACCCACTTAGCGCTACGAATGTCCAGTTGCATTTTCTACAGACAGAGTGTTTCAAAACTGCTCAATTAAAGTATGGTTTAACGCTGTTAGCTGAATGCTCAGATCAGAAAGAAGTTTCACAGAATGCTTCTGTGTAGTTTATATTTGAATATATTCCTTTTTCCACTACTACGCTCTTAGCGCTCCAAATGTCCAGTTCCATTTTCAACAGAAAGAGTGTTCAGATCTGCTCAATCAAAAGTATGTTTTAACTCTGTTAGCTGAATGCACAGATCAGAAAGAAGTTTCACCGAATGATTCTGTGTAGTTTATATTTGAAGACATTACTTTTTCCACTATTACCCTCTTAGCGCTCCGAATCTCCACTTGCATTTTCTACAGAAAGAGTGTTTCAGAACGGCTCAATCAAAACTAAGGTTCAAATATTTTAGTTGAACAAACAGAACAGGAAGAAGTTTCACACAATTCTTCTGTGTAGTTTTTATTTGTAGACATTATTTTTCCCAATATAGGCCTCTTAGCGCTCAGAATGACCAATTGCAGTTTCTACAGAAAGAGTTTTTCAGAACGGCTCAATCAAAAGTAAGGTTCAACTCTGTTAGTTGAATGCACAGAACAGAAAGAAGTTTCATACAATGCTTCTGTGTAGTTTATATTTGTACATATTCTTTTTTCCACTATTACCCACTTAGCGCTACGAATGTCCAGTTGCATTTTCTACAGACAGAGGGTTTCAAAACTGCTCAATCAAAAGTATGGTTTAACTCTGTTAGCTGAATGCTCAGATCAGAAAGAAGTTTCACAGAATGCTTCTGTGTAGTTTATATTTGAATATATTCCTTTTTCCACTACTACGCTCTTAGCGCTCCAAATGTCCAGTTGCATTTTCTACAGAAAGAGTGTTCAGATCTGCTCAATCAAAAGTATGGTTTAACACTGTTAGCTGAATGCACAGATCAGAAAGAAGTTTCACCGAATGATTCCGTGTAGTTTATATTTGAAGACATTCCTTTTTCCACTATTACCCTCTTAGCGCTCCGAATCTCCACTTGCATTTTCTACAAAAAGAGTGTTTCATAACTGCTCAATCAAAAATATGTTTTATCTCTGTTAACTGAATTTACAGATCAGAAATAAGTTTCACAGAATGCATCTGTGTAGTTTTTATTTGAAGATATTCTTTTTCCCAATGTAGGCCTCTTAGCGCTTAGCATGTCCAATTGCAGTTTCTACAGAAAGAGTGTTTCAGAACGGCTCAATCAAAAGTAAGGTTCAACTCTGTTAGTAGAATGCACAGAACAGAAAGAATTTTCACAGAATGCTACTGTGTAGTTTATATTTGAATATATTCCTTTTTCCACTATTACCCTCTTAGCGCTCCGAATGTCCACTTGCATTTTCTACAGAAAGAGTGTTCAGAACTGCGCAATCAAAAGTATGGTTTAACTCTGTTAGCTTAATGAACATATCAGAAATAAGTTTCACACAATGATTCTGTGTAGTTTTTATTTGAAGATATTATTTTTCCCAATATAGGCCTCTTAGCGCTCAGAATGTCCAATTGCAGTTTCTACAGAAAGAGTGTTTCAGAAAGGCTCAATCAAAAGTAAGGTTCAACTCTGTTAGTTGAATGAACAGAACAGAAAGGAGTTTCATACAATGCTTCTGTGTAGTTTATATTTGAACATATTCTTTTTTCCACTATTACCCACTTAGCGCTACGAATGTCCAGTTGCGATTTCTACAGACAGAGTGTTTCAAAACTGCTCAATCAAAAGTATGGTTTAGCTCTGTTAGCTGAATGCTCAGATCAGAAAGAAGTTTCACAGAATGTTTGTGTGTAGTTTATATTTGAATATATTCCTTTTTCCACTACTACGCTCTTAGCGCTCCAAATGTCCAGTTGCATTTTCAACAGAAAGAGTGTTCAGATCTGCTCAATCAAAAGTATGTTTTAACTCTGTTAGCTGAATGCACAGATCAGAAAGAAGTTTCACCGAATGATTCTGTGTAGTTTATATTTGAAGACATTACTTTTTCCACTATTACCCTCTTAGCGCTCCGAATCTCCACTTGCATTTTCTACAGAAAGAGTGTTTCAGAACGGCTCAATCAAAACTAAGGTTCAACACTTTTAGTTGAACAAACAGAACAGGAAGAAGTTTCACACAATTCTTCTGTGTAGTTTTTATTTGTAGACATTCTTTTTCCCAATATAGGCCTCTTAGCGCTCAGAATGTCCAATTGCAGTTTCTACAGAAAGAGTGTTTCAGAACGGCTCAATCAAAAGTAAGGTTCAACTCTGTTAGTTGAATGCACAGAACAGAAAGAAGTTTCATACAATGCTTCTGTGTAGTTTATATTTGAACATATTCTTTTTTCCACTATTACCCACTTAGCGCTACGAATGTCCAGTTGCATTTTCTACAGACAGAGTGTTTCAAAACTGCTCAATCAAAAGTATGGTTTAACTCTGTTAGCTGAATGCTCAGATCAGAAAGAAGTTTCAGAGAATGCTTCTGTGTAGTTTATATTTGAATATATTCCTTTTTCCACTACTACGCTCTTAGCGCTCCAAATGTCCAGTTGCATTTTCTACAGAAAGAGTGTTCAGATCTGCTCAATCAAAAGTATGGTTTAACTCTGTTAGCTGAATGCACAGATCAGAAAGAAGTTTCACCGAATGATTCCGTGTAGTTTATATTTGAAGACATTCCTTTTTCCACTATTACCCTCTTAGTGCTCTGAATCTCCACTTGCATTTTCTACAAAAAGAGTGTTTCATAACTGCTCAATCAAAAATATATTTTATCTCTGTTAACTGAATTTACAGATCAGAAATAAGTTTCACAGAATGCATCTGTGTAGGTTTTATTTGAAGATATTCTTTTTCCCAATGTCGGCCTCTTAGCGCTTAGCATGTCCAATTGCCGTTTCTATAGAAAGAGTGTTTCAGAACAGCTCAATCAAAAGTAAGGTTCAACTCTGTTAGTTGAATGCACAGAACAGAAAGAATTTTCACAGAATGTTACTTTGTAGTTTATATTTGAATATATTCCTTTTTCCACTATTACCCTCTTAGCGCTCCGAATGTCCACTTGCATTTTCTACAGAAAGAGTGTTCAGAACAGCGCAATCAAAAGTATGGTTTAACTCTGTTAGCTTAATGAACATATCAGAAATAAGTTTCACACAATGATTCTGTGTAGTTTTTATTTGAAGATATTATTTTTCCCAATATAGGCCTCTTAGCGCTCAGAATGTCCAATTGCAGTTTCTACAGAAAGAGTGTTTCAGAAAGGCTCAATCAAAAGTAAGGTTCAACTCTGTTAGTTGAATGAACAGAACAGAAAGGAGTTTCATACAATGCTTCTGTGTAGTTTATATTGGAACATATTCTTTTTTCCACTATTACCCACTTAGCGCTACGAATGTCCAGTTGCGATTTCTACAGACAGAGTGTTTCAAAACTGCTCAATCAAAAGTATGGTTTAGCTCTGTTAGCTGAATGCTCAGATCAGAAAGAAGTTTCACAGAATGTTTGTGTGTAGTTTATATTTGAATATATTCCTTTTTCCACTACTACGCTCTTAGCGCTCCAAATGTCCAGTTGCATTTTCAACAGAAAGAGTGTTCAGATCTGCTCAATCAAAAGTATGTTTTAACTCTGTTAGCTGAATGCACAGATCAGAAAGAAGTTTCACCGAATGATTCTGTGTAGTTTATATTTGAAGACATTACTTTTTCCACTATTACCCTCTTAGCGCTCCGAATCTAAACTTGCATTTTCTACAGAAAGAGTGTTTCAGAACGGCTCAATCAAAACTAAGGTTCAACACTTTTAGTTGAACAAACAGAACAGGAAGAAGTTTCACACAATTCTTCTGTGTAGTTTTTATTTGTAGACATTCTTTTTCCCAATATAGGCCTCTTAGCGCTCAGAATGTCCAATTGCAGTTTCTACAGAAAGAGTGTTTCAGAACGGCTCAATCAAAAGTAAGGTTCAACTCTGTTAGTTGAATGCACAGAACAGAAAGAAGTTTCATACAATGCTTCTGTGTAGTTTATATTTGAACATATTCTTTTTTCCACTATTACCCACTTAGCGCTACGAATGTCCAGTTGCATTTTCTACAGACAGAGTGTTTCAAAACTGCTCAATCAAAAGTATGGTTTAACTCTGTTAGCTGAATGCTCAGATCAGAAAGAAGTTTCAGAGAATGCTTCTGTGTAGTTTATATTTGAATATATTCCTTTTTCCACTACTACGCTCTTAGCGCTCCAAATGTCCAGTTGCATTTTCTACAGAAAGAGTGTTCAGATCTGCTCAATCAAAAGTATGGTTTAACTCTGTTAGCTGAATGCACAGATCAGAAAGAAGTTTCACCGAATGATTCCGTGTAGTTTATATTTGAAGACATTCCTTTTTCCACTATTACCCTCTTAGTGCTCTGAATCTCCACTTGCATTTTCTACAAAAAGAGTGTTTCATAACTGCTCAATCAAAAATATATTTTATCTCTGTTAACTGAATTTACAGATCAGAAATAAGTTTCACAGAATGCATCTGTGTAGTTTTTATTTGAAGATATTCTTTTTCCCAATGTCGGCCTCTTAGCGCTTAGCATGTCCAATTGCCGTTTCTATAGAAAGAGTGTTTCAGAACAGCTCAATCAAAAGTAAGGTTCAACTCTGTTAGTTGAATGCACAGAACAGAAAGAATTTTCACAGAATGTTACTTTGTAGTTTATATTTGAATATATTCCTTTTTCCACTATTACCCTCTTAGCGCTCCGAATGTCCACTTGCATTTTCTACAGAAAGAGTGTTCAGAACAGCGCAATCAAAAGTATGGTTTAACTCTGTTAGCTTAATGAACATATCAGAAATAAGTTTCACACAATGCTTCTGTGTAGTTTTTATTTGAAGATATTATTTTTCCCAATATAGGCCTCTTAGCGCTCAGAATGTCCAATTGCAGTTTCTACAGAAAGAGTGTTTCAGAAAGGCTCAATCAAAAGTAAGGTTCAACTCTGTTAGTTGAATGCACAGAACAGAAAGAAGTTTCATACAATGCTTCTGTGTAGTTTATATTTGAACATATTTTTTTTCCACTATTACCCACTTAGCGCTACGAATGTCCAGTTGCGTTTTCTACAGACAGAGTATTTCAAAACTGCTCAATCAAAAGTATGGTTTAGCTCTGCTAGCTGAATGCTCAGATCAGAAAGAAGTTTCACAGAATGTTTCTGTGTAGTTTATATTTGAATATATTCCTTTTTCCACTACTACGCTCTTAGCGCTCCAAATGTCCAGTTGCATTTTCAACAGAAAGAGTGTTCAGATCTGCTCAATCAAAAGTATGTTTTAACTCTGTTAGCTGAATGCACAGATCAGAAAGTAGTTTCACCGAATGATTCTGTGTAGTTTATATTTGAAGACATTACTTTTTCCACTATTACCCTCTTAGCGCTCCGAATCTCCACTTGCATTTTCTACAGAAAGAGTGTTTCAGAACGGCTCAATCAAAACTAAGGTTCAACTCTTTTAGTTGAACAAACATAACAGGAAGAAGTTTCACACAATTCTTCTGTGTAGTTTTTATTTGTAGACATTCTTTTTCCCAATATAGGCCTCTTAGCGCTCAGAATGACCAATTGCAGTTTCTACAGAAAGAGTGTTTCAGAACGGCTCAATCAAAAGTAAGGTTCAACTCTGTTAGTTGAATGCACAGAACAGAAAGAAGTTTCATACAATGCTTCTGTGTAGTTTATATTTGAACATATTCTTTTTTCCACTATTACCCACTTAGCGCTACGAATGTCCAGTTGCATTTTCTACAGACAGAGTGTTTCAAAACTGCTCAATCAAAAGTATGGTTTAACTCTGTTAGCTGAATGCTCAGATCAGAAATAAGTTTCACAGAATGCTTCTGTGTAGTTTATATTTGAATATATTCCTTTTTCCACTACTACGCTCTTAGCGCTCCAAATGTCCAGTTGCATTTTCTACAGAAAGAGTGTTCAGATCTGCTCAATCAAAAGTATGGTTTAACTCTGTTAGCTGAATGCACAGATCAGAAAGAAGTTTCACCGAATGATTCCGTGTAGTTTATATTTGAAGACATTCCTTTTTCCACTATTACCCTCCTAGCGCTCCGAATCTCCACTTGCATTTTCTACAAAAAGAGTGTTTCATAACTGCTCAATCAAAAATATGTTTTATCTCTGTTAACTGAATTTACAGATCAGAAATAAGTTTCACAGAATGCATCTGTGTAGTTTTTATTTGAAGATATTCTTTTTCCCAATGTAGGCCTCTTAGCGCTTAGCATGTCCAATTGCAGTTTCTACAGAAAGAGTGTTTCAGAACGGCTCAATCAAAAGTAAGGTTCAACTCTGTTAGTTGAATGCACAGAACAGAAAGAATTTTCACAGAATGCTACTGTGTAGTTTATATTTGAATATATTCCTTTTTCCACTATTACCCTCTTAGCGCTCCGAATGTCCACTTGCATTTTCTACAGAAAGAGTGTTCAGAACTGCGCAATCAAAAGTATGGTTTAACTCTGTTAGCTTAATGAACATATCAGAAATAAGTTTCTCACAATGCTTCTGTGTAGTTTTTATTTGAAGATATTATTTTTCCCAATATAGGCCTCTTAGCGCTCAGAATGTCCAATTGCAGTTTCTACAGAAAGAGTGTTTCAGAAAGGCTCAATCAAAAGTAAGGTTCAACTCTGTTAGTTGAATGCACAGAACAGAAAGAAGTTTCATACAATGCTTCTGTGTAGTTTATATTTGAACATATTCTTTTTTTCACTATTACCCACTTAGCGCTACGAATGTCCAGTTGCATTTTCTACAGACAGAGTGTTTCAAAACTGCTCAATCAAAAGTATGGTTTAACTCGGTTAGCTGAATGCTCAGATCAGAAAGAAGTTTCACAGAATGCTTCTGTGTAGTTTATATTTGAATATATTCCTTTTTCCACTACTACGCTCTTAGCGCTCCAAATGTCCAGTTGCATTTTCTACAGAAAGAGTGTTCAGATCTGCTCAATCAAAAGTATGGTTTAACTCTGTTAGCTGAATGCACAGATCAGAAAGAAGTTTCACCGAATGATTCCGTGTAGTTTATATTTGAAGACATTCCTTTTTCCACTATTACCCTCTTAGTGCTCCGAATCTCCACTTGCATTTTCTACAAAAAGAGTGTTTCATAACTGCTCAATCAAAAATATATTTTATCTCTGTTAACTGAATTTACAGATCAGAAATAAGTTTCACAGAATGCATCTGTGTAGGTTTTATTTGAAGATATTCTTTTTCCCAATGTCGGCCTCTTAGCGCTTAGCATGTCCAATTGCCGTTTCTA
This sequence comes from Symphalangus syndactylus, assembly GCF_028878055.3. Taxonomy (NCBI): domain Eukaryota; kingdom Metazoa; phylum Chordata; class Mammalia; order Primates; family Hylobatidae; genus Symphalangus; species Symphalangus syndactylus. The sequence goes on along the minus strand of NC_072430.2, from coordinate 152,385,034 downwards.
TAGAAAGAGTGTTTCAGAACAGCTCAATCAAAAGTAAGGTTCAACTCTGTTAGTTGAATGCACAGAACAGAAAGAATTTTCACAGAATGCTACTGTGTAGTTTATATTTGAATATATTCCTTTTTCCACTATTACCCTCTTAGCGCTCCGAATGTCCACTTGCATTTTCTACAGAAAGAGTGTTCAGAACTGCGCAATCAAAAGTATGGTTTAACTCTGTTAGCTTAATGAACATATCAGAAATAAGTTTCACACAATGCTTCTGTGTAGTTTTTATTTGAAGATATTATTTTTCCCAATATAGGCCTCTTAGCGCTCAGAATGCCCAATTGCAGTTTCTACAGAAAGAGTGTTTCAGAAAGGCTCAATCAAAAGTAAGGTTCAACTCTGTTAGTTGAATGCACAGAACAGAAAGAAGTTTCATACAATGCTTCTGTGTAGTTTATATTTGAACATATTTTTTTTCCACTATTACCCACTTAGCGCTACGAATGTCCAGTTGCGTTTTCTACAGACAGAGTATTTCAAAACTGCTCAATCAAAAGTATGGTTTAGCTCTGTTAGCTGAATGCTCAGATCAGAAAGAAGTTTCACAGAATGTTTCTGTGTAGTTTATATTTGAATATATTCCTTTTTCCACTACTACGCTCTTAGTGCTCCAAATGTCCAGTTCCATTTTCAACAGAAAGAGTGTTCAGATCTGCTCAATCAAAAGTATGTTTTAACTCTGTTAGCTGAATGCACAGATCAGAAAGAAGTTTCACCGAATCATTCTGTGTAGTTTATATTTGAAGACATTACTTTTTCCACTATTACCCTCTTAGCGCTCCGAATCTCCACTTGCATTTTCTACAGAAAGAGTTTTTCAGAACGGCTCAATCAAAACTAAGTTTCAACTCTTTTAGTTGAACAAACAGAACAGGAAGAAGTTTCACACAATTCTTCTGTGTAGTTTTTATTTGTAGACATTATTTTTCCCAATATAGGCCTCTTAGCGCTCAGAATGTCCAATTGCAGTTTCTACAGAAAGAGTGTTTCAGAACGGCTCAATCAAATGTAAGGATCAACTCTGTTAGTTGAATGCACAGAACAGAAAGAAGTTTCATACAATGCTTCTGTGTAGTTTATATTTGAACATATTCTTTTTTCCACTATTACCCACTTAGCGCTACGAATGTCCAGTTGCATTTTCTACAGACAGAGTGTTTCAAAACTGCTCAATCAAAAGTATGGTTTAACTCTGTTAGCTGAATGCTCAGATCAGAAAGAAGTTTCACCGAATGCTTCTGTGTAGTTTATATTTGAATATATTCCTTTTTCCACTACTACGCTCTTAGCGCTCCAAATGTCCAGTTGCATTTTCTACAGAAAGAGTGTTCAGATCTGCTCAATCAAAAGTATGGTTTAACTCTGTTAGCTGAATGCACAGATCAGAAAGAAGTTTCACCGAATGATTCTGTGTAGTTTATATTTGAAGACATTCCTTTTTCCACTATTACCCTCTTAGTGCTCCGAATCTCCACTTGAATTTTCTACAAAAAGAGTGTTTCATAACTGCTCAATCAAAAATATGTTTTATCTCTGTTAACTGAATTTACAGATCAGAAATAAGTTTCACAGAATGCATCTGTGTAGTTTTTATTTGAAGATATTCTTTTTCCCAATGTCGGCCTCTTAGCGCTTAGCATGTCCAATTGCCGTTTCTATAGAAAGAGTGTTTCAGAACAGCTCAATCAAAAGTAAGGTTCAACTCTGTTAGTTGAATGCACAGAACAGAAAGAATTTTCACAGAATGCTACTGTGTAGTTTATATTTGAATATATTCCTTTTTCCACTATTACCCTCTTAGCGCTCCGAATGTCCACTTGCATTTTCTACAGAAAGAGTGTTCAGAACTGCGCAATCAAAAGTATGGTTTAACTCTGTTAGCTTAATGAACATATCAGAAATAAGTTTCACACAATGCTTCTGTGTAGTTTTTATTTGAAGATATTATTTTTCCCAATATAGGCCTCTTAGCGCTCAGAATGTCCAATTGCAGTTTCTACAGAAAGAGTGTTTCAGAAAGGCTCAATCAAAAGTAAGGTTCAACTCTGTTAGTTGAATGAACAGAACAGAAAGGAGTTTCATACAATGCTTCTGTGTAGTTTATATTTGAACATATTCATTTTTCCACTATTACCCACTTAGCGCTACGAATGTCCAGTTGCGTTTTCTACAGACAGAGTGTTTCAAAACTGCTCAATCAAAAGTATGGTTTAGCTCTGTTAGCTGAATGCTCAGATCAGAAAGAAGTTTCACAGAATGTTTCTGTGTAGTTTATATTTGAATATATTCCTTTTTCCACTACTACGCTCTTAGCGCTCCAAATGTCCAGTTGCATTTTCAACAGAAAGAGTGTTCAGATCTGCTCAATCAAAAGTATGTTTTAACTCTGTTAGCTGAATGCACAGATCAGAAAGAAGTTTCACTGAATGATTCTGTGTAGTTTATATTTGAAGACATTACTTTTTCCACTATTACCCTCTTAGCGCTCCGAATCTCCACTTGCATTTTCTACAGAAAGAGTGTTTCAGAACGGCTCAATCAAAACTAAGGTTCAACTCTTTTAGTTGAACAAACAGAACAGGAAGAAGTTTCACACAATTCTTCTGTGTAGTTTTTATTTGTAGACATTCTTTTTCCCAATATAGGCCTCTTAGCGCTCAGAATGTCCAATTGCAGTTTCTACAGAAAGAGTGTTTCAGAACGGCTCAATCAAATGTAAGGTTCAACTCTGTTAGTTGAATGCACAGAACAGAAAGAAGTTTCATACAATGCTTCTGTGTAGTTTATATTTGAACATATTCTTTTTTCCACTATTACCCACTTAGCGCTACGAATGTCCAGTTGCATTTTCTACAGACAGAGTGTTTCAAAACTGCTCAATCAAAAGTATGGTTTAACTCTGTTAGCTGAATGCTCAGATCAGAAAGAAGTTTCACAGAATGCTTCTGTGTAGTTTATATTTGAATATATTCCTTTTTCCACTACTACGCTCTTAGCGCTCCAAATGTCCAGTTGCATTTTCTACAGAAAGAGTGTTCAGATCTGCTCAATCAAAAGTATGGTTTAACTCTGTTAGCTGAATGCACAGATCAGAAAGAAGTTTCACCGAATGATTCCGTGTAGTTTATATTTGAAGACATTCCTTTTTCCACTATTACCCTCTTAGTGCTCCGAATCTCCACTTGCATTTTCTACAAAAAGAGTGTTTCATAACTGCTCAATCAAAAATATATTTTATCTCTGTTAACTGAATTTACAGATCAGAAATAAGTTTCACAGAATGCATCTGTGTAGGTTTTATTTGAAGATATTCTTTTTCCCAATGTCGGCCTCTTAGCGCTTAGCATGTCCAATTGCCGTTTCTATAGAAAGAGTGTTTCAGAACAGCTCAATCAAAAGTAAGGTTCAACTCTGTTAGTTGAATGCACAGAACAGAAAGAATTTTCACAGAATGCTACTGTGTAGTTTATATTTGAATATATTCCTTTTTCCACTATTACCCTCTTAGCGCTCCGAATGTCCACTTGCATTTTCTACAGAAAGAGTGTTCAGAACTGCGCAATCAAAAGTATGGTTTAACTCTGTTAGCTTAATGAACATATCAGAAATAAGTTTCACACAATGCTTCTGTGTAGTTTTTATTTGAAGATATTATTTTTCCCAATATAGGCCTCTTAGCGCTCAGAATGCCCAATTGCAGTTTCTACAGAAAGAGTGTTTCAGAAAGGCTCAATCAAAAGTAAGGTTCAACTCTGTTAGTTGAATGCACAGAACAGAAAGAAGTTTCATACAATGCTTCTGTGTAGTTTATATTTGAACATATTTTTTTTCCACTATTACCCACTTAGCGCTACGAATGTCCAGTTGCGTTTTCTACAGACAGAGTATTTCAAAACTGCTCAATCAAAAGTATGGTTTAGCTCTGTTAGCTGAATGCTCAGATCAGAAAGAAGTTTCACAGAATGTTTCTGTGTAGTTTATATTTGAATATATTCCTTTTTCCACTACTACGCTCTTAGTGCTCCAAATGTCCAATTCCATTTTCAACAGAAAGAGTGTTCAGATCTGCTCAATCAAAAGTATGTTTTAACTCTGTTAGCTGAATGCACAGATCAGAAAGAAGTTTCACCGAATCATTCTGTGTAGTTTATATTTGAAGACATTACTTTTTCCACTATTACACTCTTAGCGCTCCGAATCTCCACTTGCATTTTCTACAGAAAGAGTTTTTCAGAACGGCTCAATCAAAACTAAGTTTCAACTCTTTTAGTTGAACAAACAGAACAGGAAGAAGTTTCACACAATTCTTCTGTGTAGTTTTTATTTGTAGACATTATTTTTCCCAATATAGGCCTCTTAGCGCTCAGAATGTCCAATTGCAGTTTCTACAGAAAGAGTGTTTCAGAACGGCTCAATCAAATGTAAGGATCAACTCTGTTAGTTGAATGCACAGAACAGAAAGAAGTTTCATACAATGCTTCTGTGTAGTTTATATTTGAACATATTCTTTTTTCCACTATTACCCACTTAGCGCTACGAATGTCCAGTTGCATTTTCTACAGACAGAGTGTTTCAAAACTGCTCAATCAAAAGTATGGTTTAACTCTGTTAGCTGAATGCTCAGATCAGAAAGAAGTTTCACAGAATGCTTCTGTGTAGTTTATATTTGAATATATTCCTTTTTCCACTACTACGCTCTTAGCGCTCCAAATGTCCAGTTGCATTTTCTACAGAAAGAGTGTTCAGATCTGCTCAATCAAAAGTATGGTTTAACTCTGTTAGCTGAATGCACAGATCAGAAAGAAGTTTCACCGAATGATTCTGTGTAGTTTATATTTGAAGACATTCCTTTTTCCACTATTACCCTCTTAGTGCTCCGAATCTCCACTTGAATTTTCTACAAAAAGAGTGTTTCATAACTGCTCAATCAAAAATATGTTTTATCTCTGTTAACTGAATTTACAGATCAGAAATAAGTTTCACAGAATGCATCTGTGTAGTTTTTATTTGAAGATATTCTTTTTCCCAATGTCGGCCTCTTAGCGCTTAGCATGTCCAATTGCCGTTTCTATAGAAAGAGTGTTTCAGAACAGCTCAATCAAAAGTAAGGTTCAACTCTGTTAGTTGAATGCACAGAACAGAAAGAATTTTCACAGAATGCTACTGTGTAGTTTATATTTGAATATATTCCTTTTTCCACTATTACCCTCTTAGCGCTCCGAATGTCCACTTGCATTTTCTACAGAAAGAGTGTTCAGAACTGCGCAATCAAAAGTATGGTTTAACTCTGTTAGCTTAATGAACATATCAGAAATAAGTTTCACACAATGCTTCTGTGTAGTTTTTATTTGAAGATATTATTTTTCCCAATATAGGCCTCTTAGCGCTCAGAATGTCCAATTGCAGTTTCTACAGAAAGAGTGTTTCAGAAAGGCTCAATCAAAAGTAAGGTTCAACTCTGTTAGTTGAATGAACAGAACAGAAAGGAGTTTCATACAATGCTTCTGTGTAGTTTATATTTGAACATATTCATTTTTCCACTATTACCCACTTAGCGCTACGAATGTCCAGTTGCGTTTTCTACAGACAGAGTGTTTCAAAACTGCTCAATCAAAAGTATGGTTTAGCTCTGTTAGCTGAATGCTCAGATCAGAAAGAAGTTTCACAGAATGTTTCTGTGTAGTTTATATTTGAATATATTCCTTTTTCCACTACTACGCTCTTAGCGCTCCAAATGTCCAGTTGCATTTTCAACAGAAAGAGTGTTCAGATCTGCTCAATCAAAAGTATGTTTTAACTCTGTTAGCTGAATGCACAGATCAGAAAGAAGTTTCACTGAATGATTCTGTGTAGTTTATATTTGAAGACATTACTTTTTCCACTATTACCCTCTTAGCGCTCCGAATCTCCACTTGCATTTTCTACAGAAAGAGTGTTTCAGAACGGCTCAATCAAAACTAAGGTTCAACTCTTTTAGTTGAACAAACAGAACAGGAAGAAGTTTCACACAATTCTTCTGTGTAGTTTTTATTTGTAGACATTCTTTTTCCCAATATAGGCCTCTTAGCGCTCAGAATGTCCAATTGCAGTTTCTACAGAAAGAGTGTTTCAGAACGGCTCAATCAAATGTAAGGTTCAACTCTGTTAGTTGAATGCACAGAACAGAAAGAAGTTTCATACAATGCTTCTGTGTAGTTTATATTTGAACATATTCTTTTTTCCACTATTACCCACTTAGCGCTATGAATGTCCAGTTGCATTTTCTACAGACAGAGTGTTTCAAAACTGCTCAATCAAAAGTATGGTTTAACTCTGTTAGCTGAATGCTCAGATCAGAAAGAAGTTTCACAGAATGCTTCTGTGTAGTTTATATTTGAATATATTCCTTTTTCCACTACTATGCTCTTAGCGCTCCAAATGTCCAGTTGCATTTTCTACAGAAAGAGTGTTCAGATCTGCTCAATCAAAAGTATGGTTTAAATCTGTTAGCTGAATGCACAGATCAGAAAGAAGTTTCACCGAATGATTCCGTGTAGTTTATATTTGAAGACATTCCTTTTTCCACTATTACCCTCTTAGTGCTCCGAATCTCCACTTGCATTTTCTACAAAAAGAGTGTTTCATAACTGCTCAATCAAAAATATATTTTATCTCTGTTAACTGAATTTACAGATCAGAAATAAGTTTCACAGAATGCATCTGTGTAGTTTTTATTTGAAGATATTCTTTTTCCCAATGTCGGCCTCTTAGCGCTTAGCATGTCCAATTGCCGTTTCTATAGAAAGAGTGTTTCAGAACAGCTCAATCAAAAGTAAGGTTCAACTCTGTTAGTTGAATGCACAGAACAGAAAGAATTTTCACAGAAAGCTACTGTGTAGTTTATATTTGAATATATTCCTTTTTCCACTATTACCCTCTTAGCGCTCCGAATGTCCACTTGCATTATCTAGAGAAAGAGTGTTCAGAACTGCGCAATCAAAAGTATGGTTTAACTCTGTTAGCTTAATGAACATATCAGAAATAAGTTTCACACAATGCTTCTGTGTAGTTTTTATTTGAAGATATTATTTTTCCCAATATAGGCCTCTTAGCGTTCAGAATGTCCAATTGCAGTTTCTACAGAAAGAGTGTTTCAGAAAGGCTCAATCAAAAGTAAGGTTCAACTCTGTTAGTTGAATGCACAGAACAGAAAGAAGTTTCATACAATGCTTCTGTGTAGTTTATATTTGAACATATTTTTTTTCCACTATTACCCACTTAGCGCTACGAATGTCCAGTTGCGTTTTCTACAGACAGAGTGTTTCAAAACTGCTCAATCAAAAGTATGGTTTAGCTCTGTTAGCTGAATGCTCAGATCAGAAAGAAGTTTCACAGAATGTTTCTGTGTAGTTTATATTTGAATATATTCCTTTTTCCACTACTACGCTCTTAGCGCTCCAAATGTCCAGTTGCATTTTCAACAGAAAGAGTGTTCAGATCTGCTCAATCAAAAGTATGTTTTAACTCTGTTAGCTGAATGCACAGATCAGAAAGAAGTTTCACCGAATGATTCTGTGTAGTTTATATTTGAAGACATTACTTTTTCCACTATTACCCTCTTAGCGCTCCGAATCTCCACTTGCATTTTCTACAGAAAGAGTGTTTCAGAACGGCTCAATCAAAACTAAGGTTCAACTCTTTTAGTTGAACAAACAGAACAGGAAGAAGTTTCACACAATTCTTCTGTGTAGTTTTTATTTGTAGACATTCTTTTTCCCAATATAGGCCTCTTAGCGCTCAGAATGTCCAATTGCAGTTTCTACAGAAAGAGTGTTTCAGAACGGCTCAATCAAATGTAAGGTTCAACTCTGTTAGTTGAATGCACAGAACAGAAAGAAGTTTCATACAATGCTTCTGTGTAGTTTATATTTGAACATATTCTTTTTTCCACTATTACCCACTTAGCGCTACGAATGTCCAGTTGCATTTTCTACAGACAGAGTGTTTCAAAACTGCTCAATCAAAAGTATGGTTTAACTCTGTTAGCTGAATGCTCAGATCAGAAAGAAGTTTCACAGAATGCTTCTGTGTAGTTTATATTTGAATATATTCCTTTTTCCACTACTACGCTCTTAGCGCTCCAAATGTCCAGTTGCATTTTCTACAGAAAGAGTGTTCAGATCTGCTCAATCAAAAGTATGGTTTAACTCTGTTAGCTGAATGCACAGATCAGAAAGAAGTTTCACCGAATGATTCCGTGTAGTTTATATTTGAAGACATTCCTTTTTCCACTATGACCCTCTTAGTGCTCCGAATCTCCACTTGCATTTTCTACAAAAAGAGTGTTTCATAACTGCTCAATCAAAAATATGTTTTATCTCTGTTAACTGAATTTACAGATCAGAAATAAGTTTCACAGAATGCATCTGTGTAGTTTTTATTTGAAGATATTCTTTTTCCCAATGTCGGCCTCTTAGCGCTTAGCATGTCCAATTGCCGTTTCTATAGAAAGAGTGTTTCAGAACAGCTCAATCAAAAGTAAGGTTCAACTCTGTTAGTTGAATGCACAGAACAGAAAGAATTTTCACAGAATGCTACTGTGTAGTTTATATTTGAATATATTCCTTTTTCCACTATTACCCTCTTAGCGCTCCGAATGTCCACTTGCATTTTCTACAGAAAGAGTGTTCAGAACTGCGCAATCAAAAGTATGGTTTAACTCTGTTAGCTTAATGAACATATAGAAATAAGTTTCACACAATGCTTCTGTGTAGTTTTTATTTGAAGATATTATTTTTCCCAATATAGGCCTCTTAGCGCTCAGAATGTCCAATTGCAGTTTCTACAGAAAGAGTGTTTCAGAAAGGCTCAATAAAAAGTAAGGTTCAACTCTGTTAGTTGAATGCACAGAACAGAAAGAAGTTTCATACAATGCTTCTGTGTAGTTTATATTTGAACATATTCTTTTTTCCACTATTACCCACTTAGCGCTACGAATGTCCAGTTGCATTTTCTACAGACAGAGTGTTTCAAAACTGCTCAATCAAAAGTATGGTTTAACTCTGTTAGCTGAATGCTCAGATCAGAAAGAAGTTTCACAGAATGCTTCTGTGTAGTTTATATTTGAATATATTCCTTTTTCCACTACTACGCTCTTAGCGCTCCAAATGTCCAGTTGCATTTTCTACAGAAAGAGTGTTCAGATCTGCTCAATCAAAAGTATGGTTTAACTCTGTTAGCTGAATGCACAGATCAGAAAGAAGTTTCACAGAATGATTCTGTGTAGTTTATATTTGGAGACTTTCCTTTTTCCACTATTACCCTCTTAGTGCTCCGAATCTCCACTTGCATTTTCTACAGAAAGAGTGTTTCAGAACGGCTCAATCAAAACTAAGGTTCAAATCTTTTAGTTGAACAAACAGAACAGAAAGAAGTTTCACACAATTCTTCTGTGTAGTTTTTATTTGTAGACAATCTTTTTCCCAATATAGGCCTCTTTGCGCTCAGAATGTCCAATTGCAGTTTCTACAGAAAGAGTGTTTCAGAACGGCTCAATCAAAAGTAAGGTTCAACTCTGTTAGTTGAATGCACAGAACAGAAAGAAGTTTCATACAATGCTTCTGTGTAGTTTATATTTGAACATATTCTTTTTTCCACTATTACCCACTTAGCGCTACGAATGTCCAGTTGCATTTTCTACATACAGAGTGTTTCAAAACTGCTCAATCAAAAGTATGGTTTAACTCTGTTAGCTGAATGCTCAGATCAGAAAGAAGTTTCACAGAATGCTTCTGTGTAGTTTATATTTGAATATATTCCTTTTTCCACTACTACGCTCTTAGCGCTCCAAATGTCCAGTTGCATTTTCTACAGAAAGAGTGTTCAGATCTGCTCAATCAAAAGTATGGTTTTACTCTGTTAGCTGAATGCACAGATCAGAAAGAAGTTTCACCGAATGATTCTGTGTAGTTTATATTTGAAGACATTCCTTTTTCCACTATTACCCTCTTAGCGCTCCGAATCTCCACTTGCATTTTCTACAAAAAGAGTGTTTCATAACTGCTCAATCAAAAATATGTTTTATCTCTGTTAACTGAATTTACAGATCAGAAATAAGTTTCACAGAAGGCATCTGTGTAGTTTTTATTTGAAGATATTCTTTTTCCCAATGTAGGCCTCTTAGCGCTTAGCATGTCCAATTGCAGTTTCTACAGAAAGAGTGTTTCAGAACGGCTCAATCAAAAGTAAGGTTCAACTCTGTTATTTGAATGCACAGAACAGAAAGAATTTTCACAGAATGCTACTGTGTAGTTTATATTTGAATATATTCCTTTTTCCACTATTACCCTCTTAGCGCTCCGAATGTCCACTTGCATTTTCTACAGAAAGAGTGTTCAGAACTGCGCAATCAAAAGTATGGTTTAACTCTGTTAGCTTAATGAACATATCAGAAATAAGTTTCACACAATGCTTCTGTGTAGTTTTTATTTGAAGATATTATTTTTCCCAATATAGGCCTCTTAGCGCTCAGAATGTCCAATTGCAGTTTCTACAGAAAGAGTGTTTCAGAAAGGCTCAATCAAATGTAAGGTTCAACTCTGTTAGTTGAATGCACAGAACAGAAAGAAGTTTCATACAATGCTTCTGTGTAGTTTATATTTGAACATATTCTTTTTTCCACTATTACCCACTTAGGGCTACGAATGTCCAGTTGCATTTTCTACAGACAGAGTGTTTCAAAACTGCTCAATCAAAAGTATGGTTTAACTCTGTTAGCTGAATGCTCAGATCAGAAAGAAGTTTCACAGAATGCTTCTGTGTAGTTTATATTTGAATATATTCCTTTTTCCACTACTACGCTCTTAGCGCTCCAAATGTCCAGTTGCATTTTTAACAGAAAGAGTGTTCAGATCTGCTCAATCAAAAGTTTGTTTTAACTCTGTTAGCTGAATGCACAGATCAGAAAGAAGTTTCACCGAATGATTCTGTGTAGTTTATATTTGAAGACATTCCTTTTTCCACTATTACCCTCTTAGCGCTCCGAATCTCCACTTGCATTTTCTACAGAAAGAGTGTTTCAGAACGGCTCAATCAAAACTAAGGTTCAACTCTTTTAGTTGAACAAACAGAACAGGAAGAAGTTTCACACAATTCTTCTGTGTAGTTTTTATTTGTAGACATTCTTTTTCCCAATATAGGCCTCTTAGCGCTCAGAATGTCCAATTGCAGTTTCTACAGAAAGAGTGTTTCAGAATGGCTCAATCAAAAGTAAGGTTCAACTCTGTTAGTTGAATGCACAGAACAGAAAGAAGTTTCATACAATGCTTCTGTGTAGTTTATATTTGAACATATTCTTTTTTCCACTATTACCCACTTAGCGCTACGAATGTCCAGTTGCATTTTCTACAGACAGAGTGTTTCAAAACTGCTCAATCAAAAGTATGGTTTAACTCTGTTAGCTGAATGCTCAGATCAGAAAGAAGTTTCACAGAATGCTTCTGTGTAGTTTATATTTGAATATATTCCTTTTTCCACTACTACGCTCTTAGCGCTCCAAATGTCCAGTTGCATTTTCTACAGAAAGAGTGTTCAGATCTGCTCAATCAAAAGTATGGTTTAAATCTGTTAGTTGAATGCACAGATCAGAAAGAAGTTTCACCGAATGATTCTGTGTAGTTTATATTTGAAGACATTCCTTTTTCCACTATTACCCTCTTAGCGCTCCGAATCTCCACTTGCATTTTCTACAAAAAGAGTGTTTCATAACTGCTCAATCAAAAATATGTTTTATCTCTGTTAACTGAATTTACAGATCAGAAATAAGTTTCACAGAATGCATCTGTGTAGTTTTTATTTGAAGATATTCTTTTTCCCAATGTAGGCCTCTTAGCGCTTAGCATGTCCAATTGCACTTTCTACAGGAAGAGTGTTTCAGAACGGCTCAATCAAAAGTGAGGTTCAACTCTGTTAGTTGAATGCACAGAACAGAATGAATTTTCACAGAATGCTACTGTGTAGTTTATATTTGAATATATTCCTTTTTCCACTATTACCCTCTTAGCGCTCCGAATGTCCACTTGCATTTTCTACAGAAAGAGTGTTCAGAACTGCGCAATCAAAAGTATGGTTTAACTCTGTTAGCTTAATGAACATATCAGAAATAAGTTTCACACAATGTTTCTGTGTAGTTTTTATTTGAAGATATTATTTTTCCCAATAGAGGCCTCTTAGCGCTCAGAATGTCCAATTGCAGTTTCTACAGAAAGAGTGTTTGAAAAAGGCTCAATCAAATGTAAGGTTCAACTCTGTTAGTTGAATGCACAGAACAGAAAGAAGTTTCATACAATGCTTCTGTGTAGTTTATATTTGAACATATTCTTTTTTCCACTATTACCCACTTAGCGCTACGAATGTCCAGTTGCATTTTCTACAGACAGAGTGTTTCAAAACTGCTCAATCAAAAGTATGGTTTAACTCTGTTAGCTGAATGCTCAGATCAGAAAGAAGTTTCACAGAATGCTTCTGTGTAGTTTATATTTGAATATATTCCTTTTTCCACTACTACGCTCTTAGCGCTCCAAATGTCCAGTTGCATTTTTAACAGAAAGAGTGTTCAGATCTGCTCAATCAAAAGTTTGTTTTAACTCTGTTAGCTGAATGCACAGATCAGAAAGAAGTTTCACCGAATGATTCTGTGTAGTTTATATTTGAAGACATTCCTTTTTCCACTATTACCCTCTTAGCGCTCCGAATCTCCACTTGCATTTTCTACAGAAAGAGTGTTTCAGAACGGCTCAATCAAAACTAAGGTTCAACTCTTTTAGTTGAACAAACAGAACAGGAAGAAGTTTCACACAATTCTTCTGTGTAGTTTTTATTTGTAGACATTCTTTTTCCCAATATAGGCCTCTTAGCGCTCAGAATGTCCAATTGCAGTTTCTACAGAAAGAGTGTTTCAGAATGGCTCAATCAAAAGTAAGGTTCAACTCTGTTAGTTGAATGCACAGAACAGAAAGAAGTTTCATACAATGCTTCTGTGTAGTTTATATTTGAACATATTCTTTTTTCCACTATTACCCACTTAGCGCTACGAATGTCCAGTTGCATTTTCTACAGACAGAGTGTTTCAAAACTGCTCAATCAAAAGTATGGTTTAATTCTGTTAGCTGAATGCTCAGATCAGAAAGAAGTTTCACAGAATGCTTCTGTGTAGTTTATATTTGAATATATTCCTTTTTCCACTACTACGCTCTTAGCGCTCCAAATGTCCAGTTGCATTTTCTACAGAAAGAGTGTTCAGATCTGCTCAATCAAAAGTATGGTTTAAATCTGTTAGTTGAATGCACAGATCAGAAAGAAGTTTCACCGAATGATTCTGTGTAGTTTATATTTGAAGACATTCCTTTTTCCACTATTACCCTCTTAGCGCTCCGAATCTCCACTTGCATTTTCTACAAAAAGAGTGTTTCATAACTGCTCAATCAAAAATATGTTTTATCTCTGTTAACTGAATTTACAGATCAGAAATAAGTTTCACAGAATGCATCTGTGTAGTTTTTATTTGAAGATATTCTTTTTCCCAATGTAGGCCTCTTAGCGCTTAGCATGTCCAATTGCACTTTCTACAGGAAGAGTGTTTCAGAACGGCTCAATCAAAAGTGAGGTTCAACTCTGTTAGTTGAATGCACAGAACAGAATGAATTTTCACAGAATGCTACTGTGTAGTTTATATTTGAATATATTCCTTTTTCCACTATTACCCTCTTAGCGCTCCGAATGTCCACTTGCATTTTCTACAGAAAGAGTGTTCAGAACTGCGCAATCAAAAGTATGGTTTAACTCTGTTAGCTTAATGAACATATCAGAAATAAGTTTCACACAATGTTTCTGTGTAGTTTTTATTTGAAGATATTATTTTTCCCAATAGAGGCCTCTTAGCGCTCAGAATGTCCAATTGCAGTTTCTACAGAAAGAGTGTTTGAAAAAGGCTCAATCAAATGTAAGGTTCAACTCTGTTAGTTGAATGCACAGAACAGAAAGAAGTTTCATACAATGCTTCTGTGTAGTTTATATTTGAACATATTCTTTTTTCCACTATTACCCACTTAGCGCTACGAATGTCCAGTTGCATTTTCTACAGACAGAGTGTTTCAAAACTGCTCAATCAAAAGTATGGTTTAACTCTGTTAGCTGAATGCTCAGATCAGAAAGAAGATTCACAGACTGCTTCTGTGTAGTTTATATTTGAATATATTCCTTTATCCACTACTACGCTCTTAGCGCTCCAAATGTCCAGTTGCATTTTCTACAGAAAGAGTGTTCAGATCTGCTCAATCAAAAGTATGGTTTAACTCTGTTAGCTGAATGCACAGATCAGAAAGAAGTTTCACCGAATGATTCTGTGTAGTTTATATTTGAAGACATTCCTTTTTCCACAATTACCCTCTTAGCGCTCCGAATCTCCACTTGCATTTTCTACAAAAAGAGGGTTTCATAACTGCTCAATCAAAAATATGTTTTATCTCTGTTAACTGAATTTACAGATCAGAAATAAGTTTCACAGAAGGCATCTGTGTAGTTTTTATTTGAAGATATTCTTTTTCCCAATGTAGGCCTCTTAGCGCTTAGCATGTCCAATTGCAGTTTCTACAGAAAGAGTGTTTCAGAACGGCTCAATCAAAAGTAAGGTTCAACTCTGTTAGTTGAATGCACAGAACAGAAAGAATTTTCACAGAATGCTACTGTGTAGTTTATATTTGAATATATTCCCTTTTCCACTATTACCCTCTTAGCGCTCCGAATGTCCACTTGCATTTTCTACAGAAAGAGTGTTCAGAACTGCACAATCAAAAGTATGGTTTAACTCTGTTAGCTTAATGAACATATCAGAAATATGTTTCACACAATGCTTCTGTGTAGTTTTTATTTGAAGATATTATTTTTCCCAATATAGGCCTCTTAGAGCTCAGAATGTCCAATTGCAGTTTACACAGAAAGAGTGTTTCAGAAAGGCTCAATCAAAAGTAAAGTTCAACTCTGTTAGTTGAATGCACAGAACAGAAAGAAGTTTCATACAATGCTTCTGTGTAGTTTATATTTGAACATATTCTTTTTTCCACTATTACACACTTAGCGCTACGAATGTCCAGTTGCATTTTCTACAGACAGAGTGTTTCAAAACTGCTCAATCAAAAGTATGGTTTAACTCTGTTAGCTGAATGCTCAGATCAGAAAGAAGTTTCACAGAATGCTTCTGTGTAGTTTATATTTGAATATATTCCTTTTTCCACTACTACTCTCTTAGCGCTCCAAATGTCCAGTTGCATTTTCTACAGAAAGAGTGTTCAGATCTGCTCAATCAAAAGTATGGTTTAACTCTGTTAGCTGAATGCACAGATCAGAAAGAAGTTTCACAGAATGATTCTGTGTAGTTTATATTTGGAGACATTCCTTTTTCCACTATTACCCTCTTAGCGCTCCGAATCTCCACTTGCATTTTCTACAGAAAGAGTGTTTCAGAACGGCTCAATCAAAACTAAGGTTCAGCCCTTTTAGTTGAACAAACAGAACAGAAAGAAGTTTCACACAATTCTTCTGTGTAGTTTTTATTTGTAGACATTCTTTTTCCCAATATAGGCCTCTTAGCGCTCAGAATGTCCAATTGCAGTTTCTACAGAAAGAGAGTTTCAGAACGGCTCAATCAAAAGTAAGGTTCAACTCTGTTAGTTGAATGCACAGAACAGAAAGAAGTTTCATACAATGCTTCTGTGTAGTTTATATTTGAACATATTCTTTTTTCCACTATTACCCACTTAGCGCTACGAATGTCCAGTTGCATTTTCTACAGACAGAGTGTTTCAAAACTGCTCAATCAAAAGTATTGTTTAACTCTGTTAGCTGAATGCTCAGATCAGAAAGAAGTTTCACAGAATGCTTCTGTGTAGTTTATATTTGAATATATTCCTTTTTCCACTACTACGCTCTTAGCGCTCCAAATGTCCAGTTGCATTTTCTACAGAAAGAGAGATCAGATCTGCTCAATCAAAAGTATGGTTTAACTCTGTTAGCTGAATGCACAGATCAGAAAGAAGTTTCACCGAATGATTCCATGTAGTTTATATTTGAAGACATTTCTTTTTCCACTATTACCCTCTTTACGCTCCGAATCTCCACTTGCATTTTCTACAAAAAGAGTGTTTCATAACTGCTCAATCAAAAATATGTTTTATCTCTGTTAAGTGAATTTACAGATCAGAAATAAGTTTCACAGAATGCATCTGTGTAGTTTTTATTTGAAGATATTCTTTTTCCCAATGTAGGCCTCTTAGCGCTTATCATGTCCAATTGCAGTTTCTACAGAAAGAGTGTTTCAGAACGGCTCAATCAAAAGTAAGGTTCAACTGTGTTAGTTGAATGCACAGAACAGAATGAATTTTCACAGAATGCTACTGTGTAGTTTATATTTGAATATATTCCTTTTTCCACTATTACCCTCTTAGCGCTCCGAATGTCCACTTGCATTTTCTACAGAAAGAGTGTTCAGAACTGCGCAATCAAAAGTATGGTTTAACTTTGTTAGCTTAATGAACATGTCAGAAATAAGTTTCACACAATGCTTCTGTGTAGTTTTTATTTGAAGATATTATTTTTCCCAATATAGGCCTCTTAGCGCTCAGAATGTCCAATTGCAGTTTCTACAGAAAGAGTGTTTCAGAAAGGCTCAATCAAAAGTAAGGTTCAACTCTGTTAGTTGAATGCACAGAACAGAAAGAAGTTTCATACAATGCTTCTGTGTAGTTTATATTTGAACATATTCTTTTTTCCACTATTTCCCACTTAGCGCTATGAATGTCCAGTTGCATTTTCTACAGACAGTGTGTTTCAAAACTGCTCAATCAAAAGTATGGTTTAACTCTGTTAGCTGAATGCTCAGATCAGAAAGAAGATTCACAGTCTGCTTCTGTGTAGTTTATATTTGAATATATTCCTTTTTCCACTACTACGCTCTTAGCGCTCCAAATGTCCAGTTGCATTTTCTACAGAAAGAGTGTTCAGATCTGCTCAATCAAAAGTATGGTTTAACTCTGTTAGCTGAATGCACAGATCAGAAAGAAGTTTCACCGAATGATTCCGTGTAGTTTATATTTGAAGACATTCCTTTTTCCACTATTACCCTCTTAGCGCTCCGAATCTCCACTTGCATTTTCTACAAAAAGAGTGTTTCATAACTGCTCAATCAAAAATATGTTTTATCTCCGTTAACTGAATTTAGAGATCAGAAATAAGTTTCACAGAATGCATCTGTGTAGTTTTTATTTGAAGATATTCTTTTTCCCAATGTAGGCCTCTTAGCGCTTAGCATGTCCAATTGCAGTTTCTACAGAAAGAGAGTTTCAGAACGGCTCAATCAAAAGTAAGGTTCAACTCTGTTAGTTGAATGCACAGAACAGAAAGAATTTTCACAGAATGCTACTGTGTAGTTTATATTTGAATATATTCCTTTTTCCACTATTACCCTCTTAGCGCTCCGAATGTCCACTTGCATTTTCTACAGAAAGAGTGTTCAGAACTGCGCAATCAAAAGTATGGTTTAACTCTGTTAGCTTAATGAACATATCAGAAATAAGTTTCACACAATGCTTCTGTGTAGTTTTTATTTGAAGATATTATTTTTCCCAATATAGGCCTCTTAGCGCTCAGAATGTCCAATTGCAGTTTCTACAGAAAGAGTGTTTCAGAAAGGCTCAATCAAAAGTAAGGTTCAACTCTGTTAGTTGAATGCACAGAACAGAAAGAAGTTTCATACAATGCTTCTGTGTAGTTTATATTTGAACATATTCTTTTTTCCACTATTACCCACTTAGCGCTTCGAATGTCCAGTTGCATTTTCTACAGACAGAGTGTTTCAAAACTGCTCAATCAAAAGTATGGTTTAACTCTGTTAGCTGAATGCTCAGATCAGAAAGAAGTTTCACAGAATGCTTCTGTGTAGTTTATATTTGAATATATTCCTTTTTCCACTACTACGCTCTTAGCGCTCCAAATGTCCAGTTGCATTTTCAACAGAAAGAGTGTTCAGATCTGCTCAATCAAAAGTATGTTTTAACTCTGTTAGCTGAATGCACATATCAGAAAGAAGTTTCACCGAATGATTCTGTGTAGTTTATATTTGAAGACATTCCATTTTCCACTATTACCCTCTTAGCGCTCCGAATCTCCACTTGCATTTTCTACAGAAAGAGTGTTTCTGAACGGCTCAATCAAAACTAAGGTTCAACTCTTTTAGTTGAACAAACAGAACAGGAAGAAGTTTCACACAATTCTTCTGTGTAGTTTTTATTTGTAGACATTCTTTTTCCCAATATAGGCCTCTTAGCACTCAGAATGTCCAATTGCAGTTTCTACAGAAAGAGTGTTTCAGAATGGCTCAATCAAAAGTAAGGTTCAACTCTGTTAGTTGAATGCACAGAACAGAAAGAAGTTTCATACAATGCTTCTGTGTAGTTTATATTTGAACATATTATTTTTTCCACTATTACCCACTTAGCGCTACGAATGTCCAGTTGCATTTTCTACAGACAGAGTGTTTCAAAACTGCTCAATCAAAAGTATGGTTTAACTCTGTTAGCTGAATGCTCAGATCAGAAAGAAGTTACACAGAATGCTTCTGTGTAGTTTATATTTGAATATATTCCTTTTTCCACTACTACGCTCTTAGCGCTCCAAATGTCCAGTTGCGTTTTCTACAGAAAGAGTGTTCAGATCTGCTCAATCAAAAGTATGGTTTAACTCTGTTAGCTGAATGCACAGATCATAAAGAAGTTACACCGAATGATTCTGTGTAGTTTATATTTGAAGACATTCCTTTTTCCACTATTACCCTCCTAGCGCTCCGAATCTCCACTTGCATTTTCTACAAAAAGAGTGTTTCATAACTGCTCAATCAAAAATATGTTTTATCTCTGTTAACTGAATTTACAGATCAGAAATAAGTTTCACAGAATGCATCTGTGTAGTTTTTATTTGAAGATATTCTTTTTCCCAATGTAGGCCTCTTAGCTCTTAGCATGTCCAATTGCAGTTTCTACAGAAAGAGTGTTTCAGAACGGCTCAATCAAAAGTAAGGTTCAACTCTGTTAGTTGAATGCACAGAACAGAAAGTATTTTCACAGAATGCTACTGTGTAGTTTATGTTTGAATATATTCCTTTTTCCACTATTACCCTCTTAGCACTCCGAATGTCCACTTGCATTTTCTACAGAAAGAGTGTTCAGAACTGCGCAATCAAAAGTATGGTTTAACTCTGTTAGCTTAATGAACATATCAGAAATAAGTTTCACACAATGCTTCTGTGTAGTTTTTATTTGAAGATATTAATTTCCCAATGTAGGCCTCTTAGCGCTCAGAATGTCCAATTGCAGTTTCTACAGAAAGAGTGTTTCAGAAAGGCTCAATCAAAAGTAAGGTTCAACTCTGTTAGTTGAATGCACAGAACAGAAAGAAGTTTCATACAATGCTTCTGTGTAGTTTATATTTGAACATATTCTTTTTTCCACTATTACCCACTTAGCGCTACGAATGTCCAGTTGCATTTTCTACAGACAGAGTGTTTCAAAACTGCTCAATCAAAAGTATGTTTTAACTCTGTTAGCTGAATGCTCAGATCAGAAAGAAGTTTCACAGAATGCTTCTGTGTAGTTTATATTTGAATATATTCCTTTTTCCACTACTACTCTCTTAGTTCTCCAAATGTCCAGTTGCATTTTCTACAGAAAGAGTGTTCAGATCTGCTCAATCAAAAGTATGGTTTAACTCTGTTAGCTGAATGCACAGATCAGAAAGAAGTTTCACAGAATGATTCTGTGTAGTTTATATTTGGAGACATTCCTTTTTCCACTATTACCCTCTTAGCGCTCCGAATCTCCACTTGCATTTTCTACAGAAATAGTGTTTCAGAACGGCTCAATCAAAACTAAGGTTCAACTCTTTTATTTGAACAAACAGAACAGAAGGAAGTTTCACACAATTCTTCTGTGTAGTTTTTATTTGTAGACATTCTTTTTCCCAATATAGGCCTCTTAGCGCTCAGAATGCCCAATTGTAGTTTCTACAGAAAGAGTGTTTCAGAACGGCTCAATCAAAAGTAAGGTTCAACTCTGTTAGTTGAATGCACAGAACAGAAAGAAGTTTCATACAATGCTTCTGTGTAGTTTATATTTGAACATATTATTTTTTCCACTATTACCCACTTAGCGCTACGAATGTCCAGTTGCATTTTCTACAGACAGAGTGTTTCAAAACTGCTCAATCAAAAGTATGGTTTAACTCTGTTAGCTGAATGCTCAGATCAGAAAGAAGTTTCACAGAATGCTTCTGTGTAGTTTATATTTGAATATATTCCTTTTTCCACTACTACTCTCTTAGCGCTCCAAATGTCTAGTTGCATTTTCTACAGAAAGAGTGTTCAGATCTGCTCAATCAAAAGTATGGTTTAACTCTGTTAGCTGAATGCACAGATCAGAAATAAGTTTCACCGAATGATTCTGTGTAGTTTATATTTGAAGACATTCCTTTTTCCACTATTACCCTCCTAGCGCTCCGAATCTCCACTTGCATTTTCTACAAAAAGAGTGTTTCATAACTGCTCAATCAAAAATATGTTTTATCACTGTTAACTGAATTTACAGATCAGAAATAAGTTTCACAGAATGCATCTGTGTAGTTTTTATTTGAAGATATTCTTTTTCCCAATGTAGGCCTCTTAGTGCTTAGCATGTCCAATTGCAGTTTCTACAGAAAGAGTGTTTCAGAACGGCTCAATCAAAAGTAAGGTTCAACTCTGTTAGTTGAATGCACAGAACAGAAAGAATTTTCACAGAATGCTACTGTGTAGTTTATATTTGAATATATTCCTTTTTCCACTATTACCCTCTTAGCGCTCCGAATGTCCACTTGCATTTTCTACAGAAAGAGTGTTCAGAACTGCGCAATCAAAAGTATGGTTTAACTCTGTTAGCTTAATGAACATATCAGAAATAGGTTTCACACAATGCTTCTGTGTAGTTTTTATTTGAAGATATTATTTTTCCCAATAGAGGCCTCTTAGCGCTCAGAATGTCCAATTGCAGTTTCTACAGAAAGAGTGTTTCAGACAGGCTCAATCAAAAGTAAGGTTCAACTCTGTTAGTTGAATGCACAGAACAGAAAGAAGTTTCATACAATGCTTCTGTGTAGTTTATATTTGAACATATTCTTTTTTCCACTATTACCCACTTAGCGCTACGAATGTCCAGTTGCATTTTCTACAGACAGAGTGTTTCAAAACTGCTCAATCAAAAGTATGGTTTAACTCTGTTAGCTGAATGCTCAGATCAGAAAGAAGTTTCACAGATGCTTCTGTGTAGTTTATATTTGAATATATTCCTTTTTCCACTACTACGCTCTTAGCGCTCCAAATGTCCAGTTGCATTTTCTACAGAAAGAGTGTTCAGATCTGCTCAATCAAAAGTATGGTTTAACTCTGTTAGCTGAATGCACAGATCAGAAAGAAGTTTCACCGAATGATTCTGTGTAGTTTATATTTGAAGACATTCCTTTTTCCACTATTACCCTCTTAGCGCTCCGAATCTCCACTTGCATTTTCTACAAAAAGAGTGTTTCATAACTGCTCAATCAAGAATATGTTTTATCTCTGTTAACTGAATTTACAGATCAGAAATAAGTTTCACAGAATGCATCTGTGTAGTTTTTATTTGAAGAAATTCTTTTTCCCAATGTAGGCCTCTTAGCGCTTAGCATGTCCAATTGCAGTTTCTACAGAAAGAGTGTTTCAGAACGGCTCAATCAAAAGTAAGGTTCAACTCTGTTAGTTGAATGCACAGAACAGAAAGTATTTTCACAGAATGCTACTGTGTAGTTTATATTTGAATATATTCCTTTTTCCACTATTACCCTCTTAGCGCTCCGAATGTCCACTTGCATTTTCTACAGAAAGACTGTTCAGAACTGCGCAATCAAAAGTATGGTTTTACTCTGTTAGCTTAATGAACATATCAGAAATAAGTTTCACACAATGCTTCTGTGTAGTTTTTATTTGAAGATATTATTTTTCCCAATAGAGGCCTCTTAGCGCTCAGAATGTCCAATTGCAGTTTCTACAGAAAGAGTGTTTCAGAAAGGCTCAATCAAAAGTAAGGTTCAACTCTGTTAGTTGAATGCACAGAACAGAAAGAAGTTTCATACAATGCTTCTGTGTAGTTTATATTTGAACATATTCTTTTTTCCACTATTACCCACTTAGCGCTACGAATGTCCAGTTGCATTTTCTACAGACAGAGTGTTTCAAAACTGCTCAATCAAAAGTATGGTTTAACTCTGTTAGCTGAATGCTCAGATCAGAAAAAAGTTTCACAGAATGCTTCTGTGTAGTTTATATTTGAATATATTACTTTTTCCACTACTACTCTCTTAGCGGTCAAAATGTCCAGTTGCATTTTATACAGAAATAGAGTTCAGATCTTCTCAATCAAAAGTATCGTTTAACTCTGTTACCTGAATGCACAGATCAGAAAGAAGTTTCACCGAATGATTCTGTGTATTTTATATTTGAAGACATTCCTTTTTCCACTATTACCCTCCTAGCGCTCGGAATCTCCACTTGCATTTTCTACAAAAAGAGTGTTTCATAACTGCTCAATCAAAAATATGTTTTATCTCTGTTAACTGAATTTACAGATCAGAAATAAGTTTCACAGAAAGCATCTGTGTAGTTTTTATTTGAAGATATTCTTTTTCCCAATGTAGGCCTCTTAGTGCTTAGCATGTCCAATTGCAGTTTCTACAGAAAGAGTGTTTCAGAACGGCTCAATCAAAAGTAAGGTTCAACTCTGTTAGTTGAATGCACAGAACAGAAAGAATTTTCACAAAATGCTACTGTGTAGTTTATATTTGAATATATTCCTTTTTCCACTATTACCCTCTTAGCGCTCCGAATGTCCACTTGCATTTTCTACAGAAAGAGTGTTCAGAACTGCGCAATCAAAAGTATGGATTAACTCTGTTAGCTTAATGAACATATCAGAAATAAGTTTCACACAATGCTTCTGTGTAGTTTTTATTTGAAGATATTATTTTTCCCAATAGAGGCCTCTTAGCGCTCAGAATGTCCAATTGCAGTTTCTACAGAAAGAGTGTTTCAGAACGGCTCAATCAAAAGTAAGGTTCAACTCTGTTAGTTGAATGCACAGAACAGAAAGAAGTTTCATACAATGCTTCTGTGTAGTTTATATTTGAACATATTCTTTTTTCCACTATTACCCACTTAGCGCTACGAATGTCCAGTTGCATTTTCTACAGACAGATTGTTTCAAAACTGCTCAATCAAAAGTATGGTTTAACTCTGTTAGCTGAATGCTCAGATCAGAAAGAAGTTTCACAGATGATTCTGTGTAGTTTATATTTGAATATATTCCTTTTTCCACTACTACGCTCTTAGCGCTCCAAATGTCCAGTTGCATTTTCTACAGAAAGAGTGTTCAGATCTGCTCAATCAAAAGTATGGTTTAACTCTGTTAGCTGAATGCACAGATCAGAAAGAAGTTTCACCGAATGATTCTGTGTAGTTTATATTTGAAGACATTCCTTTTTCCACTATTACCCACTTAGCGCTCCGAATCTCCACTTGCATTTTCTACAAAAAGAGGGTTTCATAACTGCTCAATCAAAAATATGTTTTATCTCTGTTAACTGAATTTACAGATCAGAAATATGTTTCACAGAATGCATCTGTGTAGTTTTTATTTGAAGATATTCTTTTTCCCAATGTAGGCCTCTTAGCGCTTAGAATGTCCAATTGCAGTTTCTACAGAAAGAGTGTTTCAGAACGGCTCAATCAAAAGTAAGGTTCAACTCTGTTAGTTGAATGCACAGAACAGAAATAATTTTCACAGAATGCTACTGTGTAGTTTATATTTGAATATATTCCTTTTTCCACTATTACCCTCTTAGCGTTCCGAATGTCCACTTGCATTTTCTACAGAAAGAGTGTTCAGAACTGCGCAATCAAAAGTATGGTTTAACTCTGTTAGCTTAATGAACATATCAGAAATAAGTTTCACACAATGCTTCTGTGTAGTTTTTATTTGAAGATTTTATTTTTCCCAATATAGGCCTCTTAGCACTCAGAATGTCCAATTGCAGTTTCTACAGAGTGTTTCAGAAAGGCTCAATCAAAAGTAAGGTTCAACTCTGTTAGTTGAATGCACAGAACAGAAAGAAGTTTCATACAATGCTTCTGTGTAGTTTATATTTGAACATATTCTTTTTTCCACTATTACCCACTTAGCGCTACGAATGTCCAGTTGCCTTTTCTACAGACAGAGTGTTTCAAAACTGCTCAATCAAAAGTATGGTTTAATTCTGTTAGCTGAATGCTCAGATCAGAAAGAAGTTTCACCGCATGCTTCTGTGTAGTTTATATTTGAATATATTCCTTTTTCCACTACTACTCTCTTAGCGCTCCAAATGTCCAGTTGCATTTTCTACAGAAAGAGAGTTCAGATCTGCTCAATCAAAAGTATGGTTTAACTCTGTTAGCTGAATGCACAGATCAGAAAGAAGTTTCACAGAATGATTCTGTGTAGTTTATAATTGGAGACATTCCTTTTTCCACTATTACCCTCTTAGCGCTCCGAATCTCCACTTGCATTTTCTACAGAAAGAGTGTTTCAGAACGGCTCAATCAAAACTAAGGTTCAACTGTTTTAGTTGAACAAACAGAACAGAAAGAAGTTTCACACAATTCTTCTGTGTAGTTTTTATTTGTAGAAATTCTTTTTCCCAATATAGGCCTCTTAGCGCTCAGAATGTCCAATTGCAGTTTCTACAGAAAGAGTGTTTCAGAACGGTTCAATCAAAACTAAGGTTCAACTCTGTTAGTTGAATGCACAGAACAGAAAGAAGTTTCATACAATTCTTCTGTGTAGTTTATATTTGAACATATTCTTTTTTCCACTATTACCCACTTAGCGCTACGAATGTCCAGTTGCATTTTCTACAGACAGAGTGTTTCAAATCTGCTCAATCAAAAGTGTGGTTTAACTCTGTTAGCTGAATGCACAGATCAGAAAGAAGTTTCACCGAATGATTCTGTGTAGTTTATATTTGAAGACATTCCTCTTTCCACTATTACCCTCTTAGCGCTCCGAATCTCCACTTGCATTTTCTACAAAAAGAGTGTTTCATAACTGCTCAATCAAAAATATGTTTTATCTCTGTTAAGTGAATTTACAGATCAGAAATAAGTTTCACAGAATGCTTCTGTGTAGTTTTTATTTGAAGATATTCTTTTTCCCAATGTAGGCCTCTTAGCGCTTAGCATGTCCAATTGCAGTTTCTACAGAAAGAGTGTTTCAGAACGGCTCAATCAAAAGTAAGGTTCAACTCTGTTAGTTGAATGCACAGAACAGAAAGAATTTTCACAGAATGCTACTGTGTAGTTTATATTTGAATATATCCCTTTTTCCACTATTACCCTCTTAGCGCTCCGAATGTCCACTTGCATTTTCTACAGAGTGTTCAGAACTGCGCAATCAAAAGTATGGTTTAACTCTGTTAGCTTAATGAACATATCAGAAATAAGTTTCACACAATGCTTCTGTGTAGTTTTTATTTGAAGATATTATTTTTCCCAATATAGGCCTCTTAGCACTCAGAATGTCCAATTGCAGTTTCTACAGAAAGAGTGTTTCAGAAAGGCTCAATCAAAAGTAAGGTTCAACTCTGTTAGTTGAATGCACAGAACAGAAAGAAGTTTCATACAATGATTCTGTGTAGTTTATATTTGAACATATTCTTTTTTCCACTATTACCCACTTAGCGCTACGAATGTCCAGTTGCATTTTCTACAGACAGAGTGTTTCAAAACTGCTCAATCAAAAGTATGGCTTAACTCTGTTAGCTGAATGCTCAGATCAGAAAGAAGTTTCACAGAATGCTTCTGTGTAGTTTATATTTGAATATATTCCTTTTTCCACTACTACTCTCTTAGCGCTCAAAATGTCCAGTTGCATTTTCTACAGAAATAGAGTTCAGATCTGCTCAATCAAAAGTATGGTTTAACTCTGTTAGCTGAATGCACAGATCAGAAAGAAGTTTCACCGAATGATTCTGTGTAGTTTATATTTGAAGACATTCCTTTTTCCACTATTACCCTCCTAGCGCTCCGAATCTCCACTTGCATTTTCTACAAAAAGAGTGTTTCATAACTGCTCAATCAAAAATATGTTTTATCTCTGTTAACTGAATTTACAGATCAGAAATAAGTTTCACAGAATGCATCTGTGTAGTTTTTATTTGAAGATATTCTTTTTCCCAATGTAGGCCTCTTAGTGCTTAGCATGTCCAATTGCAGTTTCTACAGAAAGAGTGTTTCAGAACGGCTCAATCAAAAGTAAGGTTCAACTCTGTTAGTTGAATGCACAGAACAGAAAGAATTTTCACAGAATGCTACTGTGTAGTTTATATTTGAATATATTCCTTTTTCCACTATTACCCTCTTAGCGCTCCGAATGTCCACTTGCATTTTCTACAGAAAGAGTGTTCAGAACTGCGCAATCAAAAGTATGGTTTAACTCTGTTAGCTTAATGAACATATCAGAAATAGGTTTCACACAATGCTTCTGTGTAGTTTTTATTTGAAGATATTATTTTTCCCAATAGAGGCCTCTTAGCGCTCAGAATGTCCAATTGCAGTTTCTACAGAAAGAGTGTTTCAGACAGGCTCAATCAAAAGTAAGGTTCAACTCTGTTAGTTGAATGCACAGAACAGAAAGAAGTTTCATACAATGCTTCTGTGTAGTTTATATTTGAACATATTCTTTTTTCCACTATTACCCACTTAGCGCTACGAATGTCCAGTTGCATTTTCTACAGACAGAGTGTTTCAAAACTGCTCAATCAAAAGTATGGTTTAACTCTGTTAGCTGAATGCTCAGATCAGAAAGAAGTTTCACAGATGCTTCTGTGTAGTTTATATTTGAATATATTCCTTTTTCCACTACTACGCTCTTAGCGCTCCAAATGTCCAGTTGCATTTTCTACAGAAAGAGTGTTCAGATCTGCTCAATCAAAAGTATGGTTTAACTCTGTTAGCTGAATGCACAGATCAGAAAGAAGTTTCACCGAATGATTCTGTGTAGTTTATATTTGAAGACATTCCTTTTTCCACTATTACCCTCTTAGCGCTCCGAATCTCCACTTGCATTTTCTACAAAAAGAGTGTTTCATAACTGCTCAATCAAGAATATGTTTTATCTCTGTTAACTGAATTTACAGATCAGAAATAAGTTTCACAGAATGCATCTGTGTAGTTTTTATTTGAAGAAATTCTTTTTCCCAATGTAGGCCTCTTAGCGCTTAGCATGTCCAATTGCAGTTTCTACAGAAAGAGTGTTTCAGAACGGCTCAATCAAAAGTAAGGTTCAACTCTGTTAGTTGAATGCACAGAACAGAAAGTATTTTCACAGAATGCTACTGTGTAGTTTATATTTGAATATATTCCTTTTTCCACTATTACCCTCTTAGCGCTCCGAATGTCCACTTGCATTTTCTACAGAAAGACTGTTCAGAACTGCGCAATCAAAAGTATGGTTTTACTCTGTTAGCTTAATGAACATATCAGAAATAAGTTTCACACAATGCTTCTGTGTAGTTTTTATTTGAAGATATTATTTTTCCCAATAGAGGCCTCTTAGCGCTCAGAATGTCCAATTGCAGTTTCTACAGAAAGAGTGTTTCAGAAAGGCTCAATCAAAAGTAAGGTTCAACTCTGTTAGTTGAATGCACAGAACAGAAAGAAGTTTCATACAATGCTTCTGTGTAGTTTATATTTGAACATATTCTTTTTTCCACTATTACCCACTTAGCGCTACGAATGTCCAGTTGCATTTTCTACAGACAGAGTGTTTCAAAACTGCTCAATCAAAAGTATGGTTTAACTCTGTTAGCTGAATGCTCAGATCAGAAAAAAGTTTCACAGAATGCTTCTGTGTAGTTTATATTTGAATATATTACTTTTTCCACTACTACTCTCTTAGCGGTCAAAATGTCCAGTTGCATTTTATACAGAAATAGAGTTCAGATCTTCTCAATCAAAAGTATCGTTTAACTCTGTTACCTGAATGCACAGATCAGAAAGAAGTTTCACCGAATGATTCTGTGTATTTTATATTTGAAGACATTCCTTTTTCCACTATTACCCTCCTAGCGCTCGGAATCTCCACTTGCATTTTCTACAAAAAGAGTGTTTCATAACTGCTCAATCAAAAATATGTTTTATCTCTGTTAACTGAATTTACAGATCAGAAATAAGTTTCACAGAAAGCATCTGTGTAGTTTTTATTTGAAGATATTCTTTTTCCCAATGTAGGCCTCTTAGTGCTTAGCATGTCCAATTGCAGTTTCTACAGAAAGAGTGTTTCAGAACGGCTCAATCAAAAGTAAGGTTCAACTCTGTTAGTTGAATGCACAGAACAGAAAGAATTTTCACAAAATGCTACTGTGTAGTTTATATTTGAATATATTCCTTTTTCCACTATTACCCTCTTAGCGCTCCGAATGTCCACTTGCATTTTCTACAGAAAGAGTGTTCAGAACTGCGCAATCAAAAGTATGGATTAACTCTGTTAGCTTAATGAACATATCAGAAATAAGTTTCACACAATGCTTCTGTGTAGTTTTTATTTGAAGATATTATTTTTCCCAATAGAGGCCTCTTAGCGCTCAGAATGTCCAATTGCAGTTTCTACAGAAAGAGTGTTTCAGAACGGCTCAATCAAAAGTAAGGTTCAACTCTGTTAGTTGAATGCACAGAACAGAAAGAAGTTTCATACAATGCTTCTGTGTAGTTTATATTTGAACATATTCTTTTTTCCACTATTACCCACTTAGCGCTACGAATGTCCAGTTGCATTTTCTACAGACAGATTGTTTCAAAACTGCTCAATCAAAAGTATGGTTTAACTCTGTTAGCTGAATGCTCAGATCAGAAAGAAGTTTCACAGATGATTCTGTGTAGTTTATATTTGAATATATTCCTTTTTCCACTACTACGCTCTTAGCGCTCCAAATGTCCAGTTGCATTTTCTACAGAAAGAGTGTTCAGATCTGCTCAATCAAAAGTATGGTTTAACTCTGTTAGCTGAATGCACAGATCAGAAAGAAGTTTCACCGAATGATTCTGTGTAGTTTATATTTGAAGACATTCCTTTTTCCACTATTACCCACTTAGCGCTCCGAATCTCCACTTGCATTTTCTACAAAAAGAGGGTTTCATAACTGCTCAATCAAAAATATGTTTTATCTCTGTTAACTGAATTTACAGATCAGAAATATGTTTCACAGAATGCATCTGTGTAGTTTTTATTTGAAGATATTCTTTTTCCCAATGTAGGCCTCTTAGCGCTTAGAATGTCCAATTGCAGTTTCTACAGAAAGAGTGTTTCAGAACGGCTCAATCAAAAGTAAGGTTCAACTCTGTTAGTTGAATGCACAGAACAGAAATAATTTTCACAGAATGCTACTGTGTAGTTTATATTTGAATATATTCCTTTTTCCACTATTACCCTCTTAGCGTTCCGAATGTCCACTTGCATTTTCTACAGAAAGAGTGTTCAGAACTGCGCAATCAAAAGTATGGTTTAACTCTGTTAGCTTAATGAACATATCAGAAATAAGTTTCACACAATGCTTCTGTGTAGTTTTTATTTGAAGATTTTATTTTTCCCAATATAGGCCTCTTAGCACTCAGAATGTCCAATTGCAGTTTCTACAGAGTGTTTCAGAAAGGCTCAATCAAAAGTAAGGTTCAACTCTGTTAGTTGAATGCACAGAACAGAAAGAAGTTTCATACAATGCTTCTGTGTAGTTTATATTTGAACATATTCTTTTTTCCACTATTACCCACTTAGCGCTACGAATGTCCAGTTGCCTTTTCTACAGACAGAGTGTTTCAAAACTGCTCAATCAAAAGTATGGTTTAATTCTGTTAGCTGAATGCTCAGATCAGAAAGAAGTTTCACCGCATGCTTCTGTGTAGTTTATATTTGAATATATTCCTTTTTCCACTACTACTCTCTTAGCGCTCCAAATGTCCAGTTGCATTTTCTACAGAAAGAGAGTTCAGATCTGCTCAATCAAAAGTATGGTTTAACTCTGTTAGCTGAATGCACAGATCAGAAAGAAGTTTCACAGAATGATTCTGTGTAGTTTATAATTGGAGACATTCCTTTTTCCACTATTACCCTCTTAGCGCTCCGAATCTCCACTTGCATTTTCTACAGAAAGAGTGTTTCAGAACGGCTCAATCAAAACTAAGGTTCAACTGTTTTAGTTGAACAAACAGAACAGAAAGAAGTTTCACACAATTCTTCTGTGTAGTTTTTATTTGTAGAAATTCTTTTTCCCAATATAGGCCTCTTAGCGCTCAGAATGTCCAATTGCAGTTTCTACAGAAAGAGTGTTTCAGAACGGTTCAATCAAAACTAAGGTTCAACTCTGTTAGTTGAATGCACAGAACAGAAAGAAGTTTCATACAATTCTTCTGTGTAGTTTATATTTGAACATATTCTTTTTTCCACTATTACCCACTTAGCGCTACGAATGTCCAGTTGCATTTTCTACAGACAGAGTGTTTCAAATCTGCTCAATCAAAAGTGTGGTTTAACTCTGTTAGCTGAATGCACAGATCAGAAAGAAGTTTCACCGAATGATTCTGTGTAGTTTATATTTGAAGACATTCCTCTTTCCACTATTACCCTCTTAGCGCTCCGAATCTCCACTTGCATTTTCTACAAAAAGAGTGTTTCATAACTGCTCAATCAAAAATATGTTTTATCTCTGTTAAGTGAATTTACAGATCAGAAATAAGTTTCACAGAATGCTTCTGTGTAGTTTTTATTTGAAGATATTCTTTTTCCCAATGTAGGCCTCTTAGCGCTTAGCATGTCCAATTGCAGTTTCTACAGAAAGAGTGTTTCAGAACGGCTCAATCAAAAGTAAGGTTCAACTCTGTTAGTTGAATGCACAGAACAGAAAGAATTTTCACAGAATGCTACTGTGTAGTTTATATTTGAATATATCCCTTTTTCCACTATTACCCTCTTAGCGCTCCGAATGTCCACTTGCATTTTCTACAGAGTGTTCAGAACTGCGCAATCAAAAGTATGGTTTAACTCTGTTAGCTTAATGAACATATCAGAAATAAGTTTCACACAATGCTTCTGTGTAGTTTTTATTTGAAGATATTATTTTTCCCAATATAGGCCTCTTAGCACTCAGAATGTCCAATTGCAGTTTCTACAGAAAGAGTGTTTCAGAAAGGCTCAATCAAAAGTAAGGTTCAACTCTGTTAGTTGAATGCACAGAACAGAAAGAAGTTTCATACAATGATTCTGTGTAGTTTATATTTGAACATATTCTTTTTTCCACTATTACCCACTTAGCGCTACGAATGTCCAGTTGCATTTTCTACAGACAGAGTGTTTCAAAACTGCTCAATCAAAAGTATGGCTTAACTCTGTTAGCTGAATGCTCAGATCAGAAAGAAGTTTCACAGAATGCTTCTGTGTAGTTTATATTTGAATATATTCCTTTTTCCACTACTACTCTCTTAGCGCTCAAAATGTCCAGTTGCATTTTCTACAGAAATAGAGTTCAGATCTGCTCAATCAAAAGTATGGTTTAACTCTGTTAGCTGAATGCACAGATCAGAAAGAAGTTTCACCGAATGATTCTGTGTAGTTTATATTTGAAGACATTCCTTTTTCCACTATTACCCTCCTAGCGCTCCGAATCTCCACTTGCATTTTCTACAAAAAGAGTGTTTCATAACTGCTCAATCAAAAATATGTTTTATCTCTGTTAACTGAATTTACAGATCAGAAATAAGTTTCACAGAATGCATCTGTGTAGTTTTTATTTGAAGATATTCTTTTTCCCAATGTAGGCCTCTTAGTGCTTAGCATGTCCAATTGCAGTTTCTACAGAAACAGTGTTTCAGAACGGCTCAATCAAAAGTAAGGTTCAACTCTGTTAGTTGAATGCACAGAACAGAAAGAATTTTCACAGAATGCTACTGTGTAGTTTATATTTGAATATATTCCTTTTTCCACTATTACCCTCTTAGCGCTCCGAATGTCCACTTGCATTTTCTACAGAAAGAGTGTTCAGAACTGCGCAATCAAAAGTATGGTTTAACTCTGTTAGCTTAATGAACATATCAGAAATAAGTTTCACACAATGCTTCTGTGTAGTTTTTATTTGAAGATATTATTTTTCCCAATAGAGGCCTCTTAGCGCTCAGAATGTCCAATTGCAGTTTCTACAGAAAGAGTGTTTCAGAAAGGCTCAATCAAAAGTAAGGTTCAACTCTGTTAGTTGAATGCACAGAACAGAAAGAAGTTTCATACAATGCTTCTGTGTAGTTTATATTTGAACATATTCTTTTTTCCACTATTACCCACTTAGCGCTACGAATGTCCAGTTGCATTTTCTACAGACAGAGTGTTTCAAAACTGCTCAATCCAATGTATGGTTTAACTCTGTTAGCTGAATGCTCAGATTAGAAAGAAGTTTCACAGAATGCTTCTGTGTAGTTTATATTTGAATATATTCCTTTTTCCACTACTACTCTCTTAGCGCTCCAAATGTCCAGTTGCATTTTCTACAGAAAGAGTGTTCAGATCTGCTCAATCAAAAGTATGGTTTAACTCTGTTAGCTGAATGCACAGATCAGAAAGAAGTTTCACAGAATGATTCTGTGTAGTTTATATTTGGAGACATTCCTTTTTCCACTATTACCCTCTTAGCGCTCCGAATCTCCACTTGCATTTTCTACAGAAATACTGTTACAGAACGGCTCAATCAAAACTAAGGTTCAACTCTTTTAGTTCACCAAACAGAACAGAAAGAAGTTTCACACAATTCTTCTGTGTAGTTTTTATTTGTAGACATTCTTTTTCCCAATATAGGCCTCTTAGCGCTCAGAATGTCCAATTGCAGTTTCTACAGAAAGAGTGTTTCAGAACGGCTCAATCAAAAGTAAGGTTCAACTCTGTTAGTTGAATGCACAGTACAGAAAGAAGTTTCATACAATGCTTCTGTGTAGTTTATATTTGAACATATTCTTTTTTCCACTATTACCCACTAAGCGCTACGAATGTCCAGTTGCATTTTCTACAGACAGAGTGTTTCAAAACTGCTCAATCAAAAGTATGGTTTAACTCTGTTAGCTGAATGCTCAGATCAGAAAGAAGTTTCACAGAATGCTTCTGTGTAGTTTATATTTGAATATATTCCTTTTTCCACTACTACGCTCTTAGCGCTCCAAATGTCCAGTTGCATTTTCTACAGAAAGAGTGTTCAGATCTGCTCAATCAAAAGTATGGTTTAACTCTGTTAGCTGAATGCACAGATCAGAAAGAAGTTTCACCGAATGATTCTGTGTAGTTTATATTTGAAGACATTCCTTTTTCCACTATTACCCTCTTAGCGCTCCGAATCTCCACTTGCATTTTCTACAAAAAGAGTGTTTCATAACTGCTCAATCAAAAATATGTTTTATCTCTGTTAACTGAATTTACAGATCAGAAATAAGTTTCACAGAATGCATCTGTGTAGTTTTTATTTGAAGATATTCTTTTTCCCAATGTAGGCCTCTTAGCGCTTAGCATGTCCAATTGCAGTTTCTACAGAAAGAGTGTTTCAGAACGGCTCAATCAAAAGTAAGGTTCAACTCTGTTAGTTGAATGCACAGAACAGAAAGAATTTTCACAGAATGCTACTGTGTAGTTTATATTTGAATATATTCCTTTTTCCACTATTACCCTCTTAGCGCTCCGAATGTCCACTTGCATTTTCTACAGAAAGAGTGTTCAGAACTGCGCAATCAAAAGTATGGTTTAACTCTGTTAGCTTAATGAACATATCAGAAATAAGTTTCACACAATGCTTCTGTGTAGTTTTTATTTGAAGATATTATTTTTCCCAATAGAGGCCTCTTAGCGCTCAGAATGTCCAATTGCAGTTTCTACAGAAAGAGTGTTTCAGAAAGGCTCAATCAAAAGTAAGGTTCAACTCTGTTAGTTGAATGCACAGAACAGAAAGAAGTTTCATACAATGCTTCTGTGTAGTTTATATTTGAACATACTCTTTTTTCCACTATTACCCACTTAGCGCTACGAATGTCCAGTTGCATTTTCTACAGACAGAGTGTTTCAAAACTGCTCAATCAAAAGTATGGTTTAACTCTGTTAGCTGAATGCTCAGATCAGAAAGAAGTTTCACAGAATGCTTCTGTGTAGTTTATATTTGAATATATTCCTTTTTCCACTACTACGCTCTTAGCGCTCCAAATGTCCAGTTGCATTTTCTACAGAAAGAGTGTTCAGATCTGCTCAATCAAAAGTATGGTTTAACTCTGTTAGCTGAATGCACAGATCAGAAAGAAGTTTCAACGAATGATTCTGTGTAGTTTATATTTGAAGACATTCCTTTTTCCACTATTACCCTCTTAGCGCTCCGAATCTCCACTCGCATTTTCTACAAAAAGAGTGTTTCATAACTGCTCAATCAAAAATATGTTTTATCTCTGTTAACTGAATTTACAGATCAGAAATAAGTTTCACAGAATGCCTCTGTGTAGTTTTTATTTGAAGATATTCTTTTTCCCAATGTAGGCCTCTTAGCGCTTAGCATGTCCAATTGCAGTTTCTACAGAAAGAGTGTTTCAGAACGGCTCAATCAAAAGTAAGGTTCAATTCTGTTAGTTGAATGCACAGAACAGAAAGAATTTTCACAGAATGCTACTGTGTAGTTTATATTTGAATATATTCCTTTTTCCACTATTACCCTCTTAGCGCTCCGAATGTCCACTTGCATTTTCTACAGAAAGAGTGTTCAGAACTGCACAATCAAAAGTATGGTTTAACTCTGTTAGCTTAATGAACATATCAGAAATAAGTTTCACACAATGCTTCTGTGTAGTTTTTATTTGAAGATATTATTTTTCCCAATACAGCCCTCTTAGCGCTCAGAATGTCCAATTGCAGTTTCTACAGAAAGAGTGTTTCAGAAAGTCTCAATCAAAAGTAAGGTTCAACTCTGCTAGTTGAATGCACAGAACAGAAAGAAGTTTCATACAATGCTTCTGTGTAGTTTATATTTGAACATATTCTTTTTTCCACTATTACCCACTTAGCGCTACGAATGTCCAGTTGCATTTTCTACAGACAGAGTGTTTCAAAACTGCTCAATCAAAAGTATGGTTTAACTCTGTTAGCTGAATTCTCAGATCAGAAAGAAGTTTCACAGAATGCTTCTGTGTAGTTTATATTTGAATATATTCCTTTTTCCACTACTACTCTCTTAGCGCTCCAAATGTCCAGTTGCATTTTCTACAGAAAGAGAGTTCTGATCTGCTCAATCAAAAGTATGGTTTAACTCTGTTAGCTGAATGCACAGATCAGAAAGAAGTTTCACAGAATGATTCTGTGTAGTTTATATTTGGAGACATTCCTTTTTCCACTATTACCCTCTTAGCGCTCAGAATCTCCACTTGCATTTTCTACAGAAAGAGTGTTTCAGAACGGCTCAATCAAAACTAAGGTTCAACTCTTTTAGTTGACCAAACGGCACAGAAAGAAGTTTCACACAATTCTTCTGTGTAGTTTTTATTTGTAGATATTCTTTTTCCCAATATAGGCCTCTTAGCGCTCAGAATGTCCAATTGCAGTTTCTACAGAAAGAGTGTTTCAGAACGGCTCAATCAAAAGTAAGGTTCAACTCTGTTAGTTGAATGCACAGAACAGAAAGAAGTTTCATACAATGCTTCTGTGTAGTTTATATTTGAACATATTCTTTTTTCCACTATTACCCACTTAGCGCTACGAATGTCCAGTTGCATTTTCTACAGACAGAGTGTTTCAAAACTGCTCAATCAAAAGTATGGTTTAACTCTGTTAGCTGAATGCTCAGATCAGAAAGAAGTTTCACAGAATGCTTCTGTGTAGTTTATATTTGAATATATTCCTTTTTCCACTACTACGCTCTTAGCGCTCCAAATGTCCAGTTGCATTTTCTACAGAAAGAGTGTTCAGATCTGCTCAATCAAAAGTATGGTTTAACTCTGTTAGCTGAATGCACAGATCAGAAAGAAGTTTCACCGAATGATTCTGTGTAGTTTATATTTGAAGACATTCCTTTTTCCCCTATTACCCACTTAGCGCTCCGAATCTCCACTTGCATTTTCTACAATAAGAGTGTTTCATAACTGCTCAATCAAAAATATGTTTTATCTCTGTTAACTGAATTTACAGATCAGAAATAAGTTTCACAGAATGCATCTGTGTAGTTTTTATTTGAAGATATTCTTTTTCCCAATGTAGGCCTCTTAGCGCTTAGCATGTCCAATTGCAGTTTCTACAGAAAGAGTGTTTCAGAACGGCTCAATCAAAAGTAAGGTTCAACTCTGTTAGTTGAATGCACAGAACAGAAAGAATTTTCACAGAATGCTACTGTGTAGTTTATATTTGAATATATTCCTTTTTCCACTATTACCCTCTTAGCGCTCCGAATGTCCACTTGCATTTTCTACAGAAAGAGTGTTCAGAACTGCGCAATCAAAAGTATGGTTTAACTCTGTTAGCTTAATGAACATATCAGAAATAAGTTTCACACAATGCTTCTGTGTAGTTTTTATTTGAAGATATTATTTTTCCCAATAGAGGCCTCTTAGCGCTCAGAATGTCCAATTGCAGTTTCTACAGAAAGAGTGTTTCAGAAAGGCTCAATCAAAAGTAAGGTTCAACTCTGTTAGTTGAATGCACAGAACAGAAAGAAGTTTCATACAATGCTTCTGTGTAGTTTATAACTGAACATACTCTTCTTTCCACTATTACCCACTTAGCGCTACGAATGTCCAGTTGCATTTTCTACAGACAGAGTGTTTCAAAACTGCTCAATCAAAAGTATGGTTTAACTCTGTTAGCTGAATGCTCAGATCAGAAAGAAGTTTCACAGAATGCTTCTGTGTAGTTTATATTTGAATATATTCCTTTTTCCACTACTACTCTCTTAGCGCTCCAAATGTCCAGTTGCATTTTCTACAGAAAGAGTGTTCAGATCTGCTCAATCAAAAGTATGGTTTAACTCTCTTAGCTGATTGCACAGATCAGAAAAAAGTTTCACAGAATGATTCTGTGTAGTTTATATTTGGAGACATTACTTTTTCCACTATTACCCTCTTAGCGCTCCGAATCTCCACTTGCATTTTCTACAGAAAGAGTGTTTCAGAACGGCTCAATCAAAACTAAGGTTCAACTCCTTTAGTTGAACAAACAGAACAGAAAGAAGTTTCACACAATTCTTCTGTGTAGTTTTTATTTGTAGACATTCTTTTTCCCAATATAGGCCTCTTAGCGCTCAGAATGTCCAATTGCAGTTTCTACAGAAAGAGTGTTTCAGAACGGCTCAATCAAAAGTAAGGTTCAACTCTGTTAGTTGAATGCACAGAACAGAAAGAAGTTTCATACAATGCTTCTGTGTAGTTTATATTTGAAAATATTCTTTTTTCCACTATTACCCACTTATCGCTACGAATGTCCAGTTGCATTTTCTACAGACAGAGTGTTTCAAAACTGCTCAATCAAAAGTATGGTTTAACTC
Organism: Symphalangus syndactylus; assembly: GCF_028878055.3. NCBI lineage: Eukaryota > Metazoa > Chordata > Mammalia > Primates > Hylobatidae > Symphalangus > Symphalangus syndactylus. The sequence continues at coordinate 152,347,288 of NC_072430.2, read as the reverse complement.
TGTTAGCTGAATGCTCAGATCAGAAAGAAGTTTCACAGAATGCTTCTGTGTAGCTTATATTTGAATATATTCCTTTTTCCACTACTACGCTCTTAGCGCTCCATATGTCCAGTTGCATTTTCTACAGAAAGAGTGTTCAGATCTGCTCAATCAAAAGTATGGTTTAACTCTGTTAGCTGAATGCACAGATCAGAAAGAAGTTTCACCGAATGATTCTGTGTAGTTTATATTTGAAGACATTCCTTTTTCCACTATTACCCTCTTAGCGCTCCGAATCTCCACTTGCATTTTCTACAAAAAGAGTGTTTCATAACTGCTCAATCAAAAATATGTTTTATCTCTGTTAACTGAATTTACAGATCAGAAATAAGTTTCACAGAATGCATCTGTGTAGTTTTTATTTGAAGATATTCTTTTTCCCAATGTAGGCCTCTTAGCGCTTAGCATGTCCAATTGCAGTTTCTACAGAAAGAGTGTTTCAGAACGGCTCAATCTAAAGTAAGGTTCAACTCTGTTAGTTGAATGCACAGAACAGAAAGAATTTTCACAGAATGCTACTGCGTAGTTTATATTTGAATATATTCCTTTTTCCACTATTACCCTCTTAGCGCTCCGAATGTCCACTTGCATTTTCTACAGAAAGAGTGTTCAGAATTGCGCAATCAAAAGTATGGTTTAACTCTGTTAGCTTAATGAAAGTATCAGAAATAAGTTTCACGCAATGCTTCTGTGTAGTTTTTATTTGAAGATATTATTTTTCCCAATAGAGGCCTCTTAGCACTCAGAATGTCCAATTGCAGTTTCTACAGAAAGAGTGTTTCAGAAAGGCTCAATCAAAAGTAAGGTTCAACTCTGTTAGTTGAATGCACAGACCAGAAAGAAGTTTCATACAATGCTTCTGTGTAGTTTATATCTGAACATACACTTTTTTCCACTATTACCCACTTAGCGCTACGAATGTCCAGTTGCATTTTCTACAGACAGAGTGTTTCAAAACTGCTCAATCAAAAGTATGGTTTAACTCTGTTAGCTGAATGCTCAGATCAGAAAGAAGTTTCACAGAATGCTTCTGTGTAGTTTATATTTGAATATATTCCTTTTTCCACTACTACTCTCTTAGCGCTCCAAATGTCCAGTTGCATTTTCTACAGAAAGAGTGTTCAGATCTGCTCAATCAAAAGTATGGTTTAACTCTGTTAGCTGAATGCACAGATCAGAAAGAAGTTTCACAGAATGATTCTGTGTAGTTTATATTTGGAGACATTCCTTTTTCCACTATTACCCTCTTAGAGCTCCGAATCTCCACTTGCATTTTCTACAGAAAGAGTGTTTCAGAACGGCTCAATCAAAACTAAGGTTCAACTCTTTTAGTTGAACAAACAGAACAGAAAGAAGTTTCACACAATTCTTCTGTGTAGTTTTTATTTGTAGACATTCTTTTTCCCAATATAGGCCTCTTAGCGCTCAGAATGTCCAATTGCAGTTTCTAAAGAAAGAGTGTTTCAGAACGGCTCAATCAAAAGTAAGGTTCAAATCTGTTAGTTGAATGCACAGAACAGAAAGAAGTTTCATACAATGCTTCTGTGTAGTGTATATTTGAACATATTCTTTTTTCCACTATTACCCACTTAGCGCTACGAATGTCCAGTTGCATTTTCTACAGACAGAGTGTTTCAAAACTGCTCAATCACAAGTATGGTTTAACTCTGTTAGCTGAATGCTCAGATCAGAAAGAAGTTTCACAGAATGCTTCTGTGTAGTTTATATTTGAATATATTCCTTTTTCCACTACTAAGCTCTTAGCGCTCAAAATGTCCAGTTGCATTTCCTACAGAAAGAGTGTTCAGATCTGCTCAATCAAAAGTATGGTTTAACTCTGTTAGCTGAATGCACAGATCAGAAAGAAGTTTCACCGAATGATTCTGTGTAGTTTATATTTGAAGACATTCCTTTTTCCACTATTACCCCCTTAGCGCTCCGAATCTCCACTTGCATTTTCTACAATAAGAGTGTTTCATAACTGCTCAATCAAAAATATGTTTTATCTCTGTTAACTGAATTTACAGATCAGAAATAAGTTTCACAGAATGCATCTGTGTAGTTTTTATTTGAAGTTATTCTTTTTCCCAATGTAGGCCTCTTAGCGCTTAGCATGTCCAATTGCAGTTTCTACAGAAAGAGTGTTTCAGAACGGCTCAATCAAAAGTAAGGTTCAACTCTGTTAGTTGAATGCACAGAACAGAAAGAATTTTCACAGAATGCTACTGTGTAGTTTATATTTGAATATATTACTTTTTCCACTATTACCCTCTTAGCGCTCCGAATGTCCACTTGCATTTACTACAGAAAGAGTGTTCAGAACTGCGCAATCAAAAGTATGGTTTAACTCTGTTAGCTTAATGAACATATCAGAAATAAGTTTCACACAATGCTTCTGTGTAGTTTTTATTTGAAGATATTATTTTTCCCAATAGAGGCCTCTTAGCGCTCAGAATGTCCAATTGCAGTTTCTACAGAAAGAGTGTTTCAGAAAGGCTCAATCAAAAGTAAGGTTCAACTCTGTTAGTTGAATGCACAGAACAGAAAGAAGTTTCATACAATGCTTCTGTGTAGTTTATATCTGAACATACTCTTTTTTCCACTATAACCCACTTAGCGCTACGAATGTCCAGTTGCATTTTCTACAGACAGAGTGTTTCAAAACTGCTCAATCAAAAGTATGGTTTAACTCTGTTAGCTGAATGCTCAGATCAGAAAGAAGTTTCACAGAATGCTTCTGTGTAGCTTATATTTGAATATATTCCTTTTTCCACTACTACGCTCTTAGCGCTCCAAATGTCCAGTTGCATTTTCTACAGAAAGAGTGTTCAGATCTGCTCAATCAAAAGTATGGTTTAACTCTGTTAGCTGATTGCACAGATCAGAAAGAAGTTTCACAGAATGATTCTGTGTAGTTTATATTTGGAGACATTCCTTTTTCCAATATTACCCTCTTAGCGCTCCGAATCTCCACTTGCATTTTCTACAGAAAGAGTGTTTCAGAACGGCTCAATCAAAACTAAGGTTCAACTCTTTTAGTTGAACAAACAGAACAGAAAGATGTTTCACACAATTCTTCTGTGTAGTTTTTATTTGTAGACATTATTTTTCCCAATATAGGCCTCTTAGCGCTCAGAATGTCCAATTGCAGTTTCTACAGAAAGAGTGTTTCAGAACGGCTCAATCAAAAGTAAGGTTCAACTCTGTTAGTTGAATGCACAGAACAGAAAGAAGTTTCATACAATGCTTCTGTGTAGTTTATATTTGAACATATTCTTTTTTCCACTATTACCCACTTATCGCTACGAATGTCCAGTTGCATTTTCTACAGACAGAGTGTTTCAAAACTGCTCAATCAAATGTATGGTTTAAATCTGTTAGCTGAATGCTCAGATCAGAAAGAAGTTTCACAGAATGCTTCTGTGTAGCTTATATTTGAATATATTCCTTTTTCCACTACTACGCTCTTAGCGCTCCAAATGTCCAGTTGCATTTTCTACAGAAAGAGTGTTCAGATCTGCTCAATCAAAAGTATGGTTTAACTCTGTTAGCTGAATGCACAGATCAGAAAGAAGTTTCACCGAATGATTCTGTGTAGTTTATATTTGAAGACATTCCTTTTTCCACTATTACCCACTTAGCGCTCCGAATCTCAACTTGCATTTTCTACAAAAAGAGTGTTTCGTAACTGCTCAATCAAAAATATGTTTTATCTCTGTTAACTGAATTTACAGATCAGAAATAAGTTTCACAGAATGCATCTGTGTAGTTTTTATTTGAAGATATTCTTTTTCCCAATGTAGGCCTCTTAGCGCTTAGCATGTCCAATTGCAGTTTCTACAGAAAGAGTTTTTCAGAACGGCTCAATCTAAAGTAAGGTTCAACTCTGTTAGTTGAATGCACAGAACAGAAAGAATTTTCACAGAATGCTACTGCGTAGTTTATATTTGAATATATTCCTTTTTCCACTATTACCCTCTTAGCGCTCCGAATGTCCACTTGCATTTTCTACAGAAAGAGTGTTCAGAATTGCGCAATCAAAAGTATGGTTTAACTCTGTTAGCTTAATGAAAGTATCAGAAATAAGTTTCACACAATGCTTCTGTGTAGTTTTTATTTGAAGATATTATTTTTCCCAATAGAGGCCTCTTAGCGCTCAGAATGTCCAATTGCAGTTTCTACAGAAAGAGTGTTTCAGAAAGGCTCAATCAAAAGTAAGGTTCAACTCTGTTAGTTGAATGCACAGACCAGAAAGAAGTTTCAAACAATGCTTCTGTGTAGTTTATATCTGAACATACTCTTTTTTCCACTATTACCCACTTAGCGCTACGAATGTCCCGTTGCATTTTCTACAGCCAGAGTGTTTCAAAACTGCTCAATCAAAAGTATGGTTTAACTCTGTTAGCTGAATGCTCAGATCAGAACGAAGTTTCACAGAATGCTTCTGTGTAGTTCATATTTGAATATATTCCTTTTTCCACTACTACTCTCTTAGCGCTCCAAATGTCCAGTTGCATTTTCTACAGAAAGAGTGTTCAGATCTGCTCAATCAAAAGTATGGTTTAACTCTGTTAGCTGAATGCACATATCAGAAAGAAGTTTCACAGAATGATTCTGTGTAGTTTATATTTGGAGACATTCCTTTTTCCACTATTACCCTCTTAGCGCTCCGAATCTCCTCTTGCATTTTCTACAGAAAGAGTGTTTCAGAACGGCTCAATCAAAACTAAGGTTCAACTCTTTTAGTTGAACAAACAGAACAGAAAGTAGTTTCACACAATTCTTCTGTGTAGTTTTTATTTGTAGACATTCTTTTTCCCAATATAGGCCTCTTAGCGCTCAGAATGTCCAATTGCAGTTAATACAGAAATAGTGTTTCAGAACGGCTCAATCAAAAGTAAGGTTCAACTCTGTTAGTTGAATGCACAGAACAGAAAGAAGTTTCATACAATGCTTCTGTGTAGTGTATATTTGAAAATATTCTTTTTTCCACTATTACCCACTTAGCGCTACGAATGTCCAGTTGCATTTTCTACAGACAGAGTGTTTCAAAACTGCTCAATCAAAAGTATGGTTTAACTCTGTTAGCTGAATGCTCAGATCAGAAAGAAGTTTCACAGAATGCTTCTGTGTAGTTTATATTTGAATATATTCCTTTTTCCACTACTAAGCTCTTAGCGCTCAAAATGTCCAGTTGCATTTCCTACAGAAAGAGTGTTCAGATCTGCTCAATCAAAAGTATGGTTTAACTCTGTTAGCTGAATGCACAGATCAGAAAGAAGTTTCACCGAATGATTCTGTGTAGTTTATATTTGAAGACATTCCTTTTTCCACTATTACCCCCTTAGCGCTCCGAATCTCCACTTGCATTTTCTACAATAAGAGTGTTTCATAACTGCTCAATCAAAAATATGTTTTATCTCTGTTAACTGAATTTACAGATCAGAAATAAGTTTCACAGAATGCATCTGTGTAGTTTTTATTTGAAGTTATTCTTTTTCCCAATGTAGGCCTCTTAGCGCTTAGCATGTCCAATTGCAGTTTCTACAGAAAGAGTGTTTCAGAACGGCTCAATCAAAAGTAAGGTTCAACTCTGTTAGTTGAATGCACAGAACAGAAAGAATTTTCACAGAATGCTACTGTGTAGTTTATATTTGAATATATTACTTTTTCCACTATTACCCTCTTAGCGCTCCGAATGTCCACTTGCATTTTCTACAGAAAGAGTGTTCAGAACTGCGCAATCAAAAGTATGGTTTAACTCTGTTAGCTTAATGAACATATCAGAAATAAGTTTCACACAATGCTTCTGTGTAGTTTTTATTTGAAGATATTATTTTTCCCAATAGAGGCCTCTTAGCGCTCAGAATGTCCAATTGCAGTTTCTACAGAAAGAGTGTTTCAGAAAGGCTCAATCAAAAGTAAGGTTCAACTCTGTTAGTTGAATGCACAGAACAGAAAGAAGTTTCATACAATGCTTCTGTGTAGTTTATATCTGAACATACTCTTTTTTCCACTATAACCCACTTAGCGCTACGAATGACCAGTTGCATTTTCTACAGACAGAGTGTTTCAAAACTGCTCAATCAAAAGTATGGTTTAACTCTGTTAGCTGAATGCTCAGATCAGAAAGAAGTTTCACAGAATGCTTCTGTGTAGTTTATATTTGAATATATTCCTTTTTCCACTACTACTCTCTTAGCGCTCCAAATGTCCAGTTGCATTTTCTACAGAAAGAGTGTTCAGATCTGCTCAATCAAAAGTATGGTTTAACTCTGTTAGCTGATTGCACAGATCAGAAAGAAGTTTCACAGAATGATTCTGTGTAGTTTATATTTGGAGACATTCCTTTTTCCACTATTACCCTCTTAGCACTCCGAATCTCCACTTGCATTTTCTACAGAAAGAGTGTTTCAGAACGGCTCAATCAAAACTAAGGTTCAACTCTTTTAGTTGAACAAACAGAACAGAAAGAAGTTTCACACAATTCTTCTGTGTAGTTTTTATTTGAAGATATTATTTTTCCCAATAGAGTCCTCTTAGCGCTCAGAATGTCCAATTGCAGTTTCTACAGAAAGAGTGTTTCAGAAAGGCTCAATCAAAAGTAAGGTTCAACTCTGTTAGTTGAATGCACAGAACAGAAAGAAGTTTCATACAATGCTTCTGTGTAGTTTATATTTGAACATACTCTTTTTTCCACTATTACCCACTTAGCGCTACGAATGTCCAGTTGCATTTTCTACAGACAGAGTGTTTCAAAACTGCTCAATCAAAAGTATGGTTTAACTCTGTTAGCTGAATGCTCAGATCAGAAAGAAGTTTCACAGAATGCTTCTGTGTAGTTTATATTTGAATATATTCCTTTTTCCACTACTACGCTCTTAGCGCTCCAAATGTCCAGTTGCATTTTCTACAGAAAGAGTGTTCAGATCTGCTCAATCAAAAGTATGGTTTAACTCTGTTAGCTGAATGCACAGATCAGAAAGAAGTTTCACCGAATGATTCTGTGTAGTTTATATTTGAAGACATTCCTTTTTCCACTATTACCCTCTTAGCGCTCCGAATCTCCACTCGCATTTTCTACAAAAAGAGTGTTTCATAACTGCTCAATCAAAAATATGTTTTATCTCTGTTAACTGAATTTACAGATCAGAAATAAGTTTCACAGAATGCCTCTGTGTAGTTTTTATTTGAAGATATTCTTTTTCCCAATGTAGGCCTCTTAGCGCTTAGCATGTCCAATTGCAGTTTCTACAGAAAGAGTGTTTCAGAACGGCTCAATCAAAAGTAAGGTTCAAATCTGTTAGTTGAATGCACAGAACAGAAAGAATTTTCACAGAATGCTACTGTGTAGTTTATATTTGAATATATTCCTTTTTCCACTATTACCCTCTTAGCGCTCCGAATGTCCACTTGCATTTTCTACAGAAAGAGTGTTCAGAACTGCACAATCAAAAGTATGGTTTAACTCTGTTAGCTTAATGAACATATCAGAAATAAGTTTCACACAATGCTTCTGTGTAGTTTTTATTTGAAGATATTATTTTTCCCAATACAGCCCTCTTAGCGCTCAGAATGTCCAATTGCAGTTTCTACAGAAAGAGTGTTTCAGAAAGGCTCAATCAAAAGTAAGGTTCAACTCTGCTAGTTGAATGCACAGAACAGAAAGAAGTTTCATACAATGCTTCTGTGTAGTTTATATTTGAACACATTCTTTTTTCCACTATTACCCACTTAGCGCTACGAATGTCCAGTTGCATTTTCTACAGACAGAGTGTTTCAAAACTGCTCAATCAAAAGTATGGTTTAACTCTGTTAGCTGAATTCTCAGACCAGAAAGAAGTTTCACAGAATGCTTCTGTGTAGTTTATATTTGAATATATTCCTTTTTCCACTACTACTCTCTTAGCGCTCCAAATGTCCAGTTGCATTTTCTACAGAAAGAGAGTTCTGATCTGCTCAATCAAAAGTATGGTTTAACTCTGTTAGCTGAATGCACAGATCAGAAAGAAGTTTCACAGAATGATTCTGTGTAGTTTATATTTGGAGACATTCCTTTTTCCACTATTACCCTCTTAGCGCTCAGAATCTCCACTTGCATTTTCTACAGAAAGAGTGTTTCAGAACGGCTCAATCAAAACTAAGGTTCAACTCTTTTAGTTGACCAAACGGCACAGAAAGAAGTTTCACACAATTCTTCTGTGTAGTTTTTATTTGTAGATATTCTTTTTCCCAATATAGGCCTCTTAGCGCTCAGAATGTCCAATTGCAGTTTCTACAGAAAGAGTGTTTCAGAACGGCTCAATCAAAAGTAAGGTTCAACTCTGTTAGTTGAATGCACAGAACAGAAAGAAGTTTCATACAATGCTTCTGTGTAGTTTATATTTGAACATATTCTTTTTTCCACTATTACCCACTTAGCGCTACGAATGTCCAGTTGCATTTTCTACAGACAGAGTGTTTCAAAACTGCTCAATCAAAAGTATGGTTTAACTCTGTTAGCTGAATGCTCAGATCAGAAAGAAGTTTCACAGAATGCTTCTGTGTAGTTTATATTTGAATATATTCCTTTTTCCACTACTACGCTCTTAGCGCTCCAAATGTCCAGTTGCATTTTCTACAGAAAGAGTGTTCAGATCTGCTCAATCAAAAGTATGGTTTAACTCTGTTAGCTGAATGCACAGATCAGAAAGAAGTTTCACCGAATGATTCTGTGTAGTTTATATTTGAAGACATTCCTTTTTCCCCTATTACCCACTTAGCGCTCCGAATCTCCACTTGCATTTTCTACAATAAGAGTGTTTCATAACTGCTCAATCAAAAATATGTTTTATCTCTGTTAACTGAATTTACAGATCAGAAATAAGTTTCACAGAATGCATCTGTGTAGTTTTTATTTGAAGATATTCTTTTTCCCAATGTAGGCCTCTTAGCGCTTAGCATGTCCAATTGCAGTTTCTACAGAAAGAGTGTTTCAGAACGGCTCAATCAAAAGTAAGGTTCAACTCTGTTAGTTGAATGCACAGAACAGAAAGAATTTTCACAGAATGCTACTGTGTAGTTTATATTTGAATATATTCCTTTTTCCACTATTACCCTCTTAGCGCTCCGAATGTCCACTTGCATTTTCTACAGAAAGAGTGTTCAGAACTGCGCAATCAAAAGTATGGTTTAACTCTGTTAGCTTAATGAACATATCAGAAATAAGTTTCACACAATGCTTCTGTGTAGTTTTTATTTGAAGATATTATTTTTCCCAATAGAGGCCTCTTAGCGCTCAGAATGTCCAATTGCAGTTTCTACAGAAAGAGTGTTTCAGAAAGGCTCAATCAAAAGTAAGGTTCAACTCTGTTAGTTGAATGCACAGAACAGAAAGAAGTTTCATACAATGCTTCTGTGTAGTTTATAACTGAACATACTCTTTTTTCCACTATTACCCACTTAGCGCTACGAATGTCCAGTTGCATTTTCTACAGACAGAGTGTTTCAAAACTGCTCAATCAAAAGTATGGTTTAACTCTGTTAGCTGAATGCTCAGATCAGAAAGAAGTTTCACAGAATGCTTCTGTGTAGTTTATATTTGAATATATTCCTTTTTCCACTACTACTCTCTTAGCGCTCCAAATGTCCAGCTGCATTTTCTACAGAAAGAGTGTTCAGATCTGCTCAATCAAAAGTATGGTTTAACTCTCTTAGCTGATTGCACAGATCAGAAAGAAGTTTCACAGAATGATTCTGTGTAGTTTATATTTGGAGACATTCCTTTTTCCACTATTACCCTCTTAGCGCTCCGAATCTCCACTTGCATTTTCTACAGAAAGAGTGTTTCAGAACGGCTCAATCAAAACTAAGGTTCAACTCTTTTATTTGAACAAACAGAACAGAAAGAAGTTTCACACAATTCTTCTGTGTAGTTTTTATTTGTAGACATTCTTTTTCCCAATATAGGCCTCTTAGCGCTCAGAATGTCCAATTGCAGTTTTTAAAGAAAGAGTGTTTCAGAACGGCTAAATCAAAAGTAAGGTTCAACTCTGTTAGTTGAATGCACAGAACAGAAAGAAGTTTCATACAATGCTTCTGTGTAGTTTATATTTGAACATATTCTTTTTTCCACTATTACCCACTTAGCGCTACGAATGTCCAGTTGCATTTTCTACAGACAGAGTGTTTCAAAACTGCTCAATCAAAAGTATGGTTTAACTCTGTTAGCTGAATGCTCAGATCAGAAAGAAGTTTCACAGAATGCTTCTGTGTAGCTTATATTTGATTATATTCCTTTTTCCACTACTACGCTCTTAGCGCTCCAAATGTCCAGTTGCATTTTCTACAGAAAGAGTGTTCAGATCTGCTCAATCAAAAGTATGGTTTAACTCTGTTAGCTGATTGCACAGATCAGAAAGAAGTTTCACAGAATGATTCTGTGTAGTTTATATTTGGAGACATTCCTTTTTCCACTATTACCCTCTTAGCGCTCCGAATCTCCACTTGCATTTTCTACAGAAAGAGTGTTTCAGAACGGCTCAATCAAAACTAAGGTTCAACTCCTTTAGTTGAACAAACAGAACAGAAAGAAGTTTCACACAATTCTTCTGTGTAGTTTTTATTTGTAGACATTATTTTTCCCAATATAGGCCTCTTAGCGCTCAGAATGTCCAATTGCAGTTTCTACAGAAAGAGTGTTTCAGAATGGCTCAATCAAAAGTAAGGTTCAACTCTGTTAGTTGAATGCACAGAACAGAAAGAAGTTTCATACAATGCTTCTGTGTAGTTTATATTTGAACATATTCTTTTTTCCACTATTACCCACTTATCGCTACGAATGTCCAGTTGCATTTTCTACAGACAGAGTGTTTCAAAACTGCTCAATCAAATGTATGGTTTAACTCTGTTAGCTGAATGCTCAGATCAGAAAGAAGTTTCACAGAATGCTTCTGTGTAGCTTATATTTGAATATATTCCTTTTTCCACTACTACGCTCTTAGCGCTCCAAATGTCCAGTTGCATTTTCTACAGAAAGAGTGTTCAGATCTGCTCAATCAAAAGTATGGTTTAACTCTGTTAGCTGAATGCACAGATCAGAAAGAAGTTTCACCGAATGATTCTGTGTAGTTTATATTTGAAGACATTCCTTTTTCCACTATAACCCCCTTAGCGCTCCGAATCTCCACTTGCATTTTCTACAAAAAGAGTGTTTCATAACTGCTCAATCAAAAATATGTTTTATCTCTGTTAACTGAATTTACAGATCAGAAATAAGTTTCACAGAATGCATCTGTGTAGTTTTTATTTGAAGATATTCTTTTTCCCAATGTAGGCCTCTTAGCGCTTAGCATGTCCAATTGCAGTTTCTACAGAAAGAGTGTTTCAGAACGGCTCAATCTAAAGTAAGGTTCAACTCTGTTAGTTGAATGCACAGAACAGAAAGAATTTTCACAGAATGCTACTGCGTAGTTTATATTTGAATATATTCCTTTTTCCACTATTACCCTCTTAGCGCTCCGAATGTCCACTTGCATTTTCTACAGAAAGAGTGTTCAGAATTGCGCAATCAAAAGTATGGTTTAACTCTGTTAGCTTAATGAAAGTATCAGAAATAAGTTTCACACAATGCTTCTGTGTAGTTTTTATTTGAAGATATTATTTTTCCCAATAGAGGCCTCTTAGCGCTCAGAATGTCCAATTGCAGTTTCTACAGAAAGAGTGTTTCAGAAAGGCTCAATCAAAAGTAAGGTTCAACTCTGTTAGTTGAATGCACAGACCAGAAAGAAGTTTCATACAATGCTTCTGTGTAGTTTATATCTGAACATACTCTTTTTTCCACTATTACCCACTTAGCGCTACGAATGTCCAGTTCCATTTTCTACAGCCAGAGTGTTTCAAAACTGCTCAATCAAATGTATGGTTTAACTCTGTTAGCTGAATGCTCAGATCAGAAAGAAGTTTCACAGAATGCTTCTGTGTAGTTTATATTTGAATATATTCCTTTTTCCACTACTACACTCTTAGCGCTCCAAATGTCCAGTTGCATTTTCTACAGAAAGAGTGTTCAGATCTTCTCAATCAAAAGTATGGTTTAAATCTGTTAGCTGAATGCACAGATCAGAAAGAAGTTTCACAGAATGATTCTGTGTAGTTTATATTTGGAGACATTCCTTTTTCCACTATTACCCTCTTAGAGCTCCGAATCTCCACTTGCATTTTCTACAGAAAGAGTGTTTCAGAACGGCTCAATCAAAACTAAGGTTCAACTCTTTTAGTTGAACAAACAGAACAGAAAGAAGTTTCACAAAATTCTTCTGTGTAGTTTTTATTTGTAGACATTCTTTTTCCCAATATAGGCCTCTTAGCGCTCAGAATGTCCAATTGCAGTTTCTACAGAAAGAGTGTTTCAGAACGGCTCAATCAAAAGTAAGGTTCAACTCTGTTAGTTGAATGCACAGAACAGAAAGAAGTTTCATACAATGCTTCTGTGTAGTTTATATTTGAACATATTCTTTTTTCCACTATTACCCACTTAGCGCTACGAATGTCCAGTTGCATTTTCTACAGACAGAGTGTTTCAAAACTGCTCAATCAAAAGTATGGTTTAACTCTGTTAGCTGAATGCTCAGATCAGAAAGAAGTTTCACAGAATGCTTCTGTGTAGTTTATATTTGAATATATTCCTTTTTCCACTACTACTCTCTTAGCGCTCCAAATGTCCAGTTGCATTTTCTACAGAAAGAGTGTTCAGATCTGCTCAATTAAAAGTATGCTTTAACTCTGTTAGCTGAATGCACAGATCAGAAAGAAGTTTCACCGAATGATTCTGTGTAGTGTATATTTGAAGACATTCCTTTTTCCACTATTACCCTCTTAGCGCTCCGAATCTCCACTTGCATTTTCTACAAAAAGAGTGTTTCATAACTGCTCAATCAAAAATATGTTTTATCTCTGTTAACTGAATTTACAGATCAGAAATAAGTTTCACAGAATGCATCTGTGTAGTTTTTATTGAAGATATTCTTTTTCCCAATGTAGGCCTCTTAGCGCTTAGCATGTCCAATTGCAGTTTCTACAGAAACAGTGTTTCAGAACGGCTCAATCAAAAGTAAGGTTCAAATCTGTTAGTTGAATGCACAGAACAGAAAGAATTTTCACAGAATGCTACTGTGTAGTTTATATTTGAATATATTCCTTTTTCCACTATTACCCTCTTAGCGCTCCGAATGTCCACTTGCATTTTCTACAGAAAGAGTATTCAGAACTGCGCAATCAAAAGTATGGTTTAACTCTGTTAGCTTAATGAACATATCAGAAATAAATTTCACACAATGCTTCTGTGTAGTTTTTATTTGAAGATATTATTTTTCCCATTACAGGCTTCTTACCGCTCAGAATGTCCAATTGCAGTTTCTACAGAAAGAGTGTTTCAGAACGGCTCAATCAAAAGTAAGGTTCAACTCTGTTAGTTGAATGCACAGAACAGAAAGAAGTTTCATACAATGCTTCTGTGTAGTTTATATTTGAACATATTCTTTTTTCCACTATTACCCACTTATCGCTACGAATGTCCAGTTGCATTTTCTACAGACAGAGTGTTTCAAAACTGCTCAATCAAAAGTATGGTTTAACTCTGTTAGCTGAATGCTCAGATCAGAAAGAAGTTTCACAGAATGCTTCTGTGTAGCTTATATTTGAATATATTCCTTTTTCCACTACTACGCTCTTAGCGCTCCAAATGTCCAGTTGCATTTTCTACAGAAAGAGTGTTCAGATCTGCTCAATCAAAAGTATGGTTTAACTCTGTTAGCTGAATGCACAGATCAGAAAGAAGTTTCACCGAATGATTCTGTGTAGTTTATGTTTGAAGACATTCCTTTTTCCACTATTACCCTCTTAGCGCTCCGAATCTCCACTTGCATTTTCTACAAAAAGAGTGTTTCATAACTGCTCAATCAAAAATATGTTTTATCTCTGTTAACTGAATTTACAGATCAGAAATAAGTTTCACAGAATGCATCTGTGTAGTTTTTATTTGAAGATATTCTTTTTCCCAATGTAGGCCTCTTAGCGCTTAGCATGTCCAATTGCAGTTTCTACAGAAAGAGTGTTTCAGAACGGCTCAATCTAAAGTAAGGTTCAACTCTGTTAGTTGAATGCACAGAACAGAAAGAATTTTCACAGAATGCTACTGCGTAGTTTATATTTGAATATATTCCTTTTTCCACTATTACCCTCTTAGCGCTCCGAATGTCCACTTGCATTTTCTACAGAAAGAGTGTTCAGAATTGCGCAATCAAAAGTATGGTTTAACTCTGTTAGCTTAATGAAAGTATCAGAAATAAGTTTCACACAATGCTTCTGTGTAGTTTTTATTTGAAGATATTATTTTTCCCAATAGAGGCCTCTTAGCGCTCAGAATGTCCAATTGCAGTTTCTACAGAAAGAGTGTTTCAGAAAGGCTCAATCAAAAGTAAGGTTCAACTCTGTTAGTTGAATGCACAGACCAGAAAGAAGTTTCATACAATGCTTCTGTGTAGTTTATATTTGAACATATTCTTTTTTCCACTATTACCCACTTAGCGCTACGAATGTCCAGTTGCATTTTCTACAGACAGAGTGTTTCAAAACTGCTCAATCAAAAGTATGGTTTAACTCTGTTAGCTGAATGCTCAGATCAGAAAGAAGTTTCACAGAATGCTTCTGTGTAGCTTATATTTGAATATATTCCTTTTTCCACTACTACGCTCTTAGCGCTCCAAATGTCCAGTTGCATTTTCTACAGAAAGAGTGTTCAGATCTGCTCAATCAAAAGTATGGTTTAACTCTGTTAGCTGATTGCACAGATCAGAAAGAAGTTTCACAGAATGATTCTGTGTAGTTTATATTTGGAGACATTCCTTTTTCCAGTATTACCCTCTTAGCGCTCCGAATCTCCACTTGCATTTTCTACAGAAAGAGTGTTTCAGAACGGGTCAATCAAAACTAAGGTTCAACACTTTTAGTTGAACAAACAGAACAGAAAGAAGTTTCACACAATTCTTCTGTGTAGTTTTTATTTGTAGACATTATTTTTCCCAATATAGGCCTCTTAGCGCTCAGAATGTCCAATTGCAGTTTCTACAGAAAGAGTGTTTCAGAACGGCTCAATCAAAAGTAAGGTTCAACTCTGTTAGTTGAATGCACAGAACAGAAAGAAGTTTCATACAATGCTTCTGTGTAGTTTATATTTGAACATATTCTTTTTTCCACTATTACCCACTTATCGCTACGAATGTCCAGTTGCATTTTCTACAGACAGAGTGTTTCAAAACTGCTCAATCAAATGTATGGTTTAACTCTGTTAGCTGAATGCTCAGATCAGAAAGAAGTTTCACAGAATGCTTCTGTGTAGCTTATATTTGAATATATTCCTTTTTCCACTACTACGCTCTTAGCGCTCCAAATGTCCAGTTGCATTTTCTACAGAAAGAGTGTTCAGATCTGCTCAATCAAAAGTATGGTTTAACTCTGTTAGCTGAATGCACAGATCAGAAAGAAGTTTCACCGAATGATTCTGTGTAGTTTATATTTGAAGACATTCCTTTTTCCACTATTACCCCCTTAGCGCTCCGAATCTCCACTTGCATTTTCTACAAAAAGAGTGTTTCATAACTGCTCAATCAAAAATATGTTTTATCTCTGTTAACTGAATTTACAGATCAGAAATAAGTTTCACAGAATGCATCTGTGTAGTTTTTATTTGAAGATATTCTTTTTCCCAATGTAGGCCTCTTAGCGCTTAGCATGTCCAATGGCAGTTTCTACAGAAAGAGTGTTTCAGAACGGCTCAATCTAAAGTAAGGTTCAACTCTGTTAGTTGAATGCACAGAACAGAAAGAATTTTCACAGAATGCTACTGCGTAGTTTATATTTGAATATATTCCTTTTTCCACTATTACCCTCTTAGCGCTCCGAATGTCCACTTGCATTTTCTACAGAAAGAGTGTTCAGAATTGCGCAATCAAAAGTATGGTTTAACTCTGTTAGCTTAATGAAAGTATCAGAAATAAGTTTCACACAATGCTTCTGTGTAGTTTTTATTTGAAGATATTATTTTTCCCAATAGAGGCCTCTTAGCGCTCAGAATGTCCAATTGCAGTTTCTACAGAAAGAGTGTTTCAGAAAGGCTCAATCAAAAGTAAGGTTCAACTCTGTTAGTTGAATGCACAGACCAGAAAGAAGTTTCATACAATGCTTCTGTGTAGTTTATATCTGAACATACTCTTTTTTCCACTATTACCCACTTAGCGCTACGAATGTCCAGTTGCATTTTCTACAGCCAGAGTGTTTCAAAACTGCTCAATCAAAAGTATGGTTTAACTCTGTTAGCTGAATGCTCAGATCAGAAAGAAGTTTCACAGAATGCTTCTGTGTAGTTTATATTTGAATATATTCCTTTTTCCACTACTACACTCTTAGCGCTCCAAATGTCCAGTTGCATTTTCTACAGAAAGAGTGTTCAGATCTGCTCAATCAAAAGTATGGTTTAACTCTGTTAGCTGAATGCACAGATCAGAAAGAAGTTTCACAGAATGATTCTGTGTAGTTTATATTTGGAGACATTCCTTTTTCCACTATTACCCTCTTAGAGCTCCGAATCTCCACTTGCATTTTCTACAGAAAGAGTGTTTCAGAACGGCTCAATCAAAACTAAGGTTCAACTCTTTTAGTTGAACAAACAGAACAGAAAGAAGTTTCACAAAATTCTTCTGTGTAGTTTTTATTTGTAGACATTCTTTTTCCCAATATAGGCCTCTTAGCGCTCAGAATGTCCAATTGCAGTTTCTACAGAAAGAGTGTTTCAGAACGGCTCAATCAAAAGTAAGGTTCAACTCTGTTAGTTGAATGCACAGAACAGAAAGAAGTTTCATACAATGCTTCTGTGTAGTTTATATTTGAACATATTCTTTTTTCCACTATTACCCACTTAGCGCTACGAATGTCCAGTTGCATTTTCTACAGACAGAGTGTTTCAAAACTGCTCAATCAAAAGTATGGTTTAACTCTGTTAGCTGAATGCTCAGATCAGAAAGAAGTTTCACAGAATGCTTCTGTGTAGTTTATATTTGAATATATTCCTTTTTCCACTACTACTCTCTTAGCGCTCCAAATGTCCAGTTGCATTTTCTACAGAAAGAGTGTTCAGATCTGCTCAATCAAAAGTATGCTTTAACTCTGTTAGCTGAATGCACAGATCAGAAAGAAGTTTCACCGAATGATTCTGTGTAGTTTATATTTGAAGACATTCCTTTTTCCACTATTACCCTCTTAGCGCTCCGAATCTCCACTTGCATTTTCTACAAAAAGAGTGTTTCATAACTGCTCAATCAAAAATATGTTTTATCTCTGTTAACTGAATTTACAGATCAGAAATAAGTTTCACAGAATGCATCTGTGTAGTTTTTATTGAAGATATTCTTTTTCCCAATGTAGGCCTCTTAGCGCTTAGCATGTCCAATTGCAGTTTCTACAGAAACAGTGTTTCAGAACGGCTCAAACAAAAGTAAGGTTCAAATCTGTTAGTTGAATGCACAGAACAGAAAGAATTTTCACAGAATGCTACTGTGTAGTTTATATTTGAATATATTCCTTTTTCCACTATTACCCTCTTAGCGCTCCGAATGTCCACTTGCATTTTCTACAGAAAGAGTATTCAGAACTGCGCAATCAAAAGTATGGTTTAACTCTGTTAGCTTAATGAACATATCAGAAATAAGTTTCACACAATGCTTCTGTGTAGTTTTTATTTGAAGATATTATTTTTCCCATTACAGGCTTATTAGCGCTCAGAATGTCCAATTGCAGTTTCTACAGAAAGAGTGTTTCAGAAAGTCTCAATCAAAAGTAAGGTTCAACTCTGTTAGTTGAATGCACAGAACAGAAAGAAGTTTCATACAATGATTCTGTGTAGTTTATATTTGAACATATTCTTTTTTCCACTATTACCCACTTAGCGCTACGAATGTCCAGTTGCATTTTCTACAGACAGAGTGTTTCAAAACTGCTCAATCAAAAGTATGGTTTAACTCTGTTAGCTGAATGCTCAGATCAGAAAGAAGTTTCACAGAATGCTTCTGTGTAGTTTATATTTGAATATATTCCTTTTCCCACTACTACTCTCTTAGCGCTCCAAATGTCCAGTTGCATTTTCTACAGAAAGAGTGTTCTGATCTGCTCAATCAAAAGTATGGTTTAACTCTGTTAGCTGAATGCACAGATCAGAAAGAAGTTTCACAGAATGATTCTGTGTAGTTTATATTTGGAGACATTCCTTTTTCCACTATTACCCTCTTAGCGCTCCGAATCTCCACTTGCATTTTCTACAGAAAGAGTGTTTAAGAACGGCTCAATCAAAACTAAGGTTCAACTCTTTTAGTTGAACAAACAGAACAGAAAGAAGTTTCACACAATTCTTCTGTGTAGTTTTTATTTGTAGACATTCTTTTTCCCAATATAGGCCTCTTAGCGCTCAGAATGTCCAATTGCAGTTTCTACAGAAAGAGTGTTTCAGAACGGCTCAATCAAAAGTAAGGTTCAACTCTGTTAGTTGAATGCACAGAACAGAAAGAAGTTTCATACAATGCTTCTGTGTAGTTTATATTTGAACATATTCTTTTTTCCACTATTACCCACTAAGCGCTACGAATGTCCAGTTGCATTTTCTACAGACAGAGTGTTTCAAAACTGCTCAATCAAAAGTATGGTTTATCTCTGTTAGCTGAATGCTCAGATCAGAACGAAGTTTCACAGAATGCTTCTGTGTAGTTCATATTTGAATATATTCCTTTTTCCACTACTACTCTCTTAGCGCTCCAAATGTCCAGCTGCATTTTCTACAGAAAGAGTGTTCAGATCTGCTCAATCAAAAGTATGGTTTAACTCTGTTAGCTGAATGCACATATCAGAAAGAAGTTTCACAGAATGATTCTGTGTAGTTTATATTTGGAGACATTCCTTTTTCCACTATTACCCTCTTAGCGCTCCGAATCTCCACTTGCATTTTCTACAGAAAGAGTGTTTCAGAACGGCTCAATCAAAACTAAGGTTCAACTCTTTTAGTTGAACAAACAGAACAGAAAGTAGTTTCACACAATTCTTCTGTGTAGTTTTTATTTGTAGACATTCTTTTTCCCAATATAGGCCTCTTAGCGCTCAGAATGTCCAATTGCAGTTTCTACAGAAAGAGTGTTTCAGAACGGCTCAATCAAAAGTAAGGTTCAACTCTGTTAGTTGAATGCACAGATCAGAAAGAAGTTTCATACAATGATTCTGTGTAGTGTATATTTGAACATATTCTTTTTTCCACTATTACCCACTTAGCGCTATGAATGTCCAGTTGCATTTTCTACAGACAGAGTGTTTCAAAACTGCTCAATCAAAAGTATGGTTTAACTCTGTTAGCTGAATGCTCAGATCAGAAAGAAGTTTCACAGAATGCTTCTGTGTAGCTTATATTTGAATATATTCCTTTTTCCACTACTACGCTCTTAGCGCTCCAAATGTCCAGTTGCATTTTCTACAGAAAGAGTGTTCAGATCTGCTCAATCAAAAGTATGGTTTAACTCTGTTAGCTGAATGCACAGATCAGAAAGAAGTTTCACCGAATGATTCTGTGTAATTTATATTTGAAGACATTCCTTTTTCCACTCTTACCCTCTTAGCGCTCCGAATCTCCACTTGCATTTTCTACAAAAAGAGTGTTTCATAACTGCTCAATCAAAAATATGTTTTATCTCTGTTAACTGAATTTACAGATCAGAAATAAGTTTCACAGAATGCATCTGTGTAGTTTTTATTTGAAGATATTCTTTTTCCCAATGTAGGCCTCTTAGCCCTTAGCATGTCCAATTGCAGTTTCTACAGAAAGAGTGTTTCAGAACGGCTCAATCAAAAGTAAGGTTCAACTCTGTTAGTTGAATGCACAGAACAGAAAGAATTTTCACAGAATGATTCTGTGTAGTTTATATTTGGAGACATTCCTTTTTCCACTATTACCCTCTTAGCGCTCCGAATCTCCACTTGCATTTTCTACAAAAAGAGTGTTTCAGAACGGCTCAATCAAAACTAAGGTTCAACTCTTTTAGTTGAACAAACAGAACAGAAAGAAGTTTCACACAATTCTTCTGTGTAGTTTTTATTTGTCGACATTCTTTTTCCCAATATAGGCCTCTTAGCGCTCAGAATGTCCAATTGCAGTTTCTACAGAAAGAGTGTTTCAGAACGGCTCAATCAAAAGTACGGTTCAACTCTGTTAGTTGAATGCACAGAACAGAAAGTAGTTTCATACAATGCTTCTGTGTAGTTTATATTTGAACATATTCTTTTTTCCACTATTACCCACTTAGCGCTACGAATGTCCAGTTGCATTTTCTACAGACAGAGTGTTTCAAAACTGCTCAATCAAAAGTATGGTTTAACTCTGTTAGCTGAATGCTCAGATCAGAAAGAAGTTTCACCGAATGCTTCTGTGTAGTATATATTTGAATATATTCCTTTTTCCACTACTACTCTCTTAGCGCTCCAAATGTCCAGTTGCATTTTCTACAGAAAGAGTGTTCAGATCTGCTCAATCAAAAGTATGGTTTAACTCTGTTAGCTGAATGCACAGAACAGAAAGAATTTTCACAGAATGCTACTGTGTAGTTTATATTTGAATATATTCCTTTTTCCACTATTACCCTCTTAGCGCTCCGAATGTCCACTTGCATTTTCTACAGAAAGAGTGTTCAGAACTGCGCAATCAAAAGCATGGTTTAACTCTGTTAGCTTAATGAACATATCAGAAATAAGTTTCACACAATGCTTCTGTGTAGTTTTTATTTGAAGATATTATTTTTCCCAATAGAGGCCTCTTAGCGCTCAGAATGTCCAATTGCAGTTTCTACAGAAAGAGTGTTTCAGAAAGGCTCAATCAAAAGTAAGGTTCAACTCTGTTAGTTGAATGCACAGAACAGAAAGAAGTTTCATACAATGCTTCTGTGTAGTTTATATTTGAACATATTATTTTTTTCCACTATTACCCACTTAGCGCTACGAATCTCCAGTTGCATTTTCTACAGACAGAGTGTTTCAAAACTGCTCAAAAGTATGGTTTAACTCTGTTAGCTGAATGCTCAGATCAGAAAGAAGTTTCACAGAATGCTTCTGTGTAGTTTATATTTGAATATATTCCTTTTTCCACTACTACTCTCTTAGCGCTCCAAATGTCCAGTTGCATTTTCTACAGAAAGAGTGTTCAGATCTGCTCAATCAAAAGTGTGGTTTAACTCTGTTAGCTGAATGCACAGATCAGAAAGAAGTTTCACAGAATGATTCTGTGTAGTTTATATTTGGAGACATTCCTTTTTCCACTATTACCCTCTTAGCGCTCCGAATCTCCACTTGCGTTTTCTACAGAAAGACTGTTACAGAACGGCTCAATCAAAACTAAGGTTCAACTCTTTTAGTTGAACAAACAGAACAGAAAGAAGTTTCACACAATTCTTCTGTGTAGTTTTTATTTGTAGACATACATTTTCCGAATATAGGCCTCTTAGCGCTCAGAATGTCCAATTGCAGTTTCTACAGAAAGAGTGTTTCAGAACGGCTCAATCAAAAGTAAGGTTCAACTCTGTTAGTTGAATGCACAGAACAGAAAGAAGTTTCATACAATGCTTCTGTGTAGTTTATATTTGAACATATTCTTTTTTCCACTTTTACCCACTTAGCGCTACGAATATCCAGTTGCATTTTCTACAGACAGAGTGTTTCAAAACTGCTCAATCAAAAGTATGGTTTAACTCTGTTAGCTGAATGCTCTGATCAGAAAGAAGTTTCACAGAATGCTTCTGTGTAGTTTATATTTGAATATATTCCTTTTTCCACTACTACGCTCTTAGCGCTCCAATTGTCCAGTTGCATTTTCAACAGAAAGAGTGTTCAGATCTGCTCAATCAAAAGTATGTTTTAACTCTGTTAGCTGAATGCACAGATCAGAAAGAAGTTTCACCGAATGATTCTGTGTAGTTTATATTTGAATACATTCCTTTTTCCACTATTACCCTCTTAGCGCTCCGAATCTCCACTTGCATTTTCTACAAAAAGAGTGTTTCCTAACTGCTCAATCAAAAATATGTTTTATCTCTGTTAACTGAATTTACAGATCAGAAATAAGTTTCACAGAATGCATCTGTGTAGTTTTTATTTGAAGATATTCTTTTTCCCAATGTAGGCCTCTTAGCGCTTAGCATGTCCAATTGCAGTTTCTACAGAAAGAGTGTTTCAGAACGGCTCAATCAAAAGTAAGGTTCAACTCTGTTAGTTGAATGCACAGAACAGAAAGAATTTTCACAGAATGCTACTGTGTAGTTTATATTTGAATATATTCCTTTTTCCACTATTACCCTCTTAGCGCTCCGAATGTCCACTTGCATTTTCTACAGAAAGAGTGTTCAGAACTGCGCAATCAAAAGTATGGTTTAACTCTGTTAGCTTAATGAACATATCAGAAATAAGTTTCACACAATGCTTCTGTGTAGTTTTTATTTGAAGATATTATTTTTCCCAATAGAGGCCTCTTAGCGCTCAGAATGTCCAATTGCAGTTTCTACAGAAAGAGTGTTTCAGAACGGCTCAATCAAAAGTAAGGTTCAACTCTGTTAGTTGAATGCACAGAACAGAAAGAAGTTTCATACAATGCTTCTGTGTAGTTTATATTTGAACATATTCTTTTTTCCACTATTACCCACTTAGCGCTACGAATGTCCAGTTGCATTTTCTACAGACAGAGTGTTTCAAAACTGCTCAATCAAAAGTATGGTTTAACTCTGTTAGCTGAATGCTCAGATCAGAAAGAAGTTTCACAGAATGCTTCTGTGTAGTTTATATTTGAATATATTTCTTTTTCCACTACTACGCTCTTAGCGCTCCAAATGTCCAGTTGCATTTTCAACAGAAAGAGTGTTCAGATCTGCTCAATCAAAAGTATGGTTTAACTCTGTTAGCTGAATGCACAGATCAGAAAGAAGTTTCACCGAATGATTCTGTGTAGTTTATATTTGGAGACATTCCTTTTTCCACTATTACCCTCTTAGCGCTCCGAATGTCCACTTGCATTTTCTACAGAAAGAGTGTTTCAGAACGGCTCAATCAAAACTAAGGTTCAACTCTTTTAGTTGAACAAACAGAACAGAAAGAAGTTTCACACAATTCTTCTGTGTAGTTTTTATTTGTCGACATTCTTTTTCCCAATATAGGCCTCTTAGCGCTCAGAATGTCCAGTTGCAGTTTCTACAGAAAGAGTGTTTCAGAACGGCTCAATCAAAAGTACGGTTCAACTCTGTTAGTTGAATGCACAGAACAGAAAGAAGTTTCATACAATGCTTCTGTGTAGTTTATATTTGAACATATTCTTTTTTCCACTATTACCCACTTAGCGCTACGAATGTCCAGTTGCATTTTCTACAGACAGAGTGTTTCAAAACTGCTCAATCAAAAGTATGGTTTAAATCTGTTAGCTGAATGCTCAGATCAGAAAGAAGTTTCACAGAATGCTTCTGTGTAGTATATATTTGAATATATTCCTTTTTCCACTACTACTCTCTTAGCGCTCCAAATGTCCAGTTGCATTTTCTACAGAAAGAGTGTTCAGATCTGCTCAATCAAAAGTATGGTTTAACTCTGTTAGCTGAATGCACAGATCAGAAAGAAGTTTCACAGAATGATTCTGTGTAGTTTATATTTGGAGACATTCCTTTTTCCACTATTACCCTCTTAGCGCTCCGAATCTCCACTTGCATTTTCTACAGAAAGAGTGTTTAAGAACGGCTCAATCAAAACTAAGGTTCAACTCTTTTAGTTGAACAAACAGAACAGAAAGAAGTTTCACACAATTCTTCTGTGTAGTTTTTATTTGTAGACATTCTTTTTCCCAATATAGGCCTCTTAGCGCTCAGAATGTCCAATTGCAGTTTCTACAGAAAGAGTGTTTCAGAACGGCTCAATCAAAAGTAAGGTTCAACTCTGTTAGTTGAATGCACAGAACAGAAAGAAGTTTCATACAATGCTTCTGTGTAGTTTATATTTGAACATATTCTTTTTTCCACTATTACCCACTTAGCGCTACGAATGTCCAGTTGCATTTTCTACAGACAGAGTGTTTCAAAACTGCTCAATCAAAAGTATGGTTTAACTCTGTTAGCTGAATGCTCAGATCAGAAAGAAGTTTCACAGAATGCTTCTGTGTAGTTTATATTTGAATATATTCCTTTTTCCACTACTACTCTCTTAGCGCTCCAAATGTCCAGTTGCATTTTCTACAGAAAGAGTGTTCAGATCTGCTCAATCAAAATTATGGTTTAACTCTGTTAGCTGAATGCACAGATCGGAAAGAAGTTTCACAGAATGATTCTGTGTAGTTTATATTTGTAGACATTCCATTTTCCACTATTACCCTCTTAGCGCTCCGAATCTCCACTTGCATTTTCTACAGAAAGAGTGTTTCAGAACGGCTCAATCAAAAATATGTTTTATCTCTGTTAACTGAATTTACAGATCAGAAATAAGTTTCACAGAATGCATCTGTGTAGTTTTTATTTGAAGATATTCTTTTTCCCAATGTAGGCCTCTTAGCGTTTAGCATGTCCAATTGCAGTTTCTACAGAAAGAGTGTTTCAGAACGGCTCAATCAAAAGTAAGGTTCAACTCTGTTAGTTGAATGCACAGAACAGAAAGAATTTTCACAGAATGCTACTGTGTAGTTTATATTTGAATATATTCCTTTTTCCACTATTACCCTCTTAGCGCTCCGAATGTCCACTTGCATTTTCTACAGAAAGACTGTTCAGAACTGCGCAATCAAAAGTATGGTTTAACTCTGTTAGCTTAATGAACATATCAGAAATAAGTTTCACACAATGCTTCTGTGTAGTTTTTATTTGAAGATATTATTTTTCCCAATAGAGGCCTCTTAGCGCTCAGAATGTCTAATTGCAGTTTCTACAGAAAGAGTGTTTCAGAACGGCTCAATCAAAAGTAAGGTTCAACTCTGTTAGTTGAATGCACAGAACAGAAAGAAGTTTCATACAATGCTTCTGTGTAGTTTATATTTGAACATATTCTTTTTTCCACTATTACCCACTTAGCGCTACGAATGTCCAGTTGCATTTTCTACAGACAGAGTGTTTCAAAACTGCTCAATCAAAAGTATGGTTTAACTCTGTCAGCTGAATGCTCAGATCAGAAAGAAGTTTCACAGAAAGCTTCTGTGTAGTTTACATTTGAATATATTCCTTTTTCCACTACTACTCTCTTAGCGCTCCAAATGTCCAGTTGCATTTTCTACAGAAAGAGTGTTCAGATCTGCTCAATCAAAAGTATGGTTTAACTCTGTTAGCTGAATGCACAGATCAGAAAGAAGTTTCACAGAATGGTTCTGTGTAGTTTATATTTGGAGACATTCCTTTTTCCACTATTACCCTCTTAGCGCTCCGAATCTCCACTTGCATTTTCTACAGAAAGAGTGTTTCAGAACGGCTCAATCAAAACTAAGGTTCAACTCTTTTAGTTGAACAAACAGAACAGAAAGACGTTTCACACAATTCTTCTGTGTAGTTTTTATTTGTAGACATTCCTTTTCCCAATATAGGCCTCTTAGCGCTCAGAATGTCCAATTGCAGTTTCTACAGAAAGAGTGTTTCAGAACGGCTCAATCAAAAGTAAGGTTCAACTCTGTTAGTTGAATGCACAGAACAGAAAGTAGTTTCATACAATGCTTCTGTGTAGTTTATATTTGAACATATTCTTTTTTCCACTATTACCCACTTAGCGCTACGAATGTCCAGTTGCATTTTCTACAGACAGAGTGTTTCAAAACTGCTCAATCAAAAGTATGGTTTAACTCTGTTAGCTGAATGCTCAGATCAGAAAGAAGTTTCACAGAATGCTTCTGTGTAGTTTATATTTGAATATATTCCTTTTTCCACTACTACGCTCTTAGCGCTCCAAATGTCCAGTTGCATTTTCAACAGAAAGAGTGTTCAGATCTGCTCAATCAAAAGTATGGTTTAACTCTGTTAACTGAATGCACAGATCAGAAAGAAGTTTCACCGAATGATTCTGTGTAGTTTATATTTGAAGACATTCCTTTTTCCACTATTACCCTCTTAGCGCTCCGAATCTCCACTTGCATTTTCTACAAAAAGAGTGTTTCATAACTGCTCAATCAAAAATATGTTTTATCTCTGTTAACTGAATTTACAGATCAGAAATAAGTTTCACAGAATGCATCTGTGTAGTTTTTATTTGAAGATATTTTTTTCCCAATGTAGGCCTCTTAGCGCTTAGCATGTCCAATTGCAGTTTCTACAGAAAGAGAGTTTCAGAACGGCTCAATCAAAAGTAAGGTTCAACTCTGTTAGTTGAATGCACAGAACGGAAAGAATTTTCACAGAATGCTACTGTGTATTTTATATTTGAATATATTCCTTTTTCCACTATTACCCTCTTAGCGCTCCGAATGTCCACTTGCATTTTCTACAGAAAGAGTGTTCAGAACTGCGCAATCAAAAGTATGGTTTAACTCTGTTAGCTTAATGAACATATCAGATATAAGTTTCACACAATGCTTCTGTGTAGTTTTTATTTGAAGATATTATTTTTCCCAATAGAGGCCTCTTAGCGCTCAGAATGTCCAATTGCAGTTTCTACAGAAAGAGTGTTTCACAACGGCTCAATCAAAAGTAAGGTTCAACTCTGTTAGTTGAATGCACAGAAGAGAAAGAAGTTTCATACAATGCTTCTGTGTAGTTTATATTTGAACATATTCTTTTTTCCACTATTACCCACTTAGCGCTACGAATGTCCAGTTGCATTTTCTACAGACAGAGTGTTTCAAAACTGCTCAATCAAAAGTATGGTTTAACTCTGTTAGCTGAATGCTCAGATCAGAAAGAAGTTTCACAGAATGCTTCTGTGTAGTTTATATTTGAATATATTCCTTTTTCCACTACTACTCTCTTAGCGCTCCAAATGTCCAGTTGCATTTTCTACAGAAAGAGTGTTCAGATCTGCTCAATCAAAAGTATGGTTTAACTCTGTCAGCTGAATGCTCTGATCAGAAAGAAGTTTCACAGAATGCTTCTGTGTAGTTTATATTTGAATATATTCCTTTTTCCACTACTACTCTCTTAGCGCTCCAAATGTCCAGTTGCATTTTCTACAGAAAGAGTGTTCAGATCTGCTCAATCAAAATTATGGTTTAACTCTGTTAGCTGAATGCACAGATCGGAAAGAAGTTTCACAGAATGATTCTGTGTAGTTTATATTTGTAGACATTCCATTTTCCACTATTACCCTCTTAGCGCTCCGAATCTCCACTTGCATTTTCTACAGAAAGAGTGTTTCAGAACGGCTCAATCAAAAATATGTTTTATCTCTGTTAACTGAATTTACAGATCAGAAATAAGTTTCACAGAATGCATCTGTGTAGTTTTTATTTGAAGATATTCTTTTTCCCAATGTAGGCCTCTTAGCGTTTAGCATGTCCAATTGCAGTTTCTACAGAAAGAGTGTTTCAGAACGGCTCAATCAAAAGTAAGGTTCAACTCTGTTAGTTGAATGCACAGAACAGAAAGAATTTTCACAGAATGCTACTGTGTAGTTTATATTTGAATATATTCCTTTTTCCACTATTACCCTCTTAGCGCTCCGAATGTCCACTTGCATTTTCTACAGAAAGACTGTTCAGAACTGCGCAATCAAAAGTATGGTTTAACTCTGTTAGCTTAATGAACATATCAGAAATAAGTTTCACACAATGCTTCTGTGTAGTTTTTATTTGAAGATATTATTTTTCCCAATAGAGGCCTCTTAGCGCTCAGAATGTCTAATTGCAGTTTCTACAGAAAGAGTGTTTCAGAACGGCTCAATCAAAAGTAAGGTTCAACTCTGTTAGTTGAATGCACAGAACAGAAAGAAGTTTCATACAATGCTTCTGTGTAGTTTATATTTGAACATATTCTTTTTTCCACTATTACCCACTTAGCGCTACGAATGTCCAGTTGCATTTTCTACAGACAGAGTGTTTCAAAACTGCTCAATCAAAAGTATGGTTTAACTCTGTCAGCTGAATGCTCAGATCAGAAAGAAGTTTCACAGAAAGCTTCTGTGTAGTTTACATTTGAATATATTCCTTTTTCCACTACTACTCTCTTAGCGCTCAAAATGTCCAGTTGCATTTTCTACAGAAAGAGTGTTCAGATCTGCTCAATCAAAAGTATGGTTTAACTCTGTTAGCTGAATGCACAGATCAGAAAGAAGTTTCACAGAATGGTTCTGTGTAGTTTATATTTGGAGACATTCCTTTTTCCACTATTACCCTCTTAGCGCTCCGAATCTCCACTTGCATTTTCTACAGAAAGAGTGTTTCAGAACGGCTCAATCAAAACTAAGGTTCAACTCTTTTAGTTGAACAAACAGAACAGAAAGACGTTTCACACAATTCTTCTGTGTAGTTTTTATTTGTAGACATTCCTTTTCCCAATATAGGCCTCTTAGCGCTCAGAATGTCCAATTGCAGTTTCTACAGAAAGAGTGTTTCAGAACGGCTCAATCAAAAGTAAGGTTCAACTCTGTTAGTTGAATGCACAGAACAGAAAGTAGTTTCATACAATGCTTCTGTGTAGTTTATATTTGAACATATTCTTTTTTCCACTATTACCCACTTAGCGCTACGAATGTCCAGTTGCATTTTCTACAGACAGAGTGTTTCAAAACTGCTCAATCAAAAGTATGGTTTAACTCTGTTAGCTGAATGCTCAGATCAGAAAGAAGTTTCACAGAATGCTTCTGTGTAGTTTATATTTGAATATATTCCTTTTTCCACTACTACGCTCTTAGCGCTCCAAATGTCCAGTTGCATTTTCAACAGAAAGAGTGTTCAGATCTGCTCAATCAAAAGTATGGTTTAACTCTGTTAACTGAATGCACAGATCAGAAAGAAGTTTCACCGAATGATTCTGTGTAGTTTATATTTGAAGACATTCCTTTTTCCACTATTACCCTCTTAGCGCTCCGAATCTCCACTTGCATTTTCTACAAAAAGAGTGTTTCATAACTGCTCAATCAAAAATATGTTTTATCTCTGTTAACTTAATTTACAGATCAGAAATAAGTTTCACAGAATGCATCTGTGTAGTTTTTATTTGAAGATATTTTTTTCCCAATGTAGGCCTCTTAGCGCTTAGCATGTCCAATTGCAGTTTCTACAGAAAGAGAGTTTCAGAACGGCTCAATCAAAAGTAAGGTTCAACTCTGTTAGTTGAATGCACAGAACGGAAAGAATTTTCACAGAATGCTACTGTGTATTTTATATTTGAATATATTCCTTTTTCCACTATTACCCTCTTAGCGCTCCGAATGTCCACTTGCATTTTCTACAGAAAGAGTGTTCAGAACTGCGCAATCAAAAGTATGGTTTAACTCTGTTAGCTTAATGAACATATCAGATATAAGTTTCACACAATGCTTCTGTGTAGTTTTTATTTGAAGATATTATTTTTCCCAATAGAGGCCTCTTAGCGCTCAGAATGTCCAATTGCAGTTTCTACAGAAAGAGTGTTTCACAACGGCTCAATCAAAAGTAAGGTTCAACTCTGTTAGTTGAATGCACAGAAGAGAAAGAAGTTTCATACAATGCTTCTGTGTAGTTTATATTTGAACATATTCTTTTTTCCACTATTACCCACTTAGCGCTACGAATGTCCAGTTGCATTTTCTACAGACAGAGTGTTTCAAAACTGCTCAATCAAAAGTATGGTTTAACTCTGTTAGCTGAATGCTCAGATCAGAAAGAAGTTTCACAGAATGCTTCTGTGTAGTTTATATTTGAATATATTCCTTTTTCCACTACTACTCTCTTAGCGCTCCAAATGTCCAGTTGCATTTTCTACAGAAAGAGTGTTCAGATCTGCTCAATCAAAAGTATGGTTTAACTCTGTCAGCTGAATGCTCTGATCAGAAAGAAGTTTCACAGAATGCTTCTGTGTAGTTTATATTTGAATATATTCCTTTTTCCACTACTACTCTCTTAGCGCTCCAAATGTCCAGTTGCATTTTCTACAGAAAGAGTGTTCAGATCTGCTCAATCAAAATTATGGTTTAACTCTGTTAGCTGAATGCACAGATCGGAAAGAAGTTTCACAGAATGATTCTGTGTAGTTTATATTTGTAGACATTCCATTTTCCACTATTACCCTCTTAGCGCTCCGAATCTCCACTTGCATTTTCTACAGAAAGAGTGTTTCAGAACGGCTCAATCAAAAATATGTTTTATCTCTGTTAACTGAATTTACAGATCAGAAATAAGTTTCACAGAATGCATCTGTGTAGTTTTTATTTGAAGATATTCTTTTTCCCAATGTAGGCCTCTTAGCGTTTAGCATGTCCAATTGCAGTTTCTACAGAAAGAGTGTTTCAGAACGGCTCAATCAAAAGTAAGGTTCAACTCTGTTAGTTGAATGCACAGAACAGAAAGAATTTTCACAGAATGCTACTGTGTAGTTTATATTTGAATATATTCCTTTTTCCACTATTACCCTCTTAGCGCTCCGAATGTCCACTTGCATTTTCTACAGAAAGACTGTTCAGAACTGCGCAATCAAAAGTATGGTTTAACTCTGTTAGCTTAATGAACATATCAGAAATAAGTTTCACACAATGCTTCTGTGTAGTTTTTATTTGAAGATATTATTTTTCCCAATAGAGGCCTCTTAGCGCTCAGAATGTCTAATTGCAGTTTCTACAGAAAGAGTGTTTCAGAACGGCTCAATCAAAAGTAAGGTTCAACTCTGTTAGTTGAATGCACAGAACAGAAAGAAGTTTCATACAATGCTTCTGTGTAGTTTATATTTGAACATATTCTTTTTTCCACTATTACCCACTTAGCGCTACGAATGTCCAGTTGCATTTTCTACAGACAGAGTGTTTCAAAACTGCTCAATCAAAAGTATGGTTTAACTCTGTCAGCTGAATGCTCAGATCAGAAAGAAGTTTCACAGAAAGCTTCTGTGTAGTTTACATTTGAATATATTCCTTTTTCCACTACTACTCTCTTAGCGCTCCAAATGTCCAGTTGCATTTTCTACAGAAAGAGTGTTCAGATCTGCTCAATCAAAAGTATGGTTTAACTCTGTTAGCTGAATGCACAGATCAGAAAGAAGTTTCACAGAATGGTTCTGTGTAGTTTATATTTGGAGACATTCCTTTTTCCACTATTACCCTCTTAGCGCTCCGAATCTCCACTTGCATTTTCTACAGAAAGAGTGTTTCAGAACGGCTCAATCAAAACTAAGGTTCAACTCTTTTAGTTGAACAAACAGAACAGAAAGACGTTTCACACAATTCTTCTGTGTAGTTTTTATTTGTAGACATTCCTTTTCCCAATATAGGCCTCTTAGCGCTCAGAATGTCCAATTGCAGTTTCTACAGAAAGAGTGTTTCAGAACGGCTCAATCAAAAGTAAGGTTCAACTCTGTTAGTTGAATGCACAGAACAGAAAGTAGTTTCATACAATGCTTCTGTGTAGTTTATATTTGAACATATTCTTTTTTCCACTATTACCCACTTAGCGCTACGAATGTCCAGTTGCATTTTCTACAGACAGAGTGTTTCAAAACTGCTCAATCAAAAGTATGGTTTAACTCTGTTAGCTGAATGCTCAGATCAGAAAGAAGTTTCACAGAATGCTTCTGTGTAGTTTATATTTGAATATATTCCTTTTTCCACTACTACGCTCTTAGCGCTCCAAATGTCCAGTTGCATTTTCAACAGAAAGAGTGTTCAGATCTGCTCAATCAAAAGTATGGTTTAACTCTGTTAACTGAATGCACAGATCAGAAAGAAGTTTCACCGAATGATTCTGTGTAGTTTATATTTGAAGACATTCCTTTTTCCACTATTACCCTCTTAGCGCTCCGAATCTCCACTTGCATTTTCTACAAAAAGAGTGTTTCATAACTGCTCAATCAAAAATATGTTTTATCTCTGTTAACTGAATTTACAGATCAGAAATAAGTTTCACAGAATGCATCTGTGTAGTTTTTATTTGAAGATATTTTTTTCCCAATGTAGGCCTCTTAGCGCTTAGCATGTCCAATTGCAGTTTCTACAGAAAGAGAGTTTCAGAACGGCTCAATCAAAAGTAAGGTTCAACTCTGTTAGTTGAATGCACAGAACGGAAAGAATTTTCACAGAATGCTACTGTGTATTTTATATTTGAATATATTCCTTTTTCCACTATTACCCTCTTAGCGCTCCGAATGTCCACTTGCATTTTCTACAGAAAGAGTGTTCAGAACTGCGCAATCAAAAGTATGGTTTAACTCTGTTAGCATAATGAACATATCAGATATAAGTTTCACACAATGCTTCTGTGTAGTTTTTATTTGAAGATATTATTTTTCCCAATAGAGGCCTCTTAGCGCTCAGAATGTCCAATTGCAGTTTCTACAGAAAGAGTGTTTCACAACGGCTCAATCAAAAGTAAGGTTCAACTCTGTTAGTTGAATGCACAGAAGAGAAAGAAGTTTCATACAATGCTTCTGTGTAGTTTATATTTGAACATATTCTTTTTTCCACTATTACCCACTTAGCGCTACGAATGTCCAGTTGCATTTTCTACAGACAGAGTGTTTCAAAACTGCTCAATCAAAAGTATGGTTTAACTCTGTTAGCTGAATGCTCAGATCAGAAAGAAGTTTCACAGAATGCTTCTGTGTAGTTTATATTTGAATATATTCCTTTTTCCACTACTACTCTCTTAGCGCTCCAAATGTCCAGTTGCATTTTCTACAGAAAGAGTGTTCAGATCTGCTCAATCAAAAGTATGGTTTAACTCTGTCAGCTGAATGCTCTGATCAGAAAGAAGTTTCACAGAATGCTTCTGTGTAGTTTATATTTGAATATATTCCTTTTTCCACTACTACTCTCTTAGCGCTCCAAATGTCCAGTTGCATTTTCTACAGAAAGAGTGTTCAGATCTGCTCAATCAAAATTATGGTTTAACTCTGTTAGCTGAATGCACAGATCGGAAAGAAGTTTCACAGAATGATTCTGTGTAGTTTATATTTGTAGACATTCCATTTTCCACTATTACCCTCTTAGCGCTCCGAATCTCCACTTGCATTTTCTACAGAAAGAGTGTTTCAGAACGGCTCAATCAAAAATATGTTTTATCTCTGTTAACTGAATTTACAGATCAGAAATAAGTTTCACAGAATGCATCTGTGTAGTTTTTATTTGAAGATATTCTTTTTCCCAATGTAGGCCTCTTAGCGTTTAGCATGTCCAATTGCAGTTTCTACAGAAAGAGTGTTTCAGAACGGCTCAATCAAAAGTAAGGTTCAACTCTGTTAGTTGAATGCACAGAACAGAAAGAATTTTCACAGAATGCTACTGTGTAGTTTATATTTGAATATATTCCTTTTTCCACTATTACCCTCTTAGCGCTCCGAATGTCCACTTGCATTTTCTACAGAAAGACTGTTCAGAACTGCGCAATCAAAAGTATGGTTTAACTCTGTTAGCTTAATGAACATATCAGAAATAAGTTTCACACAATGCTTCTGTGTAGTTTTTATTTGAAGATATTATTTTTCCCAATAGAGGCCTCTTAGCGCTCAGAATGTCTAATTGCAGTTTCTACAGAAAGAGTGTTTCAGAACGGCTCAATCAAAAGTAAGGTTCAACTCTGTTAGTTGAATGCACAGAACAGAAAGAAGTTTCATACAATGCTTCTGTGTAGTTTATATTTGAACATATTCTTTTTTCCACTATTACCCACTTAGCGCTACGAATGTCCAGTTGCATTTTCTACAGACAGAGTGTTTCAAAACTGCTCAATCAAAAGTATGGTTTAACTCTGTCAGCTGAATGCTCAGATCAGAAAGAAGTTTCACAGAAAGCTTCTGTGTAGTTTACATTTGAATATATTCCTTTTTCCACTACTACTCTCTTAGCGCTCCAAATGTCCAGTTGCATTTTCTACAGAAAGAGTGTTCAGATCTGCTCAATCAAAAGTATGGTTTAACTCTGTTAGCTGAATGCACAGATCAGAAAGAAGTTTCACAGAATGGTTCTGTGTAGTTTATATTTGGAGACATTCCTTTTTCCACTATTACCCTCTTAGCGCTCCGAATCTCCACTTGCATTTTCTACAGAAAGAGTGTTTCAGAACGGCTCAATCAAAACTAAGGTTCAACTCTTTTAGTTGAACAAACAGAACAGAAAGACGTTTCACACAATTCTTCTGTGTAGTTTTTATTTGTAGACATTCCTTTTCCCAATATAGGCCTCTTAGCGCTCAGAATGTCCAATTGCAGTTTCTACAGAAAGAGTGTTTCAGAACGGCTCAATCAAAAGTAAGGTTCAACTCTGTTAGTTGAATGCACAGAACAGAAAGTAGTTTCATACAATGCTTCTGTGTAGTTTATATTTGAACATATTCTTTTTTCCACTATTACCCACTTAGCGCTACGAATGTCCAGTTGCATTTTCTACAGACAGAGTGTTTCAAAACTGCTCAATCAAAAGTATGGTTTAACTCTGTTAGCTGAATGCTCAGATCAGAAAGAAGTTTCACAGAATGCTTCTGTGTAGTTTATATTTGAATATATTCCTTTTTCCACTACTACGCTCTTAGCGCTCCAAATGTCCAGTTGCATTTTCAACAGAAAGAGTGTTCAGATCTGCTCAATCAAAAGTATGGTTTAACTCTGTTAACTGAATGCACAGATCAGAAAGAAGTTTCACCGAATGATTCTGTGTAGTTTATATTTGAAGACATTCCTTTTTCCACTATTACCCTCTTAGCGCTCCGAATCTCCACTTGCATTTTCTACAAAAAGAGTGTTTCATAACTGCTCAATCAAAAATATGTTTTATCTCTGTTAACTGAATTTACAGATCAGAAATAAGTTTCACAGAATGCATCTGTGTAGTTTTTATTTGAAGATATTTTTTTCCCAATGTAGGCCTCTTAGCGCTTAGCATGTCCAATTGCAGTTTCTACAGAAAGAGAGTTTCAGAACGGCTCAATCAAAAGTAAGGTTCAACTCTGTTAGTTGAATGCACAGAACGGAAAGAATTTTCACAGAATGCTACTGTGTATTTTATATTTGAATATATTCCTTTTTCCACTATTACCCTCTTAGCGCTCCGAATGTCCACTTGCATTTTCTACAGAAAGAGTGTTCAGAACTGCGCAATCAAAAGTATGGTTTAACTCTGTTAGCTTAATGAACATATCAGATATAAGTTTCACACAATGCTTCTGTGTAGTTTTTATTTGAAGATATTATTTTTCCCAATAGAGGCCTCTTAGCGCTCAGAATGTCCAATTGCAGTTTCTACAGAAAGAGTGTTTCACAACGGCTCAATCAAAAGTAAGGTTCAACTCTGTTAGTTGAATGCACAGAAGAGAAAGAAGTTTCATACAATGCTTCTGTGTAGTTTATATTTGAACATATTCTTTTTTCCACTATTACCCACTTAGCGCTACGAATGTCCAGTTGCATTTTCTACAGACAGAGTGTTTCAAAACTGCTCAATCAAAAGTATGGTTTAACTCTGTTAGCTGAATGCTCAGATCAGAAAGAAGTTTCACAGAATGCTTCTGTGTAGTTTATATTTGAATATATTCCTTTTTCCACTACTACTCTCTTAGCGCTCCAAATGTCCAGTTGCATTTTCTACAGAAAGAGTGTTCAGATCTGCTCAATCAAAAGTATGGTTTAACTCTGTCAGCTGAATGCTCTGATCAGAAAGAAGTTTCACAGAATGCTTCTGTGTAGTTTATATTTGAATATATTCCTTTTTCCACTACTACTCTCTTAGCGCTCCAAATGTCCAGTTGCATTTTCTACAGAAAGAGTGTTCAGATCTGCTCAATCAAAATTATGGTTTAACTCTGTTAGCTGAATGCACAGATCGGAAAGAAGTTTCACAGAATGATTCTGTGTAGTTTATATTTGTAGACATTCCATTTTCCACTATTACCCTCTTAGCGCTCCGAATCTCCACTTGCATTTTCTACAGAAAGAGTGTTTCAGAACGGCTCAATCAAAAATATGTTTTATCTCTGTTAACTGAATTTACAGATCAGAAATAAGTTTCACAGAATGCATCTGTGTAGTTTTTATTTGAAGATATTCTTTTTCCCAATGTAGGCCTCTTAGCGTTTAGCATGTCCAATTGCAGTTTCTACAGAAAGAGTGTTTCAGAACGGCTCAATCAAAAGTAAGGTTCAACTCTGTTAGTTGAATGCACAGAACAGAAAGAATTTTCACAGAATGCTACTGTGTAGTTTATATTTGAATATATTCCTTTTTCCACTATTACCCTCTTAGCGCTCCGAATGTCCACTTGCATTTTCTACAGAAAGACTGTTCAGAACTGCGCAATCAAAAGTATGGTTTAACTCTGTTAGCTTAATGAACATATCAGAAATAAGTTTCACACAATGCTTCTGTGTAGTTTTTATTTGAAGATATTATTTTTCCCAATAGAGGCCTCTTAGCGCTCAGAATGTCTAATTGCAGTTTCTACAGAAAGAGTGTTTCAGAACGGCTCAATCAAAAGTAAGGTTCAACTCTGTTAGTTGAATGCACAGAACAGAAAGAAGTTTCATACAATGCTTCTGTGTAGTTTATATTTGAACATATTCTTTTTTCCACTATTACCCACTTAGCGCTACGAATGTCCAGTTGCATTTTCTACAGACAGAGTGTTTCAAAACTGCTCAATCAAAAGTATGGTTTAACTCTGTCAGCTGAATGCTCAGATCAGAAAGAAGTTTCACAGAAAGCTTCTGTGTAGTTTACATTTGAATATATTCCTTTTTCCACTACTACTCTCTTAGCGCTCCAAATGTCCAGTTGCATTTTCTACAGAAAGAGTGTTCAGATCTGCTCAATCAAAAGTATGGTTTAACTCTGTTAGCTGAATGCACAGATCAGAAAGAAGTTTCACAGAATGGTTCTGTGTAGTTTATATTTGGAGACATTCCTTTTTCCACTATTACCCTCTTAGCGCTCCGAATCTCCACTTGCATTTTCTACAGAAAGAGTGTTTCAGAACGGCTCAATCAAAACTAAGGTTCAACTCTTTTAGTTGAACAAACAGAACAGAAAGACGTTTCACACAATTCTTCTGTGTAGTTTTTATTTGTAGACATTCCTTTTCCCAATATAGGCCTCTTAGCGCTCAGAATGTCCAATTGCAGTTTCTACAGAAAGAGTGTTTCAGAACGGCTCAATCAAAAGTAAGGTTCAACTCTGTTAGTTGAATGCACAGAACAGAAAGTAGTTTCATACAATGCTTCTGTGTAGTTTATATTTGAACATATTCTTTTTTCCACTATTACCCACTTAGCGCTACGAATGTCCAGTTGCATTTCCTACAGACAGAGTGTTTCAAAACTGCTCAATCAAAAGTATGGTTTAACTCTGTTAGCTGAATGCTCAGATCAGAAAGAAGTTTCACAGAATGCTTCTGTGTAGTTTATATTTGAATATATTCCTTTTTCCACTACTACGCTCTTAGCGCTCCAAATGTCCAGTTGCATTTTCAACAGAAAGAGTGTTCAGATCTGCTCAATCAAAAGTATGGTTTAACTCTGTTAACTGAATGCACAGATCAGAAAGAAGTTTCACCGAATGATTCTGTGTAGTTTATATTTGAAGACATTCCTTTTTCCACTATTACCCTCTTAGCGCTCCGAATCTCCACTTGCATTTTCTACAAAAAGAGTGTTTCATAACTGCTCAATCAAAAATATGTTTTATCTCTGTTAACTGAATTTACAGATCAGAAATAAGTTTCACAGAATGCATCTGTGTAGTTTTTATTTGAAGATATTTTTTTCCCAATGTAGGCCTCTTAGCGCTTAGCATGTCCAATTGCAGTTTCTACAGAAAGAGAGTTTCAGAACGGCTCAATCAAAAGTAAGGTTCAACTCTGTTAGTTGAATGCACAGAACGGAAAGAATTTTCACAGAATGCTACTGTGTATTTTATATTTGAATATATTCCTTTTTCCACTATTACCCTCTTAGCGCTCCGAATGTCCACTTGCATTTTCTACAGAAAGAGTGTTCAGAACTGCGCAATCAAAAGTATGGTTTAACTCTGTTAGCTTAATGAACATATCAGATATAAGTTTCACACAATGCTTCTGTGTAGTTTTTATTTGAAGATATTATTTTTCCCAATAGAGGCCTCTTAGCGCTCAGAATGTCCAATTGCAGTTTCTACAGAAAGAGTGTTTCACAACGGCTCAATCAAAAGTAAGGTTCAACTCTGTTAGTTGAATGCACAGAAGAGAAAGAAGTTTCATACAATGCTTCTGTGTAGTTTATATTTGAACATATTCTTTTTTCCACTATTACCCACTTAGCGCTACGAATGTCCAGTTGCATTTTCTACAGACAGAGTGTTTCAAAACTGCTCAATCAAAAGTATGGTTTAACTCTGTTAGCTGAATGCTCAGATCAGAAAGAAGTTTCACAGAATGCTTCTGTGTAGTTTATATTTGAATATATTCCTTTTTCCACTACTACTCTCTTAGCGCTCCAAATGTCCAGTTGCATTTTCTACAGAAAGAGTGTTCAGATCTGCTCAATCAAAAGTATGGTTTAACTCTGTCAGCTGAATGCTCTGATCAGAAAGAAGTTTCACAGAATGCTTCTGTGTAGTTTATATTTGAATATATTCCTTTTTCCACTACTACTCTCTTAGCGCTCCAAATGTCCAGTTGCATTTTCTACAGAAAGAGTGTTCAGATCTGCTCAATCAAAATTATGGTTTAACTCTGTTAGCTGAATGCACAGATCGGAAAGAAGTTTCACAGAATGATTCTGTGTAGTTTATATTTGTAGACATTCCATTTTCCACTATTACCCTCTTAGCGCTCCGAATCTCCACTTGCATTTTCTACAGAAAGAGTGTTTCAGAACGGCTCAATCAAAAATATGTTTTATCTCTGTTAACTGAATTTACAGATCAGAAATAAGTTTCACAGAATGCATCTGTGTAGTTTTTATTTGAAGATATTCTTTTTCCCAATGTAGGCCTCTTAGCGTTTAGCATGTCCAATTGCAGTTTCTACAGAAAGAGTGTTTCAGAACGGCTCAATCAAAAGTAAGGTTCAACTCTGTTAGTTGAATGCACAGAACAGAAAGAATTTTCACAGAATGCTACTGTGTAGTTTATATTTGAATATATTCCTTTTTCCACTATTACCCTCTTAGCGCTCCGAATGTCCACTTGCATTTTCTACAGAAAGACTGTTCAGAACTGCGCAATCAAAAGTATGGTTTAACTCTGTTAGCTTAATGAACATATCAGAAATAAGTTTCACACAATGCTTCTGTGTAGTTTTTATTTGAAGATATTATTTTTCCCAATAGAGGCCTCTTAGCGCTCAGAATGTCTAATTGCAGTTTCTACAGAAAGAGTGTTTCAGAACGGCTCAATCAAAAGTAAGGTTCAACTCTGTTAGTTGAATGCACAGAACAGAAAGAAGTTTCATACAATGCTTCTGTGTAGTTTATATTTGAACATATTCTTTTTTCCACTATTACCCACTTAGCGCTACGAATGTCCAGTTGCATTTTCTACAGACAGAGTGTTTCAAAACTGCTCAATCAAAAGTATGGTTTAACTCTGTCAGCTGAATGCTCAGATCAGAAAGAAGTTTCACAGAAAGCTTCTGTGTAGTTTACATTTGAATATATTCCTTTTTCCACTACTACTCTCTTAGCGCTCCAAATGTCCAGTTGCATTTTCTACAGAAAGAGTGTTCAGATCTGCTCAATCAAAAGTATGGTTTAACTCTGTTAGCTGAATGCACAGATCAGAAAGAAGTTTCACAGAATGGTTCTGTGTAGTTTATATTTGGAGACATTCCTTTTTCCACTATTACCCTCTTAGCGCTCCGAATCTCCACTTGCATTTTCTACAGAAAGAGTGTTTCAGAACGGCTCAATCAAAACTAAGGTTCAACTCTTTTAGTTGAACAAACAGAACAGAAAGACGTTTCACACAATTCTTCTGTGTAGTTTTTATTTGTAGACATTCCTTTTCCCAATATAGGCCTCTTAGCGCTCAGAATGTCCAATTGCAGTTTCTACAGAAAGAGTGTTTCAGAACGGCTCAATCAAAAGTAAGGTTCAACTCTGTTAGTTGAATGCACAGAACAGAAAGTAGTTTCATACAATGCTTCTGTGTAGTTTATATTTGAACATATTCTTTTTTCCACTATTACCCACTTAGCGCTACGAATGTCCAGTTGCATTTTCTACAGACAGAGTGTTTCAAAACTGCTCAATCAAAAGTATGGTTTAACTCTGTTAGCTGAATGCTCAGATCAGAAAGAAGTTTCACAGAATGCTTCTGTGTAGTTTATATTTGAATATATTCCTTTTTCCACTACTACGCTCTTAGCGCTCCAAATGTCCAGTTGCATTTTCAACAGAAAGAGTGTTCAGATCTGCTCAATCAAAAGTATGGTTTAACTCTGTTAACTGAATGCACAGATCAGAAAGAAGTTTCACCGAATGATTCTGTGTAGTTTATATTTGAAGACATTCCTTTTTCCACTATTACCCTCTTAGCGCTCCGAATCTCCACTTGCATTTTCTACAAAAAGAGTGTTTCATAACTGCTCAATCAAAAATATGTTTTATCTCTGTTAACTGAATTTACAGATCAGAAATAAGTTTCACAGAATGCATCTGTGTAGTTTTTATTTGAAGATATTTTTTTCCCAATGTAGGCCTCTTAGCGCTTAGCATGTCCAATTGCAGTTTCTACAGAAAGAGAGTTTCAGAACGGCTCAATCAAAAGTAAGGTTCAACTCTGTTAGTTGAATGCACAGAACGGAAAGAATTTTCACAGAATGCTACTGTGTATTTTATATTTGAATATATTCCTTTTTCCACTATTACCCTCTTAGCGCTCCGAATGTCCACTTGCATTTTCTACAGAAAGAGTGTTCAGAACTGCGCAATCAAAAGTATGGTTTAACTCTGTTAGCTTAATGAACATATCAGATATAAGTTTCACACAATGCTTCTGTGTAGTTTTTATTTGAAGATATTATTTTTCCCAATAGAGGCCTCTTAGCGCTCAGAATGTCCAATTGCAGTTTCTACAGAAAGAGTGTTTCACAACGGCTCAATCAAAAGTAAGGTTCAACTCTGTTAGTTGAATGCACAGAAGAGAAAGAAGTTTCATACAATGCTTCTGTGTAGTTTATATTTGAACATATTCTTTTTTCCACTATTACCCACTTAGCGCTACGAATGTCCAGTTGCATTTTCTACAGACAGAGTGTTTCAAAACTGCTCAATCAAAAGTATGGTTTAACTCTGTTAGCTGAATGCTCAGATCAGAAAGAAGTTTCACAGAATGCTTCTGTGTAGTTTATATTTGAATATATTCCTTTTTCCACTACTACTCTCTTAGCGCTCCAAATGTCCAGTTGCATTTTCTACAGAAAGAGTGTTCAGATCTGCTCAATCAAAAGTATGGTTTAACTCTGTCAGCTGAATGCTCTGATCAGAAAGAAGTTTCACAGAATGCTTCTGTGTAGTTTATATTTGAATATATTCCTTTTTCCACTACTACTCTCTTAGCGCTCCAAATGTCCAGTTGCATTTTCTACAGAAAGAGTGTTCAGATCTGCTCAATCAAAATTATGGTTTAACTCTGTTAGCTGAATGCACAGATCGGAAAGAAGTTTCACAGAATGATTCTGTGTAGTTTATATTTGTAGACATTCCATTTTCCACTATTACCCTCTTAGCGCTCCGAATCTCCACTTGCATTTTCTACAGAAAGAGTGTTTCAGAACGGCTCAATCAAAAATATGTTTTATCTCTGTTAACTGAATTTACAGATCAGAAATAAGTTTCACAGAATGCA
Source organism: Symphalangus syndactylus (assembly GCF_028878055.3). NCBI lineage: Eukaryota > Metazoa > Chordata > Mammalia > Primates > Hylobatidae > Symphalangus > Symphalangus syndactylus. The sequence continues at coordinate 152,305,268 of NC_072430.2, read as the reverse complement.
TCTGTGTAGTTTTTATTTGAAGATATTCTTTTTCCCAATGTAGGCCTCTTAGCGTTTAGCATGTCCAATTGCAGTTTCTACAGAAAGAGTGTTTCAGAACGGCTCAATCAAAAGTAAGGTTCAACTCTGTTAGTTGAATGCACAGAACAGAAAGAATTTTCACAGAATGCTACTGTGTAGTTTATATTTGAATATATTCCTTTTTCCACTATTACCCTCTTAGCGCTCCGAATGTCCACTTGCATTTTCTACAGAAAGACTGTTCAGAACTGCGCAATCAAAAGTATGGTTTAACTCTGTTAGCTTAATGAACATATCAGAAATAAGTTTCACACAATGCTTCTGTGTAGTTTTTATTTGAAGATATTATTTTTCCCAATAGAGGCCTCTTAGCGCTCAGAATGTCTAATTGCAGTTTCTACAGAAAGAGTGTTTCAGAACGGCTCAATCAAAAGTAAGGTTCAACTCTGTTAGTTGAATGCACAGAACAGAAAGAAGTTTCATACAATGCTTCTGTGTAGTTTATATTTGAACATATTCTTTTTTCCACTATTACCCACTTAGCGCTACGAATGTCCAGTTGCATTTTCTACAGACAGAGTGTTTCAAAACTGCTCAATCAAAAGTATGGTTTAACTCTGTCAGCTGAATGCTCAGATCAGAAAGAAGTTTCACAGAAAGCTTCTGTGTAGTTTACATTTGAATATATTCCTTTTTCCACTACTACTCTCTTAGCGCTCCAAATGTCCAGTTGCATTTTCTACAGAAAGAGTGTTCAGATCTGCTCAATCAAAAGTATGGTTTAACTCTGTTAGCTGAATGCACAGATCAGAAAGAAGTTTCACAGAATGGTTCTGTGTAGTTTATATTTGGAGACATTCCTTTTTCCACTATTACCCTCTTAGCGCTCCGAATCTCCACTTGCATTTTCTACAGAAAGAGTGTTTCAGAACGGCTCAATCAAAACTAAGGTTCAACTCTTTTAGTTGAACAAACAGAACAGAAAGACGTTTCACACAATTCTTCTGTGTAGTTTTTATTTGTAGACATTCCTTTTCCCAATATAGGCCTCTTAGCGCTCAGAATGTCCAATTGCAGTTTCTACAGAAAGAGTGTTTCAGAACGGCTCAATCAAAAGTAAGGTTCAACTCTGTTAGTTGAATGCACAGAACAGAAAGTAGTTTCATACAATGCTTCTGTGTAGTTTATATTTGAACATATTCTTTTTTCCACTATTACCCACTTAGCGCTACGAATGTCCAGTTGCATTTTCTACAGACAGAGTGTTTCAAAACTGCTCAATCAAAAGTATGGTTTAACTCTGTTAGCTGAATGCTCAGATCAGAAAGAAGTTTCACAGAATGCTTCTGTGTAGTTTATATTTGAATATATTCCTTTTTCCACTACTACGCTCTTAGCGCTCCAAATGTCCAGTTGCATTTTCAACAGAAAGAGTGTTCAGATCTGCTCAATCAAAAGTATGGTTTAACTCTGTTAACTGAATGCACAGATCAGAAAGAAGTTTCACCGAATGATTCTGTGTAGTTTATATTTGAAGACATTCCTTTTTCCACTATTACCCTCTTAGCGCTCCGAATCTCCACTTGCATTTTCTACAAAAAGAGTGTTTCATAACTGCTCAATCAAAAATATGTTTTATCTCTGTTAACTGAATTTACAGATCAGAAATAAGTTTCACAGAATGCATCTGTGTAGTTTTTATTTGAAGATATTTTTTTCCCAATGTAGGCCTCTTAGCGCTTAGCATGTCCAATTGCAGTTTCTACAGAAAGAGAGTTTCAGAACGGCTCAATCAAAAGTAAGGTTCAACTCTGTTAGTTGAATGCACAGAACGGAAAGAATTTTCACAGAATGCTACTGTGTATTTTATATTTGAATATATTCCTTTTTCCACTATTACCCTCTTAGCGCTCCGAATGTCCACTTGCATTTTCTACAGAAAGAGTGTTCAGAACTGCGCAATCAAAAGTATGGTTTAACTCTGTTAGCTTAATGAACATATCAGATATAAGTTTCACACAATGCTTCTGTGTAGTTTTTATTTGAAGATATTATTTTTCCCAATAGAGGCCTCTTAGCGCTCAGAATGTCCAATTGCAGTTTCTACAGAAAGAGTGTTTCACAACGGCTCAATCAAAAGTAAGGTTCAACTCTGTTAGTTGAATGCACAGAAGAGAAAGAAGTTTCATACAATGCTTCTGTGTAGTTTATATTTGAACATATTCTTTTTTCCACTATTACCCACTTAGCGCTACGAATGTCCAGTTGCATTTTCTACAGACAGAGTGTTTCAAAACTGCTCAATCAAAAGTATGGTTTAACTCTGTTAGCTGAATGCTCAGATCAGAAAGAAGTTTCACAGAATGCTTCTGTGTAGTTTATATTTGAATATATTCCTTTTTCCACTACTACTCTCTTAGCGCTCCAAATGTCCAGTTGCATTTTCTACAGAAAGAGTGTTCAGATCTGCTCAATCAAAAGTATGGTTTAACTCTGTCAGCTGAATGCTCTGATCAGAAAGAAGTTTCACAGAATGCTTCTGTGTAGTTTATATTTGAATATATTCCTTTTTCCACTACTACTCTCTTAGCGCTCCAAATGTCCAGTTGCATTTTCTACAGAAAGAGTGTTCAGATCTGCTCAATCAAAATTATGGTTTAACTCTGTTAGCTGAATGCACAGATTGGAAAGAAGTTTCACAGAATGATTCTGTGTAGTTTATATTTGTAGACATTCCTTTTTCCACTATTACCCTCTTAGCGCTCCGAATCTCCACTTGCATTTTCTACAGAAAGAGTGTTTCAGAACGGCTCAATCAAAAATATGTTTTATCTCTGTTAACTGAATTTACAGATCAGAAATAAGTTTCACAGAATGCATCTGTGTAGTTTTTATTTGAAGATATTCTTTTTTCCAATGTAGGCCTCTTAGCGCTTAGCATGTCCAATTGCAGTTTCTACAGAAAGAGTGTTTCAGAACGGCTCAATCAAAAGTAAGGTTCAACTCTGTTAGTTGAATGCACAGAACAGAAAGAATTTTCACAGAATGCTACTGTGTAGTTTATATTTGAATATATTCCTTTTTCCATTGTTACCCTCTTAGCGCTCCGAATGTCCACTTGCATTTTCTACAGAAAGACTGTTCAGAACTGCGCAATCAAAAGTATGGTTTAACTCTGTTAGCTTAATGAACATATCAGAAATATGTTTCACACAATGCTTCTGTGTAGTTTTTATTTGAAGATATTATTTTTCCCAATAGAGGCCTCTTAGCGCTCAGAATGTCCAATTGCAGTTTCTACAGAAAGAGTGTTTCAGAAAGGCTCAATCAAAAGTAAGGTTCAACTCTGTTAGTTGAATGCACAGAACAGAAAGAAGTTTCATACAATGCTTCTGTGTAGTTTATATTTGAACATATTCTTTTTTCCACTATTACCCACTTAGCGCTACGAATTTCCAGTTGCATTTTCTACAGACAGAGTGTATCAAAACTGCTCAATCAAAGTATGGTTTAACTCTGTTAGCTGAATGCTCAGATCAGAAAGAAGTTTCACAGAATGCTTCTGTGTAGTTTATATTTGAATATATTCCTTTTTCCACTACTACTCTCTTAGCGCTCCAAATGTCCAGTTGCATTTTCTACAGAAAGAGTGCTCAGATCTGCTCAATCAAAAGTATGGTTTAACTCTGTTAGCTGAATGCACAGATAAGAAAGAAGTTTCACAGAATGATTCTGCGTAGTTTATATTTGGAGACATTCCTTTTTCCACTATTACCCTCTTAGCGCTCCGAATCTCCACTTGCATTTTCTACAGAAAGAGTGTTTCAGAACGGCTCAATCAAAACTAAGGTTCAACTCTTTTAGTTGAACAAACAGAACAGAAAGAAGTTTCACACAATTCTTCTGTGTAGTTTTTATTTGTAGACATTCTTTTTCCCAATATAGGCCTCTTAGCGCTCAGAATGTCCAATTGCAGTTTCTACAGAAAGAGTGTTTCAGAACGGCTCAATCAAAAGTAAGGTTCAACTCTGTTAGTTGAATGCACAGAACAGAAAGAAGTTTCATACAATGCTTCTGTGTAGTTTATATTTGAACATATTCTTTTTTCCACTATTACCCACTTAGCGCTACGAATGTCCAGTTGCATTTTCTACAGACAGAGTGTTTCAAAACTGCTCAATCAAAAGTATGGTTTAACTCTGTCAGCTGAATGCTCAGATCAGAAAGAAGTTTCACAGAATGCTTCTGTGTAGTTTATATTTGAATATATTCCATTTTCCACTACTACGCTCTTAGCGCTCCAAATGTCCAGTTGCATTTTCTACAGAAAGAGTGTTCAGATCTGCTCAATCAAAAGTATGGTTTAACTCTGTTAGCTGAATGCACAGATCAGAAAGAAGTTTCACCGAATGATTCTGTGTAGTTTATATTTGAAGACATTCCTTTTTCCACTATTACCCTCTTAGCGCTCCGAATCTCCACTTGCATTTTCTACAAAAAGAGTGTTTCATAACTGCTCAATCAAAAATATGTTTTATCTCTGTTAACTGAATTTACAGATCAGAAATAAGTTTCACAGAATGCATCTGTGTAGTTTTTATTTGAAGATATTGTTTTTCCCAATGTAGGCCTCTTAGCGCTTAGCATGTCCAATTGCAGTTTCTACAGAAAGAGTGTTTCAGAACGGCTCAATCAAAAGTAAGGTTCAACTCTGTTAGTTGAATGCACAGAACAGAAAGAATTTTCACAGAATGCTACTGTGTAGTTTATATTTGAATATATTCCTTTTTCCACTGTTACCCTCTTAGCGCTCCGAATGTCCACTTCCATTTTCTACAGAAAGACTGTTCAGAACTGCGCAATCAAAAGTATGGTTTAACTCTGTTAGCTTAATGAACATATCAGAAATAAGTTTCACACAATGCTTCTGTGTAGTTTTTATTTGAAGATATTATTTTTCCCAATAGAGGCCTCTTAGCGCTCAGAATGTCCAATTGCAGTTTCTACAGAAAGAGTGTTTCAGAAAGGCTCAATCAAAAGTAAGGTTCAACTCTGTTAGTTGAATGCACAGAACAGAAAGAAGTTTCATACAATGCTTCTGTGTAGTTTATACTTGAACATATTTTTTTTCCACTATTACCCACTTAGCGCTACGAATTTCCAGTTGCATTTTCTACAGACAGAGTGTATCAAACCTGCTCAATCAAAAGTATGGTTTAACTCTGTTAGCTGAATGCTCAGATCAGAAAGAAGTTTCACAGAATGCTTCTGTGTAGTTTATATTTGAATATATTCCTTTTTCCACTACTACTCTCTTAGCGCTCCAAATGTCCAGTTGCATTTTCTACAGAAAGAGTGCTCAGATCTGCTCAATCAAAAGTATGGTTTAACTCTGTTAGCTGAATGCACAGATCAGAAAGAAGTTTCACAGAATGCTTCTGTGTAGTTTATATTTGGAGACATTCCTTTTTCCACTATTACCCTCTTAGCGCTCCGAATCTCCACTTGCATTTTCTACAGAAAGAGTGTTTCAGAACGGCTCAATCAAAACTAAGGTTCAACTCTTTTAGTTGAACAAACAGAACAGAAAGTAGTTTCACACAATTCTTCTGTGTAGTTTTTATTTGTAGACATTCTTTTTCCCAATATAGGCCTCTTAGCGCTCAGAATGTCTAATTGCAGTTTCTACAGAAAGAGTGTTTCAGAACGGCTCAATCAAAATTAAGGTTCAACTCTGTTAGTTGAATGCACAGAACAGTAAGAAGTTTCATACAATGCTTCTGTGTAGTTTATATTTGAACATATTCTTTTTTCCACTATTACCCACTTAGCGCTACGAATGTCCAGTTGCATTTTCTACAGACAGAGTGTTTCAAAACTGCTCAATCAAAAGTATGGTTTAACTCTGTCAGCTGAATGCTCAGATCAGAAAGAAGTTTCACAGAATGCTTCTGTGTAGTTTATATTTGAATATATTCCATTTTCCACTACTACGCTCTTAGCGCTCCAAATGTCCAGTTGCATTTTCTACAGAAAGAGTGTTCAGATCTGCTCAATCAAAAGTATGGTTTAACTCTGTTAGCTGAATGCACAGATCAGAAAGAAGTTTCACCGAATGATTCTGTGTAGTTTATATTTGAAGACATTCCTTTTTCCACTATTACCCTCTTAGCGCTCCGAATCTCCACTTGCATTTTCTACAAAAAGAGTGTTTCATAACTGCTCAATCAAAAATATGTTTTATCTCTGTTAACTGAATTTACAGATCAGAAATAAGTTTCAGAGAATGCATCTGTGTAGTTTTTATTTGAAGATATTTTTTTCCCAATGTAGGCCTCTTAGCGCTTAGCATGTCCAATTGCAGTTTCTACAGAAAGAGAGTTTCAGAACGGCTCAATCAAAAGTAAGGTTCAACTCTGTTAGTTGAATGCACAGAACGGAAAGAATTTTCACAGAATGCTACTGTGTAGTTTATATTTGAATATATTCCTTTTTCCACTATTACCCTCTTAGCGCTCCGAATGTCCACTTGCATTTTCTACAGAAAGAGTGTTCAGAACTGCGCAATCAAAAGTATGGTTTAACTCTGTTAGCTTAATGAACATATCAGATATAAGTTTCACACAATGCTTCTGTGTAGTTTTTATTTGATGATATTATTTTTCCCAGTAGAGGCCTCTTAGCGCTCAGAATGTCCAATTGCAGTTTCTACAGAAAGAGTGTTTCAGAAAGGCTCAATCAAAAGTAAGGTTCAACTCTGTTAGTTGAATGCACAGAACAGAAAGAAGTTTCATACAATGCTTCTGTGTAGTTTATATTTGAACATATTCTTTTTTCCACTATTACCCACTTAGCGCTACGAATGTCCAGTTGCATTTTCTACAGACAGAGTGTTTCAAAACTGCTCAATCAAAACTATGGTTTAACTCTGTTAGCTGAATGCTCAGATCAGAAAGAAGTTTCACAGAATGCTTCTGTGTAATTTATATTTGAATATATTCCTTTTTCCACTACTACTCTCTTAGCGCTCCAAATGTCCAGTTGCATTTTCTACAGAAAGAGTGTTCAGATCTGCTCAATCAAAATTATGGTTTAACTCTGTTAGCTGAATGCACAGATCGGAAAGAAGTTTCACAGAATGATTCTGTGTAGTTTATATTTGTAGACATTCCCTTTTCCACTATTACCCTCTTAGCGCTCCGAATCTCCACTTGCATTTTCTACAGAAAGAGTGTTTCAGAACGGCTCAATCAAAAATATGTTTTATCTCTGTTAACTGAATTTACAGATCAGAAATAAGTTTCACAGAATGCATCTGTCTAGTTTTTATTTGAAGATATTCTTTTTCCCAATGTAGGCCTCTTAGCGCTTAGCATGTCCAATTGCAGTTTCTACAGAAAGAGTGTTTCAGAACGGCTCAATCAAAAGTAAGGTTCAACTCTGTTAGTTGAATGCACAGAACAGAAAGAATTTTCACAGAATGCTACTGTGTAGTTTATATTTGAATATATTCCTTTTTCCACTATTACCCTCTTAGCGCTCCGAATGTCCACTTGCATTTTCTACAGAAAGACTGTTCAGAACTGCGCAATCAAAAGTATGGTTTAACTCTGTTAGCTTAATGAACATATCAGAAATAAGTTTCACACAATGCTTCTGTGTAGTTTTTATTTGAAGATATTATTTTTCCCAATAGAGGCCTCTTAGCGCTCAGAATGTCCAATTGCAGTTTCTACAGAAAGAGTGTTTCAGAAAGGCTCAATCAAAAGTAAGGTTCAACTCTGTTAGTTGAATGCACAGAACAGAAAGAAGTTTCATACAATGCTTCTGTGTAGTTTATATTTGAACATATTTTTTTTCCACTATTACCCACTTAGCGCTACGAATTTCCAGTTGCATTTTCTACAGACAGAGTGTATCAAACCTGCTCAATCAAAAGTATGGTTTAACTCTATTAGCTGAATGCTCAGATCAGAAAGAAGTTTCACAGAATGCTTCTGTGTAGTTTATATTTGAATATATTCCTTTTTCCACTACTACTCTCTTAGCGCTCCAAATGTCCAGTTGCATTTTCTACAGAAAGAGTGCTCAGATCTGCTCAATCAAAAGTATGGTTTAACTCTGTTAGCTGAATGCACAGATCAGAAAGAAGTTTCACAGAATGATTCTGTGTAGTTTATATTTGGAGACATTCCTTTTTCCACTATTAACCTCTTAGCGCTCCGAATCTCCACTTGCATTTTCTACAGAAAGAGTGTTTCAGAACGGCTCAATCAAAACTAAGGTTCAACTCTTTTAGTTGAACAAACAGAACAGAAAGTAGTTTCACACAATTCTTCTGTGTAGTTTTTATTTGTAGACATTCTTTTTCCCAATATAGGCCTCTTAGCGCTCAGAATGTCTAATTGCAGTTTCTACAGAAAGAGTGTTTCAGAACGGCTCAATCAAAATTAAGGTTCAACTCTGTTAGTTGAATGCACAGAACAGAAAGACGTTTCATACAATGCTTCTGTGTAGTTTATATTTGAACATATTCTTTTTTCCACTATTACCCACTTAGCGCTACGAATGTCCAGTTGCATTTTCTACAGACAGAGTGTTTCAAAACTGCTCAATCAAAAGTATGGTTTAACTCTGTCAGCTGAATGCTCAGATCAGAAAGAAGTTTCACAGAATGCTTCTGTGTAGTTTATATTTGAATATATTCCATTTTCCACTACTACGCTCTTAGCGCTCCAAATGTCCAGTTGCATTTTCTACAGAAAGAGTGTTCAGATCTGCTCAATCAAAAGTATGGTTTAACTCTGTTAGCTGAATGCACAGATCAGAAATAAGTTTCACCGAATGATTCTGTGTAGTTTATATTTGAAGACATTCCTTTTTCCACTATTACCCTCTTAGCGCTCCGAATCTCCACTTGCATTTTCTACAAAAAGAGTGTTTCATAACTGCTCAATCAAAAATATGTTTTATCTCTGTTAACTGAATTTACAGATCAGAAATAAGTTTCACAGAATGCATCTGTGTAGTTTTTATTTGAAGATATTTTTTTCCCAATGTAGGCCTCTTAGCGCTTAGCATGTCCAATTGCAGTTTCTACAGAAAGAGAGTTTCAGAACGGCTCAATCAAAAGTAAGGTTCAACTCTGTTAGTTGAATGCACAGAACGGAAAGAATTTTCACAGAATGCTACTGTGTAGTTTATATTTGAATATATTCCTTTTTCCACTATTACCCTCTTAGCGCTCCGAATGTCCACTTGCATTTTCTACAGAAAGAGTGTTCAGAACTGCGCAATCAAAAGTATGGTTTAACTCTGTTAGCTTAATGAACATATCAGATATAAGTTTCACACAATGCTTCTGTGTAGTTTTTATTTGATGATATTATTTTTCCCAGTAGAGGCCTCTTAGCGCTCAGAATGTCCAATTGCAGTTTCTACAGAAAGAGTGTTTCAGAAAGGCTCAATCAAAAGTAAGGTTCAACTCTGTTAGTTGAATGCACAGAACAGAAAGAAGTTTCATACAATGCTTCTGTGTAGTTTATATTTGAACATATTCTTTTTTCCACTATTACCCACTTAGCGCTACGAATGTCCAGTTGCATTTTCTACAGACAGAGTGTTTCAAAACTGCTCAATCAAAAGTATGGTTTAACTCTGTTAGCTGAATGCTCAGATCAGAAAGAAGTTTCACAGAATGCTTCTGTGTAGTTTATATTTGAATATATTCCTTTTTCCACTACTACTCTCTTAGCGCTCCAAATGTCCAGTTGCATTTTCTACAGAAAGAGTGTTCAGATCTGCTCAATCAAAATTATGGTTTAACTCTGTTAGCTGAATGCACAGATCGGAAAGAAGTTTCACAGAATGATTCTGTGTAGTTTATATTTGTAGACATTCCTTTTTCCACTATTACCCTCTTAGCGCTCCGAATCTCCACTTGCATTTTCTACAGAAAGAGTGTTTCAGAACGGCTCAATCAAAAATATGTTTTATCTCTGTTAACTGAATTTACAGATCAGAAATAAATTTCACAGAATGCATCTGTGTAGTTTTTATTTGAAGATATTCTTTTTCCCAATGTAGGCCTCTAAGCGCTTAGCATGTCCAATTGCAGTTTCTACAGAAAGAGTGTTTCAGAACGGCTCAATCAAAAGTAAGGTTCAACTCTGTTAGTTGAATGCACAGAACAGAAAGAATTTTCACAGAATGCTACTGTGTAGTTTATATTTGAATATATTCCTTTTTCCACTATTACCCTCTTAGCGCTCCGAATGTCCACTTGCATTTTCTACAGAAAGACTGTTCAGAACTGCGCAATCAAAAGTATGGTTTAACTCTGTTAGCTTAATGAACATATCAGATATAAGTTTCACACAATGCTTCTGTGTAGTTTTTATTTGAAGATATTATTTTCCCAATAGAGGCCTCTTAGCGCTCAGAATGTCCAATTGCAGTTTCTACAGAAAGAGTGTTTCGGAAAGGCTCAATCAAAAGTAAGGTTCAACTCTGTTAGTTGAATGCACAGAACAGAAAGAAGTTTCATACAATGCTTCTGTGTAGTTTATATTTGAACATATTCTTTTTTCCACTATTACCCACTTAGCGCTACGAATGTCCAGTTGCATTTTCTACAGACAGAGTGTTTCAAAACTGCTCAATCAAAACTATGGTTTAACTCTGTTAGCTGAATGCTCAGATCAGAAAGAAGTTTCACAGAATGCTTCTGTGTAATTTATATTTGAATATATTCCTTTTTCCACTACTACTCTCTTAGCGCTCCAAATGTCCAGTTGCATTTTCTACAGAAAGAGTGTTCAGATCTGCTCAATCAAAATTATGGTTTAACTCTGTTAGCTGAATGCACAGATCGGAAAGAAGTTTCACAGAATGATTCTGTGTAGTTTATATTTGTAGACATTCCCTTTTCCACTATTACCCTCTTAGCGCTCCGAATCTCCACTTGCATTTTCTACAGAAAGAGTGTTTCAGAACGGCTCAATCAAAAATATGTTTTATCTCTGTTAACTGAATTTACAGATCAGAAATAAGTTTCACAGAATGCATCTGTCTAGTTTTTATTTGAAGATATTCTTTTTCCCAATGTAGGCCTCTTAGCGCTTAGCATGTCCAATTGCAGTTTCTACAGAAAGAGTGTTTCAGAACGGCTCAATCAAAAGTAAGGTTCAACTCTGTTAGTTGAATGCACAGAACAGAAAGAATTTTCACAGAATGCTACTGTGTAGTTTATATTTGAATATATTCCTTTTTCCACTATTACCCTCTTAGCGCTCCGAATGTCCACTTGCATTTTCTACAGAAAGACTGTTCAGAACTGCGCAATCAAAAGTATGGTTTAACTCTGTTAGCTTAATGAACATATCAGAAATAAGTTTCACACAATGCTTCTGTGTAGTTTTTATTTGAAGATATTTTTTTTCCCAATAGAGGCCTCTTAGCGCTCAGAATGTCCAATTGCAGTTTCTACAGAAAGAGTGTTTCAGAAAGGCTCAATCAAAAGTAAGGTTCAACTCTGTTAGTTGAATGCACAGAACAGAAAGAAGTTTCATACAATGCTTCTGTGTAGTTTATATTTGAACATATTTTTTTTCCACTATTACCCACTTAGCGCTACGAATTTCCAGTTGCATTTTCTACAGACAGAGTGTATCAAACCTGCTCAATCAAAAGTATGGTTTAACTCTGTTAGCTGAATGCTCAGATCAGAAAGAAGTTTCACAGAATGCTTCTGTGTAGTTTATATTTGAATATATTCCTTTTTCCACTACTACTCTCTTAGCGCTCCAAATGTCCAGTTGCATTTTCTACAGAAAGAGTGCTCAGATCTGCTCAATCAAAAGTATGGTTTAACTCTGTTAGCTGAATGCACAGATCAGAAAGAAGTTTCACCGAATGATTCTGTGTAGTTTATATTTGGAGACATTCCTTTTTCCACTATTACCCTCTTAGCGCTCCGAATCTCCACTTGCATTTTCTACAGAAAGAGTGTTTCAGAACGGCTCAATCAAAACTAAGGTTCAACTCTTTTAGTTGAACAAACAGAACAGAAAGTAGTTTCACACAATTCTTCTGTGTAGTTTTTATTTGTAGACATTCTTTTTCCCAATATAGGCCTCTTAGCGCTCAGAATGTCTAATTGCAGTTTCTACAGAAAGAGTGTTTCAGAACGGCTCAATCAAAATTAAGGTTCAACTCTGTTAGTTGAATGCACAGAACAGAAAGAAGTTTCATACAATGCTTCTGTGTAGTTTATATTTGAACATATTCTTTTTTCCACTATTACCCACTTAGCGCTACGAATGTCCAGTTGCATTTTCTACAGACAGAGTGTTTCAAAACTGCTCAATCAAAAGTATGGTTAAACTCTGTCAGCTGAATGCTCAGATCAGAAAGAAGTTTCACAGAATGCTTCTGTGTAGTTTATATTTGAATATATTCCATTTTCCACTACTACGCTCTTAGCGCTCCAAATGTCCAGTTGCATTTTCTACAGAAAGAGTGTTCAGATCTGCTCAATCAAAAGTATGGTTTAACTCTGTTAGCTGAATGCACAGATCAGAAATAAGTTTCACCGAATGATTCTGTGTAATTTATATTTGAAGACATTCCTTTTTCCACTATTACCCTCTTAGCGCTCCGAATCTCCACTTGCATTTTCTACAAAAAGAGTGTTTCATAACTGCTCAATCAAAAATATGTTTTATCTCTGTTAACTGAATTTACAGATCAGAAATAAGTTTCACAGAATGCATCTGTGTAGTTTTTATTTGAAGATATTTTTTTCCCAATGTAGGCCTCTTAGCGCTTAGCATGTCCAATTGCAGTTTCTACAGAAAGAGAGTTTCAGAACGGCTCAATCAAAAGTAAGGTTCAACTCTGTTAGTTGAATGCACAGAACGGAAAGAATTTTCACAGAATGCTACTGTGTAGTTTATATTTGAATATATTCCTTTTTCCACTATTACCCTCTTAGCGCTCCGAATGTCCACTTGCATTTTCTACAGAAAGAGTGTTCAGAACTGCGCAATCAAAAGTATGGTTTAACTCTGTTAGCTTAATGAACATATCAGATATAAGTTTCACACAATGCTTCTGTGTAGTTTTTATTTGATGATATTATTTTTCCCAGTAGAGGCCTCTTAGCGCTCAGAATGTCCAATTGCAGTTTCTACAGAAAGAGTGTTTCAGAAAGGCTCAATCAAAAGTAAGGTTCAACTCTGTTAGTTGAATGCACAGAACAGAAAGAAGTTTCATACAATGCTTCTGTGTAGTTTATATTTGAACATATTCTTTTTTCCACTATTACCCACTTAGCGCTACGAATGTCCAGTTGCATTTTCTACAGACAGAGTGTTTCAAAACTGCTCAATCAAAAGTATGGTTTAACTCTGTTAGCTGAATGCTCAGATCAGAAAGAAGTTTCACAGAATGCTTCTGTGTAGTTTATATTTGAATATATTCCTTTTTCCACTACTACTCTCTTAGCGCTCCAAATGTCCAGTTGCATTTTCTACAGAAAGAGTGTTCAGATCTGCTCAATCAAAATTATGGTTTAACTCTGTTAGCTGAATGCACAGATCGGAAAGAAGTTTCACAGAATGATTCTGTGTAGTTTATATTTGTAGACATTCCTTTTTCCACTATTAACCTCTTAGCGCTCCGAATCTCCACTTGCATTTTCTACAGAAAGAGTGTTTCAGAACGGCTCAATCAAAAATATGTTTTATCTCTGTTAACTGAATTTACAGATCAGAAATAAATTTCACAGAATGCATCTGTGTAGTTTTTATTTGAAGATATTCTTTTTCCCAATGTAGGCCTCTTAGCGCTTAGCATGTCCAATTGCAGTTTCTACAGAAAGAGTGTTTCAGAACGGCTCAATCAAAAGTAAGGTTCAACTCTGTTAGTTGAATGCACAGAACAGAAAGAATTTTCACAGAATGCTACTGTGTAGTTTATATTTGAATATATTCCTTTTTCCACTATTACCCTCTTAGCGCTCCGAATGTCCACTTGCATTTTCTACAGAAAGACTGTTCAGAACTGCGCAATCAAAAGTATGGTTTAACTCTGTTAGCTTAATGAACATATCAGAAATAAGTTTCACACAATGCTTCTGTGTAGTTTTTATTTGAAGATATTATTTTTCCCAATAGAGGCCTCTTAGCGCTCAGAATGTCCAATTGCAGTTTCTACAGAAAGAGTGTTTCAGAAAGGCTCAATCAAAAGTAAGGTTCAACTCTGTTAGTTGAATGCACAGAACAGAAAGAAGTTTCATACAATGCTTCTGTGTAGTTTATATTTGAACATATTCTTTTTTCCACTATTACCCACTTAGCGCTACGAATGTCCAGTTGCATTTTCTACAGACAGAGTGTTTCAAAACTGCTCAATCAAAAGTATGGTTTAACTCTGTCAGCTGAATGCTCTGATCAGAAAGAAGTTTCACAGAATGCTTCTGTGTAGTTTATATTTGAATATATTCCTTTTTCCACTACTACTCTCTTAGCGCTCCAAATGTCCAGTTGCATTTTCTACAGAAAGAGTGTTCAGATCTGCTCAATCAAAATTATGGTTTAACTCTGTTAGCTGAATGCACAGATCGGAAAGAAGTTTCACAGAATGATTCTGTGTAGTTTATATTTGTAGACATTCCATTTTCCACTATTACCCTCTTAGCGCTCCGAATCTCCACTTGCATTTTCTACAGAAAGAGTGTTTCAGAACGGCTCAATCAAAAATATGTTTTATCTCTGTTAACTGAATTTACAGATCAGAAATAAGTTTCACAGAATGCATCTGTGTAGTTTTTATTTGAAGATATTCTTTTTCCCAATGTAGGCCTCTTAGCGTTTAGCATGTCCAATTGCAGTTTCTACAGAAAGAGTGTTTCAGAACGGCTCAATCAAAAGTAAGGTTCAACTCTGTTAGTTGAATGCACAGAACAGAAAGAATTTTCACAGAATGCTACTGTGTAGTTTATATTTGAATATATTCCTTTTTCCACTATTACCCTCTTAGCGCTCCGAATGTCCACTTGCATTTTCTACAGAAAGAGTGTTCAGAACTGCGCAATCAAAAGTATGGTTTAACTCTGTTAGCTTAATGAACATATCAGATATAAGTTTCACACAATGCTTCTGTGTAGTTTTTATTTGATGATATTATTTTTCCCAGTAGAGGCCTCTTAGCGCTCAGAATGTCCAATTGCAGTTTCTACAGAAAGAGTGTTTCAGAAAGGCTCAATCAAAAGTAAGGTTCAACTCTGTTAGTTGAATGCACAGAACAGAAAGAAGTTTCATACAATGCTTCTGTGTAGTTTATATTTGAACATATTCTTTTTTCCACTATTACCCACTTAGCGCTACGAATGTCCAGTTGCATTTTCTACAGACAGAGTGTTTCAAAACTGCTCAATCAAAAGTATGGTTTAACTCTGTTAGCTGAATGCTCAGATCAGAAAGAAGTTTCACAGAATGCTTCTGTTTAGTTTATATTTGAATATATTCCTTTCTCCACTACTACTCTATTAGCGCTCCAAATGTCCAGTTGCATTTTCTACAGAAAGAGTGTTCAGATCTGCTCAATCAAAATTATGGTTTAACTCTGTTAGCTGAATGCACAGATCGGAAAGAAGTTTCACAGAATGATTCTGTGTAGTTTATATTTGTAGACATTCCTTTTTCCACTATTACCCTCTTAGCGCTCCGAATCTCCACTTGCATTTTCTACAGAAAGAGTGTTTCAGAACGGCTCAATCAAAAATATGTTTTATCTCTGTTAACTGAATTTACAGATCAGAAATAAATTTCACAGAATGCATCTGTGTAGTTTTTATTTGAAGATATTCTTTTTCCCAATGTAGGCCTCTTAGCGCTTAGCATGTCCAATTGCAGTTTCTACAGAAAGAGTGTTTCAGAACGGATCAATCAAAAGTAAGGTTCAACTCTGTTAGTTGAATGCACAGAACAGAAAGAATTTTCACAGAATGCTACTGTGTAGTTTATATTTGAATATATTCCTTTTTCCACTATTACCCTCTTAGCGCTCCGAATGTCCACTTGCATTTTCTACAGAAAGACTGTTCAGAACTGCGCAATCAAAAGTATGGTTTAACTCTGTTAGCTTAATGAACATATCAGAAATAAGTTTCACACAATGCTTCTGTGTAGTTTTTATTTGAAGATATTATTTTTCCCAATAGAGGCCTCTTAGCGCTCAGAATGTCCAATTGCAGTTTCTACAAAAAGAGTGTTTCAGAAAGGCTCAATCAAAAGTAAGGTTCAACTCTGTTAGTTGAATGCACAGAACAGAAAGAAGTTTCATACAATGCTTCTGTGTAGTTTATATTTGAACATATTCTTTTTTCCACTATTACCCACTTAGCGCTACGAATGTCCAGTTGCATTTTCTACAGACAGAGTGTTTCAAAACTGCTCAATCAAAAGTATGGTTTAACTCTGTCAGCTGAATGCTCTGATCAGAAAGAAGTTTCACAGAATGCTTCTGTGTAGTTTATATTTGAATATATTCCTTTTTCCACTACTACTCTCTTAGCGCTCCAAATGTCCAGTTGCATTTTCTACAGAAAGAGTGTTCAGATCTGCTCAATCAAAATTATGGTTTAACTCTGTTAGCTGAATGCACAGATCGGAAAGAAGTTTCACAGAATGATTCTGTGTAGTTTATATTTGTAGACATTCCTTTTTCCACTATTACCCTCTTAGCGCTCCGAATCTCCACTTGCATTTTCTACAGAAAGAGTGTTTCAGAACGGCTCAATCAAAAATATGTTTTATCTCTGTTAACTGAATTTACAGATCAGAAATAAATTTCACAGAATGCATCTGTGTAGTTTTTATTTGAAGATATTCTTTTTCCCAATGTAGGCCTCTTAGCGCTTAGCATGTCCAATTGCAGTTTCTACAGAAAGAGTGTTTCAGAACGGCTCAATCAAAAGTAAGGTTCAACTCTGTTAGTTGAATGCACAGAACAGAAAGAATTTTCACAGAATGCTACTGTGTAGTTTATATTTGAATATATTCCTTTTTCCACTATTACCCTCTTAGCGCTCCGAATGTCCACTTACATTTTCTACAGAAAGACTGTTCAGAACTGCGCAATCAAAAGTATGGTTTAACTCTGTTAGCTTAATGAACATATCAGAAATAAGTTTCACACAATGCTTCTGTGTAGTTTTTATTTGAAGATATTATTTTTCCCAATAGAGGCCTCTTAGCGCTCAGAATGTCCAATTGCAGTTTCTACAGAAAGAGTGTTTCAGAAAGGCTCAATCAAAAGTAAGGTTCAACTCTGTTAGTTGAATGCACAGAACAGAAAGAAGTTTCATACAATGCTTCTGTGTAGTTTATATTTGAACATTTTTTTTTCCACTATTACCCACTTAGCGCTACGAATTTCCAGTTGCATTTTCTACAGACAGAGTGTATCAAACCTGCTCAATCAAAAGTATGGTTTAACTCTGTTAGCTGAATGCTCAGATCAGAAAGAAGTTTCACAGAATGCTTCTGTGTAGTTTATATTTGAATATATTCCTTTTTCCACTACTACTCTCTTAGCGCTCCAAATGTCCAGTTGCATTTTCTACAGAAAGAGTGCTCAGATCTGCTCAATCAAAAGTATGGTTTAACTCTGTTAGCTGAATGCACAGATCAGAAAGAAGTTTCACAGAATGATTCTGTGTAGTTTATATTTGGAGACATTCCTTTTTCCACTATTACCCTCTTAGCGCTCCGAATCTCCACTTGCATTTTCTACAGAAAGAGTGTTTCAGAACGGCTCAATCAAAACTAAGGTTCAACTCTTTTAGTTGAACAAACAGAACAGAAAGTAGTTTCACACAATTCTTCTGTGTAGTTTTTATTTGTAGACATTCTTTTTCCCAATATAGGCCTCTTAGCGCTCAGAATGTCTAATTGCAGTTTCTACAGAAAGAGTGTTTCAGAACGGCTCAATCAAAATTAAGGTTCAACTCTGTTAGTTGAATGCACAGAACAGAAAGAAGTTTCATACAATGCTTCTGTGTAGTTTATATTTGAACATATTCTTTTTTCCACTATTACCCACTTAGCGCTACGAATGTCCAGTTGCATTTTCTACAGACAGAGTGTTTCAAAACTGCTCAATCAAAAGTATGGTTTAACTCTGTCAGCTGAATGCTCAGATCAGAAAGAAGTTTCACAGAATGCTTCTGTGTAGTTTATATTTGAATATATTCCATTTTCCACTACTACGCTCTTAGCGCTCCAAATGTCCAGTTGCATTTTCTACAGAAAGAGTGTTCAGATCTGCTCAATCAAAAGTATGGTTTAACTCTGTTAGCTGAATGCACAGATCAGAAATAAGTTTCACCGAATGATTCTGTGTAGTTTATATTTGAAGACATTCCTTTTTCCACTATTACCCTCTTAGCGCTCCGAATCTCCACTTGCATTTTCTACAAAAAGAGTGTTTCATAACTGCTCAATCAAAAATATGTTTTATCTCTGTTAACTGAATTTACAGATCAGAAATAAGTTTCACAGAATGCATCTGTGTAGTTTTTATTTGAAGATATTTTTTTCCCAATGTAGGCCTCTTAGCGCTTAGCATGTCCAATTGCAGTTTCTACAGAAAGAGAGTTTCAGAACGGCTCAATCAAAAGTAAGGTTCAACTCTGTTAGTTGAATGCACAGAACGGAAAGAATTTTCACAGAATGCTACTGTGTAGTTTATATTTGAATATATTCCTTTTTCCACTATTACCCTCTTAGCGCTCCGAATGTCCACTTGCATTTTCTACAGAAAGAGTGTTCAGAACTGCGCAATCAAAAGTATGGTTTAACTCTGTTAGCTTAATGAACATATCAGATATAAGTTTCACACAATGCTTCTGTGTAGTTTTTATTTGATGATATTATTTTTCCCAGTAGAGGCCTCTTAGCGCTCAGAATGTCCAATTGCAGTTTCTACAGAAAGAGTGTTTCAGAAAGGCTCAATCAAAAGTAAGGTTCAACTCTGTTAGTTGAATGCACAGAACAGAAAGAAGTTTCATACAATGCTTCTGTGTAGTTTATATTTGAACATATTCTTTTTTCCACTATTACCCACTTAGCGCTACGAATGTCCAGTTGCATTTTCTACAGACAGAGTGTTTCAAAACTGCTCAATCAAAAGTATGGTTTAACTCTGTTAGCTGAATGCTCAGATCAGAAAGAAGTTTCACAGAATGCTTCTGTTTAGTTTATATTTGAATATATTCCTTTCTCCACTACTACTCTATTAGCGCTCCAAATGTCCAGTTGCATTTTCTACAGAAAGAGTGTTCAGATCTGCTCAATCAAAATTATGGTTTAACTCTGTTAGCTGAATGCACAGATCGGAAAGAAGTTTCACAGAATGATTCTGTGTAGTTTATATTTGTAGACATTCCTTTTTCCACTATTACCCTCTTAGCGCTCCGAATCTCCACTTGCATTTTCTACAGAAAGAGTGTTTCAGAACGGCTCAATCAAAAATATGTTTTATCTCTGTTAACTGAATTTACAGATCAGAAATAAATTTCACAGAATGCATCTGTGTAGTTTTTATTTGAAGATATTCTTTTTCCCAATGTAGGCCTCTTAGCGCTTAGCATGTCCAATTGCAGTTTCTACAGAAAGAGTGTTTCAGAACGGATCAATCAAAAGTAAGGTTCAACTCTGTTAGTTGAATGAACAGAACAGAAAGAATTTTCACAGAATGCTACTGTGTAGTTTATATTTGAATATATTCCTTTTTCCACTATTACCCTCTTAGCGCTCCGAATGTCCACTTGCATTTTCTACAGAAAGACTGTTCAGAACTGCGCAATCAAAAGTATGGTTTAACTCTGTTAGCTTAATGAACATATCAGAAATAAGTTTCACACAATGCTTCTGTGTAGTTTTTATTTGAAGATATTATTTTTCCCAATAGAGGCCTCTTAGAGCTCAGAATGTCCAATTGCAGTTTCTACAAATAGAGTGTTTCAGAAAGGCTCAATCAAAAGTAAGGTTCAACTCTGTTAGTTGAATGCACAGAACAGAAAGAAGTTTCATACAATGCTTCTGTGTAGTTTATATTTGAACATATTCTTTTTTCCACTATTACCCACTTAGCGCTACGAATGTCCAGTTGCATTTTCTACAGACAGAGTGTTTCAAAACTGCTCAATCAAAAGTATGGTTTAACTCTGTCAGCTGAATGCTCTGATCAGAAAGAAGTTTCACAGAATGCTTCTGTGTAGTTTATATTTGAATATATTCCTTTTTCCACTACTACTCTCTTAGCGCTCCAAATGTCCAGTTGCATTTTCTACAGAAAGAGTGTTCAGATCTGCTCAATCAAAATTATGGTTTAACTCTGTTAGCTGAATGCACAGATCGGAAAGAAGTTTCACAGAATGATTCTGTGTAGTTTATATTTGTAGACATTCCTTTTTCCACTATTACCCTCTTAGCGCTCCGAATCTCCACTTGCATTTTCTACAGAAAGAGTGTTTCAGAACGGCTCAATCAAAAATATGTTTTATCTCTGTTAACTGAATTTACAGATCAGAAATAAATTTCACAGAATGCATCTGTGTAGTTTTTATTTGAAGATATTCTTTTTCCCAATGTAGGCCTCTTAGCGCTTAGCATGTCCAATTGCAGTTTCTACAGAAAGAGTGTTTCAGAACGGCTCAATCAAAAGTAAGGTTCAACTCTGTTAGTTGAATGCACAGAACAGAAAGAATTTTCACAGAATGCTACTGTGTAGTTTATATTTGAATATATTCCTTTTTCCACTATTACCCTCTTAGCGCTCCGAATGTCCACTTACATTTTCTACAGAAAGACTGTTCAGAACTGCGCAATCAAAAGTATGGTTTAACTCTGTTAGCTTAATGAACATATCAGAAATAAGTTTCACACAATGCTTCTGTGTAGTTTTTATTTGAAGATATTATTTTTCCCAATAGAGGCCTCTTAGCGCTCAGAATGTCCAATTGCAGTTTCTACAGAAAGAGTGTTTCAGAAAGGCTCAATCAAAAGTAAGGTTCAACTCTGTTAGTTGAATGCACAGAACAGAAAGAAGTTTCATACAATGCTTCTGTGTAGTTTATATTTGAACATTTTTTTTTCCACTATTACCCACGTAGCGCTACGAATTTCCAGTTGCATTTTCTACAGACAGAGTGTATCAAACCTGCTCAATCAAAAGTATGGTTTAACTCTGTTAGCTGAATGCTCAGATCAGAAAGAAGTTTCACAGAATGCTTCTGTGTAGTTTATATTTGAATATATTCCTTTTTCCACTACTACTCTCTTAGCGCTCCAAATGTCCAGTTGCATTTTCTACAGAAAGAGTGCTCAGATCTGCTCAATCAAAAGTATGGTTTAACTCTGTTAGCTGAATGCACAGATCAGAAAGAAGTTTCACAGAATGATTCTGTGTAGTTTATATTTGGAGACATTCCTTTTTCCACTATTACCCTCTTAGCGCTCCGAATCTCCACTTGCATTTTCTACAGAAAGAGTGTTTCAGAACGGCTCAATCAAAACTAAGGTTCAACTCTTTTAGTTGAACAAACAGAACAGAAAGTAGTTTCACACAATTCTTCTGTGTAGTTTTTATTTGTAGACATTCTTTTTCCCAATATAGGCCTCTTAGCGCTCAGAATGTCTAATTGCAGTTTCTACAGAAAGAGTGTTTCAGAACGGCTCAATCAAAATTAAGGTTCAACTCTGTTAGTTGAATGCACAGAACAGAAAGAAGTTTCATACAATGCTTCTGTGTAGTTTATATTTGAACATATTCTTTTTTCCACTATTACCCACTTAGCGCTACGAATGTCCAGTTGCATTTTCTACAGACAGAGTGTTTCAAAACTGCTCAATCAAAAGTATGGTTTAACTCTGTCAGCTGAATGCTCAGATCAGAAAGAAGTTTCACAGAATGCTTCTGTGTAGTTTATATTTGAATATATTCCATTTTCCACTACTACGCTCTTAGCGCTCCAAATGTCCAGTTGCATTTTCTACAGAAAGAGTGTTCAGATCTGCTCAATCAAAAGTATGGTTTAACTCTGTTAGCTGAATGCACAGATCAGAAATAAGTTTCACCGAATGATTCTGTGTAGTTTATATTTGAAGACATTCCTTTTTCCACTATTACCCTCTTAGCGCTCCGAATCTCCACTTGCATTTTCTACAAAAAGAGTGTTTCATAACTGCTCAATCAAAAATATGTTTTATCTCTGTTAACTGAATTTACAGATCAGAAATAAGTTTCACAGAATGCATCTGTGTAGTTTTTATTTGAAGATATTCTTTTTCCCAATGTAGGCCTCTTAGCGCTTAGCATGTCCAATTGCAGTTTCTACAGAAAGAGTGTTTCAGAACGGCTCAATCAAAAGTAAGGTTCAACTCTGTTAGTTGAATGCACAGAACAGAAAGAAGTTTCATACAATGCTTCTGTGTAGTTTATATTTGAACATATTCTTTTTTCCACTATTACCCACTTAGCGCTACGAATGTCCAGTTGCATTTTCTACAGAGTGTTTCAAAACTGCTCAATCAAAAGTATGGTTTAACTCTGTCAGCTGAATGCTCAGATCAGAAAGAAGTTTCACAGAATGCTTCTGTGTAGTTTATATTTGAATATATTCCATTTTCCAGTACTACGCTCTTAGCGCTCCAAATGTCCAGTTGCATTTTCTACAGAAAGAGTGTTCAGATCTGCTCAATCAAAAGTATGGTTTAACTCTGTTAGCTGAATGCACAGATCAGAAAGAAGTTTCACGGAATGATTCTGTGTAGTTTATATTTGAAGACATTCCTTTTTCCACTATTACCCTCTTAGCGCTCCGAATCTCCACTTGCATTTTCTACAAAAAGAGTGTTTCATAACTGCTCAATCAAAAATATGTTTTATCTCTGTTAACTGAATTTACAGATCAGAAATAAGTTTCACAGAATGCATCTGTGTAGTTTTTATTTGAAGATATTTTTTTCCCAATGTAGGCCTCTTAGCGCTTAGCATGTCCAATTGCAGTTTCTACAGAAAGAGAGTTTCAGAACGGCTCAATCAAAAGTAAGGTTCAACTCTGTTAGTTGAATGCACAGAACGGAAAGAATTTTCACAGAATGCTACTGTGTAGTTTATATTTGAATATATTCCTTTTTCCACTATTACCCTCTTAGCGCTCCGAATGTCCACTTGCATTTTCTACAGAAAGAGTGTTCAGAACTGCGCAATCAAAAGTATGGTTTAACTCTGTTAGCTTAATGAACATATCAGATATAAGTTTCACACAATGCTTCTGTGTAGTTTTTATTTGAAGATATTATTTTCCCAATAGAGGCCTCTTAGCGCTCAGAATGTCCAATTGCAGTTTCTACAGAAAGAGTGTTTCAGAAAGGCTCAATCAAAAGTAAGGTTCAACTCTGTTAGTTGAATGCACAGAACAGAAAGAAGTTTCATACAATGCTTCTGTGTAGTTTATATATGAACATATTCTTTTTTCCACTATTACCCACTTAGCGCTACGAATGTCCAGTTGCATTTTCTACAGACAGAGTGTTTCAAAACTGCTCAATCAAAACAATGGTTTAACTCTGTTAGCTGAATGCTCAGATCAGAAAGAAGTTTCACAGAATGCTTCTGTGTAATTTATATTTGAATATATTCCTTTTTCCACTACTACTCTCTTAGCGCTCCAAATGTCCAGTTGCATTTTCTACAGAAAGAGTGTTCAGATCTGCTCAATCAAAATTATGGTTTAACTCTGTTAGCTGAATGCACAGATCGGAAAGAAGTTTCACAGAATGATTCTGTGTAGTTTATATTTGTAGACATTCCCTTTTCCACTATTACCCTCTTAGCGCTCCGAATCTCCACTTGCATTTTCTACAGAAAGAGTGTTTCAGAACGGCTCAATCAAAAATATGTTTTATCTCTGTTAACTGAATTTACAGATCAGAAATAAGTTTCACAGAATGCATCTGTCTAGTTTTTATTTGAAGATATTCTTTTTCCCAATGTAGGCCTCTTAGCGCTTAGCATGTCCAATTGCAGTTTCTACAGAAAGAGTGTTTCAGAACGGCTCAATCAAAAGTAAGGTTCAACTCTGTTAGTTGAATGCACAGAACAGAAAGAATTTTCACAGAATGCTACTGTGTAGTTTATATTTGAATATATTCCTTTTTCCACTATTACCCTCTTAGCGCTCCGAATGTCCACTTGCATTTTCTACAGAAAGACTGTTCAGAACTGCGCAATCAAAAGTATGGTTTAACTCTGTTAGCTTAATGAACATATCAGAAATAAGTTTCACACAATGCTTCTGTGTAGTTTTTATTTGAAGATATTATTTTTCCCAATAGAGGCCTCTTAGCGCTCAGAATGTCCAATTGCAGTTTCTACAGAAAGAGTGTTTCAGAAAGGCTCAATCAAAAGTAAGGTTCAACTCTGTTAGTTGAATGCACAGAACAGAAAGAAGTTTCATACAATGCTTCTGTGTAGTTTATATTTGAACATATTTTTTTTCCACTATTACCCACTTAGCGCTACGAATTTCCAGTTGCATTTTCTACAGACAGAGTGTATCAAACCTGCTCAATCAAAAGTATGGTTTAACTCTGTTAGCTGAATGCTCAGATCAGAAAGAAGTTTCACAGAATGCTTCTGTGTAGTTTATATTTGAATATATTCCTTTTTCCACTACTACTCTCTTAGCGCTCCAAATGTCCAGTTGCATTTTCTACAGAAAGAGTGCTCAGATCTGCTCAATCAAAAGTATGGTTTAACTCTGTTAGCTGAATGCACAGATCAGAAAGAAGTTTCACAGAATGATTCTGTGTAGTTTATATTTGGAGACATTCCTTTTTCCACTATTACCCTCTTAGCGCTCCGAATCTCCACTTGCATTTTCTACAGAAAGAGTGTTTCAGAACGGCTCAATCAAAACTAAGGTTCAACTCTTTTAGTTGAACAAACAGAACAGAAAGTATTTTCACACAATTCTTCTGTGTAGTTTTTATTTGTAGACATTCTTTTTCCCAATATAGGCCTCTTAGCGCTCAGAATGTCTAATTGCAGTTTCTACAGAAAGAGTGTTTCAGAACGGCTCAATCAAAATTAAGGTTCAACTCTGTTAGTTGAATGCACAGAACAGAAAGAAGTTTCATACAATGCTTCTGTGTAGTTTATATTTGAACATATTCTTTTTTCCACTATTACCCACTTAGCGCTACGAATGTCTAGTTGCATTTTCTACAGACAGAGTGTTTCAAAACTGCTCAATCAAAAGTATGGTTTAACTCTGTCAGCTGAATGCTCAGATCAGAAAGAAGTTTCACAGAATGCTTCTGTGTAGTTTATATTTGAATATATTCCATTTTCCACTACTACGCTCTTAGCGCTCCAAATGTCCAGTTGCATTTTCTACAGAAAGAGTGTTCAGATCTGCTCAATCAAAAGTATGGTTTAACTCTGTTAGCTGAATGCACAGATCAGAAATAAGTTTCACCGAATGATTCTGTGTAGTTTATATTTGAAGACATTCCTTTTTCCACTATTACCCTCTTAGCGCTCCGAATCTCCACTTCCATTTTCTACAAAAAGAGTGTTTCATAACTGCACAATCAAAAATATGTTTTATCTCTGTTAACTGAATTTACAGATCAGAAATAAGTTTCACAGAATGCATCTGTGTAGTTTTTATTTGAAGATATTTTTTTCCCAATGTAGGCCTCTTAGCGCTTAGCATGTCCAATTGCAGTTTCTACAGAAAGAGAGTTTCAGAACGGCTCAATCAAAAGTAAGGTTCAACTCTGTTAGTTGAATGCACAGAACGGAAAGAATTTTCACAGAATGCTACTGTGTAGTTTATATTTGAATATATTCCTTTTTCCACTATTACCCTCTTAGCGCTCCGAATGTCCACTTGCATTTTCTACAGAAAGAGTGTTCAGAACTGCGCAATCAAAAGTATGGTTTAACTCTGTTAGCTTAATGAACATATCAGATATAAGTTTCACACAATGCTTCTGTGTAGTTTTTATTTGATGATATTATTTTTCCCAGTAGAGGCCTCTTAGCGCTCAGAATGTCCAATTGCAGTTTCTACAGAAAGAGTGTTTCAGAAAGGCTCAATCAAAAGTAAGGTTCAACTCTGTTAGTTGAATGCACAGAACAGAAAGAAGTTTCATACAATGCTTCTGTGTAGTTTATATTTGAACATATTCTTTTTTCCACTATTACCCACTTAGCGCTACGAATGTCCAGTTGCATTTTCTACAGACAGAGTGTTTCAAAACTGCTCAATCAAAAGTATGGTTTAACTCTGTTAGCTGAATGCTCAGATCAGAATGAAGTTTCACAGAATGCTTCTGTGTAGTTTATATTTGAATATATTCCTTTTTCCACTACTACTCTCTTAGCGCTCCAAATGTCCAGTTGCATTTTCTACAGAAAGAGTGTTCAGATCTGCTCAATCAAAATTATGGTTTAACTCTGTTAGCTGAATGCACAGATCGGAAAGAAGTTTCACAGAATGATTCTGTGTAGTTTATATTTGTAGACATTCCTTTTTCCACTATTACCCTCTTTGCGCTCCGAATCTCCACTTGCATTTTCTACAGAAAGAGTGTTTCAGAACGGCTCAATCAAAAATATGTTTTATCTCTGTTAACTGAATTTACAGATCAGAAATAAATTTCACAGAATGCATCTGTGTAGTTTTTATTTGAAGATATTCTTTTTCCCAATGTAGGCCTCTTAGCGCTTAGCATGTCCAATTGCAGTTTCTACAGAAAGAGTGTTTCAGAACGGCTCAATCAAAAGTAAGGTTCAACTCTGTTAGTTGAATGCACAGAACAGAAAGAATTTTCACAGAATGCTACTGTGTAGTTTATATTTGAATATATTCCTTTTTCCACTATTACCCTCTTAGCGCTCCGAATGTCCACTTGCATTTTCTACAGAAAGACTGTTCAGAACTGCGCAATCAAAAGTATGGTTTAACTCTGTTAGCTTAATGAACATATCAGAAATAAGTTTCACACAATGCTTCTGTGTAGTTTTTATTTGAAGATATTATTTTTCCCAATAGAGGCCTCTTAGCGCTCAGAATGTCCAATTGCAGTTTCTACAGAAAGAGTGTTTCAGAAAGGCTCAATCAAAAGTAAGGTTCAACTCTGTTAGTTGAATGCACAGAACAGAAAGAAGTTTCATAAAATGCTTCTGTGTAGTTTATATTTGAACATATTCTTTTTTCCACTATTACCCACTTAGCGCTACGAATTTCCAGTTGCATTTTCTACAGACAGAGTGTATCAAAACTGCTCAATCAAAAGTATGGTTTAACTCTGTTAGCTGAATGCTCAGATCAGAAAGAAGTTTCACAGAATGCTTCTGTGTAGTTTATATTTGAATATATTCCTTTTTCCACTACTACTCTCTTAGCGATCCAAATGTCCAGTTGCATTTTCTACAGAAAGAGTGCTCAGATCTGCTCAATCAAAAGTATGGTTTAACTCTGTTAGCTGAATGCACAGATCAGAAAGAAGTTTCACAGAATGATTCTGTGTAGTTTATATTTGGAGACATTCCTTTTTCCACTATTACCCTCTTAGCGCTCCGAATCTCCACTTGAATTTTCTACAGAAAGAGTGTTTCAGAACGGCTCAATCAAAACTAAGGTTCAACTCTTTTAGTTGAACAAACAGAACAGAAAGAAGTTTCACACAATTCTTCTGTGTAGTTTTTATTTGTAGACATTCTTTTTCCCAATATAGGCCTCTTAGCGCTCAGAATGTCTAATTGCAGTTTCTACAGAAAGAGTGTTTCAGAACGGCTCAATCAAAAGTAAGGTTCAACTCTGTTAGTTGAATGCACAGAACAGAAAGAAGTTTCATACAATGCTTCTGTGTAGTTTATATTTGAACATATTCTTTTTTCCACTATTACCCACTTAGCGCTACGAATGTCCAGTTGCATTTTCTACAGAGTGTTTCAAAACTGCTCAATCAAAAGTATGGTTTAACTCTGTCAGCTGAATGCTCAGATCAGAAAGAAGTTTCACAGAATGCTTCTGTGTAGTTTATATTTGAATATATTCCATTTTCCAGTACTACGCTCTTAGCGCTCCAAATGTCCAGTTGCATTTTCTACAGAAAGAGTGTTCAGATCTGCTCAATCAAAAGTATGGTTTAACTCTGTTAGCTGAATGCACAGATCAGAAAGAAGTTTCACGGAATGATTCTGTGTAGTTTATATTTGAAGACATTCCTTTTTCCACTATTACCCTCTTAGCGCTCCGAATCTCCACTTGCATTTTCTACAAAAAGAGTGTTTCATAACTGCTCAATCAAAAATATGTTTTATCTCTGTTAACTGAATTTACAGATCAGAAATAAGTTTCACAGAATGCATCTGTGTAGTTTTTATTTGAAGATATTTTTTTCCCAATGTAGGCCTCTTAGCGCTTAGCATGTCCAATTGCAGTTTCTACAGAAAGAGAGTTTCAGAACGGCTCAATCAAAAGTAAGGTTCAACTCTGTTAGTTGAATGCACAGAACGGAAAGAATTTTCACAGAATGCTACTGTGTAGTTTATATTTGAATATATTCCTTTTTCCACTATTACCCTCTTAGCGCTCCGAATGTCCACTTGCATTTTCTACAGAAAGAGTGTTCAGAACTGCGCAATCAAAAGTATGGTTTAACTCTGTTAGCTTAATGAACATATCAGATATAAGTTTCACACAATGCTTCTGTGTAGTTTTTATTTGAAGATATTATTTTCCCAATAGAGGCCTCTTAGCGCTCAGAATGTCCAATTGCAGTTTCTACAGAAAGAGTGTTTCAGAAAGGCTCAATCAAAAGTAAGGTTCAACTCTGTTAGTTGAATGCACAGAACAGAAAGAAGTTTCATACAATGCTTCTGTGTAGTTTATATTTGAACATATTCTTTTTTCCACTATTACCCACTTAGCGCTACGAATGTCCAGTTGCATTTTCTACAGACAGAGTGTTTCAAAACTGCTCAATCAAAACTATGGTTTAACTGTGTTAGCTGAATGCTCAGATCAGAAAGAAGTTTCACAGAATGCTTCTGTGTAATTTATATTTGAATATATTCCTTTTTCCACTACTACTCTCTTAGCGCTCCAAATGTCCAGTTGCATTTTCTACAGAAAGAGTGTTCAGATCTGCTCAATCAAAATTATGGTTTAACTCTGTTAGCTGAATGCACAGATCGGAAAGAAGTTTCACAGAATGATTCTGTGTAGTTTATATTTGTAGACATTCCCTTTTCCACTATTACCCTCTTAGCGCTCCGAATCTCCACTTGCATTTTCTACAGAAAGAGTGTTTCAGAACGGCTCAATCAAAAATATGTTTTATCTCTGTTAACTGAATTTACAGATCAGAAATAAGTTTCACAGAATGCATCTGTCTAGTTTTTATTTGAAGATATTCTTTTTCCCAATGTAGGCCTCTTAGCGCTTAGCATGTCCAATTGCAGTTTCTACAGAAAGAGTGTTTCAGAACGGCTCAATCAAAAGTAAGGTTCAACTCTGTTAGTTGAATGCACAGAACAGAAAGAATTTTCACAGAATGCTACTGTGTAGTTTATATTTGAATATATTCCTTTTTCCACTATTACCCTCTTAGCGCTCCGAATGTCCACTTGCATTTTCTACAGAAAGACTGTTCAGAACTGCGCAATCAAAAGTATGGTTTAACTCTGTTAGCTTAATGAACATATCAGAAATAAGTTTCACACAATGCTTCTGTGTAGTTTTTATTTGAAGATATTATTTTTCCCAATAGAGGCCTCTTAGCGCTCAGAATGTCCAATTGCAGTTTCTACAGAAAGAGTGTTTCAGAAAGGCTCAATCAAAAGTAAGGTTCAACTCTGTTAGTTGAATGCACAGAACAGAAAGAAGTTTCATACAATGCTTCTGTGTAGTTTATATTTGAACATATTCTTTTTTCCACTATTACCCACTTAGCGCTACGAATGTCCAGTTGCATTTTCTACAGACAGAGTGTTTCAAAACTGCTCAATCAAAAGTATGGTTTAACTCTGTCAGCTGAATGCTCTGATCAGAAAGAAGTTTCACAGAATGCTTCTGTGTAGTTTATATTTGAATATATTCCTTTTTCCACTACTACTCTCTTAGCGCTCCAAATGTCCAGTTGCATTTTCTACAGAAAGAGTGTTCAGATCTGCTCAATCAAAATTATGGTTTAACTCTGTTAGCTGAATGCACAGATCGGAAAGAAGTTTCACAGAATGATTCTGTGTAGTTTATATTTGTAGACATTCCATTTTCCACTATTACCCTCTTAGCGCTTCGAATCTCCACTTGCATTTTCTACAGAAAGAGTGTTTCAGAACGGCTCAATCAAAAATATGTTTTATCTCTGTTAACTGAATTTACAGATCAGAAATAAGTTTCACAGAATGCATCTGTGTAGTTTTTATTTGAAGATATTCTTTTTCCCAATGTAGGCCTCTTAGCGTTTAGCATGTCCAATTGCAGTTTCTACAGAAAGAGTGTTTCAGAACGGCTCAATCAAAAGTAAGGTTCAACTCTGTTAGTTGAATGCACAGAACAGAAAGAATTTTCACAGAATGCTACTGTGTAGTTTATATTTGAATATATTCCTTTTTCCACTATTACCCTCTTAGCGCTCCGAATGTCCACTTGCATTTTCTACAGAAAGACTGTTCAGAACTGCGCAATCAAAAGTATGGTTTAACTCTGTTAGCTTAATGAACATATCAGAAATAAGTTTCACACAATGCTTCTGTGTAGTTTTTATTTGAAGATATTATTTTTCCCAATAGAGGCCTCTTAGCGCTCAGAATGTCCAATTGCAGTTTCTACAGAAAGAGTGTTTCAGAAAGGCTCAATCAAAAGTAAGGTTCAACTCTGTTAGTTGAATGCACAGAACAGAAAGAAGTTTCATACAATGCTTCTGTGTAGTTT
This sequence comes from Symphalangus syndactylus, assembly GCF_028878055.3. Classification (NCBI taxonomy): domain Eukaryota; kingdom Metazoa; phylum Chordata; class Mammalia; order Primates; family Hylobatidae; genus Symphalangus; species Symphalangus syndactylus. Next base: position 152,274,220 of record NC_072430.2, on the reverse strand, counting down.
ATATTTGAACATATTCTTTTTTCCACTATTACCCACTTAGCGCTACGAATTTCCAGTTGCATTTTCTACAGACAGAGTGTATCAAAACTGCTCAATCAAAGTATGGTTTAACTCTGTTAGCTGAATGCTCAGATCAGAAAGAAGTTTCACAGAATGCTTCTGTGTAGTTTATATTTGAATATATTCCTTTTTCCACTACTACTCTCTTAGCGCTCCAAATGTCCAGTTGCATTTTCTACAGAAAGAGTGCTCAGATCTGCTCAATCAAAAGTATGGTTTAACTCTGTTAGCTGAATGCACAGATCAGAAAGAAGTTTCACAGAATGATTCTGTGTAGTTTATATTTGGAGACATTCCTTTTTCCACTATTACACTCTTAGCGCTCCGAATCTCCACTTGCATTTTCTACAGAAAGAGTGTTTCAGAACGGCTCAATCAAAACTAAGGTTCAACTCTTTTAGTTGAACAAACAGAACAGAAAGAAGTTTCACACAATTCTTCTGTGTAGTTTTTATTTGTAGACATTCTTTTTCCCAATATAGGCCTCTTAGCGCTCAGAATGTCTAATTGCAGTTTCTACAGAAAGAGTGTTTCAGAACGGCTCAATCAAAAGTAAGGTTCAACTCTGTTAGTTGAATGCACAGAACAGAAAGGAGTTTCATACAATGCTTCTGTGTAGTTTATATTTGAACATATTCTTTTTTCCACTATTACCCACTTAGCGCTACAAATGTCCAGTTGCATTTTCTACAGACAGAGTGTTTCAAAACTGCTCAATCAAAAGTATGGTTTAACTCTGTCAGCTGAATGCTCAGATCAGAAAGAAGTTTCACAGAATGCTTCTGTGTAGTTTATATTTGAATATATTCCATTTTCCACTACTACGCTCTTAGCGCTCCAAATGTCCAGTTGCATTTTCTACAGAAAGAGTGTTCAGATCTGCTCAATCAAAAGTATGGTTTAACTCTGTTAGCTGAATGCACAGATCAGAAAGAAGTTTCACCGAATGATTCTGTGTAGTTTATATTTGAAGACATTCCTTTTTCCACTATTACCCTCTTAGCGCTCCGAATCTCCACTTGCATTTTCTACAAAAAGAGTGTTTCATAACTGCTCAATCAAAAATATGTTTTATCTCTGTTAACTGAATTTACAGATCAGAAATAAGTTTCACAGAATGCATCTGTGTAGTTTTTATTTGAAGATATTCTTTTTCCCAATGTAGGCCTCTTAGCGCTTAGCATGTCCAATTGCAGTTTCTACAGAAAGAGTGTTTCAGAACGGCTCAATCAAAAGTAAGGTTCAACTCTGTTAGTTGAATGCACAGAACAGAAAGAATTTTCACAGAATGCTACTGTGTAGTTTATATTTGAATATATTCCTTTTTCCACTGTTACCCTCTTAGCGCTCCGAATGTCCACTTGCATTTTCTACAGAAAGACTGTTCAGAACTGCGCAATCAAAAGTATGGTTTAACTCTGTTAGCTTAATGAACATATCAGAAATAAGTTTCACACAATGCTTCTGTGTAGTTTTTATTTGAAGATATTATTTTTCCCAATAGAGGCCTCTTAGCGCTCAGAATGTCCAATTGCAGTTTCTACAGAAAGAGTGTTTCAGAAAGGCTCAATCAAAAGTAAGGTTCAACTCTGTTAGTTGAATGCACAGAACAGAAAGAAGTTTCATACAATGCTTCTGTGTAGTTTATATTTGAACATATTCTTTTTTCCACTATTACCCACTTAGCGCTACGAATTTCCAGTTGCATTTTCTACAGACAGAGTGTATCAAAACTGCTCAATCAAAGTATGGTTTAACTCTGTTAGCTGAATGCTCAGATCAGAAAGAAGTTTCACAGAATGCTTCTGTGTAGTTTATATTTGAATATATTCCTTTTTCCACTACTACTCTCTTAGCGCTCCAAATGTCCAGTTGCATTTTCTACAGAAAGAGTGCTCAGATCTGCTCAATCAAAAGTATGGTTTAACTCTGTTAGCTGAATGCACAGATCAGAAAGAAGTTTCACAGAATGATTCTGCGTAGTTTATATTTGGAGACATTCCTTTTTCCACTATTACCCTCTTAGCGCTCCGAATCTCCACTTGCATTTTCTACAGAAAGAGTGTTTCAGAACGGCTCAATCAAAACTAAGGTTCAACTCTTTTAGTTGAACAAACAGAACAGAAAGAAGTTTCACACAATTCTTCTGTGTAGTTTTTATTTGTAGACATTCTTTTTCCCAATATAGGCCTCTTAGCGCTCAGAATGTCTAATTGCAGTTTCTACAGAAAGAGTGTTTCAGAACGGCTCAATCAAAAGTAAGGTTCAACTCTGTTAGTTGAATGCACAGAACAGAAAGAAGTTTCATACAATGCTTCTGTGTAGTTTATATTTGAACATATTCTTTTTTCCACTATTACCCACTTAGCGCTACGAATGTCCAGTTGCATTTTCTACAGATAGAGTGTTTCAAAACTGCTCAATCAAAAGTATGGTTTAACTCTGTCATCTGAATGCTCAGATCAGAAAGAAGTTTCACAGAATGCTTCTGTGTAGTTTATATTTGAATATATTCCATTTTCCACTACTACGCTCTTAGCGCTCCAAATGTCCAGTTGCATTTTCTACAGAAAGAGTGTTCAGATCTGCTCAATCAAAAGTATGGTTTAACTCTGTTAGCTGAATGCACAGATCAGAAAGAAGTTTCACCGAATGATTCTGTGTAGTTTATATTTGAAGACATTCCTTTTTCCACTATTACCCTCTTAGCGCTCCGAATCTCCACTTGCATTTTCTACAAAAAGAGTGTTTCATAACTGCTCAATCAAAAATATGTTTTATCTCTGTTAACTGAATTTACAGATCAGAAATAAGTTTCACAGAATGCATCTGTGTAGTTTTTATTTGAAGATATTTTTTTCCCAATGTAGGCCTCTTAGCGCTTAGCATGTCCAATTGCAGTTTCTACAGAAAGAGAGTTTCAGAACGGCTCAATCAAAAGTAAGGTTCAACTCTGTTAGTTGAATGCACAGAACGGAAAGAATTTTCACAGAATGCTACTGTGTAGTTTATATTTGAATATATTCCTTTTTCCACTATTACCCTCTTAGCGCTCCGAATGTCCACTTGCATTTTCTACAGAAAGAGTGTTCAGAACTGCGCAATCAAAAGTATGGTTTAACTCTGTTAGCTTAATGAACATATCAGATATAAGTTTCACACAATGCTTCTGTGTAGTTTTTATTTGAAGATATTATTTTTCCCAATAGAGGCCTCTTAGCGCTCAGAATGTCCAATTGCAGTTTCTACAGAAAGAGTGTTTCAGAAAGGCTCAATCAAAAGTAAGGTTCAACTCTGTTAGTTGAATGCACAGAACAGAAAGGAGTTTCATACAATGCTTCTGTGTAGTTTATATTTGAACATATTCTTTTTTCCACTATTACCCACTTAGCGCTACGAATGTCCAGTTGCATTTTCTACAGACAGAGTGTTTCAAAACTGCTCAATCAAAACAATGGTTTAACTCTGTTAGCTGAATGCTCAGATCAGAAAGAAGTTTCACAGAATGCTTCTGTGTAATTTATATTTGAATATATTCCTTTTTCCACTACTACTCTCTTAGCGCTCCAAATGTCCAGTTGCATTTTCTACAGAAAGAGTGTTCAGATCTGCTCAATCAAAATTATGGTTTAACTCTGTTAGCTGAATGCACAGATCGGAAAGAAGTTTCACAGAATGATTCTGTGTAGTTTATATTTGTAGACATTCCCTTTTCCACTATTACCCTCTTAGCGCTCCGAATCTCCACTTGCATTTTCTACAGAAAGAGTGTTTCAGAACGGCTCAATCAAAAATATGTTTTATCTCTGTTAACTGAATTTACAGATCAGAAATAAGTTTCACAGAATGCATCTGTCTAGTTTTTATTTGAAGATATTCTTTTTCCCAATGTAGGCCTCTTAGCGCTTAGCATGTCCAATTGCAGTTTCTACAGAAAGAGTGTTTCAGAACGGCTCAATCAAAAGTAAGGTTCAACTCTGTTAGTTGAATGCACAGAACAGAAAGAATTTTCACAGAATGCTACTGTGTAGTTTATATTTGAATATATTCCTTTTTCCACTATTACCCTCTTAGCGCTCCGAATGTCCACTTGCATTTTCTACAGAAAGACTGTTCAGAACTGCGCAATCAAAAGTATGGTTTAACTCTGTTAGCTTAATGAACATATCAGAAATAAGTTTCACACAATGCTTCTGTGTAGTTTTTATTTGAAGATATTATTTTTCCCAATAGAGGCCTCTTAGCGCTCAGAATGTCCAATTGCAGTTTCTACAGAAAGAGTGTTTCAGAAAGGCTCAATCAAAAGTAAGGTTCAACTCTGTTAGTTGAATGCACAGAACAGAAAGAAGTTTCATACAATGCTTCTGTGTAGTTTATATTTGAACATATTCTTTTTTCCACTATTACCCACTTAGCGCTACGAATTTCCAGTTGCATTTTCTACAGACAGAGTGTATCAAAACTGCTCAATCAAAAGTATGGTTTAACTCTGTTAGCTGAATGCTCAGATCAGAAAGAAGTTTCACAGAATGCTTCTGTGTAGTTTATATTTGAATATATTCCTTTTTCCACTACTACTCTCTTAGCGATCCAAATGTCCAGTTGCATTTTCTACAGAAAGAGTGCTCAGATCCGCTCAATCAAAAGTATGGTTTAACTCTGTTAGCTGAATGCACAGATCAGAAAGAAGTTTCACAGAATGATTCTGTGTAGTTTATATTTGGAGACATTCCTTTTTCCACTATTACCCTCTTAGCGCTCCGAATCTCCACTTGAATTTTCTACAGAAAGAGTGTTTCAGAACGGCTCAATCAAAACTAAGGTTCAACTCTTTTAGTTGAACAAACAGAACAGAAAGAAGTTTCACACAATTCTTCTGTGTAGTTTTTATTTGTAGACATTCTTTTTCCCAATATAGGCCTCTTAGTGCTCAGAATGTCTAATTGCAGTTTCTACAGAAAGAGTGTTTCAGAACGGATCAATCAAAAGTAAGGTTCAACTCTGTTAGTTGAATGCACAGAACAGAAAGAAGTTTCATACAATGCTTCTGTGTAGTTTATATTTGAACATATTCTTTTTTCCACTATTACCCACTTAGCGCTACGAATGTCCAGTTGCATTTTCTACAGAGTGTTTCAAAACTGCTCAATCAAAAGTATGGTTTAACTCTGTCAGCTGAATGCTCAGATCAGAAAGAAGTTTCACAGAATGCTTCTGTGTAGTTTATATTTGAATATATTCCATTTTCCAGTACTACGCTCTTAGCGCTCCAAATGTCCAGTTGCATTTTCTACAGAAAGAGTGTTCAGATCTGCTCAATCAAAAGTATGGTTTAACTCTGTTAGCTGAATGCACAGATCAGAAAGAAGTTTCACGGAATGATTCTGTGTAGTTTATATTTGAAGACATTCCTTTTTCCACTATTACCCTCTTAGCGCTCCGAATCTCCACTTGCATTTTCTACAAAAAGAGTGTTTCATAACTGCTCAATCAAAAATATGTTTTATCTCTGTTAACTGAATTTACAGATCAGAAATAAGTTTCACAGATTGCATCTGTGTAGTTTTTATTTGAAGATATTTTTTTCCCAATGTAGGCCTCTTAGCGCTTAGCATGTCCAATTGCAGTTTCTACAGAAAGAGAGTTTCAGAACGGCTCAATCAAAAGTAAGGTTCAACTCTGTTAGTTGAATGCACAGAACGGAAAGAATTTTCACAGAATGCTACTGTGTAGTTTATATTTGAATATATTCCTTTTTCCACTATTACCCTCTTAGCGCTCCGAATGTCCACTTGCATTTTCTACAGAAAGAGTGTTCAGAACTGCGCAATCAAATGTATGGTTTAACTCTGTTAGCTTAATGAACATATCAGATATAAGTTTCACACAATGCTTCTGTGTAGTTTTTATTTGAAGATATTATTTTCCCAATAGAGGCCTCTTAGCGCTCAGAATGTCCAATTGCAGTTTCTACAGAAAGAGTGTTTCAGAAAGGCTCAATCAAAAGTAAGGTTCAACTCTGTTAGTTGAATGCACAGAACAGAAAGAAGTTTCATACAATGCTTCTGTGTAGTTTATATTTGAACATATTCTTTTTTCCACTATTACCCACTTAGCGCTACGAATGTCCAGTTGCATTTTCTACAGACAGAGTGTTTCAAAACTGCTCAATCAAAAGTATGGTTTAACTCTGTTAGCTGAATGCTCAGATCAGAAAGAAGTTTCACAGAATGCTTCTGTGTAGTTTATATTTGAATATATTCCTTTTTCCACTACTACTCTCTTAGCGCTCCAAATGTCCAGTTGCATTTTCTACAGAAAGAGTGTTCAGATCTGCTCAATCAAAATTATGGTTTAACTCTGTTAGCTGAATGCACAGATCGGAAAGAAGTTTCACAGAATGATTCTGTGTAGTTTATATTTGTAGACATTCCTTTTTCCACTATTACCCTCTTAGCGCTCCGAATCTCCACTTGCATTTTCTACAGAAAGAGTGTTTCAGAACGGCTCAATCAAAAATATGTTTTATCTCTGTTAACTGAATTTACAGATCAGAAATAAGTTTCACAGAATGCATCTGTGTAGTTTTTATTTGAAGATATTCTTTTTCCCAATGTAGGCCTCTTAGCGCTTAGCATGTCCAATTGCAGTTTCTACAGAAAGAGTGTTTCAGAACGGCTCAATCAAAAGTAAGGTTCAACTCTGTTAGTTGAATGCACAGAACAGAAAGAATTTTCACAGAATGCTACTGTGTAGTTTATATTTGAATATATTCCTTTTTCCACTATTACCCTCTTAGCGCTCCGAATGTCCCCTTGCATTTTCTACAGAAAGACTGTTCAGAACTGCGCAATCAAAAGTATGGTTTAACTCTGTTAGCTTAATGAACATATCAGAAATAAGTTTCACACAATGCTTCTGTGTAGTTTTTATTTGAAGATATTATTTTTCCCAATAGAGGCCTCTTAGCGCTCAGAATGTCCAATTGCAGTTTCTACAGAAAGAGTGTTTCAGAAAGGCTCAATCAAAAGTAAGGTTCAACTCTGTTAGTTGAATGCACAGAACAGAAAGAAGTTTCATACAATGCTTCTGTGTAGTTTATATTTGAACATATTCTTTTTTCCACTATTACCCACTTAGCGCTACGAATTTCCAGTTGCATTTTCTACAGACAGAGTGTATCAAAACTGCTCAATCAAAAGTATGGTTTAACTCTGTTAGCTAAATGCTCAGATCAGAAAGAAGTTTCACAGAATGCTTCTGTGTAGTTTATATTTGAATATATTCCTTTTTCCACTACTACTCTCTTAGCGCTCCAAATGTCCAGTTGCATTTTCTACAGAAAGAGTGTTCAGATCTGCTCAATCAAAAGTATGGTTTAACTCTGTTAGCTGAATGCACAGATCAGAAAGAAGTTTCACCGAATGATTCTGTGTAGTTTATATTTGAAGACATTCCTTTTTATACTATTACCCTCTTAGCGCTCCGAATCTCCACTTGCATTTTCTACAAAAAGAGTGTTTCATAACTGCTCAATCAAAAATATGTTTTATCTCTGTTAACTGAATTTACAGATCAGAAATAAGTTTCACAGAATGCATCTGTGTAGTTTTTATTTGAAGATATTTTTTTCCCAATGTAGGCCTCTTAGCGCTTAGCATGTCCAATTTCAGTTTCTACAGAAAGAGAGTTTCAGAACGGCTCAATCAAAAGTAAGGATCAACTCTATTAGTTGAATGCACAGAACGGAAAGAATTTTCACAGAATGCTACTGTGTAGTTTATATTTGAATATATTCCTTTTTCCAATATTACCTTCTTAGCGCTCCCAATGTCCACTTGCATTTTCTACAGAAAGAGTGTTCAGAACTGCGCAATCTAAAGTATGGTTTAAATCTGTTAGCTTAATGAACATATCAGATATAAGTTTCACACAATGCTTCTGTGTAGTTTTTATTTGAAGATATTATTTTTCCCAATAGAGGCCTCTTAGCGCTCAGAATGTCCAATTGCTGTTTCTACAGAAAGAGTGTTTCAGAAAAGCTCAATCAAAAGTAAGGTTCAACTCTGTTAGTTGAATGCACAGAACAGAAAGAAGTTTCATACAATGCTTCTGTGTAGTTTATATTTGAACATATTCTTTTTTCCACTATTACCCACTTAGCGCTACGAATTTCCTGTTGCATTTTCTACAGACAGAGTGTATCAAAACTGCTCAATCAAAAGTATGGTTTAACTCTGTTAGCTGAATGCTCAGATCAGAAAGAAGTTTCACAGAATGCTTCTGTGTAGTTTATATTTGAATATATTCCTTTTTCCACTACTACTCTCTTAGCGCTCCAAATGTCCAGTTGCATTTTCTACAGAAAGAGTGCTCAGATCTGCTCAATCAAAAGTATGGTTTAACTCTGTTAGCTGAATGCACAGATCAGAAAGAAGTTTCACAGAATGATTCTGTGTAGTTTATATTTGGAGACATTCCTTTTTCCACTATTACCCTCTTAGCGCTCCGAATCTCCACTTGCATTTTCTACAGAAAGAGTGTTTCAGAACGGCTCAATCAAAACTTAGTTTCAAATCTTTTAGTTGAACAAACAGAACAGAAAGAAGTTTCACACAATTCTTCTGTGTAGTTTTTATTTGTAGACATTCTTTTTCCCAATATAGGCCTCTTAGCGCTCAGAATGTCTAATTGCAGTTTCTACAGAAAGAGTGTTTAAGAACGGCTCAATCAAAAGTAAGGTTCAACTCTGTTAGTTGAATGCACAGAACAGAAAGAAGTTTCATACAATGCTTCTGTGTAGTTTATATTTGAACATATTCTTTTTTCCACTATTACCCACTTAGCGCTACGAATGTCCAGTTGCATTTTCTACAGACAGAGTGTTTCAAAACTGCTCAATCAAAAGTATGGTTTAACTCTGTCAGCTGAATGCTCAGATCAGAAAGAAGTTTCACAGAATGCTTCTGTGTAGTTTATATTTGAATATATTCCATTTTCCACTACTACGCTCTTAGCACTCCAAATGTCCAGTTGCATTTTCTACAGAAAGAGTGTTCAGATCTGCTCAATCAAAAGTATGGTTTAACTCTGTTAGCTGAATGCACAGATCAGAAAGAAGTTTCACCGAATGATTCTGTGTAGTTTATATTTGAAGACATTCCTTTTTCCACTATTACCCTCTTAGCGCTCCGAATCTCCACTTGCATTTTCTACAAAAAGAGTGTTTCATAACTGCTCAATCAAAAATATGTTTTATCTCTGTTAACTGAATTTACAGATCAGAAATAAGTTTCACAGAATGCATCTGTGTAGTTTTTATTTGAAGATATTTTTTTCCCAATGTAGGCCTCTTAGCGCTTAGCATGTCCAATTGCAGTTTCTACAGAAAGAGAGTTTCAGAACGGCTCAATCAAAAGTAAGGTTCAACTCTGTTAGTTGAATGCACAGAACGGAAAGAATTTTCACAGAATGCTACTGTGTAGTTTATATGTGAGTATATTCCTTTTTCCACTATTACCCTCTTAGCGCTCCGAATGTCCACTTGCATTTTCTACAGAAAGAGTGTTCAGAACTGCGCAATCAAAAGTATGGTTTAACTTTGTTAGCTTAATGAACATATCAGAAATAAGTTTCACACAATGCTTCTGTGTAGTTTTTATTTGAAGATATTATTTTTCCCAATAGAGGCCTCTTAGCGCTCAGAATGTCCAATTGCAGTTTCTACAGAAAGAGTGTTTCAGAAAGGCTCAATCAAAAGTAAGGTTCAACTCTGTTAGTTGAATGCACAGAACAGAAAGAAGTTTCATACAATGCTTCTGTGTAGTTTATATTTGAACATATTCTTTTTTCCACTATTACCCACTTAGCGCTACGAATGTCCAGTTGCATTTTCTACAGACAGAGTGTTTCAAAACTGCTCAATCAAAAGTATGGTTTAACTCTGTTAGCTGAATGCTCAGATCAGAAAGAAGTTTCACAGAATGCTTCTGTGTAGTTTATATTTGAATATATTCCTTTTTCCACTACTACGCTCTTAGCGCTCCAAATGTCCAGTTGCATTTTCTACAGAAAGAGTGTTCAGATCTGCTCAATCAAAAGTATGGTTTAACTCTGTTAGCTGAATGCACAGATCAGAAAGAAGTTTCACCGAATGATTCTGTGTAGTTTATATTTGAAGGCATTCCTTTTTCCACTATTACCCTCTTAGCGCTCCGAATCTCCACTTGCATTTTCTACAAAAAGAGTGTTTCATAACTGCTCAATCAAAAATATGTTTTATCTCTGTTAACTGAATTTACAGATCAGAAATAAGTTTCACAGAATGCATCTGTGTAGTTTTTATTTGAAGATATTCTTTTTCCCAATGTAGGCCTCTTAGCGCTTAGCATGTGCAATTGCAGTTTCTACAGAAAGAGTGTTTCAGAACGGCTCAATCAAAAGTAGGGTTCAACTCTGTTAGTTGAATGCACAGAACAGAAAGAATTTTCACAGAATGCTACTGTGTAGTTTATATTTGAATATATTCCTTTTTCCACTATTACCCTCTTAGCGCTCCGAATGTCCACTTGCATTTTCTACAGAAAGAGTGTTCAGAACTGCGCAATCAAAAGTATGGTTTAACTCTGTTAGCTTAATGAACATATCAGAAATAAGTTTCACACAATGCTTCTGTGTAGTTTTTATTTGAAGATATTATTTTTCCCAATAGAGGCCTCTTAGCGCTCAGAATGTCCAATTGCAGTTTCTACAGAAAGAGTGTTTCAGAAAGGCTCAATCAAAAGTAAGGTTCAACTCTGTTAGTTGAATGCACAGAACAGAAAGAAGTTTCATACAATGCTTCTGTGTAGCTTATATTTGAACATATTCTTTTTTCCACTATTACCCACTTAGCGCTACGAATGTCCAGTTGCATTTTCTACAGACAGAGTGTTTCAAAACTGCTCAATCAAAAGTATGGTTTAACTCTGTTAGCTGAATGCTCAGATCAGAAAGAAGTTTCACAGAATGCTTCTGTGTAGTTTATATTTGAATATATTCCTTTTTCCACTACTACTCTCTTAGCGCTCCAAATGTCCAGTTGCATTTTCTACAGAAAGAGTGTTCAGATCTGCTCAATCAAAAGTATGTTTTAACTCTGTTAGCTGAATGCACAGATCAGAAAGAAGTTTCACAGAATGATTCTGTGTAGTTTATATTTGGAGACATTCCTTTTTCCACTATTACCCTCTTAGCGCTCCGAATCTCCACTTGCATTTTCTACAGAAAGAGTGTTTCAGAACGGCTCAATCAAAACTAAGGTTCAACTCTTTTAGTTGAACAAACAGAACAGAAAGAAGTTTCACACAATTCTTCTGTGTAGTTTTTATTTGTAGACATTCTTTTTCCCAATATAGGCCTCTTAGCGCTCAGAATGTCCAACTGCAGTTTCTACAGAAAGAGTGTTTCAGAACGGCTCAATCAAAAGTAAGGTTCAACTCTGTTAGTTGAATGCACAGAACAGAAAGAAGTTCCATACAATGCTTCTGTGTAGTTTATATTTGAACATATTCTTTTTTCCTCTATTACCCACTTAGCGCTACGAATGTCCAGTTGCATTTTCTACAGACAGAGTGTTTCAAAACTGCTCAATCAAAAGTATGGTTTAACTCTGTTAGCTGAATGCTCAGATCAGAAAGAAGTTTCACAGAATGCTTCTGTGTAGTTTATATTTGAATATATTCCTTTTTCCACTACTACGCTCTTAGCGCTCCAAATGTCCAGTTGCATTTTATACAGAAAGAGTGTTCAGATCTGCTCAATCAAAAGTATGGTTTAACTATGTTAGCTGAATGCACAGATCAGAAAGAAGTTTCACCGAATGATTCTGTGTAGTTTATATTTGAAGACATTCCTTTTTCCACTATTACACTCTTAGCGCTCCGAATCTCCACTTGCATTTTGTACAAAAAGAGTGTTTCATAACTGCTCAATCAAAAATATGTTTTATCTCTGTTAACTGAATTTACAGATCAGAAATAAGTTTCACAGAATGCATCTGTGTAGTTTTTATTTGAAGATATTCTTTTTCCCAATGTAGGCCTCTTAGCGCTTAGCATGTCCAATTGCAGTTTCTACAGAAAGAGTGTTTCAGAACGGCTCAATCAAAAGTAGGGTTCAACTCTGTTAGTTGAATGCACAGAACAGAAAGAATTTTCACAGAATGCTACTGTGTAGTTTATATTTGAATATATTCCTTTTTCCACTTTTACCCTCTTAGCGCTCCGAATGTCCACTTGCATTTTCTACAGAAAGAGTGTTCAGAACTGCACAATCAAAAGTATGGTTTAACTCTGTTAGCTTAATGAACATATCAGAAATATGTTTCACACAATGCTTCTGTGTAGTTTTTATTTGAAGATATTATTTTTCCCAATAGAGGCCTCTTAGCGCTCAGAATGTCCAATTGCAGTTTCTACAGAAAGAGTGTTTCAGAAAGGCTCAATCAAAAGTAAGGTTCAACTCTGTTAGTTGAATGCACAGAACAGAAAGAAGTTTCATACAATGCTTCTGTGTAGCTTATATTTGAACATATTCTTTTTTCCACTATTAACCACTTAGCGCTACGAATGTCCAGTTGCATTTTCTACAGACAGAGTGTTTCAAAACTGCTCAATCAAAAGTATGGTTTAACTCTGTTAGCTGAATGCTCAGATCAGAAAGAAGTTTCACAGAATGCTTCTGTGTAGTTTATATTTGAATATATTCCTTTTTCCACTACTACTCTCTTAGCGCTCCAAATGTCCAGTTGCATTTTCTACAGAAAGAGTGTTCAGATCTGCTCAATCAAAATTATGGTTTAACTCTGTTAGCTGAATGCACAGATCAGAAAGAAGTTTCACAGAATGATTCTGTGTAGTTTATATTTGGAGACATTCCTTTTTCCACTATTACCCTCTTAGCGCTCCGAATCTCCACATGCATTTTCTACAGAAAGAGTGTTTCAGAACGGCTCAATCAAAACTAAGGTTCAACTCTTTTAGTTGAACAAACAGAACAGAAAGAAGTTTCACAAAATTCTTCTGTGTAGTTTTTATTTGTAGACATTCTTTTTCCCAATATAGGCCTCTTAGCGCTCAGAATGTCCAATTGCAGTTTCTACAGAAAGAGTGTTTCAGAACGGCTCAATCAAAAGTAAGGTTCAACTCTGTTATTTGAATGCACAGAACAGAAAGAAGTTTCATACAATGCTTCTGTGTAGTTTATATTTGAACATATTATTTTTTCCACTATTACCCACTTAGCGCTACGAATGTCCAGTTGCATTTTCTACAGACAGAGTGTTTCAAAACTGCTCAATCAAAAGTATGTTTTAACTCTGTTAGCTGAATGCTCAGATCAGAAAGAAGTTTCACAGAATGCTTCTGTGTAGTTTATATTTGAATATATTCCTTTTTCCACTACTACGCTCTTAGCGCTCCAAATGTCCAGTTGCATTTTCTACAGAAAGAGTGTTCAGATCTGCTCAACAAAAGTATGGTTTAACTCTGTTAGCTGAATGCACAGATCAGAAATAAGTTTCACCGAATGATTCTGTGTAGTTTATATTTGAAGACATTCCTTTTTCCGCTATTACCCTCTTAGCGCTCCGAATCTCCACTTGCATTTTCTACAAAAAGAATGTTTCATAACTGCTCAATCAAAAATATGTTTTATCTCTGTTAACTGAATTTAAAGATCAGAAATAAGTTTCACAGAATGCATCTGTGTAGTTTTAATTTGAAGATATTCTTTTTCCCAATGTAGGCCTCTTAGCGCTTAGCATGTCCAATTGCAGTTTCTACAGAAAGAGTGTTTCAGAACGGCTCAATCAAAAGTAAGGTTCAACTCTGTTAGTTGAATGCATAGAACAGAAAGAATTTTCACAGAATGCTACTGTGTAGTTTATATTTGAATATATTCCTTTTTCCACCATTACCCTCTTAGCGCTCCGAATGTCCACTTGCATTTTCTACAGAAAGAGTGTTCAGAACTGCGCAATCAAAACTATGGATTAATTCTGTTAGCTTAATGAACATATCAGAAATAAGTTTCACACAATGCTTCTGTGTAGTTTTTATTTGAAGATATTATTTTTCCCAATAGAGGCCTCTTAGCGCTCAGAATGTCCAATTGCAGTTTCTACAGAAAGAGTGTTTCAGAAAGGCTCAATCAAAAGTAAGGTTCAACTCTGTTAGTTGAATGCACAGAACAGAAAGAAGTTCCATACAATGCTTCTGTGTAGTTTATATTTGAACATATTCTTTTTTCCTCTATTACCCACTTAGCGCTACGAATGTCCAGTTGCATTTTCTACAGACAGAGTGTTTCAAAACTGCTCAATCAAAAGTATGGTTTAACTCTGTTAGCTGAATGCTCAGATCAGAAAGAAGTTTCACAGAATGCTTCTGTGTAGTTTATATTTGAATATATTCCTTTTTCCACTACTACGCTCTTAGCGCTCCAAATGTCCAGTTGCATTTTATACAGAAAGAGTGTTCAGATCTGCTCAATCAAAAGTATGGTTTAACTATGTTAGCTGAATGCACAGATCAGAAAGAAGTTTCACCGAATGATTCTGTGTAGTTTATATTTGAAGACATTCCTTTTTCCACTATTACACTCTTAGCGCTCCGAATCTCCACTTGCATTTTCTACAAAAAGAGTGTTTCATAACTGCTCAATCAAAAATATGTTTTATCTCTGTTAACTGAATTTACAGATCAGAAATAAGTTTCACAGAATGCATCTGTGTAGTTTTTATTTGAAGATATTCTTTTTCCCAATGTAGGCCTCTTAGCGCTTAGCATGTCCAATTGCAGTTTCTACAGAAAGAGTGTTTCAGAACGGCTCAATCAAAAGTAGGGTTCAACTCTGTTAGTTGAATGCACAGAACAGAAAGAATTTTCACAGAATGCTACTGTGTAGTTTATATTTGAATATATTCCTTTTTCCACTTTTACCCTCTTAGCGCTCCGAATGTCCACTTGCATTTTCTACAGAAAGAGTGTTCAGAACTGCACAATCAAAAGTATGGTTTAACTCTGTTAGCTTAATGAACATATCAGAAATAAGTTTCACACAATGCTTCTGTGTAGTTTTTATTTGAAGATATTATTTTTCCCAATAGAGGCCTCTTAGCGCTCAGAATGTCCAATTGCAGTTTCTACAGAAAGAGTGTTTCAGAAAGGCTCAATCAAAAGTAAGGTTCAACTCTGTTAGTTGAATGCACAGAACAGAAAGAAGTTTCATACAATGCTTCTGTGTAGCTTATATTTGAACATATTCTTTTTTCCACTATTAACCACTTAGCGCTACGAATGTCCAGTTGCATTTTCTACAGACAGAGTGTTTCAAAACTGCTCAATCAAAAGTATGGTTTAACTCTGTTAGCTGAATGCTCAGATCAGAAAGAAGTTTCACAGAATGCTTCTGTGTAGTTTATATTTGAATATATTCCTTTTTCCACTACTACTCTCTTAGCGCTCCAAATGTCCAGTTGCATTTTCTACAGAAAGAGTGTTCAGATCTGCTCAATCAAAATTATGGTTTAACTCTGTTAGCTGAATGCACAGATCAGAAAGAAGTTTCACAGAATGATTCTGTGTAGTTTATATTTGGAGACATTCCTTTTTCCACTATTACCCTCTTAGCGCTCCGAATCTCCACTTGCATTTTCTACAGAAAGAGTGTTTCAGAACGGCTCAATCAAAACTAAGGTTCAACTCTTTTAGTTGAACAAACAGAACAGAAAGAAGTTTCACAAAATTCTTCTGTGTAGTTTTTATTTGTAGACATTCTTTTTCCCAATATAGGCCTCTTAGCGCTCAGAATGTCCAATTGCAGTTTCTACAGAAAGAGTGTTTCAGAACGGCTCAATCAAAAGTAAGGTTCAACTCTGTTATTTGAATGCACAGAACAGAAAGAAGTTTCATACAATGCTTCTGTGTAGTTTTTATTTGAACATATTATTTTTTCCACTATTACCCACTTAGCGCTACGAATGTCCAGTTGCATTTTCTACAGACAGAGTGTTTCAAAACTGCTCAATCAAAAGTATGTTTTAACTCTGTTAGCTGAATGCTCAGATCAGAAAGAAGTTTCACAGAATGCTTCTGTGTAGTTTATATTTGAATATATTCCTTTTTCCACTACTACGCTCTTAGCGCTCCAAATGTCCAGTTGCATTTTCTACAGAAAGAGTGTTCAGATCTGCTCAACAAAAGTATGGTTTAACTCTGTTAGCTGAATGCACAGATCAGAAATAAGTTTCACCGAATGATTCTGTGTAGTTTATATTTGAAGACATTCCTTTTTCCGCTATTACCCTCTTAGCGCTCCGAATCTCCACTTGCATTTTCTACAAAAAGAATGTTTCATAACTGCTCAATCAAAAATATGTTTTATCTCTGTTAACTGAATTTAAAGATCAGAAATAAGTTTCACAGAATGCATCTGTGTAGTTTTAATTTGAAGATATTCTTTTTCCCAATGTAGGCCTCTTAGCGCTTAGCATGTCCAATTGCAGTTTCTACAGAAAGAGTGTTTCAGAACGGCTCAATCAAAAGTAAGGTTCAACTCTGTTAGTTGAATGCATAGAACAGAAAGAATTTTCACAGAATGCTACTGTGTAGTTTATATTTGAATATATTCCTTTTTCCACCATTACCCTCTTAGCGCTCCGAATGTCCACTTGCATTTTCTACAGAAAGAGTGTTCAGAACTGCGCAATCAAAACTATGGATTAATTCTGTTAGCTTAATGAACATATCAGAAATAAGTTTCACACAATGCTTCTGTGTAGTTTTTATTTGAAGATATTATTTTTCCCAATAGAGGCCTCTTAGCGCTCAGAATGTCCAATTGCAGTTTCTACAGAAAGAGTGTTTCAGAAAGGCTCAATCAAAAGTAAGGTTCAACTCTGTTAGTTGAATGCACAGAACAGAAAGAAGTTCCATACAATGCTTCTGTGTAGTTTATATTTGAACATATTCTTTTTTCCTCTATTACCCACTTAGCGCTACGAATGTCCAGTTGCATTTTCTACAGACAGAGTGTTTCAAAACTGCTCAATCAAAAGTATGGTTTAACTCTGTTAGCTGAATGCTCAGATCAGAAAGAAGTTTCACAGAATGCTTCTGTGTAGTTTATATTTGAATATATTCCTTTTTCCACTACTACGCTCTTAGCGCTCCAAATGTCCAGTTGCATTTTATACAGAAAGAGTGTTCAGATCTGCTCAATCAAAAGTATGGTTTAATTATGTTAGCTGAATGCACAGATCAGAAAGAAGTTTCACCGAATGATTCTGTGTAGTTTATATTTGAAGACATTCCTTTTTCCACTATTACACTCTTAGCGCTCCGAATCTCCACTTGCATTTTCTACAAAAAGAGTGTTTCATAACTGCTCAATCAAAAATATGTTTTATCTCTGTTAACTGAATTTACAGATCAGAAATAAGTTTCACAGAATGCATCTGTGTAGTTTTTATTTGAAGATATTCTTTTTCCCAATGTAGGCCTCTTAGCGCTTAGCATGTCCAATTGCAGTTTCTACAGAAAGAGTGTTTCAGAACGGCTCAATCAAAAGTAGGGTTCAACTCTGTTAGTTGAATGCACAGAACAGAAAGAATTTTCACAGAATGCTACTGTGTAGTTTATATTTGAATATATTCCTTTTTCCACTTTTACCCTCTTAGCGCTCCGAATGTCCACTTGCATTTTCTACAGAAAGAGTGTTCAGAACTGCACAATCAAAAGTATGGTTTAACTCTGTTAGCTTAATGAACATATCAGAAATAAGTTTCACACAATGCTTCTGTGTAGTTTTTATTTGAAGATATTATTTTTCCCAATAGAGGCCTCTTAGCGCTCAGAATGTCCAATTGCAGTTTCTACAGAAAGAGTGTTTCAGAAAGGCTCAATCAAAAGTAAGGTTCAACTCTGTTAGTTGAATGCACAGAACAGAAAGAAGTTTCATACAATGCTTCTGTGTAGCTTATATTTGAACATATTCTTTTTTCCACTATTAACCACTTAGCGCTACGAATGTCCAGTTGCATTTTCTACAGACAGAGTGTTTCAAAACTGCTCAATCAAAAGTATGGTTTAACTCTGTTAGCTGAATGCTCAGATCAGAAAGAAGTTTCACAGAATGCTTCTGTGTAGTTTATATTTGAATATATTCCTTTTTCCACTACTACTCTCTTAGCGCTCCAAATGTCCAGTTGCATTTTCTACAGAAAGAGTGTTCAGATCTGCTCAATCAAAATTATGGTTTAACTCTGTTAGCTGAATGCACAGATCAGAAAGAAGTTTCACAGAATGATTCTGTGTAGTTTATATTTGGAGACATTCCTTTTTCCACTATTACCCTCTTAGCGCTCCGAATCTCCACTTGCATTTTCTACAGAAAGAGTGTTTCAGAACGGCTCAATCAAAACTAAGGTTCAACTCTTTTAGTTGAACAAACAGAACAGAAAGAAGTTTCACAAAATTCTTCTGTGTAGTTTTTATTTGTAGACATTCTTTTTCCCAATATAGGCCTCTTAGCGCTCAGAATGTCCAATTGCAGTTTCTACAGAAAGAGTGTTTCAGAACGGCTCAATCAAAAGTAAGGTTCAACTCTGTTATTTGAATGCACAGAACAGAAAGAAGTTTCATACAATGCTTCTGTGTAGTTTTTATTTGAACATATTATTTTTTCCACTATTACCCACTTAGCGCTACGAATGTCCAGTTGCATTTTCTACAGACAGAGTGTTTCAAAACTGGTCAATCAAAAGTATGTTTTAACTCTGTTAGCTGAATGCTCAGATCAGAAAGAAGTTTCACAGAATGCTTCTGTGTAGTTTATATTTGAATATATTCCTTTTTCCACTACTACGCTCTTAGCGCTCCAAATGTCCAGTTGCATTTTCTACAGAAAGAGTGTTCAGATCTGCTCAACAAAAGTATGGTTTAACTCTGTTAGCTGAATGCACAGATCAGAAATAAGTTTCACCGAATGATTCTGTGTAGTTTATATTTGAAGACATTCCTTTTTCCGCTATTACCCTCTTAGCGCTCCGAATCTCCACTTGCATTTTCTACAAAAAGAATGTTTCATAACTGCTCAATCAAAAATATGTTTTATCTCTGTTAACTGAATTTAAAGATCAGAAATAAGTTTCACAGAATGCATCTGTGTAGTTTTAATTTGAAGATATTCTTTTTCCCAATGTAGGCCTCTTAGCGCTTAGCATGTCCAATTGCAGTTTCTACAGAAAGAGTGTTTCAGAACGGCTCAATCAAAAGTAAGGTTCAACTCTGTTAGTTGAATGCATAGAACAGAAAGAATTTTCACAGAATGCTACTGTGTAGTTTATATTTGAATATATTCCTTTTTCCACCATTACCCTCTTAGCGCTCCGAATGTCCACTTGCATTTTCTACAGAAAGAGTGTTCAGAACTGCGCAATCAAAACTATGGATTAATTCTGTTAGCTTAATGAACATATCAGAAATAAGTTTCACACAATGCTTCTGTGTAGTTTTTATTTGAAGATATTATTTTTCCCAATAGAGGCCTCTTAGCGCTCAGAATGTCCAATTGCAGTTTCTACAGAAAGAGTGTTTCAGAAAGGCTCAATCAAAAGTAAGGTTCAACTCTGTTAGTTGAATGGACAGAACAGAAAGAAGTTTCATACAATGCTTCTGTGTAGTTTATATTTGAACATATTCTTTATTCCACTATTACCCACTTAGCGCTACAAATGTCCAGTTGCATTTTCTACAGACAGAGTGTTTCAAAACTGCTCAATCAAAAGTATGGTTTAACTCTGTTAGCTGAATGCTCAGATCAGAAAGAAGTTTCACAGAATGCTTCTGTGTAGTTTATATTTGAATATATTCTTTTTCTACTACTACTCTCTTAGCGCTCCAAATGTCCAGTTGCATTTTCTAGAGAAAGAGTGTTCAGATCTGCTTAATCAAAATATGGTTTAACTCTGTTAGCTGAATGCACAGATCAGAAAGAAGTTTCACAGAATGATTCTGTGTAGTTTATATTTGGAGACATTCCTTTTTCCACTATTACCCTCTTAGCGCTCCGAATCTCCACTTGCATTTTCTACAGAAAGAGTGTTTCAGAACGGCTCAATCAAAACTAAGGTTCAACTCTTTTAGTTGAACAAACAGAACAGAAAGAAGTTTCACACAATTCTTCGGTGTAGTTTTTATTTGTAGACATTCTTTTTCCCAATATAGGCCACTTAGCGCTCAGAATGTCCAATTGCAGTTTCTACAGAAAGAGTGTTTCAGAACGGCTCAATCAAAAGTAAG
Source organism: Symphalangus syndactylus (assembly GCF_028878055.3). NCBI lineage: Eukaryota > Metazoa > Chordata > Mammalia > Primates > Hylobatidae > Symphalangus > Symphalangus syndactylus. Next base: position 152,253,818 of record NC_072430.2, on the reverse strand, counting down.
GTTCAACTCTGTTATTTGAATGCACAGAACAGAAAGAAGTTCCATACAATGCTTCTGTGTAGTTTATATTTGAACATATTCTTTTTTCCACTATTACCCACTTAGCGCTACGAATGTCCAGTTGCATTTTCTACAGACAGAGTGTTTCAAAACTGCTCAATCAAAAGTATGGTTTAACTCTGTTAGCTGAATGCTCAGATCAGAAAGAAGTTTCACAGAATGCTTCTGTGTAGTTTATATTTGAATATATTCCTTTTTCCACTACTACGCTCTTAGCGCTCCAAATGTCCAGTTGCATTTTCTACAGAAAGAGTGTTCAGATCTGCTCAATCAAAAGTATGGTTTAACTCTGTTAGCTGAATGCACAGATCAGAAAGAAGTTTCACCGAATGATTCTGTGTAGTTTATATTTGAAGACATTCCTTTTTCCACTATTACCCACTTAGCGCTCCGAATCTCCACTTGCATTTTCTACAAAAAGAGTGTTTCATAACTGCTCAATCAAAAATATGTTTTATCTCTGTTAACTGAATTTACAGATCAGAAATAAGTTTCACAGAATGCATCTGTGTAGTTTTTATTTGAAGATATTCTTTTTCCCAATGTAGGCCTCTTAGCGCTTAGCATGTCCAATTGCAGTTTCTACAGAAAGAGTGTTTCAGAACGGCTCAATCGAAAGTAAGGTTCAACTCTGTTAGTTGAATGCACAGAACAGAAAGAATTTTCACAGAATGCTACTGTGTAGTTTATATTTGAATACATTCCTTTTTCCACTATTACCCTCTTAGCGCTCCGAATGTCCACTTGCATTTTCTACAGAAAGAGTGTTCAGAACTGCGCAATCAAAAGTATGGTTTAACTCTGTTAGCTTAATGAACATATCAGAAATAAGTTTCACACAATGCTTCTGTGTAGTTTTTATTTGAAGATATTATTTTTCCCAATAGAGGCCTCTTAGCGCACAGAATGTCCAATTGCAGTTTCTACAGAAAGAGTGTTTCAGAAAGGCTCAATCATATGTAAGGTTCAACTCTGTTAGTTGAATGCACAGAACAGAAAGAAGTTTCATACAATGCTTCTGTGTAGTTTATATTTGAACATATTCTTTTTTCCACTATTACCCACTTAGCGCTACGAATGTCCAGTTGCATTTTCTACAGACAGAGTGTTTCAAAACTGCTCAATCAAAAGTATGGTTTAACTCTGTTAGCTGAATGCTCAGATCAGAAAGAAGTTTCACAGAATGCTTCTGTGTAGTTTATATTTGAATATATTCCTTTTTCCACTACTACTCTCTTAGCGCTCCAAATGTCCAGTTGCATTTTCTACAGAAAGAGTGTTCAGATCTGCTCAATCAAAAGTATGGTTTAACTCTGTTAGCTGAATGCACAGATCAGAAAGAAGTTTCACAGAATGCTTCTGTGTAGTTTATATTTGAATATATTCCTTTTTCCACTACTACTCTCTTAGCGCTCCAAATGTCCAGTTGCATTTTCTACAGAAAGAGTGTTCAGATCTGCTCAATCAAAATTATGGTTTAACTCTGTTAGCTGAATGCACAGATCGGAAAGAAGTTTCACAGAATGATTCTGTGTAGTTTATATTTGTAGACATTCCTTTTTCCACTATTACCCTCTTAGCGCTCCGAATCTCCACTTGCATTTTCTACAGAAAGAGTGTTTCAGAACGGCTCAATCAAAACTAAGGTTCAACTCTTTTAGTTGAACAAACAGAACAGAAAGAAGTTTCACACAATTCTTCTGTGTAGTTTTTATTTGTAGACATTCTTTTTCCCAATATAGTCCTCTTAGCGCTCAGAATGTCCAATTGCAGTTTCTACAGAAAGAGTGTTTCAGAACGGCTCAATCAAAAGTAAGGTTCAACTCTGTTATTTGAATGCACAGAACAGAAAGAAGTTTCATACAATGCTTCTGTGTAGTTTATATTTGAACATATTATTTTTTCCACTATTACCCACTTAGCGCTACGAATGTCCAGTTGCATTTTCTACAGACAGAGTGTTTCAAAACTGCTCAATCAAAAGTATGTTTTAACTCTGTTAGCTGAATGCTCAGATCAGAAAGAAGTTTCACAGAATGCTTCTGTGTAGTTTATATTTGAATATATTCCTTTTTCCACTACTACGCTCTTAGCGCTCCAAATGTCCAGTTGCATTTTCTACAGAAAGAGTGTTCAGATCTGCTCAACAAAAGTATGGTTTAACTCTGTTAGCTGAATGCACAGATCAGAAATAAGTTTCACCGAATGATTCTGTGCAGTTTATATTTGAAGACATTCCTTTTTCCGCTATTACCCTCTTAGCGCTCCGAATCTCCACTTGCATTTTCTACAAAAAGAGTGTTTCATAACTGCTCAATCAAAAATATGTTTTATCTCTGTTAACTGAATTTAAAGATCAGAAATAAGTTTCACAGAATGCATCTGTGTAGTTTTTATTTGAAGATATTCTTTTTCCCAATGTAGGCCTCTTAGCGCTTAGAATGTCCAATTGCAGTTTCTACAGAAAGAGTGTTTCAGAACGGCTCAATCAAAAGTAAGGTTCAACTCTGTTAGTTGAATGCATAGAACAGAAAGAATTTTCACAGAATGCTACTGTGTAGTTTATATTTGAATATATTCCTTTTTCCACCATTACCCTCTTAGCGCTCCGAATGTCCACTTGCATTTTCTACAGAAAGAGTGTTCAGAACTGCGCAATCAAAACTATGGATTAATTCTGTTAGCTTAATGAACATATCAGAAATAAGTTTCACACAATGCTTCTGTGTAGTTTTTATTTGAAGATTTTATTTTTCCCAATAGAGGCCTCTTAGCGCTCAGAATGTCCAATTGCAGTTTCTACAGAAAGAGTGTTTCAGAAAGGCTCAATCAAAAGTAAGGTTCAACTCTGTTAGTTGAATGCACAGAACAGAAAGAAGTTTCATACAATGCTTCTGTGTAGTTTATATTTGAACATATTCTTTATTCCACTATTACCCACTTAGCGCTACAAATGTCCAGTTGCATTTTCTACAGACAGAGTGTTTCAAAACTGCTCAATCAAAAGTATGGTTTAACTCTGTTAGCTGAATGCTCAGATCAGAAAGAAGTTTCACAGAATGCTTCTGTGTAGTTTATATTTGAATATATTCTTTTTCCACTACTATTCTCTTAGCGCTCCAAATGTCCAGTTGCATTTTCTAGAGAAAGAGTGTTCAGATCTGCTCAATCAAAATATGGTTTAACTCTGTTAGCTGAATGCACAGATCAGAAAGAAGTTTCACAGAATGATTCTGTGTAGTTTATATTTGGAGACATTCCTTTTTCCACTATTACCCTCTTAGCGCTCCGAATCTCCACTTGCATTTTCTACAGAAAGAGTGTTTCAGAACGGCTCAATCAAAACTAAGGTTCAACTCTTTTAGTTGAACAAACAGAACAGAAAGAAGTTTCACACAATTCTTCGGTGTAGTTTTTATTTGTAGACATTCTTTTTCCCAATATAGGCCACTTAGCGCTCAGAATGTCCAATTGCAGTTTCTACAGAAAGAGTGTTTCAGAACGGCTCAATCAAAAGTAAGGTTCAACTCTGTTATTTGAATGCACAGAACAGAAAGAAGTTTCATACAATGCTTCTGTGTAGTTCATATTTGAACATATTCTTTTTTCCACTATTACCCACTTAGCGCTACGAATGTCCAGTTGCATTTTCTACAGACAGAGTGTTTCAAAACTGCTCAATCAAAAGTATGGTTTAACTCTGTTAGCTGAATGCTCAGATCAGAAAGAAGTTTCACAGAATGCTTCTGTGTAGTTTATATTTGAATATATTCCTTTTTCCACTACTACGCTCTTAGCGCTCCAAATGTCCAGTTGCATTTTCTACAGAAAGAGTGTTCAGATCTGCTCAATCAAAAGTATGGTTTAACTCTGTTAGCTGAATGCACAGATCAGAAAGAAGTTTCACCGAATGATTCTGTGTAGTTTATATTTGAAGACATTCCTTTTTCCACTATTACCCACTTAGCACTCCGAATCTCCACTTGCATTTTCTACAAAGAGAGTGTTTCATAACTGCTCAATCAAAAATATGTTTTATCTCTGTTAACTGAATTTACAGATCAGAAATAAGTTTCACAGAATGCATCTGTGTAGTTTTTATTTGAAGATATTCTTTTTCCCAATGTAGGCCTCTTAGCGCTTAGCATGTCCAATTGCAGTTTCTAGAGAAAGAGTGTTTCAGAACGGCTCAATCGAAAGTAAGGTTCAACTCTGTTAGTTGAATGCACAGAACAGAAAGAATTTTCACAGAATGCTACTGTGTAGTTTATATTTGAATACATTCCTTTTTCCACTATTACCCTCTTAGCGCTCCGAATGTCCACTTGCATTTTCTACAGAAAGAGTGTTCAGAACTGCGCAATCAAAAGTATGGTTTAACTCTGTTAGCTTAATGAACATATCAGAAATAAGTTTCACACAATGCTTCTGTGTAGTTTTTATTTGAAGATATTATTTTTCCCAATAGAGGCCTCTTAGCGCACAGAATGTCCAATTGCAGTTTCTACAGAAAGAGTGTTTCAGAAAGGCTCAATCATATGTAAGGTTCAACTCTGTTAGTTGAATGCACAGAACAGAAAGAATTTTCATACAATGCTTCTGTGTAGTTTATATTTGAACATATTCTTTTTTCCACTATTACCCACTTAGCGCTACGAATGTCCAGTTGCATTTTCTACAGACAGAGTGTTTCAAAACTGCTCAATCAAAAGTATGGTTTAACTCTGTTAGCTGAATGCTCAGATCAGAAAGAAGTTTCACAGAATGCTTCTGTGTAGTTTATATTTGAATATATTCCTTTTTCCACTACTACTCTCTTAGCGCTCCAAATGTCCAGTTGCATTTTCTACAGAAAGAGTGTTCAGATCTGCTCAATCAAAAGTATGGTTTAACTCTGTTAGCTGAATGCACAGATCAGAAAGAAGTTTCACAGAATGCTTCTGTGTAGTTTATATTTGAATATATTCCTTTTTCCACTACTACTCTCTTAGCGCTCCAAATGTCCATTTGCATTTTCTACAGAAAGAGTGTTCAGATCTGCTCAATCAAAATTATGTTTTAACTCTGTTAGCTGAATGCACAGATCGGAAAGAAGTTTCACAGAATGATTCTGTGTAGTTTATATTTGTAGACATTCCTTTTTCCACTATTACCCTCTTAGCGCTCCGAATCTCCACTTGCATTTTCTACAGAAAGAGTGTTTCAGAACGGCTCAATCAAAACTAAGGTTCAACTCTTTTAGTTGAACAAACAGAACAGAAAGAAGTTTCACACAATTCTTCTGTGTAGTTTTTATTTGTAGACATTCTTTTTCCCAATATAGTCCTCTTAGCGCTCAGAATGTCCAATTGCAGTTTCTACAGAAAGAGTGTTTCAGAACGGCTCAATCAAAAGTAAGGTTCAACTCTGTTATTTGAATGCACAGAACAGAAAGAAGTTTCATACAATGCTTCTGTGTAGTTTATATTTGAACATATTATTTTTTCCACTATTACCCACTTAGCGCTACGAATGTCCAGTTGCATTTTCTACAGACAGAGTGTTTCAAAACTGCTCAATCAAAAGTATGTTTTAACTCTGTTAGCTGAATGCTCAGATCAGAAAGAAGTTTCACAGAATGCTTCTGTGTAGTTTATATTTGAATATATTCCTTTTTCCACTACTACGCTCTTAGCGCTCCAAATGTCCAGTTGCATTTTCTACAGAAAGAGTGTTCAGATCTGCTCAACAAAAGTATGGTTTAACTCTGTTAGCTGAATGCACAGATCAGAAATAAGTTTCACCGAATGATTCTGTGCAGTTTATATTTGAAGACATTCCTTTTTCCGCTATTACCCTCTTAGCGCTCCGAATCTCCACTTGCATTTTCTACAAAAAGAGTGTTTCATAACTGCTCAATCAAAAATATGTTTTATCTCTGTTAACTGAATTTAAAGATCAGAAATAAGTTTCACAGAATGCATCTGTGTAGTTTTTATTTGAAGATATTCTTTTTCCCAATGTAGGCCTCTTAGCGCTTAGAATGTCCAATTGCAGTTTCTACAGAAAGAGTGTTTCAGAACGGCTCAATCAAAAGTAAGGTTCAACTCTGTTAGTTGAATGCATAGAACAGAAAGAATTTTCACAGAATGCTACTGTGTAGTTTATATTTGAATATATTCCTTTTTCCACCATTACCCTCTTAGCGCTCCGAATGTCCACTTGCATTTTCTACAGAAAGAGTGTTCAGAACTGCGCAATCAAAACTATGGATTAATTCTGTTAGCTTAATGAACATATCAGAAATAAGTTTCACACAATGCTTCTGTGTAGTTTTTATTTGAAGATTTTATTTTTCCCAATAGAGGCCTCTTAGCGCTCAGAATGTCCAATTGCAGTTTCTACAGAAAGAGTGTTTCAGAAAGGCTCAATCAAAAGTAAGGTTCAACTCTGTTAGTTGAATGCACAGAACAGAAAGAAGTTTCATACAATGCTTCTGTGTAGTTTATATTTGAACATATTCTTTATTCCACTATTACCCACTTAGCGCTACAAATGTCCAGTTGCATTTTCTACAGACAGAGTGTTTCAAAACTGCTCAATCAAAAGTATGGTTTAACTCTGTTAGCTGAATGCTCAGATCAGAAAGAAGTTTCACAGAATGCTTCTGTGTAGTTTATATTTGAATATATTCTTTTTCCACTACTATTCTCTTAGCGCTCCAAATGTCCAGTTGCATTTTCTAGAGAAAGAGTGTTCAGATCTGCTCAATCAAAATATGGTTTAACTCTGTTAGCTGAATGCACAGATCAGAAAGAAGTTTCACAGAATGATTCTGTGTAGTTTATATTTGGAGACATTCCTTTTTCCACTATTACCCTCTTAGCGCTCCGAATCTCCACTTGCATTTTCTACAGAAAGAGTGTTTCAGAACGGCTCAATCAAAACTAAGGTTCAACTCTTTTAGTTGAACAAACAGAACAGAAAGAAGTTTCACACAATTCTTCGGTGTAGTTTTTATTTGTAGACATTCTTTTTCCCAATATAGGCCACTTAGCGCTCAGAATGTCCAATTGCAGTTTCTACAGAAAGAGTGTTTCAGAACGGCTCAATCAAAAGTAAGGTTCAACTCTGTTATTTGAATGCACAGAACAGAAAGAAGTTTCATACAATGCTTCTGTGTAGTTCATATTTGAACATATTCTTTTTTCCACTATTACCCACTTAGCGCTACGAATGTCCAGTTGCATTTTCTACAGACAGAGTGTTTCAAAACTGCTCAATCAAAAGTATGGTTTAACTCTGTTAGCTGAATGCTCAGATCAGAAAGAAGTTTCACAGAATGCTTCTGTGTAGTTTATATTTGAATATATTCCTTTTTCCACTACTACGCTCTTAGCGCTCCAAATGTCCAGTTGCATTTTCTACAGAAAGAGTGTTCAGATCTGCTCAATCAAAAGTATGGTTTAACTCTGTTAGCTGAATGCACAGATCAGAAAGAAGTTTCACCGAATGATTCTGTGTAGTTTATATTTGAAGACATTCCTTTTTCCACTATTACCCACTTAGCACTCCGAATCTCCACTTGCATTTTCTACAAAGAGAGTGTTTCATAACTGCTCAATCAAAAATATGTTTTATCTCTGTTAACTGAATTTACAGATCAGAAATAAGTTTCACAGAATGCATCTGTGTAGTTTTTATTTGAAGATATTCTTTTTCCCAATGTAGGCCTCTTAGCGCTTAGCATGTCCAATTGCAGTTTCTACAGAAAGAGTGTTTCAGAACGGCTCAATCGAAAGTAAGGTTCAACTCTGTTAGTTGAATGCACAGAACAGAAAGAATTTTCACAGAATGCTACTGTGTAGTTTATATTTGAATACATTCCTTTTTCCACTATTACCCTCTTAGCGCTCCGAATGTCCACTTGCATTTTCTACAGAAAGAGTGTTCAGAACTGCGCAATCAAAAGTATGGTTTAACTCTGTTAGCTTAATGAACATATCAGAAATAAGTTTCACACAATGCTTCTGTGTAGTTTTTATTTGAAGATATTATTTTTCCCAATAGAGGCCTCTTAGCGCACAGAATGTCCAATTGCAGTTTCTACAGAAAGAGTGTTTCAGAAAGGCTCAATCATATGTAAGGTTCAACTCTGTTAGTTGAATGCACAGAACAGAAAGAATTTTCATACAATGCTTCTGTGTAGTTTATATTTGAACATATTCTTTTTTCCACTATTACCCACTTAGCGCTACGAATGTCCAGTTGCATTTTCTACAGACAGAGTGTTTCAAAACTGCTCAATCAAAAGTATGGTTTAACTCTGTTAGCTGAATGCTCAGATCAGAAAGAAGTTTCACAGAATGCTTCTGTGTAGTTTATATTTGAATATATTCCTTTTTCCACTACTACTCTCTTAGCGCTCCAAATGTCCAGTTGCATTTTCTACAGAAAGAGTGTTCAGATCTGCTCAATCAAAAGTATGGTTTAACTCTGTTAGCTGAATGCACAGATCAGAAAGAAGTTTCACAGAATGCTTCTGTGTAGTTTATATTTGAATATATTCCTTTTTCCACTACTACTCTCTTAGCGCTCCAAATGTCCAGTTGCATTTTCTACAGAAAGAGTGTTCAGATCTGCTCAATCAAAATTATGTTTTAACTCTGTTAGCTGAATGCACAGATCGGAAAGAAGTTTCACAGAATGATTCTGTGTAGTTTATATTTGGAGACATTCCTATTTCCACTATTACCCTCTTAGCGCTCCGAATCTCCACTTGCATTTTCTACAGAAAGAGTGTTTCAGAACGGCTCAATCAAAACTAAGGTTCAACTCTTTTAGTTGAACAAACAGAACAGAAAGAAGTTTCACACAATTCTTCTGTGTAGTTTTTATTTGTAGACATTCTTTTTCCCAATATAGGCCTCTTAGCGCTCAGAATGTCCAATTGCAGTTTCTACAGAAAGAGTGTTTCAGAACGGCTCAATCAAAAGTAAGGTTCAACTCTGTTAGTTGAATGCACAGAACAGAAATAAGTTTCATACAATGCTTCTGTGTAGTTTATATTTGAACATATTCTTTTTTCCACTATTACCCACTTAGCGCTACGAATGTCCAGTTGCATTTTCTACAGACAGAGTGTTTCAAAACTGCTCAATCAAAAGTATGGTTTAACTCTGTTAGCTGAATGCTCAGATCAGAAAGAAGTTTCACAGAATGCTTCTGTGTAGTTTATATTTGAATATATTCCTTTTTCCACTACTACGCTCTTAGCGCTCCAAATGTCCAGTTGCATTTTCTACAGAAAGAGTGTTCAGATCTGCTCAATCAAAAGTATGGTTTAACTCTGTTAGCTGAATGCACAGATCAGAAAGAAGTTTCACCGAATGATTCTGTGTAGTTTATATTTGAAGTCATTCCTTTTTCCACTATTACCCTCTTAGCGCTCCGAAACTACACTTGCATTTTCTACAAAAAGAGTGTTTCATAACTGCTCAATCAAAAATATGTTTTATCTCTGTTAACTGAATTTACAGATCAGAAATAAGTTTCACAGAATGCATCTGTGTAGTTTTTATTTGAAGATATTCTTTTTCCCAATGTAGGCCTCTTAGCGCTTAGAATGTCCAATTGCAGTTTCTACAGAAAGAGTGTTTCAGAACGGCTCAATCAAAAGTAAGGTTCAACTCTGTTAGTTGAATGCATAGAACAGAAAGAATTTTCACAGAATGCTACTGTGTAGTTTATATTTGAATATATTCCTTTTTCCACCATTACCCTCTTAGCGCTCCGAATGTCCACTTGCATTTTCTACAGAAAGAGTGTTCAGAACTGCGCAATCAAAACTATGGATTAATTCTGTTAGCTTAATGAACATATCAGAAATAAGTTTCACACAATGCTTCTGTGTAGTTTTTATTTGAAGATTTTATTTTTCCCAATAGAGGCCTCTTAGCGCTCAGAATGTCCAATTGCAGTTTCTACAGAAAGAGTGTTTCAGAAAGGCTCAATCAAAAGTAAGGTTCAACTCTGTTAGTTGAATGCACAGAACAGAAAGAAGTTTCATACAATGCTTCTGTGTAGTTTATATTTGAACATATTCTTTATTCCACTATTACCCACTTAGCGCTACAAATGTCCAGTTGCATTTTCTACAGACAGAGTGTTTCAAAACTGCTCAATCAAAAGTATGGTTTAACTCTGTTAGCTGAATGCTCAGATCAGAAAGAAGTTTCACAGAATGCTTCTGTGTAGTTTATATTTGAATATATTCTTTTTCCACTACTATTCTCTTAGCGCTCCAAATGTCCAGTTGCATTTTCTAGAGAAAGAGTGTTCAGATCTGCTCAATCAAAATATGGTTTAACTCTGTTAGCTGAATGCACAGATCAGAAAGAAGTTTCACAGAATGATTCTGTGTAGTTTATATTTGGAGACATTCCTTTTTCCACTATTACCCTCTTAGCGCTCCGAATCTCCACTTGCATTTTCTACAGAAAGAGTGTTTCAGAACGGCTCAATCAAAACTAAGGTTCAACTCTTTTAGTTGAACAAACAGAACAGAAAGAAGTTTCACACAATTCTTCGGTGTAGTTTTTATTTGTAGACATTCTTTTTCCCAATATAGGCCACTTAGCGCTCAGAATGTCCAATTGCAGTTTCTACAGAAAGAGTGTTTCAGAACGGCTCAATCAAAAGTAAGGTTCAACTCTGTTATTTGAATGCACAGAACAGAAAGAAGTTTCATACAATGCTTCTGTGTAGTTCATATTTGAACATATTCTTTTTTCCACTATTACCCACTTAGCGCTACGAATGTCCAGTTGCATTTTCTACAGACAGAGTGTTTCAAAACTGCTCAATCAAAAGTATGGTTTAACTCTGTTAGCTGAATGCTCAGATCAGAAAGAAGTTTCACAGAATGCTTCTGTGTAGTTTATATTTGAATATATTCCTTTTTCCACTACTACGCTCTTAGCGCTCCAAATGTCCAGTTGCATTTTCTACAGAAAGAGTGTTCAGATCTGCTCAATCAAAAGTATGGTTTAACTCTGTTAGCTGAATGCACAGATCAGAAAGAAGTTTCACCGAATGATTCTGTGTAGTTTATATTTGAAGACATTCCTTTTTCCACTATTACCCACTTAGCACTCCGAATCTCCACTTGCATTTTCTACAAAGAGAGTGTTTCATAACTGCTCAATCAAAAATATGTTTTATCTCTGTTAACTGAATTTACAGATCAGAAATAAGTTTCACAGAATGCATCTGTGTAGTTTTTATTTGAAGATATTCTTTTTCCCAATGTAGGCCTCTTAGCGCTTAGCATGTCCAATTGCAGTTTCTACAGAAAGAGTGTTTCAGAACGGCTCAATCGAAAGTAAGGTTCAACTCTGTTAGTTGAATGCACAGAACAGAAAGAATTTTCACAGAATGCTACTGTGTAGTTTATATTTGAATACATTCCTTTTTCCACTATTACCCTCTTAGCGCTCCGAATGTCCACTTGCATTTTCTACAGAAAGAGTGTTCAGAACTGCGCAATCAAAAGTATGGTTTAACTCTGTTAGCTTAATGAACATATCAGAAATAAGTTTCACACAATGCTTCTGTGTAGTTTTTATTTGAAGATATTATTTTTCCCAATAGAGGCCTCTTAGCGCACAGAATGTCCAATTGCAGTTTCTACAGAAAGAGTGTTTCAGAAAGGCTCAATCATATGTAAGGTTCAACTCTGTTAGTTGAATGCACAGAACAGAAAGAATTTTCATACAATGCTTCTGTGTAGTTTATATTTGAACATATTCTTTTTTCCACTATTACCCACTTAGCGCTACGAATGTCCAGTTGCATTTTCTACAGACAGAGTGTTTCAAAACTGCTCAATCAAAAGTATGGTTTAACTCTGTTAGCTGAATGCTCAGATCAGAAAGAAGTTTCACAGAATGCTTCTGTGTAGTTTATATTTGAATATATTCCTTTTTCCACTACTACTCTCTTAGCGCTCCAAATGTCCAGTTGCATTTTCTACAGAAAGAGTGTTCAGATCTGCTCAATCAAAAGTATGGTTTAACTCTGTTAGCTGAATGCACAGATCAGAAAGAAGTTTCACAGAATGCTTCTGTGTAGTTTATATTTGAATATATTCCTTTTTCCACTACTACTCTCTTAGCGCTCCAAATGTCCAGTTGCATTTTCTACAGAAAGAGTGTTCAGATCTGCTCAATCAAAATTATGTTTTAACACTGTTAGCTGAATGCACAGATCGGAAAGAAGTTTCACAGAATGATTCTGTGTAGTTTATATTTGGAGACATTCCTATTTCCACTATTACCCTCTTAGCGCTCCGAATCTCCACTTGCATTTTCTACAGAAAGAGTGTTTCAGAACGGCTCAATCAAAACTAAGGTTCAACTCTTTTAGTTGAACAAACTGAACAGAAAGAAGTTTCACACAATTCTTCTGTGTAGTTTTTATTTGTAGACATTCTTTTTCCCAATATAGGCCTCTTAGCGCTCAGAATGTCCAATTGCAGTTTCTACAGAAAGAGTGTTTCAGAACGGCTCAATCAAAAGTAAGGTTCAACTCTGTTAGTTGAATGCACAGAACAGAAATAAGTTTCATACAATGCTTCTGTGTAGTTTATATTTGAACATATTCTTTTTTCCACTATTACCCACTTAGCGCTACGAATGTCCAGTTGCATTTTCTACAGACAGAGTGTTTCAAAACTGCTCAATCAAAAGTATGGTTTAACTCTGTTAGCTGAATGCTCAGATCAGAAAGAAGTTTCACAGAATGCTTCTGTGTAGTTTATATTTGAATATATTCCTTTTTCCACTACTACGCTCTTAGCGCTCCAAATGTCCAGTTGCATTTTCTACAGAAAGAGTGTTCAGATCTGCTCAATCAAAAGTATGGTTTAACTCTGTTAGCTGAATGCACAGATCAGAAAGAAGTTTCACCGAATGATTCTGTGTAGTTTATATTTGAAGTCATTCCTTTTTCCACTATTACCCTCTTAGCGCTCCGAAACTCCACTTGCATTTTCTACAAAAAGAGTGTTTCATAACTGCTCAATCAAAAATATGTTTTATCTCTGTTAACTGAATTTACAGATCAGAAATAAGTTTCACAGAATGCATCTGTGTAGTTTTTATTTGAAGATATTCTTTTTCCCAATGTAGGCCTCTTAGCGCTTAGCATGTGCAATTGCAGTTTCTACAGAAAGAGTGTTTCAGAACGGCTCAATCAAAAGTAGGGTTCAACTCTGTTAGTTGAATGCACAGAACAGAAAGAATTTTCACAGAATGCTACTGTGTAGTTTATATTTGAATATATTCCTTTTTCCACTATTACCCTCTTAGCGCTCCGAATGTCCACTTGCATTTTCTACAGAAAGAGTGTTCAGAACTGCGCAATCAAAAGTATGGTTTAACTCTGTTAGCTTAATGAACATATCAGAAATAAGTTTCACACAATGCTTCTGTGTAGTTTTTATTTGAAGATATTATTTTTCCCAATAGAGGCCTCTTAGCGCTCAGAATGTCCAATTGCAGTTTCTACAGAAAGAGTGTTTCAGAAAGGCTCAATCAAAAGTAAGGTTCAACTCTGTTAGTTGAATGCACAGAACAGAAAGAAGTTTCATACAATGCTTCTGTGTAGCTTATATTTGAACATATTCTTTTTTCCACTATTACCCACTTAGCGCTACGAATGTCCAGTTGCATTTTCTACAGACAGAGTGTTTCAAAACTGCTCAATCAAAAGTATGGTTTAACTTGGTTAGCTGAATGCTCAGATCAGAAAGAAGTTTCACAGAATGCTTCTGTGTAGTTTATATTTGAATATATTCCTTTTTCCACTACTACTCTCTTAGCGCTCAAATGTCCAGTTGCATTTTCTACAGAAAGGGTGTTCAGATCTGCTCAATCAAAAGTATGTTTTAACTCTGTTAGCTGAATGCACAGATCAGAAAGAAGTTTCACAGAATGATTCTGTGTAGTTTATATTTGGAGACATTCCTTTTTCCACTATTACCCTCTTAGCGCTCCGAATCTCCACTTGCATTTTCTACAGAAAGAGTGTTTCAGAACGGCTCAATCAAAACTAAGGTTCAACTCTTTTAGTTGAACAAACAGAACAGAAAGAAGTTTCACACAATTCTTCTGTGTAGTTTTTATTTGTAGACATTCTTTTTCCCAATATAGGCCTCTTAGCGCTCAGAATGTCCAATTGCAGTTTCTACAGAAAGAGTGTTTCAGAACGGCTCAATCAAAAGTAAGGTTCAACTCTGTTAGTTGAATGCACAGAACAGAAAGAAGTTCCATACAATGCTTCTGTGTAGTTTATATTTGAACATATTCTTTTTTCCTCTATTACCCACTTAGCGCTACGAATGTCCAGTTGCATTTTCTACAGACAGAGTGTTTCAAAACTGCTCAATCAAAAGTATGGTTTAACTCTGTTAGCTGAATGCTCAGATCAGAAAGAAGTTTCACAGAATGCTTCTGTGTAGTTTATATTTGAATATATTCCTTTTTCCACTACTACGCTCTTAGCGCTCCAAATGTCCAGTTGCATTTTCTACAGAAAGAGTGTTCAGATCTGCTCAATCAAAAGTATGGTTTAACTATGTTAGCTGAATGCACAGATCAGAAAGAAGTTTCACCGAATGATTCTGTGTAGTTTATATGTGAAGACATTCCTTTTTCCACTATTACCCTCTTAGCGCTCCGAATCTCCACTTGCATTTTCTACAAAAAGAGTGTTTCATAACTGCTCAATCAAAAATATGTTTTATCTCTGTTAACTGAATTTACAGATCAGAAATAAGTTTCACAGAATGCATCTGTGTAGTTTTTATTTGAAGATATTCTTTTTCCCAATGTAGGCCTCTTAGCGCTTAGCATGTCCAATTGCAGTTTCTACAGAAAGAGTGTTTCAGAACGGCTCAATCAAAAGTAGGGTTCAACTCTGTTAGTTGAATGCACAGAACAGAAAGAATTTTCACAGAATGCTACTGTGTAGTTTATATTTGAATATATTCCTTTTTCCACTTTTACCCTCTTAGCGCTCCGAATGTCCACTTGCATTTTCTACAGAAAGAGTGTTCAGAACTGCACAATCAAAAGTATGGTTTTACTCTGTTAGCTTAATGAACATATCAGAAATAAGTTTCACACAATGCTTCTGTGTAGTTTTTATTTGAAGATATTATTTTTCCCAATAGAGGCCTCTTAGCGCTCAGAATGTCCAATTGCAGTTTCTACAGAAAGAGTGTTTCAGAACGGCTCAATCAAAAGTAAGGTTCAACTCTGTTAGTTGAATGCACAGAACAGAAAGAAGTTTCATACAATGCTTCTGTGTAGCTTATATTTGAACATATTCTTTTTTCCACTATTAACCACTTAGCGCTACGAATGTCCAGTTGCATTTTCTACAGACAGAGTGTTTCAAATCTGCTCAATCAAAAGTATGGTTTAACTCTGTTAGCTGAATGCTCAGATCAGAAAGTAGTTTCACAGAATGCTTCTGTGTAGTTTATATTTGAATATATTCCTTTTTCCACTACTACTCTCTTAGCGCTCAAATGTCCAGTTGCATTTTCTACAGAAAGAGTGTTCAGATCTGCTCAATCAAAAGTATGTTTTAACTCTGTTAGCTTAATGCACAGATCAGAAAGAAGTTTCACCGAATGATTCTTTGTAGTTTATATTTGAAGACATTCCTTTTTCCACTATTACCCTCTTAGCGCTCCGAATCTCCACTTGCATTTTCTACAAAAAGAGTGTTTCATAACTGCTCAATCAAAAATATGTTTTATCTCTGTTAACTGAATTTACAGATCAGAAATAAGTTTCACAGAATGCATCTGTGTAGTTTTTATTTGAAGATATTCTTTTTCCCAATGTAGGCCTCTTAGCGCTGAGCATGTGCAATTGCAGTTTCTACAGAAAGAGTGTTTCAGAACGGCTCAATCAAAAGTAGGGTTCAACTCTGTTAGTTGAATGCACAGAACAGAAAGAATTTTCACAGAATGCTACTGTGTAGTTTATATTTGAATATATTCCTTTTTCCACTATTACCCTCTTAGCGCTCAGAATGTCCACTTGCATTTTCTACAGAAAGAGTGTTCAGAACTGCGCAATCAAAAGTATGGTTTAACTCTGTTAGCTTAATGAACATATCAGAAATAAGTTTCACACAATGCTTCTGTGTAGTTTTTATTTGAAGATATTATTTTTCCCAATAGAGGCCTCTTAGCGCTCAGAATGTCCAATTGCAGGTTCTACAGAAAGAGTGTTTCAGAAAGGCTCAATCAAAAGTAAGGTTCAACTCTGTTAGTTGAATGCACAGAACAGAAAGAAGTTTCATACAATGCTTCTGTGTAGCTTATATTTGAACATATTCTTTTTTCCACTATTACCCACTTAGCGCTACGAATGTCCAGTTGCATTTTCTACAGACAGAGTGTTTCAAAACTGCTCAATCAAAAGTATGGTTTAACTCTGTTAGCTGAATGCTCAGATCAGAAAGAAGTTTCACAGAATGCTTCTGTGTAGTTTATCTTTGAATATATTCCTTTTTCCACTACTACTCTCTTAGCGCTCCAAATGTCCAGTTGCATTTTCTACAGAAAGAGTGTTCAGTTCTGCTCAATCAAAAGTATGTTTTAACTCTGTTAGCTGAATGCACAGATCAGAAAGAAGTTTCACAGAATGATTCTGTGTAGTTTATATTTGGAGACATTCCTTTTTCCACTATTACCCTCTTAGCGCTCCGAATCTCCACTTGCATTTTCTACAGAAAGAGTGTTTCAGAACGGCTCAATCAAAACTAAGGTTCAACTCTTTTAGTTGAACAAACAGAACAGAAAGAAGTTTCACAAAATTCTTCTGTGTAGTTTTTATTTGTAGACATTCTTTTTCCCAATATAGGCCTCTTAGCGCTCAGAATGTCCAATTGCAGTTTCTACAGAAAGAGTGTTTCAGAACGGCTCAATCAAAAGTAAGGTTCAACTCTGTTATTTGAATGCACAGAACAGAAAGAAGTTTCATACAATGCTTCTGTGTAGTTTTTATTTGAACATATTATTTTTTCCACTATTACCCACTTAGCGCTACGAATGTCCAGTTGCATTTTCTACAGACAGAGTGTTTCAAAACTGCTCAATCAAAAGTATGTTTTAACTCTGTTAGCTGAATGCTCAGATCAGAAAGAAGTTTCACAGAATGCTTCTGTGTAGTTTATATTTGAATATATTCCTTTTTCCACTACTACGCTCTTAGCGCTCCAAATGTCCAGTTGCATTTTCTACAGAAAGAGTGTTCAGATCTGCTCAACAAAAGTATGGTTTAACTCTGTTAGCTGAATGCACAGATCAGAAATAAGTTTCACCGAATGATTCTGTGTAGTTTATATTTGAAGACATTCCTTTTTCCGCTATTACCCTCTTAGCGCTCCGAATCTCCACTTGCATTTTCTACAAAAAGAATGTTTCATAACTGCTCAATCAAAAATATGTTTTATCTCTGTTAACTGAATTTAAAGATCAGAAATAAGTTTCACAGAATGCATCTGTGTAGTTTTAATTTGAAGATATTCTTTTTCCCAATGTAGGCCTCTTAGCGCTTAGCATGTCCAATTGCAGTTTCTACAGAAAGAGTGTTTCAGAACGGCTCAATCAAAAGTAAGGTTCAACTCTGTTAGTTGAATGCATAGAACAGAAAGAATTTTCACAGAATGCTACTGTGTAGTTTATATTTGAATATATTCCTTTTTCCACCATTACCCTCTTAGCGCTCCGAATGTCCACTTGCATTTTCTACAGAAAGAGTGTTCAGAACTGCGCAATCAAAACTATGGATTAATTCTGTTAGCTTAATGAACATATCAGAAATAAGTTTCACACAATGCTTCTGTGTAGTTTTTATTTGAAGATATTATTTTTCCCAATAGAGGCCTCTTAGCGCTCAGAATGTCCAATTGCAGTTTCTACAGAAAGAGTGTTTCAGAAAGGCTCAATCAAAAGTAAGGTTCAACTCTGTTAGTTGAATGCACAGAACAGAAAGAAGTTTCATACAATGCTTCTGTGTAGTTTATATTTGAACATATTCTTTATTCCACTATTACCCACTTAGCGCTACAAATGTCCAGTTGCATTTTCTACAGACAGAGTGTTTCAAAACTGCTCAATCAAAAGTATGGTTTAACTCTGTTAGCTGAATGCTCAGATCAGAAAGAAGTTTCACAGAATGCTTCTGTGTAGTTTATATTTGAATATATTCTTTTTCTACTACTACTCTCTTAGCGCTCCAAATGTCCAGTTGCATTTTCTAGAGAAAGAGTGTTCAGATCTGCTTAATCAAAATATGGTTTAACTCTGTTAGCTGAATGCACAGATCAGAAAGAAGTTTCACAGAATGATTCTGTGTAGTTTATATTTGGAGACATTCCTTTTTCCACTATTACCCTCTTAGCGCTCCGAATCTCCACTTGCATTTTCTACAGAAAGAGTGTTTCAGAACGGCTCAATCAAAACTAAGGTTCAACTCTTTTAGTTGAACAAACAGAACAGAAAGAAGTTTCACACAATTCTTCGGTGTAGTTTTTATTTGTAGACATTCTTTTTCCCAATATAGGCCACTTAGCGCTCAGAATGTCCAATTGCAGTTTCTACAGAAAGAGTGTTTCAGAACGGCTCAATCAAAAGTAAGGTTCAACTCTGTTATTTGAATGCACAGAACAGAAAGAAGTTCCATACAATGCTTCTGTGTAGTTTATATTTGAACATATTCTTTTTTCCACTATTACCCACTTAGCGCTACGAATGTCCAGTTGCATTTTCTACAGACAGAGTGTTTCAAAACTGCTCAATCAAAAGTATGGTTTAACTCTGTTAGCTGAATGCTCAGATCAGAAAGAAGTTTCACAGAATGCTTCTGTGTAGTTTATATTTGAATATATTCCTTTTTCCACTACTACGCTCTTAGCGCTCCAAATGTCCAGTTGCATTTTCTACAGAAAGAGTGTTCAGATCTGCTCAATCAAAAGTATGGTTTAACTCTGTTAGCTGAATGCACAGATCAGAAAGAAGTTTCACCGAATGATTCTGTGTAGTTTATATTTGAAGACATTCCTTTTTCCACTATTACCCACTTAGCGCTCCGAATCTCCACTTGCATTTTCTACAAAAAGAGTGTTTCATAACTGCTCAATCAAAAATATGTTTTATCTCTGTTAACTGAATTTACAGATCAGAAATAAGTTTCACAGAATGCATCTGTGTAGTTTTTATTTGAAGATATTCTTTTTCCCAATGTAGGCCTCTTAGCGCTTAGCATGTCCAATTGCAGTTTCTACAGAAAGAGTGTTTCAGAACGGCTCAATCGAAAGTAAGGTTCAACTCTGTTAGTTGAATGCACAGAACAGAAAGAATTTTCACAGAATGCTACTGTGTAGTTTATATTTGAATACATTCCTTTTTCCACTATTACCCTCTTAGCGCTCCGAATGTCCACTTGCATTTTCTACAGAAAGAGTGTTCAGAACTGCGCAATCAAAAGTATGGTTTAACTCTGTTAGCTTAATGAACATATCAGAAATAAGTTTCACACAATGCTTCTGTGTAGTTTTTATTTGAAGATATTATTTTTCCCAATAGAGGCCTCTTAGCGCACAGAATGTCCAATTGCAGTTTCTACAGAAAGAGTGTTTCAGAAAGGCTCAATCATATGTAAGGTTCAACTCTGTTAGTTGAATGCACAGAACAGAAAGAAGTTTCATACAATGCTTCTGTGTAGTTTATATTTGAACATATTCTTTTTTCCACTATTACCCACTTAGCGCTACGAATGTCCAGTTGCATTTTCTACAGACAGAGTGTTTCAAAACTGCTCAATCAAAAGTATGGTTTAACTCTGTTAGCTGAATGCTCAGATCAGAAAGAAGTTTCACAGAATGCTTCTGTGTAGTTTATATTTGAATATATTCCTTTTTCCACTACTACTCTCTTAGCGCTCCAAATGTCCAGTTGCATTTTCTACAGAAAGAGTGTTCAGATCTGCTCAATCAAAAGTATGGTTTAACTCTGTTAGCTGAATGCACAGATCAGAAAGAAGTTTCACAGAATTCTTCTGTGTAGTTTATATTTGAATATATTCCTTTTTCCACTACTACTCTCTTAGCGCTCCAAATGTCCAGTTGCATTTTCTACAGAAAGAGTGTTCAGATCTGCTCAATCAAAATTATGGTTTAACTCTGTTAGCTGAATGCACAGATCGGAAAGAAGTTTCACAGAATGATTCTGTGTAGTTTATATTTGTAGACATTCCTTTTTCCACTATTACCCTCTTAGCGCTCCGAATCTCCACTTGCATTTTCTACAGAAAGAGTGTTTCAGAACGGCTCAATCAAAACTAAGGTTCAACTCTTTTAGTTGAACAAACAGAACAGAAAGAAGTTTCACACAATTCTTCTGTGTAGTTTTTATTTGTAGACATTCTTTTTCCCAATATAGTCCTCTTAGCGCTCAGAATGTCCAATTGCAGTTTCTACAGAAAGAGTGTTTCAGAACGGCTCAATCAAAAGTAAGGTTCAACTCTGTTATTTGAATGCACAGAACAGAAAGAAGTTTCATACAATGCTTCTGTGTAGTTTATATTTGAACATATTATTTTTTCCACTATTACCCACTTAGCGCTACGAATGTCCAGTTGCATTTTCTACAGACAGAGTGTTTCAAAACTGCTCAATCAAAAGTATGTTTTAACTCTGTTAGCTGAATGCTCAGATCAGAAAGAAGTTTCACAGAATGCTTCTGTGTAGTTTATATTTGAATATATTCCTTTTTCCACTACTACGCTCTTAGCGCTCCAAATGTCCAGTTGCATTTTCTACAGAAAGAGTGTTCAGATCTGCTCAACAAAAGTATGGTTTAACTCTGTTAGCTGAATGCACAGATCAGAAATAAGTTTCACCGAATGATTCTGTGCAGTTTATATTTGAAGACATTCCTTTTTCCGCTATTACCCTCTTAGCGCTCCGAATCTCCACTTGCATTTTCTACAAAAAGAGTGTTTCATAACTGCTCAATCAAAAATATGTTTTATCTCTGTTAACTGAATTTAAAGATCAGAAATAAGTTTCACAGAATGCATCTGTGTAGTTTTTATTTGAAGATATTCTTTTTCCCAATGTAGGCCTCTTAGCGCTTAGAATGTCCAATTGCAGTTTCTACAGAAAGAGTGTTTCAGAACGGCTCAATCAAAAGTAAGGTTCAACTCTGTTAGTTGAATGCATAGAACAGAAAGAATTTTCACAGAATGCTACTGTGTAGTTTATATTTGAATATATTCCTTTTTCCACCATTACCCTCTTAGCGCTCCGAATGTCCACTTGCATTTTCTACAGAAAGAGTGTTCAGAACTGCGCAATCAAAACTATGGATTAATTCTGTTAGCTTAATGAACATATCAGAAATAAGTTTCACACAATGCTTCTGTGTAGTTTTTATTTGAAGATTTTATTTTTCCCAATAGAGGCCTCTTAGCGCTCAGAATGTCCAATTGCAGTTTCTACAGAAAGAGTGTTTCAGAAAGGCTCAATCAAAAGTAAGGTTCAACTCTGTTAGTTGAATGCACAGAACAGAAAGAAGTTTCATACAATGCTTCTGTGTAGTTTATATTTGAACATATTCTTTATTCCACTATTACCCACTTAGCGCTACAAACGTCCAGTTGCATTTTCTACAGACAGAGTGTTTCAAAACTGCTCAATCAAAAGTATGGTTTAACTCTGTTAGCTGAATGCTCAGATCAGAAAGAAGTTTCACAGAATGCTTCTGTGTAGTTTATATTTGAATATATTCTTTTTCCACTACTATTCTCTTAGCGCTCCAAATGTCCAGTTGCATTTTCTAGAGAAAGAGTGTTCAGATCTGCTCAATCAAAATATGGTTTAACTCTGTTAGCTGAATGCACAGATCAGAAAGAAGTTTCACAGAATGATTCTGTGTAGTTTATATTTGGAGACATTCCTTTTTCCACTATTACCCTCTTAGCGCTCCGAATCTCCACTTGCATTTTCTACAGAAAGAGTGTTTCAGAACGGCTCAATCAAAACTAAGGTTCAACTCTTTTAGTTGAACAAACAGAACAGAAAGAAGTTTCACACAATTCTTCGGTGTAGTTTTTATTTGTAGACATTCTTTTTCCCAATATAGGCCACTTAGCGCTCAGAATGTCCAATTGCAGTTTCTACAGAAAGAGTGTTTCAGAACGGCTCAATCAAAAGTAAGGTTCAACTCTGTTATTTGAATGCACAGAACAGAAAGAAGTTTCATACAATGCTTCTGTGTAGTTCATATTTGAACATATTCTTTTTTCCACTATTACCCACTTAGCGCTACGAATGTCCAGTTGCATTTTCTACAGACAGAGTGTTTCAAAACTGCTCAATCAAAAGTATGGTTTAACTCTGTTAGCTGAATGCTCAGATCAGAAAGAAGTTTCACAGAATGCTTCTGTGTAGTTTATATTTGAATATATTCCTTTTTCCACTACTACGCTCTTAGCGCTCCAAATGTCCAGTTGCATTTTCTACAGAAAGAGTGTTCAGATCTGCTCAATCAAAAGTATGGTTTAACTATGTTAGCTGAATGCACAGATCAGAAAGAAGTTTCACCGAATGATTCTGTGTAGTTTATATTTGAAGACATTCCTTTTTCCACTATTACCCACTTAGCACTCCGAATCTCCACTTGCATTTTCTACAAAAAGAGTGTTTCATAACTGCTCAATCAAAAATATGTTTTATCTCTGTTAACTGAATTTACAGATCAGAAATAAGTTTCACAGAATGCATCTGTGTAGTTTTTATTTGAAGATATTCTTTTTCCCAATGTAGGCCTCTTAGCGCTTAGCATGTCCAATTGCAGTTTCTACAGAAAGAGTGTTTCAGAACGGCTCAATCGAAAGTAAGGTTCAACTCTGTTAGTTGAATGCACAGAACAGAAAGAATTTTCACAGAATGCTACTGTGTAGTTTATATTTGAATACATTCCTTTTTCCACTATTACCCTCTTAGCGCTCCGAATGTCCACTTGCATTTTCTACAGAAAGAGTGTTCAGAACTGCGCAATCAAAAGTATGGTTTAACTCTGTTAGCTTAATGAACATATCAGAAATAAGTTTCACACAATGCTTCTGTGTAGTTTTTATTTGAAGATATTATTTTTCCCAATAGAGGCCTCTTAGCGCACAGAATGTCCAATTGCAGTTTCTACAGAAAGAGTGTTTCAGAAAGGCTCAATCATATGTAAGGTTCAACTCTGTTAGTTGAATGCACAGAACAGAAAGAATTTTCATACAATGCTTCTGTGTAGTTTATATTTGAACATATTCTTTTTTCCACTATTACCCACTTAGCGCTACGAATGTCCAGTTGCATTTTCTACAGACAGAGTGTTTCAAAACTGCTCAATCAAAAGTATGGTTTAACTCTGTTAGCTGAATGCTCAGATCAGAAAGAAGTTTCACAGAATGCTTCTGTGTAGTTTATATTTGAATATATTCCTTTTTCCACTACTACTCTCTTAGCGCTCCAAATGTCCAGTTGCATTTTCTACAGAAAGAGTGTTCAGATCTGCTCAATCAAAAGTATGGTTTAACTCTGTTAGCTGAATGCACAGATCAGAAAGAAGTTTCACAGAATGCTTCTGTGTAGTTTATATTTGAATATATTCCTTTTTCCACTACTACTCTCTTAGCGCTCCAAATGTCCAGTTGCATTTTCTACAGAAAGAGTGTTCAGATCTGCTCAATCAAAATTATGGTTTAACTCTGTTAGCTGAATGCACAGATCGGAAAGAAGTTTCACAGAATGATTCTGTGTAGTTTATATTTGGAGACATTCCTTTTTCCACTATTACCCTCTTAGCGCTCCGAATCTCCACTTGCATTTTCTACAGAAAGAGTGTTTCAGAACGGCTCAATCAAAACTAAGGTTCAACTCTTTTAGTTGAACAAACAGAACAGAAAGAAGTTTCACACAATTCTTCTGTGTAGTTTTTATTTGTAGACATTCTTTTTCCCAATATAGGCCTCTTAGCGCTCAGAATGTCCAATTGCAGTTTCTACAGAAAGAGTGTTTCAGAACGGCTCAATCAAAAGTAAGGTTCAACTCTGTTAGTTGAATGCACAGAACAGAAATAAGTTTCATACAATGCTTCTGTGTAGTTTATATTTGAACATATTCTTTTTTCCACTATTACCCACTTAGCGCTACGAATGTCCAGTTGCATTTTCTACAGACAGAGTGTTTCAAAACTGCTCAATCAAAAGTATGGTTTAACTCTGTTAGCTGAATGCTCAGATCAGAAAGAAGTTTCACAGAATGCTTCTGTGTAGTTTATATTTGAATATATTCCTTTTTCCACTACTACGCTCTTAGCGCTCCAAATGTCCAGTTGCATTTTCTACAGAAAGAGTGTTCAGATCTGCTCAATCAAAAGTATGGTTTAACTCTGTTAGCTGAATGCACAGATCAGAAAGAAGTTTCACCGAATGATTCTGTGTAGTTTATATTTGAAGTCATTCCTTTTTCCACTATTACCCTCTTAGCGCTCCGAAACTCCACTTGCATTTTCTACAAAAAGAGTGTTTCATAACTGCTCAATCAAAAATATGTTTTATCTCTGTTAACTGAATTTACAGATCAGAAATAAGTTTCACAGAATGCATCTGTGTAGTTTTTATTTGAAGATATTCTTTTTCCCAATGTAGGCCTCTTAGCGCTTAGCATGTGCAATTGCAGTTTCTACAGAAAGAGTGTTTCAGAACGGCTCAATCAAAAGTAGGGTTCAACTCTGTTAGTTGAATGCACAGAACAGAAAGAATTTTCACAGAATGCTACTGTGTAGTTTATATTTGAATATATTCCTTTTTCCACTATTACCCTCTTAGCGCTCCGAATGTCCACTTGCATTTTCTACAGAAAGAGTGTTCAGAACTGCGCAATCAAAAGTATGGTTTAACTCTGTTAGCTTAATGAACATATCAGAAATAAGTTTCACACAATGCTTCTGTGTAGTTTTTATTTGAAGATATTATTTTTCCCAATAGAGGCCTCTTAGCGCTCAGAATGTCCAATTGCAGTTTCTACAGAAAGAGTGTTTCAGAAAGGCTCAATCAAAAGTAAGGTTCAACTCTGTTAGTTGAATGCACAGAACAGAAAGAAGTTTCATACAATGCTTCTGTGTAGCTTATATTTGAACATATTCTTTTTTCCACTATTACCCACTTAGCGCTACGAATGTCCAGTTGCATTTTCTACAGACAGAGTGTTTCAAAACTGCTCAATCAAAAGTATGGTTTAACTTGGTTAGCTGAATGCTCAGATCAGAAAGAAGTTTCACAGAATGCTTCTGTGTAGTTTATATTTGAATATATTCCTTTTTCCACTACTACTCTCTTAGCGCTCAAATGTCCAGTTGCATTTTCTACAGAAAGAGTGTTCAGATCTGCTCAATCAAAAGTATGTTTTAACTCTGTTAGCTGAATGCACAGATCAGAAACAAGTTTCACAGAATGATTCTGTGTAGTTTATATTTGGAGACATTCCTTTTTCCACTATTACCCTCTTAGCGCTCCGAATCTCCACTTGCATTTTCTACAGAAAGAGTGTTTCAGAACGGCTCAATCAAAACTAAGGTTCAACTCTTTTAGTTGAACAAACAGAACAGAAAGAAGTTTCACACAATTCTTCTGTGTAGTTTTTATTTGTAGATATTCTTTTTCCCAATATAGGCCTCTTAGCGCTCAGAATGTCCAATTGCAGTTTCTACAGAAAGAGTGTTTCAGAACGGCTCAATCAAAAGTAAGGTTCAACTCTGTTAGTTGAATGCACAGAACAGAAAGAAGTTCCATACAATGCTTCTGTGTAGTTTATATTTGAACATATTCTTTTTTCCTCTATTACCCACTTAGCGCTACGAATGTCCAGTTGCATTTTCTACAGACAGAGTGTTTCAAAACTGCTCAATCAAAAGTATGGTTTAACTCTGTTAGCTGAATGCTCAGATCAGAAAGAAGTTTCACAGAATGCTTCTGTGTAGTTTATATTTGAATATATTCCTTTTTCCACTACTACGCTCTTAGCGCTCCAAATGTCCAGTTGCATTTTCTACAGAAAGAGTGTTCAGATCTGCTCAATCAAAAGTATGGTTTAACTATGTTAGCTGAATGCACAGATCAGAAAGAAGTTTCACCGAATGATTCTGTGTAGTTTATATGTGAAGACATTCCTTTTTCCACTATTACCCTCTTAGCGCTCCGAATCTCCACTTGCATTTTCTACAAAAAGAGTGTTTCATAACTGCTCAATCAAAAATATGTTTTATCTCTGTTAACTGAATTTACAGATCAGAAATAAGTTTCACAGAATGCATCTGTGTAGTTTTTATTTGAAGATATTCTTTTTCCCAATGTAGGCCTCTTAGCGCTTAGCATGTCCAATTGCAGTTTCTACAGAAAGAGTGTTTCAGAACGGCTCAATCAAAAGTAGGGTTCAACTCTGTTAGTTGAATGCACAGAACAGAAAGAATTTTCACAGAATGCTACTGTGTAGTTTATATTTGAATATATTCCTTTTTCCACTTTTACCCTCTTAGCGCTCCGAATGTCCACTTGCATTTTCTACAGAAAGAGTGTTCAGAACTGCACAATCAAAAGTATGGTTTTACTCTGTTAGCTTAATGAACATATCAGAAATAAGTTTCACACAATGCTTCTGTGTAGTTTTTATTTGAAGATATTATTTTTCCCAATAGAGGCCTCTTAGCGCTCAGAATGTCCAATTGCAGTTTCTACAGAAAGAGTGTTTCAGAACGGCTCAATCAAAAGTAAGGTTCAACTCTGTTAGTTGAATGCACAGAACAGAAAGAAGTTTCATACAATGCTTCTGTGTAGCTTATATTTGAACATATTCTTTTTTCCACTATTAACCACTTAGCGCTACGAATGTCCAGTTGCATTTTCTACAGACAGAGTGTTTCAAATCTGCTCAATCAAAAGTATGGTTTAACTCTGTTAGCTGAATGCTCAGATCAGAAAGTAGTTTCACAGAATGCTTCTGTGTAGTTTATATTTGAATATATTCCTTTTTCCACTACTACTCTCTTAGCGCTCAAATGTCCAGTTGCATTTTCTACAGAAAGAGTGTTCAGATCTGCTCAATCAAAAGTATGTTTTAACTCTGTTAGCTTAATGCACAGATCAGAAAGAAGTTTCACCGAATGATTCTGTGTAGTTTATATTTGAAGACATTCCTTTTTCCACTATTACCCTCTTAGCGCTCCGAATCTCCACTTGCATTTTCTACAAAAAGAGTGTTTCATAACTGCTCAATCAAAAATATGTTTTATCTCTGTTAACTGAATTTACAGATCAGAAATAAGTTTCACAGAATGCATCTGTGTAGTTTTTATTTGAAGATATTCTTTTTCCCAATGTAGGCCTCTTAGCGCTGAGCATGTGCAATTGCAGTTTCTACAGAAAGAGTGTTTCAGAACGGCTCAATCAAAAGTAGGGTTCAACTCTGTTAGTTGAATGCACAGAACAGAAAGAATTTTCACAGAATGCTACTGTGTAGTTTATATTTGAATATATTCCTTTTTCCACTATTACCCTCTTAGCGCTCAGAATGTCCACTTGCATTTTCTACAGAAAGAGTGTTCAGAACTGCGCAATCAAAAGTATGGTTTAACTCTGTTAGCTTAATGAACATATCAGAAATAAGTTTCACACAATGCTTCTGTGTAGTTTTTATTTGAAGATATTATTTTTCCCAATAGAGGCCTCTTAGCGCTCAGAATGTCCAATTGCAGGTTCTACAGAAAGAGTGTTTCAGAAAGGCTCAATCAAAAGTAAGGTTCAACTCTGTTAGTTGAATGCACAGAACAGAAAGAAGTTTCATACAATGCTTCTGTGTAGCTTATATTTGAACATATTCTTTTTTCCACTATTACCCACTTAGCGCTACGAATGTCCAGTTGCATTTTCTACAGACAGAGTGTTTCAAAACTGCTCAATCAAAAGTATGGTTTAACTCTGTTAGCTGAATGCTCAGATCAGAAAGAAGTTTCACAGAATGCTTCTGTGTAGTTTATCTTTGAATATATTCCTTTTTCCACTACTACTCTCTTAGCGCTCCAAATGTCCAGTTGCATTTTCTACAGAAAGAGTGTTCAGTTCTGCTCAATCAAAAGTATGTTTTAACTCTGTTAGCTGAATGCACAGATCAGAAAGAAGTTTCACAGAATGATTCTGTGTAGTTTATATTTGGAGACATTCCTTTTTCCACTATTACCCTCTTAGCGCTCCGAATCTCCACTTGCATTTTCTACAGAAAGAGTGTTTCAGAACGGCTCAATCAAAACTAAGGTTCAACTCTTTTAGTTGAACAAACAGAACAGAAATAAGTTTCACACAATTCTTCTGTGTAGTTTTTATTTGTAGACATTCTTTTTCCCAATATAGGCCTCTTAGCGCTCAGAATGTCCAATTGCAGTTTCTACAGAAAGAGTGTTTCAGAACGGCTCAATCAAAAGTAAGGTTCAACTCTGTTAGTTGAATGCACAGAACAGAAATAAGTTTCATACAATGCTTCTGTGTAGTTTATATTTGAACATATTCTTTTTTCCACTATTACCCACTTAGCGCTACGAATGTCCAGTTGCATTTTCTACAGACAGAGTGTTTCAAAACTGCTCAATCAAAAGTATGGTTTAACTCTGTTAGCTGAATGCTCAGATCAGAAAGAAGTTTCACAGAATGCTTCTGTGTAGTTTATATTTGAATATATTCCTTTTTCCACTACTACGCTCTTAGCGCTCCAAATGTCCAGTTGCATTTTCTACAGAAAGAGTGTTCAGATCTGCTCAATCAAAAGTATGGTTTAACTCTGTTAGCTGAATGCACAGATCAGAAAGAAGTTTCACCGAATGATTCTGTGTAGTTTATATTTGAAGTCATTCCTTTTTCCACTATTACCCTCTTAGCGCTCCGAAACTCCACTTGCATTTTCTACAAAAAGAGTGTTTCATAACTGCTCAATCAAAAATATGTTTTATCTCTGTTAACTGAATTTACAGATCAGAAATAAGTTTCACAGAATGCATCTGTGTAGTTTTTATTTGAAGATATTCTTTTTCCCAATGTAGGCCTCTTAGCGCTTAGCATGTGCAATTGCAGTTTCTACAGAAAGAGTGTTTCAGAACGGCTCAATCAAAAGTAGGGTTCAACTCTGTTAGTTGAATGCACAGAACAGAAAGAATTTTCACAGAATGCTACTGTGTAGTTTATATTTGAATATATTCCTTTTTCCACCATTACCCTCTTAGCGCTCCGAATGTCCACTTGCATTTTCTACAGAAAGAGTTTTCAGAACTGCGCAATCAAAACTATGGATTAATTCTGTTAGCTTAATGAACATATCAGAAATAAGTTTCACACAATGCTTCTGTGTAGTTTTTATTTGAAGATATTATTTTTCCCAATAGAGGCCTCTTAGCGCTCAGAATGTCCAATTGCAGTTTCTACAGAAAGAGTGTTTCAGAAAGGCTCAATCAAAAGTAAGGTTCAACTCTGTTAGTTGAATGCACAGAACAGAAAGAAGTTTCATACAATGCTTCTGTGTAGTTTATATTTGAACATATTCTTTATTCCACTATTACCCACTTAGCGCTACAAATGTCCAGTTGCATTTTCTACAGACAGAGTGTTTCAAAACTGCTCAATCAAAAGTATGGTTTAACTCTGTTAGCTGAATGCTCAGATCAGAAAGAAGTTTCACAGAATGCTTCTGTGTAGTTTATATTTGAATATATTCCTTTTTCCACTACTACTCTCTTAGCGCTCCAAATGTCCAGTTGCATTTTCTACAGAAAGAGTGTTCAGATCTGCTCAATCAAAAGTATGGTTTAACTCTGTTAGCTGAATGCACAGATCAGAAAGAAGTTTCACAGAATGATTCTGTGTAGTTTATATTTGGAGACATTCCTTTTTCCACTATTACCCTCTTAGCGCTCCGAATCTCCACTTGCATTTTCTACAGAAAGAGTGTTTCAGAACGGCTCAATCAAAACTAAGGTTCAACTCTTTTAGTTGAACAAAAAGAACAGAAAGAAGTTTCACACAATTCTTCTGTGTAGTTTTTATTTGTAGACATTCTTTTTCCCAATATAGGCCTCTTAGCGCTCAGAATGTCTAATTGCAGTTTCTACAGAAAGAGTGTTTCAGAACGGCTCAATCAAAAGTAAGGTTCAACTCTGTTAGTTGAATGCACAGAACAGAAAGAAGTTTCATACAATGTTTCTGTGTAGTTTATATTTGAACATATTGTTTTTTCCACTATTACCCATTTAGCGCTACGAATGTCCAGTTGCATTTTCTACAGACAGAGTGTTTCAAAACTGCTCAATCAAAAGTATGGTTTAACTCTGTCAGCTGAATGCTCAGATCAGAAAGAAGTTTCACAGAATGCTTCTGTGTAGTTTATATTTGAATATATTCCATTTTCCACTACTACGCTCTTAGCGCTCCAAATGTCCAGTTGCATTTTCTACAGAAAGAGTGTTCAGATCTGCTCAATCAAAAGTATGGTTTAATTCTGTTAGCTGAATGCACAGATCAGAAAGAAGTTTCACCGAATGATTCTGTGTAGTTTATATTTGAAGACATTCCTTTTTCCACTATTACCCCCTTAGCACTCCGAATCTCCACTTGCATTTTCTACAAAAAGAGTGTTTCATAACTGCTCAATCAAAAATATGTTTTATCTCTGTTAACTGAATTTACAGATCAGAAATAAGTTTCACAGAATGCATCTGTGTAGTTTTTATTTGAAGATATTCTTTTTCCCAATGTAGGCCTCTTAGCGCTTAGCATGTGCAATTGCAGTTTCTACAGAAAGAGTGTTTCAGAACGGCTCAATCAAAAGTAGGGTTCAACTCTGTTAGTTGAATGCACAGAACAGAAAGAATTTTCACAGAATGCTACTGTGTAGTTTATATTTGAATATATTCCTTTTTCCACTATTACCCTCTTAGCGCTCCGAATGTCCACTTGTATTTTCTACAGAAAGAGTGTTCAGAACTGCGCAATCAAAAGTATGGTTTAACTCTGTTAGCTTAATGAACATATCAGAAATAAGTTTCACACAATGCTTCTGTGTAGTTTTTATTTGAAGATATTATTTTTCCCAATAGAGGCCTCTCAGCGCTCAGAATGTCCAATTGCAGTTTCTACAGAAAGAGTGTTTCAGAAAGGCTCAATCAAAAGTAAGGTTCAACTCTGTTAGTTGAATGCACAGAACAGAAAGAAGTTTCATACAATGCTTCTGTGTAGCTTATATTTGAACATATTCTTTTTTCCACTATTACCCACTTAGCGCTACGAATGTCCAGTTGCATTTTCTACAGACAGAGTGTTTCAAAACTGCTCAATCAAAAGTATGGTTTAACTCTGTTAGCTGAATGCTCAGATCAGAAAGAAGTTTCACAGAATGCTTCTGTGTAGTTTATATTTGAATATATTCCTTTTTCCACTACTACTCTCTTAGCGCTCCAAATGTCCAGTTGCATTTTCTACAGAAAGAGTGTTCAGATCTGCTCAATCAAAAGTATGTTTTAACTCTGTTAGCTGAATGCACAGATCAGAAAGAAGTTTCACAGAATGATTCTGTGTAGTTTATATTTGGAGACATTCCTTTTTCCACTATTACCCTCTTAGCGCTCCGAATCTCCACTTGCATTTTCTACAGAAAGAGTGTTTCAGAACGGCTCAATCAAAACTAAGGTTCAACTCTTTTAGTTGAACAAACAGAACAGAAAGAAGTTTCACAAAATTCTTCTGTGTAGTTTTTATTTGTAGACATTCTTTTTCCCAATATAGGCCTCTTAGCGCTCAGAATGTCCAATTGCAGTTTCTACAGAAAGAGTGTTTCAGAACGGCTCAATCAAAAGTAAGGTTCAACTCTGTTAGTTGAATGCACAGAACAGAAAGATGTTTCATACAATGCTTCTGTGTAGTTTATATTTGAACATATTCTTTTTTCCACTATTACCCACTTAGCGCTACGAATGTCCAGTTGCATTTTCTACAGACAGAGAGTTTCAAAACTGCTCAATCAAAAGTATGGTTTAACTCTGTTAGCTGAATGCTCAGATCAGAAAGAAGTTTCACAGAATGCTTCTGTGTAGTTTATATTTGAATATATTCCTTTTTCCACTACTACGCTCTTAGCGCTCCAAATGTCCAGTTGCATTTTCTACAGAAAGAGTGTTCAGATCTGCTCAACAAAAGTATGGTTTAACTCTGTTAGCTGAATGCACAGATCAGAAAGAAGTTTCACCGAATGATTCTGTGTAGTTTATATTTGAAGACATTCCTTTTTCCGCTATTACCCTCTTAGCGCTCCGAATCTCCACTTGCATTTTCTACAAAAAGAGTGTTTCATAACTGCTCAATCAAAAATATGTTTTATCTCTGTTAACTGAATTTAAAGATCA
Organism: Symphalangus syndactylus; assembly: GCF_028878055.3. NCBI lineage: Eukaryota > Metazoa > Chordata > Mammalia > Primates > Hylobatidae > Symphalangus > Symphalangus syndactylus. Next base: position 152,221,207 of record NC_072430.2, on the reverse strand, counting down.
GAAATAAGTTTCACAGAATGCATCTGTGTAGTTTTTATTTGAAGATATTCTTTTTCCCAATGTAGGCCTCTTAGCGCTTAGCATGTCCAATTGCAGTTTCTACAGAAAGAGTGTTTCAGAACGGCTCAATCAAAAGTAAGGTTCAACTCTGTTAGTTGAATGCATAGAACAGAAATAATTTTCACAGAATGCTACTGTGTAGTTTATATTTGAATATATTCCTTTTTCCACCATTACCCTCTTAGCGCTCCGAATGTCCACTTGCATTTTCTACAGAAAGAGTGTTCAGAACTGCGCAATCAAAACTATGGATTAATTCTGTTAGCTTAATGAACATATCAGAAATAAGTTTCACACAATGCTTCTGTGTAGTTTTTATTTGAAGATATTATTTTTCCCAATAGAGGCCTCTTAGCGCTCAGAATGTCCAATTGCAGTTTCTACAGAAAGAGTGTTTCAGAAAGGCTCAATCAAAAGTAAGGTTCAACTCTGTTAGTTGAATGCACAGAACAGAAAGAAGTTTCATACAATGCTTCTGTGTAGTTTATATTTGAACATATTCTTTATTCCACTATTACCCACTTAGCGCTACAAATGTCCAGTTGCATTTTCTACAGACAGAGTGTTTCAAAACTGCTCAATCAAAAGTATGGTTTAACTCTGTTAGCTGAATGCTCAGATCAGAAAGAAGTTTCACAGAATGCTTCTGTGTAGTTTATATTTGAATATATTCCTTTTTCCACTACTACTCTCTTAGCGCTCCAAATGTCCAGTTGCATTTTCTACAGAAAGAGTGTTCAGATCTGCTCAATCAAAAGTATGGTTTAACTCTGTTAGCTGAATGCACAGATCAGAAAGAAGTTTCACAGAATGATTCTGTGTAGTTTATATTTGGAGACATTCCTTTTTCCACTATTACCCTCTTAGCGCTCCGAATCTCCACTTGCATTTTCTACAGAAAGAGTGTTTCAGAACGGCTCAATCAAAACTAAGGTTCAACTCTTTTAGTTGAACAAAAAGAACAGAAAGAAGTTTCACACAATTCTTCTGTGTAGTTTTTATTTGTAGACATTCTTTTTCCCAATATAGGCCTCTTAGCGCTCAGAATGTCTAATTGCAGTTTCTACAGAAAGAGTGTTTCAGAACGGCTCAATCAAAAGTAAGGTTCAACTCTGTTAGTTGAATGCACAGAACAGAAAGAAGTTTCATACAATGTTTCTGTGTAGTTTATATTTGAACATATTGTTTTTTCCACTATTACCCATTTAGCGCTACGAATGTCCAGTTGCATTTTCTACAGACAGAGTGTTTCAAAACTGCTCAATCAAAAGTATGGTTTAACTCTGTCAGCTGAATGCTCAGATCAGAAAGAAGTTTCACAGAATGCTTCTGTGTAGTTTATATTTGAATATATTCCATTTTCCACTACTACGCTCTTAGCGCTCCAAATGTCCAGTTGCATTTTCTACAGAAAGAGTGTTCAGATCTGCTCAATCAAAAGTATGGTTTAATTCTGTTAGCTGAATGCACAGATCAGAAAGAAGTTTCACCGAATGATTCTGTGTAGTTTATATTTGAAGACATTCCTTTATCCACTATTACCCCCTTAGCGCTCCGAATCTCCACTTGCATTTTCTACAAAAAGAGTGTTTCATAACTGCTCAATCAAAAATATGTTTTATCTCTGTTAACTGAATTTACAGATCAGAAATAAGTTTCACAGAATGCATCTGTGTAGTTTTTATTTGAAGATATTCTTTTTCCCAATGTAGGCCTCTTAGCGCTTAGCATGTGCAATTGCAGTTTCTACAGAAAGAGTGTTTCAGAACGGCTCAATCAAAAGTAGGGTTCAACTCTGTTAGTTGAATGCACAGAACAGAAAGAATTTTCACAGAATGCTACTGTGTAGTTTATATTTGAATATATTCCTTTTTCCACTATTACCCTCTTAGCGCTCCGAATGTCCACTTGCATTTTCTACAGAAAGAGTGTTCAGAACTGCGCAATCAAAAGTATGGTTTAACTCTGTTAGCTTAATGAACATATCAGAAATAAGTTTCACACAATGCTTCTGTGTAGTTTTTATTTGAAGATATTATTTTTCCCAATAGAGGCCTCTCAGCGCTCAGAATGTCCAATTGCAGTTTCTACAGAAAGAGTGTTTCAGAAAGGCTCAATCAAAAGTAAGGTTCAACTCTGTTAGTTGAATGCACAGAACAGAAAGAAGTTTCATACAATGCTTCTGTGTAGCTTATATTTGAACATATTCTTTTTTCCACTATTACCCACTTAGCGCTACGAATGTCCAGTTGCATTTTCTACAGACAGAGTGTTTCAAAACTGCTCAATCAAAAGTATGGTTTAACTCTGTTAGCTGAATGCTCAGATCAGAAAGAAGTTTCACAGAATGCTTCTGTGTAGTTTATATTTGAATATATTCCTTTTTCCACTACTACTCTCTTAGCGCTCCAAATGTCCAGTTGCATTTTCTACAGAAAGAGTGTTCAGATCTGCTCAATCAAAAGTATGTTTTAACTCTGTTAGCTGAATGCACAGATCAGAAAGAAGTTTCACAGAATGATTCTGTGTAGTTTATATTTGGAGACATTCCTTTTTCCACTATTACCCTCTTAGCGCTCCGAATCTCCACTTGCATTTTCTACAGAAAGAGTGTTTCAGAACGGCTCAATCAAAACTAAGGTTCAACTCTTTTAGTTGAACAAACAGAACAGAAAGAAGTTTCACACAATTCTTATGTGTAGTTTTTATTTGTAGACATTCTTTTTCCCAATATAGGCCTCTTAGCGCTCAGAATGTCCAATTGCAGTTTCTACAGAAAGAGTGTTTCAGAACGGCTCAATCAAAAGTAAGGTTCAACTCTGTTAGTTGAATGCACAGAACAGAAAGAAGTTTCATACAATGCTTCTGTGTAGTTTATATTTGAACATATTCTTTTTTCCACTATTACCCACTTAGCGCTACGAATGTCCAGTTGCATTTTCTACAGACAGAGAGTTTCAAAACTGCTCAATCAAAAGTATGGTTTAACTCTGTTAGCTGAATGCTCAGATCAGAAAGAAGTTTCACAGAATGCTTCTGTGTAGTTTATATTTGAATATATTCCTTTTTCCACTACTACGCTCTTAGCGCTCCAAATGTCCAGTTGCATTTTCTACAGAAAGAGTGTTCAGATCTGCTCAACAAAAGTATGGTTTAACTCTGTTAGCTGAATGCACAGATCAGAAAGAAGTTTCACCGAATGATTCTGTGTAGTTTATATTTGAAGACATTCCTTTTTCCGCTATTACCCTCTTAGCGCTCCGAATCTCCACTTGCATTTTCTACAAAAAGAGTGTTTCATAACTGCTCAATCAAAAATATGTTTTATCTCTGTTAACTGAATTTAAAGATCAGAAATAAGTTTCACAGAATGCATCTGTGTAGTTTTTATTTGAAGATATTCTTTTTCCCAATGTAGGCCTCTTAGCGCTTAGCATGTCCAATTGCAGTTTCTACAGAAAGAGTGTTTCAGAACGGCTCAATCAAAAGTAAGGTTCAACTCTGTTAGTTGAATGCATAGAACAGAAATAATTTTCACAGAATGCTACTGTGTAGTTTATATTTGAATATATTCCTTTTTCCACCATTACCCTCTTAGCGCTCCGAATGTCCACTTGCATTTTCTACAGAAAGAGTGTTCAGAACTGCGCAATCAAAACTATGGATTAATTCTGTTAGCTTAATGAACATATCAGAAATAAGTTTCACACAATGCTTCTGTGTAGTTTTTATTTGAAGATATTATTTTTCCCAATAGAGGCCTCTTAGCGCTCAGAATGTCCAATTGCAGTTTCTACAGAAAGAGTGTTTCAGAAAGGCTCAATCAAAAGTAAGGTTCAACTCTGTTAGTTGAATGCACAGAACAGAAAGAAGTTTCATACAATGCTTCTGTGTAGTTTATATTTGAACATATTCTTTATTCCACTATTACCCACTTAGCGCTACAAATGTCCAGTTGCATTTTCTACAGACAGAGTGTTTCAAAACTGCTCAATCAAAAGTATGGTTTAACTCTGTTAGCTGAATGCTCAGATCAGAAAGAAGTTTCACAGAATGCTTCTGTGTAGTTTATATTTGAATATATTCCTTTTTCCACTACTACTCTCTTAGCGCTCCAAATGTCCAGTTGCATTTTCTACAGAAAGAGTGTTCAGATCTGCTCAATCAAAAGTATGGTTTAACTCTGTTAGCTGAATGCACAGATCAGAAAGAAGTTTCACAGAATGATTCTGTGTAGTTTATATTTGGAGACATTCCTTTTTCCACTATTACCCTCTTAGCGCTCCGAATCTCCACTTGCATTTTCTACAGAAAGAGTGTTTCAGAACGGCTCAATCAAAACTAAGGTTCAACTCTTTTAGTTGAACAAAAAGAACAGAAAGAAGTTTCACACAATTCTTCTGTGTAGTTTTTATTTGTAGACATTCTTTTTCCCAATATAGGCCTCTTAGCGCTCAGAATGTCTAATTGCAGTTTCTACAGAAAGAGTGTTTCAGAACGGCTCAATCAAAAGTAAGGTTCAACTCTGTTAGTTGAATGCACAGAACAGAAAGAAGTTTCATACAATGTTTCTGTGTAGTTTATATTTGAACATATTGTTTTTTCCACTATTACCCATTTAGCGCTACGAATGTCCAGTTGCATTTTCTACAGACAGAGTGTTTCAAAACTGCTCAATCAAAAGTATGGTTTAACTCTGTCAGCTGAATGCTCAGATCAGAAAGAAGTTTCACAGAATGCTTCTGTGTAGTTTATATTTGAATATATTCCATTTTCCACTACTACGCTCTTAGCGCTCCAAATGTCCAGTTGCATTTTCTACAGAAAGAGTGTTCAGATCTGCTCAATCAAAAGTATGGTTTAATTCTGTTAGCTGAATGCACAGATCAGAAAGAAGTTTCACCGAATGATTCTGTGTAGTTTATATTTGAAGACATTCCTTTTTCCACTATTACCCCCTTAGCGCTCCGAATCTCCACTTGCATTTTCTACAAAAAGAGTGTTTCATAACTGCTCAATCAAAAATATGTTTTATCTCTGTTAACTGAATTTACAGATCAGAAATAAGTTTCACAGAATGCATCTGTGTAGTTTTTATTTGAAGATATTCTTTTTCCCAATGTAGGCCTCTTAGCGCTTAGCATGTGCAATTGCAGTTTCTACAGAAAGAGTGTTTCAGAACGGCTCAATCAAAAGTAGGGTTCAACTCTGTTAGTTGAATGCACAGAACAGAAAGAATTTTCACAGAATGCTACTGTGTAGTTTATATTTGAATATATTCCTTTTTCCACTATTACCCTCTTAGCGCTCCGAATGTCCACTTGCATTTTCTACAGAAAGAGTGTTCAGAACTGCGCAATCAAAAGTATGGTTTAACTCTGTTAGCTTAATGAACATATCAGAAATAAGTTTCACACAATGCTTCTGTGTAGTTTTTATTTGAAGATATTATTTTTCCCAATAGAGGCCTCTCAGCGCTCAGAATGTCCAATTGCAGTTTCTACAGAAAGAGTGTTTCAGAAAGGCTCAATCAAAAGTAAGGTTCAACTCTGTTAGTTGAATGCACAGAACAGAAAGAAGTTTCATACAATGCTTCTGTGTAGCTTATATTTGAACATATTCTTTTTTCCACTATTACCCACTTAGCGCTACGAATGTCCAGTTGCATTTTCTACAGACAGAGTGTTTCAAAACTGCTCAATCAAAAGTATGGTTTAACTCTGTTAGCTGAATGCTCAGATCAGAAAGAAGTTTCACAGAATGCTTCTGTGTAGTTTATATTTGAATATATTCCTTTTTCCACTACTACTCTCTTAGCGCTCCAAATGTCCAGTTGCATTTTCTACAGAAAGAGTGTTCAGATCTGCTCAATCAAAAGTATGTTTTAACTCTGTTAGCTGAATGCACAGATCAGAAAGAAGTTTCACAGAATGATTCTGTGTAGTTTATATTTGGAGACATTCCTTTTTCCACTATTACCCTCTTAGCGCTCCGAATCTCCACTTGCATTTTCTACAGAAAGAGTGTTTCAGAACGGCTCAATCAAAACTAAGGTTCAACTCTTTTAGTTGAACAAACAGAACAGAAAGAAGTTTCACAAAATTCTTCTGTGTAGTTTTTATTTGTAGACATTCTTTTTCCCAATATAGGCCTCTTAGCGCTCAGAATGTCCAATTGCAGTTTCTACAGAAAGAGTGTTTCAGAACGGCTCAATCAAAAGTAAGGTTCAACTCTGTTAGTTGAATGCACAGAACAGAAAGAAGTTTCATACAATGCTTCTGTGTAGTTTATATTTGAACATATTCTTTTTTCCACTATTACCCACTTAGCGCTACGAATGTCCAGTTGCATTTTCTACAGACAGAGAGTTTCAAAACTGCTCAATCAAAAGTATGGTTTAACTCTGTTAGCTGAATGCTCAGATCAGAAAGAAGTTTCACAGAATGCTTCTGTGTAGTTTATATTTGAATATATTCCTTTTTCCACTACTACGCTCTTAGCGCTCCAAATGTCCAGTTGCATTTTCTACAGAAAGAGTGTTCAGATCTGCTCAACAAAAGTATGGTTTAACTCTGTTAGCTGAATGCACAGATCAGAAAGAAGTTTCACCGAATGATTCTGTGTAGTTTATATTTGAAGACATTCCTTTTTCCGCTATTACCCTCTTAGCGCTCCGAATCTCCACTTGCATTTTCTACAAAAAGAGTGTTTCATAACTGCTCAATCAAAAATATGTTTTATCTCTGTTAACTGAATTTAAAGATCAGAAATAAGTTTCACAGAATGCATCTGTGTAGTTTTTATTTGAAGATATTCTTTTTCCCAATGTAGGCCTCTTAGCGCTTAGCATGTCCAATTGCAGTTTCTACAGAAAGAGTGTTTCAGAACGGCTCAATCAAAAGTAAGGTTCAACTCTGTTAGTTGAATGCATAGAACAGAAATAATTTTCACAGAATGCTACTGTGTAGTTTATATTTGTATATATTCCTTTTTCCACCATTACCCTCTTAGCGCTCCGAATGTCCACTTGCATTTTCTACAGAAAGAGTGTTCAGAACTGCGCAATCAAAACTATGGATTAATTCTGTTAGCTTAATGAACATATCAGAAATAAGTTTCACACAATGCTTCTGTGTAGTTTTTATTTGAAGATATTATTTTTCCCAATAGAGGCCTCTTAGCGCTCAGAATGTCCAATTGCAGTTTCTACAGAAAGAGTGTTTCAGAAAGGCTCAATCAAAAGTAAGGTTCAACTCTGTTAGTTGAATGCACAGAACAGAAAGAAGTTTCATACAATGCTTCTGTGTAGTTTATATTTGAACATATTCTTTATTCCACTATTACCCACTTAGCGCTACAAATGTCCAGTTGCATTTTCTACAGACAGAGTGTTTCAAAACTGCTCAATCAAAAGTATGGTTTAACTCTGTTAGCTGAATGCTCAGATCAGAAAGAAGTTTCACAGAATGCTTCTGTGTAGTTTATATTTGAATATATTCCTTTTTCCACTACTACTCTCTTAGCGCTCCAAATGTCCAGTTGCATTTTCTACAGAAAGAGTGTTCAGATCTGCTCAATCAAAAGTATGGTTTAACTCTGTTAGCTGAATGCACAGATCAGAAAGAAGTTTCACAGAATGATTCTGTGTAGTTTATATTTGGAGACATTCCTTTTTCCACTATTACCCTCTTAGCGCTCCGAATCTCCACTTGCATTTTCTACAGAAAGAGTGTTTCAGAACGGCTCAATCAAAACTAAGGTTCAACTCTTTTAGTTGAACAAAAAGAACAGAAAGAAGTTTCACACAATTCTTCTGTGTAGTTTTTATTTGTAGACATTCTTTTTCCCAATATAGGCCTCTTAGCGCTCAGAATGTCTAATTGCAGTTTCTACAGAAAGAGTGTTTCAGAACGGCTCAATCAAAAGTAAGGTTCAACTCTGTTAGTTGAATGCACAGAACAGAAAGAAGTTTCATACAATGTTTCTGTGTAGTTTATATTTGAACATATTGTTTTTTCCACTATTACCCATTTAGCGCTACGAATGTCCAGTTGCATTTTCTACAGACAGAGTGTTTCAAAACTGCTCAATCAAAAGTATGGTTTAACTCTGTCAGCTGAATGCTCAGATCAGAAAGAAGTTTCACAGAATGCTTCTGTGTAGTTTATATTTGAATATATTCCATTTTCCACTACTACGCTCTTAGCGCTCCAAATGTCCAGTTGCATTTTCTACAGAAAGAGTGTTCAGATCTGCTCAATCAATAGTATGGTTTAATTCTGTTAGCTGAATGCACAGATCAGAAAGAAGTTTCACCGAATGATTCTGTGTAGTTTATATTTGAAGACATTCCTTTTTCCACTATTACCCCCTTAGCGCTCCGAATCTCCACTTGCATTTTCTACAAAAAGAGTGTTTCATAACTGCTCAATCAAAAATATGTTTTATCTCTGTTAACTGAATTTACAGATCAGAAATAAGTTTCACAGAATGCATCTGTGTAGTTTTTATTTGAAGATATTCTTTTTCCCAATGTAGGCCTCTTAGCGCTTAGCATGTGCAATTGCAGTTTCTACAGAAAGAGTGTTTCAGAACGGCTCAATCAAAAGTAGGGTTCAACTCTGTTAGTTGAATGCACAGAACAGAAAGAATTTTCACAGAATGCTACTGTGTAGTTTATATTTGAATATATTCCTTTTTCCACTATTACCCTCTTAGCGCTCCGAATGTCCACTTGCATTTTCTACAGAAAGAGTGTTCAGAACTGCGCAATCAAAAGTATGGTTTAACTCTGTTAGCTTAATGAACATATCAGAAATAAGTTTCACACAATGCTTCTGTGTAGTTTTTATTTGAAGATATTATTTTTCCCAATAGAGGCCTCTCAGCGCTCAGAATGTCCAATTGCAGTTTCTACAGAAAGAGTGTTTCAGAAAGGCTCAATCAAAAGTAAGGTTCAACTCTGTTAGTTGAATGCACAGAACAGAAAGAAGTTTCATACAATGCTTCTGTGTAGCTTATATTTGAACATATTCTTTTTTCCACTATTACCCACTTAGCGCTACGAATGTCCAGTTGCATTTTCTACAGACAGAGTGTTTCAAAACTGCTCAATCAAAAGTATGGTTTAACTCTGTTAGCTGAATGCTCAGATCAGAAAGAAGTTTCACAGAATGCTTCTGTGTAGTTTATATTTGAATATATTCCTTTTTCCACTACTACTCTCTTAGCGCTCCAAATGTCCAGTTGCATTTTCTACAGAAAGAGTGTTCAGATCTGCTCAATCAAAAGTATGTTTTAACTCTGTTAGCTGAATGCACAGATCAGAAAGAAGTTTCACAGAATGATTCTGTGTAGTTTATATTTGGAGACATTCCTTTTTCCACTATTACCCTCTTAGCGCTCCGAATCTCCACTTGCATTTTCTACAGAAAGAGTGTTTCAGAACGGCTCAATCAAAACTAAGGTTCAACTCTTTTAGTTGAACAAACAGAACAGAAAGAAGTTTCACACAATTCTTATGTGTAGTTTTTATTTGTAGACATTCTTTTTCCCAATATAGGCCTCTTAGCGCTCAGAATGTCCAATTGCAGTTTCTACAGAAAGAGTGTTTCAGAACGGCTCAATCAAAAGTAAGGTTCAACTCTGTTAGTTGAATGCACAGAACAGAAAGAAGTTTCATACAATGCTTCTGTGTAGTTTATATTTGAACATATTCTTTTTTCCACTATTACCCACTTAGCGCTACGAATGTCCAGTTGCATTTTCTACAGACAGAGAGTTTCAAAACTGCTCAATCAAAAGTATGGTTTAACTCTGTTAGCTGAATGCTCAGATCAGAAAGAAGTTTCACAGAATGCTTCTGTGTAGTTTATATTTGAATATATTCCTTTTTCCACTACTACGCTCTTAGCGCTCCAAATGTCCAGTTGCATTTTCTACAGAAAGAGTGTTCAGATCTGCTCAACAAAAGTATGGTTTAACTCTGTTAGCTGAATGCACAGATCAGAAAGAAGTTTCACCGAATGATTCTGTGTAGTTTATATTTGAAGACATTCCTTTTTCCGCTATTACCCTCTTAGCGCTCCGAATCTCCACTTGCATTTTCTACAAAAAGAGTGTTTCATAACTGCTCAATCAAAAATATGTTTTATCTCTGTTAACTGAATTTAAAGATCAGAAATAAGTTTCACAGAATGCATCTGTGTAGTTTTTATTTGAAGATATTCTTTTTCCCAATGTAGGCCTCTTAGCGCTTAGCATGTCCAATTGCAGTTTCTACAGAAAGAGTGTTTCAGAACGGCTCAATCAAAAGTAAGGTTCAACTCTGTTAGTTGAATGCATAGAACAGAAATAATTTTCACAGAATGCTACTGTGTAGTTTATATTTGAATATATTCCTTTTTCCACCATTACCCTCTTAGCGCTCCGAATGTCCACTTGCATTTTCTACAGAAAGAGTGTTCAGAACTGCGCAATCAAAACTATGGATTAATTCTGTTAGCTTAATGAACATATCAGAAATAAGTTTCACACAATGCTTCTGTGTAGTTTTTATTTGAAGATATTATTTTTCCCAATAGAGGCCTCTTAGCGCTCAGAATGTCCAATTGCAGTTTCTACAGAAAGAGTGTTTCAGAAAGGCTCAATCAAAAGTAAGGTTCAACTCTGTTAGTTGAATGCACAGAACAGAAAGAAGTTTCATACAATGCTTCTGTGTAGTTTATATTTGAACATATTCTTTATTCCACTATTACCCACTTAGCGCTACAAATGTCCAGTTGCATTTTCTACAGACAGAGTGTTTCAAAACTGCTCAATCAAAAGTATGGTTTAACTCTGTTAGCTGAATGCTCAGATCAGAAAGAAGTTTCACAGAATGCTTCTGTGTAGTTTATATTTGAATATATTCCTTTTTCCACTACTACTCTCTTAGCGCTCCAAATGTCCAGTTGCATTTTCTACAGAAAGAGTGTTCAGATCTGCTCAATCAAAAGTATGGTTTAACTCTGTTAGCTGAATGCACAGATCAGAAAGAAGTTTCACAGAATGATTCTGTGTAGTTTATATTTGGAGACATTCCTTTTTCCACTATTACCCTCTTAGCGCTCCGAATCTCCACTTGCATTTTCTACAGAAAGAGTGTTTCAGAACGGCTCAATCAAAACTAAGGTTCAACTCTTTTAGTTGAACAAAAAGAACAGAAAGAAGTTTCACACAATTCTTCTGTGTAGTTTTTATTTGTAGACATTCTTTTTCCCAATATAGGCCTCTTAGCGCTCAGAATGTCTAATTGCAGTTTCTACAGAAAGAGTGTTTCAGAACGGCTCAATCAAAAGTAAGGTTCAACTCTGTTAGTTGAATGCACAGAACAGAAAGAAGTTTCATACAATGTTTCTGTGTAGTTTATATTTGAACATATTGTTTTTTCCACTATTACCCATTTAGCGCTACGAATGTCCAGTTGCATTTTCTACAGACAGAGTGTTTCAAAACTGCTCAATCAAAAGTATGGTTTAACTCTGTCAGCTGAATGCTCAGATCAGAAAGAAGTTTCACAGAATGCTTCTGTGTAGTTTATATTTGAATATATTCCATTTTCCACTACTACGCTCTTAGCGCTCCAAATGTCCAGTTGCATTTTCTACAGAAAGAGTGTTCAGATCTGCTCAATCAAAAGTATGGTTTAATTCTGTTAGCTGAATGCACAGATCAGAAAGAAGTTTCACCGAATGATTCTGTGTAGTTTATATTTGAAGACATTCCTTTTTCCACTATTACCCCCTTAGCGCTCCGAATCTCCACTTGCATTTTCTACAAAAAGAGTGTTTCATAACTGCTCAATCAAAAATATGTTTTATCTCTGTTAACTGAATTTACAGATCAGAAATAAGTTTCACAGAATGCATCTGTGTAGTTTTTATTTGAAGATATTCTTTTTCCCAATGTAGGCCTCTTAGCGCTTAGCATGTGCAATTGCAGTTTCTACAGAAAGAGTGTTTCAGAACGGCTCAATCAAAAGTAGGGTTCAACTCTGTTAGTTGAATGCACAGAACAGAAAGAATTTTCACAGAATGCTACTGTGTAGTTTATATTTGAATATATTCCTTTTTCCACTATTACCCTCTTAGCGCTCCGAATGTCCACTTGCATTTTCTACAGAAAGAGTGTTCAGAACTGCGCAATCAAAAGTATGGTTTAACTCTGTTAGCTTAATGAACATATCAGAAATAAGTTTCACACAATGCTTCTGTGTAGTTTTTATTTGAAGATATTATTTTTCCCAATAGAGGCCTCTCAGCGCTCAGAATGTCCAATTGCAGTTTCTACAGAAAGAGTGTTTCAGAAAGGCTCAATCAAAAGTAAGGTTCAACTCTGTTAGTTGAATGCACAGAACAGAAAGAAGTTTCATACAATGCTTCTGTGTAGCTTATATTTGAACATATTCTTTTTTCCACTATTACCCACTTAGCGCTACGAATGTCCAGTTGCATTTTCTACAGACAGAGTGTTTCAAAACTGCTCAATCAAAAGTATGGTTTAACTCTGTTAGCTGAATGCTCAGATCAGAAAGAAGTTTCACAGAATGCTTCTGTGTAGTTTATATTTGAATATATTCCTTTTTCCACTACTACTCTCTTAGCGCTCCAAATGTCCAGTTGCATTTTCTACAGAAAGAGTGTTCAGATCTGCTCAATCAAAAGTATGTTTTAACTCTGTTAGCTGAATGCACAGATCAGAAAGAAGTTTCACAGAATGATTCTGTGTAGTTTATATTTGGAGACATTCCTTTTTCCACTATTACCCTCTTAGCGCTCCGAATCTCCACTTGCATTTTCTACAGAAAGAGTGTTTCAGAACGGCTCAATCAAAACTAAGGTTCAACTCTTTTAGTTGAACAAACAGAACAGAAAGAAGTTTCACAAAATTCTTCTGTGTAGTTTTTATTTGTAGACATTCTTTTTCCCAATATAGGCCTCTTAGCGCTCAGAATGTCCAATTGCAGTTTCTACAGAAAGAGTGTTTCAGAACGGCTCAATCAAAAGTAAGGTTCAACTCTGTTAGTTGAATGCACAGAACAGAAAGAAGTTTCATACAATGCTTCTGTGTAGTTTATATTTGAACATATTCTTTTTTCCACTATTACCCACTTAGCGCTACGAATGTCCAGTTGCATTTTCTACAGACAGAGAGTTTCAAAACTGCTCAATCAAAAGTATGGTTTAACTCTGTTAGCTGAATGCTCAGATCAGAAAGAAGTTTCACAGAATGCTTCTGTGTAGTTTATATTTGAATATATTCCTTTTTCCACTACTACGCTCTTAGCGCTCCAAATGTCCAGTTGCATTTTCTACAGAAAGAGTGTTCAGATCTGCTCAACAAAAGTATGGTTTAACTCTGTTAGCTGAATGCACAGATCAGAAAGAAGTTTCACCGAATGATTCTGTGTAGTTTATATTTGAAGACATTCCTTTTTCCGCTATTACCCTCTTAGCGCTCCGAATCTCCACTTGCATTTTCTACAAAAAGAGTGTTTCATAACTGCTCAATCAAAAATATGTTTTATCTCTGTTAACTGAATTTAAAGATCAGAAATAAGTTTCACAGAATGCATCTGTGTAGTTTTTATTTGAAGATATTCTTTTTCCCAATGTAGGCCTCTTAGCGCTTAGCATGTCCAATTGCAGTTTCTACAGAAAGAGTGTTTCAGAACGGCTCAATCAAAAGTAAGGTTCAACTCTGTTAGTTGAATGCATAGAACAGAAATAATTTTCACAGAATGCTACTGTGTAGTTTATATTTGTATATATTCCTTTTTCCACCATTACCCTCTTAGCGCTCCGAATGTCCACTTGCATTTTCTACAGAAAGAGTGTTCAGAACTGCGCAATCAAAACTATGGATTAATTCTGTTAGCTTAATGAACATATCAGAAATAAGTTTCACACAATGCTTCTGTGTAGTTTTTATTTGAAGATATTATTTTTCCCAATAGAGGCCTCTTAGCGCTCAGAATGTCCAATTGCAGTTTCTACAGAAAGAGTGTTTCAGAAAGGCTCAATCAAAAGTAAGGTTCAACTCTGTTAGTTGAATGCACAGAACAGAAAGAAGTTTCATACAATGCTTCTGTGTAGTTTATATTTGAACATATTCTTTATTCCACTATTACCCACTTAGCGCTACAAATGTCCAGTTGCATTTTCTACAGACAGAGTGTTTCAAAACTGCTCAATCAAAAGTATGGTTTAACTCTGTTAGCTGAATGCTCAGATCAGAAAGAAGTTTCACAGAATGCTTCTGTGTAGTTTATATTTGAATATATTCCTTTTTCCACTACTACTCTCTTAGCGCTCCAAATGTCCAGTTGCATTTTCTACAGAAAGAGTGTTCAGATCTGCTCAATCAAAAGTATGGTTTAACTCTGTTAGCTGAATGCACAGATCAGAAAGAAGTTTCACAGAATGATTCTGTGTAGTTTATATTTGGAGACATTCCTTTTTCCACTATTACCCTCTTAGCGCTCCGAATCTCCACTTGCATTTTCTACAGAAAGAGTGTTTCAGAACGGCTCAATCAAAACTAAGGTTCAACTCTTTTAGTTGAACAAAAAGAACAGAAAGAAGTTTCACACAATTCTTCTGTGTAGTTTTTATTTGTAGACATTCTTTTTCCCAATATAGGCCTCTTAGCGCTCAGAATGTCTAATTGCAGTTTCTACAGAAAGAGTGTTTCAGAACGGCTCAATCAAAAGTAAGGTTCAACTCTGTTAGTTGAATGCACAGAACAGAAAGAAGTTTCATACAATGTTTCTGTGTAGTTTATATTTGAACATATTGTTTTTTCCACTATTACCCATTTAGCGCTACGAATGTCCAGTTGCATTTTCTACAGACAGAGTGTTTCAAAACTGCTCAATCAAAAGTATGGTTTAACTCTGTCAGCTGAATGCTCAGATCAGAAAGAAGTTTCACAGAATGCTTCTGTGTAGTTTATATTTGAATATATTCCATTTTCCACTACTACGCTCTTAGCGCTCCAAATGTCCAGTTGCATTTTCTACAGAAAGAGTGTTCAGATCTGCTCAATCAAAAGTATGGTTTAATTCTGTTAGCTGAATGCACAGATCAGAAAGAAGTTTCACCGAATGATTCTGTGTAGTTTATATTTGAAGACATTCCTTTTTCCACTATTACCCCCTTAGCGCTCCGAATCTCCACTTGCATTTTCTACAAAAAGAGTGTTTCATAACTGCTCAATCAAAAATATGT
Organism: Symphalangus syndactylus; assembly: GCF_028878055.3. Taxonomy (NCBI): domain Eukaryota; kingdom Metazoa; phylum Chordata; class Mammalia; order Primates; family Hylobatidae; genus Symphalangus; species Symphalangus syndactylus. Next base: position 152,205,878 of record NC_072430.2, on the reverse strand, counting down.
TTTATCTCTGTTAACTGAATTTACAGATCAGAAATAAGTTTCACAGAATGCATCTGTGTAGTTTTTATTTGAAGATATTCTTTTTCCCAATGTAGGCCTCTTAGCGCTTAGCATGTGCAATTGCAGTTTCTACAGAAAGAGTGTTTCAGAACGGCTCAATCAAAAGTAGGGTTCAACTCTGTTAGTTGAATGCACAGAACAGAAAGAATTTTCACAGAATGCTACTGTGTAGTTTATATTTGAATATATTCCTTTTTCCACTATTACCCTCTTAGCGCTCCGAATGTCCACTTGCATTTTCTACAGAAAGAGTGTTCAGAACTGCGCAATCAAAAGTATGGTTTAACTCTGTTAGCTTAATGAACATATCAGAAATAAGTTTCACACAATGCTTCTGTGTAGTTTTTATTTGAAGATATTATTTTTCCCAATAGAGGCCTCTCAGCGCTCAGAATGTCCAATTGCAGTTTCTACAGAAAGAGTGTTTCAGAAAGGCTCAATCAAAAGTAAGGTTCAACTCTGTTAGTTGAATGCACAGAACAGAAAGAAGTTTCATACAATGCTTCTGTGTAGCTTATATTTGAACATATTCTTTTTTCCACTATTACCCACTTAGCGCTACGAATGTCCAGTTGCATTTTCTACAGACAGAGTGTTTCAAAACTGCTCAATCAAAAGTATGGTTTAACTCTGTTAGCTGAATGCTCAGATCAGAAAGAAGTTTCACAGAATGCTTCTGTGTAGTTTATATTTGAATATATTCCTTTTTCCACTACTACTCTCTTAGCGCTCCAAATGTCCAGTTGCATTTTCTACAGAAAGAGTGTTCAGATCTGCTCAATCAAAAGTATGTTTTAACTCTGTTAGCTGAATGCACAGATCAGAAAGAAGTTTCACAGAATGATTCTGTGTAGTTTATATTTGGAGACATTCCTTTTTCCACTATTACCCTCTTAGCGCTCCGAATCTCCACTTGCATTTTCTACAGAAAGAGTGTTTCAGAACGGCTCAATCAAAACTAAGGTTCAACTCATTTAGTTGAACAAACAGAACAGAAAGAAGTTTCACAAAATTCTTCTGTGTAGTTTTTATTTGTAGACATTCTTTTTCCCAATATAGGCCTCTTAGCGCTCAGAATGTCCAATTGCAGTTTCTACAGAAAGAGTGTTTCAGAACGGCTCAATCAAAAGTAAGGTTCAACTCTGTTAGTTGAATGCACAGAACAGAAAGAAGTTTCATACAATGCTTCTGTGTAGTTTATATTTGAACATATTCTTTTTTCCACTATTACCCACTTAGCGCTACGAATGTCCAGTTGCATTTTCTACAGACAGAGAGTTTCAAAACTGCTCAATCAAAAGTATGGTTTAACTCTGTTAGCTGAATGCTCAGATCAGAAAGAAGTTTCACAGAATGCTTCTGTGTAGTTTATATTTGAATATATTCCTTTTTCCACTACTACGCTCTTAGCGCTCCAAATGTCCAGTTGCATTTTCTACAGAAAGAGTGTTCAGATCTGCTCAACAAAAGTATGGTTTAACTCTGTTAGCTGAATGCACAGATCAGAAAGAAGTTTCACCGAATGATTCTGTGTAGTTTATATTTGAAGACATTCCTTTTTCCGCTATTACCCTCTTAGCGCTCCGAATCTCCACTTGCATTTTCTACAAAAAGAGTGTTTCATAACTGCTCAATCAAAAATATGTTTTATCTCTGTTAACTGAATTTAAAGATCAGAAATAAGTTTCACAGAATGCATCTGTGTAGTTTTTATTTGAAGATATTCTTTTTCCCAATGTAGGCCTCTTAGCGCTTAGCATGTCCAATTGCAGTTTCTACAGAAAGAGTGTTTCAGAACGGCTCAATCAAAAGTAAGGTTCAACTCTGTTAGTTGAATGCAAAGAACAGAAAGAATTTTCACAGAATGCTACTGTGTAGTTTATATTTGAATATATTCCTTTTTCCACTATTACCCTCTTAGCGCTCCGAATGTCCACTTGCATTTTCTACAGAAAGAGTGTTCAGAACTGCGCAATCAAAACTATGGATTAATTCTGTTAGCTTAATGAACATATCAGAAATAAGTTTCACACAATGCTTCTGTGTAGTTTTTATTTGAAGATATTATTTTTCCCAATAGAGGACTCTTAGCGCTCAGAATGTCCAATTGCAGTTTCTACAGAAAGAGTGTTTCAGAAAGGCTCAATCAAAAGTAAGGTTCAACTCTGTTAGTTGAATGCACAGAACAGAAAGAAGTTTCATACAATGCTTCTGTGTAGTTTATATTTGAACATATTTTTTATTCCACTATTACCCACTTAGCGCTACAAATGTCCAGTTGCATTTTCTACAGACAGAGTGTTTCAAAACTGCTCAATCAAAAGTATGGTTTAACTCTGTTAGCTGAATGCACAGATCAGAAAGAAGTTTCACAGAATGATTCTGTGTAGTTTATATTTGGAGACATTCCTTTTTCCACTATTACCCTCTTAGCGCTCCGAATTTCCACTTGCATTTTCTACAGAAAGACTGTTTCAGAACGGCTCAATCAAAACTAAGGTTCAACTCTTTTAGTTGAACAAAAAGAACAGAAAGAAGTTTCACACAATTCTTCTGTGTAGTTTTTATTTGTAGACATTCTTTTTCCCAATATAGGCCTCTTAGCGCTCAGAATGTCTAATTGCAGTTTCTACAGAAAGAGTGTTTCAGAACGGCTCAATCAAAAGTAAGGTTCAACTCTGTTAGTTGAATGCACAGAACAGAAAGAAGTTTCATACAATGTTTCTGTGTAGTTTATATTTGAACATATTGTTTTTTCCACTATTACCCATTTAGCGCTACGAATGTCCAGTTGCATTTTCTACAGACAGAGTGTTTCAAAACTGCTCAATCAAAAGTATGGTTTAACTCTGTCAGCTGAATGCTCAGATCAGAAAGAAGTTTCACAGAATGCTTCTGTGTAGTTTATATTTGAATATATTCCATTTTCCACTACTACGCTCTTAGCGCTCCAAATGTCCAGTTGCATTTTCTACAGAAAGAGTGTTCAGATCTGCTCAATCAAAAGTATGGTTTAATTCTGTTAGCTGAATGCACAGATCAGAAAGAAGTTTCACCGAATGATTCTGTGTAGTTTATATTTGAAGACATTCCTTTTTCCACTATTACCCCCTTAGCGCTCCGAATCTCCACTTGCATTTTCTACAAAAAGAGTGTTTCATAACTGCTCAATCAAAAATATGTTTTATCTCTGTTAACTGAATTTACAGATCAGAAATAAGTTTCACAGAATGCATCTGTGTAGTTTTTATTTGAAGATATTCTTTTTCCCAATGTAGGCCTCTTAGCGCTTAGCATGTGCAATTGCAGTTTCTACAGAAAGAGTGTTTCAGAACGGCTCAATCAAAAGTAGGGTTCAACTCTGTTAGTTGAATGCACAGAACAGAAAGAATTTTCACAGAATGCTACTGTGTAGTTTATATTTGAATATATTCCTTTTTCCACTATTACCCTCTTAGCGCTCCGAATGTCCACTTGCATTTTCTACAGAAAGAGTGTTCAGAACTGCGCAATCAAAAGTATGGTTTAACTCTGTTAGCTTAATGAACATATCAGAAATAAGTTTCACACAATGCTTCTGTGTAGTTTTTATTTGAAGATATTATTTTTCCCAATAGAGGCCTCTCAGCGCTCAGAATGTCCAATTGCAGTTTCTACAGAAAGAGTGTTTCAGAAAGGCTCAATCAAAAGTAAGGTTCAACTCTGTTAGTTGAATGCACAGAACAGAAAGAAGTTTCATACAATGCTTCTGTGTAGCTTATATTTGAACATATTCTTTTTTCCACTATTACCCACTTAGCGCTACGAATGTCCAGTTGCATTTTCTACAGACAGAGTGTTTCAAAACTGCTCAATCAAAAGTATGGTTTAACTCTGTTAGCTGAATGCTCAGATCAGAAAGAAGTTTCACAGAATGCTTCTGTGTAGTTTATATTTGAATATATTCCTTTTTCCACTACTACTCTCTTAGCGCTCCAAATGTCCAGTTGCATTTTCTACAGAAAGAGTGTTCAGATCTGCTCAATCAAAAGTATGGTTTAACTCTGTTAGCTGAATGCACAGATCAGAAAGAAGTTTCACAGAATGATTCTGTGTAGTTTATATTTGGAGACATTCCTTTTTCCACTATTACCCTCTTAGCGCTCCGAATCTCCACTTGCATTTTCTACAGAAAGAGTGTTTCAGAACGGCTCAATCAAAACTAAGGTTCAACTCTTTTAGTTGAACAAACAGAACAGAAAGAAGTTTCACACAATTCTTATGTGTAGTTTTTATTTGTAGACATTCTTTTTCCCAATATAGGCCTCTTAGCGCTCAGAATGTCCAATTGCAGTTTCTACAGAGAGAGTGTTTCAGAACGGCTCAATCAAAAGTAAGGTTCAACTCTGTTAGTTGAATGCACAGAACAGAAAGAAGTTCCATACAATGCTTCTGTGTAGTTTATATTTGAACATATTCTTTTTTCCTCTATTACCCACTTAGCGCTACGAATGTCCAGTTGCATTTTCTACAGACAGAGTGTTTCAAAACTGCTCAATCAAAAGTATGGTTTAACTCTGTTAGCTGAATGCACAGATCAGAAAGAAGTTTCACAGAATGATTCTGTGTAGTTTATATTTGGAGACATTCCTTTTTCCACTATCACCCTCTTAGCGCTCCGAATCTCCACTTGCATTTTCTACAGAAAGAGTGTTTCCGAACGGCTCAATCAAAACTAAGGTTCAACTCTTTTAGTTGAACAAACAGAACAGAAAGAAGTTTCACACAATTCTTCTGTGTAGTTTTTATTTGTAGACATTCTTTTTCCCAATATAGGCCTCTTAGCGTTCAGAATGTCCAATTGCAGTTTCTACAGAAAGAGTGTTTCAGAACGGCTCAATCAAAAGTAAGGTTCAACTCTGTTAGTTGAATGCACAGAACAGAAAGAAGTTTCATACAATGCTTCTGTGTAGTTCATATTTGAACATATTCTTTTTTCCACTATTACCCACTTAGCGCTACGAATGTCCAGTTGCATTTTCTACAGACAGAGTGTTTCACAACTGCTCAATCAAAAGTATGGTTTAACTCTGTTAGCTGAATGCTCAGATCAGAAAGAAGTTTCACAGAATGCTTCTGTGTAGTTTATATTTGAATATATTCCTTTTTCCACTACTAATCTCTTAGCGCTCCAAATGTCCAGTTGCATTTTCTACAGAAAGAGTGTTCAGATCTGCTCAATCAAAAGTATGGTTTAACTCTGTTAGCTGAATGCACAGATCAGAAAGAAGTTTCACAGAATGATTCTGTGTAGTTTATATTTGGAGACATTCCTTTTTCCACTATTACCCTCTTAGCGCTCCGAATGTCCACTTGCATTTTCTACAGAAAGAATGTTTCAGAACGGCTCAATAAAAACTAAGGTTCAACTCTTTTAGTTGAACAAACAGAACAGAAAGAAGTTTCACACAATTCTTCTGTGTAGTTTTTATTTGTAGACATTCTTTTTCCCAATATAGGCCTCTTAGCGCTCAGAATGTCCAATTGCATTTCTACAGAAAGAGTGATTCAGAACGGCTCAATCAAAAGTAAGGTTCAACTCTGTTAGTTGAATGCACAGAACAGAAAGAAGTTTCATACAATGCTTCTGTGTAGTTTATATTTGAACATATTCTTTTTTCCACTATTACCCACTTAGCGCTACGAATGTCCAGTTGCATTTTCTTCAGACAGAGTGTTTCAAAACTGCTCAATCAAAAGTATGGTTTAACTCTGTTAGCTGAATGCTCAGATCAGAAAGAAGTTTCACAGAATGCTTCTGTGTAGTTTATATATGAATATATTCCTTTTTCCACTGCTACTCTCTTAGCGCTCCAAATGTCCAGTTGCATTTTCTACAGAAAGAGTGTTCAGATCTGCTCAATCAAAAGTATGGTTTAACTCTGTTAGCTGAATGCACAGATCAGAAAGAAGTTTCACAGAATGATTCTGTGTAGTTTATATTTGGAGACATTCCTTTTTCCACTATCACCCTCTTAGCGCTCCGAATCTCCACTTGCATTTTCTACTGAAAGAGTGTTTCAGAACGACTCAATCAAAACTAAGGTTCAACTCTTTTAGTTGAACAAACAGAACAGAAAGAAGTTTCACACAATTCTTCTGTGTAGTTTTTATTTGTAGACATTCTTTTTCCCAATATAGGCCTCTTAGCGTTCAGAATGTCCAATTGCAGTTTCTACAGAAAGAGTGTTTCAGAACGGCTCAATCAAAAGTAAGGTTCAACTCTGTTAGTTGAATGCACAGAACAGAAAGAAGTTTCATACAATGCTTCTGTGTAGTTTATATTTGAACATATTCTTTTTTCCACTATTACCCACTTAGCGCTACGAATGTCCAGTTGCATTTTCTACAGACAGAGTGTTTCACAACTGCTCAATCAAAAGTATGGTTTAACTCTGTAAGCTGAATGCTCAGATCAGAAAGAAGTTTCACAGAATGCTTCTGTGTAGTTTATATTTGAATATATTCCTTTTTCCACTACTACGCTCTTAGCGCTCCAAATGTCCAGTTGCATTTTCTACAGAAAGAGTGTTCAGATCTGCTCAATCAAAAGTATGGTTTAACTCTGTTAGCTGAATGCACAGATCAGAAAGAAGTTTCACAGAATGATTCTGTGTAGTTTATATTTGGAGACATTCCTTTTTCCACTATCACCCTCTTAGCGCTCCGAATCTCCACTTGCATTTTCTACAGAAAGAGTGTTTCAGAACGGCTCAATCAAAACTAAGGTTCAACTCTTTTAGTTGAACAAACAGAACAGAAAGAAGTTTCACACAATTCTTCTGTGTAGTTTTTATTTGTAGACATTCTTTTTCCCAATATAGGCCTCTTAGCGTTCAGAATGTCCAATTGCAGTTTCTACAGAAAGAGTGTTTAAGAACGGCTCAATCAAAAGTAAGGTTCAACTCTGTTAGTTGAATGCACAGAATAGAAAGAAGTTTCATACAATGCTTCTGTGTAGTTCATATTTGAACATATTCTTTTTTCCACTATTACCCACTTAGCGCTACGAATGTCCAGTTGCATTTTCTACAGACAGAGTGTTTCAAAACTGCTCAATCAAAAGTATGGTTTAACTCTGTTAGCTGAATGCTCAGATCAGAAAGTAGTTTCACAGAATGCTTCTGTGTAGTTTATATTTGAATATATTCCTTTTTCCACTACTACTCTCTTAGCGCTCCAAATGTCCAGTTGCATTTTCTACAGAAAGAGTGTTCAGATCTGCTCAATCAAAAGTATGGTTTAACTCTGTTAGCTGAACGCACAGATCAGAAAGAAGTTTCACAGAATGATTCTGTGTAGTTTATATTTGGAGACATTCCTTTTTCCACTATTACCCTCTTAGCGCTCCGAATCTCCACTTGCATTTTCTACAGAAAGAGTGTTTCAGAACGGCTCAATAAAAACTAAGGTTCAACTCTTTTAGTTGAACAAACAGAACAGAAAGAAGTTTCACACAATTCTTCTGTGTAGTTTTTATTTGTAGACATTCTTTTTCCCAATATAGGCCTCTTAGCGCTCAGAATGTCCAATTGCACTTTCTACAGAAAGAGTGTTTCAGAACGGCTCAATCAAAAGTAACGTTCAACTCTGTTAGTTGAATGCACAGAACAGAAAGAAGTTTCATACAATGCTTCTGTGTAGTTTATATTTGAACATATTCTTTTTTCCACCATTACCCACTTAGCGCTACGAATGTCCAGTTGCATTTTCTACAGACAGAGTGTTTCAAAACTGCTCAATCAAAAGTATGGTTTAACTCTGTTAGCTGAATGCTCAGATCAGAAAGAAGTTTCACAGAATGCTTCTGTGTAGTTTATATTTGAATATATTCCTTTTTCCACTACTACGCTCTTAGCGCTCCAAATGTCCAGTTGCATTTTCTACAGAAAGAGTGTTCAGATCTGCTCAATCAAAAGTATGGTTTAACTCTGTTAGCTGAATGCACAGATCAGAAAGAAGTTTCACCGAATGATTCTGTGTAGTTTATATTTGAAGACATTCCTTTTTCCACTATTACCCTCTTAGCGCTCCGAATCTCCACTTGCATTTTTACAGAAAGAGTGTTTCAGAACGGCTCAATCAAAACTAAGGTTCAACTCTTTTAGTTGAACAAACAGAACAGAAAGAAGTTTCACACAATTATTCTGTGTAGTTTTTATTTGTAGACATTCTTTTTCCCAATATAGGCCTCTTAGCGCTCAGAATGTCCAATTGCAGTTTCTACAGAAAGAGTGTTTCAGAACGGCTCAATCAAAAGTAAGGTTCAACTCTGTTAGTTGAATGCACAGAACACAAAGAAGTTTCATACAATGCTTCTGTGTAGTTCATATTTGAACATATTCTTTTTTCCACTACTACCCATTTAGCGCTACGAATGTCCAGTTGCATTTTCTACAGACAGAGTGTTTCAAAACTGCTCAATCAAAAGTATGGTTTAACTCTGTTAGCTGAATGCTCAGATCAGAAAGAAGTTTCACAGAATGATTCTGTGTAGTTTATATTTGAATATATTCCTTTTTCCACTACTACGCTCTTAGCGCTCCAAATGTCCAGTTGCATTTTCTACAGAAAGAGTGTTCACATCTGCTCAATCAAAAGTATGGTTTAAATCTGTTAGCTGAATGCACAGATCAGAAAGAAGTTTCACCAAATGATTCTGTGTAGTTTTTATTTGAAGACATTCCTTTTTCCACTATTACCCTCTTAGCGCTCCAAATCTCCACTTGCATTTTCTACAAAAAGAGTGTTTCATAACTGCTCAATCAAAAATATGTTTTATCTCTGTTAACTGAATTTACAGATCAGAAATAAGTTTCACAGAATGCATCTGTGTAGTTTTTATTTGAAGATATTCTTTTTCCCAATGTAGGCCTCTTAGCGCTTAGCATGTCCAATTGCAGTTTCTACAGAAAGAGTGTTTCAGAACGGCTCAATCAAAAGTAAGGTTCAACTCTGTTAGTTGAATGCACAGAACAGAAAGAATTTTCACAGAATGCTACTGTGTAGTTTATATTTGAATATATTCCTTTTTCCACTATTACCCTCTTAGCGCTCCGAATGTCCACTTGCATTTTCTACTGAAAGAGTGTTCAGAACTGCGCAATCCAAAGTATGGTTTAACTCTGTTAGCTTAATGAACATATCAGAAATAAGTTTCACACAATGCTTCTGTGTAGTTTTTATTTGAAGATATTATTTTTCCCAATAGAGGCCTCTTAGCGCTCAGAATGTCCAATTGCAGTTTCTACAGAAAGAGTGTTTCAGAAAGGCTCAATCAAAAGTAAGGTTCAACTCTGTTAGTTGAATGCACAGAACAGAAAGAAGTTTCATACAATGCTTCTCTGTAGTTTATATTTGAACATATTCTTTTTTCCACTATTACCCACTTAGCGCTACGAATGTCAGTTGCATTTTCTACAGACAGTGTGTTTCAAAACTGCTCAATCAAAAGTATGGTTTAACTCTGTTAGCTGAATGCTCAGATCAGAAAGAAGTTTCACAGAATGCTTCTGTGTAGTTTATATTTGAATATATTCCTTTTTCCACTACTACTCTCTTAGCTCTCCAAATGTCCAGTTGCATTTTCTACAGAAAGAGTGTTCAGATCTGCTCAATCAAAAGTATGCTTTAACTCTGTTAGCTGAATGCACAGATCAGAAAGAATTTCACAGAATGATTCTGTGTAGTTTATATTTGGAGACATTCCTTTTTCCACTATTACCCTCTTAGCGCTCCGAATCTCCACTTGCATTTTCTACAGAAAGAGTGTTTCAGAACGGCTCAATCAAAACTAAGGTTCAACTCTTTTAGTTGAACAAACAGAACAGAAAGAAGTTTCACACAATTCTTCTGTGTAGTTTTTATTTGTAGACATTCTTTTTCCCAATATAGGCCTCTTAGCGCTCAGAATGTCCAATTGCATTTCTACAGAAAGAGTGATTCAGAACGGCTCAACCAAAAGTAAGGTTCAACTCTGTTAGTTGAATGCACAGAACAGAAAGAAGTTTCATACAATGCTTCTGTGTAGTTCATATTTGAACATATTTTTTTTCCACTATTACCCACTTTGCGCTACGAATGTCCAGTTGCATTTTCTACAGACAGAGTGTTTCAAAACTGCTCAATCAAAAGTATGGTTTAACTCTGTTAGCTGAATGCTCAGATCAGAAAGTAGTTTCACAGAATGCTTCTGTGTAGTTTATATTTGAATATATTACTTTTTCCACTACTACGCTCTTAGCGCTCCAAATGTCCAGTTGCATTTTCTACAGAAAGAGTGTTCAGATCTGCTCAATCAAAAGTATGGTTTAACTCTGTTAGCTGAATGCACAGATCAGAAAGAAGTTTCACCGAATGATTCTGTGTGGTTTATATTTGAAGACATTCCTTTTTCCACTATTACCCTCTTAGCGCTCCGAATCTCCACTTGCATTTTCTACAAAAAGAGTGTTTCATAACTGCTCAATCAAAAATATGTTTTATCTCTGTTAACTGAATTTAAGGATCAGAAATAAGTTTCACAGAATGCATCTGTGTAGTTTTTATTTGAAGATATTCTTTTTCCCAATGTAGGCCTCTTAGCGCTTAGCATGTCCAATTGCAGTTTCTACAGAAAGAGTGTTTCAGAACGGCTCAATCAAAAGTAAGGTTCAACTCTGTTAGTTGAATGCACAGAACAGAAAGAATTTTCACAGAATGCTACTGTGTAGTTTATATTTGAATATATTCCTTTTTCCACTATTACCCTCTTAGCGCTCCGAATGTCCACTTGCATTTTCTACAGAAAGAGTGTTCAGAACTGCGCAATCAAAAGTATGGTTTAACTCTGTTAGCTTAATGAACACATCAGAAATAAGATTCACACAATGCTTCTGTGTAGTTTTTATTTGAAGATATTATTTTTCCCAATAGAGGCCTCTTAGCGATCAGAAGGTCCAATTGCAGTTTCTACAGAAAGAGTGTTTCAGAAAGGCTCAATCAAAAGTAAGGTTCAACTCTGTTAGTTGAATGCACAGAACAGAAAGAAGTTTCATACAATGCTTCTGTGTAGCTTATATTTGAACATATTCTTTTTTCCACTATTACCCACTTAGCGCTACGAATGTCCAGTTGCATTTTCTACAGACAGAGTGTTTCAAAACTGCTCAATCAAAAGTATGGTTTAACTCTGTTAGCTGAATGCTCAGATCAGAAAGAAGTTTCACAGAATGCTTCTGTGTAGTTTATATTTGAATATATTCCTTTTTCCACTACTACTCTCTTAGCGCTCCAAATGTCCAGTTGCATTTTCTACAGAAAGAGTGTTCAGATCTGCTCAATCAAAAGTATGTTTTAACTCTGTTAGCTGAATGCACAGATCAGAAAGAAGTTTCACAGAATGATTCTGTGTAGTTTATATTTGGAGACATTCTTTTTTCCACTATTACCCTCTTAGCGCTCCGAATCTCCACTTGCATTTTCTACAGAAAGAGTGTTTCAGAACGGCTCAATCAAAACTAAGCTTCAACTCTTTTAGTTGAACAAACAGAACAGAAAGAAGTTTCACACAATTCTTCTGTGTAGTTTTTATTTGTAGACATTCTTTTTCCCAATATAGGCCTCTTAGCGCTCAGAATGTCCAATTGCAGTTTCTACAGAAAGAGTGTTTCAGAACGGCTCAATCAAAAGTAAGGTTCAACTCTGTTAGTTGAATGCACAGAACAGAAAGAAGTTTCATACAATGCTTCTGTGTAGTTCATATTTGAACATATTCTTTTTTCCACTATTACCCACTTAGCGCTACGAATGTCCAGTTGCATTTTCTACAGACAGAGTGTTTCAAAACTGCTCAATCAAAAGTATGGTTTAACTCTGTTAGCTGAATGCTCAGATCAGAAAGAAGTTTCACAGAATGCTTCTGTGTAGTTTATATTTGAATATATTCCTTTTTCCACTACTACGCTCTTAGCGTTCCAAATGTCCAGTTGCATTTTCTACAGAAAGAGTGTTCAGATCTGCTCAATCAAAAGTATGGTTTAACTCTGTTAGCTGAATGCACAGATCAGAAAGAAGTTTCACCGAATGATTCTGTGTAGTTTATATTTGAAGACATTCCTTTTTCCACTATTACCCTCTTAGCGCTCCGAATCTCCACTTGCATTTTCTACAAAAAGAGTGTTTCATAACTGCTCAATCAAAAATATGTTTTATCTCTGTTAACTGAATTTACAGATCAGAAATAAGTTTCACAGAATGCATCTGTGTAGTTTTTATTTGAAGATATTCTTTTTCCCAATGTAGGCCTCTTAGCGCTTAGCATGTCCAATTGCAGTTTCTACAGAAAGAGTGTTTCAGAACGGCTCAATCAAAAGTAAGGTTCAACTCTGTTAGTTGAATGCACAGAACAGAAAGAATTTTCACAGAATGCTACTGTGTAGTTTATATTTGAATATATTCCTTTTTCCACTATTACCTTCTTAGCGCTCCGAATGTCCACTTGCATTTTCTACAGAAAGAGTGTTCAGAACTGCGCAATCCAAAGTATGGTTTAACTCTGTTAGCTTAATGAACATATCAGAAATAAGTTTCACACAATGCTTCTGTGTAGTTTTTATTTGAAGATATTATTTTTCCCAATAGAGGCCTCTTAGCGCTCAGAATGTCCAATTGCAGTTTCTACAGAAAGAGTGTTTCAGAAAGGCTCAATCAAAAGTAAGGTTCAACTCTGTTAGTTGAATGCACAGAACAGAAAGAAGTTTGATACAATGCTTCTGTGTAGTTTGTATTTGAACATATTTTTTTTCCACTATTACCCACTTAGCGCTACGAATGTCCAGTTGCATTTTCTACAGACAGAGTGTTTCAAAACTGCTCAATCAAAAGTATGGTTTAACTCTGTTAGCTGAATGCTCAGATCAGAAAGAAGTTTCACAGAATGCTTCTGTGTAGTTTATATTTGAATATATTCCTTTTTCCACTACTACTCTCTTAGCGCTCCAAATGTACAGTTGCATTTTCTACAGAAAGAGTGTTCAGATCTGCTCAATCAAAAGTATGGTTTAACTCTGTTAGCTGAATGCACAGATCAGAAAGAAGTTTCACAGAATGATTCTGTGTAGTTTATATTTGGAGACATTCCTTTTTCCACTAATACCCTCTTAGCGCTCCGAATCTCCACTTGCATTTTCTACAGAAAGAGTGTTTCAGAACAGCTCAATCAAAACTAAGGTTCAACTCTTTTAGTTGAACAAACAGAACAGAAAGAAGTTTCACACAATTCTTCTGTGTAGTTTTTATTTGTAGACATTCTTTTTCCCAATATAGGCCTCTTAGCGCTCAGAATGTCCAATTGCAGTTTCTACAGAGAGAGTGTTTCAGAACGGCTCAATCAAAAGTAAGGTTCAACTCTGTTAGTTGAATGCACAGAACAGAAAGAAGTTTCATACAATGCTTCTGTGTAGTTCATATTTGAACATATTCTTTTTTCCACTATTACCCACTTAGCGCTACGAATGTCCAGTTGCATTTTCTAGAGACAGAGTGTTTCAAAACTGCTCAATCAAAAGTATGGTTTAACTCTGTTAGCTGAATGCCAAGATCAGAAGGAAGTTTCACAGAATGCTTCTGTGTAGTTTATATTTGAATATATTCCTTTTTCCACTACTACGCTCTTAGCGCTCCAAATGTCCAGTTGCATTTTCTACAGAAAGAGTGTTCAGATCTGCTCAATCAAAAGTATGGTTTAACTCTGTTAGCTGAATGCACAGATCAGAAAGAAGTTTCACCGAATGATTCTGTGTAGTTTATATTTGAAGACATTCCTTTTTCCACTATTACCCTCTTAGCGCTCCGAATGTCCACTTGCATTTTCTACAGAAAGAGTGTTCAGAACTGCGCAATCCAAAGTATGGTTTAACTCTTTTAGTTGAACAAACAGAACAGAAATAAGTTACACACAATGCTTCTGTGTAGTTTTTATTTGAAGATATTATTTTTCCCAATAGAGGCCTCTTAGCGCTCAGAATGTCCAATTGCAGTTTCTACAGAAAGAGTGTTTCAGAAAGGCTCAATCAAAAGTAAGGTTCAACTCTGTTAGTTGAATGCACAGAACAGAAAGAAGTTTCATACAATGCTTCTGTGTAGTTTATATTTGAACATATTCTTTTTTCCACTATTACCCACTTAGCGCTACGAATGTCCAGTTGCATTTTCTACAGACAGAGTGTTTCAAAACTGCTCAATCAAAAGTATGGTTTAACTCTGTTAGCTGAATGCTCAGATCAGAAAGAAGTTTCACAGAATGCTTCTGTGTAGTTTATATTTGAATATATTCCTTTTTCCACTACTACTCTCTTAGCGCTCCAAATGTCCAGTTGCATTTTCTACAAAAAGAGTGTTCAGATCTGCTCAATCAAAAGTATGGTTTAACTCTGTTAGCTGAATGCACAGATCAGAAAGAAGTTTCACAGAATGATTCTGTGTAGTTTATATTTGAAGACATTCCTTTTTCCACTATTACCCTCTTAGCGCTCCGAATCTCCACTTGCATTTTCTACAAAAAGAGTGTTTCATAACTGCTCAATCAAAAATATGTTTTATCTCTGTTAACTGAATTTACAGATCAGAAATAAGTTTCGCAGAATGCACCTGTGTAGTTTTTATTTGAAGATATTCTTTTTCCCAATGTAGGCCTCTTAGCGCTTAGCATGTCCAATTGCAGTTTCTACAGAAAGAGTGTTTCAGAACGGCTCAATCAAAAGTAAGATTCAACTCTGTTAGTTGAATGCACAGAACAGAAAGAATTTTCACAGAATGCTACTGTGTAGTTTATATTTGAATATATTCCTTTTTCCACTATTACCCTCTTAGCGCTCCGAATGTCCACTTGCATTTTCTACAGAAAGAGTGTTCAGAACTGCGCAATCAAAAGTATGGTTTAACTCTGTTAGCTTAATGAACATATCAGAAATAAGTTTCACACAATGCTTCTGTGTAGTTTTTATCTGAAGATATTATTTTTCCTAATAGAGGCCTCTTAGCGCTCAGAATGTCCAATTGCAGTTTCTACAGAAAGAGTGTTTCAGAAAGGCTCAATCAAAAGTAAGGTTCAACTCTGTTAGTTGAATGCACAGAACAGAAAGAAGTTTCATACAATGCTTCTGTGTAGTTTATATTTGAACATATTCTTTTTTCCACTATTACCCACTTAGCGCTACGAATGTCCAGTTGCATTTTCTACAGACAGAGTGTTTCAAAACTGCTCAATCAAAAGTATGGTTTAACTCTGTTAGCTGAATGCTCAGATCAGAAAGAAGTTTCACAGAATGCTTCTGTGTAGTTTATATTTGAATATATTCCTTTTTCCACTACTACTCTCTTAGCGCTCCAAATGTCCAGTTGCATTTTCTACAGAAAGAGTGTTCAGATCTGCTCAATCAAAAGTATGGTTTAACTCTGTTAGCTGAATGCACAGATCAGAAAGAAGTTTCACAGAATGATTCTGTGCAGTTTATATTTGGAGACTTTCCTTTTTCCACTATTACCCTCTTAGCGCTCCGAATGTCCACTTGCATTTTCTACAGAAAGAGTGTTCAGAACTGCGCAATCCAAAGTATGGTTTTACTCTGTTAGCTTAATGAACATATCAGAAATAAGTTTCACACAATGCTTCTGTGTAGTTTTTATTTGAAGATATTATTTTTCCCAATATAGGCCTCTTAGCGCTCAGAATGTCCAATTGCAGTTCCTACAGAAAGAGTGTTTCAGAAAGGCTCAATCAAAAGTAAGGTTCAACTCTGTTAGTTGAATGCACAGAACAGAAAGAAGTTTCATACAATGCTTCTGTGTAGTTTATATTTGAACATATTCTTTTTTCCACTATTACCCACTTAGCGCTACGAATGTCCGGTTGCATTTTCTACAGACAGAGTGTTTCAAAACTGCTCAGTGAAAAGTATGGTTTAACTCTGTTAGCTGAATGCTCAGATCAGAAAGAAGTTTCACAGAATGCTTCTGTGTAGTTTATATTTGAATATATTCCTTTTTCCACTACTACGCTCTTAGCGCTCCAAATGTCCAGTTGCATTTTCTACAGAAAGAGTGTTCAGATCTGCTCAATCAAAAGTATGTTTTAACTCTGTTAGCTGAATGCACAGATCAGAAAGAAGTTTCACCGAATGATTCTGTGTAGTTTATATTTGAAGACATTCCTTTTTCCACTATTACCCTCTTAGCGCTCCGAATCTCCACTTGCATTTTCTACAAAAAGAGTGTTTCATAACTGCTCAATCAAAAATATGTTTTATCTCTGTTAACTGAATTTACAGATCAGAAATAAGTTTCACAGAATGCATCTGTGTAGTTTTTATTTGAAGATATTCTTTTTCCCAATGTAGGCCTCTTAGCGCTTAGCATGTCCAATTGCAGTTCCTACAGAAAGAGTGTTTCAGAACGGCTCAATCAAAAGTAAGGTTCAACTCTGTTAGTTGAATGCACAGAACAGAAAGAATTTTCACAGAATGCTACTGTGTAGTTTATATTTGAATATATTCCTTTTTCCACTATTACCCTCTTAGCGCTCCGAATGTCCACTTGCATTTTGTACAGAAAGAGTGTTCAGAACTGCGCAATCCAAAGTATGGTTTAACTCTGTTAGCTTAATGAACATATCAGAAATAAGTTTCACACAATGCTTCTGTGTAGTTTTTATTTGAAGATATTATTTTTCCCAATAGAGGCCTCTTAGCGCTCAGAATGTCCAATTGCAGTTTCTACAGAAAGAGTGTTTCAGAACGGCTCAATCAAAAGTAAGGTTCAACTCTGTTAGTTGAATGCACAGAACAGAAAGAAGTTTCATACAATGCTTCTGTGTAGTTCATATTTGAACATAATCTTTTTTCCACTATTACCCACTTAGCGCTACGAATGTCCAGTTGCATTTTCTACAGACAGAGTGTTTCAAAACTGCTCAATCAAAAGTATGGTTTAACTCTGTTAGCTGAATGCTCAGATCAGAAAAAAGTTTCACAGAATGCTTCTGTGTAGTTTATATTTGAATATATTCCTTTTTCCACTACTACGCTCTTAGCGCTCCAAATGTCCAGTTGCATTTTCTACAGAAAGAGTGTTCAGATCTGCTCAATCAAAATTATGGTTTAACTCTGTTAGCTGAATGCACAGATCGGAAAGAAGTTTCACAGAATGATTCTGTGTAGTTTATATTTGTAGACATTACTTTTTCCACTATTACCCTCTTAGAGCTCCGAATCTCCACTTGCATTTTCTACAGAAAGAGTGTTTCAGAACGACTCAATCAAAACTAAGGTTCAACTCTTTTAGTTGAACAAACAGAACAGAAAGAAGTTTCACACAATTCTTCTGTGTAGTTTTTATTTGTAGACATTCTTTTTCCCAATATAGTCCTCTTAGCGCTCAGAATGTCCAATTGCAGTTTCTACAGAAAGAGTGTTTCAGAACGGCTCAATCAAAAGTAAGGTTCAACTCTGTTAGTTGAATGCACAGAACAGAAAGAAGTTTCATACAGTGCTTCTGTGTAGTTCATATTTGAACATATTCTTTTTTCCACTATTACCAACTTAGCGCTACGAATGTCCAGTTGCATTTTCTACAGACAGAGTGTTTCAAAACTGCTCAATCAAAAGTATGGTTTAACTCTGTTAGCTGAATGCTCAGATCAGAAAGAAGTTTCACAGAATGCTTCTGTGTAGTTTATATTTGAATATATTCCTTTTTCCACTACTACTCTCTTAGCGCTCCAAATGTCCAGTTGCATTTTCTACAGAAAGAGTGTTCAGATCTGCTGAATCAAAAGTATGGTTTAACTCTGTTAGCTGAATGCACAGATCAGAAAGAAGTTTCACAGAATGTTTCTGTGTAGTTTATATTTTGAGACATTCCTTTTTCCACTATTACCCTCTTAGCGCTCCGAATCTCCACTTGCATTTTCTACAGAAAGAGAGTTTCAGAACGGCTCAATCAAAACTAAGTTTCAACTCTTTTAGTTGAACAAACAGAACAGAAAGAAGTTTCACACAATTCTTCTGTGTAGTTTTTATTTGTAGACATTCTTTTTCCCAATATAGGCCTCTTAGCGCTCAGAATGTCCAATTGCAGTTTCTACAGAAAGAGTGTTTCAGAACGGCTCAATCAAAAGTAAGGTTCAACTCTGTTAGTTGAATTCACAGAACAGAAAAAAGTTTCATACAATGTTTCTGTGTAGTTTATATTTGAACATATTCTTTTTTCCACTATTACCCACTTAGCGCTACGAATGTCCAGTTGCATTTTCTACAGACAGAGTGTTTCAAAACTGCTCAATCAAAAGTATGGTTTAACTCTGTTAGCTGAATGCTCAGATCAGAAAGAAGTTTCACAGAATGCTTCTGTGTAGTTTATATTTGAATATATTCCTTTTTCCACTACTACGCTCTTAGCGCTCCAAATGTCCAGTTGCATTTTCTACAGAAAGAGTGTTCAGATCTGCTCAATCAAAAGTATGGTTTAACTCTGTTAGCTGAATGCACAGATCAGAAAGAAGTTTCTCCGAATGATTCTGTTTAGTTTATATTTGAAGACATTCCTTTTTCCACTATTACCCTCTTAGCGCTCCGAATCTCCACTTGCATTTTCTACAAAAAGAGTGTTTCATAACTGCTCAATCAAAAATATGTTTTATCTCTGTTAACTGAATTTACAGATCAGAAATAAGTTTCACAGAATGCATCTGTGTAGTTTTTATTTGAAGATATTCTTTTTCCCAATGTAGGCCTCTTAGCGCTTAGCATGTCCAATTGCAGTTTCTACAGAAAGAGTGTTTCGGAACGGCTCAATCAAAAGTAAGGTTCAACTCTGTTAGCTGAATGCACAGAACAGTAAGAGTTTTCACAGAATGCTACTATGAAGTTTATATTTGAATATATTCCTTTTTCCACTATTACCCTCTTAGCGCTCCGAATGTCCACTTGCATTTTCTACAGAAAGAGTGTTCAGAACTGCGCAATCAAAAGTATGGTTTAACTCTGTTAGCTTAATGAACATATCAGAAATAAGTTTCACACAATGCTTCTGTGTAGTTTTTATTTGAAGATATTTTTTTTCCCAATAGAGGCCTCTTAGCGCTCAGAATGTCCAATTGCAGTTCCTACAGAAAGAGTGTTTCAGAAAGGCTCAATCAAAAGTAAGGTTCAACTCTGTTAGTTGAATGCACAGAACAGAAAGAAGTTTCATACAATGCTTCTGTGTAGTTTATATTTGAACATATTCTTTTTTCCACTATTACCCACTTAGCGCTACGAATGTCCGGTTGCATTTTCTACAGACAGAGTGTTTCAAAACTGCTCAGTGAAAAGTATGGTTTAACTCTGTTAGCTGAATGCTCAGATCAGAAAGAAGTTTCACAGAATGCTTCTGTGTAGTTTATATTTGAATATATTCCTTTTTCCACTACTACGCTCTTAGCGCTCCAAATGTCCAGTTGCATTTTCTACAGAAAGAGTGTTCAGATCTGCTCAATCAAAAGTATGTTTTAACTCTGTTAGCTGAATGCACAGATCAGAAAGAAGTTTCACCGAATGATTCTGTGTAGTTTATATTTGAAGACATTCCTTTTTCCACTATTACCCTCTTAGCGCTCCGAATCTCCACTTGCATTTTCTACAAAAAGAGTGTTTCATAACTGCTCAATCAAAAATATGTTTTATCTCTGTTAACTGAATTTACAGATCAGAAATAAGTTTCACAGAATGCATCTGTGTAGTTTTTATTTGAAGATATTCTTTTTCCCAATGTAGGCCTCTTAGCGCTTAGCATGTCCAATTGCAGTTTCTACAGAAAGAGTGTTTCAGAACGGCTCAATCAAAAGTAAGGTTCAACTCTGTTAGTTGAATGCACAGAACAGAAAGAATTTTCACAGAATGCTACTGTGTAGTTTATATTTGAATATATTCCTTTTTCCACTATTACCCTCTTAGCGCTCCGAATGTCCACTTGCATTTTCTACAGAAAGAGTGTTCAGAACTGCGCAATCAAAAGTATGGTTTAACTCTGTTAGCTTAATGAACATATCAGAAATAAGTTTCACACAATGCTTCTGTGTAGTTTTTATTTGAAGATATTATTTTTCCCAATAGAGGCCTCTTAGCGCTCAGAATGTCCAATTGCAGTTTCTACAGAAAGAGTGTTTCAGAACGGCTCAATCAAAAGTAAGGTTCAACTCTGTTAGTTGAATGCACAGAACAGAAAGAAGTTTCATACAATGCTTCTGTGTAGTTCATATTTGAACATAATCTTTTTTCCACTATTACCCACTTAGCGCTACGAATGTCCAGTTGCATTTTCTACAGACAGAGTGTTTCAAAACTGCTCAATCAAAAGTATGGTTTAACTCTGTTAGCTGAATGCTCAGATCAGAAAAAAGTTTCACAGAATGCTTCTGTGTAGTTTATATTTGAATATATTCCTTTTTCCACTACTACGCTCTTAGCGCTCCAAATGTCCAGTTGCATTTTCTACAGAAAGAGTGTTCAGATCTGCTCAATCAAAATTATGGTTTAACTCTGTTAGCTGAATGCACAGATCGGAAAGAAGTTTCACAGAATGATTCTGTGTAGTTTATATTTGTAGACATTACTTTTTCCACTATTACCCTCTTAGAGCTCCGAATCTCCACTTGCATTTTCTACAGAAAGAGTGTTTCAGAACGACTCAATCAAAACTAAGGTTCAACTCTTTTAGTTGAACAAACAGAACAGAAAGAAGTTTCACACAATTCTTCTGTGTAGTTTTTATTTGTAGACATTCTTTTTCCCAATATAGTCCTCTTAGCGCTCACAATGTCCAATTGCAGTTTCTACAGAAAGAGTGTTTCAGAACGGCTCAATGAAAAGTAAGGTTCAACTCTGTTAGTTGAATGCACAGAACAGAAAGAAGTTTCATACAGTGCTTCTGTGTAGTTCATATTTGAACATATTCTTTTTTCCACTATTACCAACTTAGCGCTACGAATGTCCAGTTGCATTTTCTACAGACAGAGTGTTTCAAAACTGCTCAATCAAAAGTATGGTTTAACTCTGTTAGCTGAATGCTCAGATCAGAAAGAAGTTTCACAGAATGCTTCTGTGTAGTTTATATTTGAATATATTCCTTTTTCCACTACTACTCTCTTAGCGCTCCAAATGTCCAGTTGCATTTTCTACAGAAAGAGTGTTCAGATCTGCTGAATCAAAAGTATGGTTTAACTCTGTTAGCTGAATGCACAGATCAGAAAGAAGTTTCACAGAATGTTTCTGTGTAGTTTATATTTTGAGACATTCCTTTTTCCACTATTACCCTCTTAGCGCTCCGAATCTCCACTTGCATTTTCTACAGAAAGAGAGTTTCAGAACGGCTCAATCAAAACTAAGTTTCAACTCTTTTAGTTGAACAAACAGAACAGAAAGAAGTTTCACACAATTCTTCTGTGTAGTTTTTATTTGTAGACATTCTTTTTCCCAATATAGGCCTCTTAGCGCTCAGAATGTCCAATTGCAGTTTCTACAGAAAGAGTGTTTCAGAACGGCTCAATCAAAAGTAAGGTTCAACTCTGTTAGTTGAATTCACAGAACAGAAAAAAGTTTCATACAATGTTTCTGTGTAGTTTATATTTGAACATATTCTTTTTTCCACTATTACCCACTTAGCGCTACGAATGTCCAGTTGCATTTTCTAAAGACAGAGTGTTTCAAAACTGCTCAATCAAAAGTATGGTTTAACTATGTTAGCTGAATGCTCAGATCAGAAAGAAGTTTCGCAGAATGCTTCTGTGTAGTTTATATTTGAATATATTCCTTTTTCCACTACTACGCTCTTAGCGCTCCAAATGTCCAGTTGCATTTTCTACAGAAAGAGTGTTCAGATCTGCTCAATCAAAAGTATGGTTTAACTCTGTTAGCTGAATGCACAGATCAGAAAGAAGTTTCACCGAATGATTCTGTGTAGTTTATATTTGAAGACATTCCTTTTTCCACTATTACCCTCTTAGCGCTCCGAATGTCCACTTGCATTTTCTACAGAAAGAGTGTTCAGAACTGCGCAATCCAAAGTATGGTTTAACTCTTTTAGTTGAACAAACAGAACAGAAATAAGTTACACACAATGCTTCTGTGTAGTTTTTATTTGAAGATATTATTTTTCCCAATAGAGGCCTCTTAGCGCTCAGAATGTCCAATTGCAGTTTCTACAGAAAGAGTGTTTCAGAAAGGCTCAATCAAAAGTAAGGTTCAACTCTGTTAGTTGAATGCACAGAACAGAAAGAAGTTTCATACAATGCTTCTGTGTAGTTTATATTTGAACATATTCTTTTTTCCACTATTACCCACTTAGCGCTACGAATGTCCAGTTGCATTTTCTACAGACAGAGTGTTTCAAAACTGCTCAATCAAAAGTATGGTTTAACTCTGTTAGCTGAATGCTCAGATCAGAAAGAAGTTTCACAGAATGCTTCTGTGTAGTTTATATTTGAATATATTCCTTTTTCCACTACTACTCTCTTAGCGCTCCAAATGTCCAGTTGCATTTTCTACAAAAAGAGTGTTCAGATCTGCTCAATCAAAAGTATGGTTTAACTCTGTTAGCTGAATGCACAGATCAGAAAGAAGTTTCACAGAATGATTCTGTGTAGTTTATATTTGAAGACATTCCTTTTTCCACTATTACCCTCTTAGCGCTCCGAATCTCCACTTGCATTTTCTACAAAAAGAGTGTTTCATAACTGCTCAATCAAAAATATGTTTTATCTCTGTTAACTGAATTTACAGATCAGAAATAAGTTTCGCAGAATGCATCTGTGTAGTTTTTATTTGAAGATATTCTTTTTCCCAATGTAGGCCTCTTAGCGCTTAGCATGTCCAATTGCAGTTTCTACAGAAAGAGTGTTTCAGAACGGCTCAATCAAAAGTAAGATTCAACTCTGTTAGTTGAATGCACAGAACAGAAAGAATTTTCACAGAATGCTACTGTGTAGTTTATATTTGAATATATTCCTTTTTCCACTATTACCCTCTTAGCGCTCCGAATGTCCACTTGCATTTTCTACAGAAAGAGTGTTCAGAACTGCGCAATCAAAAGTATGGTTTAACTCTGTTAGCTTAATGAACATATCAGAAATAAGTTTCACACAATGCTTCTGTGTAGTTTTTATCTGAAGATATTATTTTTCCTAATAGAGGCCTCTTAGCGCTCAGAATGTCCAATTGCAGTTTCTACAGAAAGAGTGTTTCAGAAAGGCTCAATCAAAAGTAAGGTTCAACTCTGTTAGTTGAATGCACAGAACAGAAAGAAGTTTCATACAATGCTTCTGTGTAGTTTATATTTGAACATATTCTTTTTTCCACTATTACCCACTTAGCGCTACGAATGTCCAGTTGCATTTTCTACAGACAGAGTGTTTCAAAACTGCTCAATCAAAAGTATGGTTTAACTCTGTTAGCTGAATGCTCAGATCAGAAAGAAGTTTCACAGAATGCTTCTGTGTAGTTTATATTTGAATATATTCCTTTTTCCACTACTACTCTCTTAGCGCTCCAAATGTCCAGTTGCATTTTCTACAGAAAGAGTGTTCAGATCTGCTCAATCAAAAGTATGGTTTAACTCTGTTAGCTGAATGCACATATCAGAAAGAAGTTTCACAGAATGATTCTGTGCAGTTTATATTTGGAGACTTTCCTTTTTCCACTATTACCCTCTTAGCGCTCCGAATGTCCACTTGCATTTTCTACAGAAAGAGTGTTCAGAACTGCGCAATCCAAAGTATGGTTTTACTCTGTTAGCTTAATGAACATATCAGAAATAAGTTTCACACAATGCTTCTGTGTAGTTTTTATTTGAAGATATTATTTTTCCCAATATAGGCCTCTTAGCGCTCAGAATGTCCAATTGCAGTTCCTACAGAAAGAGTGTTTCAGAAAGGCTCAATCAAAAGTAAGGTTCAACTCTGTTAGTTGAATGCACAGAACAGAAAGAAGTTTCATACAATGCTTCTGTGTAGTTTATATTTGAACATATTCTTTTTTCCACTATTACCCACTTAGCGCTACGAATGTCCGGTTGCATTTTCTACAGACAGAGTGTTTCAAAACTGCTCAGTGAAAAGTATGGTTTAACTCTGTTAGCTGAATGCTCAGATCAGAAAGAAGTTTCACAGAATGCTTCTGTGTAGTTTATATTTGAATATATTCCTTTTTCCACTACTACGCTCTTAGCGCTCCAAATGTCCAGTTGCATTTTCTACAGAAAGAGTGTTCAGATCTGCTCAATCAAAAGTATGTTTTAACTCTGTTAGCTGAATGCACAGATCAGAAAGAAGTTTCACCGAATGATTCTGTGTAGTTTATATTTGAAGACATTCCTTTTTCCACTATTACCCTCTTAGCGCTCCGAATCTCCACTTGCATTTTCTACAAAAAGAGTGTTTCATAACTGCTCAATCAAAAATATGTTTTATCTCTGTTAACTGAATTTACAGATCAGAAATAAGTTTCACAGAATGCATCTGTGTAGTTTTTATTTGAAGATATTCTTTTTCCCAATGTAGGCCTCTTAGCGCTTAGCATGTCCAATTGCAGTTCCTACAGAAAGAGTGTTTCAGAACGGCTCAATCAAAAGTAAGGTTCAACTCTGTTAGTTGAATGCACAGAACAGAAAGAATTTTCACAGAATGCTACTGTGTAGTTTATATTTGAATATATTCCTTTTTCCACTATTACCCTCTTAGCGCTCCGAATGTCCACTTGCATTTTGTACAGAAAGAGTGTTCAGAACTGCGCAATCCAAAGTATGGTTTAACTCTGTTAGCTTAATGAACATATCAGAAATAAGTTTCACACAATGCTTCTGTGTAGTTTTTATTTGAAGATATTATTTTTCCCAATAGAGGCCTCTTAGCGCTCAGAATGTCCAATTGCAGTTTCTACAGAAAGAGTGTTTCAGAACGGCTCAATCAAAAGTAAGGTTCAACTCTGTTAGTTGAATGCACAGAACAGAAAGAAGTTTCATACAATGCTTCTGTGTAGTTCATATTTGAACATAATCTTTTTTCCACTATTACCCACTTAGCGCTACGAATGTCCAGTTGCATTTTCTACAGACAGAGTGTTTCAAAACTGCTCAATCAAAAGTATGGTTTAACTCTGTTAGCTGAATGCTCAGATCAGAAAAAAGTTTCACAGAATGCTTCTGTGTAGTTTATATTTGAATATATTCCTTTTTCCACTACTACGCTCTTAGCGCTCCAAATGTCCAGTTGCATTTTCTACAGAAAGAGTGTTCAGATCTGCTCAATCAAAATTATGGTTTAACTCTGTTAGCTGAATGCACAGATCGGAAAGAAGTTTCACAGAATGATTCTGTGTAGTTTATATTTGTAGACATTACTTTTTCCACTATTACCCTCTTAGAGCTCCGAATCTCCACTTGCATTTTCTACAGAAAGAGTGTTTCAGAACGACTCAATCAAAACTAAGGTTCAACTCTTTTAGTTGAACAAACAGAACAGAAAGAAGTTTCACACAATTCTTCTGTGTAGTTTTTATTTGTAGACATTCTTTTTCCCAATATAGTCCTCTTAGCGCTCAGAATGTCCAATTGCAGTTTCTACAGAAAGAGTGTTTCAGAACGGCTCAATCAAAAGTAAGGTTCAACTCTGTTAGTTGAATGCACAGAACAGAAAGAAGTTTCATACAGTGCTTCTGTGTAGTTCATATTTGAACATATTCTTTTTTCCACTATTACCAACTTAGCGCTACGAATGTCCAGTTGCATTTTCTACAGACAGAGTGTTTCAAAACTGCTCAATCAAAAGTATGGTTTAACTCTGTTAGCTGAATGCTCAGATCAGAAAGAAGTTTCACAGAATGCTTCTGTGTAGTTTATATTTGAATATATTCCTTTTTCCACTACTACTCTCTTAGCGCTCCAAATGTCCAGTTGCATTTTCTACAGAAAGAGTGTTCAGATCTGCTGAATCAAAAGTATGGTTTAACTCTGTTAGCTGAATGCACAGATCAGAAAGAAGTTTCACAGAATGTTTCTGTGTAGTTTATATTTTGAGACATTCCTTTTTCCACTATTACCCTCTTAGCGTTCAGAATCTCCACTTGCATTTTCTACAGAAAGAGAGTTTCAGAACGGCTCAATCAAAACTAAGTTTCAACTCTTTTAGTTGAACAAACAGAACAGAAAGAAGTTTCACACAATTCTTCTGTGTAGTTTTTATTTGTAGACATTCTTTTTCCCAATATAGGCCTCTTAGCGCTCAGAATGTCCAATTGCAGTTTCTACAGAAAGAGTGTTTCAGAACGGCTCAATCAAAAGTAAGGTTCAACTCTGTTAGTTGAATTCACAGAACAGAAAAAAGTTTCATACAATGTTTCTGTGTAGTTTATATTTGAACATATTCTTTTTTCCACTATTACCCACTTAGCGCTACGAATGTCCAGTTGCATTTTCTACAGACAGAGTGTTTCAAAACTGCTCAATCAAAAGTATGGTTTAACTCTGTTAGCTGAATGCTCAGATCAGAAAGAAGTTTCACAGAATGCTTCTGTGTAGTTTATATTTGAATATATTCCTTTTTCCACTACTACGCTCTTAGCGCTCCAAATGTCCAGTTGCATTTTCTACAGAAAGAGTGTTCAGATCTGCTCAATCAAAAGTATGGTTTAACTCTGTTAGCTGAATGCACAGATCAGAAAGAAGTTTCTCCGAATGATTCTGTTTAGTTTATATTTGAAGACATTCCTTTTTCCACTATTACCCTCTTAGCGCTCCGAATCTCCACTTGCATTTTCTACAAAAAGAGTGTTTCATAACTGCTCAATCAAAAATATGTTTTATCTCTGTTAACTGAATTTACAGATCAGAAATAAGTTTCACAGAATGCATCTGTGTAGTTTTTATTTGAAGATATTCTTTTTCCCAATGTAGGCCTCTTAGCGCTTAGCATGTCCAATTGCAGTTTCTACAGAAAGAGTGTTTCGGAACGGCTCAATCAAAAGTAAGGTTCAACTCTGTTAGCTGAATGCACAGAACAGTAAGAGTTTTCACAGAATGCTACTATGAAGTTTATATTTGAATATATTCCTTTTTCCACTATTACCCTCTTAGCGCTCCGAATGTCCACTTGCATTTTCTACAGAAAGAGTGTTCAGAACTGCGCAATCAAAAGTATGGTTTAACTCTGTTAGCTTAATGAACATATCAGAAATAAGTTTCACACAATGCTTCTGTGTAGTTTTTATTTGAAGATATTTTTTTTCCCAATAGAGGCCTCTTAGCGCTCAGAATGTCCAATTGCAGTTCCTACAGAAAGAGTGTTTCAGAAAGGCTCAATCAAAAGTAAGGTTCAACTCTGTTAGTTGAATGCACAGAACAGAAAGAAGTTTCATACAATGCTTCTGTGTAGTTTATATTTGAACATATTCTTTTTTCCACTATTACCCACTTAGCGCTACGAATGTCCGGTTGCATTTTCTACAGACAGAGTGTTTCAAAACTGCTCAGTGAAAAGTATGGTTTAACTCTGTTAGCTGAATGCTCAGATCAGAAAGAAGTTTCACAGAATGCTTCTGTGTAGTTTATATTTGAATATATTCCTTTTTCCACTACTACGCTCTTAGCGCTCCAAATGTCCAGTTGCATTTTCTACAGAAAGAGTGTTCAGATCTGCTCAATCAAAAGTATGTTTTAACTCTGTTAGCTGAATGCACAGATCAGAAAGAAGTTTCACCGAATGATTCTGTGTAGTTTATATTTGAAGACATTCCTTTTTCCACTATTACCCTCTTAGCGCTCCGAATCTCCACTTGCATTTTCTACAAAAAGAGTGTTTCATAACTGCTCAATCAAAAATATGTTTTATCTCTGTTAACTGAATTTACAGATCAGAAATAAGTTTCACAGAATGCATCTGTGTAGTTTTTATTTGAAGATATTCTTTTTCCCAATGTAGGCCTCTTAGCGCTTAGCATGTCCAATTGCAGTTTCTACAGAAAGAGTGTTTCAGAACGGCTCAATCAAAAGTAAGGTTCAACTCTGTTAGTTGAATGCACAGAACAGAAAGAATTTTCACAGAATGCTACTGTGTAGTTTATATTTGAATATATTCCTTTTTCCACTATTACCCTCTTAGCGCTCCGAATGTCCACTTGCATTTTCTACAGAAAGAGTGTTCAGAACTGCGCAATCAAAAGTATGGTTTAACTCTGTTAGCTTAATGAACATATCAGAAATAAGTTTCACACAATGCTTCTGTGTAGTTTTTATTTGAAGATATTATTTTTCCCAATAGAGGCCTCTTAGCGCTCAGAATGTCCAATTGCAGTTTCTACAGAAAGAGTGTTTCAGAACGGCTCAATCAAAAGTAAGGTTCAACTCTGTTAGTTGAATGCACAGAACAGAAAGAAGTTTCATACAATGCTTCTGTGTAGTTCATATTTGAACATAATCTTTTTTCCACTATTACCCACTTAGCGCTACGAATGTCCAGTTGCATTTTCTACAGACAGAGTGTTTCAAAACTGCTCAATCAAAAGTATGGTTTAACTCTGTTAGCTGAATGCTCAGATCAGAAAAAAGTTTCACAGAATGCTTCTGTGTAGTTTATATTTGAATATATTCCTTTTTCCACTACTACGCTCTTAGCGCTCCAAATGTCCAGTTGCATTTTCTACAGAAAGAGTGTTCAGATCTGCTCAATCAAAATTATGGTTTAACTCTGTTAGCTGAATGCACAGATCGGAAAGAAGTTTCACAGAATGATTCTGTGTAGTTTATATTTGTAGACATTACTTTTTCCACTATTACCCTCTTAGAGCTCCGAATCTCCACTTGCATTTTCTACAGAAAGAGTGTTTCAGAACGACTCAATCAAAACTAAGGTTCAACTCTTTTAGTTGAACAAACAGAACAGAAAGAAGTTTCACACAATTCTTCTGTGTAGTTTTTATTTGTAGACATTCTTTTTCCCAATATAGTCCTCTTAGCGCTCAGAATGTCCAATTGCAGTTTCTACAGAAAGAGTGTTTCAGAACGGCTCAATGAAAAGTAAGGTTCAACTCTGTTAGTTGAATGCACAGAACAGAAAGAAGTTTCATACAGTGCTTCTGTGTAGTTCATATTTGAACATATTCTTTTTTCCACTATTACCAACTTAGCGCTACGAATGTCCAGTTGCATTTTCTACAGACAGAGTGTTTCAAAACTGCTCAATCAAAAGTATGGTTTAACTCTGTTAGCTGAATGCTCAGATCAGAAAGAAGTTTCACAGAATGCTTCTGTGTAGTTTATATTTGAATATATTCCTTTTTCCACTACTACTCTCTTAGCGCTCCAAATGTCCAGTTGCATTTTCTACAGAAAGAGTGTTCAGATCTGCTGAATCAAAAGTATGGTTTAACTCTGTTAGCTGAATGCACAGATCAGAAAGAAGTTTCACAGAATGTTTCTGTGTAGTTTATATTTTGAGACATTCCTTTTTCCACTATTACCCTCTTAGCGCTCCGAATCTCCACTTGCATTTTCTACAGAAAGAGAGTTTCAGAACGGCTCAATCAAAACTAAGTTTCAACTCTTTTAGTTGAACAAACAGAACAGAAAGAAGTTTCACACAATTCTTCTGTGTAATTTTTATTTGTAGACATTCTTTTTCCCAATATAGGCCTCTTAGCGCTCAGAATGTCCAATTGCAGTTTCTACAGAAAGAGTGTTTCAGAACGGCTCAATCAAAAGTAAGGTTCAACTCTGTTAGTTGAATTCACAGAACAGAAAAAAGTTTCATACAATGTTTCTGTGTAGTTTATATTTGAACATATTCTTTTTTCCACTATTACCCACTTAGCGCTACGAATGTCCAGTTGCATTTTCTACAGACAGAGTGTTTCAAAACTGCTCAATCAAAAGTATGGTTTAACTATGTTAGCTGAATGCTCAGATCAGAAAGAAGTTTCACAGAATGCTTCTGTGTAGTTTATATTTGAATATATTCCTTTTTCCACTACTACGCTCTTAGCGCTCCAAATGTCCAGTTGCATTTTCTACAGAAAGAGTGTTCAGATCTGCTCAATCAAAAGTATGGTTTAACTCTGTTAGCTGAATGCACAGATCAGAAAGAAGTTTCTCCGAATGATTCTGTTTAGTTTATATTTGAAGACATTCCTTTTTCCACTATTACCCTCTTAGCGCTCCGAATCTCCACTTGCATTTTCTACAAAAAGAGTGTTTCATAACTGCTCAATCAAAAATATGTTTTATCTCTGTTAACTGAATTTACAGATCAGAAATAAGTTTCACAGAATGCATCTGTGTAGTTTTTATTTGAAGATATTCTTTTTCCCAATGTAGGCCTCTTAGCGCTTAGCATGTCCAATTGCAGTTTCTACAGAAAGAGTGTTTCGGAACGGCTCAATCAAAAGTAAGGTTCAACTCTGTTAGCTCAATGCACAGAACAGTAAGAGTTTTCACAGAATGCTACTATGAAGTTTATATTTGAATATATTCCTTTTTCCACTATTACCCTCTTAGCGCTCCGAATGTCCACTTGCATTTTCTACAGAAAGAGTGTTCAGAACTGCGCAATCCAAAGTATGGTTTAACTCTGTTAGCTTAATGAACATATCAGAAATAAGTTTCACACAATGATTCTGTGTAGTTTTTATTTGAAGATATTTTTTTTCCCAATAGAGGCCTCTTAGCGCTCAGAATGTCCAATTGCAGTTTCTACAGAAAGAGTGTTTCAGAAAGGCTCAATCAAATGTAAGGTTCAACTCTGTTAGTTGAATGCACAGAACAGAAAGAAGTTTCATACAATGCTTCTGTGTAGTTTATATTTGAACATATTCTTTTCTCCACTATTACCCACTTAGCGCTACGAATGTCCAGTTGCATTTTCTACAGACAGAGTGTTTCAAAACTGCTCAATCAAAAGTATGGTTTAACTCTGTTAGCTGAATGCTCAGATCAGAAAGAAGTTTCACAGAATGCTTCTGTGTAGTTTATATTTGAATATATTCCTTTTTCCACTACTACTCTCTTAGCGCTCCAAATGTCCAGTTGCATTTTCTACAGAAAGAGTGATCAGATCTGCTGAATCAAAAGTATGGTTTAACTCTGTTAGCTGAATGCACAGAACAGAAAGAAGTTTCACAGAATGATTCTGTGTAGTTTATATTTGGAGACATTCCTTTTTCCACTATTACCCTCTTAGCGCTCCGAATCTCCACTTGCATTTTCTACATGAAGCGTGTTTCAGAACGGCTCAATCAAAACTAAGTTTCAACTCTTTTAGTTGAACAAACAGAACAGAAAGAAGTTTCACACAATTCTTCTGTGTAGTTTTTATTTGTAGACATTCTTTTTCCCAATATAGGCCTGTTAGCGCTCAGAATGTCCAATTGCAGTTTCTACAGAAAGAGTGTTTCAGAACGGCTCAATCAAAAGTAAGGTTCAACTCTGTTAGCTGAATGCACAGAACAGTAAGAGTTTTCACAGAATGCTACTGTGTAGTTTATATTTGAATATATTCCTTTTTCCACTATTACCCTCTTAGCGCTCCGAATGTCCACTTGCATTTTCTACAGAAAGAGTGTTCAGAACTGCGCAATCAAAAGTATGGTTTAACTCTGTTAGCTTAATGAACATATCAGAAATAAGTTTCACACAATGCTTCTGTGTAGTTTTTATTTGAAGATATTATTTTTCCCAATAGAGGCCTCTTAGCGCTCAGAATGTCCAATTGCAGTTTCTACAGAAAGAGTGTTTCAGAAAGGCTCAATCAAAAGTAAGGTTCAACTCTGTTAGTTGAATGCACAGAACAGAAAGAAGTTTCATACAATGCTTCTGTGTAGTTTATATTTGAACATATTCTTTTCTCCACTATTACCCACTTAGCGCTACGAATGTCCAGTTGCATTTTCTACAGAGAGAGTGTTTCAAAACTGCTCAATCAAAAGTATGGTTTAACTCTGTTAGCTGAATCCTCAGATCAGAAAGAAGTTTCACCGAATGATTCTGTGTAGTTTATATTTGAAGACATTCCTTTTTCCACTATTACCCTCTTAGCGCTCCGAATCTCCACTTGCATTTTCTACAAAAAGAGTGTTTCATAACTGCTCAATCAAAAATATGTTTTATCTCTGTTAACTGAATTTACAGATCAGAAATAAGTTTCACAGAATGCATCTGTGTAGTTTTTATTTGAAGATATTCTTTTTCCCAATGTAGGCCTCTTAGCGCTTAACATGTCCAATTGCAGTTTCTACAGAAAGAGTGTTTCAGAACGGCTCAATCAAAAGTAAGGTTCAACTCTGTTAGCTGAATGCACAGAACAGAAAGAGTTTTCACAGAATGCTACTGTGTAGTTTATATTTGAATATATTCCTTTTTCCACTATTACCCTCTTATTGCTCCGAATGTCCACTTGCATTTTTTACAGAAAGAGTGTTCAGAACAGCGCAATCAAAAGTATGGTTTAACTCTGTTAGCTTAATGAACATATCAGAAATAAGTTTCACACAATGCTTCTGTGTAGTTTTTATTTTAAGATATTATTTTTCCCAATATAGGCCTCTTCGCGCTCAGAATGTCCAATTGCAGTTTCTACAGAAAGAGTGTTTCAGAAAGGCTCAATCAAAAGTAAGGTTCAACTCTGTTAGTTGAATGCACAGAACAGAAAGGGGTTTCATACAATGCTTCTGTGTAGTTTATATTTGAACATATTCTTTTCTCCACTATTACCCACTTAGCGCTACGAATGTCCAGTTGCATTTTCTACAGACAGAGTGTTTCAAAACTGCTCAATCAAAATTATGGTTTAACTCAGTTAGCTGAATGCTCAGATCAGAAAGAAGTTTCACAGGATGATTCTGTGTAGTTTATATTTGAATATATTCCTTTTTCCACTACTACTCTCTTAGCGCTCCAAATGTCCAGTTGCATTTTCTACAGAAAGAGTGTTCAGATCTGCTGAATCAAAAGTATGGTTTAACTCTGTTAGCTGAATGCACAGATCAGAAAGAAGTTTCACAGAATGATTCTGTGTAGTTTACATTTGGAGACATTCCTTTTTCCACTATTACCCTCTTAGCGCTCCGAATCTCCACTTGCATTTTCTACATGAAGCGTGTTTCAGAACGGCTCAATCAAAACTAAGTTTCAACTCTTTTAGTTGAACAAACAGAACAGAAAGTAGTTTCACACAATTCTTCTGTGTAGTTTTTATTTGTAGACATTCTTTTTCCCAATATAGGCCTGTTAGCGCTCAGAATGTCCAATTGCAGTTTCTACAGAAAGAGTGTTTCAGAACGGCTCAATCAAAAGTAAGGTTCAACTCTGTTAGTTGAATGCACAGAACACAAAGAAGTTTCACAGAATGCTTCTGTGTAGTTTATATTTGAACATATTCTTTTTTCCACTATTACCCACTTAGCGCTACGAATGTCCAGTTGCATTTTCTACAGACAGAGTGTTTCAAAACTGCTCAATCAAAAGTAGGGTTTAACTCTGTTAGCTGAATGCTCAGATCAGAAAGAAGTTTCACAGAATGCTTCTGTGTAGTTTATATTTGAATATATTCCTTTTTCCACTACTACGCTCTTAGCGCTCCAAATGTCCAGTTGCATTTTCTACAGAAAGAGTGTTCAGATCTGCTCAATCAAAAGTATGGTTTAACTCTGTTAGCTGAATGCACAGATCAGAAAGAAGTTTCACCGAATGATTCTGTGTAGTTTATATTTGAAGACATTCCTTTTTCCACTATTACCCTCTTAGCGCTCCGAATCTCCACTTGCATTTTCTACAAAAAGAGTGTTTCATAACTGCTCAATCAAAAATATGTTTTATCTCTGTTAACTGAATTTACAGATCAGAAATAAGTTTCACAGAATGCATCTGTGTAGTTTTTATTTGAAGATATTCTTTTTCCCAATGTAGGCCTCTTAGCGCTTAGCATATCCAATTGCAGTTTCTACAGAAAGAGTGTTTCGGAACGGCTCAATCAAAAGTAAGGTTCAACTCTGTTAGCTGAATGCACAGAACAGAAAGAGTTTTCACAGAATGCTACTGTGTAGTTTATATTTGAATATATTCCTTTTTTAAACTATTACCCTCTTAGCGCTCCGAATGTCCACTTGCATTTTCTACAGAAAGAGTGTTCAGAACTGCGCAATCAAAAGTATGGTTTAACTCTGTTAGCTTAATGAACATATCAGAAATAAGTTTCACACAATGCTTCTGTGTAGTTTTTATTTGAAGATATTATTTTTCCCAATAGAGGCCTCTTAGCGCTCAGAATGTCCAATTGCAATTTCTACAGAAAGAGTGTTTCAGAAAGGCTCAATCAAAAGTAAGGTTCAACTCTGTTAGTTGAATGCACAGAACAGAAAGAAGTTTCATACAATGCTTCTGTGTAGTTTATATTTGAACATATTCTTTTCTCCACTATTACCCACTTAGCGCTACGAATGTCCAGTTGCATTTTCTACAGACAGAGTGTTTCAAAACTGCTCAATCAAAAGTATGTTTTAACTCTGTTAGCTGAATGCTCAGATCAGAAAGAAGTTTCACAGAATGCTTCTGTGTAGTTTATATTTGAATATATTCCTTTTTCCACTACTACTCTCTTAGCGCTCCAAATGTCCAGTTGCATTTTCTACAGAAAGAGTGTTCAGATCTGCTAAATCAAAAGTATGGTTTAACTCTGTTAGCTGAATGCACAGATCAGAAAGAAATTTCACAGAATGATTCTGTGTAGTTTATATTTGGAGACATTCCTTTTTCCACTATTACCCTCTTAGCGCTCCGAATCTCCACTTGCATTTTCTACAGAAAGAGTGTTTCAGAACGGCTCAATCAAAACTAAGGTTCAACTCTTTTAGTTGAACAAACAGAACAGAAAGAAGTTTCACACAATTCTTCTGTGTAGTTTTTATTTGTAGATATTCTTTTTCCCAATATAGGCCTCTTAGCGCTCAGAATGTCCAATTGCAGTTTCTACAGAAAGAGTGTTTCAGAACGGCTCCATCAAAAGTAAGGTTCAACTCTGTTAGTTGAATGCACAGAACAGAAAGAAGTTTCACAGAATGCTTCTGTGTAGTTTATATTTGAACATATTCTTTTTTCCACTATTACCCACTTAGCGCTACGAATGTCCAGTTGCATTTTCTACAGACAGAGTGTTTCAAAACTGCTCAATGAAAAGTATGGTTTAACTCTGTTAGCTGAATGCTCAGATCAGAAAGAAGTTTCACAGAATGCTTCTGTGTAGTTTATATTTGAATATATTCCTTTTTCCACTACCTGCTCTTAGCGCTCCAAATGTCCAGTTGCATTTTCTACAGAAAGAGTGTTCAGATCTGCTCAATCAAAAGTATGGTTTAACTCTGTTAGCTGAATGCACAGATCAGAAAGAAGTTTCACCGAATGATTCTGTGTAGTTTATATTTGAAGACATTCCTTTTTCCACTATTACCGTCTTAGCGCTCCGAATCTCCACTTGCATTTCCTACAAAGAGAGTGTTTCATAATTGCTCAATCAAAAATATGTTTTATCTCTGTTAACTGAATTTACAGATCAGAAATAAGTTTCACAGTATGCATCTGTGCAGTTTTTATTTGAAGATATTCTTTTTCCCAATGTAGGCCTCTTAGCGCTTAGCATGTCCAATTGCAGTTTCTACAGAAAGAGTGTTTCAGAACGGCTCAATCAAAAGTAAGGTTCAACTCTGTTAGCTGAATGCACAGAACAGTAAGAGTTTTCACAGAATGCTACTGTGTAGTTTATATTTGAATATATTCCTTTTTCCACTATTACCCTCTTAGCGCTCCGAATGTCCACTTGCATTTTCTACAGAAAGAGTGTTCAGAACTGCGCAATCAAAAGTATGGTTTAACTCTGTTAGCTTAATGAACATATCAGAAATAAGTTTCACACAATGCTTCTGTGTAGTTTTTATTTGAAGATATTATTTTTCCCAATAGAGGCCTCTTAGGGCTCAGAATGTCCAATTGCAGTTTCTACAGAAAGAGTGTTTCAGAACGGCTCAATCAAAAGTAAGGTTCAACTCTGTTAGTTGAATGCACAGAACAGAAAGAAGTTTCATACAATGCTTCTCTGTAGTTTATATTTGAACATATTCTTTTCTCCACTATTACCCACTTAGCGCTACGAATGTCCAGTTGCATTTTCTACAGACAGAGTGTTTCAAAACTGCTCAATCAAAAGTATGGTTTAACTCTGTTAGCTGAATCCTCAGATCAGAAAGAAGTTTCACCGAATGATTCTGTGTAGTTTATATTTGAAGACATTCCTTTTTCCACTATTACCCTCTTAGCGCTCCGAATCTCCACTTGCATTTTCTACAAAAAGAGTGTTTCATAACTGCTCAATCAAAAATATGTTTTATCTCTGTTAACTGAATTTACAGATCAGAAATAAGTTTCACAGAATGCATCTGTGTAGTTTTTATTTGAAGATATTCTTTTTCCCAATGTAGGCCTCTTAGCGCTTAACATGTCCAATTGCAGTTTCTACAGAAAGAGTGTTTCAGAACGGCTCAATCAAAAGTAAGGTTCAACTCTGTTAGCTGAATGCACAGAACAGAAAGAGTTTTCACAGAATGCTACTGTGTAGTTTATATTTGAATATATTCCTTTTTCCACTATTACCCTCTTATTGCTCCGAATGTCCACTTGCATTTTTTACAGAAAGAGTGTTCAGAACAGCGCAATCAAAAGTATGGTTTAACTCTGTTAGCTTAATGAACATATCAGAAATAAGTTTCACACAATGCTTCTGTGTAGTTTTTATTTTAAGATATTATTTTTCCCAATATAGGCCTCTTCGCGCTCAGAATGTCCAATTGCAGTTTCTACAGAAAGAGTGTTTCAGAAAGGCTCAATCAAAAGTAAGGTTCAACTCTGTTAGTTGAATGCACAGAACAGAAAGGGGTTTCATACAATGCTTCTGTGTAGTTTATATTTGAACATATTCTTTTCTCCACTATTACCCACTTAGCGCTACGAATGTCCAGTTGCATTTTCTACAGACAGAGTGTTTCAAAACTGCTCAATCAAAATTATGGTTTAACTCAGTTAGCTGAATGCTCAGATCAGAAAGAAGTTTCACAGGATGATTCTGTGTAGTTTATATTTGAATATATTCCTTTTTCCACTACTACTCTCTTAGCGCTCCAAATGTCCAGTTGCATTTTCTACAGAAAGAGTGTTCAGATCTGCTGAATCAAAAGTATGGTTTAACTCTGTTAGCTGAATGCACAGATCAGAAAGAAGTTTCACAGAATGATTCTGTGTAGTTTACATTTGGAGACATTCCTTTTTCCACTATTACCCTCTTAGCGCTCCGAATCTCCACTTGCATTTTCTACATGAAGCGTGTTTCAGAACGGCTCAATCAAAACTAAGTTTCAACTCTTTTAGTTGAACAAACAGAACAGAAAGTAGTTTCACACAATTCTTCTGTGTAGTTTTTATTTGTAGACATTCTTTTTCCCAATATAGGCCTGTTAGCGCTCAGAATGTCCAATTGCAGTTTCTACAGAAAGAGTGTTTCAGAACGGCTCAATCAAAAGTAAGATTCAACTCTGTTAGTTGAATGCACAGAACACAAAGAAGTTTCACAGAATGCTTCTGTGTAGTTTATATTTGAACATATTCTTTTTTCCACTATTACCCACTTAGCGCTACGAATGTCCAGTTGCATTTTCTACAGACAGAGTGTTTCAAAACTGCTCAATCAAAAGTAGGGTTTAACTCTGTTAGCTGAATGCTCAGATCAGAAAGAAGTTTCACAGAATGCTTCTGTGTAGTTTATATTTGAATATATTCCTTTTTCCACTACTACGCTCTTAGCGCTCCAAATGTCCAGTTGCATTTTCTACAGAAAGAGTGTTCAGATCTGCTCAATCAAAAGTATGGTTTAACTCTGTTAGCTGAATGCACAGATCAGAAAGAAGTTTCACCGAATGATTCTGTGTAGTTTATATTTGAAGACATTCCTTTTTCCACTATTACCCTCTTAGCGCTCCGAATCTCCACTTGCATTTTCTACAAAAAGAGTGTTTCATAACTGCTCAATCAAAAATATGTTTTATCTCTGTTAACTGAATTTACAGATCAGAAATAAGTTTCACAGAATGCATCTGTGTAGTTTTTATTTGAAGATATTCTTTTTCCCAATGTAGGCCTCTTAGCGCTTAGCATGTCCAATTGCAGTTTCTACAGAAAGAGTGTATCGGAACGGCTCAATCAAAAGTAAGGTTCAACTCTGTTAGCTGAATGCACAGAACAGAAAGAGTTTTCACAGAATGCTACTGTGTAGTTTATATTTGAATATATTCCTTTTTTAAACTATTACCGTCTTAGCGCTCCGAATGTCCACTTGCATTTTCTACAGAAAGAGTGTTCAGAACTGCGCAATCAAAAGTATGGTTTAACTCTGTTAGCTTAATGAACATATCAGAAATAAGTTTCACACAATGCTTCTGTGTAGTTTTTATTTGAAGATATTATTTTTCCCAATAGAGGCCTCTTAGCGCTCAGAATGTCCAATTGCAATTTCTACAGAAAGAGTGTTTCAGAAAGGCTCAATCAAAAGTAAGGTTCAACTCTGTTAGTTGAATGCACAGAACAGAAAGAAGTTTCATACAATGCTTCTGTGTAGTTTATATTTGAACATATTCTTTTCTCCACTATTACCCACTTAGCGCTACGAATGTCCAGTTGCATTTTCTACAGACAGAGTGTTTCAAAACTGCTCAATCAAAAGTATGTTTTAACTCTGTTAGCTGAATGCTCAGATCAGAAAGAAGTTTCACAGAATGCTTCTGTGTAGTTTATATTTGAATATATTCCTTTTTCCACTACTACTCTCTTAGCGCTCCAAATGTCCAGTTGCATTTTCTACAGAAAGAGTGTTCAGATCTGCTAAATCAAAAGTATGGTTTAACTCTGTTAGCTGAATGCACAGATCAGAAAGAAATTTCACAGAATGATTCTGTGTAGTTTATATTTGGAGACATTCCTTTTTCCACTATTACCCTCTTAGCGCTCCGAATCTCCACTTGCATTTTCTACAGAAAGAGTGTTTCAGAACGGCTCAATCAAAACTAAGGTTCAACTCTTTTAGTTGAACAAACAGAACAGAAAGAAGTTTCACACAATTCTTCTGTGTAGTTTTTATTTGTAGATATTCTTTTTCCCAATATAGGCCTCTTAGCGCTCAGAATGTCCAATTGCAGTTTCTACAGAAAGAGTGTTTCAGAACGGCTCCATCAAAAGTAAGGTTCAACTCTGTTAGTTGAATGCACAGAACAGAAAGAAGTTTCACAGAATGCTTCTGTGTAGTTTATATTTGAACATATTCTTTTTTCCACTATTACCCACTTAGCGCTACGAATGTCCAGTTGCATTTTCTACAGACAGAGTGTTTCAAAACTGCTCAATGAAAAGTATGGTTTAACTCTGTTAGCTGAATGCTCAGATCAGAAAGAAGTTTCACAGAATGCTTCTGTGTAGTTTATATTTGAATATATTCCTTTTTCCACTACCTGCTCTTAGCGCTCCAAATGTCCAGTTGCATTTTCTACAGAAAGAGTGTTCAGATCTGCTCAATCAAAAGTATGGTTTAACTCTGTTAGCTGAATGCACAGATCAGAAAGAAGTTTCACCGAATGATTCTGTGTAGTTTATATTTGAAGACATTCCTTTTTCCACTATTACCGTCTTAGCGCTCCGAATCTCCACTTGCATTTCCTACAAAGAGAGTGTTTCATAATTGCTCAATCAAAAATATGTTTTATCTCTGTTAACTGAATTTACCGATCAGAAATAAGTTTCACAGAATGCATCTGTGCAGTTTTTATTTGAAGATATTCTTTTTCCCAATGTAGGCCTCTTAGCGCTTAGCATGTCCAATTGCAGTTTCTACAGAAAGAGTGTTTCAGAACGGCTCAATCAAAAGTAAGGTTCAACTCTGTTAGCTGAATGCACAGAACAGTAAGAGTTTTCACAGAATGCTACTGTGTAGTTTATATTTGAATATATTCCTTTTTCCACTATTACCCTCTTAGCGCTCCGAATGTCCACTTGCATTTTCTACAGAAAGAGTGTTCAGAACTGGGCAATCAAAAGTATGGTTTAACTCTGTTAGCTTAATGAACATATCAGAAATAAGTTTCACACAATGCTTCTGTGTAGTTTTTATTTGAAGATATTATTTTTCCCAATAGAGGCCTCTTAGCGCTCAGAATGTCCAATTGCAGTTTCTACAGAAAGAGTGTTTCAGAACGGCTCAATCAAAAGTAAGGTTCAACTCTGTTAGTTGAATGCACAGAACAGAAAGAAGTTTCATACAATGCTTCTCTGTAGTTTATATTTGAACATATTCTTTTCTCCACTATTACCCACTTAGCGCTACGAATGTCCAGTTGCATTTTCTACAGACAGAGTGTTTCAAAACTGCTCAATCAAAAGTATGGTTTAACTCTGTTAGCTGAATCCTCAAATCAGAAAGAAGTTTCACCGAATGATTCTGTGTAGTTTATATTTGAAGACATTCCTTTTTCCACTATTACCCTCTTAGCGCTCCGAATCTCCACTTGCATTTTCTACAAAAAGAGTGTTTCATAACTGCTCAATCAAAAATATGTTTTATCTCTGTTAACTGAATTTACAGATCAGAAATAAGTTTCACAGAATGCATCTGTGTAGTTTTTATTTGAAGATATTCTTTTTCCCAATGTAGGCCTCTTAGCGCTTAACATGTCCAATTGCAGTTTCTACAGAAAGAGTGTTTCAGAACGGCTCAATCAAAAGTAAGGTTCAACTCTGTTAGCTGAATGCACAGAACAGAAAGATTTTTCACAGAATGCTACTGTGTAGTTTATATTTGAATATATTCCTTTTTCCACTATTACCCTCTTAGCGCTCCGAATGTCCACTTGCATTTTTTACAGAAAGAGTGTTCAGAACTGCGCAA
Organism: Symphalangus syndactylus; assembly: GCF_028878055.3. NCBI lineage: Eukaryota > Metazoa > Chordata > Mammalia > Primates > Hylobatidae > Symphalangus > Symphalangus syndactylus. The sequence continues at coordinate 152,164,759 of NC_072430.2, read as the reverse complement.
TCAAAAGTATGGTTTAACTCTGTTAGCTTAATGAACATATCAGAAATAAGTTTCACACAATGCTTCTGTGTAGTTTTTATTTGAAGTTATTATTTTTCCCAATATAGGCCTCTTCGCGCTCAGAATGTCCAATTGCAGTTTCTACAGAAAGAGTGTTTCAGAAAGGCTCAATCAAAAGTAAGGTTCAACTCTGTTAGTTGAATGCACAGAACAGAAAGAGGTTTCATACAATGCTTCTGTGTAGTTTATATTTGAACATATTCTTTTCTCCACTATTACCCACTTAGCGCTACGAATGTCCAGTTGCATTTTCTACAGACAGAGTGTTTCAAAACTGCTCAATCAAAATTATGGTTTAACTCAGTTAGCTGAATGCTCAGATCAGAAAGAAGTTTCACAGAATGCTTCTGTGTAGTTTATATTTGAATATATTCCTTTTTCCACTACTACTCTCTTAGCGCTCCAAATGTCCAGTTGCATTTTCTACAGAAAGAGTGTTCAGATCTGCTCAATCAAAAGTATGGTTTAACTCTGTTAGCTGAATGCACAGATCAGAAAGAAATTTCACAGAATGATTCTGTGTAGTTTATATTTGGAGACATTCCTTTTTCCACTATTACCCTCTTAGCGCTCCGAATCTCCACTTGCATTTTCTACAGAAAGAGTGTTTCAGAACGGCTCAATCAAAACTAAGGTTCAACTCTTTTAGTTGAACAAACGGAACAGAAAGAAGTTTCACACAATTCTTCTGTGTAGTTTTTATTTGTAGATATTCTTTTTCCCAATATAGGCCTCTTAGCGCTCAGAATGTCCAATTGCAGTTTCTACAGAAAGAGTGTTTCAGAACGGCTCCATCAAAAGTAAGGTTCAACTCTGTTAGTTGAATGCACAGAACAGAAAGAAGTTTCACAGAATGCTTCTGTGTAGTTTATATTTGAACATATTCTTTTTTCCACTATTACCCACTTAGCGCTACGAATGTCCAGTTGCATTTTCTACAGACAGAGTGTTTCAAAACTGCTCAATGAAAAGTATGGTTTAACTCTGTTAGCTGAATGCTCAGATCAGAAAGAAGTTTCACAGAATGCTTCTGTGTAGTTTATATTTGAATATATTCCTTTTTCCACTACCTGCTCTTAGCGCTCCAAATGTCCAGTTGCATTTTCTACAGAAAGAGTGTTCAGATCTGCTCAATCAAAAGTATGGTTTAACTCTGTTAGCTGAATGCACAGATCAGAAAGAAGTTTCACCGAATGATTCTGTGTAGTTTATATTTGAAGACATTCCTTTTTCCACTATTACCGTCTTAGCGCTCCGAATCTCCACTTGCATTTCCTACAAAGAGAGTGTTTCATAATTGCTCAATCAAAAATATGTTTTATCTCTGTTAACTGAATTTACCGATCAGAAATAAGTTTCACAGAATGCATCTGTGCAGTTTTTATTTGAAGATATTCTTTTTCCCAATGTAGGCCTCTTAGCGCTTAGCATGTCCAATTGCAGTTTCTACAGAAAGAGTGTTTCAGAACGGCTCAATCAAAAGTAAGGTTCAACTCTGTTAGCTGAATGCACAGAACAGTAAGAGTTTTCACAGAATGCTACTGTGTAGTTTATATTTGAATATATTCCTTTTTCCACTATTACCCTCTTAGCGCTCCGAATGTCCACTTGCATTTTCTACAGAAAGAGTGTTCAGAACTGGGCAATCAAAAGTATGGTTTAACTCTGTTAGCTTAATGAACATATCAGAAATAAGTTTCACACAATGCTTCTGTGTAGTTTTTATTTGAAGATATTATTTTTCCCAATAGAGGCCTCTTAGCGCTCAGAATGTCCAATTGCAGTTTCTACAGAAAGAGTGTTTCAGAACGGCTCAATCAAAAGTAAGGTTCAACTCTGTTAGTTGAATGCACAGAACAGAAAGAAGTTTCATACAATGCTTCTCTGTAGTTTATATTTGAACATATTCTTTTCTCCACTATTACCCACTTAGCGCTACGAATGTCCAGTTGCATTTTCTACAGACAGAGTGTTTCAAAACTGCTCAATCAAAAGTATGGTTTAACTCTGTTAGCTGAATCCTCAAATCAGAAAGAAGTTTCACCGAATGATTCTGTGTAGTTTATATTTGAAGACATTCCTTTTTCCACTATTACCCTCTTAGCGCTCCGAATCTCCACTTGCATTTTCTACAAAAAGAGTGTTTCATAACTGCTCAATCAAAAATATGTTTTATCTCTGTTAACTGAATTTACAGATCAGAAATAAGTTTCACAGAATGCATCTGTGTAGTTTTTATTTGAAGATATTCTTTTTCCCAATGTAGGCCTCTTAGCGCTTAACATGTCCAATTGCAGTTTCTACAGAAAGAGTGTTTCAGAACGGCTCAATCAAAAGTAAGGTTCAACTCTGTTAGCTGAATGCACAGAACAGAAAGATTTTTCACAGAATGCTACTGTGTAGTTTATATTTGAATATATTCCTTTTTCCACTATTACCCTCTTAGCGCTCCGAATGTCCACTTGCATTTTTTACAGAAAGAGTGTTCAGAACTGCGCAATCAAAAGTATGGTTTAACTCTGTTAGCTTAATGAACATATCAGAAATAAGTTTCACACAATGCTTCTGTGTAGTTTTTATTTGAAGTTATTATTTTTCCCAATATAGGCCTCTTCGCGCTCAGAATGTCCAATTGCAGTTTCTACAGAAAGAGTGTTTCAGAAAGGCTCAATCAAAAGTAAGGTTCAACTCTGTTAGTTGAATGCACAGAACAGAAAGAGGTTTCATACAATGCTTCTGTGTAGTTTATATTTGAACATATTCTTTTCTCCACTATTACCCACTTAGCGCTACGAATGTCCAGTTGCATTTTCTACAGACAGAGTGTTTCAAAACTGCTCAATCAAAATTATGGTTTAACTCAGTTAGCTGAATGCTCAGATCAGAAAGAAGTTTCACAGAATGCTTCTGTGTAGTTTATATTTGAATATATTCCTTTTTCCACTACTACTCTCTTAGCGCTCCAAATGTCCAGTTGCATTTTCTACAGAAAGAGTGTTCAGATCTGCTGAATCAAAAGTATGGTTTAACTCTGTTAGCTGAATGCACAGATCAGAAAGAAGTTTCACAGAATGATTCTGTGTAGTTTATATTTGGAGACATTCCTGTTTCCACTATTACCCTCTAAGCGCTCCGAATCTCCACTTGCATTTTCTACAGAAAGAGTGTTTCAGAACGGCTCAATCAAAACTAAGGTTCAACTCTTTTAGTTGAACAAACAGAACAGAAAGAAGTTTCACACAATTCTTCTGTGTAGTTTTTATTTGTAGACATTCTTTTTCCCAATATAGGCCTCTTAGCGCTCAGAATGTCCAATTGCAGTTTCTACAGAAAGAGTGTTTCAGAACGGCTCAATCAAAAGTAAGGTTCAACTCTGTTAGTTGAATGCACAGAACAGAAAGAAGTTTCACAGAATGCTTCTGTGTAGTTTATATTTGAACATATTCTTTTTTCCACTATTACCCACTTAGCGCTACGAATGTCCAGTTGCATTTTCTACAGACAGAGTGTTTCAAAACTGCTCAATCAAAAGTATGGTTTAACTCTGTTAGCTGAATGCTCAGATCAGAAAGAAGTTTCACAGAATGCTTCTGTGTAGTTTATATTTGAATATATTCCTTTTTCCACTACTACGCTCTTAGCGCTCCAAATATCCAGTTGCATTTTCTACAGAAAGAGTGTTCAGATCTGCTCAATCAAAAGTATGGTTTAACTCTGTTAGCTGAATGCACAGATCAGAAAGAAGTTTCTCCGAATGATTCTGTGTAGTTTATATTTGAAGACATTCCTTTTTCCACTATTACCCACTTAGCGCTCCGAATCTCCACTTGCATTTTCTACAAAAAGAGTGTTTCATAACTGCTCAATCAAAAATATGTTTTATCTCTGTTAACTGAATTTACAGATCAGAAATAAGTTTCACAGAATGCATCTGTGTAGTTTTTATTTGAAGATATTCTTTTTCCCAATGTAGGCCTCTTAGCGCTTAGCATGTCCAATTGCAGTTTCTACAGAAAGAGTGTTTCAGAACGGCTAATTCAAAAGTAAGGTTCAACACTGTTAGCTGAATGCACAGAACAGTAAGAGTTTTCACAGAATGCTACTGTGTAGTTTATATTTGAATATATTCCTTTTTCCACTATTACCCTCTTAGCGCTCCGAATGTCCACTTGCATTTTCTACAGAAAGAGTGTTCAGAACTGCACAATCAAAAGTATGGTTTAACTCTGTTAGCTTAATGAACATATCAGAAATAAGTTTCACACAATGCTTTTGTGTAGTTTTTATTTGAAGATATTATTTTTCCCAATAGAGGCCTCTTAGCGCTCAGAATGTCCAATTGCAGTTTCTACAGAAAGAGTGTTTCAGAAAGGCTCAATCAAAAGTAAGGTTCAACTCTGTTAGTTGAATGCACAGAACAGAAAGAAGTTTCATACAATGCTTCTGTGTAGTTTATATTTGAACATATTCTTTTCTCCACTATTACCCACTTAGCGCTACGAATGTCCAGTTGCATTTTCTACAGACAGAGTGTTTCAAAACTGCTCAATCAAAAGTATGTTTTAACTCTAATAGCTGAATGCTCAGATCAGAAAAAAGTTTCACAGAATGCTTCTGTGTAGTTTATATTTGAATATATTCCTTTTTCCACTACTACTCTCTTAGCGCTCCAAATGTCCAGTTGCATTTTCTACAGAAAGAGTGTTCAGATCTGCTCAATCAAAAGTATGGTTTAACTCTGTTAGCTGAATGCACAGATCAGAAAGAAGTTTCACAGAATGATTCTGTGTAGTTTATATTTGGAGACTTTCCTTTTTCCACTATTACCCTCTTAGCGCTCCGAATGTCCACTTGCATTTGCTACAGAAAGAGTGTTTCAGAACGGCTCAATCAAAACTAAGTTTCAACTCTTTTAGTTGAACAAACAGAACAGAAAGAAGTTTCACACAATTCTTCTGGGTAGTTTTTATTTGTAGGCATTCTTTTTCCCAATATAGGCCTCTTAGCGCTCAGAATGTCCAATTGCAGTTCCTACAGAAAGAGTGTTTCAGAACGGCTCAATCAAAAGTAAGGTTCAACTCTGTTAGTTGAATGCACAGAACAGCAAGAAGTTTCACAGAATGCTTCTGTGTAGTTTATATTTGAACATATTCTTTTTTCCACTATTACCCACTTAGCGCTACGAATGTCCAGTTGCATTATCTACAGACAGAGTGTTTCAAAACTGCTCAATCAAAAGTATGGTTTAACTCTGTTAGCTGAATGCTCAGATCAGAAAGAAGTTTCACAGTATGCTTCTGTGTAGTTTATATTTGAATATATTCCTTTTTCCACTACTACTCTCTTAGCGCTCCAAATGACCAGTTGCATTTTCTACAGAAAGAGTGTTCAGATCTGCTGAATCAAAAGTATGGTTTAACTCTGTTAGCTGAATGCACAGATCAGAAAGAAGTTTCACAGAATGATTCTGTGTAGTTTATATTTGGAGACATTCCTTTTTCCACTATTACCCTCTTAGCGCTCCGAATCTCCACTTGCATTTTCTACAGAAAGTGTGTTTCAGAACGGCTCAATCAAAACTAAGGTTCAACTCTTTTAGTTGAACAAACAGAGCAGAAAGAAGTTTCACACAATACTTCTGTGTAGTTTTTATTTGTAGACATTCTTTTTAACAATATAGGCCTCTTAGCGCTCAGAATGTCCAATTGCAGTTTCTACAGAAAGAGTGTTTCAGAACGGCTCAATCAAAAGTAAGGTTCAACTCTGTTAGTTGAATGCACAGAACAGAAAGATGTTTCACAGAATGATTCTGTGTAGTTTATATTTGGACATATTCTTTTTTCCACTATTACCCACTTAGCGCTACGAATGTCCAGTTGCATTTTCTACAGACAGAGTGTTTCAAAACTGCTCAATCAAAAGTATGGTTTAACTCTGTTAGCTGAATGCTCAGATCAGAAAGAAGTTTCACAGAATGCTTCTGTGTAGTTTATATTTGAATATATTCCTTTTTCCACTACTACGCTCTCAGCGCTCCAAATGTCCAGTTGCATTTTCTACAGAAAGAGTGTTCAGATCTGTTCAATCAAAAGTATGGTTTAACTCTGTTAGCTGAATGCACAGATCAGAAAGAAGTTTCACCGAATGATTCTGTGTAGTTTATATTTGAAGACATTCCTTTTTCCACTATTACCCTCTTAGCGCTCCGAATCTCCACTTGCATTTTCTACAAAAAGAGTGTTTCATAAATGCTCAATCAAAAATATGTTTTATCTCTGTTAACTGAATTTACAGATCAGAAATAAGTTGCACAGAATGCATCTGTGTAGTTTTTATTTGAAGATATTCTTTTTCCCAATGTAGGCCTCTTAGCGCTTAGCATGTCCAATTGCAGTTTCTACAGAAAGAGTGTTTCAGAACGGCTCAATCAAAAGTAAGGTTCAACTCTGTTAGCTGAATGCGCAGAACAGTAAGAGTTTTCAGAGAATGCTACTGTGTAGTTTATATTTGAATATATTCCTTTTTCCACAATTACCCTCTTAGCGCTCCGAATGTCCACTTGCATTTTCTACAGAAAGAGTGTTCAGAACTGCGCAATCAAAAGTATGGTTTAACTCTGTTAGCTTAATGAACATATCAGAAATAAGTTTCACACAATGCTTCTGTGTAGTTTTTATTTGAAGATATTATTTTTCCCAATAGAGGCCTCTTAGCGCTCAGAATGTCCAATTGCAGTTTCTACAGAAAGAGTGTTTCAGAAAGGCTCAATCAAAGTAAGGTTCAACTCTGTTAGTTGAATGCACAGAACCGAAAGAAGTTTCATACAATGCTTCTGTGTAGTTTATATTTGAACATATTCTTTTCTCCACTATTACCCACTTAGCGCTACGAATGTCCAGTTGCATTTTCTACAGACAGAGTGTTTCAAAACTGCTCAATCAAAAGTATGGTTTAACTCTATTAGCTGAATGCTCAGATCAGAAAGAAGTTTCACAGAATGCTTCTGTGTAGTTTATATTTGAATATATTCCTTTTTCCACTACTACTCTCTTAGCGCTCCAAATGTCCAGTTGCATTTTCTACAGAAAGAGTGTTCAGATCTGCTCAATCAAAAGTATGGTTTAACTCTGTTAGCTGAATGCACAGATCAGAAAGAAGTTTCACAGAATGATTCTGTGTAGCTTATATTTGGAGACATTCCTTTTTCCACTATTACCCTCTTAGCGCTCCGAATCTCCACTTGCATTTTCTACAGAAAGAGTGTTTCAGAACGGCTCAATCAAAACTAAGGTTCAACCCTTTTAGTTGAACAAACAGAACAGAAAGAAGTTTCACAAAATTCTTCTGGGTAGTTTTTATTTGTAGGCATTCTTTTTCCCAATATAGGCCTCTTAGCGCTCAGAATGTCCAATTGCAGTTTCTACAGAAAGAGTGTTTCAGAAAGGCTCAATCAAAAGTAAGGTTCAACTCTGTTAGTTGAATGCACAGAACAGCAAGAAGTTTCACAGAATGCTTCTGTGTAGTTTATATTTGAACATATTCTTTTTTCCACTATTACCCACTTAGCGCTACGAATGTCCAGTTGCATTTTCTACAGACAGAGTGTTTCAAAACTGCTCAATCAAAAGTATGGTTTAACTCTGTTAGCTGAATGCTCAGATCCGAAAGAAGTTTCACAGAATGCTTCTGTGTAGTTTATATTTGAATATATTCATTTTTCCACTACTACGCTCTTAGCGCTCCAAATGTCCAGTTGCATTTTCTACAGAAAGATTGTTCAGATCTGCTCAATCAAAAGTATGGTTTAACTCTGTTAGCTGAATGCACAGATCAGAAAGAAGTTTCACCGAATGATTCTGTGTAGTTTATATTTGAAGACATTCCTTTTTCCACTATTACCCTCTTAGCGCTCCGAATCTCCACTTGCATTTTCTACAAAAAGAGTGTTTCATAACTGCTCAATCAAAAATATGTTTTATCTCTGTTAACTGAATTTACAGATCAGAAATAAGTTTCACAGAATGCATCTGTGTAGTTTTTATTTGAAGATATTCTTTTTCCCAATGTAGGCCTCTTAGCGCTCAGCATGTCCAATTGCAGTTTCTACAGAAAGAGTGTTTCAGAACGGCTCAATCAAAAGTAAGGTTCAACTCTGTTAGCTGAATGCACAGAACAGTAAGAGTTTTCACAGAATGCTACTGTGTAGTTTATATTTGAATATATTCCTTTTTCCACTATTACCCTCTTAGCGCTCCGAATGTCCACTTGCATTTTCTACAGAAAGAGTGTTCAGAACTGCGCAATCCAAAGTATGGTTTAACTCTGTTAGCTTAATGAACATATCAGAAATAAGTTTCACACAATGCTTCTGTGTAGTTTTTATTTGAAGATATTATTTTTCCCAATAGAGGCCTCTTAGCGCTCAGAATGTCCAATTGCAGTTTCTACAGAAAGAGTGTTTCAGAAAGGCTCAATCAAAGTAAGGTTCAACTCTGTTAGTTGAATGCACAGAACCGAAAGAAGTTTCATACAATGCTTCTGTGTAGTTTATATTTGAACATATTCTTTTCTCCACTATTACCCACTTAGCGCTACGAATGTCCAGTTCATTTTCTACAGACAGAGTGTTTCAAAACTGCTCAATCAAAAGTATGGTTTAACTCTGTTAGCTGAATGCTCAGATCAGAAAGAAGTTTCACAGAATGCTTCTGTGTAGTTTATATTTGAATATATTCCTTTTTCCACTACTACTCTCTTAGCCCTCCAAATGTCCAGTTGCATTTTCTACAGAAAGAGTGTTCAGATCTGCTCAATCAAAAGTATGGTTTAACTCTGTTAGCTGAATGCACAGATCAGAAAGAAGTTTCACAGAATGATTCTGTGTAGTTTATATATGGAGACATTCCTTTTTCCACTATTACCCTCTTAGCGCTCCGAATCTCCACTTGCATTTTCTACAGAAAGAGTGTTTCAGAACGGCTCAATCAAAACTAAGGTTCAACTCTTTTAGTTGAACAAACAGAACAGAAAGAAGTTTCACACAATTCTTCTGTGTAGTTTTTATTTGTAGACATTCTTTTTCCCAATATAGGCCTCTTAGCGCTCAGAATGTCCAATTGCAGTTTCTACAGAAAGAGTGTTTCAGAAAGGCTCAATCAAAAGTAAGGTTCAACTCTGTTAGTTGAATGCACAGAACAGCAAGAAGTTTCACAGAATGATTCTGTGTAGTTTATATTTGAACATATTCTTTTTTCCACTATTACCCACTTAGCGGTACGAATGTCCAGTTGCATTTTCTACAGACAGAGTGTTTCAAAATTGCTCAATCAAAAGTATGGTTTAACTCTGTTAGCTGAATGCTCAGATCAGAAAGAAGTTTCACAGAATGCTTCTGTGTAGTTTATATTTGAATATATTCCTTTTTCCACTACTACGCTCTTAGCGCTCCAAATGTCCAGTTGCATTTTCTACAGAAAGAGTGTTCAGATCTGCTCAATCAAAAGTATGGTTTAACTCTGTTAGCTGAATGCACAGATCAGAAAGAAGTTTCACCGAATGATTCTGTGTAGTTTATATTTGGAGACATTCCTTTTTCCACTATTACCCTCTTAGCGCTCCGAATCTCCACTTGCATTTTCTACAAAAAGAGTGTTTCATAACTGCTCGATCAAAAATATGTTTTATCTCTGTTAACTGAATTTACAGATCAGAAATAAGTTTCACAGAATGCATCTGTGTAGTTTTTATTTGAAGATATTCTTTTTCCCAATGTAGGCCTCTTAGCGCTTAGCATGTCCAATTGCAGTTTCTACAGAAAGAGTTTTTCAGAACGGCTCAATCAAAAGTAAGGTTCAACTCTGTTAGCTGAATGCACAGAACAGAAAGAGTTTTCACAGAATGCTACTGTGTAGTTTATATTTGAATATATTCCTTTTTTAAACTATTACCCTCTTAGCGCTCCGAATGTCCACTTGCATTTTCTACAGAAAGAGTGTTCAGAACTGCGCAATCAAAACTATGGTTTAACTCTGTTAGCTTAATGAACATATCAGATATAAGTTTCACACAATGCTTCTGTGTAGTTTTTATTTGAAGATATTATTTTTCCCAATAGAGGCCTCTTAGCGCTCAGAATGTCCAATTGCAGTTTCTACAGAAAGAGTGTTTCAGAAAGGCTCAATCAAAAGTAAGGTTCAACTCTGTTAGTTGAATGCACAGAACAGAAAGAAGTTTCATACAATGCTTCTGTGTAGTTTATATTTGAACATATTCTTTTCTCCACTATTACCCACTTAGCGCTACGAATGTCCAGTTGCATTTTCTACAGACAGAGTGTTTCAAAACTGCTCAATCAAAAGTATGTTTTAACTCTGTTAGCTGAATGCTCAGATCAGAAAGAAATTTCACAGAATGCTTCTGTGTAGTTTATATTTGAATATATTCCTTTTTCCACTACTACTCTCTTAGCGCTCCAAATGTCCAGTTGCATTTTCTACAGAAAGAGTGTTCAGATCTGCTAAATCAAAAGTATGGTTTAACTCTGTTAGCTGAATGCACAGATCAGAAAGAAATTTCACAGAATGATTCTGTTTAGTTTATATTTGGAGACATTCCTTTTTAAACTATTACCCTCTTAGCGCTCCGAATCTCCACTTGCATTTTCTACAGAAAGAGTGTTTCAGAACGGCTCAATCAAAACTAAGGTTCAACTCTTTTAGTTGAACAAACAGAACAGAAAGAAGTTTCACACAATTCTTCTGTGTAGTTTTTATTTGTAGATATTCTTTTTCCCAATATAGGCCTCTTAGCGCTCAGAATGTCCAACTGCAGTTTCTACAGAAAGAGTGTTTCAGAACGGCTCAATCAAAAGTAAGGTTCAACTCTGTTAGTTGAATGCACAGAACAGAAAGAAGTTTCACAGAATGCTTCTGTGTAGTTTATATTTGAACATATTCTTTTTTCCACTATTACCCACTTAGCGCTACGAATGTCCAGTTGCATTTTCTACAGACAGAGTGTTTCAAAACTGCTCAATGAAAAGTATGGTTTAACTCTGTTAGCTGAATGCTCAGATCAGAAAGAAGTTTCACAGAATGCTTCTGTGTAGTTTATATTTGAATATATTCCTTTTTCCACTACTAAGCTCTTAGCGCTCCAAGTGTCCAGTTGCATTTTCTACAGAAAGAGTGTTCAGATCTGCTCAATCAAAAGTATGGTTTAACTCTGTTAGCTGAATGCACAGATCAGAAAGAAGTTTCACCGAATGATTCTGTGTAGTTTATATTTGAAGACATTCCTTTTTCCACTATTACCCTCTTAGCGCTCCGAATCTCCACTTACATTTCCTACAAAGAGAGTGTTTCATAATTGCTCAATCAAAAATATGTTTTATCTCTGTTAACTGAATTTACAGATCAGAAATAAGTTTCACAGAATGCATCTGTGCAGTTTTTATTTGAAGATATTCTTTTTCCCAATGTAGGCCTCTTAGCGCTTAGCATGTCCAATTGCAGTTTCTACAGAAAGAGTGTTTCAGAACGCCTCAATCAAAAGTAAGGTTCAACTCTGTTAGCTGAATGCACAGAACAGTAAGAGTTTTCACAGAATGCTACTGTGTAGTTTATAATTGAATATATTCCTTTTTCCACTATTACCCTCTTAGCGCTCCGAATGTCCACTTGCATTTTCTACAGAAAGAGTGTTCAGAACTGCGCAATCAAAAGTATGGTTTAACTCTGTTAGCTTAATGAACATATCAGAAATAAGTTTCACACAATGCTTCTGTGTAGTTTTTATTTGAAGATATTATTTTTCCCAATATAGGCCTCTTAGCGCTCAGAATGTCCAATTGCAGTTTCTACAGAAAGAGTGTTTCAGAAAGGCTCAATCAAAAGTAAGGTTCAACTCTGTTAGTTGAATGCACAGAACAGAAAGAAGTTTCATACAATGCTTCTGTGTAGTTTATATTTGAACATATTCTTTTCTCCACTATTACCCACTTAGCGCTACGAATGTCCAGTTGCATTTTCTACAGACAGAGTGTTTCAAAACTGCTCAATCAAAAGTATGGTTTAACTCTGTTAGCTGAATCCTCAGATCAGAAAGAAGTTTCACCGAATGATTCTGTGTAGTTTATATTTGAAGACATTCCTTTTTCCACTATTACCCTCTTAGCGCTCCGAATCTCCACTTGCATTTTCTACAAAAAGAGTGTTTCATAACTGCTCAATCAAAAATATGTTTTATCTCTGTTAACTGAATTTACAGATCAGAAATAAGTTTCACAGAATGCATCTGTGTAGTTTTTATTTGAAGATATTCTTTTTCCCAATGTAGGCCTCTTAGCGCTTAACATATCCAATTGCAGTTTCTACAGAAAGAGTGTTTCAGAACGGCTCAATCAAAAGTAAGGTTCAACTCTGTTAGCTGAATGCACAGAACAGAAAGGGTTTTCACAGAATGCTACTGTGTAGTTTATATTTGAATATATTCCTTTTTCCACTATTACCCTCTTATTGCTCCGAATGTCCACTTGCATTTTTTACAGAAAGAGTGTTCAGAACTGCGCAATCAAAAGTATGGTTTAACTCTGTTAGCTTAATGAACATATCAGAAATAAGTTTCACACAATGCTTCTGTGTAGTTTTTATTTTAAGATATTATTTTTCCCAATATAGGCCTCTTCGCGCTCAGAATGTCCAATTGCAGTTTCTACAGAAAGAGTGTTTCATAAAGGCTCAATCAAAAGTAAGGTTCAACTCTGTTAGTTGAATGCACAGAACAGAAAGAGGTTTCATACAATGCTTCTGTGTAGTTTATATTTGAACATATTCTTTTCTCCACTATTACCCACTTAGCGCTACGAATGTCCAGTTGCATTTTCTACAGACAGAGTGTTTCAAAACTGCTCAATCAAAATTATGGTTTAACTCAGTTAGCTGAATGCTCAGATCAGAAAGAAGTTTCACAGAATGCTTCTGTGTAGTTTATATTTGAATATATTCCATTTTCCACTACTACTCTCTTAGCGCTCCAAATGTCCAGTTGCATTTTCTACAGAAAGAGTGTTCAGATCTGCTGAATCAAAAGTATGGTTTAACTCTGTTAGCTGAATGCACAGATCAGAAAGAAGTTTCACAGAATGATTCTGTGTAGTTTATATTTGGAGACATTCCTGTTTCCACTATTACCCTCTTAGCGCTCCGAATCTCCACTTGCATTTTCTACAGAAAGAGTGTTTCAGAACGGCTCAATCAAAACTAAGGTTCAACTCTTTTAGTTGAACAAACAGAACAGAAAGAAGTTTCACACAATTCTTCTGTGTAGTTTTTATTTGTAGACATTCTTTTTCCCAATATAGGCCTCTTAGCGCTCAGAATGTCCAATTGCAGTTTCTACAGAAAGAGTGTTTCAGAACGGCTCAATCATAAGTAAGGTTCAACTCTGTTAGTTGAATGCACAGAACAGAAAGAAGTTTCACAGAATGCTTCTGTGTAGTTTATATTTGAACATATTCTTTTTTCCACTATTACCCACTTAGCGCTACGAATGTCCAGTTGCATTTTCTACAGACAGAATGTTTCAAAACTGCTCAATCAAAAGTATGGTTTAACTCTGTTAGCTGAATGCTCAGATCAGAAAGAAGTTTCACCGAATGCTTCTGTGTAGTTTATATTTGAATATATTCCTTTTTCCACTACTACGCTCTTAGCGCTCCAAATGTCCAGTTGCATTTTCTACAGAAAGAGTGTTCAGATCTGCTCAATCAAAAGTATGGTTTAACTCTGTTAGCTGAATGCACAGATCAGAAAGAAGTTTCTCCGAATGATTCTGTGTAGTTTATATTTGAAGACATTCCTTTTTCCACTATTACCCCCTTAGCGCTCCGAATCTTCACTTGCATTTTCTACAAAAAGAGTGTTTCATAACTGCTCAATCAAAAATATGTTTTATCTCTGTTAACTGAATTTACAGATCAGAAATAAGTTTCACAGAATGCATCTGTGTAGTTTTTATTTGAAGATATTCTTTTTCCCAATGTAGTCCTCTTAGCGCTTAGCATGTCCAATTGCAGTTTCTACAGAAAGAGTGTTTCGGAACGGCTCAATCAAAAGTAAGGTTCAACTCTGTTAGCTGAATGCACAGAACAGTAAGAGTTTTCACAGAATGCTACTGTGAAGTTTATATTTGAATATATTCCTTTTTCCACTATTACCCTCTTAGCGCTCAGAATGTCCACTTGCATTTTCTACAGAAAGAGTGTTCAGAACTGCGCAATCAAAAGTATGGTTTAACTCTGTTAGCTTAATGAACATATCAGAAATAAGTTTCACACAATGCTTCTGTGTAGTTTTTATTTGAAGATATTATTTTTCCCAATAGAGGCCTCTTAGCGCTCAGAATGTCCAATTGCAGTTTCTACAGAAAGAGTGTTTCAGAAAGGCTCAATCAAATGTAAGGTTCAACTCTGTTAGTTGAATGCACAGAACAGAAAGAAGTTTCATACAATGCTTCTGTGTAGATTATATTTGAACATATTCTTTTCTCCACTATTACCCACTTAGCGCTACGAATGTCCAGTTGCATTTTCTACAGACAGAGTGTTTCAAAACTGCTCAATCAAAAGTATGGTTTAACTCTGTTAGCTGAATGCTCAGATCAGAAAGAAGTTTCACAGAATGCTTCTGTGTAGTTTATATTTGAATATATTCCTTTTTCCACTACTACTCTCTTAGCGCTCCCAATGTCCAGTTGCATTTTCTACAGAAAGAGTGATCAGATCTGCTGAATCAAAAGTATGGTTTAACTCTGTTAGCTGAATTCACAGAACAGAAAGAAGTTTCACAGAATGATTCTGTGTAGTTTATATTTGGAGACATTCCTTTTTCCACTATTACCCTCTTAGCGCTCCGAATCTCCACTTGCATTTTCTACATGAAGCGTGTTTCAGAACGGCTCAATCAAAACTAAGTTTCAACTCTTTTAGTTGAACAAACAGAACAGAAAGAAGTTTCACACAATTCTTCTGTGTAGTTTTTATTTGTAGACATTCTTTTTCCCAATATAGGCCTGTTAGCGCTCAGAATGTCCAATTGCAGTTTCTACAGAAAGAGTGTTTCAGAACGGCTCAATCAAAAGTAACGTTCAACTCTGTTAGTTGAATGCACAGAACAGCAAGAAGTTTCACAGAATGCTTCTGTGTAGTTTATATTTGAACATATTCTTTTTTCCACTATTACCCACTTAGCGCTACGAATGTCCAGTTGCATTTTCTACAGACAGAGTGTTTCAAAATTGCTCAATCAAAAGTATGGTTTAACTCTGTTAGCTGAATGCTCAGATCAGAAAGAAGTTTCACAGAATGCTTCTGTGTAGTTTATATTTGAATATATTCCTTTTTCCACTACTACGCTCTTAGCGCTCCAAATGTCCAGTTGCATTTTCTACAGAAAGAGTGTTCAGATCTGCTCAATCAAAAGTATGGTTTAACTCTGTTAGCTGAATGCACAGATCAGAAAGAAGTTTCACCGAATGATTCTGTGTAGTTTATATTTGAAGACATTCCTTTTTCCACTATTACCCACTTAGCGCTCCGAATCTCCACTTGCATTTTCTACAAAAAGAGTGTTTCATAACTGCACAATCAAAAATATATTTTATCTCTGATAACTGAATTTACAGATCAGAAATAAGTTTCACAGAATGCATCTGTGTAGTTTTTATTTGAAGATATTCTTTTTCCCAATGTAGGCCTCTTAGCGCTTAGCATGTCCAATTGCAGTTTCTACAAAAAGGGTGTTTCAGAACGGCTAAATCAAAAGTAAGGTTCAACACTGTTAGCTGAATGCACAGAACAGTAAGAGTTTTCACAGAATGCTACTGTGTAGTTTATATTTGAATATATTCCTTTTTCCACTATTACCCTCTTAGCGCTCCGAATGTCCACTTGCATTTTCTACAGAAAGAGTGTTCAGAACTGCACAATCAAAAGTATGGTTTAACTCTGTTAGCTTAATGAACATATCAGAAATAAGTTTCACAAAATGCTTCTGTGTAGTTTTTATTTGAAGATATTATTTTTCCCAATAGAGGCCTCTTAGCGCTCAGAATGTCCAATTGCAGTTTCTACAGAAAGAGTGTTTCAGAAAGGCTCAATCAAAAGTAAGGTTCAACTCTGTTAGTTGAATGCACAGAACAGAAAGTAGTTTCATACAATGCTTCTGTGTAGTTTATATGTGAACATATTCTTTTCTCCACTATTACCCACTTAGCGCTACGAATGTCCAGTTGCATTTTCTACAGACAGAGTGTTTCAAAACTGCTCAATCAAAAGTATGGTTTAACTCTATTAGCTGAATGCTCAGATCAGAAAGAAGTTTCACAGAATGCTTCTGTGTAGTTTATATTTGAATATATTCCTTTTTCCACTACTAATCTCTTAGCGCTCCAAATGTCCAGTTGCATTTTCTACATAAAGAGTGTTCAGATCTGCTCAATCAAAAGTATGGTTTAACTCTGTTAGCTGAATGCACAGATCAGAAAGAAGTTTCACAGAATGATTCTGTGTAGTTTATATTTGGAGACATTCCTTTTTCCACTATTACCCTCTTAGTGCTCCGAATCTCCACTTGCATTTGCTACAGAAAGAGTGTTTCAGAACGGCTCAATCAAAACTAAGGTTCAACTCTTTTAGTTGAACAAACAGAACAGAAAGAAGTTTCACACAATTCTTCTGGGTAGTTTTTATTTGTAGGCATTTTTTTTCCCAATAGAGGCCTCTTAGCGCTCAGAATGTCCAATTGCAGTTTCTACAGAAAGAGTGTTTCAGAACGGCTCAATCAAAAGTAAGGTTCAACTCTGTTAGTTGAATGCACAGAACAGCAAGAAGTTTCACAGAATGCTTCTGTGTAGTTCATATTTGAACATATTCTTTTCTCCACTATTACCCACTTAGCGCTACGAATGTCCAGTTGCATTTTCTACAGACAGAGTGTTTCAAAACTGCTCAATCAAAAGTATGGTTTAACTCTGTTAGCTGAATGCTCAGATCAGAAAGAAGTTTCACAGAATGCTTCTGTGTAGTTTATATTTGAATATATTCCTTTTTCCACTACTACTCTCTTAGCGCTCCAAATGTCCAGTTGCATTTTCTACAGAAAGAGTGATCAGATCTGCTGAATCAAAAGTATGGTTTAACTCTGTTAGCTGAATGCACAGAACAGAGAGAAGTTTCACAGAATGATTCTGTGTAGTTTATATTTGGAGACATTCCTTTTTCCACTATTACCCTCTTAGCGCTCCGAATCTCCACTTGCATTTTCTACATGAAGCGTGTTTCAGAACGGCTCAATCAAAACTTAGTTTCAACTCTTTTAGTTGAACAAACAGAACAGAAAGAAGTTTCACACAATTCTTCTGTGTAGTTTTTATTTGTAGACATTCTTTTTCCCAATATAGGCCTGTTAGCGCTCAGAATGTCCAATTGCAGTTTCTACAGAAAGAGTGTTTCAGAACGGCTCAATCAAAAGTAAGGTTCAACTCTGTTAGTTGAATGCACAGAACAGCAAGAAGTTTCACAGAATGCTTCTGTGTAGTTTATATTTGAACATATTCTTTTTTCCACTATTACCCACTTAGCGCTACGAATGTCCAGTTGCATTTTCTACAGACAGAGTGTTTCATAACTGCTCAATCAAAAGTATGGTTTAACTCTGTTAGCTGAATGCTCAGATCTGAAAGAAGTTTCACAGAATGCTTCTGTGTAGTTTATATTTGAATATATTCCTTTTTTCCACTACTACGCTCTTAGCGCTCCAAATGTCCAGTTGCATTTTCTACAGAAAGATTGTTCAGATCTGCTCAATCAAAAGTATGGTTTAACTCTGTTAGCTGAATGCACAGATCAGAAAGAAGTTTCACCGAATTATTCTGTGTAGTTTATATTTGAAGACATTCCTTTTTCCACTATTACCCTCTTAGCGCTCAGAATCTCCACTTGCATTTTCTACAAAAAGAGTGTTTCATAAATGCTCAATCAAAAATATGTTTTATCTCTGTTAACTGAATTTACAGATCAGAAATAAGTTTCACAGAATGCATCTGTGTAGTTTTTATTTGAAGATATTCTTTTTCCCAATGTAGGCCTCTTAGCGCTTAGCATGTCCAATTGCAGTTTCTACAGAAAGAGTGTTTCAGAACGGCTCAATCAAAAGTAAGGTTCAACTCTGTTACCTGAATGCGCAGAACAGTAAGAGTTTTCAGAGAATGCTACTGTGTAGTTTATATTTGAATATATTCCTTTTTCCACAATTACCCTCTTAGCGCTCCGAATGTCCACTTGCATTTTCTACAGAAAGAGTGTTCAGAACTGCGCAATCAAAAGTATGGTTTAACTCTGTTAGCTTAATGAACATATCAGAAATAAGTTTCACACAATGCTTCTGTGTAGTTTTTATTTGAAGATATTATTTTTACCAATAGAGGCCTCTTAGCGCTCAGAATGTCCAATTGCAATTTCTACAGAAAGAGTGTTTCAGAAAGGCTCAATCAAAGTAAGGTTCAACTCTGTTAGTTGAATGCACAGAACCGAAAGAAGTTTCATACAATGCTTCTGTGTAGTTTATATTTGAACATATTCTTTTCTCCACTATTACCCACTTAGCGCTACGAATGCCCAGTTGCATTTTCTACAGACAGAGTGTTTCAAAACTGCTCAATCAAAAGTATGGTTTAACTCTGTTAGCTGAATGCTCAGATCCGAAAGAAGTTTCACAGAATGCTTCTGTGTAGTTTATATTTGAATATATTCCTTTTTCCACTACTAATCTCTTAGTGCTCAAAATGTCCAGTTGCATTTTCTACAGAAAGAGTGTTCAGATCTGCTGAATCAAAAGTATGGTTTAAGTCTGTTAGCTGAATGCACAGATCAGAAAGAAGTTTCACAGAATGATTCTGTGTAGTTTATATTTGAAGACATTCCTTTTTCCACTATTACCCTCTTAGCGCTCCGAATCTCCACTTACATTTTCTACAGAAAGAGTGTTTCATAACTGCTCAATCAAAAATATGTTTTATCTCTGTTAACTGAATTTACAGATCAGAAATAAGTTTCACAGAATGCATCTGTGTAGTTTTTATTTGAAGATATTCTTTTTCCCAATGTAGGCCTCTTAGCGCTCAGCATGTCCAATTGCAGTTTCTACAGAAAGAGTGTTTCAGAACGGCTCAATCAAAAGTAAGGTTCAACTCTGTTAGTTGAATGCACAGAACAGAAAGAATTTTCACAGAATGCTACTGTGTAGTTTATATTTGAATATATTCCTTTTTCCACTATTACCCTCTTAGCGCTCCGAATGTCCACTTGCATTTTCTACAGAAAGAGTGTTCAGAACTGCGCAATCAAAAGTATGGTTTAACTCTGTTACCTTAATGAACATATCAGAAATATGTTTCACACAATGCTTCTGTGTAGTTTTTATTTGAAGATATTATTTTTCCCAATAGAGGCCTCTTAGCGCTCAGAATATCCAATTGCAGTTTCTACAGAAAGAGTGTTTCAGAAAGGCTCAATCAAAGTAAGGTTCAACTCTGTTAGTTGAATGCACAGAACTGAAAGAATTTTCATACAATGCTTCTGTGTAGTTTATATTTGAACATATTCTTTTCTCCACTATTACCCACTTAGCGCTACGAATGTCCAGTTCATTTTCTACAGACAGAGTGTTTCAAAACTGCTCAATCAAAAGTATGGTTTAACTCTGTTAGCTGAATGCTCAGATCAGAAAGAAATTTCACAGAATGCTTCTGTGTAGTTTATATTTGAATATATTACTTTTTCCACTACTACTCTCTTAGCGCTCCAAATGTCCAGTTGCATTTTCTACAGAAAGAGTGTTCAGATCTGCTCAATCAAAAGTATGGTTTAACTCTGTTAGCTGAATGCACAGATCAGAAAGAAGTTTCACAGAATGATTCTGTGTAGTTTATATATGGAGACATTCCTTTTTCCACTATTACCCTCTTAGCGCTCCGAATCTCCACTTGCATTTTCTACATAAAGAGTGTTTCAGAACGGCTCAATCAAAAGTAAGGTTCAACTCTTTTAGTTGAACAAACAGAACAGAAAGAAGTTTCACACAATTCTTCTGTGTAGTTTTTATTTTTAGACATTCTTTTTCCCAATATAGGCCTCTTAGCGCTCAGAATGTCCAATTGCAGTTTCTACAGAAAGAGTGTTTCAGAAAGGCTCAATCAAAAGTAAGGTTCAACTCTGTTAGTTGAATGCACAGAACAGCAAGAAGTTTCACAGAATGCTTCTGTGTAGTTTATATTTGAACATATTCTTTTTTCCACTATTACCCACTTAGCGCTACGAATGTCCAGTTGCATTTTCTACAGACAGAGTGTTTCAAAATTGCTCAATCAAAAGTATGGTTTAACTCTGTTAGCTGAATGCTCAGATCAGAAAGAAGTTTCACAGAATGCTTCTGTGTAGTTTATATTTGAATATATTCCTTTTTCCACTACTACGCTCTTAACGCTCCAAATGTCCAGTTGCATTTTCTACAGAAAGAGTGTTCAGATCTGCTCAATCAAAAGTATGGTTTAACTCTGTTAGCTGAATGCACAGATCAGAAAGAAGTTTCACTGAATGATTCTGTGTAGTTTATATTTGAAGACATTCCTTTTTCCACTATTACCCACTTAGCGCTCCGAATCTCCACTTGCATTTTCTACAAAAAGAGTGTTTCATAACTGCTCAATCAAAAATATGTTTTATCTCTGTTAACTGAAATTACAGATCAGAAATAAGTTTCACAGAATGCATCTGTGTAGTTTTTATTTGAAGATATTCTTTTTCCCAATGTAGGCCTCTTAGCGCTCAGCATGTCCAATTGCAGTTTCTACAGAAAGAGTGTTTCAGAACGGCTCAATCAAAAGTAAGGTTCAACTCTGTTAGCTGAATGCACAGAACAGTAAGAGTTTTCACAGAATGCTACTGTGTAGTTTATATTTGAATATATTCCTTTTTCCACTATTACCCTCTTAGCGCTCCGAATGTCCACTTGCATTTTCTACAGAAAGAGTGTTCAGAACTGCGCAATCAAAAATATGGTTTAACTCTGTTAGCTTAATGAACATATCAGAAATAAGTTTCACACAATGCTTCTGTGTAGTTTTATTTGAAGATATTATTTTTCCCAATAGAGGCCTCCTAGCGCTCAGAATGTCCAATTGCAGTTTCTACAGAAAGAGTGTTTCAGAAAGGCTCAATCAAAAGTAAGGTTCAACTCTGTTAGTTGAATGCACAGAACAGAAAGAAGTTTCATTCAATGCTTCTGTGTAGTTTATATTTGAACATATTCTTTTTTCCACTATTACCCACTTAGCGCTACGAATGTCCAGTTGCATTTTCTACAGACAGAGTGTTTCAAAACTGCTCAATCAAAAGTATGGTTTAACTCTATTAGCTGAATGCTCAGATCAGAAAGAAGTTTCACAGAATGCTTCTGTGTAGTTTATATTTGAATATATTCCTTTTTCCACTACTACTCTCTTAGCGCTCCAAATGTCCAGTTGCATTTTCTACAGAAAGAGTGTTCAGATCTGCTCAATCATAAGTATGGTTTAACTCTGTTAGCTGAATGCACAGATCAGAAAGAAGTTTCACAGAATGATTCTGTGTAGTTTATATTTGGAGACATTCCTTTTTCCACTATTACCCTCTTAGCGCTCCGAATCTCCACTTGCATTTTCTACAGAAAGAGTGTTTCAGAACGGCTCAATCAAAACTAAGGTTCAACCCTTTTAGTTGAACAAACAGAACAGAAAGAAGTTTCACACAATTCTTCTGGGTAGTTTTTATTTGTAGGCATTCTTTTTCCCAATATAGGCCTCTTAGCGCTCAGAATGTCCAATTGCAGTTTCTACAGAAAGAGTGTTTCAGAACGGCTCAATCAAAAGTAAGGTTCAACTCTGTTAGTTGAATGCACAGAACAGCAAGAAGTTTCACAGAATGCTTCTGTGTAGTTTATATTTGAACATATTCTTTTTTCCACTATAACCCACTTAGCGCTACGAATGTCCAGTTGCATTTTCTACAGACAGAGTGTTTCAAAACTGCTCAATCAAAAGTATGGTTTAACTCTGTTAGCTGAATGCTCAGATCTGAAAGAAGTTTCACAGAATGCTTCTGTGTAGTTTATATTTGAATATATTCCTTTTTCCACTACTACGCTCTTAGCGCTCCAAATGTCCAGTTGCATTTTCTACAGAAAGATTGTTCAGATCTGCTCAATCAAAAGTATGGTTTAACTCTGTTAGCTGAATGCACAGATCAGAAAGAAGTTTCACAGAATGATTCTGTGTAGTTTATATTTGAAGACATTCCTTTTTCCACTATTACCCTCTTAGCGCTCCGAATCTCCACTTACATTTTCTACAAAAAGAGTGTTTCATAACTGCTCAATCAAAAATATGTTTTATCTCTGTTAACTGAATTTACAGATCAGAAATAAGTTTCACAGAATGCATCTGTGTAGTTTTTATTTGAAGATATTCTTTTTCCCAATGTAGGCCTCTTAGCGCTCAGCATGTCCAATTGCAGTTTCTACAGAAAGAGTGTTTCAGAACGGCTCAATCAAAAGTAAAGTTCAACTCTGTTAGCTGAATGCACAGAACAGTAAGAGTTTTCACAGAATGCTACTGTGTAGTTTATATTTGAATATATTCCTTTTTCCACTATTACCCTCTTAGCGCTCCGAATGTCCACTTGCATTTTCTACAGAAAGAGTGTTCAGAACTGCGCAATCAAAAGTATGGTTTAACTCTGTTAGCTTAATGAACATATCAGAAATATGTTTCACACAATGCTTCTGTGTAGTTTTTATTTGAAGATATTATTTTTCCCAATAGAGGCCTCTTAGCGCTCAGAATATCCAATTGCAGTTTCTGCAGAAAGAGTGTTTCAGAAAGGCTCAATCAAAGTAAGGTTCAACTCTGTTAGTTGAATGCACAGAACCGAAAGAAGTTTCATACAATGCTTTTGTGTAGTTTATATTTGAACATATTCTTTTCTCCACTATTACCCACTTAGCGCTACGAATGTCCAGTTCATTTTCTACAGACAGAGTGTTTCAAAACTGCTCAATCAAAAGTATGGTTTAACTCTGTTAGCTGAATGCTCAGATCAGAAAGAAATTTCACAGAATGCTTCTGTGTAGTTTATATTTGAATATATTCCTTTTTCCACTACTACTCTCTTAGCGCTCCAAATGTCCAGTTGCATTTTCTACAGAAAGAGTGTTCAGATCTGCTCAATCAAAAGTATGGTTTAACTCTGTTAGCTGAATGCACAGATCAGAAAGAAGTTTCACAGAATGATTCTGTGTAGTTTATATATGGAGACATTCCTTTTTCCACTATTACCCTCTTAGCGCTCCGAATCTCCACTTGCATTTTCTACATAAAGAGTGTTTCAGAACGGCTCAATCAAAACTAAGGTTCAACTCTTTTAGTTGAACAAACAGAACAGAAAGAAGTTTCACACAATTCTTCTGTGTAGTTTTTATTTGTAGACATTCTTTTTCCCAATATAGGCCTCTTAGCGCTCAGAATGTCCAATTGCAGTTTCTACAGAAAGAGTGTTTCAGAACGGCTCAATCAAAAGTAAGGTTCAACTCTGTTAGTTGAATGCACAGAACAGCAAGAAGTTTCACAGAATGCTTCTGTGTAGTTTATATTTGAACATATTCTTTTTTCCACTATTACCCACTTAGCGCTACGAATGTCCAGTTGCATTTTCTACAGACAGAGTGTTTCAAAACTGCTCAATCAAAAGTATGGTTTAACTCTGTTAGCTGAATGCTCAGATCTGAAAGAAGTTTCACAGAATGCTTCTGTGTAGTTTATATTTGAATATATTCCTTTTTCCACTACTACGCTCTTAGCGCTCCAAATGTCCAGTTGCATTTTCTACAGAAAGATTGTTCAGATCTGCTCAATCAAAAGTATGGTTTAAATCTGTTAGCTGAATGCACAGATCAGAAAGAAGTTTCACCGAATGATTCTGTGTAGTTTATATTTGAAGACATTCCTTTTTCCACTATTACCCTCTTAGCGCTCCGAATCTCCACTTGCATTTTCTACAAAAAGAGTGTTTCATAACTGCTCAATCAAAAATATGTTTTATCTCTGTTAACTGAATTTACAGATCAGAAATAAGTTTCACAGAATGCATCTGTGTAGTTTTTATTTGAAGATATTCTTTTTCCCAATGTAGGCCTCTTAGCGCTTAGCATGTCCAATTGCAGTTTCTACAGAAAGAGTGTTTCAGAACGGCTCAATCAAAAGTAAGGTTCAACTCTGTTAGCTGAATGCACAGAACAGTAAGTGTTTTCACAGAATGCTACTGTGTAGTTTATATTTGAATATATTTCTTTTTCCACTATTACCCTCTTAGCGCTCCGAATGTCCACTTGCATTTTCTACAGAAAGAGTGTTCAGAACTGTGCAATCAAAAGTATGGTTTAATTCTGTTAGCTTAATGAACATATCAGAAATAAGTTTCACACAATGCTTCTGTGTAGTTTTTATTTGAAGATATTATTTTTCCCTATAGAGGCCTCTTAGCGCTCCGAATGTCCAATTGCAGTTTCTACAGGAAAGAGTGTTTCAGAAAGGCTCAATCAAAAGTAAGGTTCAACTCTGTTAGTTGAATGCACAGAACAGAAAGAAGTTTCATACAATGCTTCTGTGTAGTTTATATTTGAACATATTCTTTTCTCCACTATTACCCACTTAGCGCTACGAATTTCCAGTTGCATTTTCTACAGACAGAGTGTTTCAAAACTGCTCAATCAAAAGTATGGTTTAACTCTATTAGCTGAATGCTCAGATCAGAAAGAAGTTTCACAGAATGCTTCTGTGTAGTTTATATTTGAATATATTCCTTTTTCCACTAGTACTCTCTTAGCGCTCCAAATGTCCAGTTGCATTTTCTACAGAAAGAGTGTTCAGATCTGCTCAATCAAAAGTATGTTTTAACTCTGTTAGCTGAATGCACAGATCAGAAAGAAGTTTCACAGAATGATTCTGTGTAGTTTATATTTGGAGACATTCCTTTTTGCACTATTACCCTTTTAGCGCTCCGAATCTCCACTTGCATTTTCTACAGAAAGAGTGTTTCAGAACGGCTCAATCAAAACTAAGGTTCAACTCTTTTAGTTGAACAAACAGAACAGAAAGAAGTTTCACACAATTCTTCTGTGTAGTTTTTATTTGTAGACATTCTTTTTCCCAATATAGGCCTTCTAGCGCTCAGAATGTCCAATTGCAGTTTCTACAGAAAGAGTGTTTCAGAACGGCTCAATCAAAAGTAAGGTTCAACTCTGTTAGTTGAATGCACAGAACAGAAAGAAGTTTCATAAAATGCTTCTGTGTAGTTTATATTTGAACATATTCTTTTTTCCACTATTACCCACATAGCGCTACGAATGTCCAGTTGCATTTTCTACAGACAGAGTGTTTCAAAACTGCTCAATCAAAAGTATGGTTTAACTCCGTTAGCTGAATGCTCAGATCAGAAAGAAGTTTCACAGAATGCTTCTGTGTAGTTTATATTTGAATATATTCCTTTTTCCACTACTACGCTCTTAGCGCTCCAAATGTCCAGTTGCATTTTCTACAGAAAGAGTGTTCAGATCTGCTCAATCAAAAGTATGGTTTAACTCTGTTAGCTGAATGCACAGATCAGAAAGAAGTTTCACCGAATGATTCTGTGTAGTTTATATTTGAAGACATTCCTTTTTCCACTATTACCCTCTTAGCGCTCCGAATCTCCACTTGCATTTTCTACAAAAAGAGTGTTTCATAACTGCTCAATCAAAAATATGTTTTATCTCTGTTAACTGAATTTACAGATCAGAAATAAGTTTCACAGAATGCATCTGTGTAGTTTTTATTTGAAGATATTCTTTTTCCCAATGTAGGCCTCTTAGCGCTTAGCATGTCCAATTGCAGTTTCTACAGAAAGAGTGTTTCAGAACGGCTCAATCAAAAGTAAGGTTCAACTCTGTTAGTTGAATGCACAGAACAGAAAGAATTTTCACAGAATGCTACTGTGTAGTTTATATTTGAATATATTCCTTTTTCCACTATTACCCTCTTAGCGCTCCAAATGTCCACTTGCATTTTCTACAGAAAGAGTGTTCAGAACTGCGCAATCAAAAGTATGGTTTAACTCTGTTAGCTTAATGAACATATCAGAAATAAGTTTCACACAATGCTTCTGTGTAGTTTTTATTTGAAGATATTATTTTTCCCAATAGAGGCCTCTTAACGCTCAGAATGTCCAATTGCAGTTTCTACAGAAAGAGTGTTTCAGAAAGGCTCAATCAAAAGTAAGGTTCAGCTCTGTTAGTTGAATGCACAGAACAGAAAGAAGTTTCATACAATACTTCTGTGTAGTTTATATTTGAACATATTCTTTTTTCCACTATTACCCACTTAGCGCTATAAATGTCCAGTTGCATTTTCTACAGACAGAGTGTTTCAAAACTGCTCAATCAAAATTATGGTTTAACTCTGTTAGCTGAATGCTCAGATCAGAAAGAAGTTTCACAGAATGCTTCTGTGTAGTTTATATTTGAATATATTCCTTTTTCCACTAGTAATCTCTTAGCGCTCCAAATGTCCAGTTGCATTTTCTACAGAAAGAGTGTTCAGATCTGCTCAATCAAAAGTATGTTTTAACTCTGTTAGCTGAATGCACAGATCAGAAAGAAGTTTCACAGAATGATTCTGTGTAGTTTATATTTGGAGACATTCCTTTTTGCACTATTACCCTTTTAGCGCTCCGAATCTCCACTTGCATTTTCTACAGAAAGAGTGTTTCAGAACGGCTCAATCAAAACTAAGGTTCAACTATTTTAGTTGAACAAACAGAACAGAAAGAAGTTTCACACAATTCTTCTGTGTAGTTTTTATTTGTAGACATTCTTTTTCCCAATATAGGCCTTCTAGCGCTCAGAATGTCCAATTGCAGTTTCTACAGAAAGAGTGTTTCAGAACGGCTCAATCAAAAGTAAGGTTCAACTCTGTTAGTTGAATGCACAGAACAGAAAGAAGTTTCATAAAATGCTTCTGTGTAGTTTATATTTGAACATATTCTTTTTTCCACTATTACCCACATAGCGCTACGAATGTCCAGTTGCATTTTCTACAGACAGAGTGTTTCAAAACTGCTCA
Source organism: Symphalangus syndactylus (assembly GCF_028878055.3). Classification (NCBI taxonomy): domain Eukaryota; kingdom Metazoa; phylum Chordata; class Mammalia; order Primates; family Hylobatidae; genus Symphalangus; species Symphalangus syndactylus. The sequence continues at coordinate 152,137,453 of NC_072430.2, read as the reverse complement.
ATCAAAAGTATGGTTTAACTCCGTTAGCTGAATGCTCAGATCAGAAAGAAGTTTCACAGAATGCTTCTGTGTAGTTTATATTTGAATATATTCCTTTTTCCACTACTACGCTCTTAGCGCTCCAAATGTCCAGTTGCATTTTCTACAGAAAGAGTGTTCAGATCTGCTCAATCAAAAGTATGGTTTAACTCTGTTAGCTGAATGCACAGATCAGAAAGAAGTTTCACCGAATGATTCTGTGTAGTTTATATTTGAAGACATTCCTTTTTCCACTATTACCCTCTTAGCGCTCCGAATCTCCACTTGCATTTTCTACAAAAAGAGTGTTTCATAACTGCTCAATCAAAAATATGTTTTATCTCTGTTAACTGAATTTACAGATCAGAAATAAGTTTCACAGAATGCATCTGTGTAGTTTTTATTTGAAGATATTCTTTTTCCCAATGTAGGCCTCTTAGCGCTTAGCATGTCCAATTGCAGTTTCTACAGAAAGAGAGTTTCAGAAAGGCTCAATCAAAAGTAAGGTTCAACTCTGTTACTTGAATGCACAGAACAGCAAGAAGTTTCACAGAATGCTTCTGTGTAGTTTATATTTGAATATATTCTTTTTCCAGTATTACCCTCTTAGTGCTCCGAATGTCCACTTGCATTTACTACAGAAAGAGTGTTCTGAACGGCACAATCAAAAGTATGGTTTTACTCTGTTATTTGAATGCACATATCAGAAATAAGTTTCACAGAATCCTTCCGTGTAGTATTTTGTTGAAGATATTCCTTTTTCGACTATTATCCTCTTAGCTCTCCGAATGTCCAATTTCAGTTTCTAAACAAAGAGTGTTTCAGAACTGCTCCTTCAAAAGTAGGGCTCAACTCTGTTAGTTGAATGCAGAGAACAGAAAGCAGTTTCACAGAATGCCTCTGTGTAGTTTATATTTGAATATATTCCCTTTTTCAGTATTACCCTCTTAGCGCTCCGAATGTCCAATTGCATTTTCTACAGAAAGAGTGTTCAGAACTGCTCAATCCAAAGTATGGTTTAACTCTGTTAGCTGAATGCACAGATCAGAAAGAATTTTCACAGAATGCTTCTGTGTACTTTTTATTTGAAGATATTCCTTTCTCCAATATAGGAGTCTTAGCGCTCAGAATGTCCAATTGCAGTTTCTACAGAAAGAGTGTTTCAGAAAGGCTCAATCAAAAGTAAGGTTCAACTCTGTTAGTTGAATGCACAGAACAGAAAGTAGTTTCACAGAACGCTTCTGTGTAGTTTATATTTGAATATATTACTTTTTCCACTACTACCCTCTTGGCGCTCCAAATGTCCAGTTGCATTTTCTACAGAAAGAGTGTTCAGAACTGCTCAATCAAATATATGATTTAACTCTCTTAGCTGAATGCACAGATTAGAAAGAAGTTGCCCAGAATGCTTCTGTGTAGTTTTTATTTGAAGATATATTTTTCCCAATATAGGCCTCTTAGTGCTCAGATTGTCCAATTGCAGTTTCTACAGAAAGAGTGTTTCAGAATGGCTCTTTCAAAAGTAAGGTTCAACTCTGCTATTTCAATGCACAGAACAGAAAGTAGTTTCACAGAATGCTTCTCTGTAGTTCATATTTGACGGTATTACTTTTTCCACTATTACCATCTTAGAGCTCGGAATGTCCACTTGCATTTTCTACAGAAAGTGTGTTCAGAACTGCTCCATCAAAAGTATGGTTTATCTCTGTTAGTTGAATGCACAGATCAGAAAGTAGTTTCACAGAATTCTTCTGTGTAGTTTTTATTTGAAGATATTCCTTTTTCCAATATAGGTCTCTTAGCGCTCAGAATGTCCAATTGCAGTTTCTACAGAAAGAGTGTTTCAGAACGGCTCAATCAAAAGTAAGGTTCAACCCTGGTAGTTGAATGCACAGAACAGAAAGAAGTTTCACACAATGCTTCTGTGTAGTTTTTATTTGAATATATATCTTTTTCCACTATTACCCTCTTAGCGCTCTGAATGTCCACTTGCATTTTCTACAGAAAGAGTGTTCTGAACTGCGCAATCAAAAGTATGGTTTAACTCCGTTAGCTGAATGCACATATCAGAAATAAGTTTCAAACAATGCTTCTGTGTAGTTTTTATTTGAAGATATTATTTTTCCCAATATAAGCCTCTTAGCGCTCAGAATGTCCAATTGCAGTTTCTACAGAAAGAGTGTTTCAGAACGGCTCAATCAAATGTAAGGTTCAACTCTCTTAGTTGAATGCACAGAACAGAAAGAAGTTTCACAGAATGCTTCTGTGTAGTATTTAGTTGAAGATACTCCTTTTTGGACTATTACCCACTTCGCGCTCCAAATATCCACTGGCAGTTTCTACACAAAGAGTGTTTCAGAACTGCTCCTTCAAATGTAGGGCTCAGCTCTGTTAGTTGAATGCGGAGAAAAGAAAGTGGTTTCAGAGAATGCTTCTGTGTAGTTTTTAATTGGAGATATTCCTCTTTCCTCTATTACAATCTTAGCGCTCCGAATGTCCACTTGCATTTTCTACAAAAAGAGTGTTTCATAACTGCTCAATCAAAAATATGGTTTAGCTCTGCTAACTGAATTTACAGATCGGAAATAAGTTTCACAGAATGCATCTGTGTAGTTTTTATTTGAAGATATTCTTTTTCCCAATGTAGGCCTCTTAGCGCTTAGAATGTCCAATTGCAATTTCTACAGAAAGAGTGTTTCAGAACGGCTCAATCAAAAGTAAGGTTCAACTCTTTTAGTTGAATGCACAGAACAGAAAGAAGTTTCACAGAATGCTACTGTGTAGTTTATATGTGAATATATTCCTTTTTCCAATATTACCCTCTTAGCGCTCCGAATGTCCACTTGCATTTTCTACAGAAAGAGTGTTCGGAACTGCGCAATCAAAAGTATGGTTTAACTCTGTTTGCTGAATGCACATATCAGAAATAAGTTTCACACAATGCTTCTGTGTAGTTTTTATTTGATGATATTATTTTTCCCAATATAGGCCTCTTAGCGCTCAGAATGTCCAATTGCAGTTTCTACAGAAAGAGTGTTTCAGAACGACTCAATCAAAAGTAAGGTTCAACTCTGTTAGCTGAATGCACAGAACAGAAAGAAGTTTCATACAATGCTTCTGTGTAGTTTATATTTGAACATATTCTTTTTTCCACTATTACCCACTTAGCGCTACGAATGTCCAGTTGCATTTTCTACAGACAGAGTGTTTCAAAACTGCTCAATCAAAAGTATGGTTTAACTCTGTTAGCTGAATGCTCAGATCAGAAAGAAGTTTCACAGAATGCTTCTGTGTAGTTTATATTTGAATATATTCCTTATTCCACTACTACTCTCTTAGCGCTCCAAATGTCCAGTTGCATTTTCTACAGAAAGAGTGTTCAGATCTGCTCAATCAAAAGTATGGTTTAACTCTGTTAGCTGAATGCACAGATCAGAAAGAAGTTTCACAGAATGATTCTGTGTAGTTTATATTTGGAGACATTCCTGTTTCCACTATTACCCTCTTAGCGCTCCGAATCTCCACTTGCATTTTCTACAGAAAGAGTGTTTCAGAACGGCTCAATCAAAACTAATGTTCAACTCTTTTAGTTGAATGAACAGAACATAAAGAAGTTTCACAGAATGCTTCTGTGTAGTTTTTATTTGTAGGTATTCTTTTTCCCAATATAGGCCTCTTAGCGCTCAGAATGTCCAATTGCAGTTTCTACAGAAAGAGTGTTTCAGAACGGCTCAATCAAAAGTAAGGTTCAACCCTGGTAGTTGAATGCACAGAACAGAAAGAAGTTTCACAGAATGCTTCTGTGTAGTTTATATTTGAATATATTCCTTTTTCCACTATTACCCTCTTAGCGCTCCGAATGTCCACTTGCACTTTCTACAGAAAGAGTGTTCTGAACTGCGCAATCAAAAGTATGGTTTAACTCTGTTAGCTGAATGCATATATCAGACATAAGTTTCAAACAATGCTTCTGTGTAGTTTTTATTTGAAGATATTATTTTCCCAATATAGGCCTCTTAGCGCTCAGAATGTCCAATTGCAGTTTCTACAGCAAGAGTGTTTCAGAACGGCTCAATCAAATGTAAGGTTCAACTTTCTTAGTTGAATGCACAGAACAGAAAGAAGTTTCACAGAATGCTTCTGTGTAGTATTTAGTTGAAGATACTCCTTTTTGGACTATTACCCACTTAGCGCTCCGAATATCCACTGGCAGTTTCTACACAAAGAGTGTTTCAGAACTGCTCCTTCAAAAGTAAGGCTCAACTCTGTTAGTTGAATGCGGAGAACAGAAAGGGGTTTCAGAGAATGCTTCTGTGTAGTTTTTAATTGGAGATATTCCTTTTTCCTCTATTACAATCTTAGCGCTCCGAATGTCCACTTGCATTTTCTACAAAAAGAGTGTTTCATAACTGCACAATCAAAAATATGGTTTAGCTCTGTTAACTGAATTTACAGATCAGAAATAAGTTTCACAGAATGCATCTGTGTAGTTTTTATTTGAAGATATTCTTTTTCCCAATATAGGCCTCCTAGCGCTTAGAATGTCCAATTGCAGTTTCTACAGAAAGAGTGTTTCAGAACGGCTCAATCAAAAGTAAGGTTCAACTCTGTTAGCTGAATGCACAGAACAGAAAGAAGTTTCACAGAATGCTACTGTGTAGTTTATATTTGAATATATTCCTTTTTCCACTATTACCCACTTAGCGCTACGAATGTCCAGTTGCATTTTCTACAGACAGAGTGTTTCAAAACTGCTCAATCAAAAGTATGGTTTAACTCTGTTAGCTGAATGCTCAGATCAGAAAAAGTTTCACAGAATGCTTCTGTGTAGTTTATATTTGAATATATTCCTTTTTCCACTACTACACTCTTAGCACTCCAAATGTCCAGTTGCATTTTCTACAGAAAGAGTGTTCAGATCTGCTCAATCAAAAGCATGGTTTAACTCTGTTAGCTGAATGCACAGATCAGAAAGAATTTTCACAGAATGATTCAGTGTAGTTTATATTTGAAGACATTCCTTTTTCCACTATTACCCTCTTAGCGCTCCAAATCTCCACTTGCATTTTCTACAGAAAGAGTGTTTCAGAACGTCTCAATCTAAACTAAGGTAAAAATCTCTTAGTTGAATGCACAGAACAGAATTTAGTTTCACAGATTGCTTCTGTGTAGTTTGTATTTGAAGATATTCCTTTTTCCACTGTTACCCTCTTAGAGCTCAGAATGTCCACTTGCATTTTCTACAGAAAGTGTGTTCAGAACTGCTCTATCAAAAGTATGTTTTAACTCTTTAGGTGAATGCACAGATCAGAAATAAGTTTCACAGAATTTTTCTGTGTAGTTTATATTTGAAGATATTCCATTTTCCACTATTACCCACTTAGCGCTCTGAATGTCCAGTTGCATTTTCTACAGAAAGAGTGTTTCAGAACTGCTCAATCAAAAGTATGGTTTAACTCTGTTAGCTGAATGCACAGATCAGAAAGAAGTTTCACAGAATGCTGCTGTGTAGTGTTTATATGAAGTTATTCTTTTTAGCAATTTAGGCCTCTTAGCGCACAGAATGTCCAATTGCAGTTTCTACAGAGAGAGTGTTTCAGAAAGGCTCAATCAAAAGTAAGGTTCAACTCTTTTAGTTGAATGAACAGAACAGAAAGAAGTTTCAGAGAATGATTCTGTGTAGTTTATATTTGAAGATATTCCTTTTTCCACTATTACCTTCTAAGCTCTCCGAATGTCCACTTGCATTTTCTACAGAAAGAGTGTTTCCGAACTGCTCAATCAAAAGTATGGTTTAACTCTGTTAGCTGAATGCACAGATCAGTACGAAGTTTCACAGAATGTTTCTGTGTAGTTTTTATTTGAAGATAGTCCTTTCCCAAATATAGGCCTCTTAGCGCTCTGAATATCCAATTTTAGTTTCTACAGAAAAAGTGTTTCAGAACGCCTCAATGAAAAGTAGGGTTCAACTCTTTTAGTTGAATTCACAGAACGGAAAGAAGTTTCACAGAATGCTTCTGTGTAGTATTTATTTGAAGGTATTCCTTTTTCCACCAGTAACCTCTTAGCGCTCCAAAAGTCCAGTTGCATTTTCTACAGAAGGAGTGTTCAGAACTGCTCAATCATAAGTGTGGTTTAACCCTTTTAGGTGAATGCACAGATCAGAAAGAAGTTTCACAGAATTCTTCAGTGTAGTTTATATTTGAAGATATTCCATTTTCCACTATTACCCACTTAGTGCTCTGAATCTCCAGTTGCATTTTCTACAGAAAGAGTGTTTCAGAACTGCTCAGTCAAAAGAATGGTTTAACTCTGTTAGCTGAATGCACAGAACAGAAAGAAGTTTCACAGAATGCTGCGGTGTAATGTTTATATGAAGATATTCTTTTTACCAATATAGGCCTCTTAGCGCTCAGAATGTACAATTGCAGTTTCTACAGAAAGAGTGTTTCAGAAAGGCTCAATCAAAAGTAAGGTTCAACCCTGTTAGTTGAATGCACAGAACAGAAAGTAGTTTCACAGAATGCTTCTGTGTAGTTTATATTTGAATATATTACTTTTTCCACTACTACCCTCTTAGCGCTCCAAATGTCCAGTTGCATTTTCTACAGAAAGAGTGTTCAGAACTGCTCAATCAAATGTATGATTTAACTCTCTTAGCTGAATGCACAGATTAGAAAGAAGTTGCACAGAATGCTTCTGTGTAGTTTTTATTTGAAGATATACTTTTTCCCAGTATAGGCCTCTTAGTGCTCAGATTGTCCAATTGCAGTTTCTACAGAAAGAGTGTTTCAGAATGGCTCTTTCAATAGTAAGGTTCAACTCTGCTATTTCAATGCACAGAACAGAAAGTAGTTTCACAGAATGCTTCTCTGTAGTTCATATTTGACGATATTACTTTTTCCACTATTACCCTCTTAGAGCTCGGAATGTCTACTTGCATTTTCTACAGAAAGTGTGTTCAGAACTGCTCCATCAAAAGTATGGTTTAACTCTGTTAGTTGAATGCACAGATCAGAAAGAAGTTTCACAGAATTCTTCTGTGTAGTTTTTATTTGAAGATATTCCTTTTTCCAATATAGGTCTCTTAGCGCTCAGAATGTCCAATTGCAGTATCTACAGAAAGAGAGTTTCAGAACTGCTCAATCAAAAGTAAGGTTCAATACTGTTAGTTGAATGCACGGAACAGAAAGAAGTTTCAGAGAATGCTTCTGTGTAGTTTATATTTGAAGATATTCCTTTTTCCACTATTACCCTCTTAGCGCTCCGAATCACCACTTGCATTTTCTACAGAAAGAGTGTTTCAGAACGGCTCAATCAAAAGTAAGGTTGAACTCGTTTAGTTGAATGCACAGAACAGAAATAAGTTTCACAGAATGCTTCTGTGTAGTATTTAGTTATAGATATTCCTTTTTCGACTATTACCCTCTTAGCGTTCCGAATGTCCACTGGCAGTTTCTACACAAAGAGTGTTTCAGAACAGCTCCTTCAAAGTAAGGCTCAAATCTGTTAGTTGAATGCAGAGAACAGAAAGGAGTTTCAGAGAATGCTTCTGTGTAGTTTTAATTTGGGGATATTCCTTTTTCCACTAATACAATTTTAGCGCTCTGAATGTCCACTTGCGTTTTCTACAGAAAGAGTGTCTCATAACTTCTCAATCAAAAGTATGGTTTAACTCTGTTAGCTGAATGCACAGATCAGAAATAAGTTTCACAGAATGCTTCTGAGTAGTTTTTATTTGGAGATATTCTTTTTCCCAATATAGGCCACTTAGCGCTCAGAATGTCCAATTGCCGTTTCTACAAAATGAGTGTTTCAGAAGGCTCAATCAAAAGTAAGGTTCAACTCTGTTAGTTGAATGCACAGAACAGAAAGAAGTTTCACAGAATGCTTCTGTGTAGTTTATATTTGAATGTATTCCTTTTTCCACTATTACCATCTTAGCGCTCCGAATGTCCACTTGCATTTTCTACAGAAAGAGAGTTTCAGAAAGGCTCAATCAAAAGTAAGGTTCAACTCTGTTACTTGAATGCACAGAACAGCAAGAAGTTTCACAGAATGCTTCTGTGTAGTTTATATTTGAATATATTCCTTTTTCCAGTATTACCCTCTTAGTGCTCCAAATGTCCACTTGCATTTTCTACAGAAAGAGTGTTCTGAACGGCTCAATCAAAAGTATGGTTTTACTCTGTTATTTGAATGCACAGATCAGAAAGAATTTTCACAGAATGCTTCTGTGTACTTTTTATTTGAAGATATTCCTTTCTCCAATATAGGAGTCTTAGCGCTCAGAATGTCCAATTGCAGTATCTACAGAAAGAGTGTTTCTGAACTGCTTAATCAAATGTAAGGTTCAACTCTGTTCGTTGAGTGAACGGAACAGAAAGAAGTTTCATAGAATGCTTCTGTGTAGTTTATATTTGAAGATGTTCCTTTTTCCACTATTACCTTCTAAGCGCTCCGAATGTCCACTTGCATTTTCTACAGAATGAGTGTTTCCGAACTGCTCAATCAAAAGTATGGTTTAATTCTGTTAGCTGAATGCACAGATCAGTACGAAGTTTCACGGAATGCTTCTGTGTAGTTTTTATTTGAAGATAGTCCTTTTTCCAATATAGGCCTCTTAGCGCTCCGAATATCCAATTGCAGTTTCTACAGAAAGAGTGTTTCAGAATGGCTCAATCAAAAGTAGGGTTCAACTCATTTAGTTGAATGCACAGAACAGAGAGTAGTTTCACAGAATGCTTCTGTGTAGTATTTATTTGAAGATATTCCTTTTTCCACTATTACCCTCTTAGCGCTCCGAATGTCCACTTGCAGTTTCTACAGAAAGAGTGTTTCAGGACTGCTCCTTCAAAAATAAGGCTCCACCCTGTTAGTTGAAAGCAGAGAACAGAAACAAGTTTCAGAGAATGCCTCTTTGTAGTTTTTATTTGAAGATATTCCTTTTTCCACAATTACCATCTTAGCGCACCGAATGACCACTTGCATTTTCTACAGAAAGAGTGTTTCAGAACTGCTAAATCAAAAGTATCGTTTAACTCTGTTAGCTGAATGCACAGATAAGAAAGAAGTTTCACAGAATGCATCTGTGTAGTTTTTATTTGAAGATATTCCTTTTTCCACAATTACCAACTTAGCACACCGAATGTCCAATTGCATTTTCTACAGAAAGAGTGTTTCAGAACTGCTAAATCAAATGTATCGTATAATTCAGTTAGCTGAATGCACAGAACAGAAAGAAGTTTCAGAGAATGCATCTCTGTAGTTTTTATTTGAAGATATTATTTTTCTCAATATAGGCCTCTTAGCGTTCAGAAATCCAATTACAGTTTCTACAGAAAGAGTGTTTCAGAACTGCTCAATCAAAATTAAGGTTCAACTCTGTTAGTTGAATGCACAGAACAGAATGTAATTTCAAAGATTGCTTCTGTGTAGTTTATATTTGAAAATATTCCTTTTTCCACTGTTACCCTCTTAGAGCTCAGAATGTCCACTTGCATTTCCTACAGAAAGTGTGTTCAGAACTGCTCTATCAAAAGTATGGTTTAACTCTGTTAGGTGAATGCACAGATCAGAAATAAGTTTCACAGAATTCTTCTGTGTAGTTTATATTTGAAGATATTCCATTTTCCACTATTACCCACTTAGCGCTCTGAATGTCCAGTTGCATTTTCTACAGAAAGAGTGTTTCAGAACTGCTCAATCAAAAGTATGGTTTAACTCTGTTAGCTGAATGCACAGATCAGAAAGAAGTTTCACAGAATGCTGCTGTGTAGTGTTTATATGAAGATATTCTTTTTACCAATATAGGCCTCTTAGCGCTCAGAATGTCCAATTGCAGTTTCTACAGAAAGACTGTTTCAGAAAGGCTCAATCAAAAGTAAGGTTCAACTCTGTTAGTTGAATGCACAGAACAGAAAGAAGTTTCACAGAATGCTTCTGTGTAGTTTATATTGGAATATATTCCTTTTTGCACTACTACCCTCTTAGTGCTCCAAATGTCCAGTTGCATTTTCTACAGAAAGAGTGTTCAGAACTGATCAATCAAATGTATGATTTAACTCTGTTAGCTGAATGCACAGATCAGAAAAACTTTCACAGAATGCTTCTGTGTAGTTTTTATTTGAAGATATTCTTTTTCCCAATATAGGCCTCTTATCGCTCAGATTGTCCAATTGAATTTTCTACAGAAAGAGTGTTTCAGAATGGCTCTATCATAAGTAAGGTTCAACTCTGTTATTTGAATGCACAGAACAGAAAGTAGTTTCACAGAATGCCTGTCTGTAGTTCTTATTTGACGATATTACTTTTTCCACTATTACCCTCTTAGAGCTCCGAATGTCCACTTGCATTTTCTACAGAAAGAGTGTTCAGAACTGCTCAATCAAAAGTATGGTTTAACTCTGTTAGTTGAATGCACAGATCAGAAAGAAGTTTCACAGAATTCTTCTGTGTAGTTTTTATTTGAACATATTCCTTTTTCCAATATAGGACTCTTAGCGCTCAGAATTTCCAATTGCAGTATCTACGGAAAGAGAGTTTCAGAACTGGTCAATCAAAAGTAAGGTTCAATATTGTTAGTTGAATGCAAGGAACAGAAAGAAGTTTTACAGAATGCTTCTGTGTAGTTTATATTTGAAGATACTCCTTTTTCCACTATTACCCTCTTAGCGCTCCGAATCACCACTTGCATTTTCTACAGAAAGAGTGTTTCAGAACGGCTCAATCAAAAGTAAGGTTCAACTCTTTTAGTTGAATGCACAGAACAGAAAGAAGTTTCACAGAATGCTTCTGTTTAGTATTTAGTTGAAGATATTCCTTTTTCGACTATTACCCTCTTAGCGTTCCGCATATCCACTGGCAGTTTCTACACAAAGAGTGTTTCAGAACAGCACCTTCAAAAGTAAGGCTCAACTCTGTTAGTTTAATGCAGAGAACATTAAGGAGTTTCAGAGAATGCTTCTGTGTAGTTTTTATTTGGGGATATTCCTTTTTCCACTATTACAATCTTGGCGCTCCTAATGTCCACTTGCATTTCCTACAGAAACAGTGTTTAATAACTGCTCAATCAAAAGTGTGGTTTAACTCTGTTAGCTGAATGCACAGATCAGGAATAAGTTTCACAGAATTCTTCTGAGTAGTTTTTATTTGGAGATATTCTTTTTCCCAATATAGGCCACTTAGCGCTCAGAATGTCCAATTGCAGTTTCTACAGAATGAGTGTTTCAGGACGGCTCAATCAAAAGTAAGGTTCAACTCTGTTAGTTGAATGCACAGAACAGAAAGAAGTTTCACAGAATTCTTCTGTGTAGTTTGTATTTGAATATATTCCTTTTTCCAGTATTACCTTCTTAGTGCTCCGAATGTCCACTTGCATTTTCTTCAGAAAGAGTGTTCATAACGGCTCAATCAAAAGTATGCTTTTACTCTGTTAGTTGAATTCACATGTCAGAAATAAGTTTCACAGAATGCTTCTGTGTAGTATTTAGCTGAAGATATTCCTTTTTTGACTATTATCCTCTTAGCTCTCCGAATGTCCAATTTCAGTTTCTACACAAAGAGTGTTTCAGAACTGCTCCTTCAAAAGTAAGGCTCAACTCTGTTAGTTGAATGCAGAGAACAGAAAGAAGTTGCAGAGAACAGAAAGAAATTTCACAGAATGCTTCTGTGTACTTTATATTTGAATATATTCCTTTTTCCACTACTACCCTCTTAGCGCTCCAAATGTCCAGTTGCATTTTCTACAGAAAGAGTGTTCAGAACTGCTCAATTAAATGTACGGTTTAACTCTGTTAGCTGAATGCACAGATCAGAAAGAAGTTTCACAGAATGATTCTGTGTAGTTTATATTTGAAGATATTCCTTTCTGTTCTCTGCATTAAAATCAATCAAAAAATTATATTGAAATTGAAATACTGAATTTTATACTAAAGACAAGGCATCCAACTGAAAATGAAATTTTCCAGGTGAAAATTTCCAAATCATAAATATGTAGGGACAAAAAACTTTATTTATAAAGAAAAAGATAATTCTAATTAATTGATGATTCAAAGGTTTACAACTTTAAAAGTAAATATTATCTTTGAAGTAAAGTCCATTTAAATTATTTATGCCGCCAAAATTTTAGTAATTGTATATGTATATCATGTAAACTTTTTCGAGAATGATGGAATTGGAAATGTTAGGGTATTATGCGGAAAAAATCACCTAAAGAAAAAAATTATCTCCTCATGAAGGATTACTTTAGCCACTTTGACAGGTGTAGGTAAAAGAACACTTAATGCACATCAATATGATTAGGAGATGCGCGCTTAGATATACGTTATCATTGAAAAGAGAATTGTATTATCAGGTTTGCAGGGGCCCTTCTTATCCTTCATATTTATGTAACTTTGTCATCTATAGAAAGATTATAGGAATTTTAAAAATAGCTGATAGTTAAGAAACATCACCATAACACTGTGCTGAATGCATAATAAAACATTTCCCTTCTCTCTAAAAGCCTTTTAAAATTATGTACCATAATCAGTATGGCCAGCAGAGGGTCATTTCCATGTTCAAGTTCCTCTGTTTCTCGAGGGTGAGAATCCTTCTATAGTCTTCTGAGGGTGACACTGTAGTGTTTTCTTAGCCTGATTATTTTTATCTATTTTTTCCGATGCTTTCCTTTGTATATTTACATTTTACATATTGAAAGTTATTTTTTCAAATATTTTATATGCAAGTTTACAAAGTACAACGACTGTACATTAAAATAACTTATTTATGCCATATGGAAGATTAAATATAATTTTACAATATCTAATATTGATTGTTTAGTTTCTAATCATTGATACTTGACATGATTTTTCCCAGCATACCTCAAAATATTCTTCAAAATCCTGCGAATTAATTCCTGTAACACTTCTGAGGTGTATTAATAAGCTAGAGATGTAAAGAAGATTTGCAGAGAAAATTAGGTTCCCAAATTAGAAATTTTGTCCCACTATCGACTAGAAACCTCTTGAAATGATCAAAAACAATAATAATGCATGTCATAGAGGAAAACCAATAAGGCTGCTGCAGCATGACTACCTCTGTGACCTCAGACAAGTTACGTGTGGGTCCCTACTTCTGTGACCTCAGACAAGTTACGTGTGGGTCCGCACTTATTTTCTTCATCTCTAATAAATATTCGACAAATCTCATTTTCAAAAGTCTTTTAAGGCCTATCCACCTTTCTTTTTCTGATGGAGTTTTGCTCTCATTGCCCAGGCTGCAGTGCAATGTCATGGTCTCAGCTCACACAACCTCCGACTCCCGGGTTCATGTGATTCTCCTGCCTCCACCTCCTGAGTAGCTGGGATTACAGGTGCGCAACACAACGCCCAGCTAATTTTTTGTATTTTTAGTAGAGATGGGGTTTCACCATGTTGGTCAGGCTGGTCTTGAACTCCCGACCTCAGGTGATCTGCACGCCTCGGCCTCTCAAAGTGCTGGGATTACAGTCATGAGCAACCGCGGCCTGTGAGGGCTTTCTACTTTTAAGATGTCAGGACGTATAGCCTGGGAGGTAAATGGTAGTATATATATACATATATATATGTATATATATATACACACACACACACTGTATATATATACATATATACGGTATATTATACTATATATACATATATACTGAATATTATACTCTATATATACATATCTACTGTATATTATATATATATATATATACACATACACACATACACACATACACACATGAGACAGAGAGAAGAGATAGACAATTTCATGTGAAAATATAAACTGTTAACATAATATTTTGCTTCTCTGAGGAATATTTAGCATTGTTCTCAATCTTCTCTGCAGAATTTAAGCATTTTTCTCAGAACTCACCAGATAGAATGAGGGAGGGGCCATATGATACGAGCCAGAGATGAAGGGAGAACAATAGAGAGGGTGCTTTGGGAAAAATAGTACAGTAAGGCTAGGGAATACTTCTCTCCAACAAAAAGACCAAGGTCACAGCTGTATCTCTTCAGAAGCCAAACTTTCTTTTAAAATGTCAATTTCCATCTATTTCTTGCTTCACAGACATTCCATTCATTGCTGGATTTCAAATAAAGCCTTTCCATGTGCAACCTTTCTATAGAAAAAGAGAAATATGGGGGACAGTACAGTCTAAGAAGTGATTAAGAATATCTAGTGGACTTTCCCAGACTGTAAATCTTTACATATATCTGAGCCTAATGAGGTGATTTATTGTGCTATAATGCACAGTGAACTATACAGATGCTTCTTTTTGATCATGCTGCAGAATGGAACTAAATACTAAATACCAAATAGCACTCCCATGATTCTTATACATGTCATTCATATGGCATATTTATGCTTTTTTATATAGCAATTCTTATTCTTAGCTCTTAGGCAACTACGGAATCTATTTGTCATTTTAATAGTCATGCTCCATTTGAGTTATGCAAGGTAGAAATTCTAAGTAGAAAATCTTGTTTTTATTGAAAGTTTTTAGTAAACATTTTGGAAAAAGTCTGTTTTTTGATGCTACTTCTGCACGCTTTCTCAACATGATATTACTTGGTATTGTCCTTATTAACCATAGTACACCATATTCTGCAAATGTTAGAGAGGGTTAAAAATCAGTCATGTATAAGTAAAGCTAATGAAATAGAAAGGAAACCATATTTAGGAAATGGAAGGCAGAAGCAAATGTATTAACCGTGAGTTAGAAACGGTTTAGTCTTTGGAATGAAGCAGCAAGAGTTTAAAAATCTGGTTTGTGATTCACTAGCTTTGTGACCTTGGAGAATTACCTCAGATTTCTGAGTATCAGTTTAGTAGGTGATATCAATTGCAACTTCGCAGAAATATCACAAGTATTAAATAAAGGACTTAGTATCTGGGAGAGCATAGAAAATTACTAATAGTTACATTTTTGTTAATATTACCGTTATTATTATCATACGTATAGTATTTTCTTTCACTGACAATGCATTTAGGACATAAGGAGAACTATAGAACAGTGCTTCTCCAACTTAAATGCAGAGCATGAATCACCTGGAGTTTTGTCAAAATGCGAATTCTGACTCAGTAGCCCTGCAAACTAAGGAAATCTTGGTAATGCTGGTGCTGCTAGTTCACCAACAGACCACACGTTTTGCAACAGCTATATAGAATGTCCTGTTTCTTTTTTTAATCACAAAACATGGCAAGCTCTAAAATAAAGCAGAATAACAGATTTAAATGTTAATACTCATGTCCTCAATTTATAATTTCTCCCTCCCTAACAATGGTATAATTCTGATTAAAAATTAGCAAAGAAAAAAATGGAAATTAATCTTCCTATGTTTATTCTTTTAACAAATTCTGTGTGATTACTACTGGGTTACTTGCTGTAGGAAATAGAAAAATTGCTTTGACATAGATCCTCAAGAATCTGTCCCACTACAAGCTTATTTTTGTAGGAAGCTAAAAGATTTATATAAATAACCGTAATTAAAGAGACAAATGAAGAAGTGCAATGAAAGACGTAGGGAAAGTGCTAGAGGAGTTCGGGGTGGAGGAAAATTATCCTCAAATAATATCTATGCGTAACATTATGCTATCTTCCCTAACCAGCGCTTGACCAGATTGTCACAGTGAACTTTGGTCCTTTCTTATATCTTAGTTTTGGTTCCCACATCCTTCTGTTTGGGGAAGTTCTTGTTTTCCTCATGTAATGACAACAACACTTAAACAATGTATACCAGATAAAAGGAACTATATTGCTTGCTTTATTTACATAGTTAATTTAATTTGTACAATGAACTATGAAGTAATCAGCATTATTTCCTTCATTTTACATATGAGAAAATGGAGAATCAGCGACATTGAATCATCTCAAGTTTCTAAAATATCCACTCTCACCAGGCTGTTTACCGTTTTTGTCTGTATGCTGCTATAACAAAATGCCACAGATTGAGTAATTCATAAAAAACAGAAATGTATTTCTCACAGTTCTGGGGCTGAGAAGTCCGAAATCAAGGCAGCGGAGATTTGGCAGTTGGTCCCGAGGTGGCACCTTCTTGCTTCGTCTTCACGTGACAAAAGTGGGCAAAAACGGACAATGTGACGACATGGCAGAAGAGACTGAGGAGCCCGGCATTCCTCTAAAGCATCTTTTACGAGGACGTTTATCTCATTCATGAGGGTGGATCCTTCTTCACTTAATCACTTAACCAAAAGCCCCATCTCTTGATGTCATTGTCCTGGGATTTTAGTTTCAACATACAAACTTTGGATGGGCACATAGGTTCAAATCATAGCACCCTCCAAATTATAATGCCTCTCTCATGCCTGTTCTCCTTGAAGTACCCTCTGGTTTTGCTCTCTTCATTCTTGCCATCACAGTTAACCCTTCAGTTCCATTTCTTTAAGTAATCTCTAAATTTGTAAGATGGTTCCATCTTTTTTTTTTGTATATGGCAGTCTCTCAAACATATTTGTCATATGAACTAAGCAGGTAAATATGTAAATGCCAGCTAAATTTTAGTGAATGATATAATGGCCTAAAGTTGTATCTACCCTTCAGCCAAATATATTTACTTTTAGTAGCAATCTCCTGTCATATACAAAGTCACGACTCTAGGGGTAAACATTTTAGCCTGTGGGTAAGATGTAAAGCAGTGGTATGTTATAGTGACAACTCACTGTCATAGCACTGGGACATGCTCCTCTATCTGCTACAAATTGAATCAACAAAATATATATGATTTTGTCAGATTTAAATGTATGCTCCTGTTAGTAAAATAAAAGTATGGGAAAACTTTACGGAGTAGATTTAATAGAAATGTTTTCCTGAGTTATCTGCCTTCTTTATTTTTATGTTATGCTTTAAGTCTATGGTCAATGTATAGAGCTATGATTGATGTGCTTTTCCAATTCTGTTCAGATCAGACAGGTTAATTTTCTTCTTTTAAATCTTCTTGAATTTTGTCTAACACTTTTTGTTCCAATTTCTTACTAGATTATACTCCCTTCCCTAACTGCTTCATGATTACTTATACACAAACAATATTATGATATTGACACATTGAATTCATTTTAGGTGATGATTTTGGTCATAAACATGAGCAGGTTGTGAAGTGTTTCAGCCATCCCAGGGCATGGCTGTCAGTCCCTTGTCTAATGTTTCAAAAAAATCTTGAATTTGTGATGATGCTGTGATGGTCCCTCAGATATTCTTACACACATCTTTGCCCCTTGTTCCCTCTAACTTTCCTCTTCTGATAAAAAAGCAAACACTGCCAAGCTCAAATGGAATTACATTTGGATGCAAGTGTCACTATGCAATGGTTGCCAATAAAAGTACACAAGGAATTTTATTATGGTGAATTAAAGGCAAACAGACTTCAGAGAAATGAGCACGAACATGAAAATGGCGCATGGTACGCGGATCTCACTGGAAAGTCATTCTGTACACAATGTTTTCACTAGAAAAATCCATTAGCTTTAGCTAGAAATTGAAATTACTTTGTAGGAAATCAGAATAAAATATGTGAAAACATTATATTCTGTGCAAGATTAATACCACGCCTGGTGTTGAAAGGTTTGTGGTCTTGCTTCGACGATGCTAAAAGGTCAGAAACCACAAAGATGCATATGTGTTGTCGTTTGCACAGTTACTAATTTTTCTCATTATTTCCATAATGCGATGTGCTGTTTCAACAGAGAAACCCTCTGGAGAGTGGCTTGCACTGTTTTCAGGCAGCTCTTTTGCTTTCATGTTTTGGCCTTGGCCAGGGAATTCAGACAGACTTTTCAGTTATTTTCAACAAGAATGTATTCATTTATTGTTTTAAATAATAATAAATAGATTTTAAAATTACTGTACATTACTGCACTTTAAACGCCATGAGGTCAAGGACTCTAAAGTCTGGACATCATTGTATACCCTACATCTTGCACAAGGTTTAGAAAAAATGGCATGGACACCTATTTTTTGAATCAATAAATGAATACATAAAAGAATTCCAAACTCTAGTCCAAGGTTTTAGATTAATAATGTATTAAAATGCGTAAAATTTATAGACAAAACTCTTCTTATTTAGAAGTTTATTCTTTAATTGGAGAGATAAAATATATGCACATAAAAGCTTAAGGAAAAATAATAAGGGTTTTGAAGTACTTACTATGTGAAAAATTTAGCATAAATCTTACATCCATTTATTTAACACATTTTATACGTTGCATTATTTATATATAGTGCTGATTGGTAGAATTCATATGTGAACGGAACTATAAAAATTTTGAGGATAAGCACTAGAAACACAGAATAAATAGAGTGTTAACATGCAAAACACAGAAATACTTCAATTGACTAGGTGAAAGAAAAGATTTCCGGTTCCATGTACACTGATTATTGAGGGATGAGTATGACATTATTATGCCAGAATCAATAAATATTTTAAATAGGGAGAAAACTATAATTATATATCTTTGTGTTCAACAGGAGTAGCAGTACTGATAAAGTAGAAGTTTGTTATACCTTTTTTATAGTCTTTTAAAGTTGTTTATAAATAAAATCTACTCTTAGTTAATTAATGGTTGATGTTCATTGAAGTGTTTTCAAATTTTTGACCTCTGAATTGCCTTGTACATATGGAGAAATAAAGCTTGCCTAGCATAATTTCTTGAGTGGAGAATGAATGATCTGGATAGATTTGTTGACAATATGTCTGTACTTATTTTATTAATTCTTTAATCTTCATGAAGAAAAATATAAAAGTCATATTCTAGTGTTTTATACCATGGAAAAAGTGTCTTATCCTTTTCCTAAGGAAAAATACATCATGACACAAAAGTAAAGTTAATTAAATTACTTACTTTATTAATTAACTGTCTATTATTTCTATGGGTTGAAGTAAATTTGATACTCAATGCTATTTAATCTAATTCTAAAAGCTTGAATGAGTAATGATTTTTTCATGTAAGGTTAGTTGAAATAAATTATCACTGATTTTCAGATTTAATATTAATTAGCTATTGCATATTCTTAATGGGATATAAGTGTTTAAAAAGCCCTTTTTGGTTGCGAAAAGACCACGCCCATTGTAGACTTCTTAGAATACATCACATCTGGCCTCCTTTTTAGAGTGGGGAATTCAACTCATAAGTGGCTGGACATTGATTCTGAACATTTTGAACATTATTTGCCTGTCTTCACTCATACTGGTTGCTGTTCTTTTATAAGTAATCACCATGTTTAGCATGCACTTGAACTATTGTTACTTAGGGTGCTTGACTATTTACAAGTCTCACTAGGATTCTAGGTATTCATTAGTCTCGTGGTGTGTATTTGCTGATGGTCCTATTATCTTTGTTGGTTCAGTTACACAGTACCATCCAAGATGCTGCAACACATTATACACAGGGTATGGGTTGTGGGAGCTACAGATATCAGTTATTATTTAGGCTCAGAAACTTAGAATCTCTGCAAGGTTGGACATGATCCTTAGTCTTGTTTTAAGACCGTCTTGTTTTAAAAGTTAAACCCAAATTCTTAAAATATAGAATAGGGGTGCTAGTAGTGCTCACAGAATTGTAGTAAAGATCAGCTGGGAAAGAAGAGCCTATTAAACAGAGCCTGGTATTTAATAAGTATCAGCTGCCTTCAATTAGGAATCTGTGTTGTCATGATTAGAAGATTGCTGGTTTATTTTACAGATCTGTAAGTATAGCCAAAATATGTCAAAATAACCACCAGAAAGAATCATATACCGTCCCTTGAACATTTCATCCCTAGAATCTAGCCAGATTAGCATCTCTATACTGGCAATACTGTTAACACAGATTGTGCTCAAACCCCTCATTGACTTTTCAGCACCTGTAAATTACTGGAGATTTAGGAAGAAGTCTGGGGTTATGGCTTAGTTAAGCTGAGTGGCCAGAAAGTGTGAGATGCTGGATGCCTCCTCCAGTTCATTTCTCCAGCGGCCGCACCAGGCGTATCCATAGCTCCGCTCCCGGGAGCTCGTCTCCGGCGTGGGGCGTGTGCGCACCCCTGGCCGGGCGGAGCCTGGAGCCTGCTCATTAGCAGCGCGGGCAGCTCGTGCGCCCGCAGGAGGGAGGCGGAAGCACAGCCCTGAGCCGCCAGCAGGAGGAGGGAGCGCGGCGGCTGCAGGCAGGGGAGGGAGAGGAAAGAACGGAGGGACGGTTCCCGGACAGAGCGGGAGGAATCGGGGAGCGGCCAGTCCAGGGGGAGCTGCTCCGCTGCGCTGCGCTCGTTATTCACAGGACGCGGCGGCGCTTCCCGGGGCCGCTTCCCGGTCCCCTGGGTGGAGGCTGCCATCTAAACCTGACTCCAGGTGAGTTCCCCAAAGAGGCGAAGCGAGGGGTCTCGAACCAGAGACTTGGAACTGGCGAGGCTGCTCGGCTCCCCAAGCGCCGCTGCCTTGACATTTCCCGATTCACGGGAGGTTTTGGGGGCGGCTGCACAGGCTGGAGGGGCGGATGGGCGGTTGCGATCCTCAGCCGGCGTGGGGGCGTTCGGGAGGAATTAGCTTCAGTGAACGGGGTTTTAGGAGATGTCCGCAAGGCACGCGCTATGTACGCGTTTCTAGACGAGCTTTTGAGACAGAAATTTGGCTTCCCGGATGCCCGTTTTGGCCTTCTGTCCTTCCTTTTGCTTGCCTCATGCCCAATTTTCCAAGCCGAGGAAAGGACTGGAAGGGCGTGGAAGTAGGAGGTCTGGGCACAGCATTCGGCAGGGCAGCCCTGGTCTCCAAGTTTGGGGGTGGGGGGTGGGACTCTTTTCCTTTCAGCCTAATTTACCAGGGGAAAACCCGCAGAGCACCTTGAGGTGCCTTTGCTCCGCACCCTCCATAAGCTTATTAGAGGGAACTTGAGGCTCGCTAGACAACCTGTGACAGGTGACGGCAATTTAGCTTAAAAGCCATGTTGGTTCACTTCGTCTCCTCTTTATCCTTTGTTGCAAAATTGATACCTTTTTGGATTTCTTTAACAGCACAAAGTTTAAGTGGCCGGCTGACAGGAAATATTTCTTTTGAAAATGCTATGAGAAAAGTGATGAGTTAACGTTGAGAGAAAGGCAACTTTATTTTCTCGGAAGAACTTTGGGGAAAGAGATTGATAGGGAAATTCTGGGCATGAAATTATGGACATTTCCCACAGAACTTCCTTCATTTATTTATTTTTTTACATTTCCTTCATTTTTTTTTTTAATCGTGTGTGTGTGTATCAGAGAGACAAAATTCGTTGGAGGTATTAGGACTTTATTTGGTTTAGAAGTTTCTTTCTTACTAATAGCACTAATTTGTGATCTTCATGATTATAAGAATTTACTAAGTGTTTTGCTTTTAGGTGTTTTGGGTCTGTTTTTTAAAAAAATTCAATACTTACTTTGTGGGCCTTGCTGAATACCTCTCAATAAAATCGGTGGGCATACAGTTAGTGACATGACCCCTGTGGATTTAATAGCAGGTAAGTATACAAATGATAAGTTTAGGAAATAAATGTCAGAATCAACATTTAGGTGTGAAATTGAAATATCTTTCAAATATTTACCAAACTCTCTTATAGGATCCAATGTCATTTTATGGTCAAGAGAGCTTAAAGGTTTCTCAGATTGAGATATATGTATCTACTTTGTTAATCCAAATGTAATGTTTTATTTTGTTCTTTAATGACTGTTTGAATTCAACAAATAAAACTTGCATATTTAATGTAAGGTTCTTTCACATATATTACTTCTCCAATTTTTAATATAAATTTAAGGAGAAAAGCAATATTCCATTTTGTAGATGAAGAGACTGTGTCACAGAAGTATTACTTTACCTAGATTTCTGTAATTATTATGTTATAAACTTAGAAATTACATATTATTCTGGAACATATAAAATATATGAATGTTATAAACCATAAGAATTCAGACCTATGCTATTTAACTTCAAGTTTAGTTCTTTACCCAAACAATTGCATGACTACATTGAGACTACTGAAGTAATTATATATGAACACGCTATACGAAAAAATACTTAAAACATTTCTTATTTTTGTCGTTTCTCTTTGATATAAAATATACTATAATTTAATGGAGTTATATTCCATATTTAGATGCTCCTAACTTCCAAATAACACCTAAACTCCTAAAAACTGACCTGTGTCCTTCTTAATAGAAGTGGCTTGACCGGGAGACCCAATTTTTACTAAGAATATTCTTGGGATAATTTATGTCTTATAATCAAGATAAAGACAGGCCACATTTAGTTGTATTTTTAAACCACTTAGTGTGAAGTTGCAACGCAGACATAACTTGCTTTCAGGCTACACTGCCAGCTTTGCAGTGAATAGTCTTTAAGATTCCGTGGAAACATTGGCAGATATAGCTAATGTCTATCTGATGTAGGATTTATGAGAAAAGGAGAGGTAGAAACTGAATGCTCTTATATTTCATATGTGACCACATTCATAAAACTTTATTGATAAGTACTTTGTTGTCTGACACGGGCTGATACAAATAGGCTTCTTCAAGAGTTGAGGAAGAAAACTAAATCCCTATAATACAGCCTTTTTCCTCCTTTTCTTTCTTAAGCGGTAATAGTTGATCCTAGCTTTTGTGTGTCTATGCATGCTCAATACAGTTAGGGGTATAAGGAGAAGTTAAGCAAGAATATTGAATGCTAGCTAGGAAAGTTTTTGGAGTCTCAAATACTTTGGAACGATTTTTCACATTATATACATAAAATTCCTAGTTACATTTGGGAACTAAGTATATTATACACAACTTTGCATCTGATTACAGGATTCCCTGTACATTTATAGCTCAGGTATTCTGGAAAGAGTCAAGATAATTAGTTTTATGGCTCTTGCCCGTGTGACCTGTTTCTTTCTGGTCCTGATATTAAAAGGATGACTTAAATTTTCTGGAATGTCAAAATTTTCTCTTCCCTTGGATCCTACAAAATACTTCAAGCAGTGTATGTGTGATACTCGCTGTCATTCCAACATTTCCAATCCTCCTGAGAATGCTAAACAATGCCCTAGATTTCTTCCTTTGTAATTCTTTCAGATAGAGGGTTAGCTGAGTTAGGAAGAAAGGAGAGAGGGAGAGAAGAAGAGAGATGACATTTTATCCCTCAGGAAAGAACAAGACCAATTGTATTCCTAATTTAGAAATATTATTCTACAAACATTCCTGAACAAGAGGGCTTTGCATATACATTAAAGCAGAATACCTAGTCAACTTCTAGTTATGCCATGTAGTGAAATGGAAGTAAGATGAGCAGGCCGAGATCATTTTTGTTGGAGAACTGAGACCACATGAAATAGGTAACAGAGTTACCCCAACTGGGGGGCAAGAGGACTTGAAAGTTTCCTCCATAAATTTGCAGTTAGTACAGGGCTGCTCCAGTGATCAGAGTCATGAATGCCCTAGAGTGTCTGTATAACCCTGTACACAGGCTGAGACAGCTCTAACGGCCCAGAAAAGCCTCTGGACAGAATCACTGCACCCTTGGACATTGTCCGACCGCATGTATGAGAATAGTGAGTGCTGAGGAGTTGTGGGTAGCTCGGTACAACTCTTGCTAAAGGAGTGTCATCAACATTCATTGCTGAAAGTGAATTTTTTCATTCACATATGTGATGCCTATTAGGTCATGATTTCTTGGATACCAATTTGTACAAGATATGAATTAATTTTTGAACATCCTTTCTTAAAAGTACCATGTTCATATAGTTGCTCATTTTAATATGAGTAGTTCAGATGGGACATAATAGAGTAAGGAAATGATTGAACATCCTAAGATCTAGTGTATATACCTTTGTTCATGATGAGATTCATCCCCTGTCCCCCTTTGTAGTGACACTGATGGCATAAGGAGTATTAGATGAAATTTAATGCAGAAAACAATGGGATATATGAATGGTAGATATGGTTGACAACCACCATTTTCACTGAAGTTGTTTCAAAGCAAAGAAATTTGGGATAAATTCATTTTATTTGCTCCTGAAGGGTAATTAGGAATAAGTAGGAATTGTGAAGAGGCTGTAGTGTTGACATTAAGAGAAGTTTTTGATTCTTAAAATAGGATATATTACACAAGAGTGAACAAACAGAAGATACTGAACAAATATTCTGTCATAAGTAAGTGATGGATTATTCGGACTTGTTGAACTATGTTTTTAAATGTATTATTTAAATATTTAAATATTATTAAAACCTTAAATAATATTTAAATATTATAAAAGTTGTAGAAAATTATGTTTTCAATACAAATATACACTTATAAGCTATATTGTAGATATGGGAGTAAACAATGCAATTTTTTTTAACTGAGTGAAAAATTTAGTTTTTTAAAATTCCAAATGGAGCTAACAGCTTAGTGTGATACATATTTTGAATTTCAAAATTTGTAACCAAATAGGACAAATGTGTTGAACTGTACTTTTCTTGAAGAACCGTGATAAGAATGAGCGGTGAAAAAATTACAGCATACTTACCAGGGATCAAATACTTGCTTAGGGTTAATAAGAAAAATCTCAGCAAACGCTAGAAATGAGGTACACGATCTATCAGAGACCCATGATTAAAGTGGTATCTTGTTAGGTATATGAGCTTGAAAAGAAACGGCATAGCTTCACTTTACCCCAGTTGCTTCTTTTGTAAAACGGGGAGACTAAGAGTGTGGTAACTCAAAATCCTTTGTTAATGATTTTCTTCTTAGAACAGTGCCAGGTCCAATTAGGATTAGATTGCTATTTTTATTATTGATATTTGCCCTAGTTCTGCCTTTTATTGACTGTGTGACATTGGTGAAGATCCCTTTCTGAAGCTTTGTTTCTTACCTACAAGCTGGGAATAGAATACCTGCTATGAAGAGTGGTTGTTAGTACATTAGAAAGGCTGGATATTTGTTTATATAAGGGGCTCAGCGCATGGTAGAAATTTGATAGCATTTTTTGCTTGCCCTCCCATGTATTACTGTGAAGACATCCCACATATTATGTCCAAGTTTTTATTTTCCCCTCAAATGCAATGTCAAGCACAAAACATTCCCATCTCCCAATTCTCTTCTGATGTTCTACAACCATTAAAGTATAGAAAACTAGAATGAGTGTTTTTATAACTTTTGCTGTACTTAAGCATGTGGAGAGAAGAGCGCTAGATCACAGGACACACTTTGATAGGAAAAGGGAAATATTTACACTGCAAACAACTTTCTCCTCATGCTTAACAGTTTTATGCTGTCATTCTGTCAGCACCAAGTGAGATTTTTCTATTTAAATAGTTTTCTATTTGTGGTATGATAATTCATGTATGGACTTCATGTAACTAACATAAATATAATGGATGGTTGAGAAGTGGTTTATTTTTACCAAGAGGAAAAAATGTGTACACGATTTTTTAAAATATTGCTTTGAAAATATTTAAAATTAATTTTGATTCAGTTGGTGGAAGATAGCGTCACAAACTCACTGCTAGTGGTATTCTTGAGAAGTAATGTTTGAATTTTCTAGGTATTGTCCCCAGACTGCCTTAAAAGAATTTAATTTTAGATGTAAATTTTCTGCTTAACATGGAAGATTTTCCCTGAAAATATTAGCTTCATCAGATACATAGTTGCTTAGGGGTAGCTGCATGGAATTATGGGAAGAGTGAAATAGAAAAAAATTTTCATGTCTAAGTTATACATACTGGTGTAATCATATTGATTGGATGATAATGATAATTACAGCAATAATGTGATTGAAAGGGTAAGCAAGTAACATATACTACAGTTACTAATATAATCCTGTGATTGAGTTTACCACTTCGTTTCTCTTTCCTGGAAACCCTTAAGTTTGTCACTATTGCACTTTATTTCCTTTGCTTATTGTAGTGGTGTATTAGTTGTATTACTGCTGCTATAACAAATTACGACACATTTACATAACTTAACACATATTTATTGTCTTGCAGTTTCAAAGGTCAGAAGTCCAAAATCACTTTAATTAGGCTAAGTCAATGTGTCTGCAGTGTGGGTTCCTTCTCGAGGTGCTGAGGGGAGAATCCATTCTCTTGCATTTTCTGCTTCTGGTGGCACCTGTCTTCATTGTCTTTTCCCCATTCCTCCATTTTCAAGGTGCGTTGCTTTTATTTCTGTTTCTGTCTCCGCGCTGTCTCCTCCTTTAACTTTGAGTCCTTCTCTCCACTTCATCTAAGGACTCCTGTGATTACTTTGGACTCACGTGGATGACCTGGGATAATCACCTTGTCTCCAGATCCTTAAATGAATCGTATCTACAAGTCCTTTGGCTGTGTAAGGCAGCACATTCCCAGGGCCGGGAGATTAGGTGAAGAACATCTTTTGGGACTATTATGCAGCCTATCACAAGTGGTAATATCACTTTTATGCCTTGAGACCCTGAAATTAATGTACTTGCTTACGCATGGAAAAACAATGTATCTGTGGGGGTAACAGTTTATTTTTGAACCATTAGAAGGTATTGATGGGGAAGTTTTCATCTGACAACAGATACTGATAAATTAAATACCCTTAGATTTGTCAAAACTAGCTTTAGTAAAATATAAGTAAAAGTATTTGCACTGCTAGGGTCAAAAATATTAATTAAACCCATTATTTATCAAGGCCAAGTCCTGGATTAGTTAGGTTTAAATTAACCTAGAACATTATCTTCCATAGTGCTTAATTGTGAAGCTTAGTTCTTGTTGACAAAAGCTCATCCATATAAGAAAGCATCGAAAGGTTGGTGTTTTTTTAACCTTTGCAGAATATAACTTTTCAAAGGGATGTTAGACAGTAGTTCCATCACAATTGATGCAGTTCACAGACATTCTTTGTGAATATTTTATCTCATGAGTTATATCTATGACACTAATCATAGACTTCTAGAAGAAATTTAGCAATGGTCATGTCAGCCTTTCAAATCTTTCTGTAACCTAGAAGAGGATCATTGCATAAGATAGATTCATTTTCCCCTTTATTCCATTGTTGCCAGAGAGAACTTGAAATGCCCTGTTCAAATTAATTTAATGCAAATGAATTCTTGCTGCCTCACAAGTAGTTTGTCCTTCATTTTTCTTAAAATTAGATTGAAAATGGATGTGACCTGCTTTACTGGTTGTTGTGCAGGAAGCGTTGTCCTTCCTGAAAGCTCCCTCCGTTGTCAAAATGAAGCCATTAAGAGTAAAGTAAATTATATTATCTGATCATAGTATCACAATTGACCTTAAAACAATAAATTTTATAATCAGTGCAAATTGCTGAATAGTGTTTGCAGTTGTAGAAATTTCAAAGGAAACCCTGGTTGAGATACAAAGCTGCTATAATCATTTTTAAAATCTTTGTTTTTCTTTTACTTTGGAACAGTAGTGCAGTAAGTACTTTTGCCTTATTGTTCTCTCTGCCTTCCAGAAACCCTCATTCAAATATTCTAAGTTTTTAAGTCTTTTTCATTTCTTTTAATATTGTAACATTTAACAATGTCAAAGAAAGTATAATTTTTCTGGAAATCAAGCTAAAAATAAAGAGAAGCCGATGTAAATGAACATCAAATTAACAAGATTGATTAGGAAAAGTAATTTTTGAAAAGGGCCCAAAATCCCTTTGCACATAAATGCAAAAGAATTTAGTGAAAGAAGGTGAAACTGGAGTAAAGAACTCTACGGATGCGTAAGTAACTCTTAATAAGAATGAGTAACGTACATGCGTATCTTTAGCTCCCAGTTTCAGAGATACAGTAGTTGTACAACAAATGGTCCTTTCCTGCTCTTAAGGAAGCCTCTCCTCCTCCAGCCATGCCATTCCTCAGAGCAAGCTCTTCCACTGAGTTTTCAGCAACCATAAGTAAGAAGGATGGTACGATAGGCTGCGTGTACATATGGCCCTCATTAGCAGGCCAACTGTTCCTTTTGCCCACCCACATCACTGGGGACATATGGCGTTACTTTGACTGTTGAAACAAGTGTGTGTGGACATATCTTGGTATGAGTAAAAGACTGTTGATTGTCTTTCTCTTGTCGCTCGTGCAACCGTCTCCTTGTGGAGATCGTATTATCCATAACACTAGATTTGAGGATGATAAATGACGTTGTTATTATTAACTGAATTTGCCTCTCTAGTTTGATCACAAAACCAGCGAATGTTTGCTTATGGAACATGTAAAGCTTATAGAAGACGGAAAGCTTACAGAAAGAAATGATGGCTTTTCTAAGCATAAGAGTCAGGTCTTTTTCAATCAAAAACTAACTCATTCAAAAATTCAAGAGTTCTGTAAAACCAGAACAGCAGAGGTTTCAGAAATGCTATTGAGATCATTTATTATAAAATAGCCATTAATGAAATGTAATAGTGAGTCTGTTGTTGTGACTATGTGGAGAAATGAATGAGAAAATATAAGATAGGCTGGAATGAAGAGAGTCATCGGATCCCAACATAATTCATTTTGTATAGTTCACAGTATTGTAGCTTTAAAAAAATTATGAATTTTTTCAGTACTGTGAATTCTGAATTTGCAATATGAGGCTTTTCAATCCTTGCAACAAGTGTGTATTTTTCAGTGGTTCTAGAATTATCGGGGCTTTCGAGCTGCTTCTGATAAGAAGGCAAGGCTAGAGGACTCGTGTTGAGGTGGCATTTGCACAGGACTTTAGATAACATACATCGATGATGTAGAGAGAAGAGCGGGTGATGTTGCTGTGGATTATAGTGGAAAGGCACCTTTTGCTCCCTCTGCTGACCTGTTTGTGTATTCAGCTGTGTAGCATATTTCTTGTATAATTACATAGTAATTTCACACACTACATTAAGAAAATCCGAACAATTTTTACTAAACTCATGTTTTCTAAATATTAAGTAAATAAAACCAATATTTGGCTAGGTAACATTTATAAAAACAGGATTTCTAGATAGATGATGATAAATTTTCATCTATATCTATAGAGCTGATAAATTTTCAAAACCCTTTGAATATCACTTGTACTACAAAGTCTCGTTTCAGTTTCAGTGCCATGGCACATTGATTAATCACCACTAAAGCGGTACATGAAATATTTGGCAATATAGGTATTTGGTAATGGTGATTGATGCACAGAATACGGCACCGTTATTATGCACTGGCCTTGAGAACTTTAGTTTTCATCTTCGATCACCTGATAGAGAACAAACTAACAGCTTTTTTCTTTCACCTTGCTGGAGAATAAACTAACAACTTCAAATTATCTGATCCATCCAAAAACTTATTTCCGTGAAACTCACTGATTTATTTATTATTTCGTGGGGATCACTATTATTTGCTGTAGTAAAATATCAAATGATCGATATTTTATACCAACATGGCAGCTCACATGGTAGGCAACAGAATGAAAACAAACAGGTTTACTACCAAGAATTATACTATATTGCTTTTATTGACAGAAAAAGCATACAGATAATTTTATTCAGAGATTTTATGTGAATTATTTTGATAAGTGTACACATATATTTATAACTGACCTTTCTTTGTCAAGTGTGTGCCCACACACGTATTCATACTAAATCAATCTTAGAGATCTTATCCAAAGATTGAATTTCTTAAAGTGACTGTTCCAAATATGTATAATTTATGGCAAAAAAGTCACAAAATGGCAATACAAGGAGGCATAAAAGTGAAGATAAAGGGGGAGATGATGGTTAAAAACACCTGTAAATGAATAATTGATTTTGATTTAAATTCTTTTTAGTTCTTAGCTGATGAAATGAATATAAATGAAATTATTATGCAAAACACCTCTATTTGTTGTATATGCATGTACATATATGTGTTACAAATACAAAACTGATAGGATATTATTTAACATATATTCACACTCATAATGTGCATATATGTACATAATGAAAATGAGTGCTTGTTTTATATGTATGTATACACACACATACACATATTGCATACTTTCATTTTTTAAAATTTTACTTTAAGTTCTGGGATACATGTGCTGAACATGCAGGTTTGTTACATAGGTATACTTGTGCCATGGTAATTTGCTGCACCCATCAACCCGTCATCTAGGTTTTAAGCTCCACATGCATTAGCTATTTGTCCTAATGCTCTCCCTCCCCTTTCCCCACACCCACCTACAGACCCCAGTGTGTGATGTTCCTCTCCCTGTGTCAACATGTTCTCATTGTTCAGCACCCACTTATGAGTGAGAACATGCAGTGTTTGGTTTTCTGTTCCTGTGTTAGTTTGCTGAGGATGATGGTTTCCAGCTTCATCCATATCCCCGCAAAGGACGTGAACTCATCCTTTTTTATGGCTGTGTAGTATTCCATGGTGAATATGTGCCACATTTTCTTCATCCAGTCTATCATTGATGGGCATTATGTTGGTTCCAAGTCTTTGCTATTGTAAATAGTCCCATGATAAACATATATGTACATGTGTCTTTAGAGTAGAATGATGTATAATCCTTTGGTATATACCCAGTAATGGGATTGCTGGGTCAAATGGTATTTCTGGTTTTATATCCTTGAGGAATCACCACATTGTATTCCACAATGGTTGAACTATTTTACAAGCCCACCAACAGTGTAAAAGTGTTCCTATTTCTCTGCATCTTCTCCAGCATCTGTTTCCAGAATTTTTAATGATCACCATTCTAACTGGTGTGAGATGGTATGTCATTGTGGTTTTGATTTGCATTTCTCTAATGAACAGTGATAATGAGCTTTTTTCATATGTTTATTGGCCACATACATATCTTCTTTTGAGGAGTGTCTGTTCATATCCTTTGCCCACTTTTTGATGGGGTTGTTTGTTTTTTTTTTCTTGTAAATTTGTTTAAGTTCCTTCTAGATTCTGGATATTAGACCTTTGTCAGATGGATAGATTGCAAAAATTTTCTCATATTTTGTAGGTTGCCTGTTCACTCTTGTGATAGTTTATTTTACTGAGCAGAAGCTCTTTAGTTTGATTAGATTCCATCTGTCAATTTTGGCTGTTGTTTCAAGTGCTGTTGGTGATTTAGTCATGAAGTCTTTGCCCACACCTATGTCCTGAATCATATTGCCTAGGTTTTCTTCTAGGGTTTTTATAGTTTTAGGTTTTACATTTATGTTTTTAATCCACCTTGAGTTAATTCTTTTATAAGGTATAATGAAGGGGTCTAGTTTCTCTTTTCTGCATATGGCTACCCAGTTTTCCCAGCGCCATTTATTACATAGGGAATCCTTTCCCCATTGCTTGCTTTTGTCAGGTTTGTTGAAGATCAGATTGTTGTAGATGTGTGGTGTTATTTCTGAGGCCTCTATTCTGTTTCATTGGTCTATATATCTGTTTTGGTATTAGCACCATGCTGTTTTGGTTACTTTAGCTTTGTAATATAGTTTGAAGTCAGGCAGCGTCATGCCTCCAGCTTTGTTCTTTTTGCTTAGGTTAGCCTTGGCTCCACAGGCTCTTTTTTGCTTCCATATGAAATTTAACATAGTTTTTTTCTAGTTCTGTGAAGAAAGTCAATGGTAGCTTGATGGGAATAGCATTGAATCTATAAATTACTTTGGGCAATATGGCCATTTTCATGATATTGAGTCTTCCTATCCATAAGGATGGAGTGTTTCTCTATATGTTTGTGTCCTGTCATTTCCTTGAGCTCTGGTTTGTAGTTTTCTTTGAAGAGGTCCTTCACATCCCTTGTAGGTTGTATTCCTAGGTATTTTGTTTTCTTTTTAGCAATTGTGAATGGGAGTTTACTAATGATTTGGCTCTCTGCTTGTCTGTTATTGGTATATAAGAATGATTGTGATTTTTGCACATTAATTTTATATCCTGAGACTTTGCCAAAGTTGCTTATCAGGTTAAGGAATTTTTGGGCTGAGGTGGTGGCGTTTTGTAAATATACAATCATGTCATCTGCAGACAGAGACAATTTGATTTCCTCTCTTCCTATTTGCATGCTTTTATTTCTTTCTCTTACTCGATTGCCCTGGCCAGAACTTCCAATACTATCTTGATAAGAGTGGGGAGAGAGGGCATCCTACTCTTGGGCCAGTTTTCAAAGGTAATGCTTCCAGCTTTTGGCCATTTAGCATGATATTAGCTATGCATTTGTCATAAATAGCTCTTATTTTTGTGAGATATGTTCCATCAATACCTAGTTTATTGAGAGTTTTTAGTATGAGGGGTGTTGAATTTTATTGAAGGCCTTTTCTGCATCTATTGAGATAATCATGTGGTTTTTGTCATTGGTTCTGTTTATGTGATGGATTATGTTTATTGATTTGCATATGTTGAACCAGCCTTGCATGCCAGGCATGAAGCCAACTTGATCGTGGTGGATAAGTTTTTGATGTGCTGCTGGATTCTCTTGCCGGTATTTTATTCAGGATTTTCGCATCGATGTTCATCAGTGATATTGGCCTGAAATTTTCTTTTTCTATTGGGTCTCTGCCAGGTTTTGGAATCAGAGTGATGCTGGCCTCATAAAATGATTTAGGGAGGAGTCTTTCTTTTTCTATTGTTCAGAATAGTTTCAGAAGGAATGGTACCAGCTCCTCTTTGTACCTCTGGTAGAACTCGGCTGTGAAGACATCTGGTCCTGGGCTTTTTTTGGTTGGTAGGCTAGTAATTACTGAGTCAATTTCAGAACTTGTTATTGGTCTATTCAGGGATTTGACTTCTTCCTGCTTTAGTCTTGGGAGGGTGTATGTGTCCAGGACTTTATCCATTTCTTCTAGATTTTCTAGTTTATTTGTGTAGAGGTGTTTACAGTATTCTCTAATAATAGTTTGTATTTCTGTGGGATCAGTGGTGATATACCCTTTATCGTTTTTTAATGTGTCTATTTGATCTTTCTCTCTTTTCTTCCTTGTTAGTCTGGCTACCGGTCTATCTATTTTGTTAATCTTTTCAAAAAACCCACTCCTAGATTCATTGATTTTTTTTTGAAGGTTTTTTTGTGTTTCTCTCCCATTCGGTTCTGCTGTGATCTTAGTTATTTCTTGTTTTATACTAGGTTTTTAATGTGTTTTCCATTGCTTCTTTTGATTGTGATGTTAGGGTGTCTATTTTAGATCTTTCCCACTTTCTAATGTGGACATTTAATGCTGTAAATTTCCCTCTAAACACTGTTTTAACTGTATCCCAGAAATTCTGATATGTTGTGTCTTTGTTCTCATTGGTTTCAAAGAACTTATTTATTTCTGCCTTAATTTTGCTATTTACCCAGTAGTCATTCATAAGCAGGTTGTTCAGTTTCCATGTAGTTGTGCAGTTTTGAGTGAGCTTCTTAATTCTGAGTTCTAATTTGATTACACTGTGGTGTGAGAGATTGTTTGTTATGATTTTCATTCTTTTGCATTTGCTGAGGAGTGTTTTACTTCCAATTATGTGGTTGATTTCAGAATAAGTGCTATGTGGTGCTGAGAAGAATGTATATTCTGTTGATTTGGGGTGGAGGGTTCTGTAGGTATCTATTAGGTCCACTTGGACCAGAGCTGAGTTCAAGTCTGAATATCCTTGTTAATTTCCTTTCTTGTTGATCTGTCTAATATTGATAGTGGGTTGTTAAAGTTTCCCACTATTATTGTGTGGGAGTCTAAGTCTCCTTGTAGGTCTCTAGGAACTCGTTTTATGAATCCTGGTGCTCCTGTATTTGGCATATATATATATTTAGGATACTCAGCTCTTCTTGTTGCATTGATCCCTTTACTACTATGTAATGCCCTTCTTTGTCCTTTTTTATCCTTGTTGGTTTAAAGTCTGTTTTATTAGAGACTAGGATTGCAACTCCTGCTTTTTTTTTCTTTCTTTCCATTTGCTTGGTAAATATTCCTCCATCCCTTTATTTTGAGCCTATGTGTGTCCTTGCAAGTGAGATGTGTCTCCTGAATACAGCACACCTGTGGGTATTGACTCTTTATCCAATTTGCCAGTGTATGTCTTTTAATTGGGGCATTTAGCTCATTTATATTTACCGTTAATATTGTTATGTGTGAATTTGGTCCTGTCATCATGATGTTAGCTGGTTATTCTGCACATTAGTTGAAGCAGTTTCTTCCTAGTTTCATTGGTTTATATATTTTGGTGTGTTTTTGCAGTGGCTGGTACTGGTTTTTCCTTTCCATGTTTAGTGCTTCCTTTAGGAGCTCTTGGAAGGCAGGTCTGATGGTGACTAAATCTGTCAGCATCTGCTTGTCTGTAAAGGATTTTATTTCTCATTCACTTATGAAGCTTAGTTTGGCTGGTTATGAAATTCCATATGTACATCATGGAAACGAGTGCATGTGATACACACACACACACACGCACACACATTGCATACTTTCATTTTTGTGTCCATTACTTTTCTGATTTTATCAGCAGCCAACTAAAGAAAATAGAAAAAAAAATTGGTAATTCGATCTTTCATGTTCTGCATCTTCCAGCTTCACAACTTATAGTTTTCTATTTTTATTGTTATTGTGATCAGAATGAAAATGTATACAATAGAATCAGAATCAGGTCAGAATCAACAAAAATACTATAATGTTTGTACATGCTTTCGATGCAGTTTGTCTCTGCAAAGGGTGTGTGTGTTTCTATGCACATGTGCATGTACACAAGTGTGTAAATAAGTGTTTTATTCATGATGGAGAAAGGCTGGTCAAAATGATTCTGAATGAGATAGCACCACTACAGCAGATAATTAGGTCTCTAGCAATAAAACAAGTCATTAAACATGTTTCTAAGCATCTACTCAGTATCTGGCACAATGTTAAGTAGTGTAAATATAATCATTAGCAAAATTCAGCTTCTACCCTCAATGGTATATGTGTAGAACAAATTGGTAAAGCTGGAGTACATTTCAGGACCAAAAACAGTTTCTGTGTAGTTCCCACTTCATCAAGACCATGTTGTATACCTCTCATACACTTAAGCCATAGGGAAGCAATTATTCCATCCATCCTTTTACAGGGTAGTGGTGGGGAAGAAGAGCTGACTGTCATGCTTGAATTCACATAATTTCATAATTAAATAATTTCATGTTACATAATCTCGATAAACCTAAAATCCAATATATGATAAAGATAGTGTTTCAAATCAGTGGATAAGTGATAAACAGTTCATAAAATGGTGTTCAGATAATTGGCTATATGTATTTTATAGTTGCACAAAGGTATAATATGTCATTAATAAATATTAATTCCATAGTGGATGTCAAATACACTTTTTCAAAATATAAAGAAAAAATACCATAGACAAATATCACTTGCAACATTACGGTTAAAATTAAATATCCAAACATAGCCCTAACCAATAACAGAAAATTTAAAAAAAAAATTATGGATTGGAATTTGTTAAAATATAAAACTTTTCTTTTTCAGAGGATACAATGAATATGTGTAAAAAGCAAATATCAAATCAGCAACAAGTGCTTGCAATTCACTTGACATATTTAAAATATGAGTAGTTCCAACAAATCATAAATAAATGATTAGTAGTCCAATAAAAAAAAGACAAAGTACATTGACAGGAAACTGTATGAAACTCATGAACACTAAATGTCTTAGATTCTCTATTGTTAAACAAAATGCAAAAACAATAGAGAACATTATGAATATGGAGTTAATATTTAACAAAATTATTTTATCCATGTTATAAGTAAATATTTACATCCAAAAACCCTTGTTTTCTCTGAAAGTTGTCACTTATGAGTCTATTTTGAAAATGTTTAAAGAATAGTAATTAATTAACTTTAATAAATAGGTACTCCTATTGAGGGAAAACAGACATTTCCATAATTTTTCTTCTGTTTCTAATCTAGTAGATGGTAGGAAAATAATGACAATTGCATGTTCATACCTGGAGAATATGCATTCCATTTCTTTTAAACTTTTGCATTCTCAAAACTATATTGATACCTCAAAGCATACCCTTTGCTGTTGAAAACAGCCTTTCAAGTATAAAGACACACACATCACTTTCCTTAAATCTTATATAAGGCAAGGGCCTAGATTCCTATCAGAAAATGTATTTCAAGAATGCTTTTTTAGTAGTTCCTGTGGCCTTATCTTATAGAGGAAGGTTTTTTTTTAAACATACACACAGTATTTGATGCACATTTTTATTGGAAAGAGCTTTTATTTCCTTAAATGTTTTGTTGTCTAAGTGTGAAAAGTATCCTGCAGTGGAATTCAGTGGCACAGATGCTTATTGTGATAGATGAGATGAACTTGCTTCCCTAAGCATGCATGGGCATGAAATGCATCTGGCTTCTGTACATAAAAGTCAGTTATGTTCCCAAATGTGTCTCTGCATTTACACAGACGTTTAGGGGCAGACACCCTACTGTTCCCTCAAAAGGCGGCTCTGCTTAATTATGAAGTTCAAGTTAGACCAGAAGTTGGAAAATACTAAATTCCACATTGCAGACAGAGCCTGAGCAGGTGATGTCACCACTGCATTCTAAGGTGGCAAGTCCTCAGAGAAGTAACTTATCACCTTACCATGGAGAAAAATAACCGTGTCCAGAACACAAGAGGATGCTTTAAGGTAGCGTACAATCAAGTGTGCAAACCTGTGCAATACATACCAGATGAAATCCAGTTCAGAGGCTCAGGAAAACAAACAAATGAGGATATGCTTTAAAAAATAGGACTTAATATAAACAGTCGTGAGAGTAAAACTATTGCTAAGCACATAGGAAACATAAACCAGGCTTTCAGGAAGGAGTTTGGCACATGTGTGCACTGGTAGGAGGTGTAATGTGCAGAAATCCGGCCTTTTGTGGCATAGCAACTAAAGTTCCTTTTCTATTGTCCAGACAACCTTAAATATTCCTTTATGCA
The DNA here is from genome assembly GCF_028878055.3 of Symphalangus syndactylus. Lineage (NCBI taxonomy): Eukaryota > Metazoa > Chordata > Mammalia > Primates > Hylobatidae > Symphalangus > Symphalangus syndactylus. Next base: position 152,100,629 of record NC_072430.2, on the reverse strand, counting down.
GTACTATTTTAAAAAGGCCATCTACTGTGCACAATGTGTTAGCATCAAGGACATGAAATTTATCTGGAATATACCAAAACTTTAATCAATAGACTAGGACCAAAGCTTTTAAAAACAGGTTTTCGTAGATAAATCATTATAAGTTATTATTTCCTCGCCATAGGTAAGGCATGATAGATAACTTTACTTTTTCTCAGTCACTTAGTGTGTAGGTAGAATAATGACCCTTAGCAGGATGACCTTTTGAATGTGTTGTTAGGCAGCATGGAAGCATTATGGTTAGAGGTGGAATTAAGATTGCTAATCACCTCACCTTAAACTGGAGCGATTATCCTGAATTATCTAGGTGGGCCCACTGTAGTCACAAAGAACCTTCAGACAGGAAGGCGGAGAGACCAGAGTGAGCAGAAGAGCTTGGGGAAACTGGAGCCGAGGCTGAAGTGATGTGCTGTGTCCAAGATGTGCAGAGGCCAAGAGCTCAGGGATACATGTGACCCCTCAAACCTGGTGAATTCTCTCCTGGAATCTCTAGACAAAATATACACTTGATGATACCTTGATTTTAGCACACTAAGACCCATTTTGGACTTCTGACCCCCAGAAGTATAAAGAAAAAAAATGTGTTGTTTTAAGCCTCTGAGTTTATGTTAATTTACTGTAACAGCAGTAAGAAACTAACACAGTAAGACGGCTTTTATTTTTATGTGATGTATAGAATTAAATTGGATATGCTAGGAAATATTGGAAATTTATTGATTTATTTTTTTGTCTGAGCTGGAGTCTGGCTCTGTCGCCCAGGCTGGAGTGCAGTGGCGCGATCTCGGCTCACTGCATGCTCTGCCTCCCGGGTTCCCGCCATTCTCCTGCCTCAGCCTCCCGAGTAGCTGGGACTACAGGCGCCGCCACCACGCCGGCTAATTTTCTGTATTTTTAGTAGAGACGGGGTTTCACCGTGGTCTCGATCTCCTGACCTTGTGATCCGCCCGCCTCGGCCTCCCAAAGTGCTGGGATTACAAGTGTGAGCCACCGCGCCCGGCCAGGAATTTATTTTCTTAATATAGTTCTTCATATTGGAATAATGAGAACCATCGAGTAATGAAGTGTTCTATTTTGTGAAGGATGATTATATAAACAGTACGAAGGTTAAAAACCGGGCGGGACCGGCTGGGCACAATGGCTCGTTCATGTAATCCCAGCACTTTGGGAGGCCGGGGCAGGTGGATCTCTTGAGCCCAGGAGTCTCAGATCAACCTGGGCAACATGTGAAACCCCATCTCCACAAAAATACAAAAACCAGGCAGACGTGGTGGCGGCGCCTGTGGTCCCAGCCACTCAGGAGGCTGCGGTGGAAGGATCGGAGCCCGGCAGGTGCAGGCTGCGGTGGACCGTGATTATGCCACTGCGCTCCAGTCTGGGTGACAGAGTAAGACCCTGTCTCCATTAAATAAATAGATAAATAAATATATATATAAGTAAAAGAGGAGGGTGTCTTTTGAAGGCTATTAAAGTCGTCTAAGTGTCCTCTGATTATATGAGGCTGGAATGGTGCATGGAATGTTGTGTTGAATAACCTGATACAGTCTCTGAAACTATAGAAGCATTAGTAATTTTAGCCTGAGAGTGCTATAATCTGGGATAATTTGGTCCAATACTTCCAGAGAGGGTTGAAGTTTTGAGATAGCTGGAGTTATTTCAGTTGAAGACCTGAATATGAGGCAACTGCATACTCAATTACAATTCAATTTCTACTCTTTATATAAGGTAGAAATGGGTAACATGTGGGACACTGTGTTAAAAGTAATGCAGCCATAGTGTAGTGGTAAAAGCAGATGAAAAGTACTATAATAGTCGTATAGATGAGGTACTGGAAAGAAGCAGATTTGAAAAATTGGAGATAAATGTCAGTTTTCCGGAGCCATGGGATGAAAACCAAACCGGATTACAACAGATTCAATTCACTCAAGATGTCTAACTTGGTAATAGGTCAGAAAACTCAATTTGTCGTATTTTCTTAAAAGTACACAAAAATGTTCCTTTTGATAAAACACGTGTAGTGCACCTTCGGATTTGATTTTTCTTTATGTTCTGTAAACTGCTCACAGTAAAACAGAAAAAAAGTCTGACAAATATGATGGTCCTTAAATCTTGTAGGAGTATGATGCTTCTCCAAAGAATAGAGGTTTTCCTAGGAAGGCCCTAAGCAAGGAATCAAGTTTCCTTTTGCAAGAAATAAAATTCTCAAAAGTTCCCTGCACCTTGGAAAGGCTCTGGTTGAAATTAATAGCACAACGTTATTTATTTAAATTTTAACTTTTAAGTTCAGGGGTACAAGTGTAGGTTTGTTACAGAGGTAAGCTTATGCCATGGGATTGGTTGTACAGTTTATTTCATCACCCAGATATTAAGCCTAATATCCATTAGTTGTTTTTCCTGATCCTCATAGCAAATATTACCCCCATAAAGTTTTATGGTTACTTTTTTCTTATCTTCTGATTAATGCCATTAGATTCACCAATTGAAATTATTTTTAAGTAGTTTAATTCCCTCTAGAAGGTTTAAAAAATGTTTCCGAATTTCCTAAGTCTTCTTTCTTTGTTAGTCTTCTAAAAAGCTATATTCAATAGAATTCATGTGCTTAGGTACAGTTTCACTAAAAGCGTATCTTCAACATTTGATCTGTTTAAAAGTTCTTAAGGTGTTAAGGAACATTAGGTATCAGAGTTTATGGCATTTGATTAATCTGAATAAATCTTGGCATCAAATTGAATTCAGCAAAAGTAACAGTGATAAATCAGAGAGCAATATTTGAAATGTCTCCAGGAAACATTTTAAAACAATTTTTAAGTTCACTAATTTGAGTCATTACACTTGGCCCTAATATGGTAGATTTTAAGTGAAGCTCAGTCGAACCTGGCAGATATCATATACAAACTTTTAATAGTCCTAACAATTCCTGTACCTCATTTGGATAAAGATTATTTCCAGAGCATCAGTGCTTTGACCAGAAAGGCATTTATTATTCTGTAACACTTTTCTTGAGAAATTAGCATGATTCATCATTTGAGTACGCTCTCTCAGATAAGATTCTAATATTTGGGTGTGAATAAAACTTCAGGGCATTGAAAACAGCTGGAAGATAGACAATAGGGTGATCATCCTCTCTTGTCATTCTCTATCAAGGTCCTCTTTAATTATTGGCCTAAACAGCTATAACTTTATGGTGAAAACAAACCGCTCGGATATAGCGTTAAAGGTTGAAATAATGAATTATACATAAATCGATTTAGTTCAGTTATATTCTGTTGAATTGGGAGAACATCGAATTTTTAAATTTCTCTGCATTTCTTGAAGTTAGGAATAAAAGCTGGGGTGGGGTCTCCTGAAATAATGAGGTCTAGAATAATTTCTGTTAAATTTACTTTTTAGTAGGATAAGTCTACTAAAATCAATATGAATGGAACCTTCAATGTACCACTGAAGATAATTAATCTTTGAGAGGTTAAGTAACCATTACAAGGTAATTTACCTAATTAGCAACTAAACCAACCAAATTTTAGATTTCTTAACTTTAAGACTATTGCTCACATAGTCACGTAAAGTATATCTTCCACATAGTCACAGGCAATCACAAGCTAACACGAGCAGTTAGCACAAAATAGATGTTCCACATAGAATGCAGAACAAAAAAAGACACTTTAAAAATCCTTTTCCCTTTTCCAAATTCATATTTAAAAAGTTTCTTGTGGAATTTCCCAAATGCCAGCATGGCCACATATAATACAGATTGATACTCAGACCTCTAATGAGAAACAGTTAGAATTATGCTAAACAAGGAACATTCTATATTGATTTCACAAATTCTCCTCTTTCCACTTATAGTTTCTCATAAAATGTAACATGTTTGTCTTGTGTGGAGTCTGTATAGAAAAAGTGTGATAACTGAAGATATAGACACACAGGTGTATGTATGTCTGTGTGTTCCTGTGTATTATAGCCTTTCTTTAATGGTTTTCTCTTTATATATATATATACTTTAAGTTCTAGGACACATGTGCACAACGTGCAGGTTTGTTACATATGTATACATGTGCCATGTTGGTGTGCTGCACCCAGTAACTCATCATTTACATTAGGTATATCTCCAAATGCTGTCCCTCCCCCTCACCCCACCCCATGACAGGCCCCGGAGTGTGATGTTCCCCTTCCTGGGTCCATGTGTTCTCATTGTTCAATTCACACCTATGAGTGAGAACATGCAGCGTTTGGTTTTTTTTGTCCTTGTGATAGTTTGCTGAGAATTATGGTTTCCAGCTTCATCCATGTGTCTACAAAGGACATGAACTCATCCTTTTTTATGGCTGCATAGTATTCCATGGTGTATATGTGCCACATTTTCTTTTTTTTTTCTTTTTTTTATTATACTTTAGGTTTTAGGGTACATATGCACAATGTGCAGGTTTGTTACATATGTATCCAGCCACATTTTCTTAATCCAGTCTATCATCGTTGGACGTTTGGGTTGGTTCCAAGTCTTTGCTATTGTGAATAGTGCCACAATAAACATACGTGTGCATGTGTCTTTATAGCAGCATGACTTATAATCCTTTGGGTATATATACATATATATATAAAAAAACTATATATATATATTTTGGGGACGGAGTTTCGCTCTGTCACCCAGCTGGAGTGCAGTGGCGCGATCTCGGCTCACTGCAAGCTCCGCCTCCCGGGTTCACACCATTCTCCTGCCTCAGCCTCCAGAGTAGGTGGGACTACAGGTGCCCGCCACCATGCCCGGCTAATTTTTTGCATTTTTAGTACAGACGGGGTTTCACCGTGTTAGCCAGGATGGTCTCGATCTCCTGACCTCATGATCCACCCTCCTCGGCCTCCCAAAGTGCTGGGATTACAGGCATGAACCACCGCGCCTGGTCTCTATTTAAGTTAGCTCTGTCCAGGGCAAACCAGCATTTCAAAGATACAAACTGTTTTTGCAAAAAACAGGTATACACCTATCCATAGTGCAGACATTATGTCTACTTATTTCTCTCTAAATAGATCTTTCATTTTAACAAGTACTTCACCTTCACAAAATTTAGTTGAGTCAGTGAACTCTTATCCAGATGCTATATCTTGGCCAGATTATCAAGAATTAAGCCTCACAGATAGGCTGTTTCCATTTCCTTTAACAAAGTTTATCAGTCCTGAGTTACTTCTTGATTTCTTGCCAGTGGCATATAATGATGACTCAGCCAAGTCAGTTCCCAGAGTTGGACTCTTTTTTTTCTTATACACAGGAAACTTCTTTTCCAAGAATACTTGTTCCAGTTGCTCACAATCTTCATAGTTGATGATTATAGAATGATCTATGTACTTTCAATGTACCTTCAAAAATGAGATCTGCAGCTGGATAAGACGTGTGTGTGTGTGTGTGTGTGTGTGTGTGTGTCTTAGTAGACTTAAACCTTTCATTGAATAAGAAGCCTAGTTGATAGTGTAAGGTGAGAGTTAGAAGAACAGGGAATTATTTGGTTTAAGGAATTGTGAAGAAATGTGCTATGCCATTAAAATTTTTCTCTACTTTTGTGTTAAATCTTAATTTTGTGCAGAATTTACTAAGCTGCAGGAAACTGTCAAAATTGACTCTTGCTAAGTTCCATATTGGTTTGTAATTATCTTAAAACAAAAGTTGGTTGATACTAAAGTGCAGTTTTTCCTCTAGCTTTCATAAATTGAGACAGGTCTTTTTCTCACCCTCCACATACCTATGGCTGGAAGCCGAGGTGGTTGTTCTTGGTTCCCGTTACAACTTCTAGACTGTTAATTTCTCCGCTCCTTGCAAATTAGACTGTTCCTTTGAAACTCAAACCCCTTGGAAATATCAGCCATGCCCCTTTGGTATTACCATCATCAACAGACCTCCCTCCTGGGCACTCTGGTCTTATTTTTTTTTTTTTTGAGATGGAGTCTTGCTCTGTCACCCATGCTGGAGTGTAATGGTGTGATCTCGGCTCACTGCAAACTCCTCCTCCCGGTTTCAAGTGATTCTCCTGCCTCAGGTTCCTGAGTAACTGGGATTACAGGTGCATACCACCACACCCAGCTAATTTTTGTATTTTTGGTAGAGACGGGGTTTCGCCATGTTGGCCAGGCTGGTCTCGAACTCCTGACCTCAGGTGATATGCCTGCCTCAGCCCCCCAAAGTGCTGGGATTACAGGCATGATCCACTGCACCTGGCCTCTTGCCATTTATTTAAGGCTTTAGATCTTTTGCTCAATATCATCTTCAGGCAAGTTCAGCCATCATTTTAGTGGCTCAGCTTTCACGTGAAAGGACCAGTACAAACCTCGGTTCCCCGTTTTTTGACATCTTTATTTCCATTACTTTTTTTCTTTCCTCCACTTTATTGTCATCAAATCTGAAACATTTTCTATAAGGGTATGTACCACCAGGATCTAGATGCAAATATTCTGCCTCCTGGACATCACTCCTTGCCAGCTCGTTGGCCCAGATGTCCTCATTCCTACAACCCTTCATTTTCACTGAGACTCTCCTTAGGACACAGATGCTGCTGCTCCCTCACGATCCATCCGTACTCTCTTGCTTTCAGTTTCCACGTTTTCCTCCTCAAATGCCATAGTTCATTTTTAGCATTCCCTTGCAACTACCCTGAGCTTCATTTTCCCACAATTTATTTGTTTCTCTTTCTCTTCCCAAATTTTAAATGTTGATGTTTCTAAGGGTTCTGTCCTAATTGCTCTCTTTTCTCTCCACACACATACTCTCTCTAAGCTCTAAACACTACTAAACAGCTCATAATTTCCAGTCTTAGAGTTTGGTCCAGACCTTTATTCTGGGAGTTGATGATTTACGTGACAATAGCACTCGAATAATTCAGAGGTAACATGTCCTGGTTTCCCACATGATAGTAAGTGGCACTGCCAGCCATGCTAGATGCTTATAAGTCATTTTTGGCCCTTCCTCAATATTCTGACAATATCCAATTCAACATTCATTTAAAGAATATTTTGGTTCCAAATACATCTGTAATTTCCTCCACCTATTTTGATTTCCAATGTCCCCAGCCTAGCCAGAGCCACATATTTTCTTACCTACGCTTATTTTCTTAGGTCATCCTTAGTCAACTTACTTTAATTCTTATCTCCGACACCCTGTTAGCTACAGAGAAACCAAAGTGATCTCTTAACATGTCTTTCAGTTTCCAACTCTCCCACTTTTCTGGTGTACTTGGACTAAGATTTATGTTCCTCATCATTACTAATGAAGACCTGTACTGTTTCACATATCCTTCTCTTTCAGCCACGTCTCACATTACTCTTTCTCCCTTCTGTACTTCATCCAGATTCCTACTTTTCAGTTTTTCATTTCATCCAATTCACAGGTTTCTTCTACATGCCAAGATCTTGCTCATATATTAGGGTCCTTGAACACTGGGGGTTTTTCCTATAAGACGAATCTTTCTGTATTGTATGAAAAGCTAACTCTTTTTATTCTCAGGTCTTAGCTTAAATATTCTCAGTTGAAAGAAGTGGTTAGAGTCTGTATAATCCAAATTAATATTTCTTTTTTTCTTTTTCTTTTGAGACAGGGTCTTGCTGTGTCACCCAGGCTGGAGTGCAGTGCCACAATCTTGGCTCACGGAAACCTCTGCCTCCTGGGTTCAAGCAGTTTTCCTTTCTCAGCCTCCTGAGTAGCTGGGACTACAAGCGCACACCACTACACCCGGCTAACTTTTTTATTTTTAGTAGAGATGGGGTTTTGCCATGTTGATCAGACTGGTCTCAAACTCCTGGACTCAAGTGATCCATCCGCCTTGGCCTCCCAAAATGCTGGCATTACAGGCATAAGCCACCACGCCCGGCCCAAATTAATATATCTATATATAAAAATTATATGTATGAATCTTATATAATGTGAATTAAGATTATATCTAATGTTCGCCCCAACACCCTTGTTGGATATTCAGTCCCTTGCTTCACTTTGCATGTGAACACATTTTGTAATAATCTCTTCACTTTGCTCAGTTGGATTTCTGTGCCTGTCTTCGTCTTCAGAATTGAAACCCTAGGAGTACAGGACTGTGGCTTTCTTATTCACCACTGCAGCTCCGTAACTAAGAGAGCATCTGATACATATGTGTGAAGGGAATTGGTTAAATATAGACCACTAGGTCCAGTGGAGTCCACAGCCTATTCACTTCATGTAGTTTCCAAGAAACAAATGCTTCTCAACATATATTAATGAATGAGATATGGGCCAGGGTATCTGGTCTGGCTGGAGATGGCTTAACTTTGAGTTCACTTGAGAGGGTATCAGTGTGAGCAGGAATGCTTTCACTCACTTCAAGAATTGCATGGTGTTGGCCGGGCGCGGTGGCTCTCGCTTGTAATCCCAGCACTTTGGGAGGCCGAGGCGGGCGGATCACGAGGGCAGAAGATCGAGACCACGGTGAAACCCCGTCTCCACTAAAAATACAAAAAAATTTAGCCAGTCGTGGTGTCGGGCGCCTGTAGTCCCAGCTACTTCGAGAGGCTGAGGCAGGAGAACGGCGTGAACACAGGAGGCGGAGCTTGCAGTGAGCCGAGATTGCACCACTGCACTCCAGCCTGGGTGACAGAGCGAGACTCCGTCTCAAAAAAGAAAAAAAAGAAGAAGAATTGCATGGTGTTTAGGGGGAAGAATCACCCCGCTTCTCTGGGGAGACATGAGGGCTCTGTGGCTCCTGTGGGCTCTCAAACTGTTGGAAGATGATTGCTAAACCTGAGTTTTCAGGTCTCCTAGTTATATTCATTTAAACTTATACATGATTTGTCACTATTTTAAGTTGTTTTTCACTGAAAAGTCAGTCTGAATATAGAGCCTTATTTCATTCAGATCAGAAAAACTGGGTTTTGGTAAAATCTGTTTATCTATAATTTTTAAGTAAGTACAATTTTATAAACCAGTTATTCCTAACTTGAGAGGCCTGGAGGATTTATTACAATGTGTATTTCAGGGCCACATCTGCAGAAGTTTTGATACAACATTTCCTTACTAATACCCCTGACAGCACATTTTAGCAGGCATCCTGTGTTATTCAGAAGCAGAACGTTTATGCACTACACTTTGGGAGAGAGAAGTGCATGTTATGTTACCATTTAAAGATGCCTGGTTCTTGTGGGGCAAATTGGCAAATGATTTATCTGAACTAATGGCAGAGTGGAATTTTAATACTTTAGGGTTTTCAGGAATCTTAGAGCTGTTTTCATTTGTCTCACACATACAGCCTGAACCTTGAAGACATTAATGAATTTGTCACAGAAATTAAATTGGGCCAAAATTTACATTTGCAACCCATGTCTGTGCTCTTCATTCTAAAGCACAATGGCCTAGAGTCATATTTTAACCTCTAAGTTTCATCTTATTAAAAAATAAAATAAAATAAATGTAAATAGATGCATGTATTATACTATATATACAATTTATATACATTACAATATTAATTTGAATTACACATGACATCACTAGTAAAGGCCAGTTACAGTTTAGACTGAGATAAGCCCTGTGAGAATTTACTAAGGTCAAAAAGACTCCTTTTAATAGTGACTCAGTGGTACCTACTCTAAGGACAAAGGCTCCAGTATGTATCCTAATCTAAGTTATTACTGAATGTGAGTCCTGTGATAGCTTCTAATGAAAATTTTCCATTGAAAAAAATCAATGTTAATAACTGGAACTCGAGAGCTGTAATGGGTTCTGCTGTGTTTTTCGGGCTTAGACTGTGTGCTATAATATGCTAAGAAGAGGAGTTGATGACCTGTGAGCTCTGGTCACTTCCTGATCTCATTTGACTCTTTGGTCTTTAGTTTTAAAAGGGTGATCAGAGAGGTTGCTTTATAATGGAGAAGTTGAACAAAAGGACCATCAACCTGCAGGCTCACTGGCACAGCGCAAGTTTCACCGGATAAGCATTTCAGTAAAGAGGACTATTGCCAACAGCAATACTTGCAAGGAAGCTTTGTTACAGAGAGGATTTTTTTTTTTAAAGAAGCTGCTAGGAAAACTGACACTAGAAGCTAACTAGAGTCACTCTTTATAGATATCAATGAAATTGTAAGTCTGAAGACATTACTTACCTAGATACAGTAATGGACTTTATTTAAGAACCAACTTTATACATACCTAATATACCTAGGCTTGTTGATCAAGTTGGCTGGCTGGGGAAGAATAAAACCATCTAGAAGATCCACATGATGAGAGAAAGCATTCGGGGAGGGCAGACAGAGACATGATGCTGGCCACAGATAGAACCCAGAGACGCTCTGTGATTGAAGTAGTTCTAATACCTGGAAGCTTCGATTTGCTCTTATAACGTGTCTAAAGCCATTTAATTCAAGACTACCCTTCCTAGTTGGTACCTGTAGATGTAATGCATCTCCTAAGGTATTAGTCTAGGCTCCACCGGACAGAACAACTACCTGGAGGTAGGTGGTGGAGCCTCCGGACTCCGCGACACATTTCACAATGCTGTTTACTCCAAAACACTGGCCTTATTGAACTAATCTAGCTATTGGGTAAGACGAGAAGTAATACACGAACATTCTTAAAGTCTGTTCTCTTTTGCCTTGTGACCTTAAACATTTCAAAGACCAACATGAACACTATTGAATAGAATTGTGTTTCCATCGTCATAACTAATCTGAAAGCCTAAGTTATACCTCTTTCACTGCACATCCAATCTATTTTATGGGCAGAAGAGCACAATGGGCTCAGCTATGCAGGCTTTAGGAGTTATTTTAACCTTTAAAGAACAATAGACACAAGTAAAAGTACATACATAAAGTAGGCATTTTATATTTAATTTTTATTTTCATATGCATGAAAAGTGTGTTCCAAAAAAAGATTAGAGAAATCCATGGCATGTCTTTCTGGTTAATGTTACTTTATTTTTTGGTTCATCTACGCTACTACTTACAAGTTACTTGTTTTTTTTTTCATGGAAAATTTTTTTTAAATGAATTGATTTTGCTTTTCATCAGCACAGTTGTTGACTAATACCAAAGTTAGTTAGAAGGTTATGATTTTTACATTTATAGAATGTCAGGGGCAGCATTTAGACAATACATCATAGTAACTTGGCATTTATGAAATATTAGTTTTCCATAAACATGAACTCAGAGAGGAAGGTTACATTTTTTTAAATTATAATAACATTTTGAAAACCATCTGTCCTTTAAAATGTTACTAAAATATATATTGGAACTGGTGTTTTAGATGCCAGTCCTTCCTGAAGAGTGTTTTGAGATTTTTTTCAAATACTGCCTCAGTTCTATATAAAATAGAAAATATTCTGCCTTGTAAAATGACTACTGGATGTAGGTAAGAAGAAGTTAAGGAAATATTACATAAAAGTAGATTTGCAAAGGTAATTTGCTGAAGGATTATTTACACTTTGATGAGTGGATCTGGATATTTTGATACTAAGTGAAAGTGGTTCCACTGGAATTAGAAGGGAATAGAGATCTGAAAGCAGGAGTGAAAAGAATGTGTGTAAGCCGGGCACGGTGGCTCATGCCTGACCTCAGGTGAGCCGCCCACCTCAGCCTCCCAAAGTGCTGGGATGACACGCTTGTTAAGTGGTACTCTAATTAATCAGTAACTTAAACCTCAAAAGAGATTCATTATGTACACAAAATTAATCTTGTGTAATCAAGTGTATAAGTAAAATTAATTGAAGAAATCAAAAAACGCAAGGTGGCTGACACCTGTAATCTCAGTGCTTTCGGAAGTCTAGGTGGGAGGATCCCTTGACTTAAGGAGGCTGAGACCAGTCAAGCAACACGGTGGGACCCCATCTCTGTAAAACAATTAGCCGGGGATGGTGGTGCGTGCCTGTAGTCCGAGCTACTTGAGAGGCTGAGGCAAAAGTATCGCTTGAGCCTAGGACTTGGAGTCTGCAGTGAGCTATGATCACACCACTGACTCCAGCCAGAGCAACAGAGGGAGACAATGAGAACACGTGGACACAGGAAGGGGAACATCACACTCTGGGGACTGTTGTGGGGTGGGGGGAGGGGGCAGGGACAGCATTAGGAGATACACCTAATGCTAAATGACGAGTTAATGGGTGCATCACACCAACATGGCACATGGATACATATGTAAGAATCCTGCACGTTGTGCACATGTACCCCAAAACTCAAAGTATAATAATAAATAAATAATAAACCACAAAACACTTGTAATTCCAAATCCAGATATATAAACCACAGGAATACTTAGATAAACACACGTTATACACACATATAGTATATGTATGATAAAATATACTTGTATGTTCAACTTGGGAAAGGTTGATGATTTTAGAAACTAATAATTCTATTGCCTTGTGCTCTAATGATTTTCAATTTGAAGATTTATTTGGGATCAAATATATGAGGCTCCATATACAAGACATCTTTCTTTCCCCTCTTCTCAGCACCATTTTTTGGCTGATTATTGGACTACAACTGGGAGATCTAGAACTAAATTCCTGCTTAGTGTTTACTTGTTCAGAGCATAGGCTTTGAAATCGTCCTGTTTTGCCTCAGTCTCCACAGTGGTACCAACTAACCTCATGACTAGGGGATCGTGTAGCATTTCTCTAAGCCTTGTTTTCTTAGCTGTGAAGTGGTAAATTTTGGAAGTGCTTTGTTCATAGGATTTCTGTGGAAACTGAATTGGGTAAAGAATGTAAGGCATTTAGCACAGTAAAATAACCTGGATTACAGTAACTTTTCAAGGAGTGTTTATTAGTACTTAAACTGCCATTGTCATCAAAATTCTGTTTTTACATATGAACTTAGAAATGCCATTGTAACCTTCTCAACTCATTTGGTCATTTAAAATAGAGAGGTTGAGTTAGGTGTTTCTTAAATTTCTCTTTAGCTCTGATACTATGTGTCTGACGTTAAGTAATGCAAAGTTGGTAATTAAATCTTCCCCTTTCGTGATGTAGGAGAAAGGCATACAAAATTTCTGGGTGACTGGATTCCCTTGCAAGTTTATTAGAATTGTAATTACGTAGCATTTTGAATAAAGCGTTCATTCTGGAAATCATTAAGTTTATTTTTCTTAACTCCGTATTTTGTCAACTGTGGAAAAATTGGGATTTAGGAGTAACCTCTGATTTAAAATTCCACCTAGTAACCATCTAAATTGTAGTCTTGTAATTTCCTAACTTTGGTCTTGAAGGTGTTTATCATTCTTATGCGTTATCATACTGTATTATATACTTATGCAACATAAAATGTATAGTTTTAACTATTGCACATGTTTACATATGAAAGGTGTAGTTTTGAACTTATCATTATTAAATTTGCTAATTTTGCTTCACTATTCATTTTGGACACTTATCCATATTAGTACATGCAACTCAAGTTTATTCTTTTGAGCTACTGTATATCATTCAAATGTATGAATAAATAACCTTGCTTTGGTGGACATTTAAGTATTTTCATGTATCAGTATGAAAAACAGTTTCAAAATGAACATTCAAATATACATTGCATATATGTGTATAATATTTGTATATATGAAGGTTCCTGTGGGTCATATATCTGAAATCAAAATTACAAGTGTTTTGTACCTTCTATAATTAATTTTACTCTCAATTTTAAGTAAACAAGATTAGTTTTTGCACATGATGCATCTCTTTATTCAGTTAAAATTACTGACATAATTAGAATACCACTTAAAACTTGAGAATATTTTCAAGGGTATTTATGCAAAACTTACATAAATGTGTTGAAAAGTCCTTTTGTATATATGTAGAGATTACATGGTATGTTAAATTCATCAATTTGCCTAAATATCAAGTTATACTTAAGTAGTGTCCATACACCATGCTTTTGCTTGACTGAACTCCAATATGTATATCCGGAGTACTTTTTAACATTCATAGGTTAAGTGGCCTGTTTTGGAAAATGATATTAAAAATGTAATTCAGATGAATGCTTAAAGATTAAAAATGAATGAGCTTTCGTATTAATCATCAATATGACAACCCTAAAGGGAAGCATGATTTTCAAATATACCTCCTTGTAGGCAGGATAATTCAGAAATGCACAGTGCATATTAGATATGGGATTTGAGTCATAGTGTATTTCTCTAAGAATGTAATTTATTGTACTTTCACATCCACCCCACTGAATATGCAGAGTTTAAGATGCAATGGCCAGAAGACATGAGCGTGTCACTAGAAGGATGTGGACGTGGGCTCCGGGGCTGTTGATGATGACGGTGGTCTTTTGGGGTCATCTGGGGAATGGACAAGGCCAAGGTAAGTGCAAGGATTTTCTAATTCTTTGCGAGTTGGATGCGAATTTCACTTTGTGATGAAATTATGTTGAGTCTTTGGTTTGATGTTTAAGCAATTTTTTACAATCTTCCGTCAGGTTTTTGTTACAGGGTATTGTAATATCTCTGCACCAGTTAAATTGAAATAGAATTAGGTGTGAGTAAATGCATCAAAATTGAAGCCATCTTTCTGAAATTGGCTTTTCTCTGTTGTAATTGATGATATGTATATATATGTGAGGTTTTATGAAGCCATATATATGCGTGTGTCTCTGTTGTAGTTGGTGGTATGTATATATATGTGAGGTGTTACGAGGCCATAAATATGCGTGTGTGTGGGTTTTGGGTGGGTGGGTGTGCCTGTGAGTTTGTGTGTGTGGTATTTTACAAGAACACGTAGCATATAAAGTTGTCGTGATTTTGAAGAAAAGTTTTTGGACGTTTGTCTGTTTAGGGTTTTTATGTTTTTGGATGTTTGTCTCTTTAGGGTTTTTATGTTTTACATTTTAAAATTTCAAGAACCTATTCTTAAAGGATGCGATGTTCTTTAGAAATTAAATGAAAAATGTGACGTTTCTCATTCTTCTGCCAAGTGTATTTAGGGGAAATTAATGAGAGAGTGGAGCTGCAAGGTTGTGGCATCCTGAAATGTCTGTTGGAGCGTAGAAAAAGGCCATAGATTTTGTAATAAGGCTTTCAATACTGATTTCATCAATAGCTGTATGGAGTGGTTTGTGCCAAATCTAGTATCTGTGAATGTATTTTGTGATAAGTATTGTATTATTTTTGGAGGTGTGTTGCCTGCTCAGATACAAATTGCAATTCTGTATTTTATGTGATAAAACATCCTGACATCGCTGAAATTTTCTTTTCCTTTCCGGGCAAGTATATTCGGCATTGATTTCCTGCATTTTCAAGGCTTGAAATGAAATCTGTGAGCAGGAAGTTTACAGAGTTATTTCAAGGGATAGGTATATTTCTCCAGATAAAATTGAAAGTGTGCAGTGTTATTATATAATTGTGATGAAGTTGAGCTTTGCTAGTTTGAAGTATCTAATAAAGTTTAACACTTTTTAAAAGATACTTCAAAAAAAGCAGTTTTCTTGCCATATGTAATATTGTTCAATGAAGTTTTGAAATGAAATAGATATTTTTCAAAACCACAAATGCATCTGTGCCTTTATATGAACAGTTGTATATACATGTAAGCAGATAATACATTTTGTTAATTAAGATCAGCTTTGAATTTAATTTTTCTTTCCTGTCATTCAGAATTTGTATTTGCATCTAATAGAATTCTCATTTTTCTTTTTTGTCATAAAACTAATGTAAAATATATTCAATACACATAGTAGTTTTTTTCACCAAAGGTCTAAAACAAGAATATGTAGACAGTAGCTACGTTGGATTTCTTTGGCTATAAGAGTTGTCTATTTCTCTGGTGATGTGTAGAATTACTAAAATGCAGCATGACAACTGTTTCTCTGTAATAGTGATCCAACATGACATGTAGTATTACACAGGGTTGCTAATACCTTCCTCTGACCATCATTTCCAGTAATTGTGGCTTGTTTTAGATGAGGAATAGGTTATTAGATATTTAAAATATTTGAGAAAAATAGGTATCTTCTCTCTTATTTACCCAAACCCTTTTATTTACTCAATATTGATGGCTCAAGTATTCTATCTTTCACTAGGGACCATCATTTATTAAAAAATGGCCTGAAATCAATTCCAAGTCTAGCTGTAGTGAAGCTTCTAGTGGGAAATGCAAATTAAGTAATTTGTTTTCTTTCTAAAAGGATAAATTAAAATAGACAATGATTCAAAGAACAAAACAACTTAATAGAAAACATAATGGAATGCTTTGATACTATGATTCAGGGAATTTTGCTTCCTTAGTGGTAGCTAGATTGAGTGAAGGAGATTGCTTAGGTATAATGAGCAAATCTTATAATTGCAAGTATAACCCAAGCTGCATATCATCATTTAGCTCAATAAGCCTCATTAAATATTAAATATTACCTTTTAACTTTTATGCAATTAAGCAGAATTTAAAAATAAAAGTTTTAAAAATTAAAGTTTTTATTACTAAGTATCTTTTAAAATACAAATCTCACAGCTCCTTATTGTCAAGAAAAGAACACATGAAAATTTATAAATAAGGTTTTCTCTCTATTAAATTTACAGTCTTGCATTAAATATTGGTTATTGGGACCCACCATGTCCATGATTATGATTAAGTATCAATGAAAGATGACTCTTGCAGCAAATATGCATGCAAATGTTTTAAGATTATTTTCACATTATTTCACATAATTTCTTAAGCATAATAGGATAAGTAAATTATACTTTCTACACAAGCTCTTCATATTTATGAATAGACCATGTTCTAAATTTTTCAATCATTGGGGAATCCCAATGTCATATTTATGAATGGACCATGTTCTAAATGTTTTAGTCATTGGGGAATCCCAATGTCATATTTATGAATGGACCATGTTCTAAAAGTTTCAGTCATTGGGGAATCCCAGTGTCGTATTTATGAATGGACCATGTTCTAAAAGTTTCAGTCATTGGGGAATCCCAGTGTCGTATTTATGAATGGACCATGTTCAAAATGTTTCAGTCACTGGGGAATCCCAGTGTCGTATTTATGAATCGACCATGTTCTAAATGTTTCAGTCATTGAGGAATCTTCCTAGAGAAACCGTGTGAGAAATTGTAGCTAAGCTCAAAAACGGAAGACAAAAATCGATTTAACGAGGAATGTAGATTAATGTCATAGTATTATCGCGACTGTGTGCAACCACTACTTATAAACAATGATATAAGAAATGCAATCTGAAATCTGAATTCTAAATAGGAATGTAGTGCCATTATCCCTCTGGGACCCTTAGGGTCAAAATAAGATAAAAGTGATGAATGGTGGGTTGGAAGTCAGTCAGTGATCCTTGTCAAATTTTTGTATCTGTCAAGAAAAGCATCTGCTTGAGGACATCCATTTTCCTACTTCTGAGTTACAGAATAATAGGTACTTATCCTGAATGTGACATTCCCTGATGTGGACTCTGTCTTTGCTGCTTAGGTGGTGTGTGCATGAGAAAGTGCTTAACATCTGAAAACGGAGACAATCCTTAGAGAAAGATATATATGAATTTTAAAAGGAAATATACCTACGATGGAAATAAAACAAATAGCATAAATATCTAGCTGTATTTGGTCTTTTTGGTAACTATTACAATATATACATTTTCAAACAACTAAGTTCAGCACTGACTTTGGGAGAATCTAGATAAAATTGAACTGACATATAATAAGCATTGGTGTAATTAATAGCACAGCGGGCAGAACCATGGGGGTATTTCCTGAGGAAGAGGGACTATAGAGAGGCAAAAGAAAACCCAGCTCATTCTGGGGAGTGCCAGGAGCAGTTATTATATTCAGAACTGAGAACTTATTTCTAACTCACCAACCCATAGTTCTGGCTGAAGTGCAGTGGTGCAGTCATAGCTCATTCTCAGCCCCAAACTCCTGGGTTCATATGGTCCTCTCATCTCAGCCTCCTGGTAGCTATGACCACAGGTGTGCACTACTTTGTCCAGCCAGTTTATTTTATATTTTATTTTCATTTCATTTGTAAAGACTGGGTCTTGCTATGTTGCCCAGGCAGGTCACAAACTCCTATCCTCAAGCAGTCCTCTAACCTAGGCCTCCCAAAGTACTGACATTACAGGCATGAGCCATTGCATCTGGCTCAAAAATATTTCTGTCCTAATGGCTTTAACAAAGAAGTGCCGTTTTGGGGATATATACAATGGTGTGCTGCTTGGGAGTGACAAAAAAATAATTATAAGAAGAATGGAACGAATATGTCAGTATGTTTTCAAAAGCAAGTTAGCCCAAGTTTTTAAACAAGCATAATTTTAGGGTTTTTGTAACTAACTTAGGGTTTAAATGTAGCAAAAATTTTAAACATTATCATGAATACACAGAAAATTTTAATCAATTTGGTTTCCATGATGAATTTACATGCTTAAATTCCTAATTTCAATTTGCTGCTAGATATGAGAAAGTTTGAGATTTTGAAGAAGCAAGTGGTTCTTACAAATGTAGCAAACTTAAATTTTGAGGACAATTTAATTTAACTTCCATTTTTATGACCAGATTTTGGGTCAGCTGTTAAGCATTCAAAAAATAAAATCTGATAATATCTGGCAATTCCAATTTTCAGTTTTATTGATCTTCACCATGAAATAATATATAAGGTAAGGGGCAAAATTTTGGAAAAGCAGATCACTTTGTTGTCCTATTTAGCAAGTTCTCAAATTATGGCATCTTGGAATCATTACAAGTAATTATACGAAGACAGTATCTTGTGTTTTGTATTTCATTGTTACACATCCAATTGTTCTCTAGAGATATCAGAGAAAACCCACTCAAGAAGGGAAGGTTAGATAAACAGCCCTCTCTCTCTCTCTCTCTGTCTTTGCCTCCATTTGGTTCCTTATGTTCATTTCTCAGTGCATTTCAGTTACTTTTATTGTTCCCTTCATTTTCTCTTTCATTCCAGAAGTTTAAGTGATTGCATAATTCTTTTGACAGCTGAAAGTAGTATCTGACTTTGAATGAAAGGTTTACAGCTACAGCTTTTCAATTAGAAAATCTCAGATCATGTGATCTATGAGTTTTAATATCTTAGGATCTCGACCAGTAAGGAATAATCACTTTGAAAAACCTTGATGCTACCTAGAGTTTGTGTTTTGTGAGGTTGCTTGGTAAATTATTTTCCTTTGATAATTGAATATTGCTTCAAGAGAGGTGAGCTCAGACGTTTGGCAATGAATATTGAATGTGTATTCCAAGAGACATGACCTTAAAATATCATCAAGCTAAGTAGTAGTGAAATTGAACTCTGCTGTATAATAGAAGTCAGTGTTTCTTACATCTTTGTGATATATAAATATTTTTACATTGTGGTAGATAATAATTTGTATGGGAACATTTAATTGAATTTAATTTATCCTATGGCAGAATTATGTTGCATAGGTCATTTTAGTTTTTGATTTAAGCATCTTAAAATTACAAATGCAAATATTCAACACGTAAAACCCACATGAATACACACTCCCAAACATTTGAAATCCTAACAGTCATTTCCAACAGCTTTTTCCTACAAAAGAAGTCAGCTCTTCTTAGAGAAGACATGCATTCCCATAGCTTGAGAGGTGCACACTATAAGGTAAACAGAGAAAGGATTACAGCAGTTTAAGTATACCAGCGGATTTACTTTATAGACAATAGACTTTTGAATTACTTGTCTTCAAAATTTGGTTTCTTGAGAAAATTATCTGTGTAGATTAATCATGCATTTCAGATACTTTCCAGACATCTGAATGTTGTTTTCTTAAAAGTAGCCAGCACGCCTTTTTATGCAGTCTGCATGGGAGATAGTAAGAGATGTGTATGCTGTATATCTACTAGTAGAGATTTGTTTATGAGTGCTTCCTTAAAAAATTATTTTTTCTGAAGAAAGGGATTTCTTTTTTATAATTTAGATTAGATGATTTTAAATGTTTTTAGGTTTTAACCTCTCTGATCATCAGGGTCATTGCCATGGAAAAAATGCAAGTTATAGCATATTTCATTTTTATAAGGAAAGAAGTTGATAATTTAGACTTTTTTCTTTTACTAAATTGAATTACATCACTCAATATTTGGATGGCATTAATTCACAATAGCAACAAAAAAATCTTACTATTCAACAAAATAAAGTATGATTTCCTTCACATTTAACTTAATTTGTTCTTTAAAACATCTCCTAACGAAGGTTTTCTCATCCTCTGAAGCTGAATTTATTTAGGAAAAAATATTTTAAACACCATCCCAAGTGATATAACTATTTTTATTGAGCTTTGATGTTCTATTTGAACATATTTGAAGACTGTACAAGCACTCAATTTAGAATTAAGATTTTATTTGGAGATTTTGGTTGTATTTGAAATCTGTTGTGGAATTAAACATGAAGAATACGTCAATTTACTAGATGTCATTGTCTATGACACATTTTAGTCTTATCTTTCTGCCTATATGTAAAGAGGAATAGAAATAATTGGTATAAACAGGAAAAAAGAAGTAAAGTGGTAGGATCAGATGTGAGAAATATATCAGCTAAGATACTCTTTTTTTGTTTGTTTGTTTTTTGTTTTTGTGAGACAGAGTCTTGCTCTGTTGCCCAGGCTGGAGTGCAGTGACACAATCTTGGCTCACTGCGGCCTCCACCTCCCAGGCTCAATGGTTCTCCTGCCTCAGCCTCCTGTGTAGCTGGGATTACAGGTACGCATCACCACACCCGGCTAATTTTTGGATTTTTAGTAGAGACTAGGTTTGACCATGTTGGCTAGGCTAGTCTCAAACTCCTGACTTCAGTTGATCCGCCCACTTCAGCCTCCCAAAATTCTGGGATTTCAAGTGTGAGCCACCAGGGCCAGCCTAAGCTAAGATATTCTAGAAGCTATTAATAGTAAAATATAATGTAAATTGTTTAAAATTAATCTGTATATGAAATTTTTTCTAGGACTTTCCTGCCAGAAAAGTAGGAATAGAATGGCAAAAGGAACGAGGTTCCTTCTACAAGTAGGCACACATCCTATTTCACTTTATCCTGTGATCAGTCTCATAACCATCTCCTGGTGTGAAGTGCTAAAACTGTGCTTTAAGAATAACTTAAGTCCTTTATGTACAAACTAAAGTATGAGAGCCTGAACCTTGGAAACCAAGAGATTCCAAAAAGCCTTATGTGTGAGACTGGGTGCCACAGATCTTGGCAGAAATTACTGCTTATTCTTAATTCTTATTGTTCCTTTCTAGCACTTCAATTTATAATGCCAATATCTACCTCAGCCTAAAGACAAGCTCTAGAATCACTTGTGTTACTTATTACATTTCTTTTAAAAAGCTCATGAATTACACATGAATTTCAAAGTTGCCAACTGAGATTCCAAGGACTTAGAAAAGAAAAAACGTGGCACCTTTCCATTATAAAGGCTGTACGCAGTCTTCATAGTGTTTGTCTTTAAGGGACAACATGCCTCATCCATCAGCAACTTTTCTTCCTTAAATCATCATATCTTGCCTAAAAAGGTTTTCTGAAAACTAAGATTTGCAGATTGTTATATCACATCTTAATCTACGTATCAACTTTAGCATTATCAAAGCATGAACTGTTCTGGGTTTTCATAGTTAATTATGTTTGTGGTAATAACTGGGATGCAATTGTTTTTCTTCTGATGATTTTGTACTTGCTTTTCTTATGGTAACTTCTGATGCTTGTTTGTAAGATCTTCCTCTCTTTTCTCCATCTGGTTATCTTCTTACCTTCTGTCCTTTAACTCAGATGTCACCCACACTGTGTGTCTTTCTGGATTGCTTCTTATTTAACTGTTGCTTCTCATAGTTTACATACCTCCTCCTGTACCACACTATCAACATTTCTCAAGCTGCACTATATGCTGGGTTGTGTCTTTATTTATTTATAAGTTCCTTGATAATTCGGACTATATATTAGTATATTCAAAAAATACTTATGAAGTGTTTACTTTGGGTCAGGAATTATTGAGTGAAGGAAATTGACCAAAACTCTGCCATCATGAAGCTCGCATTCTAACTTAGGGAGACAGATAACAGACAATGAGCCACATAAATATGCAAAGTATCGTAAGTTAGATGGTGAAAAGTAATCCTGGATGGGGATCAGATAATTTTGATAGGATAATTTTTAACTGGGTAGTCAAGAAAGGCCGCACAGAGAAGATGGCAATTGGAAGAACAAGGTGGTGAGAACTGCTGAGTCTGGAGCAAACACACAATTTGGAGCAGTAGAAGATTCCAGAAGTAACAGTATAGAGGCGAAGAAGTGGGAATTGTGTGGAGTCTTTTACTTGCTGTTGTAATGACCTTGGCTATGCTTTGAAGTGAGGTGGAAAGTTGGCAGGGACCTTAGTTTTCTTTTTAATAATTCACTATGAATTTTGAACGGTCACTATTATAGACTCAATAATTTTGCTTTATTACTCTTGCAATTGACTACAAAAGAGCGTATTGAAGAAATGTTAAATTCTAATTTAAACTGATTGAAATAGGTTTTTATCTTTTTATGTTTCTCATCACTGAATATCTCATTTTTAATTAGTTTGAAAGCATTCTAAGATAGTGAGCCAATGCAATTTAGCATAATGCATAACTTATTATTCATCAGATTTAGGTATTTAACCGAGGATGCTAATTAGGAAAGTAACTTGTTCTGTTGGATGATTTTGATAAAGCTACTTTCAAATGATTATCACATCCATTGATGTCATATTAAGTTGTGTTTCTGGAAACCAAATTTAGGCAGTGGTAATGAGTTAATATCTCTAAGTGGATACCTTTTATCTCTACAGTCAAGGATACTTGAAAGTGGAAAAACATACTGGCTTCAAGTCTTGGGAACTAGGACTTACCGGAAATGTGTGTGTTTTTTTTGTTTCCTGGTGGAATTGTCTTCTCGGAAAGATGGTGTTTCCTTTTCAATAGGAAAAAATTGATCCTATGCTGCTTTACTTTAATGCTTTGCTTTTGTCAAAATAGTGTTTTCTTAGGAAAATTAACCTATCATAATATAATGAAAAGAGAAATGCTGAAGACACAAAATGATGTCCATGTTAATATTGAGTAGGAAGCATCAAGGGACATGAGAAGAGGGAAGCGAAGAGAGGGAGAAGAGAAATTTATAGTGTAACAACAATTAGTAAAAAGGATTAGCATATACATGTAGTCAATAAGTCAATAAATGGCTGTTTATAGAAAGCCTACCAGGCACTAGGGGATATAGCAGTGAAGAAGGCAAAGACACAATTGGCTATACTGTAGTGAGGAGGGAAAGAGGAGGAAGACATACAAATACCTAAAAAAAGCAATGGTGTGAAGGGCTATAAAGTACACTACTACGAAGAAGATTACATGTGATAACATGGCTGAGTAAAACTGTCAAGGAGGAAGGCACTGATCTGGCTGTAGGTATTTCAGAGCATTTTTCTCTCTGAGGAGGTAATATTTCATTTGAGAGTTGAGTGAAGACAAAGAGGAAGGTACTTTGAAGATCTGGGGTGCTCTGAGCAGAAAGAAGGGCAGATATAAAGATTCTGTAATTTAAAAAGAGAGCTTGATAGTTTCTTACAAAGAAAAGAAGGCCGGTTTGGCTGGAATGTCCATGAAGGAAGAGCATGGAGAGAGATTACATGAGTGTTCTCAGGGACCAAATCTAGATCTTATATCAAAATGTGAATATAAATTAACTACATTGAAAAGTGTATGATGGATGTGTGATACGATGAGGTTAGCTCTTAGGAGGGTGTACTATTGTGGAAGGGTACACTAGTGAAGGAAGGGGGTTCATTTAGCTGACTATTGCACCTGTCCAGTTGAAGGATGATGGTAGTTGGGATTATGAGTGTAGCAATAAAGTTGGAGAAAATCAGTTGAGATTGGAAGTTGACTTGAAGATGGTTGAATTTACTGAGCAAGAATTATATCAAGGTATTTGGATTTAGGGACATGGGGGATTATGGTCACTTTTAGTGATATGGCAAAGTCTTGATGACATGAGGCAGTTTGCAAGTGACAGAGGTGTGGGTAGGTGCGTATGTGTGATTGATTTTACATTTTTTAATCTTAAATTAAGACGCTAGTTAGAATCCAAGTGGAGACATCAAGTAGGCACTGACAAGTTGACTTGGCTAGAGATGTGAGTTAGATCATCGTAGCCTATAGAGCATGCCTAAAGTCATGAATCTAGGTGAGGGGTTGGAAAACTATTATAGCCCATGAGCCAGATCTGGTCTGCCACCTATTTTTGTATGGCTCATGAGTTATAAGTACGTGTGGCATTTATAAGTCTAAAATGTAAAATACAGGGAAATTTTTCAGCAGGGAAAGTTCCATAAATTTGCCTCTTGGCAACACAAAGCCTGCAATATTTACTATCTGGCTCTTTGTCAAAAATGTTACTGACTCCTGATCTGGATGAAACCCTGTGAGGAGAGAGTGTTGACAGAAGAGAGAGAAGCATCACAGTGGAAATTAAAATTATGTCAACTGAAGTGTGTAGGGTAGAGAATTTAAGCCTGAGTATAACAGTAAGAGATTAAAATAACAGTAAATTCATTATCAGCGTGATCAATGAAACCTTTGGGGGCAAAGAGGAACTATCTTCGTCACACCTTTCACTCACTCATAGAAAGATCTTAGGCAGGAAATATAACTTGTTTGAAGATCTGAGATAAGGCTAATGTAGTTTGGACAAAGAAAGCCAATGGGAGGATGACATTACATCTGGCCAAAGATTTAGGGAAGAGCCAAATACTTCAGGCTTTTTAAAGTGATCTTTAGATAAAGAGGAGGTCATCAAGGCATTCCGAATTTGGAGGATCAAATCACATCTGATGGAAAAAATCTGGCTGTATGTGCATCTAGGATGTAAGGAAGCCAACATGGATGTGAAGTTAAAATTGTCCATTGCAAATAATAAAATGAAGGCCCCAGGTAGCCTTGGCAAGGGCAGATTTGGTATAAAATCCTTATTGGAATGGGCTTAAGCAGTAACGGGAATACGGATCTAGCTGTTGTGTTTAGTGGAATTTTATCAGTCTTTTTGTTGTGTATGATATATAGATGGTCAAAATAAGGAACTTCTACATTTTCGGTTTTTGTTTTATTTTAATTGAGATTTGAATTAAAAATAAGAAACTTTTATTTTGAAACTTGGAGACTGTGTTTAAAAAGTATAGAGTAGGGCAAGAAAAAAACCTAAAACTCTCCTGATGAGGAGAGTGCTAATCGTGACTCTAATAATAATAAAATACTTTTCTGATAATTTTTTGTGTGTTTCATTATTTATATATGTATGGGAAGTTGTACCCTAGCCACATGCCAATTCACCTGGTGAACTTGCTCTTCAACGTGGCACAAATATTTCCTTCTATCTTTAGCCTTCCGGGGTTTCTCACATGGACTATTGGCTCTTCCTACATGAACCTGCTGGTAGTACCCTGTAGGAGACATGCTACTCCATGACAACAGGCACCACGCTGTAGGGGAATTACCATACCTGTCAATCACTATCTCTAGAATGTGGCCTTTCATGAGCCCTGAGATTTCATACTGTTTCTCTGAGCTGTAACAATATTTATATTGAAAAAATAAACATGTTCTTCTATCTTTAATATTTTATATCTTATAATTTGAATATCCCATTTTCATTATACTACTTAGCTGCTAAGTTATGTTATAAAAACAAGTTTTAATTATCTGCAAACACCTTCAAATCTAATCCTTACCGGTGAAGACTGATGTCTGGTTAACATCTGTTAGGACATTTATTTCCATACAGTATTTATAGCGCCTTTTTGTTATTGATTGGTATGATAAATGTGTAACTCTTACACAAAGACAAAATTTTTAGATTTTTGTATTTAAAATACTGGTTATCAAAAGAAAAACCCAGATGTTATTTGTTTATGTTTCTGCTTGAGGTACTGAATCTATTTCAAGTCATATTTCTCAGTATTGATATACTTAATTTTGCTGAAATAATAACACACTAACTTTAGCTACTTTTTTTCTCAGTGTATCTCCTTGTCGCTCACCATTTCTGCCTCATTTCACTTCTCATCTTTATTTCTTTTTCTTTGGTCTTCTTTTACTTTAGGGATTCTTTCAATTTAGAAGTGTTCTTGTTTTCTGTTAATTACTATTCTTCTTGGATGTACACAGTTATCCTTTTCCATTTCATTTGTGAATTCATCTCAGAGGCATTTTGTATGTGCCTTTTACTCATAGCTTCTCAGAAGTCCCTTTCGAGGTTACCGATTTAACATGTCATGTACTATAAGGTTTGCATGGCATGGTGGCAGCTGACTTTGGTCTTTACAAGGATTGAAATGTTCACTCAACATGGATTGGTAGAATTTATTTTTTCCTTAAACATTTCATCGCCTTGTAAACAAACAAAAGCAAACCCAAGACTCAAAACTGACATTACTATTGGTGCCCCTGGAAATAGCTACCTTCTCACTAAAGTAGATTTTGTCATCCAACTTTATGTGTTGTTGAACACACATGGTGCTGTATGAGCACTCACTCACTAGTCTAGAAAACATTGCTATGACCAGTTACCAGAAAAATAAATTCAGATTGCTCTTCACCTTCCACAGATGACCCTTCTGAAAGCCATTTGAATTCATTATAAATTATAGTTATATTAGTGTGACTTTAATTCACTTGTAATCTGAACTTTATGTGCAATGCATTTTTTCCCGTGTTTAATCATTTTTGAATGCTAAATCATTTGCAAACAAATGGCTTGTCCTTGAGAAAGAATTTAAGGCTGAAAGTACATTAAGTGCCATCTGGGTATCTGTGTCAATGGTTTTGTCACTACAAATGTGTGTGTGTGTGCATATCACCTACTTTATCACATTTATTTGATAAAATTGATATGCAATCTCTAAATCATTGTGTCTCCAACTTGTGTTATGCCACAAATACAAATTTTTGTCCTAAAGTTGATGGTACCCTTTGTAAAACTAGAAGTTCTCATTTGTGCAAAGGAAGGAAAAATAAAACAAGAAACAAATTCAATAAAAAAATTAAAGGTCAGATTTCTTTTATAGCTGCTGAATTCCTTTCTTTCCTTTCCATCATCCTCACATTCCCAAATCTCAACAAAGTTAAGAAATTAAAACACACATCATGAGATCATATGTTCACCTTGTTCAGGAACTGAAGGATTACATATACAAGACTATACCTTAATAAGTAGAGGGAGAAATATGAAGATATGAATAGAATATGAAAATTTATTATAATGCAGTTGTATTCTAAAGTGTTTCCTAGGCAGGCTAAGAGTATGTTGCCAGGAAATTTTAAGAGACCCACTCCATTATATAGAAGAGGATGTGTGTAGATCTCTTAATTCTGAAATGTTTAGAACTGAGTACAACAGGTCTTTGAATAACGACGTTTCATTCAATGTCATTTCATTATGATGTTGATGAGAAAAAACAAATTGATTCCAATTGGGGTTCACTGTCTGTGTAGAGCTTATGTATTCTCCCCATGTCTGCATTGATATTCTCTGGATGCTCCAGTTTCCTCTCACTTCCCAAGGCTGTGCATGTGAGGTTGATTGACGTGTCTATGTGGTCCCAGTCTGAGTAACTGTGGGTATGTGTGAGTGCACCTGCAATGCGACGGCACCCTGTCCAGGGCTGGTTCCCACATTGCGTCCTGAGCTGACAGGATAGGCTGCGGTCAACTGCAACCCTAAACTGAAATAAGTAGGTAAATAATGATTTTACTAGCTTTTATTAATCTTAAACGTATGAATAGCTGAAATTTATTTCAGCATTTAACATTAGAAGTGTTTTGATCTTTATTTACAAGTTTGTTGACGTTTTAGTTACCAAAAGCCATAGAAGCTTAACTCTTTTGATGTCAACCTATGGTAAAATGGGTTTCGCTGACTGTATTTTTGTACCAGTTAACCATCCCCAATTTATCCCTCCGTATGCGTGTATCAAAACATCACGTGACCATAAATATATATACCTATGACCAGTTTTCAAGCACCTGTCAATGATGTTAAGTGAAGACTTATTGTAGTCCTTTTTTGGCATAACGAAAATGTGTGTGTTTTGTTCAAGATTGGAAAAGTTCTTTGTGTAAAGAACTAGACAGTAAATATTATAGGCTTTGCTGGCCATATGTAGTCTCTGTCTCTCCTTCATCTACTCATTCTTCTTCTCCCCTTCCTTCTCCTTCTTTAAACACTTCCAAAATGCCAAAACAATTTTTAGCTCTCAGCCATATGAAGCAAGCCATTGATTAAATTTGGCTTGTAGGCCCATAAGGTGTGAATTCCTTTACATCATCAGAATGCCGCATATATATGAAATGTTATCTATGAGAAATTAATGGGGCTCCCAGCAGAGAGAAATTAGCCTAAGTTAAGTTTGGGCTTTGGAATTCAGGGGAATGCCATGCACAAAAATGCTCTGCTTTTAAAACTAGTTACTAACAGTCCATTTCTGATATCAGAAATACATGAAAACTACCAATTGAACGGACATTATTCACTACTTTAGTGCTGCTACTCCTGTGTGGTGGAAAAAGAATCCAGAAAGTTTTCCTTTCCATTTGAACATTCATGCAATAAAAATTTCCAAATCTTTTTTTGAACAAATTTTTTATCTTATAGCTCTCTTGTGTACTTTATAAGTACGTTTTGCTGCTTATTCTCAGTAACTGTATTGAAACAATCTGTTTTCCTTTATCAATCAAAATAAAATAAGAAATTTAGCTTAATACTAATATTAAGCTGAAGTGCAAGATATATGAAAAAGAGAGAAAAGAAGCAGGATAAACTGACCTTTTGATAACTGCAGAGGACAGCAGATCAAAGACTGGACTTTAACGTCTGACATTTTCAGAATCTATCACAGTAAGTCCACTGGGTCCAGAAATAGGTTTTAATCCTAGATTGAAATGACAATGCTGTCATGACATTGAGTTTGATGGAAAAAGTGAAGTTAAAGTTTTTCTCAATATTTTTTTAAAATCAATGATTGATTTAACTATAAAATGGACTGATTCTGAAGAACTCATTCTGACGTTGGAGGTGAAAATGCTTTTACTCTAATCATTAAAATCAATTTCTCTAGATATCTGACTTTATTCTGCTTTATAACATAAAGAATGAAACTATATTTATTAATGAAGTGTAATCTAGCAAAGTGGCATAAGCATAATTATGAGTCACTTACTAAAGTTGTGTGTTTTTTTCCATTGCATGAAAACCCTGCCTTGTTTTAATTTTTATTGACTCTTTAAAAGCAATTTTAGGTTTGTAGAAAGAAGTGAATAAGCATTCACACGTCATCCTCAGCCTCTACCCCAATTTCCCCGATTTTTAACATCTTGCAATAGTGTGGTACATTTGTTATAGTTGATGAGTCAATATTGGTACATTACTATTGACTAAAGTATGTAGTTTGTATTAGAGTTTACTCCTTGTCTTATGAATTCTGTAGGTTTTGTCAAATGTGTAATGACAAATAATCCTCATTACAGTGTCATACAGAATAATGGATTCACTCTCCTAAAATTCTTCCTTGCTCCATCCGTTCATCGTTTCCTCTACTAATTTATGTAGAAGATAAATTAGTAGATTGAGTTGATGGTTATAGCAGTTTAAAGCACAGATAGAAAACTAGATTGACCTGCCTACCCAGACTGTGCTTCTCACTCTCACTGTGCCCTTTCTTAACCTTTGGAAATGCTTTTATTCATATATAAAATAGGCTATAACTTCATATAGTTGTATTACAAAAAGTTAATGCACAGAAAAAGACTTGTGCTAGGTATATGGTTTCTTCTCAGTTAAATGGAAGCCATTGCGTGTGTTTGTCAATAGAATTCGTCATACTTTATCTCACATATCTTTACGTCATTGTTGGCACATGACATGTTTAGACTGCACAAATCTCCTCCAAATCCCTAATAGTCACTGATCTCTTTACTGTCTCCATAGTTTTGCTTTCTCTAGAAGGTCATGTAGTTGAATCATACGGTATGTAGACTTTTCAGACTGGCTTCTTTCACTTGGCAATATGCATTTAAAGGTTCCTGTGTGTCTTCTGTAGCTTGACAGAATACTATTCCATTGCCTGGATATACCACAGTTTATTTTTCCATTCACTTCCTGAAGGACATTTCGATTTTAGTGATCATGAATAAGGCTCCTGTAACATTCATGGGAAGAAGGCTTTTGTGTGCATGTAAGTTTTCAAATCCTTTAAGTAAATACCGGGAATGTAATTGCTGGGTTGTGTGGTAGGAGTATGTTTAGTTTTATAAGAAACTGCCAAACTGACTGCCAAAGTAGCTGTACTATTCTGCATTCTCACAAGCAATGAATAAAAGTTCCTGTTTCTCCTCACATTTGCCAGCTTTTGGTATCATCAGACTTTTGGATATTGGTCATTTTAATAGTCATGTAATAATATCTCATGGTTGCTGTGACTTGCAGTTCCCTAATGATACATGACTAGTAACTTCAAAATCCCCATTTGACAGCTGTATTTAGACCTTTGGACTATTTTTTAAATGAGTTGTTTTCTTTCTTATTTTCGAGTTCTCTGTATACTTTAAATACCAGTAATTTATCTGATATGTTTTGAAAATGTTTTGAATATGTTTTGAAAAAATTTTCTCCCAACCTGTGGCTTTTGTTTTCATTCTAAGCACAGTTTTAATAACAAAAGTCTTTAATTTTAATGATGCTCAATTTCTCAATTTTTTCTTTGTCTAACCCAATAAATCAGAAAGCTTTTTATCATTTCACATGACTTAATATTCAGGCAAGGTCTATATAGGCCCCTTTCAAACAGTCATAAAGTTTAGAAGCTCTGACCTCACAAACAATAACAACGACAACATAGAAACAAAAATGACAGCTTTTGATGTTGTCTCAGTAATTTCTCAATTCAAGAACAGATTACTGAGCTTTATAAGCAATACGTATAGATATCAATTTCACAATAAAATACCTTATGATATTTATCAAATCACCTTAGTTTTGGTCACTTATTACTATTAGACTAAAATGTAATTTGTCAGACATGAGAAATCCTTTGGAGTATTTTTTAGAGAACCAAGTATTTGTTTTAGCCTTTTCAGTTCTTCTCTTGCTGTTTCTCCAGTATAGTCATTCCAATTGTCTCTATAGATGTATTAATACCAGGTACATAGTAAACACAATTATCTCCCACGTGTACCCCAACCCCCTTCCCTGTTCATGCAGTGAACATAAAGGAAGCAGGTCAAAAGGAAGCAGGTCATGTACCCTGTGATGTGCTGGGTTGTAAGGAAAGGTACACAATTAATGTACCATGTCTGAGTTTTCTTCTTCTCTGTATTTGTTCCATTTAATGCATGTATGTTTTTTATTCCTTAGGCCTCTCCAGTCCTAACACACTCAGGGATACTTGATACAGCTATAAGGCTGTGTCTTTATCAGGTACCTTTGGGTTACCCCCGGCCAGGGGTGGGAAATAGAGGAAGTGAATGTCTGTATCCTCATTAAGTATCACACAGAGCAGAAACATAAAGAAGCCTGTGCCATGAATGGGTCTCTTCTTTCTCCAAAAACCACCTACCCCTTCAACTCCCACTGCTTAAAGGAAAATCTTGTATTAGTCTCCCCATTTTCTCCTCAAACTTGCTTTAGCAAAGCAGTTCGTAAACCTCTGTTAATGTATGTCCCCACCCCTAACTCAACACACAGTCTCATGTCACATCACAGAAAAGAAGTTCAAAACAAAACAAAACAAAGCCACAGTCTTATAAGAAAAATAGGTAAGTTTTACAAAAGTTGTGTACTGTATCTCTGCTTTGAATTTTGTCATTGGCCAAGGATAGTAAAACTCTTGGAAAACTATAAAACAGGAACTTACGTAATATGTTTTACCCAAGATTTTTCAAACATTTTTGGAAGGATACTTATTAACATCTTGCAGAGGTAATGTTACATGAAAAACTTAGCATAAGACCAATCAGGTATTCTATGCAATAATGCAGATATATGAAAAAATAATATAATGAAATAAATGACTTTTCAAAAGGTATTGATCCTAGATCCACATTCTTTTTTTGGTTCAGGTGAGGCAATTAGAATGTGAAAAAAAGAAGCATAGAACAACTGTCTAATGAGAGGGACGAATGCTCCTGGGTGGAAAGTTATTAGAAGATAAATTAGTAGATTGACACTTTTGTGTAGTTTATATTTGGAGACATTCCTTTTTCCACTATAACCCTCTTAGCGCTCCGAATCTCCACTTGCATTTTCTACAGAAAGTGTGTTTCAGAACGGCTCAATCAAAACTAAGGTTCAACTCTTTTAGTTGAACAAACAGAACAGAAAGAAGTTTCACACAATTCTTCTGTGTAGTTTTTATTTGTAGACATTCTTTTTCCCAATATAGGCCTCTTAGCGCTCAGAATGTCCAATTGCAGTTTCTACAGAAAGAGTGTTTCAGAACGGCTCAATCAAAAGTAAGGTTCAACTCTGTTAGTTGAATGCACAGAACAGAAAGAAGTTTCATACAATGCTTCTGTGTAGTTTATATTTGAACATATTCTTTTTTCCACTATTACCCACTTAGCGCTACGAATGTCCAGTTGCATTTTCTACAGACAGAGTGTTTCAAAACTGCTCAATCAAAAGTATGGTTTAACTCTGTTAGCTGAATGCTCAGATCAGAAAGAAGTTTCACAGAATGCTTCTGTGTAGTTTATATTTGAATATATTCCTTTTTCCACTACTACGCTCTTAGCGCTCCAAATGTCCAGTTGCATTTTCTACAGAAAGAGTGTTCAGATCTGCTCAATCAAAAGTATGGTTTAACTCTGTTAGCTGAATGCACAGATCAGAAAGAAGTTTCACCGAATGATTCTGGGTAGTTTATATTTGAAGACATTCCTTTTTCCACTATTACCCTCTTAGCGCTCCGAATCTCCACTTGCATTTTCTACAAAAAGAGTGTTTCATAACTGCTCAATCAAAAATAAGTTTTATCTCTGTTAACTGAATTTACAGATCAGAAATAAGTTTCACAGAATGCATCTGTGTAGTTTTTATTTGAAGATATTCTTTTTCCCAATGTAGGCCTCTTAGCGCTTAGCATGTCCAATTGCAGTTTCTACAGAAAGAGTGTTTCAGAACGGCTCAATCAAAAGTAAGGTTCAACGCTGTTAGTTGAATGCACAGAACAGAAAGAATTTTCACAGAATGCTACTGTGTAGTTTATATTTGAATATATTCCTTTTTCCACTATTACCCTCTTAGCGCTCCGAATGTCCACTTGCATTTTCTACAGAAAGAGTTTTCAGAACTGCGCAATCAAAAGTATGGTTTAACTCTGTTAGCTTAATGAACATATCAGAAATAAGTTTCACACAATGCTTCTGTGTAGTTTTTATTTGAAGATATTATTTTTCCCAATAGAGGCCTCTTAGCGCTCAGAATGTCCAATTGCAGTTTCTACAGAAAGAGTGTTTCAGAAAGGCTCAATCAAAAGTAAGGTTCAACTCTGTTAGTTGAATGCACAGAACAGAAAGAAGTTTCATACAATGCTTCTGTGTAGTTTATATTTGAACATATTCTTTTTTCCACTATTACCCACTTAGCGCTACGAATGTCCAGTTGCATTTTCTACAGACAGAGTGTTTCAAAACTGCTCAATCAAAAGTATGGTTTAACTCTGTTAGCTGAATGCTCAGATCAGAAAGAAGTTTCACAGAAGGCTTCTGTGTAGTTTATATTTGAATATATTCCTTTTTCCACTACTACTCTCTTAGCGCTCCAAATGTCCAGTTGCATTTTCTACAGAAAGAGTGTTCAGATCTGCTCAATCAAAAGTATGGTTTAACTCTGTTAGCTGAATGCACAGATCAGAAAGAAGTTTCACAGAATGATTCTGTGTAGTTTATATTTGGAGACATTCCTTTTTCCACTATTACCCTCTTAGCGCTCCGAATCTCCACTTGCATTTTCTACAGAAAGAGTGTTTCAGAACGGCTCAATCAAAACTAAGGTTCAACTCTTTTAGTTGAACAAACAGAACAGGAAGAAGTTTCACACAATTCTTCTGTGTAGTTTTTATTTGTAGACATTCTTTTTCCCAATATAGGCCTCTTAGCGCTCAGAATGTCCAATTGCAGTTTCTACAAAAGAGTGTTTCAGATCGGCTCAATCAAAAGTAAGTTTCAACTCTGTTAGTTGAATGCACAGAACAGAAAGAAGTTTCATACAATGCTTCTGTGTAGTTTATATTTGAACATATTCTTTTTTCCACTATTACCCACTTAGCGCTACGAATGTCCAGTTGCATTTTCTACAGACAGAGTGTTTCAAAACTGCTGAATCAAAAGTATGGTTTAACTCTGTTAGCTGAATGCTCAGATCAGAAAGAAGTTTCACAGAATTCTTCTGTGTAGATTATATTTGAATATATTCCTTTTTCCACTACTACGCTCTTAGCGCTCCAAATGTCCAGTTGCATTTTCTACAGAAAGAGTGTTCAGATCTGCTCAATCAAAAGTGTGGTTTAACTCTGTTAGCTGAATGCACAGATCAGAAAGAAGTTTCACCGAATGATTCTGTGTAGTTTATATTTGAAGACATTCCTTTTTCCACTATTACCCTCTTAGCGCTCCGAATCTCCACTTGCATTTTCTACAAAAAGAGTGTTTCATAACTGCTCAATCAAAAATATGTTTTATCTCTGTTAACTGAATTTACAGATCAGAAATAAGTTTCACAGAATGCATCTGTGTAGTTTTTATTTGAAGATATTCTTTTTCCCAATGTAGGCCTCTTAGCGCTTAGCATGTCCAATTGCAGTTTCTACAGAAAGAGTGTTTCAGAACGGCTCAATCAAAAGTAAGGTTCAACTCTGTTAGTTGAATGCACAGAACAGAAAGAATTTTCACAGAATGCTACTGTGTAGTTTATATTTGAATATATTCCTTTTTCCACTATTACCCTCTTAGCGCTCCGAATCTCCACTTGCATTTTCTACAAAAAGAGTGTTTCATAACTGCTCAATCAAAAATAAGTTTTATCTCTGTTAACTGAATTTACAGATCAGAAATAAGTTTCACAGAATGCATCTGTGTAATTTTTATTTGAAGATATTCTTTTTCACAATGTAGGCCTCTTAGCGCTTAGCATGTCCAATTGCAGTTTCTACAGAAAGAGTGTTTCAGAACGGCTCAATCAAAAGTAAGGTTCAACTCTGTTAGTTGAATGCACAGAACAGAAAGAATTTTCACAGAATGCTACTGTGTACTTTATGTTTGAATATATTCCTTTTTCCACTATTACCCTCTTAGCGCTCCGAATGTCCACTTGCATTTTCTACAGAAAGAGTTTTCAGAACTGCGCAATCAAAAGTATGGTTTAACTCTGTTAGCTTAATGAACATATCAGAAATGAGTTTCACACAATGCTTCTGTGTAGTTTTTATTTGAAGATATTATTTTTCCCAATAGAGGCCTCTTAGCGCTCAGAATGTCCAATTGCAGTTTCTACAGAAAGAGTGTTTCAGAAAGGCTCAATCAAAAGTAAGGTTCAACTCTGTTAGTTGAATGCACAGAACAGAAAGAAGTTTCATACAATGCTTCTGTGTAGTTTATATTTGAACATATTCTTTTTTCCACTATTACCCACTTAGCGCTACGAATGTCCAGTTGCATTTTCTACAGACAGAGTGTTTCAAAACTGCTCAATCAAAAGTATGGTTTAACTCTGTTAGCTGAATGCTCAGATCAGAAAGAAGTTTCACAGAAGGCTTCTGTGTAGTTTATATTTGAATATATTCCTTTTTCCACTACTACTCTCTTAGCGCTCCAAATGTCCAGTTGCATTTTCTACAGAAAGAGTGTTCAGATCTGCTGAATCAAAGGTATGGTTTAACTCTGTTAGCTGAATGCACAGATCAGAAAGAAGTTTCACAGAATGATTCTGTGTAGTTTATATTTGGAGACATTCCTTTTTCCACTATTACCCTCTTAGCGCTCCGAATCTCCACTTGCATTTTCTACAGAAAGAGTGTTTCAGAACGGCTCAATCAAAACTAAGGTTCAACTCTTTTAATTGAACAAACAGAACAGAAAGAAGTTTCACACAATTCTTCTGTGTAGTTTTTATTTGTAGACATTCTTTTTCCCAATATAGGCCTCTTAGCGCTCAGGATGTCCAATTGCAGTTTCTACAGAAAGAGTGTTTCAGATCGGCTCAATCAAAAGTAAGGTTCAACTCTGTTAGTTGAATGCACAGAACAGAAAGAAGTTTCATACAATGCTTCTGTGTAGTTTATATTTGAACATATTCTTTTTTCCACTATTACCCACTTAGCGCTACGAATGTCCAGTTGCATTTTCTACAGACAGAGTGTTTCAAAGCTGCTCAATCAAAAGTATGGTTTAACTCTGTTAGCTGAATGCTCAGATCAGAAAGAAGTTTCACAGAATTCTTCTGTGTAGTTTATATTTGAATATATTCCTTTTTCCACTACTACGCTCTTAGCGCTCCAAATGTCCAGTTGCATTTTCTACAGAAAGAGTGTTCAGATCTGCTCAATCAAAAGTATGTTTTAACTCTGTTAGCTGAATGCACAGATCAGAAAGAAGTTTCACAGAATGATTCTGTGTAGTTTATATTTGAAGACATTCCTTTTTCCACTATTACCCTCTTAGCGCTCCGAATCTCCACTTGTATTTTCTACAAAAAGTGTGTTTCATAACTGCTCAATCAAAAATATGTTTTATCTCTGTTAACTGAATTTACAGATCAGAAATAAGTTTCACAGAATGCATCTGTGTAGTTTTTATTTGAAGATATTCTTTTTCCCAATGTAGGCCTCTTAGCGCTTAGCATGTCCAATTGCAGTTTCTACAGAAAGAGTGTTTCAGAACGGCTCAATCAAGAGTAAGGTTCAACTCTGTTAGTTGAATGCACAGAACAGAAAGAATTTTCACAGAATGCTACTGTGTAGTTTATATTTGAATATATTCCTTTTCCACTATTACCCTCTTAGCGCTCCGAATGTCCACTTGCATTTTCGACAGAGTGTTCAGAACTGTGCAATCAAAAGTATGGTTTAACTCTGTTAGCTTAATGAACATATCAGAAATAAGTTTCACACAATGCTTCTGTGTAGTTTTTATTTGAAGATATTATTTTTCCCAATAGAGGCCTCTTAGCGCTCAGAATGTCCAATTGCAGTTTCTACAGAAAGAGTGTTTCAGAAAGGCTCAATCAAAAGTAATGTTCAACTCTGTTAGTTGAATGCACAGAACAGAAAGAAGTTTCATACAATGCTTCTGTGTAGTTTATATTTGAACATATTCTTTTTTCCACTATTACCCACTTAGCGCTACGAATGTCCAGTTGCATTTTCTACAGACAGAGTGTTTCAAAACTGCTCAATCAAATGTATGGTTTAACTCTGTTAGCTGAATGCTCAGATCAGAAAGAAGTTTCACAGAATGCTTCTGTGTAGTTTATATTTGAATATATTCCTTTTTCCACTACTACTCTCTTAGCACTCCAAATGTCCAGTTGCATTTTCTACAGAAAGAGAGTTCAGATCTGCTCAATCAAAAGTATGGTTTAACTCTGTTAGCTGAATGCACAGATCACAAAGAAGTTTCACATAATGATTCTGTGTAGTTTATATTTGGAGACATTCCTTTTTCCACTATTACCCTCTTAGCGCTCCGAATCTCCACTTGCATTTTCTACAGAAAGAGTGTTTCAGAACGGCTCAATCCAAACTAAGGTTCAACTATTTTAGTTGAACAAACAGAACAGAAAGAAGTTTCACACAATTCTTCTGTGTAGTTTTTATTTGTAGACATTCTTTTTCCCAATATAGGCCTTTTAGCGCTCAGAATGTCCAATTGCAGTTTCTACAGAAAGAGTGTTTCAGAACGGCTCAATCAAAAGTAAGTTTCAACTCTGTTAGTTGAATGCACAGAACACAAAGAAGTTTCATACAATGCTTCTGTGTAGTTCATATTTGAACATATTCCTTTTTCCACTATTACCCACTTAGCGCTACGAATGTCCAGTTGCATTTTCTACAGACAGAGTGTTTCAAAACTGCTCAATCAAAAGTATGGTTTAACTCTGTTAGCTGAATGCTCAGATCAGAATGAAGTTTCACAGAATGCTTCTGTGTAGTTTATATTTGAATATATACCTTTTTCCACTACTACACTCTTAGCGCTCGAAATGTCCAGTTGCATTTTCTACAGAAAGAGTGTTCAGATCTGCTCAATCAAAAGTATGGTTTAACACTGTTAGCTGAATGCACAGATCAGAAAGAAGTTTCACCGAATGATTCTGTGTATTTTATATTTCAAGACATTCCTTTTTCCACTATTACCCTCTTAGCGCTCCGAATCTCCACTTGCATTTTCTACAAAAAGAGTGTTTCATAACTGCACAATCAAAAATATGTTTTATCTCTGTTAACTGAATTTACAGATCAGAAATAAGTTTCACAGAATGCATCTGTGTAGTTTTTATTTGAAGATATTCTTTTTCCCAATGTAGGCCTCTTAGCGCTTAGCATGTCCAATTGCAGTTTCTACAGAAAGAGTGTTTCAGAACGGCTCAATCAAAAGTAAGGTTCAACTCTGTTAGTTGAATGCACAGAACAGAAAGAATTTTCACAGAATGCTACTGTGTAGTTTATATTTGAATATATTCCTTTTTCCACTATTACCCTCTTAGCGCTCCGAATGTCCACTTGCATTTTCTACAGAAAGAGTGTTCAGAACTGCACAATCAAAAGTATGGTTTAACTCTGTTAGCTTAATGAACATATCAGAAATAAGTTTCACACAATGCTTCTGTGTAGTTTTTATTTGAAGATATTATTTTTCCCAATATAGGCCTCTTAGCGCTCAGAATGTCCAATTGCAGTTTCTACAGAAAGAGTGTTTCAGAAAGGCTCAATCAAAAGTAAGGTTCAACTCTGTTAGTTGAATTCACAGAACAGAAAGAAGTTTCATACAATGCTTCTGTGTAGTTTATATTTGAACATATTCTTTTTTCCACTGTTACCCACTTAGCGCTACGAATGTCCAGTTGCATTTTCTACAGACAGAGTGTTTCAAAACTGCTCAATCAAAATTATGGTTTAACTCTGTTACCTGAATGCTCAGATCAGAAAGAAGTTTCACAGAATGCTTCTGTGTAGTTTATATTTGAATATATTCCTTTTTCCACTACTACTCTCTTAGCGCTCCAAATGTCCAGTTGCATTTTCTACAGAAAGAGTGTTCAGATCTGCTCAATCAAAAGTATGGTTTAACTCTGTTAGCTGAATGCACAGATCAGAAAGAAGTTTCACAGAATGATTCTGTGTAGTTTATATTTGGAGACATTCCTTTTTCCACTATTACCCTCTTAGCGCTCCGAAACTCCACTTGCATTTTCTACAAAAAGAGTGTTTCATAACTGCTCAATCAAAAATATGTTTTATCTCTGTTAACTGAATTTACAGATCAGAAATAAGTTTCACAGAATGCATCTGTGTAGTTTTTATTTGAAGATATTCTTTTTCCCAATGTAGGCCTCTTAGCGCTTAGCATGTCCAATTGCAGTTTCTACAGAAAGAGTGTTTCAGAACGGCTCAATCAAGAGTAAGGTTCAACTCTGTTAGTTGAATGCACAGAACAGAAAGAATTTTCACAGAATGCTACTGTGTAGTTTATATTTGAATATATTCCTTTTTCCACTATTACCCTCTTAGCGCTCCGAATGTCCACTTGCATTTTCTACAGAAAGAGTGTTCAGAACTGTGCAATCAAAAGTATGGTTTAACTCTGTTAGCTTAATGAACATATCAGAAATAAGTTTCACACAGTGCTTCTGTGTAGTTTTTATTTGAAGATATTATTTTTCCCAATACAGGCCTCTTAGCGCTCAGAATGTCCAATTGCAGTTTCTACAAAAGAGTGTTTCAGATCGGCTCAATCAAAAGTAAGTTTCAACTCTGTTAGTTGAATGCACAGAACAGAAAGAAGTTTCA
Organism: Symphalangus syndactylus; assembly: GCF_028878055.3. Taxonomy (NCBI): domain Eukaryota; kingdom Metazoa; phylum Chordata; class Mammalia; order Primates; family Hylobatidae; genus Symphalangus; species Symphalangus syndactylus. The sequence continues at coordinate 152,060,588 of NC_072430.2, read as the reverse complement.
TACAATGCTTCTGTGTAGTTTATATTTGAACATATTCTTTTTTCCACTATTACCCACTTAGCGCTACGAATGTCCAGTTGCATTTTCTACAGACAGAGTGTTTCAAAACTGCTGAATCAAAAGTATGTTTTAACTCTGTTAGCTGAATGCTCAGATCAGAAAAAAGTTTCACAGAATTCTTCTGTGTAGATTATATTTGAATATATTCCTTTTTCCACTACTACGCTCTTAGCGCTCCAAATGTCCAGTTGCATTTTCTACAGAAAGAGTGTTCAGATCTGCTCAATCAAAAGTGTGGTTTAACTCTGTTAGCTGAATGCACAGATCAGAAAGAAGTTTCACCGAATGATTCTGTGTAGTTTATATTTGAAGACATTCCTTTTTCCACTATTACCCTCTTAGCGCTCCGAATCTCCACTTGCATTTTCTACAAAAAGAGTGTTTCATAACTGCTCAATCAAAAATATGTTTTATCTCTGTTAACTGAATTTACAGATCAGAAATAAGTTTCACAGAATGCATCTGTGTAGTTTTTATTTGAAGATATTCTTTTTCCCAATGTAGGCCTCTTAGCGCTTAGCATGTCCAATTGCAGTTTCTACAGAAAGAGTGTTTCAGAACGGCTCAATCAAAAGTAAGGTTCAACTCTGTTAGTTGAATGCACAGAACAGAAAGAATTTTCACAGAATGCTACTGTGTAGTTTATATTTGAATATATTCCTTTTTCCACTATTACCCTCTTAGCGCTCCGAATCTCCACTTGCATTTTCTACAAAAAGAGTGTTTCATAACTGCTCAATCAAAAATAAGTTTTATCTCTGTTAACTGAATTTACAGATCAGAAATAAGTTTCACAGAATGCATCTGTGTAATTTTTATTTGAAGATATTCTTTTTCACAATGTAGGCCTCTTAGCGCTTAGCATGTCCAATTGCAGTTTCTACAGAAAGAGTGTTTCAGAACGGCTCAATCAAAAGTAAGGTTCAACTCTGTTAGTTGAATGCACAGAACAGAAAGAATTTTCACAGAATGCTACTGTGTAGTTTATATTTGAATATATTCCTTTTTCCACTATTACCCTCTTAGCGCTCCGAATGTCCACTTGCATTTTCTACAGAAAGAGTTTTCAGAACTGCGCAATCAAAAGTATGGTTTAAGTCTGTTAGCTTAATGAACATATCAGAAATAAGTTTCACACAATGCTTCTGTGTAGTTTTTATTTGAAGATATTATTTTTCCCAATAGAGTCCTCTTAGCGCTCAGAATGTCCAATTGCAGTTTCTACAGAAAGAGTGTTTCAGAAAGGCTCAATCAAAAGTAAGGTTCAAATCTGTTAGTTGAATGCACAGAACAGAAAGAAGTTTCATACAATGCTTCTGTGTAGTTTATATTTGAACATATTCTTTTTTCCACTATTACCCACTTAGCGCTACGAATGTCCAGTTGCATTTTCTACAGACAGAGTGTTTCAAAACTGCTCAATCAAAAGTATGGTTTAACTCTGTTAGCTGAATGCTCAGATCAGAAAGAAGTTTCACAGAAGGCTTCTGTGTAGTTTATATTTGACTATATTCCTTTTTCCACTACTACTCTCTAAGCGCTCCAAATGTCCAGTTGCATTTTCTACAGAAAGAGTGTTCAGATCTGCTCAATCAAAGGTATGGTTTAACTCTGTTAGCTGAATGCACAGATCAGAAAGAAGTTTCACAGAATGATTCTGTGTAGTTTATATTTGGAGACATTCCTTTTTCCACTATTACCCTCTTAGCGCTCCGAATCTCCACTTGCATTTTCTACAGAAAGAGTCTTTCAGAACGGCTCAATCAAAACTAAGGTTCAACTCTTTTAGTTGAACAAACAGAACAGGAAGAAGTTTCACACAATTCTTCTGTGTAGTTTTTATTTGTAGACATTCTTTTTCCCAATATAGGCCTCTTAGCGCTCAGAATGTCCAATTGCAGTTTCTACAAAAGAGTGTTTCAGATCGGCTCAATCAAAAGTAAGTTTCAACTCTGTTAGTTGAATGCACAGAACAGAAAGAAGTTTCATACAATGCTTCTGTGTAGTTTATATTTGAACATATTCTTTTTTCCACTATTACCCACTTAGCGCTACGAATGTCCAGTTGCATTTTCTACAGACAGAGTGTTTCAAAACTGCTCAATCAAAAGTATGGTTTAACTCTGTTAGCTGAATGCTCAGATCAGAAAGAAGTTTCACAGAATTCTTCTGTGTAGATTATATTTGAATATATTCCTTTTTCCACTACTACGCTCTTAGCGCTCCAAACGTCCAGTTGCATTTTCTACAGAAAGAGTGTTCAGATCTGCTCAATCAAAAGTGTGGTTTAACTCTGTTAGCTGAATGCACAGATCAGAAAGAAGTTTCACCGAATGATTCTGTGTAGTTTATATTTGAAGACATTCCTTTTTCCACTATTACCCTCTTAGCGCTCCGAATCTCCACTTGCATTTTCTACAAAAAGAGTGTTTCATAACTGCTCAATCAAAAATATGTTTTATCTCTGTTAACTGAATTTACAGATCAGAAATAAGTTTCACAGAATGCATCTGTGTAGTTTTTATTTGAAGATATTCTTTTTCCCAATGTAGGCCTCTTAGCGCTTAGCATGTCCAATTGCAGTTTCTACAGAAAGAGTGTTTCAGAACGGCTCAATCAAAAGTAAGGTTCAACTCTGTTAGTTGAATGCACAGAACAGAAAGAATTTTCACAGAATGCTACTGTGTACTTTATGTTTGAATATATTCCTTTTTCCACTATTACCCTCTTAGCGCTCCGAATGTCCACTTGCATTTTCTACAGAAAGAGTTTTCAGAACTGCGCAATCAAAAGTATGGTTTAACTCTGTTAGCTTAATGAACATATCAGAAATGAGTTTCACACAATGCTTCTGTGTAGTTTTTATTTGAAGATATTATTTTTCCCAATAGAGGCCTCTTAGCGCTCAGAATGTCCAATTGCAGTTTCTACAGAAAGAGTGTTACAGAAAGGCTCAATCAAAAGTAAGGTTCAACTCTGTTAGTTGAATGCACAGAACAGAAAGAAGTTTCATACAATGCTTCTGTGTAGTTTATATTTGAACATATTCTTTTTTCCACTATTACCCACTTAGCGCTACGAATGTCCAGTTGCATTTTCTACAGACAGAGTGTTTCAAAACTGCTCAATCAAAAGTATGGTTTAACTCTGTTAGCTGAATGCTCAGATCAGAAAGAAGTTTCACAGAAGGCTTCTGTGTAGTTTATATTTGAATATATTCCTTTTTCCACTACTACTCTCTTAGCGCTCCAAATGTCCAGTTGCATTTTCTACAGAAAGAGTGTTCAGATCTGCTCAATCAAAGGTATGGTTTAACTCTGTTAGCTGAATGCACAGATCAGAAAGAAGTTTCACAGAATGATTCTGTGTAGTTTATATTTGGAGACATTCCTTTTTCCACTATTACCCTCTTAGCGCTCCGAATCTCCACTTGCATTTTCTACAGAAAGAGTGTTTCAGAACGGCTCAATCAAAACTAAGGTTCAACTCTTTTAATTGAACAAACAGAACAGAAAGAAGTTTCACACAATTCTTCTGTGTAGTTTTTATTTGTAGACATTCTTTTTCCCAATATAGGCCTCTTAGCGCTCAGAATGTCCAATTGCAGTTTCTACAGAAAGAGTGTTTCAGATCGGCTCAATCAAAAGTAAGGTTCAACTCTGTTAGTTGAATGCACAGAACAGAAAGAAGTTTCATACAATGCTTCTGTGTAGTTTATATTTGAACATATTCTTTTTTCCACTATTACCCACTTAGCGGTACGAATGTCCAGTTGCATTTTCTACAGACAGAGTGTTTCAAAGCTGCTCAATCAAAAGTATGGTTTAACTCTGTTAGCTGAACGCTCAGATCAGAAAGAAGTTTCACAGAATTCTTCTGTGTAGTTTATATTTGAATATATTCCTTTTTCCACTACTACGCTCTTAGCGCTCCAAATGTCCAGTTGCATTTTCTACAGAAAGAGTGTTCAGATCTGCTCAATCAAAAGTATGTTTTAACTCTGTTAGCTGAATGCACAGATCAGAAAGAAGTTTCACAGAATGATTCTGTGTAGTTTATATTTGAAGACATTCCTTTTTCCACTATTACCCTCTTAGCGCTCCGAATCTCCACTTGCATTTTCTACAAAAAGTGTGTTTCATAACTGCTCAATCAAAAATATGTTTTATCTCTGTTAACTGAATTTACAGATCAGAAATAAGTTTCACAGAATGCATCTGTGTAGTTTTTATTTGAAGATATTCTTTTTCCCAATGTAGGCCTCTTAGCGCTTAGCATGTCCAATTGCAGTTTCTACAGAAAGAGTGTCTCAGAACGGCTCAATCAAGAGTAAGGTTCAACTCTGTTAGTTGAATGCACAGAACAGAAAGAATTTTCACAGAATGCTACTGTGTAGTTTATATTTGAATATATTCCTTTTCCACTATTACCCTCTTAGCGCTCCGAATGTCCACTTGCATTTTCTACAGAGTGTTCAGAACTGTGCAATCAAAAGTATGGTTTAACTCTGTTAGCTTAATGAACATATCAGAAATAAGTTTCACACAATGCTTCTGTGTAGTTTTTATTTGAAGATATTATTTTTCCCAATAGAGGCCTCTTAGCGCTCAGAATGTCCAATTGCAGTTTCTACAGAAAGAGTGTTTCAGAAAGGCTCAATCAAAAGTAATGTTCAACTCTGTTAGTTGAATGCACAGAACAGAAAGAAGTTTCATACAATGCTTCTGTGTAGTTTATATTTGAACATATTCTTTTTTCCACTATTACCCACTTAGCGCTACGAATGTCCAGTTGCATTTTCTACAGACAGAGTGTTTCAAAACTGCTCAATCAAATGTATGGTTTAACTCTGTTAGCTGAATGCTCAGATCAGAAAGAAGTTTCACAGAATGCTTCTGTGTAGTTTATATTTGAATATATTCCTTTTTCCACTACTACTCTCTTAGCACTCCAAATGTCCAGTTGCATTTTCTACAGAAAGAGAGTTCAGATCTGCTCAATCAAAAGTATGGTTTAACTCTGTTAGCTGAATGCACAGATCACAAAGAAGTTTCACATAATGATTCTGTGTAGTTTATATTTGGAGACATTCCTTTTTCCACTATTACCCTCTTAGCGCTCCGAATCTCCACTTGCATTTTCTACAGAAAGAGTGTTTCAGAACGGCTCAATCCAAACTAAGGTTCAACTCTTTTAGTTGAACAAACAGAACAGAAAGAAGTTTCACACAATTCTTCTGTGTAGTTTTTATTTGTAGACATTCTTTTTCCCAATATAGGCCTCTTAGCGCTCAGAATGTCCAATTGCAGTTTCTACAGAAAGAGTGTTTCAGAACGGCTCAATCAAAAGTAAGGTTCAACTCTGTTAGTTGAATGCACAGAACAGAAAGAAGTTTCATACAATGCTTCTGTGTAGTTTATATTTGAACTTATTCTTTTTTCCACTATTACCCACTTAGCGCTACGAATGTCCAGTTGCATTTTCTACAGACAGAGAGTTTCAAAACTGCTCAATCAAAAGTATGGTTTAACTCTGTTAGCTGAATGCTCAGATCAGAAAGAAGTTTCACAGAATGCTTCTGTGTAGTTTATATTTGAATATATTCCTTTTTCCACTACTCCTCTCTTAGCGCTCCAAATGTCCTGTTGCATTTTCTACAGAAAGAGTGTTCAGATCTGCTCAATCAAAAGTATGGTTTAACTCTGTTAGCTGAATGCACAGATCAGAAAGAAGTTTCACAGAATGATTCTGTGTAGTTTATATTTGGAGACATTCCTTTTTCCACTATTACCCTCTTAGCGCTCCGAATCTCCACTTGCATTTTCTACAGAAAGAGTGTTTCAGAACGGCTCAATAAAAACTAAGGTTCAACTCTTTTAGTTGAACAAACAGAACAAAAAGAAGTTTCACACAATTCTTCTGTGTAGTTATTATTTGTAGACATTCTTTTTCCCAATATAGGCCTCTTAGCGCTCAGAATGTCCAATTGCAGATTCTACAAAAGAGTGTTTCAGAACGGCTCAATCAAAAGTAAGGTTCAACTCTGTTAGTTGAATGCACAGAACAGAAAGAAGTTTCATACAATGCTTCTGTGTAGTTTATATTTGAACATATTCTTTTTTCCACTATTACCCACTTAGCGCTACGAATGTCCAGTTGCATTTCCTACAGACAGAGTGTTTCAAAACTGCTCAATCAAAAGTATGGTTTAACTCTGTTAGCTGAATGCTCAGATCAGAAAGAAGTTTCACAGAATGCTTCTGTGTAGTTTATATTTGAATATATTCCTTTTTCCACTACTACGCTCTTAGCGCTCCAAATGTCCAGTTGCATTTTCTACAGAAAGAGTGTTCAGATCTGCTCAATCAAAAGTATGGTTTAACTCTGTTAGCTGAATGCACAGATCAGAAAGAAGTTTCACCGAATGATTCTGTGTAGTTTATATTTGAAGACATTCCTTTTTCCACTATTACCCACTTAGCGCTCCGAATCTCCACTTGCATTTTCTACAAAAAGAGGGTTTCATAACTGCTCAATCAAAAATATGTTTTATCTCTGTTAACTGAATTTACAGATCAGAAATAAGTTTCACAGAATGCATCTGTGTAGTTTTTATTTGAAGATATTCTTTTTCCCAATGTAGGCCTCTTAGCGCTTAGCATGTCCAATTGCAGTTTCTACAGAAAGAGTGTTTCAGAACGGCTCAATAAAAAGTAAGGTTCAACTCTGTTAGTTGAATGCAAAGAACAGAAAGAATTTTCACAGAATGCTACTGTGTAGTTTATATTTGAATATATTCCTTTTTCCACTATTACCCTCTTAGGGCTCCGAATGTCCACTTGCATTTTCTACAGAAAGAGTTTTCAGAACTGCGTAATCAAAATTATGTTTTAAATCTGTTAGCTTAATGAACATATCAGAAATAAGTTTCACACAATGCTTCTGTGTAGTTTTTATTTGAAGATTTTATTTTTCCCAATAGAGGCCTCTTAGCGCTCAGAATGTCCAATTGCAGTTTCTACAGAAAGAGTGTTTCAGAAAGGCTCAATCAAAAGTAAGGTTCAACTCTGTTAGTTGAATGCACAGAACAGAAAGAAGTTTCATACAATGCTTCTGTGTAGTTTATATTTGAACATATTCTTTTTTCCACTATTACCCACTTAGCGCTACGAATGTCCAGTTGCATTTTCTACAGACAGAGTGTTTCAAAACTGCTCAATCAAAAGTATGGTTTAAATCTGTTAGCTGAATGCTCAGATCAGAAAGAAGTTTCACAGAATGCTTCTGTGTAGTTTATATTTGAATATATTCCTTTTTCCACTACTACTCTCTTATCGCTCCAAATGTCCAGTTGCATTTTCTACAGAAAGAGTGTTCAGATCTGCTCAATCAAAAGTATGGTTTAACTCTGTTAGCTGAATGCACAGATCAGAAAGAAGTTTCACAGAATGACTCTGTGTAGTTTATATTTGGAGACATTCCTTTTTCGACTATTACCCTCTTAGCGCTCCGAATCTCCACTTGCATTTTCAACAGAAAGAGTGTTTCAGAATGGCTCAATCAAAACTAAGGTTCAACTCTTTTAGTTGAACAAACAGAACAAAAAGAAGTTTCACACAATTCTTCCGTGTAGTTTTTATTTGTAGACATTCTTTTTCCCAATGTAGGCCTCTTAGGGCTCAGAATGTCCAATTGCAGTTTCTACAAAAGAGTGTTTCAGAACGACTCAATCAAAAGTAAGGTTCAACTCTGTTAGTTGAATGCACAGAACAGAAAGAAGTTTCATACAATGCTTCTGTGTAGTTTATATTTGAACATATTCTTTTTTCCACTATTACCCACTTAGCGCTACGAATGTCCAGTTGCATTTCCTACAGACAGAGTGTTTCAAAACTGCTCAATCAAAAGTATGGTTTAACTCTGTTAGCTGAATGCTCAGATCAGAAAGAAGTTTCACAGAATGCTTCTGTGTAGTTTATATTTGAATATATTCCTTTTTCCACTACTACGCTCTTAGCGCTCCAAATGTCCAGTTGCATTTTCTACAGAAAGAGTGTTCAGATCTGCTCAATCAAAAGTATGGTTTAACTCTGTTAGCTGAATGCACAGATCAGAAAGAAGTTTCACCGAATGATTCTGTGTAGTTTATATTTGAAGACATTCCTTTTTCCACTATTACCCTCTTAGCGCTCCGAATCTCCACTTGCATTTTCGACAAAAAGAGTGTTTCATAACTGCTCAATCAAAAATATGTTTTATCTCTGTTAACTGAATTTACAGATCAGAAATAAGTTTCACAGAATGCATCTGTGTAGTTTTTATTTGAAGATATTCTTTTTCCCAATGTAGGCCTCTTAGCGCTTAGCATGTCCAATTGCAGTTTCTACAGAAAGAGTGTTTCAGAACGGCTCAATCAAAAGTAAGGTTCAACTCTGTTAGTTGAATGCACAGAACAGAAAGAATTTTCACAGAATGCTACTGTGTAGTTTATATTTGAATATATTCCTTTTTCCACTATTACCCTCTTAGCGCTCCGAATGTCCACTTGCATTTTCTACAGAAAGAGTGTTCAGAACTGCGCAATCAAAAGTATGGTTTAACTCTGTTAGCTTAATGAACATATCAGAAATAAGTTTCACACAATGCTTCTGTGTAGTTTTTATTTGAAGATATTATTTTTCCCAATATAGGCCTCTTAGCGCTCAGAATGTCCAATTGCAGTTTCTACAGAAAGAGTGTTTCAGAAAGGCTCAATCAAAAGTAAGGTTCAACTCTGTTAGTTGAATGCACAGAACAGAAAGAAGTTTCATACAATGCTTCTGTGTAGTTTATATTTGAACATATTCTTTTTTCCACTATTACCTACTTAGCGCTACGAATGTCCAGTTGCATTTTCTACAGACAGAGTGTTTCAAAACTGCTCAATCAAAAGTATGGTTTAACTCTGTTAGCTGAATGCTCAGATCAGAAAGAAGTTTCACAGAATGCTTCTGTGTAGTTTATATTTGAATATATTCCTTTTTCCACTACTACTCTCTTAGCGCTCCAAATGTCCAGTTGCATTTTCTACAGAAAGAGTGTTCAGATCTGCTCAATCAAAAGTATGGTTTAACTCTGTTAGCTGAATGCACAGATCAGAAAGAAGTTTCACAGAATGATTCTGTGTAGTTTATATTTGGAGACATTCCTTTTTCCACTATTACCCTCTTAGCGCTCCGAATCTCCACTTGCATTTTCTACAGAAAGTGTGTTTCAGAAGGGCTCAATCAAAACTAAGGTTCAACTCTTTTAGTTGAACAAACAGAACAGAAAGAAGTTTCACACAATTCTTCTGTGTAGTTTTTATTTGTAGACATTCTTTTTCCCAATATAGGCCTCTTAGCACTCAGAATGTCCAATTGCAGTTTCTACAGAAAGAGTGTTTCAGAACGGCTCAATCAAAAGTAAGGTTCAACTCTGTTAGTTGAATGCACAGAACAGAAAGAAGTTTCATACAATGCTTCTGTGTAGTTTATATTTGAACTTATTCTTTTTTCCACTATTACCCACTTAGCGCTACGAATGTCCAGTTGCATTTTCTACAGACAGAGAGTTTCAAAACTGCTCAATCAAAAGTATGGTTTAACTCTGTTAGCTGAATGCTCAGATCAGAAAGAAGTTTCACAGAATTCTTCTGTGTAGTTTATCTTTGAATATATTCCTTTTTCCACTACTACGCTCTTAGCACTCCAAATGTCCAGTTGCATTCTCTACAGAAAGAGTGTTCAGATCTGCTCAATCAAAAGTATGGTTTAACTCTGTTAGCTGAATGCACAGATCAGAAAGAAGTTTCACCGAATGATTCTGTGTAGTTTATATTTGAAGACATTCCTTTTTCCACTATTACCTTCTTAGCGCTCCGAATCTCCACTTGCATTTTCTACAAAAAGAGTGTTTCATAACTGCTCAATCAAAAATATGTTTTATCTCTGTTAACTGAATTTACAGATCAGAAATAAGTTTCACAGAATGCATCTGTGTAGTTTTTATTTGAAGATATTCTTTTTCCCAATGTAGGCCTCTTAGCGCTTAGCATGTCCAATTGCAGTTTCTACAGAAAGAGTGTTTCAGAACGGCTCAATCAAAAGTAAGGTTCAACTCTGTTAGTTGAATGCACAGAACAGGAAGAATTTTCACAGAATGCTACTGTGTAGTTTATATTTGAATATATTCCTTTTTCCACTATTACCCTCTTAGCGCTCCGAATGTCCACTTGCATTTTCTACAGAAAGAGTGTTCAGGACTGCGCAATCAAAAGTATGGTTTAACTCTGTTAGCTTAATGAACATATCAGAAATAAGTTTCACACAATGCTTCTGTGTAGTTTTTATTTGAAGATATTTTTTTTCCCAATATAGGCCTCTTAGCGCTCAGAATGTCCAATTGCAGTTTCTACAGAAAGAGTGTTTCAGAAAGGCTCAATCAAAAGTAAGGTTCAACTCTGTTAGTTGAATGCACAGAACAGAAAGAAGTTTCATACAATGCTTCTGTGTAGTTTATATTTGAAAATATTCTTTTTTCCACTATTTCCCACTTAGCGCTACGAATGTCCAGTTGCATTTTCTACAGACAGAGTGTTTCAAAACTGCTCAATCAAAAGTATGGTTTAACTCTGTTAGCTGAATGCTCAGATCAGAAAGAAGTTTCACAGAATGCTTCTGTGTAGTTTATATTTGAATATATTCCTTTTTCCACTACTACTCTCTTAGCGCTCCAAATGTCCAGTTGCATTTTCTACAGAAAGAGTGTTAAGATCTGCTCAATCAAAAGTATGGTTTAACTCTGTTAGCTGAATGCACAGATCAGAAAGAAGTTTCACAGAATGATTCTGTGTAGTTTATATTTGGAGACATTCCTTTTTCCACTATTACCCTCTTAGCGCTCCGAATCTCCACTTGCATTTTCTACAAAAAGAGTTTTTCATAACTGCTCAATCAAAAATATGTTTTATCTCTGTTAACTGAATTTACAGATCTGAAATAAGTTTCACAGAATGCATCTGTGTAGTTTTTATTTGAAGATATTCTTTTTCCCAATGTAGGCCTCTTAGCGCTTAGCATGTCCAATTGCAGTTTCTACAGAAAGAGTGTTTCAGAACGGCTCAATCAAAAGTAAGGTTCAACTCTGTTAGTTGAATGCACAGAACAGAAAGAATTTTCACAGAATGCTACTGTGTAGTTTATATTTGAATATATTCCTTTTTCCACTATTACCCTCTTAGCGCTCCGAATGTCCACTTGCATTTTCTACAGAAAGAGTTTTCAGAACTGCGCAATCAAAAGTATGGTTTAACTCTGTTAGCTTAATGAACATATCAGAAATAAGTTTCACACAATGCTTCTGTGTAGTTTTTATTTGAAGATTTTATTTTTCCCAATATACGCCTCTTAGCGCTCAGAATGTCCAATTGCAGTTTCTACAGAAAGAGTGTTTCAGAAAGGCTCAATCAAAAGTAAGGTTCAACTCTGTTAGTTGAATGCACAGGACAGAAAGAAGTTTCATACAATGCTTCTGTGTAGTTTATATTTGAACATATTCTTTTTTCCACTATTACCCACTTAGCGCTACGAATGTCCAGTTGCATTTTCTACAGACAGAGTGTTTCAAAACTGCTCAATCAAAAGTATGGTTTAACTCTGTTAGCTGAATGCTCAGATCAGAAAGAAGTTTCACAGAATGCTTCTGTGTAGTTTATATTTGAATATATTCCTTTTTCCACTACTACTCTCTTAGCGCTCCAAATGTCCTGTTGCATTTTCTACAGAAAGAGTGTTCAGATCTGCTCAATCAAAAGTATGGTTTAACTCTGTTAGCTGAATGCACAGATCAGAAAGAAGTTTCACAGAATGATTCTGTGTAGTTTATATTTGGAGACATTCCTTTTTCCACTATTACCCTCTTAGCGCTCCGAATCTCCACTTGCATTTTCTACAGAAAGAGTGTTTCAGAACGGCTCAATCAAAACTAAGGTTCAACACTTTTAGTTGAACAAACAGAACAAAAAGAAGTTTCACACAATTCTTCTGTGTAGTTTTTATTTGTAGACATTCTTTTTCCCAATATAGGCCTCTTAGCGCTCAGAATGTCCAATTGCAGATTCTACAAAAGAGTGTTTCAGAACGGCTCAATCAAAAGTAAGGTTCAACTCTGTTAGTTGAATGCACAGAACAGAAAGAAGTTTCATACAATGCTTCTGTGTAGTTTATATTTGAACATATTCTTTTTTCCACTATTACCCACTTAGCGCTACGAATGTCCAGTTGCATTTCCTACAGACAGAGTGTTTCAAAACTGCTCAATCAAAAGTATGGTTTAACTCTGTTAGCTGAATGCTCAGATCAGAAAGAAGTTTCACAGAATGCTTCTGTGTAGTTTATATTTGAATATATTCCTTTTTCCACTACTACGCTCTTAGCGCTCCAAATGTCCAGTTGCATTTTCTACAGAAAGAGTGTTCAGATCTGCTCAATCAAAAGTATGGTTTAACTCTGTTAGCTGAATGCACAGATCAGAAAGATGTTTCACCGAATGATTCTGTGTAGTTTATATTTGAAGACATTCCTTTTTCCACTATTACCCTCTTAGCGCTCCTAATCTCCACTTGCATTTTCTACAAAAAGAGGGTTTCATAACTGCTCAATCAAAAATATGTTTTATCTCTGTTAACTGAATTTACAGATCAGAAATAAGTTTCACAGAATGCATCTGTGTAGTTTTTATTTGAAGATATTCTTTTTCCCAATGTAGGCCTCTTAGCGCTTAGCATGTCCAATTGCAGTTTCTACAGAAAGAGTGTTTCAGAACGGCTCAATCAAAAGTAAGGTTCAACTCTGTTAGTTGAATGCAAAGAACAGAAAGAATTTTCACAGAATGCTACTGTGTAGTTTATATTTGAATATATTCCTTTTTCCACTATTACCCTCTTAGGGCTCCGAATGTCCACTTGCATTTTCTACAGAAAGGGTTTTCAGAACTGCGCAATCAAAATTATGGTTTAAATCTGTTAGCTTAATGAACATATCAGAAATAAGTTTCACACAATGCTTCTGTGTAGTTTTTATTTGAAGATTTTATTTTTCCCAATAGAGGCCTCTTAGCGCTCAGAATGTCCAATTGCAGTTTCTACAGAAAGAGTGTTTCAGAAAGGCTCAATCAAAAGTAAGGTTCAACTCTGTAAGTTGAATGCACAGAACAGAAAGAAGTTTCATACAATGCTTCTGTGTAGTTTATATTTGAACATATTCTTTTTTCCACTATTACCCACTTAGCGCTACGAATGTCCAGTTGCATTATCTACAGACAGAGTGTTTCAAAACTGCTCAATCAAAAGTATGGTTTAACTCTGTTAGCTGAATGCTCAGATCAGAAAGAAGTTTCACAGAATGCTTCTGTGTAGTTTATATTTGAATATATTCCTTTTTCCACTACTACTCTCTTAGCGCTCCAAATGTCCAGTTGCATTTTCTACAGAAAGAGTGTTCAGATCTGCTCAATCAAAAGTATGTTTTAAATCTGTTAGCTGAATGCACAGATCAGAAAGAAGTTTCACAGAATGATTCTGTGTAGTTTATATTTGGAGACATTCCTTTTTCCACTATTACCCTCTTAGCGCTCCGAATGTCCACTTGCATTATCTACAGAAAGAGTGTTCAGAACTGCGCAATCAAAAGTATGGTTTAACCCTGTTAGCTTAATGAACATATCAGAAATAAGTTTCACACAATGCTTCTGTGTAGTTTTTATTTGAAGATATTATTTTTCCCAATATAGGCCTCTTAGCGCTCAGAATGTCCAATTGCAGTTTCTACAGAAAGAGTGTTTCAGAAAGGCTCAATAAAAAGTAAGGTTCAACTCTGTTAGTTGAATGCACAGAACAGAAAGAAGTTTCATACAATGCTTCTGTGTAGTTTATATTTGAACATATTCTTTTTTCCACTATTACCCACTTAGCGCTACGAATGTCCAGTTGCATTTTCTACAGACAGAGTGTTTCAAAACTGCTCAATCAAAAGTATGGTTTAAATCTGTTAGCTGAATGCTCAGATCAGAAAGAAGTTTCACAGAATGCTTCTGTGTAGTTTATATTTGAATATATTCCTTTTTCCACTACTACTCTCTTAGCGCTCCAAATGTCCAGTTGCATTTTCTACAGAAAGAGAGTTCAGATCTGCTCAATCAAAAGTATGGTTTAACTCTGTTAGCTGAATGCACAGATCAGAAAGAAGTTTCACAGAATGATTCTGTGTAGATTATATTTGGAGACATTACTTTTTCCACTATTACACTCTTAGCGCTCCGAATCTCCACTTGCATTTTCTACAGAAAGAGTGTTTCAGAACGGCTCAATCAAAACTAAGGTTCAACTCTTTTAGTTGAACAAACAGAACAGAAAGAAGTTTCACACAATTCTTCTGTGTAGTTTTTATTTGTAGACATTCTTTTTCCCAATATAGGCCTCTTAGCGGTCAGAATGTCCAATTGCAGTTTCTACAGAAAGAGTGTTTCAGAACGGCTCAATCAAAAGTAAGGTTCAACTCTGTTAGTTGAATGCACAGAACAGAAAGAAGTTTCATACAATGCTTCTGTGTAGTTTATATTTGAACATATTCTTTTTTCCACTATTACCCACTTAGCGCTACGAATGTCCAGTTGCATTTTCTACAGACAGAGTGTTTCAAAACTGCTCAGTCAAAAGTATGGTTTAACTCTGTTAGCTGAATGCTCAGATCAGAAAGAAGTTTCACAGAATGCTTCTGTGTAGTTTATATTTGAATATATTCCTTTTTCCACTACTACTCTCTTAGCGCTCCAAATGTCCTGTTGCATTTTCTACAGAAAGAGTGTTCAGATCTGCTCAATCAAAAGTATGGTTTAACTCTGTTAGCTGAATGCACAGATCAGAAAGAAGTTTCACAGAATGATTCTGTGTAGTTTATATTTGGAGACATTCCTTTTTCCACTATTACCCTCTTAGCGCTCCGAATCTCCACTTGCATTTTCTACAGAAAGAGTGTTTCAGAACGGCTCAATCAAAACTAAGGTTCAACACTTTTAGTTGAACAAACAGAACAAAAAGAAGTTTCACACAATTCTTCTGTGTAGTTTTTATTTGTAGACATTCTTTTTCCCAATATAGGCCTCTTAGCGCTCAGAATGTCCAATTGCAGATTCTACAAAAGAGTGTTTCAGAACGGCTCAATCAAAAGTAAGGTTCAACTCTGTTAGTTGAATGCACAGAACAGAAAGAAGTTTCATACAATGCTTCTGTGTAGTTTATATTTGAACATATTCTTTTTTCCACTATTACCCACTTAGCGCTACGAATGTCCAGTTGCATTTCCTACAGACAGAGTGTTTCAAAACTGCTCAATCAAAAGTATGGTTTAACTCTGTTAGCTGAATGCTCAGATCAGAAAGAAGTTTCACAGAATGCTTCTGTGTAGTTTATATTTGAATATATTCCTTTTTCCACTACTACGCTCTTAGCGCTCCAAATGTCCAGTTGCATTTTCTACAGAAAGAGTGTTCAGATCTGCTCAATCAAAAGTATGGTTTAACTCTGTTAGCTGAATGCACAGATCAGAAAGATGTTTCACCGAATGATTCTGTGTAGTTTATATTTGAAGACATTCCTTTTTCCACTATTACCCTCTTAGCGCTCCGAATCTCCACTTGCATTTTCTACAAAAAGAGGGTTTCATAACTGCTCAATCAAAAATATGTTTTATCTCTGTTAACTGAATTTACAGATCAGAAATAAGTTTCACAGAATGCATCTGTGTAGTTTTTATTTGAAGATATTCTTTTTCCCAATGTAGGCCTCTTAGCGCTTAGCATGTCCAATTGCAGTTTCTACAGAAAGAGTGTTTCAGAACGGCTCAATCAAAAGTAAGGTTCAACACTGTTAGTTGAATGCAAAGAACAGAAAGAATTTTCACAGAATGCTACTGTGTAGTTTATATTTGAATATATTCCTTTTTCCACTATTACCCTCTTAGGGCTCCGAATGTCCACTTGCATTTTCTACAGAAAGGGTTTTCAGAACTGCGCAATCAAAATTATGGTTTAAATCTGTTAGCTTAATGAACATATCAGAAATAAGTTTCACACAATGCTTCTGTGTAGTTTTTATTTGAAGATTTTATTTTTCCCAATAGAGGCCTCTTAGCGCTCAGAATGTCCAATTGCAGTTTCTACAGAAAGAGTGTTTCAGAAAGGCTCAATCAAAAGTAAGGTTCAACTCTGTAAGTTGAATGCACAGAACAGAAAGAAGTTTCATACAATGCTTCTGTGTAGTTTATATTTGAACATATTCTTTTTTCCACTATTACCCACTTAGCGCTACGAATGTCCAGTTGCATTATCTACAGACAGAGTGTTACAAAACTGCTCAATCAAAAGTATGGTTTAACTCTGTTAGCTGAATGCTCAGATCAGAAAGAAGTTTCACAGAATGCTTCTGTGTAGTTTATATTTGAATATATTCCTTTTTCCACTACTACTCTCTTAGCGCTCCAAATGTCCAGTTGCATTTTCTACAGAAAGAGTGTTCAGATCTGCTCAATCAAAAGTATGTTTTAAATCTGTTAGCTGAATGCACAGATCAGAAAGAAGTTTCACAGAATGATTCTGTGTAGTTTATATTTGGAGACATTCCTTTTTCCACTATTACCCTCTTAGCGCTCCGAATGTCCACTTGCATTATCTACAGAAAGAGTGTTCAGAACTGCGCAATCAAAAGTATGGTTTAACCCTGTTAGCTTAATGAACATATCAGAAATAAGTTTCACACAATGCTTCTGTGTAGTTTTTATTTGAAGATATTATTTTTCCCAATATAGGCCTCTTAGCGCTCAGAATGTCCAATTGCAGTTTCTACAGAAAGAGTGTTTCAGAAAGGCTCAATAAAAAGTAAGGTTCAACTCTGTTAGTTGAATGCACAGAACAGAAAGAAGTTTCATACAATGCTTCTGTGTAGTTTATATTTGAACATATTCTTTTTTCCACTATTACCCACTTAGCGCTACGAATGTCCAGTTGCATTTTCTACAGACAGAGTGTTTCAAAACTGCTCAATCAAAAGTATGGTTTAAATCTGTTAGCTGAATGCTCAGATCAGAAAGAAGTTTCACAGAATACTTCTGTGTAGTTTATATTTGAATATATTCCTTTTTCCACTACTACTCTCTTAGCGCTCCAAATGTCCAGTTGCATTTTCTACAGAAAGAGAGTTCAGATCTGCTCAATCAAAAGTATGGTTTAACTCTGTTAGCTGAATGCACAGATCAGAAAGAAGTTTCACAGAATGATTCTGTGTAGATTATATTTGGAGACATTACTTTTTCCACTATTACCCTCTTAGCGCTCCGAATCTCCACTTGCATTTTCTACAGAAAGAGTGTTTCAGAACGGCTCAATCAAAACTAAGGTTCAACTCTTTTAGTTGAACAAACAGAACAGAAATTAGTTTCACACAATTCTTCTGTGTAGTTTTTATTTGTAGACATTCTTTTTCCCAATATAGGCCTCTTAGCGGTCAGAATGTCCAATTGCAGTTTCTACAGAAAGAGTGTTTCAGAACGGCTCAATCAAAAGTAAGGTTCAACTCTGTTAGTTGAATGCACAGAACAGAAAGAAGTTTCATACAATGCTTCTGTGTAGTTTATATTTGAACATATTCTTTTTTCCACTATTACCCACTTAGCGCTACGAATGTCCAGTTGCATTTTCTACAGACAGAGTGTTTCAAAACTGCTCAATCAAAAGTATGGTTTAACTCTGTTAGCTGAATGCTCAGATCAGAAAGAAGTTTCACAGAATGCTTCTGTGTAGTTTATATTTGAATATATTCCTTTTTCCACTACTACGCTCTTAGCGCTCGAAATGTCCAGTTGCATTTTCTAAAGAAAGACTGTTCAGATCTGCTCAATCAAAAGTATGGTTTAACTCTATTAGCTGAATGCACAGATCAGAAAGAAGTTTCACCGAATGATTCTGTGTAGTTTATATTTGAAGACATTCCTTTTTCCACTATTACCCTCTTAGCGCTCCGAATGTCCACTTGCATTTTCTACAAAAAGAGTGTTTCATAACTGTTCAATCAAAAATATGTTTTATCTCTGTTAACTGAATTTACAGATCAGAAATAAGTTTCACAGAATGCATCTGTGTAGTTTTTATTTGAAGATATTCTTCTTCCCAATGTAGGCCTCTTAGCGCTTAGCATGTCCAATTGCAGTTTCTACAGAAAGAGTGTTTCAGAACGGCTCAATCAAAAGTAAGGTTCAACTCTGTTAGTTGAATGCACAGAACAGAAAGAATTTTCACAGAATGCTACTGTGTAGTTTATATTTGAATATATTCCTTTTTCCACTATTACCCTCTTAGCGCTCCGAATGTCCACTTGCATTTTCTACAGAAAGAGTGTTCAGAACTGCGCAATCAAAAGTATGGTTTAACTCTGTTAGCTTAATGAACATATCAGAAATAAGTTTCACACAATGCTTCTGTGTAGTTTTTATTTGAAGATATTATTTTTCCCAATATAGGCCTCTTAGCGCTCAGAATGTCCAATTGCAGTTTCTACAGAAAGAGTGTTTCAGAAAGGCTCAATCAAAAGTAAGGTTCAACTCTGTTAGTTGAATGCACAGAACAGAAAGAAGTTTCATACAATGCTTCTGTGTAGTTTATATTTGAACATATTCTTTTTTCCACTATTACCCACTTAGCGCTACGAATGTCCAGTTGCATTTTCTACAGAGAGAGTGTTTCAAAACTTCTCAATCAAAAGTATGGTTTAACTCTGTTAGCTGAATTCTCAGATCAGAAAGAAGTTTCACAGAATGCTTCTGTGTAGTTTATATATGAATATATTCCTTTTTCCACTACTACTCTCTTAGCGCTCCAAAGGTCCAGTTGCATTTTCTACAGAAAGAGAGTTCAGATCTGCTCAATCAAAAGTATGGTTTAACTCTGTTAGCTGAATGCACAGATCAGAAAGAAGTTTCACAGAATGATTCTGTGTAGTTTATATTTGGAGACATTCCTTTTTCCACTATTACCCTCTTAGCGCTCCGAATATCCACTTGCATTTTCTACAGAAAGAGTGTTTCAGAACGGCTCAATCAAAACTAAGGTTCAATTCTTTTAGTTGAACAAACAGAACAGAAAGAAGTTTCACACAATTCTTCTGTGTAGTTTTTATTTGTAGACATTCTTTTTCCCAATATAGGCCTCTTAGCGCTCAGAATGTCCAATTGCAGTTTCTAGAGAAAGAGTGTTTCAGAACGGCTCAATCAAAAGTAAGGTTCAACTCTGTTAGTTGAATGCACAGAACAGAAAGAAGTTTCATACAATGCTTCTGTGTAGTTTATATTTGAACATATTCTTTTTTCCACTATTACCCACTTAGCGCTACGAATGTCCAGTTGCATTTTCTACAGACAGAGTGTTTCAAACCTGCTCAATCAAAAGTATGGTTTAACTCTGTTAGCTGAATGCTCAGATCAGAAAGAAGTTTCACAGAATGGTTCTGTGTAGTTTATATTTGAATATATTCCTTTTTCCACTACTACTCTCTTAGCGCTCCAAATGTCCAGTTGCATTTTCTACAGAAAGAGTGTTCAGATCTGCTCAATCAAAAGTATGGTTTAACTCTGGTAGCTGAATGCACAGATCAGAAAGAAGTTTCACCGAATGATACTGTGTAGTTTATATTTGAAGACATTACTTTTTCCACTATTACCCTCTTAGCGCTCCGAATCTCCACTTGCATTTTCAACAATAAGAGTGTTTCATAACTGCTCAATCAAAAATATGTTTTATCTCTGTTAACTGAATTTACAGATCAGAAATAAGTTTCACAGAATGCATCTGTGTAGTTTTTATTTGAAGATATTCTTTTTCCCAATGTTGGACTCTTAGCGCTTAGCATGTCCAATTGCAGTTTCTACAGAAAGAGTGTTTCAGAACGGCTCAATCAAAAGTAAGGTTCAACCCTGTTAGTTGAATGCACAGAACAGAAAGAATTTTCACAGAATGCTACTGTGTAGTTTAAATTTGAATATATTCCTTTTTCCACTATTACCCTCTTAGCGCTCCGAATGTCCACTTGCATTTTCTACAGAAAGAGTGTTCAGAACTGCGCAATCAAAAGTATGGTTTAACTCTGTTAGCTTAATGAACATATCAGAAATAAGTTTCACTCAATGCTTCTGTGTAGTTTTTATTTGAAGATATTTTTTTTCCCAATATAGGCCTCTTAGCGCTCAGAATGTCCAATTGCAGTTTCTACAGAAAGAGTGTTTCAGAAAGGCTCTATCAAAAGTAAGGTTCAACTCTGTTAGTTGAATGCACAGAACAGAAAGAAGTTTCATACAATGCTTCTGTGTAGTTTATATTTGAACATATTCTTTTTTCCACTATTACCCACTTAGCGCTACGAATGTCCAGTTGCATTTTCTACAGACAGAGTGTTTCAAAACTGCTCAATCA
The DNA here is from genome assembly GCF_028878055.3 of Symphalangus syndactylus. NCBI lineage: Eukaryota > Metazoa > Chordata > Mammalia > Primates > Hylobatidae > Symphalangus > Symphalangus syndactylus. The sequence continues at coordinate 152,039,996 of NC_072430.2, read as the reverse complement.
AAAGTATGGTTTAACTCTGTTAGCTGAATGCTCAGATCAGAAAGTAGTTTCACAGAATGATTCTGTGTAGTTTATATTTGAATATATTACTTTTTCCACTACTACGCTCTTAGCGCTCGAAATGTCCAGTTGCATTTTCTAAAGAAAGAGTGTTCAGATCTGCTCAATCAAAAGTATGGTTTAACTCTATTAGCTGAATGCACAGATCAGAAAGAAGTTTCACCGAATGATTCTGTGTAGTTTATATTTGAAGACATTCCTTTTTCCACTATTACCCTCTTAGCGCTCCGAATGTCCACTTGCATTTTCTACAAAAAGAGTGTTTCATAAATGTTCAATCAAAAATATGTTTTATCTCTGTTAACTGAATTTACAGATCAGAAATAAGTTTCACAGAATGCATCTGTGTAGTTTTTATTTGAAGATATTCTTCTTCCCAATATAGGCCTCTTAGCGCTCAGAATGTCGAATTGCAGTTTCTACAGAAAGAGTGTTTCAGAAAGGCTCAATCAAAAGTAAGGTTCAACTCTGTTAGTTGAATGCACAGAACAGAAAGAAGTTTCATACAATGCTTCTGTGTAGTTTATATTTGAACATATTCTTTTTTCCACTATTACCCACTTAGCGCTACGAATGTCCAGTTGCATTTTCTACAGACAGAGTGTTTCAAAACTGCTCAATCAAAAGTATGGTTTAACTCTGTTAGCTGAATGCTCAGATCAGAAAGAAGTTTCACAGAATGCTTCTGTGTAGTTTATATTTGAATATATTCCTTTTTCCACTACTACGCTCTTAGCGCACCAAATGTCCAGTTGCATTTTCTACAGAAAGAGTGTTCAGATCTGCTCAATCAAAAGTATGGTTTAACACTGTTAGCTGAATGCACAGATCAGAAAGAAGTTTCACCGAATGATTCTGTGTAGTTTATATTTGAAGACATTCCTTTTTCCACTATTACCCTCTTAGCGCTCCGAATCTCCACTTGCATTTTCTACAAAAAGAGTGTTTCATAACTGCTCAATCAAAAATATGTTTTATCTCTGTTAACTGAATTTACAGATCAGAAATAAGTTTCACAGAATGCATCTGTGTAGTTTTTATTTGAAGATATTCTTTTTCAAAATGTAGGCCTCTTAGCGCTTAGCATGTCCAATTGCAGTTTCTACAGAAAGAGTGTTTCAGAACGGCTCAATCAAAAGTAAGGTTCAACTCTGTTAGTTGAATGCACAGAACAGGAAGAATTTTCACAGAATGCTACTGTGTAGTTTATATTTGAATATATTCCTTTTTCCATTATTACCCTCTTAGCGCTCCGAATGTCCACTTGCATTTTCTACAGAAAGAGTGTTCAGAACTGCGCAATCAAAAGTATGGTTTAACTCTGTTAGCTTAATGAACATATCAGAAAGAAGTTTCACACAATGCTTCTGTGTAGTTTTTATTTGAAGATATTATTTTTCCCAATATAGGCCTCTTAGCGCTCAGAATGTCCAATTGCAGTTTCTACAGAAAGAGTGTTTCAGAAAGGCTCAATCAAAAGTAAGGTTCAACTCTGTTAGTTGAATGCACAGAACAGAAAGAAGTTTCATACAATGCTTCTGTGTAGTTTATATTTGAACATATTCTTTTTTCCACTATTACCCACTTAGCGCTACGAATGTCCAGTTGCATTTTCTACAGACAGAGTGTTTCAAAACTGCTCAATCAAAAGTATGGTTTAACTCTGTTAGCTGAATGCTCAGATCAGAAAGAAGTTTCACAGAATGCTTCTGTGTAGTTTATATTTGAATATATTCCTTTTTCCACTACTACTCTCTTAGCGCTCCAAATGTCCAGTTGCATTTTCTACAGAAAGATAGTTCAGATCTGCTCAATCAAAAGTATGGTTTAACTCTGTTAGCTGAATGCACAGATCAGAAAGAAGTTTCACCGAATGATTCTGTGTAGTTTATATTTGGAGACATTCCTTTTTCCACTATTACCCTCTTAGCGCTCCGAATCTCCACTTGCATTTTCTACAGAAAGAGTGTTTCAGAACGGCTCAATCAAAACTAAGGTTCAACACTTTTATTTGAACAAACAGAACAGAAAGAAGTTTCACACAATTCTTCTGTGTAGTTTTTATTTGTAGACATTCTTTTTCCCAATATAGGCCTCTTAGCGCTCAGAATGGCCAATTGCAGTTTCTACAGAAAGAGTGTTTCAGAACGGCTCAATCAAAAGTAAGGTTCAACTCTGTTAGTTGAATGCACAGAACAGAAAGAAGTTTCATACAATGTTTCTGTGTAGTTTATATTTGAACATATTCTTTTTTCCACTATTACCCACTTAGCGCTACGAATGTCCAGTTGCATTTTCTACAGACAGAGTGTTTCAAAACTGCTCAATCAAAAGTATGGTTTAACTCTGTTAGCTGAATGCTCAGATCAGAAAGAAGTTTCACAGAATGCTTCTGTGTAGTTTATATTTGAATATATTCCTTTTTCCACTACTACGCTCTTAGCGCTCCAAATGTACAGTTGCATTTTCTACAGAAAGAGTGTTCAGATCTGCTCAATCAAAAGTATGGTTTAACTCTGTTAGCTGAATGCACAGATCAGAAAGAAGTTTCACCGAATGATTCTGTGTAGTTTATATTTGAAGACATTCTTTTTTCCACTATTACCCTCTTAGCGCTCCGAATCTCCACTTGCATTTTCTACAAAAGAGTGTTTCATAACTGCTCAATCAAAAATATGTTTTATCTCTGTTAACTGAATTTACAGATCAGAAATAAGTTTCACAGAATGCATCTGTGTAGTTTTTATTTGAAGATATTCTTTTTCAAAATGTAGGCCTCTTAGCGCTTAGCATGTCCTATTGCAGTTTCTACAGAAAGAGTGTTTCAGAACGGCTCAATCAAAAGTAAGGTTCAACTCTGTTAGTTGAATGCACAGAACAGAAAGAATTTTCACAGAATGCTACTGTGTAGTTTATATTTGAATATATTCCTTTTTCCACTATTACCCTCTTAGCGCTCCGAATGTCCACTTGCATTTTCTACAGAAAGAGTGTTCAGAACTGCGCAATCAAAAGTATGGTTTAACTCTGTTAGCTTAATGAACATATCAGAAATAAGTTTCACACAATGCTTCTGTGTAGTTTTTATTTGAAGATATTATTTTTCCCAATATAGGCCTCTTAGCGCTCAGAATGTCCAATTGCAGTTTCTACAGAAAGAGTGTTTCAGAAAGCCTCAATAAAAAGTAAGGTTCAACTCTGTTAGTTGAATGCACAGAACAGAAAGAAGTTTCATACAATGCTTCTGTGTAGTTTATATTTGAACATATTCTTTTTTCCACTATTACCCACTTAGCGCTACGAATGTCCAGTTGCATTTTCTACAGACAGAGTGTTTCAAAACTGCTCAATCAAAAGTATGGTTTAATTCTGTTAGCTGAATGCTCAGATCAGAAAGAAGCTTCACAGAATGCTTCTGTGTAGTTTATATTTGAATATATTCCTTTTTCCACTACTACTCTCTTAGCGCCCCAAATGTCCAGTTGCATTTTCTACAGAAAGAGAGTTCAGATCTTCTCAATCAAAAGTATGGTTTAACTCTGTTAGCTGAATGCACAGATCAGAAAGAAGTTTCACCGAATGATTCTGTGTAGTTTATATTTGGAGACATTCCTTTTTCCACTATTACCCTCTTAGCGCTCCGAATCTCCACTTGCATTTTCTACAGAAAGAGTGTTTCAGAACGGCTCAATCAAAACTAAGGTTCAACTCTTTTAGTTGAACAAACAGAACAGAAAGAAGTTTCACACAATTCTTCTGTGTAGTTTTTATTTGTAGACATTCTTTTTCCCAATATAGGCCTCTTAGCGCTCAGAATGTCCAATTGCAGTTTCTAGAGAAAGAGTGTTTCAGAACGGCTCAATCAAAAGTAAGGTTCAACTCTGTTAGTTGAATGCACAGAACAGAAAGAAGTTTCATACAATGCTTCTGTGTAGTTTATATTTGAACATATTCTTTTTTCCACTATTACCCACTTAGCGCTACGAATGTCCAGTTGCATTTTCTACAGACAGAGTGTTTCAAACCTGCTCAATCAAAAGTATGGTTTAACTCTGTTAGCTGAATGCTCAGATCAGAAAGAAGTTTCACAGAATGGTTCTGTGTAGTTTATATTTGAATATATTCCTTTTTCCACTACTACTCTCTTAGCGCTCCAAATGTCCAGTTGCATTTTCTACAGAAAGAGTGTTCAGATCTGCTCAATCAAAAGTATGGTTTAACTCTGGTAGCTGAATGCACAGATCAGAAAGAAGTTTCACCGAATGATACTGTGTAGTTTATATTTGAAGACATTACTTTTTCCACTATTACCCTCTTAGCGCTCCGAATCTCCACTTGCATTTTCAACAATAAGAGTGTTTCATAACTGCTCAATCAAAAATATGTTTTATCTCTGTTAACTGAATTTACAGATCAGAAATAAGTTTCACAGAATGCATCTGTGTAGTTTTTATTTGAAGATATTCTTTTTCCCAATGTTGGACTCTTAGCGCTTAGCATGTCCAATTGCAGTTTCTACAGAAAGAGTGTTTCAGAACGGCTCAATCAAAAGTAAGGTTCAACCCTGTTAGTTGAATGCACAGAACAGAAAGAATTTTCACAGAATGCTACTGTGTAGTTTAAATTTGAATATATTCCTTTTTCCACTATTACCCTCTTAGCGCTCCGAATGTCCACTTGCATTTTCTACAGAAAGAGTGTTCAGAACTGCGCAATCAAAAGTATGGTTTAACTCTGTTAGCTTAATGAACATATCAGAAATAAGTTTCACTCAATGCTTCTGTGTAGTTTTTATTTGAAGATATTTTTTTTCCCAATATAGGCCTCTTAGCGCTCAGAATGTCCAATTGCAGTTTCTACAGAAAGAGTGTTTCAGAAAGGCTCTATCAAAAGTAAGGTTCAACTCTGTTAGTTGAATGCACAGAACAGAAAGAAGTTTCATACAATGCTTCTGTGTAGTTTATATTTGAACATATTCTTTTTTCCACTATTACCCACTTAGCGCTACGAATGTCCAGTTGCATTTTCTACAGACAGAGTGTTTCAAAACTGCTCAATCAAAAGTATGGTTTAACTCTGTTAGCTGAATGCTCAGATCAGAAAGTAGTTTCACAGAATGATTCTGTGTAGTTTATATTTGAATATATTACTTTTTATACTACTACGCTCTTAGCGCTCGAAATGTCCAGTTGCATTTTCTAAAGAAAGAGTGTTCAGATCTGCTCAATCAAAAGTATGGTTTAACTCTATTAGCTGAATGCACAGATCAGAAAGAAGTTTCACCGAATGATTCTGTGTAGTTTATATTTGAAGACATTCCTTTTTCCACTATTACCCTCTTAGCGCTCCGAATGTCCACTTGCATTTTCTACAAAAAGAGTGTTTCATAAATGTTCAATCAAAAATATGTTTTATCTCTGTTAACTGAATTTACAGATCAGAAATAAGTTTCACAGAATGCATCTGTGTAGTTTTTATTTGAAGATATTCTTCTTCCCAATATAGGCCTCTTAGCGCTCAGAATGTCGAATTGCAGTTTCTACAGAAAGAGTGTTTCAGAAAGGCTCAATCAAAAGTAAGGTTCAACTCTGTTAGTTGAATGCACAGAACAGAAAGAAGTTTCATACAATGCTTCTGTGTAGTTTATATTTGAACATATTCTTTTTTCCACTATTACCCACTTAGCGCTACGAATGTCCAGTTGCATTTTCTACAGACAGAGTGTTTCAAAACTGCTCAATCAAAAGTATGGTTTAACTCTGTTAGCTGAATGCTCAGATCAGAAAGAAGTTTCACAGAATGCTTCTGTGTAGTTTATATTTGAATATGTTCCTTTTTCCACTACTACGCTCTTAGCGCACCAAATGTCCAGTTGCATTTTCTACAGAAAGAGTGTTCAGATCTGCTCAATCAAAAGTATGGTTTAACACTGTTAGCTGAATGCACAGATCAGAAAGAAGTTTCACCGAATGATTCTGTGTAGTTTATATTTGAAGACATTCCTTTTTCCACTATTACCCTCTTAGCGCTCCGAATCTCCACTTGCATTTTCTACAAAAAGAGTGTTTCATAACTGCTCAATCAAAAATATGTTTTATCTCTGTTAACTGAATTTACAGATCAGAAATAAGTTTCACAGAATGCATCTGTGTAGTTTTTATTTGAAGATATTCTTTTTCAAAATGTAGGCCTCTTAGCGCTTAGCATGTCCAATTGCAGTTTCTACAGAAAGAGTGTTTCAGAACGGCTCAATCAAAAGTAAGGTTCAACTCTGTTAGTTGAATGCACAGAACAGGAAGAATTTTCACAGAATGCTACTGTGTAGTTTATATTTGAATATATTCCTTTTTCCATTATTACCCTCTTAGCGCTCCGAATGTCCACTTGCATTTTCTACAGAAAGAGTGTTCAGAACTGCGCAATCAAAAGTATGGTTTAACTCTGTTAGCTTAATGAACATATCAGAAAGAAGATTCACACAATGCTTCTGTGTAGTTTTTATTTGAAGATATTATTTTTCCCAATATAGGCCTCTTAGCGCTCAGAATGTCCAATTGCAGTTTCTACAGAAAGAGTGTTTCAGAAAGGCTCAATCAAAAGTAAGGTTCAACTCTGTTAGTTGAATGCACAGAACAGAAAGAAGTTTCATACAATGCTTCTGTGTAGTTTATATTTGAACATATTCTTTTTTCCACTATTACCCACTTAGCGCTACGAATGTCCAGTTGCATTTTCTACAGACAGAGTGTTTCAAAACTGCTCAATCAAAAGTATGGTTTAACTCTGTTAGCTGAATGCTCAGATCAGAAAGAAGTTTCACAGAATGCTTCTGTGTAGTTTATATTTGAATATATTCCTTTTTCCACTACTACTCTCTTAGCGCTCCAAATGTCCAGTTGCATTTTCTACAGAAAGAGAGTTCAGATCTGCTCAATCAAAAGTATGGTTTAACTCTGTTAGCTGAATGCACAGATCAGAAAGAAGTTTCACCGAATGATTCTGTGTAGTTTATATTTGGAGACATTCCTTTTTCCACTATTACCCTCTTAGCGCTCCGAATCTCCACTTGCATTTTCTACAGAAAGAGTGTTTCAGAACGGCTCAATCAAAACTAAGGTTCAACACTTTTATTTGAACAAACAGAACAGAAAGAAGTTTCACACAATTCTTCTGTGTAGTTTTTATTTGTAGACATTCTTTTTCCCAATATAGGCCTCTTAGCGCTCAGAATGGCCAATTGCAGTTTCTACAGAAAGAGTGTTTCAGAACGGCTCAATCAAAAGTAAGGTTCAACTCTGTTAGTTGAATGCACAGAACAGAAAGAAGTTTCATACAATGTTTCTGTGTAGTTTATATTTGAACATATTCTTTTTTCCACTATTACCCACTTAGCGCTACGAATGTCCAGTTGCATTTTCTACAGACAGAGTGTTTCAAAACTGCTCAATCAAAAGTATGGTTTAACTCTGTTAGCTGAATGCTCAGATCAGAAAGAAGTTTCACAGAATGCTTCTGTGTAGTTTATATTTGAATATATTCCTTTTTCCACTACTACGCTCTTAGCGCTCCAAATGTACAGTTGCATTTTCTACAGAAAGAGTGTTCAGATCTGCTCAATCAAAAGTATGGTTTAACTCTGTTAGCTGAATGCACAGATCAGAAAGAAGTTTCACCGAATGATTCTGTGTAGTTTATATTTGAAGACATTCTTTTTTCCACTATTACCCTCTTAGCGCTCCGAATCTCCACTTGCATTTTCTACAAAAGAGTGTTTCATAACTGCTCAATCAAAAATATGTTTTATCTCTGTTAACTGAATTTACAGATCAGAAATAAGTTTCACAGAATGCATCTGTGTAGTTTTTATTTGAAGATATTCTTTTTCAAAATGTAGGCCTCTTAGCGCTTAGCATGTCCTATTGCAGTTTCTACAGAAAGAGTGTTTCAGAACGGCTCAATCAAAAGTAAGGTTCAACTCTGTTAGTTGAATGCACAGAACAGAAAGAATTTTCACAGAATGCTACTGTGTAGTTTATATTTGAATATATTCCTTTTTCCACTATTACCCTCTTAGCGCTCCGAATGTCCACTTGCATTTTCTACAGAAAGAGTGTTCAGAACTGCGCAATCAAAAGTATGGTTTAACTCTGTTAGCTTAATGAACATATCAGAAATAAGTTTCACACAATGCTTCTGTGTAGTTTTTATTTGAAGATATTATTTTTCCCAATATAGGCCTCTTAGCGCTCAGAATGTCCAATTGCAGTTTCTACAGAAAGAGTGTTTCAGAAAGCCTCAATAAAAAGTAAGGTTCAACTCTGTTAGTTGAATGCACAGAACAGAAAGAAGTTTCATACAATGCTTCTGTGTAGTTTATATTTGAACATATTCTTTTTTCCACTATTACCCACTTAGCGCTACGAATGTCCAGTTGCATTTTCTACAGACAGAGTGTTTCAAAACTGCTCAATCAAAAGTATGGTTTAATTCTGTTAGCTGAATGCTCAGATCAGAAAGAAGCTTCACAGAATGCTTCTGTGTAGTTTATATTTGAATATATTCCTTTTTCCACTACTACTCTCTTAGCGCCCCAAATGTCCAGTTGCATTTTCTACAGAAAGAGAGTTCAGATCTTCTCAATCAAAAGTATGGTTTAACTCTGTTAGCTGAATGCACAGATCAGAAAGAAGTTTCACCGAATGATTCTGTGTAGTTTATATTTGGAGACATTCCTTTTTCCACTATTACCCTCTTAGCGCTCCGAATCTCCACTTGCATTTTCTACAGAAAGAGTGTTTCAGAACGGCTCAATCAAAACTAAGGTTCAACTCTTTTAGTTGAACAAACAGAACAGAAAGAAGTTTCACACAATTCTTCTGTGTAGTTTTTATTTGTAGACATTCTTTTTCCCAATATAGGCCTCTTAGCGCTCAGAATGTCCAATTGCAGTTTCTAGAGAAAGAGTGTTTCAGAACGGCTCAATCAAAAGTAAGGTTCAACTCTGTTAGTTGAATGCACAGAACAGAAAGAAGTTTCATACAATGCTTCTGTGTAGTTTATATTTGAACATATTCTTTTTTCCACTATTACCCACTTAGCGCTACGAATGTCCAGTTGCATTTTCTACAGACAGAGTGTTTCAAACCTGCTCAATCAAAAGTATGGTTTAACTCTGTTAGCTGAATGCTCAGATCAGAAAGAAGTTTCACAGAATGGTTCTGTGTAGTTTATATTTGAATATATTCCTTTTTCCACTACTACTCTCTTAGCGCTCCAAATGTCCAGTTGCATTTTCTACAGAAAGAGTGTTCAGATCTGCTCAATCAAAAGTATGGTTTAACTCTGGTAGCTGAATGCACAGATCAGAAAGAAGTTTCACCGAATGATACTGTGTAGTTTATATTTGAAGACATTACTTTTTCCACTATTACCCTCTTAGCGCTCCGAATCTCCACTTGCATTTTCAACAATAAGAGTGTTTCATAACTGCTCAATCAAAAATATGTTTTATCTCTGTTAACTGAATTTACAGATCAGAAATAAGTTTCACAGAATGCATCTGTGTAGTTTTTATTTGAAGATATTCTTTTTCCCAATGTTGGACTCTTAGCGCTTAGCATGTCCAATTGCAGTTTCTACAGAAAGAGTGTTTCAGAACGGCTCAATCAAAAGTAAGGTTCAACCCTGTTAGTTGAATGCACAGAACAGAAAGAATTTTCACAGAATGCTACTGTGTAGTTTAAATTTGAATATATTCCTTTTTCCACTATTACCCTCTTAGCGCTCCGAATGTCCACTTGCATTTTCTACAGAAAGAGTGTTCAGAACTGCGCAATCAAAAGTATGGTTTAACTCTGTTAGCTTAATGAACATATCAGAAATAAGTTTCACTCAATGCTTCTGTGTAGTTTTTATTTGAAGATATTTTTTTTCCCAATATAGGCCTCTTAGCGCTCAGAATGTCCAATTGCAGTTTCTACAGAAAGAGTGTTTCAGAAAGGCTCTATCAAAAGTAAGGTTCAACTCTGTTAGTTGAATGCACAGAACAGAAAGAAGTTTCATACAATGCTTCTGTGTAGTTTATATTTGAACATATTCTTTTTTCCACTATTACCCACTTAGCGCTACGAATGTCCAGTTGCATTTTCTACAGACAGAGTGTTTCAAAACTGCTCAATCAAAAGTATGGTTTAACTCTGTTAGCTGAATGCTCAGATCAGAAAGTAGTTTCACAGAATGATTCTGTGTAGTTTATATTTGAATATATTACTTTTTATACTACTACGCTCTTAGCGCTCGAAATGTCCAGTTGCATTTTCTAAAGAAAGAGTGTTCAGATCTGCTCAATCAAAAGTATGGTTTAACTCTATTAGCTGAATGCACAGATCAGAAAGAAGTTTCACCGAATGATTCTGTGTAGTTTATATTTGAAGACATTCCTTTTTCCACTATTACCCTCTTAGCGCTCCGAATGTCCACTTGCATTTTCTACAAAAAGAGTGTTTCATAAATGTTCAATCAAAAATATGTTTTATCTCTGTTAACTGAATTTACAGATCAGAAATAAGTTTCACAGAATGCATCTGTGTAGTTTTTATTTGAAGATATTCTTCTTCCCAATATAGGCCTCTTAGCGCTCAGAATGTCGAATTGCAGTTTCTACAGAAAGAGTGTTTCAGAAAGGCTCAATCAAAAGTAAGGTTCAACTCTGTTAGTTGAATGCACAGAACAGAAAGAAGTTTCATACAATGCTTCTGTGTAGTTTATATTTGAACATATTCTTTTTTCCACTATTACCCACTTAGCGCTACGAATGTCCAGTTGCATTTTCTACAGACAGAGTGTTTCAAAACTGCTCAATCAAAAGTATGGTTTAACTCTGTTAGCTGAATGCTCAGATCAGAAAGAAGTTTCACAGAATGCTTCTGTGTAGTTTATATTTGAATATGTTCCTTTTTCCACTACTACGCTCTTAGCGCACCAAATGTCCAGTTGCATTTTCTACAGAAAGAGTGTTCAGATCTGCTCAATCAAAAGTATGGTTTAACACTGTTAGCTGAATGCACAGATCAGAAAGAAGTTTCACCGAATGATTCTGTGTAGTTTATATTTGAAGACATTCCTTTTTCCACTATTACCCTCTTAGCGCTCCGAATCTCCACTTGCATTTTCTACAAAAAGAGTGTTTCATAACTGCTCAATCAAAAATATGTTTTATCTCTGTTAACTGAATTTACAGATCAGAAATAAGTTTCACAGAATGCATCTGTGTAGTTTTTATTTGAAGATATTCTTTTTCAAAATGTAGGCCTCTTAGCGCTTAGCATGTCCAATTGCAGTTTCTACAGAAAGAGTGTTTCAGAACGGCTCAATCAAAAGTAAGGTTCAACTCTGTTAGTTGAATGCACAGAACAGGAAGAATTTTCACAGAATGCTACTGTGTAGTTTATATTTGAATATATTCCTTTTTCCATTATTACCCTCTTAGCGCTCCGAATGTCCACTTGCATTTTCTACAGAAAGAGTGTTCAGAACTGCGCAATCAAAAGTATGGTTTAACTCTGTTAGCTTAATGAACATATCAGAAAGAAGATTCACACAATGCTTCTGTGTAGTTTTTATTTGAAGATATTATTTTTCCCAATATAGGCCTCTTAGCGCTCAGAATGTCCAATTGCAGTTTCTACAGAAAGAGTGTTTCAGAAAGGCTCAATCAAAAGTAAGGTTCAACTCTGTTAGTTGAATGCACAGAACAGAAAGAAGTTTCATACAATGCTTCTGTGTAGTTTATATTTGAACATATTCTTTTTTCCACTATTACCCACTTAGCGCTACGAATGTCCAGTTGCATTTTCTACAGACAGAGTGTTTCAAAACTGCTCAATCAAAAGTATGGTTTAACTCTGTTAGCTGAATGCTCAGATCAGAAAGAAGTTTCACAGAATGCTTCTGTGTAGTTTATATTTGAATATATTCCTTTTTCCACTACTACTCTCTTAGCGCTCCAAATGTCCAGTTGCATTTTCTACAGAAAGAGAGTTCAGATCTGCTCAATCAAAAGTATGGTTTAACTCTGTTAGCTGAATGCACAGATCAGAAAGAAGTTTCACCGAATGATTCTGTGTAGTTTATATTTGGAGACATTCCTTTTTCCACTATTACCCTCTTAGCGCTCCGAATCTCCACTTGCATTTTCTACAGAAAGAGTGTTTCAGAACGGCTCAATCAAAACTAAGGTTCAACACTTTTATTTGAACAAACAGAACAGAAAGAAGTTTCACACAATTCTTCTGTGTAGTTTTTATTTGTAGACATTCTTTTTCCCAATATAGGCCTCTTAGCGCTCAGAATGGCCAATTGCAGTTTCTACAGAAAGAGTGTTTCAGAACGGCTCAATCAAAAGTAAGGTTCAACTCTGTTAGTTGAATGCACAGAACAGAAAGAAGTTTCATACAATGTTTCTGTGTAGTTTATATTTGAACATATTCTTTTTTCCACTATTACCCACTTAGCGCTACGAATGTCCAGTTGCATTTTCTACAGACAGAGTGTTTCAAAACTGCTCAATCAAAAGTATGGTTTAACTCTGTTAGCTGAATGCTCAGATCAGAAAGAAGTTTCACAGAATGCTTCTGTGTAGTTTATATTTGAATATATTCCTTTTTCCACTACTACGCTCTTAGCGCTCCAAATGTACAGTTGCATTTTCTACAGAAAGAGTGTTCAGATCTGCTCAATCAAAAGTATGGTTTAACTCTGTTAGCTGAATGCACAGATCAGAAAGAAGTTTCACCGAATGATTCTGTGTAGTTTATATTTGAAGACATTCTTTTTTCCACTATTACCCTCTTAGCGCTCCGAATCTCCACTTGCATTTTCTACAAAAGAGTGTTTCATAACTGCTCAATCAAAAATATGTTTTATCTCTGTTAACTGAATTTACAGATCAGAAATAAGTTTCACAGAATGCATCTGTGTAGTTTTTATTTGAAGATATTCTTTTTCAAAATGTAGGCCTCTTAGCGCTTAGCATGTCCTATTGCAGTTTCTACAGAAAGAGTGTTTCAGAACGGCTCAAACAAAAGTAAGGTTCAACTCTGTTAGTTGAATGCACAGAACAGAAAGAATTTTCACAGAATGCTACTGTGTAGTTTATATTTGAATATATTTCTTTTTCCACTATTACCCTCTTAGCGCTCCGAATGTCCACTTGCATTTTCTACAGAAAGAGTGTTCAGAACTGCGCAATCAAAAGTATGGTTTAACTCTGTTAGCTTAATGAACATATCAGAAATAAGTTTCACACAATGCTTCTGTGTAGTTTTTATTTGAAGATATTATTTTTCCCAATAGAGGCCTCTTAGCGCTCAGAATGTCCAATTGCAGTTTCTACAGAAAGAGTGTTTCAGAAAGGCTCAATCAAAAGTAAGGTTCAACTCTGTTAGTTGAATGCACAGAACAGAAAGAAGTTTCATACAATGCTTCTGTGTAGTTTATATTTGAACATATTCCTTTTTCCACTATTACCCACTTAGCGCTACGAATGTCCAGTTGCATTTTCTACAGACAGAGTGTTTCAAAACTGCTCAATCAAAAGTATGGTTTAATTCTGTTAGCTGAATGCTCAGATCAGAAAGAAGCTTCACAGAATGCTTCTGTGTAGTTTATATTTGAATATATTCCTTTTTCCACTACTACTCTCTTAGCGCCCCAAATGTCCAGTTGCATTTTCTACAGAAAGAGAGTTCAGATCTTCTCAATCAAAAGTATGGTTTAACTCTGTTAGCTGAATGCACAGATCAGAAAGAAGTTTCACCGAATGATTCTGTGTAGTTTATATTTGGAGACATTCCTTTTTCCACTATTACCCTCTTAGCGCTCCGAATCTCCACTTGCATTTTCTACAGAAAGAGTGTTTCAGAACGGCTCAATCAAAACTAAGGTTCAACTCTTTTAGTTGAACAAACAGAACAGAAAGAAGTTTCACACAATTATTCTGTGTAGTTTTTATTTGTAGACATTCTTTTTCCCAATATAGGCCTCTTAGCGCTAAGAATGTCCAATTGCAGTTTCTACAGAAAGAGTGTTTCAGAACGGCTCAATCAAAAGTAAGGTTCAACTCTGTTAGTTGAATGCACAGAACAGAAAGATGTTTCATACAATGCTTCTGTGTAGTTTATATTTGAACATATTCTTTTTTCCACTATTACCCACTTAGCGCTACGAATGTCCAGTTGCATTTTCTACAGACAGAGTGTTTCAAAACTGCTCAATCAAAAGTATGGTTTAACTCTGTTAGCTGAATGCTCAGATCAGAAAGAAGTTTCACAGAATGCTTCTGTGTAGTTTATATTTGAATATATTCCTTTTTCCATTACTACGCTCTTAGCGCTCCAAATGTCCAGTTGCATTTTCTACAGAAATAGTGTTCAGATCTGTTCAATCAAAAGTATGGTTTAACTCTGTTAGCTGAATGCACAGATCAGAAAGAAGTTTCACCGAATGATTCTGTGTAGTTTATATTTGAAGACATTCCTTTTTCCACTATTACCCTCTTAGCGCTCCGAATCTCCACTTGCATTTTCTACAAAGGAGTGTTTCATAACTGCTCAATCAAAAATATGTTTTATCTCTGTTAACTGAATTTACAGATCAGAAATAAGTTTCACAGAATGCATCTGTGTAGTTTTTATTTGAAGATATTCTTTTTCCCAATGTAGGCCTCTTAGCGCTTAGCATGTCCAATTGCAGTTTCTACAGAAAGAGTGTTTCAGAACGGCTCAATCAAAAGTGAGGCTCAACTCTGTTAGTTGAATGCACAGAACAGAAAGAATTTTCACAGAATGCTACTGTGTAGTTTATATTTGAATATATTCCTTTTTCCACTATTACCCTCTTAGCGCTCCGAATGTCCACTTGCATTTTCTACAGAAAGAGTGTTCAGAACTGCGCAATCAAAAGTATGGTTTAACTCTGTTAGCTTAATGAACATTTCAGAAATAAGTTTCACACAATGCTTCTGTGTAGTTTTTATTTGAAGATATTATTTCTCCCAATATAGGCCTCTTAGCGCTCAGAATGTCCAATTGCAGTTTCTACAGAAAGAGTGTTTCAGAAAGGCTCAATCAAAAGTAAGGTTCAACTCTGTTAGTTGAATGCACAGAACAGAAAGAAGTTTCATACAATGCTTCTGTGTAGTTTATATTTGAAAATATTCTTTTTTCCACTATTACCCACTTAGCGCTACGAATGTCCAGTTGCATTTTCTACAGACAGAGTGTTTCAAAACTGCTCAATCAAATGTATGGTTTAACTCTGTTAGCTGAATGCTCAGATCAGAAAGAAGTTTCACAGAATGCTTCTGTGTAGTTTATATTTGAATATATTCCTTTTTCCACTACTACTCTCTTAGCGCTCCAAATGTCCAGTTGCATTTTCTACAGAAAGAGTGTTCAGATCTGCTCAATCAAAAGTATGGTTTAACTCTGTTAGCTGAATGCACAGATCAGAAAGAAGTTTCACCGAATGATTCTGTGTAGTTTATATTTGAAGACATTCCTTTTTCCACTATTACCCTCTTAGCGCTCTGAATCTCCACTTGCATTTTCTACAGAAAGAGTGTTTCAGAACGGCTCAATCAAAACTAAGGTTCAACCCTTTTAGTTGAACAAACAGAACAGAAAGAAGTTTCACACAATTCTTCTGTGTAGTTTTTATTTGTAGACATTCTTTTTCCCAATATAGGCCTCTTAGCGCTCAGAATGTCCAATTGCAGTTTCTACAGAAAGAGTGTTTCAGAACGGCTCAATCAAAAGTAAGGTTCAACTCTGTTAGTTGAATGCACAGAACAGAAAGAAGTTTCATACAATGCTTCTGTGTAGTTTATATTGAACATATTCTTTTTTCCACTATTACCCACTTAGCGCTACGAATGTCCAGTTTCATTTTATACAGACAGAGTGTTTCAAAACTGCTCAATCAAAAGTATGGTTTAACTCTGTTAGCTGAATGCTCAGATCAGAAAATGTTTCACAGAACGCTTCTGTGTAGTTTATATTCGAATATATTCCTTTTTCCACTACTACGCTCTTAGCGCTCCAAATGTCCAGTTGCATTTTCTACAGAAAGAGTGTTCAGATCTGCTCAATCAAAAGTATGGTTTAACTCTGTTAGCTGAATGCACATATCAGAAAGAACTTTCACCGAATGATTCTGTGTAGTTTATATTTGAAGACATTCCTTTTTCCACTATTACCCTCTTAGCGCTCCGAATCTCCACTTGCATTTTCTACAAAAAGAGTGTTTCATAACTGCTCAATCAAAAATATGTTTTATCTCTGTTAACTGAATTTACAGATCAGAAATAAGTTTCACAGAATGCATCTGTGTAGTTTTTATTTGAAGATATTCTTTTTCCCAATGTAGGCCTCTTAGCCCTTAGCATGTCCAATTGCAGTTTCTACAGAAAGAGTGTTTCAGAACGGCTCAATCAAAAGTAAGGTTCAACTCTGTTAGTTGAATGCACAGAACTAAAAGTATTTTCACTGAATGCTACTGTGTAGTTTATATTTGAATATATTCCTTTTTCCACTATTACCCTCTTAGTGATCCGATTGTCCACTTGCATTTTCTACAGAAAGAGTGTTCAGAACTGCGCAATCAAAAGTATGGTTTAATTCTGTTAGCTTAATGAACATATCAGAAATAAGTTTCACACAATGCTTCTGTGTAGTTTTTATTTGAAGATATTATTTTTCCCAATATAGGCCTCTTAGCGCTCAGAATGTCCAATTGCATTTTCTACAGAAAGAGTGTTTCAGAAAGGCTCAATCAAAAGTAAGGTTCAACTCTGTTAGTTGAATGCACAGAACAGAAAGAAGTTTAATACAATGCTTCTGTGTAGTTTATATTTGAACATACTCTTTTTTCCACTATTACCCACTTAGGGCTACGAATGTCCAGTTGCATTTTCTACAGACAGAGTGTTTCAAAACTGCTCAATCAAAAGTATGGGTTAACTCTGTTAGCTGAATGCTCAGATCAGAAAGAAGTTTCACAGAATGCTTCTGTGTAGTTTACATTTGAATATATTCCTTTTTCCACTACTACTCTCTTAGCGCTCCAAATGTCCAGTTGCATTTTCTACAGAAGGAGTGTTCAGATCTGCTCAATCAAAAGTATGGTTTAACTCTGTTAGCTGAATGCACAGATCAGAAAGAAGTTTCACAGAATGATTCTGTGTAGTTTATATTTGGAGACATTCCTTTTTCCACTATTACCCTCTTAGCGCTCCGAATCTCCACTTGCATTTTCTACATAAAGTGTGTTTCAGAACGGCTCAATCAAAACTAAGGTTCAACTCTTTTAGTTGAACAAACCGAACAGAAAGAAGTTTCACACAATTCTTCTCTGTAGTTTTTATTTGTAGACATTCTTTTTCCCAATATAGGTCTCTTAGCGCTCAGAATGTCCAATTGCAGTTTCTACAGAAAGAGTGTTTCAGAACGGCTCAATCAAAAGTAAGGTTCAACTCTGTTAGTTGAATGCACAGAACAGAAAGAAGTTTCATACAATGCTTCTGTGTAGTTTATATTTGAACATATTCTTTTTTCCACTATTACCCACTTAGCGCTACGAATGTCCAGTTGCATTTTCTACAGACAGAGTGTTTCAAAACTGCTCAATCAAAAGTATGGTTTAACTCTGTTAGCTGAATGCTCAGATCAGAAAGAAGTTTCACAGAATGCTTCTGTGTAGTTTATATTTGAATATATTCCTTTTTCCACTACTACGCTCTTAGCGCTCCAAATGTCCAGTTGTATTTTCTACAGAAAGAGTGTTCAGATCTGCTCAATCAAAAGTATGGTTTAACTCTGTTAGCTGAATGCACAGATCAGAAAGAAGTTTCACCGAATGATTCTGGGTAGTTTATATTTGAAGACATTCCTTTTTCCACTATTACCCTCTTAGCGCTCCGAATCTCCAGTTGCATTTTCTACAAAAAGAGTGTTTCATAACTGCTCAATCAAAAATATGTTTTATCTCTGTTAACTGAATTTACAGATCAGAAATAAGTTTCACAGAATGCATCTGTGTAGTTTTTATTTGAAGATATTCTATTTCCCAATGTAGGCCTCTTAGCGCTTAGCATGTCCAATTGCAGTTTCTACAGAAAGAGTGTTTCAGAACGGCTCAATCAAAAGTAAGGTTCAACTCTGTTAGTTGAATGCACAGAACAGAAAGAATTTTCACAGAATGCTACTGTGTAGTTTATATTTGAATATATTTCTTTTTCCACTATTACCCTCTTAGCGCTCCGAATGTCCACTTGCATTTTCTACAGAAAGAGTGTTCAGAACTGCGCAATCAAAAGTATGGTTTAACTCTGTTAGCTTAATGAACATATCAGAAATAAGTTTCACACAATGCTTCTGTGTAGTTTTTATTTGAAGATATTATTTTTCCCAATAGAGGCCTCTTAGCGCTCAGAATGTCCAATTGCAGTTTCTACAGAAAGAGTGTTTCAGAAAGGCTCAATCAAAAGTAAGGTTCAACTCTGTTAGTTGAATGCACAGAACAGAAAGAAGTTTCATACACTGCTTCTGTGTAGTTTATATTTGAACATATTATTTTTTCCACAATTACCCACTTAGCGCTACGAATGTCCAGTTGCATTTTCTACAGACAGAGTGTTTCAAAACTGCTCAATCAAAAGTATGGTTTAACTCTGTTAGCTGAATGCTCAGATCAGAAAGAAGTTTCACAGAATCCTTCTGTGTAGTTTATATTTGAATATATTCCTTTTTCCACTACTACTCTCTTAGCGCTCCAAATGTCCAGTTGCATTTTCTACAGAAAGAGAGTTCAGATCTGCTCAATCAAAAGTATGGTTTAACTCTGTTAGCTGAATGCACAGATCAGAAAGAAGTTTCACAGAATGATTCTGTGTAGTTTATGTTTGGAGACATTCCTTTTTCCACTATTACCCTCTTGCGCTCCGAATCTCCACTTGCATTTTCTACAGAAAGAGTGTTTCAGAACGGCTCAATCAAAACTAAGGTTCAACTCTTTTAGTTGAACAAACAGAACAGAAAGAAGTTTCACACAATTCTTCTGTGTAATTTTTATTTGTAGACATTCATTTTCCCAATATAGGCCTCTTAGCGCTCAGAATGTCCAATTGCAGTTTCTACAGAAAGAGTGTTTCAGAACGCCTCAATCAAAAGTAAGGTTCAACTCTGTTAGTTGAATGCACAGAACAGAAAGAAGTTTCATACAATGCTTCTGTGTAGTTTATATTTGAACATATTCTTTTTTCCACTATTACCCACTTAGCGCTACGAATGTCCAGTTGCATTTTCTACAGACAGAGTGTTTCAAAACTGCTCAATCAATAGTATGGTTTAACTATGTTAGCTGAATGCTCAGATCAGAAAGAAGTTTCACAGAATGCTTCTGTGTAGTTTATATTTGAATATATTCCTTTTTCCACTACTACTCTCTTAGCGCTCCAAATGTCCAGTTGCATTTTCTACAGAAAGAGTGTTCAGATCTGCTCAATCAAAAGTATGGTTTAACTCTGTTAGCTGAATGCTCAGATCAGAAAGAAGTTTCACAGAATCCTTCTGTGTAGTTTATATTTGAATATATTCCTTTTTCCACTACTACTCTCTTAGCGCTCCAAATGTCCAGTTGCATTTTCTACAGAAAGAGTGTTCAGATCTGCTCAATCAAAAGTATGGTTTAACTCTGTTAGCTGAATGCACAGATCAGAAAAAAGTTTCACAGAATGATTCTGTGTAGTTTATATTTGGAGACATTCCTTTTTCCACTATTACCCTCTTAGCGCTCCGAATCTCCACTTGCATTATCTACAGAAAGAGTGTTTCAGAACGGCTCAATCAAAACTAAGGTTCAACTCTTTTAGTTGAACAAACAGAACAGAAAGAAGTTTCACACAATTCTTCTGTGTAGTTTTTATTTGTAGACATTCTTTTTCCCAATATAGGCCTCTTAGCGCTCAGAATGTCCAATTGCAGTTTCTACAGAAAGAGTGTTTCAGAACGGCTCAATCAAAAGTAAGGTTCAACTCTGTTAGTTGAATGCACAGAACAGAAAGAAGTTTCATACAATGCTTCTGTGTAGTTTATATTTGAACATATTCTTTTTTCCACTATTACCCACTTAGCACTACGAATGTCCAGTTGCATTTTCTACAGACAGAGTGTTTCAAAACTGCTCAATCAAAAGTATGGTTTAACTCTGTTAGCTGAATGCTCAGATCAGAAAGAAGTTTCACAGAATGCTTCTGTGTAGTTTATATTTGAATATATTCCTTTTTCCACTACTACTCCCTTAGCGCTCCAAATGTCCAGTTGCATTTTCTACAGAAAGAGTGTTCAGATCTGCTCAATCAAAAGTATGGTTTAACTCTGTTAGCTGAATGCACAGATCAGAAAGAAGTTTCACAGAATGATTCTGTGTAGTTTATATTTGGAGACATTCCTTTTTCCACTATTACCCTCTTAGCGCTCCGAATCTCCACTTGCATTTTCTACAGAAAGAGTGTTTCAGAACGGCTCAATCAAAACTAAGGTTCAACTCTTTTAGTTGAACAAACAGAACAGAAAGAAGTTTCACACAATTCTTCTGTGTAGTTTTTATTTGTAGACATTCTTTTTCCCAATATAGGCCTCTTAGCGCTCAGAATGTCCAATTGCAGTTTCTACAGAAAGAGTGTTTCAGAACGGCTCAATCAAAAGTAAGGTTCAACTCTGTTAGTTGAATGCACAGAACAGAAAGAAGTTTCATACAATGCTTCTGTGTAGTTTATATTTGAACATATACTTTTTTCCACTATTACCCACTTAGCGCTACGAATGTCAAGTTGCATTTTCTACAGACAGAGTGTTTCAAAACTGCTCAATCAAAAGTATGGTTTAACTCTGTTAGCTGAATGCTCAGATCAGAAAGAAGTTTCACAGAATGCTTCTGTGTAGTTTATATTTGAATATATTCCTTTTTCCACTACAACGCTCTTAGCGCTCCGAATGTCCAGTTGCATTTCCTACAGAAAGAGTGTTCAGATCTGCTCAATCAAAAGTATGGTTTAACTCTGTTAGCTGAATGCACAGATCAGAAAGAAGTTTCACCGAATGATTCTGTGTAGTTTATATTTGAAGATATTCCTTTTTCCACTATTACCCTCTTAGCGCTCCGAATCTCCACTTGCATTTTCTACAAAAAGTGTGTTTCATAACTGCTCAATCAAAAATATGTTTTATCTCTGTTAACTGAATTTACAGATCAGAAATAAGTTTCACAGAATGCATCTGTGTAGTTTTTATTTGAAGATATTCTTTTTCCCAATGTAGGCCTCTTAGCGCTTAGCATGTCCAATTGCAGTTTCTACAGAAAGAGTGTTTCAGAACGGCTCAATCAAAAGTAAGGTTCAACTCTGTTAGTTGAATGCACAGAAGAGAAAGAATTTTCACAGAATGCTACTGTGTAGTTTATATTTGAATATATTCCTTTTTCCACTATTACCCTCTTAGCGCTCCGAATGTCCACTTGCATTTTCTACAGAAAGACTGTTCAGAACTGCGCAATCAAAAGTATGGTTTAACTCTGTTAGCTTAATGAACATATCAGAAATAAGTTTCACAAAATGCTTCTGTGTACTTTTTATTTGAAGATATTATTTTTCCCAATATAGGCCTCTTAGCGCTCAGAATGTCCAATTGCAATTTCTACAGAAAGAGTGTTTCAGAAAGGCTCAATCAAAAGTAAGGTTCAACTCTGTTAGTTGAATGCACAGAACAGAAAGAAGTTTCATACAATGCTTCTGTGCAGTTTATATCTGAACATACACTTTTTTCCACTATTACCCACTTAGCGCTACGAATGTCCAGTTGCCTTTTCTACAGACAGAGTGTTTCAAAACTGCTCAATCAAAAGTATGGTTTAACACTGTTAGCTGAATGCTCAGATCAGAAAGAAGTTTCACAGAATGCTTCTGTGTAGTTTATATTTGAATATATTCCTTTTTCCACTACTACTCTCTTAGCGCTCCAAATATCCAGTTGCATTTTCTACATAAAGAGTGTTCAGATCTGCTCAATCAAAAGTATGGTTTAACTCTGTTAGCTGAATGCACAGATCAGAAAGAAGTTTCACAGAATGATTCTGTGTAGTTTATATTTGGAGACATTCCTTTTTCCACTATTACCCTATTAGCGCTCCGAATCTCCACTTGCATTTTCTACAGAAAGAGTGTTTCAGAACGGCTCAATCAAACTAAGGTTGAACCCTTTTACTTGAACAAACAGAACAGAAAGAAGTTTCACACAATTCTTCTGTGTAGTTTTTATTTGTAGACATTCTTTTTCCCAATATAGGCCTCTTAGCGCTCAGAATGTCCAATTGCAGTTTCTACAGAAAGAGTGTTTCAGAACGGCTTAATCAAAAGTAAGGTTCAACTCTGTTAGTTGAATGCACAGAACAGAAAGAAGTTTCATACAATGCTTCTGTGTAGTTTATATTTGAACATATTCTTTTTTCCACTATTACCCACTTAGTGCTACGAATGTCCAGTTGCATTTTCTACAGACAGAGTGTTTCAAAACTGCTCAATCAAAAGTATGGTTTAACTCTGTTAGCTGAATGCTCAGATCAGAAAGAAGTTTGAGAGAAGGCTTCTGTGTAGTTTATATTTGAATATATTCCTTTTTCCACTACTACGCTCTTAGCGCTCCAAATGTCCAGTTGCATTTTCTACAGAAAGAGTGTTCAGATCTGCTCAATCAAAAGTATGGTTTAACTCTGTTAGCTGAATGCACAGATCAGAAAGAAGTTTCACCGAATGATTCTGTGTAGTTTATATTTGAAGACATTCCTTTTTCCACTATTACCCTCTTAGCGCTCCGAATCTCCACTTGCATTTTCTACAAAAAGAGTGTTTCATAACTGCTCAATCAAAAATATGTTTTATCTCTGTTAACTGAATTTACAGATCAGAAATTAGTTTCACAGAATGCATCTGTGTAGTTTTTATTTGAAGAAATTCTTTTTCCCAATGTAGTCCTCTTAGCGCTTAGCATGTCCAATTGCAGTTTCTACAGAAAGACTGTTTCAGAACGGCTCAATCAAAAGTAAGGTTCAACTCTGTTAGTTGAATGCACAGAACAGAAAGAATTTTCACAGAATGCTACTGTGTAGTTTATATTTGAATATATTCCTTTTTCCACTATTACCCTCTTAGCGCTCCGAATGTCCACTTGTATTTTCTACAGAAAGAGTGTTCAGAACTGTGCAATCAAAAGTATGGTTTAACTCTGTTAGCTTAATGAACATATCAGAAATAAGTTTCACACAATGCTTCTGTGTAGTTTTTATTTGAAGATATTATTTTTCCCAATAGAGGCCTCTTCGCGCTCAGAATGTCCAATTGCAGTTTCTACAGAAAGAGTGTTTCAGAAAGGCTCAATAAAATTAAGGTTCAACTCTGTTAGTTGAATGCACAGAACAGAAAGAAGTTTCATACAATGCTTCTGTGTAGTTTATATTTGAACATATTCTTTTTTCCACTATTACCCACTTAGCGCTACGAATGTCCAGTTGCATTTTCTACAGACAGAGTGTTTCAAAACTGCTCAATCAAAAGTATGGTTTACCTCTGTTAGCTGAATGCTCAGATCAGAAAGAAGTTTCACAGAATGCTTCTGTGTAGTTTATATTTGAATATATTCCTTTTTCCACTACTACTCTCTTAGCGCTCCAAATGTCCAGTTGCATTTTCTACAGAAAGAGTGTTCAGATCTGCTCAATCAAAAGTATGGTTTAACTCTGTTAGCTGAATGCACAGATCAGAAAGAAGTTTCACAGAATGATTCTGTGTAGTTTATATTTGGAGACATTCCTTTTTCCATTATTACCCTCTTAGCGCTCCGAATCTCCACTTGCATTTTCTACAGAAAGAGTGTTTCAGAACGGCTCAATCAAAACTAAGGTTCAAATCTTTTAGTTGAAGAAACAGAACAGAAAGAAGTTTCACACAATTCTTCTGTGTAGTTTTTATTTGTAGACATTCTTTTTCCCAATATAGGCCTCTTAGCGCTCAGAATGTCCAATTGCAGTTTCTACAGAAAGAGTGTTTCAGAACGGCTCAATCAAAAGTAAGGTTCAACTCTGTTAGTTGAATGCGCAGAACAGAAAGAAGTTTCATACAATGCTTCTGTGTAGTTTATATTTGAACATATTCTTTTTTCCACTATTACCCACTTAGCGCTACGAATGTCCAGTTGCATTTTCTACAGACAGAGTGTTTCAAAACTGCTCAATCAAAAGTATGGTTTAACTCTGTTAGATGAATGCTCAGATCAGAAAAAAGTTTCACAGAATGCTTCTGTGTAGTTTATATTTGAAGACATTCCTTTTTCCACTATTACCCTTTTAGCGCTCCGAATCTCCACTTGCATTTTCTACAAAAAGAGTGTTTCATAACTGCTCAATCAAAAATATGTTTTATCTCTGTTAACTGAATTTACAGATCAGAAATAATTTTCACAGAATGCATCTGTGTAGTTTTTATTTGAAGATATTCTTTTTCCCAATGTAGGCCTCTTAGCGCTTAGCATGTCCAATTGCAGTTTCTACAGAAAGAGTGTTTCAGAACGGCTCAATCAAAAGTAAGGTTCAACTCTGTTAGTTGAATGCACAGAACAGAAAGAATTTTCACAGAATGCTACTGTGTAGTTTATATTTGAATATATTCCTTTTTCCACTATTACCCTCTTAGCGCTCCGAATGTCCACTTGCAATTTCTACAGAAAGAGTGTTCAGAACTGCGCAATCAAAACTATGGTTTAACTCTGTTAGCTTAATGAACATATCAGAAATAAGTTTCACACAATGCTTCTGTGTAGTTTTTATTTGAAGATATTATTTTTCCCAATAGAGGCCTCTTAGCGCTCAGAATGTCCAATTGCAGTTTCTACAGAAAGAGTGTTTCAGAAAGGCTCAATCAAAAGTAAGGTTCAAATCTGTTAGTTGAATGCACAGAACAGAAAGAAGTTTCATACAATACTTCTGTGTAGTTTATATTTGAACATATTCTTTTTTCCACTATTACCCACTTAGCGCTACGAATGTCCAGTTGCATTTTCTACAGACAGAGTGTTTCAAAACTGCTCAATCAAAAGTATGGTTTCACTCTGTTAGCTGAATGCTCAGATCAGAAAGAAGTTTCACAGAATGCTTCTGTGTAGTTTATATTTGAATATATTCCTTTTTCCACTACTACTCTCTTAGCGCTCCAAATGTCCAGTTGCATTTTCTACAGAAAGTGTGTTCAGATCTGCTCAATCAAAAGTATGGTTTAACTCTGTTAGCTGAATGCACAGATCAGAAAGAAGTTTCACAGATGATTCTGTGTAGTTTATATTTGGAGACATTCCTTTTTCCACTATTACCCTCTTAGCGCTCCGAATCTCCACTTGCATTTTCTACAGAAAGAGTGTTTCAGAACGGCTCAATCAAAACTAAGGTTCAAATCTTTTAGTTGAGCAAACAGAACAGAAAGAAGTTTCACACAATTCATCTGTGTAGTTTTTATTTGTAGACATTCTTTTTCCCAATACAGGCCTCTTAGCGCTCAGAATGTCCAATTGCAGTTTCTACAGAAAGAGTGTTTCAGAACGGCTCAATCAAAAGTAAGGTTCAACTCTGTTAGTTGAATGCACAGAACAGAAAGAAGTTTCATACAATGCTTCTGTGTAGTTTATATTTGAACATATTCTTTTTTCCACTATTACCCACTTAGCACTACGAATGTCCAGTTGCATTTTCTACAGACAGAGTGTTTCAAAACTGCTCAATCAAAAGTATGGTTTAACTCTGTTAGCTGAATGCTCAGATCAGAAAGAAGTTTCACAGAATGCTTCTGTGTAGTTTATATTTGAATATATTCCTTTTTCCACTACTACTCCCTTAGCGCTCCAAATGTCCAGTTGCATTTTCTACAGAAAGAGTGTTCAGATCTGCTCAATCAAAAGTATGGTTTAACTCTGTTAGCTGAATGCACAGATCAGAAAGAAGTTTCACAGAATGATTCTGTGTAGTTTATATTTGGAGACATTCCTTTTTCCACTATTACCCTCTTAGCGCTCCGAATCTCCACTTGCATTTTCTACAGAAAGAGTGTTTCAGAACGGCTCAATCAAAACTAAGGTTCAACTCTTTTAGTTGAACAAACAGAACAGAAAGAAGTTTCACACAATTCTTCTGTGTAGTTTTTATTTGTAGACATTCTTTTTCCCAATATAGGCCTCTTAGCGCTCAGAATGTCCAATTGCAGTTTCTACAGAAAGAGTGTTTCAGAACGGCTCAATCAAAAGTAAGGTTCAACTCTGTTAGTTGAATGCACAGAACAGAAAGAAGTTTCATACAATGCTTCTGTGTAGTTTATATTTGAACATATTCTTTTTTCCACTATTACCCACTTAGCGCTACGAATGTCAAGTTGCATTTTCTACAGACAGAGTGTTTCAAAACTGCTCAATCAAAAGTATGGTTTAACTCTGTTAGCTGAATGCTCAGATCAGAAAGAAGTTTCACAGAATGCTTCTGTGTAGTTTATATTTGAATATATTCCTTTTTCCACTACAACGCTCTTAGCGCTCCGAATGTCCAGTTGCATTTCCTACAGAAAGAGTGTTCAGATCTGCTCAATCAAAAGTATGGTTTAACTCTGTTAGCTGAATGCACAGATCAGAAAGAAGTTTCACCGAATGATTCTGTGTAGTTTATATTTGAAGATATTCCTTTTTCCACTATTACCCTCTTAGCGCTCCGAATCTCCACTTGCATTTTCTACAAAAAGTGTGTTTCATAACTGCTCAATCAAAAATATGTTTTATCTCTGTTAACTGAATTTACAGATCAGAAATAAGTTTCACAGAATGCATCTGTATAGTTTTTATTTGAAGATATTCTTTTTCCCAATGTAGGCCTCTTAGCGCTTAGCATGTCCAATTGCAGTTTCTACAGAAAGAGTGTTTCAGAACGGCTCAATCAAAAGTAAGGTTCAACTCTGTTAGTTGAATGCACAGAAGAGAAAGAATTTTCACAGAATGCTACTGTGTAGTTTATATTTGAATATATTCCTTTTTTCACTATTACCCTCTTAGCGCTCCGAATGTCCACTTGCATTTTCTACAGAAAGACTGTTCAGAACTGCGCAATCAAAAGTATGGTTTAACTCTGTTAGCTTAATGAACATATCAGAAATAAGTTTCACACAATGCTTCTGTGTAGTTTTTATTTGAAGATATTATTTTTCCCAATAGAGGCCTCTAAGCGCTCAGAATGTCCAATTGCAGTTTCTACAGAAAGAGTGTTTCAGAAAGGCTCAATCAAAAGTAAGGTTCAACTCTGTTAGTTGAATGCACAGAACAGAAAGAAGTTTCATACACTGCTTCTGTGTAGTTTATATTTGAACATATTCTTTTTTCCACTATTACCCACTTAGCGCTACGAATGTCCAGTTGCATTTTCTACAGACAGAGTGTTTCAAAACTGCTCAATCAAAAGTATGGTTTAACTCTGTTAGCTGAATGCTCAGATCAGAAAGAAGTTTCACAGAATCCTTCTGTGTAGTTTATATTTGAATATATTCCTTTTTCCACTACTACTCTCTTAGCGCTCCAAATGTCCAGTTGCATTTTCTACAGAAAGAGTGTTCAGATCTGCTCAATCAAAAGTATGGTTTAACTCTGTTAGCTGAATGCACAGATCAGAAAAAAGTTTCACAGAATGATTCTGTGTAGTTTATATTTGGAGACATTCCTTTTTCCACTATTACCCTCTTAGCGCTCCGAATCTCCACTTGCATTATCTACAGAAAGAGTGTTTCAGAACGGCTCAATCAAAACTAAGGTTCAACTCTTTTAGTTGAACAAACAGAACAGAAAGAAGTTTCACACAATTCTTCTGTGTAGTTTTTATTTGTAGACATTCTTTTTCCCAATATAGGCCTCTTAGCGCTCAGAATGTCCAATTGCAGTTTCTACAGAAAGAGTGTTTCAGAACGGCTCAATCAAAAGTAAGGTTCAACTCTGTTAGTTGAATGCACAGAACAGAAAGAAGTTTCATACAATGCTTCTGTGTAGTTTATATTTGAACATATTCTTTTTTCCACTATTACCCACTTAGCGCTACGAATGTCCAGTTGCATTTTCTACAGACAGAGTGTTTCAAAACTGCTCAATCAAAAGTATGGTTTAAGTCTGTTAGCTGAATGCTCAGATCAGAAAGAAGTTTCACAGAATGCTTCTGTGTAGTTTATATTTGAATATATTCCTTTTTCCACTACTACTCTCTTAGCGCTCCAAATGTCCAGTTGCATTTTCTACAGAAAGAGTGTTCAGATCTGCTCAATCAAAAGTATGGTTTAACTCTGTTAGCTGAATGCACAGATCAGAAAGAAGTTTCACAGAATGATTCTGTGTAGTTTATATTTGGAGACATTCCTTTTTCCACTATTACCCTCTTAGCGCTCCGAATCTCCACTTGCATTTTCTACAGAAAGAGTGTTTCAGAACGGCTCAATCAAAACTAAGGTTCAACTCTTTTAGTTGAACAAACAGAACAGAAAGAAGTTTCACACAATTCTTCTGTGTAGTTTTTATTTGTAGACATTCTTTTTCCCAATATAGGCCTCTTAGCGCTCAGAATGTCCAATTGCAGTTTCTACAGAAAGAGTGTTTCAGAACGGCTCAATCAAAAGTAAGGTTCAACTCTGTTAGTTGAATGCACAGAACAGAAAGAAGTTTCATACAATGCTTCTGTGTAGTTTATATTTGAACATATTCTTTTTTCCACTATTACCCACTTAGCGCTACGAATGTCAAGTTGCATTTTCTACAGACAGAGTGTTTCAAAACTGCTCAATCAAAAGTATGGTTTAACTCTGTTAGCTGAATGCTCAGATCAGAAAGAAGTTTCACAGAATGCTTCTGTGTAGTTTATATTTGAATATATTCCTTTTTCCACTACAACGCTCTTAGCGCTCCGAATGTCCAGTTGCATTTCCTACAGAAAGAGTGTTCAGATCTGCTCAATCAAAAGTATGGTTTAACTCTGTTAGCTGAATGCACAGATCAGAAAGAAGTTTCACCGAATGATTCTGTGTAGTTTATATTTGAAGATATTCCTTTTTCCACTATTACCCTCTTAGCGCTCCGAATCTCCACTTGCATTTTCTACAAAAAGTGTGTTTCATAACTGCTCAATCAAAAATATGTTTTATCTCTGTTAACTGAATTTACAGATCAGAAATAAGTTTCACAGAATGCATCTGTGTAGTTTTTATTTGAAGATATTCTTTTTCCCAATGTAGGCCTCTTAGCGCTTAGCATGTCCAATTGCAGTTTCTACAGAAAGAGTGTTTCAGAACGGCTCAATCAAAAGTAAGGTTCAACTCTGTTAGTTGAATGCACAGAAGAGAAAGAATTTTCACAGAATGCTACTGTGTAGTTTATATTTGAATATATTCCTTTTTCCACTATTACCCTCTTAGCGCTCCGAATGTCCACTTGCATTTTCTACAGAAAGACTGTTCAGAACTGCGCAATCAAAAGTATGGTTTAACTCTGTTAGCTTAATGAACATATCAGAAATAAGTTTCACAAAATGCTTCTGTGTACTTTTTATTTGAAGATATTATTTTTCCCAATATAGGCCTCTTAGCGCTCAGAATGTCCAATTGCAATTTCTACAGAAAGAGTGTTTCAGAAAGGCTCAATCAAAAGTAAGGTTCAACTCTGTTAGTTGAATGCACAGAACAGAAAGAAGTTTCATACAATGCTTCTGTGCAGTTTATATCTGAACATACACTTTTTTCCACTATTACCCACTTAGCGCTACGAATGTCCAGTTGCCTTTTCTACAGACAGAGTGTTTCAAAACTGCTCAATCAAAAGTATGGTTTAACACTGTTAGCTGAATGCTCAGATCAGAAAGAAGTTTCACAGAATGCTTCTGTGTAGTTTATATTTGAATATATTCCTTTTTCCACTACTACTCTCTTAGCGCTCCAAATATCCAGTTGCATTTTCTACATAAAGAGTGTTCAGATCTGCTCAATCAAAAGTATGGTTTAACTCTGTTAGCTGAATGCACAGATCAGAAAGAAGTTTCACAGAATGATTCTGTGTAGTTTATATTTGGAGACATTCCTTTTTCCACTATTACCCTATTAGCGCTCCGAATCTCCACTTGCATTTTCTACAGAAAGAGTGTTTCAGAACGGCTCAATCAAACTAAGGTTGAACCCTTTTACTTGAACAAACAGAACAGAAAGAAGTTTCACACAATTCTTCTGTGTAGTTTTTATTTGTAGACAATCTTTTTCCCAATATAGGCCTCTTAGCGCTCAGAATGTCCAATTGCAGTTTCTACAGAAAGAGTGTTTCAGAACGGCTTAATCAAAAGTAAGGTTCAACTCTGTTAGTTGAATGCACAGAACAGAAAGAAGTTTCATACAATGCTTCTGTGTAGTTTATATTTGAACATATTCTTTTTTCCACTATTACCCACTTAGTGCTACGAATGTCCAGTTGCATTTTCTACAGACAGAGTGTTTCAAAACTGCTCAATCAAAAGTATGGTTTAACTCTGTTAGCTGAATGCTCAGATCAGAAAGAAGTTTGAGAGAAGGCTTCTGTGTAGTTTATATTTGAATATATTCCTTTTTCCACTACTACGCTCTTAGCGCTCCAAATGTCCAGTTGCATTTTCTACAGAAAGAGTGTTCAGATCTGCTCAATCAAAAGTATGGTTTAACTCTGTTAGCTGAATGCACAGATCAGAAAGAAGTTTCACCGAATGATTCTGTGTAGTTTATATTTGAAGACATTCCTTTTTCCACTATTACCCTCTTAGCGCTCCGAATCTCCACTTGCATTTTCTACAAAAAGAGTGTTTCATAACTGCTCAATCAAAAATATGTTTTATCTCTGTTAACTGAATTTACAGATCAGAAATTAGTTTCACAGAATGCATCTGTGTAGTTTTTATTTGAAGAAATTCTTTTTCCCAATGTAGTCCTCTTAGCGCTTAGCATGTCCAATTGCAGTTTCTACAGAAAGACTGTTTCAGAACGGCTCAATCAAAAGTAAGGTTCAACTCTGTTAGTTGAATGCACAGAACAGAAAGAATTTTCACAGAATGCTACTGTGTAGTTTATATTTGAATATATTCCTTTTTCCACTATTACCCTCTTAGCGCTCCGAATGTCCACTTGCATTTTCTACAGAAAGAGTGTTCAGAACTGTGCAATCAAAAGTATGGTTTAACTCTGTTAGCTTAATGAACATATCAGAAATAAGTTTCACACAATGCTTCTGTGTAGTTTTTATTTGAAGATATTATTTTTCCCAATAGAGGCCTCTTCGCGCTCAGAATGTCCAATTGCAGTTTCTACAGAAAGAGTGTTTCAGAAAGGCTCAATAAAAAGTAAGGTTCAACTCTGTTAGTTGAATGCACAGAACAGAAAGAAGTTTCATACAATGCTTCTGTGTAGTTTATATTTGAACATATTCTTTTTTCCACTATTACCCACTTAGCGCTACGAATGTCCAGTTGCATTTTCTACAGACAGAGTGTTTCAAAACTGCTCAATCAAAAGTATGGTTTACCTCTGTTAGCTGAATGCTCAGATCAGAAAGAAGTTTCACAGAATGCTTCTGTGTAGTTTATATTTGAATATATTCCTTTTTCCACTACTACTCTCTTAGCGCTCCAAATGTCCAGTTGCATTTTCTACAGAAAGAGTGTTCAGATCTGCTCAATCAAAAGTATGGTTTAACTCTGTTAGCTGAATGCACAGATCAGAAAGAAGTTTCACAGAATGATTCTGTGTAGTTTATATTTGGAGACATTCCTTTTTCCATTATTACCCTCTTAGCGCTCCGAATCTCCACTTGCATTTTCTACAGAAAGAGTGTTTCAGAACGGCTCAATCAAAACTAAGGTTCAAATCTTTTAGTTGAAGAAACAGAACAGAAAGAAGTTTCACACAATTCTTCTGTGTAGTTTTTATTTGTAGACATTCTTTTTCCCAATATAGGCCTCTTAGCGCTCAGAATGTCCAATTGCAGTTTCTACAGAAAGAGTGTTTCAGAACGGCTCAATCAAAAGTAAGGTTCAACTCTGTTAGTTGAATGCGCAGAACAGAAAGAAGTTTCATACAATGCTTCTGTGTAGTTTATATTTGAACATATTCTTTTTTCCACTATTACCCACTTAGCGCTACGAATGTCCAGTTGCATTTTCTACAGACAGAGTGTTTCAAAACTGCTCAATCAAAAGTATGGTTTAACTCTGTTAGATGAATGCTCAGATCAGAAAAAAGTTTCACAGAATGCTTCTGTGTAGTTTATATTTGAAGACATTCCTTTTTCCACTATTACCCTTTTAGCGCTCCGAATCTCCACTTGCATTTTCTACAAAAAGAGTGTTTCATAACTGCTCAATCAAAAATATGTTTTATCTCTGTTAACTGAATTTACAGATCAGAAATAATTTTCACAGAATGCATCTGTGTAGTTTTTATTTGAAGATATTCTTTTTCCCAATGTAGGCCTCTTAGCGCTTAGCATGTCCAATTGCAGTTTCTACAGAAAGAGTGTTTCAGAACGGCTCAATCAAAAGTAAGGTTCAACTCTGTTAGTTGAATGCACAGAACAGAAAGAATTTTCACAGAATGCTACTGTGTAGTTTATATTTGAATATATTCCTTTTTCCACTATTACCCTCTTAGCGCTCCGAATGTCCACTTGCATTTTCTACAGAAAGAGTGTTCAGAACTGCGCAATCAAAACTATGGTTTAACTCTGTTAGCTTAATGAACATATCAGAAATAAGTTTCACACAATGCTTCTGTGTAGTTTTTATTTGAAGATATTATTTTTCCCAATAGAGGCCTCTTAGCGCTCAGAATGTCCAATTGCAGTTTCTACAGAAAGAGTGTTTCAGAAAGGCTCAATCAAAAGTAAGTTTCAAATCTGTTAGTTGAATGCACAGAACAGAAAGAAGTTTCATACAATACTTCTGTGTAGTTTATATTTGAACATATTCTTTTTTCCACTATTACCCACTTAGCGCTACGAATGTCCAGTTGCATTTTCTACAGACAGAGTGTTTCAAAACTGCTCAATCAAAAGTATGGTTTCACTCTGTTAGCTGAATGCTCAGATCAGAAAGAAGTTTCACAGAATGCTTCTGTGTAGTTTATATTTGAATATATTCCTTTTTCCACTACTACTCTCTTAGCGCTCCAAATGTCCAGTTGCATTTTCTACAGAAAGTGTGTTCAGATCTGCTCAATCAAAAGTATGGTTTAACTCTGTTAGCTGAATGCACAGATCAGAAAGAAGTTTCACAGATGATTCTGTGTAGTTTATATTTGGAGACATTCCTTTTTCCACTATTACCCTCTTAGCGCTCCGAATCTCCACTTGCATTTTCTACAGAAAGAGTGTTTCAGAACGGCTCAATCAAAACTAAGGTTCAAATCTTTTAGTTGAGCAAACAGAACAGAAAGAAGTTTCACACAATTCATCTGTGTAGTTTTTATTTGTAGACATTCTTTTTCCCAATACAGGCCTCTTAGCGCTCAGAATGTCCAATTGCAGTTTCTACAGAAAGAGTGTTTCAGAACGGCTCATTCAAAAGTAAGGTTCAACTCTGTTAGTTGAATGCACAGAACAGAAAGAAGTTTCATACAATGCTTCTGTGTAGTTTATATTTGAACATATTCTTTTTTCCACTATTACCCACTTAGCGCTACGAATGTTCAGTTGCATTTTGTACAGACAGAGTGTTTCAAAACTGCTCAATCAAAAGTATGGTTTAACTCTGTTAGCTGAATGCTCAGATCAGAAAGAAGTTTCACAGAAGGCTTCTGTGTAGTTTATATTTGAATATATTCCTTTTTCCACTACTACGCTCTTAGCGCTCCAAATGTCCAGTTGCATTTTCTACAGAAAGACTGTTCAGATCTGCTCAATCAAAAGTATGGTTTAACTATGTTAGCTGAATGCACAGATCAGAAAGAAGTTTCACCGAATGATTCTGTGTAGTTTATATTTGAAGACATTCCTTTTTCCACTATTACCCTCTTAGCGCTCCGAATCTCCACTGGCATTTTCTACAAAAAGAGTGATTCATAACTGCTCAATCAAAAATATGTTTTATCTCTGTTAACTGAATTTACAGATCAGAAATAATTTTCACAGAATGCATCTGTGTAGTTTTTATTTGAAGATATTCTTTTTCCCAATGTAGGCCTCTTAGCGCTTAGCATGTATAATTGCAGTTTCTACAGAAAGAGTGTTTCAGAACAGCTCAATCAAAAGTAAGGTTCAACTCTGTTAGTTGAATGCACAGAACAGAAAGAATTTTCACAGAATGCTACTGTGTAGTTTATATTTGAATATATTCCTTTTTCCACTATTACCCTCTTAGCGCTCCGAATGTCCACTTGCATTTTCTACAGAAAGAGTGTTCAGAACTGCGCAATCAAAAGTATGGTTTAACTCTGTTAGCTTAATGAACATATCAGAAATAAGTTTCACACAATGCTTCTGTGTAGTTTTTATTTGAAGATATTATTTTTCCCAATAGAGGCCTCTTAGCGCTCAGAATGTCCAATTGCAGTTTCTACAGAAAGAGTGTTTCAGAAAGGCTCAATCAAAAGTAAGGTTCAACTCTGTTAGTTGAATGCACAGAACAGAAAGAAGTTTCATACAATGCTTCTGTGTAGTTTATATTTGAACATATTCTTTTTTCCACTATTAGCCACTTAGCGCTACGAATGTCCAGTTGCATTTTCTACAGAGTGTTTCAAAACTGCTCAATCATAAGTATGGTTTAAATCTGTTAGCTGAATGCTCAGATCAGAAAGAAGTTTCACAGAATGCTTCTGTGTAGTTTATATATGAATATATTCCTTTTTCCACTACTACTCTCTTAGCGCTCCAAATGTCCAGTTGCATTTTCTACAGAAAGAGTGTTCAGATCTGCTCAATCAAAAGTATGGTTTAACTCTGTTAGCTGTATGCTCAGATCAGATAGAAGTTTCACAGAATGCTTCTGTGTAGTTTATATTTGAATATATTCCTTTTTCCACTACTACGCTCTTAGCGCTCCAAATGTCCAGTTGCATTTTCTACAGAAAGAGTGTTCAGATCTGCTCAATCAAAAGTATGGTTTAACTCTGTTAGCTGAATGCACAGATCAGAAAGAAGTTTCACAGAATGATTCTGTGTAGTTTATATTTGGAGACATTCCTTTTTCCACTATTACCCTCTTAGCGCTCCGAATGTCCACTTGCATTTTCTACAGAAAGAGTGTTTCAGAACGGCTCAATCAAAACTAAGGTTCAACTCTTTTAGTTGAACAAACAGAACAGAAAGAAGTTTCACACAATTCTTCTGTGTAGTTTTTATTTGTAGACATTCTTTTTCCCAATATAGTCCTCTTAGCGCTCAGAATGTCCAATTGCAGTTTCTACAGAAAGAGTGTTTCAGAACAGCTCAATCAAAAGTAAGGTTCAACTCTGTTAGTTGAATGCACAGAACAGAAAGAAGTTTCATACAATGCTTCTGTGTAGTTCATATTTGAATATATTCTTTTTTCCACTATTACCCACTTAGCGCTACGAATGTCCAGTTGCATTTTCTACAGACAGAGTGTTTCAAAACTGCTCAATCAAATGAATGGTTTAACTCTGTTAGCTGAATGCTCAGATCAGAAAGAAGTTTCACAGAATGCTTCTGTGTAGTTTATATTTGAATACATTACTTTTTCCACTACTACGCTCATAGCGCTCCAAATGTCCAGTTGAATTTTCTACAGAAAGAGTGTTCAGATCTGCTCAATCAAAAGTATGGTTTAACTCTGTTAGCTGAATGCACAGATCAGAAAGAAGTTTCACCGAATTATTTTGTGTAGTTTATATTTGAAGACATTCCTTTTTCCACTATTACCCACTTAGCGCTCCGAATCTCCACTTGCATTTTCTACAAAAAGAGTGTTTCATAACTGCTCAATCAAAAATATGTTTTATCTCTGTTAAATGAATTTACAGATCAGAAATAAGTTTCACAGAATGCATCTGTGTAGTTTTTATTTGGAGATATTCTTTTTCCCAATGTAGGCCTCTTAGCGCTCAGAATGTGCAATTGCAGTTTCTACAGAAAGAGTGTTTCAGAACGGCTCAATGAAAAGTAAGGTTCAACTCTGTTAGTTGAATAGACAGAACAGAAAGAAGTTTCATACAATGCTTCTGTGTAGTTCATATTTGAACATATTCTTTTTTCCACTATTACCCACTTAGCGCTTCGAATGTCCAGTTGCATTTTCTACAGACAGAGTGTTTCAAAACTGCTCAATCAAAAGTATGGTTTCACTCTGTTAGCTGAATGCTCAGATCAGAAAGAAGTTTCACAGAATGCTTCTGTGTAGTTTATATTTGGATATATTCCTTTTTCCACTACTACGCTCTTAGCGCTCCAAATGTCCAGTTGCATTTTCTACAGAAAGAGTGTTCAGATCTGCTCAATCAAAAGTATGGTTTAACTCTGTTAGCTGAATGCACAGATCAGAAATAAGTTTCACCGAATGATTCTGTGTAGTTTATATTTGAAGACATTCCTTTTTCTACTATTACCCACTTAGCTCTCCGAAACTCCACTTGCATTTTCTACAAAAAGAGTGTTTCATAACTGCTCAATCAAAAATATGTTTTATCTCTGTTAACTGAATTTACAGATCAGAAATAAGTTTCACAGAATGCATCTGTGTAGTTTTTATTTGAAGATATTCTTTTTCCCAATGTAGGCCTCTTAGCGCTTAGCATGTCCAATTGCAGTTTCTACAGAAAGAGTGTTTCAGAACGGCTCAATCAAAAGTAAGGTTCAACTCTGTTAGTTGAATGCACAGAACAGAAAGAATTTTCACATAATGCTACTGTGTAGTTTATATTTGAATATATTCCTTTTTCCACTATTACCCTCTTAGCGCTCCGAATGTCCACTTGCATTTTCTATAGAAAGAGTGTTCAGAACTGTGCAATCAAAAGTATGGTTTAACTCTGTTAGCTTAATGAACATATCAGAAATAAGTTTCACACAATGCTTCTGTGTAGTTTTTATTTGAAGATATTATTTTTCCCAATAGAGGCCTCTTCGCGCTCAAAATGTCCAATTGCAGTTTCTACAGAAAGAGTGTTTCAGAAAGGCTCAATAAAAAGTAAGGTTCAACTCTGTTAGTTGAATGCACAGAACAGAAAGAAGTTTCATACAATGCTTCTGTGTAGTTTATATTTGAACATATTCTTTTTTCCACTATTACCCACTTAGCGCTACGAATGTCCAGTTGCATTTTCTACAGACAGAGTGTTTCAAAACTGCTCAATCAAAAGTATGGTTTACCTCTGTTAGTTGAATGCTCAGATCAGAAAGAAGTTTCACAGAATGCTTCTGTGTAGTTTATATTTGAATATATTCCTTTTTCCACTACTACTCTCTTAGCGCTCCAAATGTCCAGTTGCATTTTCTACAGAAAGAGTGTTCAGATCTGCTCAATCAAAAGTATGGTTTAACTCTGTTAGCTGAATGCACAGATCAGAAAGAAGTTTCACAGAATGATTCTGTGTAGTTTATATTTGGAGACATTCCTTTTTCCACTATTACCCTCTTAGCGCTCCGAATCTCCACTTGCATTTTCTACAGAAAGAGTGTTTCAGAACGGCTCAATCAAAACTAAGGTTCAAATCTTTTAGTTGAACAAACAGAACAGAAAGAAGTTTCACACAATTCTTCTGTGTAGTTTTTATTTGTAGACATTCTTTTTCCCAATATAGGCCTCTTAGCGCTCAGAATGTCCAATTGCAGTTTCTACAGAAAGAGTGTTTCAGAACGGCTCAATCAAAAGTAAGGTTCAACTCTGTTAGTTGAATGCGCAGAACAGAAAGAAGTTTCATACAATGCTTCTGTGTAGTTTATATTTGAACATATTTTTTTTCCACTATTACCCACTTAGCGCTACGAATGTCCAGTTGCATTTTCTACAGACAGAGTGTTTCAAAACTGCTCAATCAAAAGTATGGTTTAACTCTGTTAGATGAATGCTCAGATCAGAAAAAAGTTTCACAGAATGCTTCTGTGTAGTTTATATTTGAAGACATTCCTTTTTCCACTATTACCCTTTTAGCGCTCCGAATCTCCACTTGCATTTTCTACAAAAAGAGTGTTTCATAAC
Organism: Symphalangus syndactylus; assembly: GCF_028878055.3. NCBI lineage: Eukaryota > Metazoa > Chordata > Mammalia > Primates > Hylobatidae > Symphalangus > Symphalangus syndactylus. Next base: position 152,001,614 of record NC_072430.2, on the reverse strand, counting down.
TGCTCAATCAAAAATATGTTTTATCTCTGTTAACTGAATTTACAGATCAGAAATAATTTTCACAGAATGCATCTGTGTAGTTTTTATTTGAAGATATTCTTTTTCCCAATGTAGTCCTCTTAGCGCTTAGCATGTCCAATTGCAGTTTCTACAGAAAGAGTGTTTCAGAACGGCTCAATCAAAAGTAAGGTTCAACTCTGTTAGTTGAATGCACAGAACAGAAAGAATTTTCACAGAATGCTACTGTGTAGTTTATATTTGAATATATTCCTTTTTCCACTATTACCCTCTTAGCGCTCCGAATGTCCACTTGCATTTTCTACAGAAAGAGTGTTCAGAACTGCGCAATCAAAACTATGGTTTAACTCTGTTAGCTTAATGAACATATCAGAAATAAGTTTCACACAATGCTTCTGTGTAGTTTTTATTTGAAGATATTATTTTTCCCAATAGAGGCCTCTTAGCGCTCAGAATGTCCAATTGCAGTTTCTACAGAAAGAGTGTTTCAGAAAGGCTCAATCAAAAGTAAGGTTCAAATCTGTTAGTTGAATGCACAGAACAGAAAGAAGTTTCATACAATTCTTCTGTGTAGTTTATATTTGAACATATTCTTTTTTCCACTATTACCCACTTAGCGCTACGAATGTCCAGTTGCATTTTCTACAGACAGAGTGTTTCAAAACTGCTCAATCAAAAGTATGGTTTCACTCTGTTAGCTGAATGCTCAGATCAGAAAGAAGTTTCACAGAATGCTTCTGTGTAGTTTATATTTGAATATATTCCTTTTTCCACTACTACTCTCTTAGCGCTCCAAATGTCCAGTTGCATTTTCTACAGAAAGAGTGTTCAGATCTGCTCAATCAAAAGTATGGTTTAACTCTGTTAGCTGAATGCACAGATCAGAAAGAAGTTTCACAGATGATTCTGTGTAGTTTATATTTGGAGACATTCCTTTTTCCACTATTACCCTCTTAGCGCTCCGAATCTCCACTTGCATTTTCTACAGAAAGAGTGTTTCAGAACGGCTCAATGAAAACTAAGGTTCAAATCTTTTAGTTGAACAAACAGAACAGAAAGAAGTTTCACACAATTCATCTGTGTAGTTTTTATTTGTAGACATTCTTTTTCCCAATATAGGCCTCTTAGCGCTCAGAATGTCCAATTGCAGTTTCTACAGAAAGAGTGTTTCAGAACGGCTCAATCAAAAGTAAGGTTCAACTCTGTTAGTTGAATGCACAGAACAGAAAGAAGTTTCATACAATGCTTCTGTGTAGTTTATATTTGAACATATTCTTTTTTCCACTATTAGCCACTTAGCGCTACGAATGTCCAGTTGCATTTTCTACAGACAGAGTGTTTCAAAACTGCTCAATCATAAGTATGGTTTAAATCTGTTAGCTGAATGCTCAGATCAGAAAGAAGTTTCACAGAATGCTTCTGTGTAGTTTATATTTGAATATATTCCTTTTTCCACTACTACTCTCTTAGCGCTCCAAATGTCCAGTTGCATTTTCTACAGAAAGAGTGTTCAGATCTGCTCAATCAAAAGTATGGTTTAACTCTGTTAGCTGTATGCTCAGATCAGAAAGAAGTTTCACAGAATGCTTCTGTGTAGTTTATATTTGAATATATTCCTTTTTCCACTACTACGCTCTTAGCGCTCCAAATGTCCAGTTGCATTTTCTACAGAAAGAGTGTTCAGATCTGCTCAATCAAAAGTATGGTTTAACTCTGTTAGCTGAATGCACAGATCAGAAAGAAGTTTCACAGAATGATTCTGTGTAGTTTATATTTGGAGACATTCCTTTTTCCACTATTACCCTCTTAGCGCTCCGAATGTCCACTTGCATTTTCTACAGAAAGAGTGTTTCAGAACGGCTCAATCAAAACTAAGGTTCAACTCTTTTAGTTGAACAAACAGAACAGAAAGAAGTTTCACACAATTCTTCTGTGTAGTTTTTATTTGTAGACATTCTTTTTCCCAATATAGTCCTCTTAGCGCTCAGAATGTCCAATTGCAGTTTCTACAGAAAGAGTGTTTCAGAACGGCTCAATCAAAAGTAAGGTTCAACTCTGTTAGTTGAATGCACAGAACAGAAAGAAGTTTCATACAATGCTTCTGTGTAGTTCATATTTGAATATATTCTTTTTTCCACTATTACCCACTTAGCGCTACGAATGTCCAGTTGCATTTTCTACAGACAGAGTGTTTCAAAACTGCTCAATCAAATGTATGGTTTAACTCTGTTAGCTGAATGCTCAGATCAGAAAGAAGTTTCACAGAATGCTTCTGTGTAGTTTATATTTGAATACATTACTTTTTCCACTACTACGCTCTTAGCGCTCCAAATGTGCAGTTGAATTTTCTACAGAAAGAGTGTTCAGATCTGCTCAATCAAAAGTATGGTTTAACTCTGTTAGCTGAATGCACAGATCAGAAAGAAGTTTCACCGAATGATTCTGTGTAGTTTATATTTGAAGACATTCCTTTTTCCACTATTACCCACATAGCGCTCCGAATCTCCACTTGCATTTTCTACAAAAAGAGTGTTTCATAACTGCTCAATCAAAAATATGTTTTATCTCTGTTAACTGAATTTACAGATCAGAAATAAGTTTCACAGAATGCATCTGTGTAGTTTTTATTTGGAGATATTCTTTTTCCCAATGTAGGCCTCTTAGCGCTCAGAATGTCCACTTGCAGTTTCTACAGAAAGAGTGTTTCAGAACGGCTCAATGAAAAGTAAGGTTCAACTCTGTTAGTTGAATAGACAGAACAGAAAGAAGTTTCATACAATGCTTCTGTGTAGTTCATATTTGAACATATTCTTTTTTCCACTATTACCCACTTAGCGCTTCGAATATCCAGTTGCATTTTCTACAGACAGAGTGTTTCAAAACTGCTCAATCAAAAGTATGGTTTCACTCTGTTAGCTGAATGCTCAGATCAGAAAGAAGTTTCACAGAATGCTTCTGTGTAGTTTATATTTGAATATATTCCTTTTTCCACTACTACTCTCTTAGCGCTCCAAATGTCCAGTTGCATTTTCTACAGAAAGAGTGTTCAGATCTGCTCAATCAAAAGTATGGTTTAACTCTGTTAGCTGAATGCACAGATCAGAAATAAGTTTCACCGAATGATTCTGTGTAGTTTATATTTGAAGACATTCCTTTTTCCACTATTACCCACTTAGCGCTCCGAATCTCCACTTGCATTTTCTACAAAAAGAGTGTTTCATAACTGCTCAATCAAAAATATGTTTTATCTCTGTTAACTGAATTTACAGATCAGAAATAAGTTTCACAGAATGCATCTGTGTAGTTTTTATTTGAAGATATTCTTTTTCCCAATGTAGGCCTCTTAGCGCTTAGCATGTCCAATTGCAGTTCCTACAGAAAGAGTGTTTCAGAACGGCTCAATCAAAAGTAAGGTTCAACTCTGTTAGTTGAATGCACAGAACAGAAAGAATTTTCACATAATGCTACTGTGTAGTTTATATTTGAATATATTACTTTTTCCACTATTACCCTCTTAGCGCTCCGAATGTCCACTTGCATTTTCTACAGAAAGAGTGTTCAGAACTGTGCAATCAAAAGTATGGTTTAACTCTGTTAGCTTAATGAACATATCAGAAATAAGTTTCACACAATGCTTCTGTGTAGTTTTTATTTGAAGATATTATTTTTCCCAATAGTGGCCTCTTAGCGCTCAGAATGTCCAATTGCAGTTTCTACAGAAAGAGTGTTTCAGAACGGCTCAATCAAAAGTAAGGTTCAACTCTGTTAGTTTAATGCACAGAACAGAAAGATGTTTCATAAAATGCTTCTGTGTATTTTATATTTGAAAATATTCTTTTTTCCACTATTACCCACTTAGCGCTACGAATGTCCAGTTGCATTTTCTACAGACAGAGTGTTTCAAAACTGCTCAATCAAAAGTATGGTTTAACTCTGTTAGCTGAATGCTCAGATCAGAAAGAAGTTTCACAGAATGCTTCTGTGTAGTTTATATTTGAATATATTCCTTTTTCCACTACTACTCTCTTAGCGCTCCAAATGTCCACTTGCATTTTCTACAGAAAGAGTGTTCAGATCTGCTCAATCAAAAGTATGGTTTAACTCTGTTAGCTGAATGCACAGATCAGAAAGAAGTTTCACAGAATGATTCTGTGTAGTTTATATTTGGAGACATTCCTTTTTCCACTATTACCCTCTTAGCGCTCCGAATCTCCACTTGCATTTTCTACAGAAAGAGTGTTTCAGAACGGCTCAATCAAAACTAAGGTTCAACTCTTTTAGTTGAACAAAAAGAACAGAAAGAAGTTTCACAAAATTATTCTGTGTAGCTTTTATTTGTAGACATATTTTATCCCAATATAGGCCTCTTAGCGCTCAGAATGTCCAATTGCAGTTTCTACAGAAAGAGTGTTTCAGAACGGCTCAATCAAAAGTAAGGTTCAACTCTGTTAGTTGAATGCACAGAACAGAAAGCATTTTCACAGAATGCTACTGTGTAGTTTATATTTGAATATATTCCTTTTTCCACTATTACCCTCCTAGCGCTCCGAATGTCCACTTGCATTTTCTACAGAAAGAGTGTTTCAGAACGGCTCAATCAAAACTAAGGTTCAACCCTTTTAGTTGAACAAACAGAACAGAATGAAGTTTCACACAATTCTTCTGTGTAGTTTTTATTTGTAGACATTCTTTTTCCCAATATAGGCCTCTTAGCGCTCAGAATGTCCAATTGCAGTTTCTACAGAAAGAGTGTTTCAGAACGGCTCAATCAAAAGTAAGGTTCAACTCTGTTAGTTGAATGCACAGAACAGAAAGAAGTTTCATACAATGCTTCTGTGTAGTTTATATTTGAACATATTCTTTTTTCCACTATTACCCACTTAGCGCTACGAATGTCCAGTTGCATTTTCTACAGACAGAGTGTTTCAAAACTGCTCAATCAAAAGTATGGTTTAACTCTGTTAGCTGAATGCTCAGATCAGAAAGAAGTTTCACAGAATGCTTCTGTGTAGTTTATATTTCAATATATTCCTTTTTCCACTACTACGCTCTTAGCGCTCCAAATGTCCAGTTGCATTTTCAACAGAAAGAGTGTTCAGATCTGCTCAATCAAAAGTATGGTTTAACTCTGTTAGCTGAATGCACAGATCAGAAAGAAGTTTCACCGAATGATTCTGTGTAGTTTATATTTGAAGACATTCCTTTTTCCACTATTACCCTCTTAGCGCTCCGAATCTCCACTTGCATTTTCTACAAAAAGAGTGTTTCATAACTGCTCAATCAAAAATAAGTTTTATCTCTGTTAACTGAATTTACAGATCAGAAATCTGTTTCACAGAATGCATCTGTGTAGTTTTTATTTGAAGATATTCTTTTTCCCAATGTAGGCCTCTTAGCGCTTAGCATGTCCAATTGCAGTTTCTACAGAAAGAGTGTTTCAGAACGGCTCAATCAAATTAAGGTTCAACTCTGTTAGTTGAATGCACAGAACAGAAAGAATTTTCACAGAATGCTACTGTGTAGTTTATATTTGAATATATTCCTTTTTCCACTATTACCCTCTTAGCGCTCCGAATGTCCACTTGCATTTTCTACAGAAAGAGTGTTCAGAACTGTGCAATCAAAAGTATGGTTTAACTCTGTTAGCTTAATGAACATATCAGAAATAAGTTTCACACAATGCTTCTGTGTAGTTTTTATTTGAAGATATTATTTTTCCCAATAGAGGCCTCTTAGCGCTCAGAATGTCCAATTGCAGTTTCTACAGAAAGAGTGTTTCAGAAAGGCTCAATCAAATGTAAGGTTCAACTCTGTTAGTTGAATGCACAGAAGAGAAAGAAGTTTCATACAATGCTTCTGTGTAGTTTATATTTGAACATATTCTTTTTTCCACTATTACCCACTTAGCGCTACGAATGTCCAGTTGCATTTTCTACAGACAGAGTGTTTCAAAACTGCTCAATCAAAAGTATGGTTTAACTCTGTTAGCCGAATGCTCAGATCAGAAAGAAGTTTCACAGAATGCTTCTGTGTAGTTTATATTTGAATATATTCCTTTTTCCACTACTACTCTCTTAGCGCTCCAAATGTCCAGTTGCATTTTCTACAGAAAGAGTGTTCAGATCTGCTCAATCAAAACTATGGTTTAACTCTGTTAGCTGAATGCACAGACCAGAAAGAAGTTTCACAGAATGATTCTGTGTAGTTTATATTTGGAGACATTCCTTTTTCCACTATTACCCTCTTAGCGCTACGAATCTCCACTTGCATTTTCTACAGAAAGAGTGTTTCAGAACGGCTCAATCAAAACTAAGGTTCCACTCTTTTAGTTGAACAAACAGAACAGAAAGAAGTTTCACACAATTCTTCTGTGTAGTTTTTATTTGTAGACATTCTTTTTCCCAATATAGGCCTCTTAGCGCTCAGAATGTCCAATTGCAGTTTCTACAGAAAGAGTGTTTCAGAACGGCTCAATCAAAAGTAAGGTTCAACTCTGTTAGTTGAATGCACAGAACAGAAAGAAGTTTCATACAATGCTTCTGTGTAGTTTATATTTGAACATATTCTTTTTTCCACTATTACCCACTTAGCGCTACGAATGTCCAGTTGCATTTTCTACAGACAGAGTGTTTCAAAACTGCTCCATCAAAAGTATGGTTTAACTCTGTTAGCTGAATGCTCAGATCAGAAAGAAGTTTCACAGAATGCTTCTGTGTAGTTTATATTTGAATATATTACTTTTTCCACTACTACTCTCTTAGCGCTCCAAATGTCCAGTTGCATTTTCTACAGAAAGAGTGTTCAGATCTGCTCAATCAAAAGTATGGTTTAACTCTGTTAGCTGAATGCACAGATCAGAAAGAAGTTTCACAGAATGATTCTGTGTAGTTTATATTTGGAGACATTCCTTTTTCCACTATTACCCTCTTAGCGCTCCGAATCTCCACTTGCATTTTCTACAGAAAGAGTGTTTCAGAACGGCTCAAACAAAACTAAGGTTCAACTCTTTTAGTTGAACAAACAGTACAGAAAGAAGTTTCCACAATTCTTCTGTGTATTTTTTATTTGTAGACATTCTTTTTCCCAATATAGGCCTCTTAGCGCTCAGAATGTCCAATTGCAGTTTCTACAGAAAGAGTGTTTCAGAACGGCTCAATCAAAAGTAGGGTTCAACTCTGTTAGTTGAATGCACAGAACAGAAAGAAGTTTCATACAATGCTTCTGTGTAGTTTATATTTGAACATATTCTTTTTTCCACTATTACCCACTTAGCGCTACGAATGTCCAGTTGCATTTTCTACACACAGACTGTTTCAAAACTGCTCAATCAAAAGTATGGTTTAACTCTGTTAGCTGAATGCTCAGATCAGAAAGAAGTTTCACAGAATGCTTCTGTGTAGTTTATATTTCAATATATTCCTTTTTCCACTACTACGCTCTTAGCGCTCCAAATGTCCAGTTGCATTTTCAACAGAAAGAATGTTCAGATCTGCTCAATCAAAAGTATGGTTTAACCCTGTTAGCTGAATGCACAGATCAGAAAGAAGTTTCACCGAATGATTCTGTGTAGTTTATATTTGAAGAAATTCCTTTTTCCACTATTACCCTCTTAGCGCTCCGAATCTCCACTTGCATTTTCTACAAAAAGAGTGTTTCATAACTGCTCAATCAAAAATATGTTTTATCTCTGTTAACTGAATTTACAGATCAGAAATAAGTTTCACAGAATGCATCTGTGTAGTTTTTATTTGAAGATATTCTTTTTCCCAATGTAGGCCTCTTAGCGCTTAGCATGTCCAATTGCAGTTTCTACAGAAAGAGTGTTTCAGAACGGCTCAATCAAAAGTAAGGTTCAACTCTGTTAGTTGAATGCACAGAACAGAAAGAATTTTCACAGAATGCTACTGTGTAGTTTATATTTGAATATATTCCTTTTTCCACTATTACCCTCTTAGCGCTCCGAATGTCCACTTGCATTTTCTACAGAAAGAGTGTTCAGAACTGTGCAATCAAAAGTATGATTTAACTCTGTTCGCTTAATGAACATATCAGAAATAAGTTTCACACAATGCTTCTGTGTAGTTTTTATTTGAAGATATTATTTTTCCCAATAGAGGCCTCTTAGCGCTCAGAATGTCCAATTGCAGTTTCTACAGAAAGAGTGTTTCAGAAAGGCTCAATCAAAAGTAAGGTTCAACTCTGTTAGTTGAATGCACAGAAGAGAAAGAAGTTTCATACAATGCTTCTGTGTAGTTTATATTTGAACATATTCTTTTTTCCACTATTACCCACTTAGCGCTACGAATGTCCAGTTGCATTTTCTACAGACAGAGTGTTTCAAAACTGCTCAATCAAAAGTATGGTTTAACTCTGTTAGCCGAATGCTCAGATCAGAAAGAAGCTTCACAGAATGCTTCTGTGTAGTTTATATTTGAATATATTCCTTTTTCAACTACTACTCTCTTAGCGCTATAAATGTCCAGTTGCATTTTCTACAGAAAGAGTGTTCAGATCTGCTCAATCAAAACTATGGTTTAACTCTGTTAGCTGAATGCACAGACCAGAAAGAAGTTTCACAGAATGATTCTGTGTAGTTTATATTTGGAGACATTCCTTTTTCCACTATTACCCTCTTAGCGCTCCGAATCTCCACTTGCATTTTCTACAGAAAGAGTGTTTCAGAACGGCTCAATCAAAACTAAGGTTCAACTCTTTTAGTTGAACAAACAGAACAGAAAGAAGTTTCACACAATTCTTCTGTGTAGTTTTTATTTGTAGACATTCTTTTTCCCAATATAGGCCTCTTAGCGCTCAGAATGTCCAATTGCAGTTTCTACAGAAAGAGTGTTTCAGAACGGCTCAATCAAAAGTAAGGTTCAACTCTGTTAGTTGAATGCACAGAACAGAAAGAAGTTTCATACAATGCTTCTGTGTATTTTATATTTGAACATATTCTTTTTTCCACTATTAACCACTTAGCGCTACGAATGTCCAGTTGCATTTTCTACAGACAGAGTGTTTCAAAACTGCTCAATCAGAAGTATGGTTTAACTCTGTTAGCTGAATGCTCAGATCAGAAAGAAGTTTCACAGAATGCTTCTGTGTAGTTTATATTTGAATATATTCCTTTTTCCACTACTACGCTCTTAGCGCTCCAAATGTCCAGTTGCATTTTCTACAGAAAGAGTGTTCAGATCTGCTCAATCAAAAGTATGGTTTAACTCTGTTAGCTGAATGCACAGATCAGAAAGAAGTTTCACCGAATGATTCTGTGTAGTTTATATTTGAAGACATTACTTTTTCCACTATTACCCTCTTAGCGCTCAGAATCTCCACTTGCATTTACTACAAAAAGAGTGTTTCATAACTGCTCAATCAAAAATATGTTTTATCTCTGTTAACTGAATTTACAGATCAGAAATAAGTTTCACAGAATGCATCTGTGTAGTTTTTATTTGAAGATATTCTTTTTCCCAATGTAGGCCTCTTAGCGCTTAGCATGTCCAATTGCAGTTTCTACAGAAAGAGTGTTTCAGAACGGCTCAATCAAAAGTAAGGTTCAACTCTGTTAGTTGAATGCACAGAACAGAAAGCATTTTCACAGAATGCTACTGTGTAGTTTATATTTGAATATATTCCTTTTTCCACTATTACCCTCCTAGCGCTCCGAATGTCCACTTGCATTTTCTACAGAAAGAGTGTTTCAGAACGGCTCAATCAAAACTAAGGTTCAACTCTTTTAGTTGAACAAACAGAACAGAAAGAAGTTTCACACAATTCTTCTGTGTAGTTTTTATTTGTAGACATTCTTTTTCCCAATATAGGCCTCTTAGCGCTCAGAATGTCCAATTGCAGTTTCTACAGAAAGAGTGTTTCAGAACGGCTCAATCAAAAGTAAGGTTCAACTCTGTTAGTTGAATGCACAGAACAGAAAGAAGTTTCATACAATGCTTCTGTGTAGTTTATATTTGAACATATTCTTTTTTCCACTATTACCCACTTAGCGCTACGAATGTCCAGTTGCATTTTCTACAGACAGAGTGTTTCAAAACTGCTCAATCAAAAGTATGGTTTAACTCTGTTAGCTGAATGCTCAGATCAGAAAGAAGTTTCACAGAATGCTTCTGTGTAGTTTATATTTCAATATATTCCTTTTTCCACTACTACGCTCTTAGCGCTCCAAATGTCCAGTTGCATTTTCAACAGAAAGAGTGTTCAGATCTGCTCAATCAAAAGTATGGTTTAACTCTGTTAGCTGAATGCACAGATCAGAAAGAAGTTTCACCGAATGATTCTGTGTAGTTTATATTTGAAGACATTCCTTTTTCCAATATTACCCTCTTAGCGCTCCGAATCTCCACTTGCATTTTCTACAAAAAGAGTGTTTCATAACTGCTCAATCAAAAATAAGTTTTATCTCTGTTAACTGAATTTACAGATCAGAAATCTGTTTCACAGAATGCATCTGTGTAGTTTTTATTTGAAGATATTCTTTTTCCCAATGTAGGCCTCTTTGCGCTTAGCATGTCCAATTGCAGTTTCTACAGAAAAAGTGTTTCAGAACGGCTCAATCAAATTAAGGTTCAACTCTGTTAGTTGAATGCACAGAACAGAAAGAATTTTCACAGAATGCTACTGTGTAGTTTATATTTGAATATATTCCTTTTTCCACTATTACCCTCTTAGCGCTCCGAATGTCCACTTGCATTTTCTACAGAAAGAGTGTTCAGAACTGTGCAATCAAAAGTATGGTTTAACTCTGTTAGCTTAATGAACATATCAGAAATAAGTTTCACACAATGCTTCTGTGTAGTTTTTATTTGAAGATATTATTTTTCCCAATAGAGGCCTCTTAGCGCTCAGAATGTCCAATTGCAGTTTCTACAGAAAGAGTGTTTCAGAAAGGCTCAATCAAATGTAAGGTTCAACTCTGTTAGTTGAATGCACAGAAGAGAAAGAAGTTTCATACAATGCTTCTGTGTAGTTTATATTTGAACATATTCTTTTTTCCACTATTACCCACTTAGCGCTACGAATGTCCAGTTGCATTTTCTACAGACAGAGTGTTTCAAAACTGCTCAATCAAAAGTATGGTTTAACTCTGTTAGCCGAATGCTCAGATCAGAAAGAAGTTTCACAGAATGCTTCTGTCTAGTTTATATTTGAATATATTCCTTTTTCCACTACTACTCTCTTAGCGCTCCAAATGTCCAGTTGCATTTTCTACAGAAAGAGTGTTCAGATCTGCTCAATCAAAACTATGGTTTAACTCTGTTAGCTGAATGCACAGACCAGAAAGAAGTTTCACAGAATGATTCTGTGTAGTTTATATTTGGAGACATTCCTTTTTCCACTATTACCCTCTTAGCGCTACGAATCTCCACTTGCATTTTCTACAGAAAGAGTGTTTCAGAACGGCTCAATCAAAACTAAGGTTCAACTCTTTTAGTTGAACAAACAGAACAGAAAGAAGTTTCACACAATTCTTCTGTGTAGTTTTTATTTGTAGACATTCTTTTTCCCAATATAGGCCTCTTAGCGCTCAGAATGTCCAATTGCAGTTTCTACAGAAAGAGTGTTTCAGAACGGCTCAATCAAAAGTAAGGTTCAACTCTGTTAGTTGAATGCACAGAACAGAAAGAAGTTTCATACAATGCTTCTGTGTAGTTTATATTTGAACATATTCTTTTTTCCACTATTACCCACTTAGCGCTACGAATGTCCAGCTGCATTTTCTACAGACAGAGTGTTTCAAAACTGCTCCATCAAAAGTATGGTTTAACTCTGTTAGCTGAATGCTCAGATCAGAAAGAAGTTTCACAGAATGCTTCTGTGTAGTTTATATTTGAATATATTACTTTTTCCACTACTACTCTCTTAGCGCTCCAAATGTCCAGTTGCATTTTCTACAGAAAGAGTGTTCAGATCTGCTCAATCAAAAGTATGGTTTAACTCTGTTAGCTGAATGCACAGATCAGAAAGAAGTTTCACAGAATGATTCTGTGTAATTTATATTTGGAGACATTCCTTTTTCCACTATTACCCTCTTAGCGCTCCGAATCTCCACTTGCATTTTCTACAGAAAGTGTGTTTCAGAACGGCTCAAACAAAACTAAGGTTCAACTCTTTTAGTTGAACAAACAGTACAGAAAGAAGTTTCACACAATTCTTCTGTGTAGTTTTTATTTGTAGACATTCTTTTTCCCAATATAGGCCTCTTAGCGCTCAGAATGTCCAATTGCAGTTTCTACAGAAAGAGTGTTTCAGAACGGCTCAATCAAAAGTAAGGTTCAACTCTGTTAGTTGAATGCACAGAACAGAAAGAAGTTTCATACAATGCTTCTGTGTAGTTTATATTTGAACATATTCTTTTTTCCACTATTACCCACTTAGTGCTACGAATGTCCAGTTGCATTTTCTACAGACAGAGTGTTTCAAAACTGCTCAATCAAAAGTATGGTTTAACTCTGTTAGCTGAATGCTCAGATCAGAAAGAAGTTTCACAGAATGCTTCTGTGTAGTTTATATTTGAATATATTCCTTTTTCCACTACTACCCTCTTAGCGCTCCGAATCCCCACTTGCATTTTCTACAGAAAGAGTGTTTCAGAACGGCTCAATCAAAACTAAGGTTCAACTCTTTTAGTTGAACAAACAGAACAGAAAGAAGTTTCACACAATTCTTCTGTGTATTTTTAATTTGTAGACATTCTTTTTCCCAATATAGGCCTCTTAGCGCTCAGAATGTCCAATTGCAGTTTCTACAGAAAGAGTGTTTCAGAACGGCTCAATCAAAAGTAAGGTTCAACTCTGTTAGTTGAATGCACAGAACAGAAAGAAGTTTCATACAATGCTTCTGTGTAGTTTATATTTGAACATATTCTTTTTTCCACTATTACCCACTTAGCGCTACGAATGTCCAGTTGCATTTTCTACAGACAGACTGTTTCAAAACTGCTCAATCAAAAGTATGGTTTAACTCTGTTAGCTGAATGCTCAGATCAGAAAGAAGTTTCACAGAATGCTTCTGTGTAGTTTATATTTCAATATATTCCTTTTTCCACTACTACGCTCTTAGCGCTCCAAATGTCCAGTTGCATTTTCAACAGAAAGAATGTTCAGATCTGCTCAATCAAAAGTATGGTTTAACCCTGTTAGCTGAATGCACAGATCAGAAAGAAGTTTCACCGAATGATTCTGTGTAGTTTATATTTGAAGAAATTCCTTTTTCCACTATTACCCTCTTAGCGCTCCGAATCTCCACTTGCATTTTCTACAAAAAGAGTGTTTCATAACTGCTCAATCAAAAATATGTTTTATCTCTGTTAACTGAATTTACAGATCAGAAATAAGTTTCACAGAATGCATCTGTGTAGTTTTTATTTGAAGATATTCTTTTTCCCAATGTAGGCCTCTTAGCGCTTAGCATGTCCAATTGCAGTTTCTACAGAAAGAGTGTTTCAGAACGGCTCAATCAAAAGTAAGGTTCAACTCTGTTAGTTGAATGCACAGAACAGAAAGAATTTTCACAGAATGCTACTGTGTAGTTTATATTTGAATATATTCCTTTTTCCACTATTACCCTCTTAGCGCTCCGAATGTCCACTTGCATTTTCTACAGAAAGAGTGTTCAGAACTGTGCAATCAAAAGTATGGTTTAACTCTGTTCGCTTAATGAACATATCAGAAATAAGTTTCACACAATGCTTCTGTGTAGTTTTTATTTGAAGATATTATTTTTCCCAATAGAGGCCTCTTAGCGCTCAGAATGTCCAATTGCAGTTTCTACAGAAAGAGTGTTTCAGAAAGGCTCAATCAAAAGTAAGGTTCAACTCTGTTAGTTGAATGCACAGAAGAGAAAGAAGTTTCATACAATGCTTCTGTGTAGTTTATATTTGAACATATTCTTTTTTCCACTATTACCCACTTAGCGCTACGAATGTCCAGTTGCATTTTCTACAGACAGAGTGTTTCAAAACTGCTCAATCAAAAGTATGGTTTAACTCTGTTAGCCGAATGCTCAGATCAGAAAGAAGTTTCACAGAATGCTTCTGTGTAGTTTATATTTGAATATATTCCTTTTTCCACTACTACTCTCTTAGCGCTATAAATGTCCAGTTGCATTTTCTACAGAAAGAGTGTTCAGATCTGCTCAATCAAAACTATGGTTTAACTCTGTTAGCTGAATGCACAGACCAGAAAGAAGTTTCACAGAATGATTCTGTGTAGTTTATATTTGGAGACATTCCTTTTTCCACTATTACCCTCTTAGCGCTCCGAATCTCCACTTGCATTTTCTACAGAAAGAGTGTTTCAGAACGGCTCAATCAAAACTAAGGTTCAACTCTTTTAGTTGAACAAACAGAACAGAAAGAAGTTTCACACAATTCTTCTGTGTAGTTTTTATTTGTAGACATTCTTTTTCCCAATATAGGCCTCTTAGCGCTCAGAATGTCCAATTGCAGTTTCTACAGAAAGAGTGTTTCAGAACGGCTCAATCAAAAGTAAGGTTCAACTCTGTTAGTTGAATGCACAGAACAGAAAGAAGTTTCATACAATGCTTCTGTGTAGTTTATATTTGAACATATTCTTTTTTCCACTATTAACCACTTAGCTCTACGAATGTCCAGTTGCATTTTCTACAGACAGAGTGTTTCAAAACTGCTCAATCAGAAGTATGGTTTAACTCTGTTAGCTGAATGCTCAGATCAGAAAGAAGTTTCACAGAATGCTTCTGTGTAGTTTATATTTGAATATATTCCTTTTTCCACTACTACGCTCTTACTGCTCCAAATGTCCAGTTGCATTTTCAACAGAAAGAGTGTTCAGATCTGCTCAATCAAAAGTATGGTTTAACTCTGTTAGCTGAATGCACAGATCAGAAAGAAGTTTCACCGAATGATTCTGTGTAGTTTATATTTGAAGACATTCCTTTTTCCACTATTAGCCTCTTAGCGCTCCGAATCTCCACTTGCATTTTCTACAAAAAGAGTGTTTCATAACTGCTCAATCAAAAATATGTTTTATCTCTGTTAACTGAATTTACAGATCAGAAATAAGTTTCACAGAATGCATCTGTGTAGTTTTTATTTGAAGATATTCTTTTTCCCAATGTAGGCCTCTTAGCGCTTAGCATGTCCAATTGCAGTTTCTACAGAAAGAGTGTTTCAGAACGGCTCAATCAAAAGTAAGGTTCAACTCTGTTAGTTGAATGCACAGAACAGAAAGAATTTTCACAGAATGCTACTGTGTAGTTTATATTTGAATATATTCCTTTTTCCACTATTACCCTCTTAGCGCTCCGAATGTCCACTTGCATTTTCTACAGAAAGAGTGTTCAGAACTGCGCAATCAAAAGTATGGTTTAACTCTGTTAGCTTAATGAACATATCAGAAATAAGTTTCACACAATGCTTCTGTGTAGTTTTTATTTGAAGATATTAATTTTCCCAATAGAGGCCTCTTAGCGCTCAGAATGTCCAATTGCAGTTTCTACAGAAAGAGTGTTTCAGAAAGGCTCAATCAAAAGTAAGGTTCAACTCTGTTAGTTGAATGCACAGAACAGAAAGTAGTTTCATAGAATGCTTCTGTGTAGTTTATATTTGAACATATTCTTTTTTCCACTATTACCCACTTAGCGCTACGAATGTCCAGTTGCATTTTCTACAGACAGAGTGTTTCAAAACTGCTCAATCAAAAGTATGGTTTAACTCTGTTAGCTGAATGCTCAGATCAGAAAGAAGTTTCACAGAATGCTTCTGTGTAGTTTATATTTGAATATATTCCTTTTTCCACTACTACTCTCTTAGCGCTCCAAATGTCCAGTTGCATTTTCTACAGAAAGAGTGTTCAGATCTGCTCAATCAAAAGTATGGTTTAACTCTGTTAGCTGAATGCACAGACCAGAAAGAAGTTTCACAGAATGATTCTGTGTAGTTTATATTTGGAGACATTCCTTTTTCCACTATTACCCTCTTAGCGCTCCGAATCTCCACTTGCATTTTCTACAGAAAGAGTGTTTCAGAACGGCTCAATCAAAACTAAGGTTCAACTCTTTTAGTTGAACAAACAGAACAGAAAGAAGTTTCACAAAATTATTCTGTGTAGCTTTTATTTGTAGACATATTTTATCCCAATATAGGCCTCTTAGCGCTCAGAATGTCCAATTGCAGTTTCTACAGAAAGAGTGTTTCAGAACGGCTCAATCAAAAGTAAGGTTCAACTCTGTTAGTAGAATGCACAGAACAGAAAGAAGTTTCATACAATGCTTCTGTGTAGTTCATATTTGAACATATTCTTTTTTCCACTATTACCCACTTAGCGCTACGAATGTCCAGTTGCATTTTCTACAGACAGAGTGTTTCAAACTGCTCAATCAAAAGCATGGTTTAACTCTGTTAGCTGAATGCTCAGATCAGAAAGAAGTTTCACAGAATGCTTCTGTGTAGTTTATATTTGAATATATTCCTTTTTCCACTACTACGCTCTTAGCGCTCCAAATGTCCAGTTGCATTTTCTACAGAAAGAGTGTTCAGATCTGCTCAATCAAAAGTATGGTTTAACTCTGTTAGCTGAATGCACAGATCAGAAAGAAGTTTCACCGAATGATTCTGTGTAGTTTATATTTGAAGACATTACTTTTTCCACTATTACCCTCTTAGCGCTCAGAATCTCCACTTGCATTTACTACAAAAAGAGTGTTTCATAACTGCTCAATCAAAAATATGTTTTATCTCTGTTAACTGAATTTACAGATCAGAAATAAGTTTCACAGAATGCATCTGTGTAGTTTTTATTTGAAGATATTCTTTTTCCCAATGTAGGCCTCTTAGCGCTTAGCATGTCCAATTGCAGTTTCTACAGAAAGAGTGTTTCAGAACGGCTCAATCAAAAGTAAGGTTCAACTCTGTTTGTTGAATGCACAGAACAGAAAGCATTTTCACAGAATGCTACTGTGTAGTTTATATTTGAATATATTCCTTTTTCCACTATTACCCTCCTAGCGCTCCGAATGTCCACTTGCATTTTCTACAGAAAGAGTGTTTCAGAACGGCTCAATCAAAACTAAGGTTCAACTCTTTTAGTTGAACAAACAGAACAGAAAGAAGTTTCACACAATTCTTCTGTGTAGTTTTTATCTGTAGACATTCTTTTTCCCAATATAGGCCTCTTAGCGCTCAGAATGTCCAATTGCAGTTTCTACAGAAAGAGTGTTTCAGAACGGCTCAATCAAAAGTAAGGTTCAACTCTGTTAGTTGAATGCACAGAACAGAAAGAAGTTTCATACAATGCTTCTGTGTAGTTTATATTTGAACATATTCTTTTTTCCACTATTACCCACTTAGCGCTACGAATGTCCAGTTGCATTTTCTACAGACAGAGTGTTTCAAAACTGCTCAATCAAAAGTATGGTTTAACTCTGTTAGCTGAATGCTCAGATCAGAAAGAAGTTTCACAGAATGCTTCTGTGTAGTTTATATTTCAATATATTCCTTTTTCCACTACTACGCTCTTAGCGCTCCAAATGTCCAGTTGCATTTTCAACAGAAAGAGTGTTCAGATCTGCTCAATCAAAAGTATGGTTTAACTCTGTTAGCTGAATGCACAGATCAGAAAGAAGTTTCACCGAATGATTCTGTGTAGTTTATATTTGAAGACATTCCTTTTTCCACTATTACCCTCTTAGCGCTCCGAATCTCCACTTGCATTTTCTACAAAAAGAGTGTTTCATAACTGCTCAATCAAAAATAAGTTTTATCTCTGTTAACTGAATTTACAGATCAGAAATCTGTTTCACAGAATGCATCTGTGTAGTTTTTATTTGAAGATATTCTTTTTCCCAATGTAGGCCTCTTAGCGCTTAGCATGTCCAATTGCAGTTTCTACAGAAAGAGTGTTTCAGAACGGCTCAATCAAATTAAGGTTCAACTCTGTTAGTTGAATGCACAGAACAGAAAGAATTTTCACAGAATGCTACTGTGTAGTTTATATTTGAATATATTCCTTTTTCCACTATTACCCTCTTAGCGCTCCGAATGTCCACTTGCATTTTCTACAGAAAGAGTGTTCAGAACTGTGCAATCAAAAGTATGGTTTAACTCTGTTAGCTTAATGAACATATCAGAAATAAGTTTCACACAATGCTTCTGTGTAGTTTTTATTTGAAGATATTATTTTTCCCAATAGAGGCCTCTTAGCGCTCAGAATGTCCAATTGCAGTTTCTACAGAAAGAGTGTTTCAGAAAGGCTCAATCAAATGTAAGGTTCAACTCTGTTAGTTGAATGCACAGAAGAGAAAGAAGTTTCATACAATGCTTCTGTGTAGTTTATATTTGAACATATTCTTTTTTCCACTATTACCCACTTAGCGCTACGAATGTCCAGTTGCATTTTCTACAGACAGAGTGTTTCAAAACTGCTCAATCAAAAGTATGGTTTAACTCTGTTAGCCGAATGCTCAGATCAGAAAGAAGTTTCACAGAATGCTTCTGTGTAGTTTATATTTGAATATATTCCTTTTTCCACTACTACTCTCTTAGCGCTCCAAATGTCCAGTTGCATTTTCTACAGAAAGAGTGTTCAGATCTGCTCAATCAAAACTATGGTTTAACTCTGTTAGCTGAATGCACAGACCAGAAAGAAGTTTCACAGAATGATTCTGTGTAGTTTATATTTGGAGACATTCCTTTTTCCACTATTACCCTCTTAGCGCTCCGAATCTCCACTTGCATTTTCTACAGAAAGAGTGTTTCAGAACGGCTCAATCAAAACTAAGGTTCAACTCTTTTAGTTGAACAAACAGAACAGAAAGAAGTTTCACACAATTCTTCTGTGTAGTTTTTATTTGTAGACATTCTTTTTCCCAATATAGGCCTCTTAGCGCTCAGAATGTCCAATTGCAGTTTCTACAGAAAGAGTGTTTCAGAACGGCTCAATCAAAAGTAAGGTTCAACTCTGTTAGTTGAATGCACAGAACAGAAAGAAGTTTCATACAATGCTTCTGTGTAGTTTATATTTGAACATATTCTTTTTTCCACTATAACCCACTTAGCGCTACGAATGTCCAGTTGCATTTTCTACAGACAGAGTGTTTCAAAACTGCTCCATCAAAAGTATGGTTTAACTCTGTTAGCTGAATGCTCAGATCAGAAAGAAGTTTCACAGAATGCTTCTGTGTAGTTTATATTTGAATATATTACTTTTTCAACTACTACTCTCTTAGCGCTCCAAATGTCCAGTTGCATTTTCTACAGAAAGAGTGTTCAGATCTGCTCAATCAAAAGTATGGTTTAACTCTGTTAGCTGAATGCACAGATCAGAAAGAAGTTTCACAGAATGATTCTGTGTAGTTTATATTTGGAGACATTCCTTTTTCCACTATTACCCTCTTAGCGCTCCGAATCTCCACTTGCATTTTCTACAGAAAGAGTGTTTCAGAACGGCTCAAACAAAACTAAGGTTCAACTCTTTTAGTTGAACAAACAGTACAGAAAGAAGTTTCACACAATTCTTCTGTTTAGTTTTTATTTGTAGACATTCTTTTTCCCAATATATGCCTCTTAGCACTCAGAATGTCCAATTGCAGTTTCTACAGAAAGAGTGTTTCAGAACGGCTCAATCAAAAGTAAGGTTCAACTCTGTTAGTTGAATGCACAGAACAGAAAGAAGTTTCATACAATGCTTCTGTGTAGTTTATATTTGAACATATTCTTTTTTCCACTATTACCCACTTAGTGCTACGAATGTCCAGTTGCATTTTCTACAGACAGAGTGTTTCAAAACTGCTCAATCAAAAGTATGGTTTAACTCTGTTAGCTGAATGCTCAGATCAGAAAGAAGTTTCACAGAATGCTTCTGTGTAGTTTATATTTGAATATATTCCTTTTTCCACTACTACCCTCTTAGCGCTCCGAATCCCCACTTGCATTTTCTACAGAAAGAGTGTTTCAGAACGGCTCAATCAAAACTAAGGTTCAACTCTTTTAGTTGAACAAACAGAACAGAAAGAAGTTTCACACAATTCTTCTGTGTATTTTTTATTTGTAGACATTCTTTTTCCCAATATAGGCCTCTTAGCGCTCAGAATGTCCAATTGCAGTTTCTACAGAAAGAGTGTTTCAGAACGGCTCAATCAAAAGTAAGGTTCAACTCTGTTAGTTGAATGCACAGAACAGAAAGAAGTTTCATACAATGCTTCTGTGTAGTTTATATTTGAACATATTCTTTTTTCCACTATTACCCACTTAGCGCTACGAATGTCCAGTTGCATTTTCTACAGACAGAGTGTTTCAAAACTGCTCAATCAAAAGTATGGTTTAACTCTGTTAGCTGAATGCTCAGATCAGAAAGAAGTTTCACAGAATGCTTCTGTGTAGTTTATATTTCAATATATTCCTTTTTCCACTACTACGCTCTTAGCGCTCCAAATGTCCAGTTGCATTTTCAACAGAAAGAATGTTCAGATCTGCTCAATCAAAAGTATGGTTTAACCCTGTTAGCTGAATGCACAGATCAGAAAGAAGTTTCACCGAATGATTCTGTGTAGTTTATATTTGAAGAAATTCCTTTTTCCACTATTACCCTCTTAGCGCTCCGAATCTCCACTTGCATTTTCTACAAAAAGAGTGTTTCATAACTGCTCAATCAAAAATATGTTTTATCTCTGTTAACTGAATTTACAGATCAGAAATAAGTTTCACAGAATGCATCTGTGTAGTTTTTATTTGAAGATATTCTTTTTCCCAATGTAGGCCTCTTAGCGCTTAGCATGTCCAATTGCAGTTTCTACAGAAAGAGTGTTTCAGAACGGCTCAATCAAAAGTAAGGTTCAACTCTGTTAGTTGAATGCACAGAACAGAAAGAATTTTCACAGAATGCTACTGTGTAGTTTATATTTGAATATATTCCTTTTTCCACTATTACCCTCTTAGCGCTCCGAATGTCCACTTGCATTTTCTACAGAAAGAGTGTTCAGAACTGTGCAATCAAAAGTATGGTTTAACTCTGTTCGCTTAATGAACATATCAGAAATAAGTTTCACACAATGCTTCTGTGTAGTTTTTATTTGAAGATATTATTTTTCCCAATAGAGGCCTCTTAGCGCTCAGAATGTCCAATTGCAGTTTCTACAGAAAGAGTGTTTCAGAAAGGCTCAATCAAAAGTAAGGTTCAACTCTGTTAGTTGAATTCACAGAAGAGAAAGAAGTTTCATACAATGCTTCTGTGTAGTTTATATTTGAACATATTCTTTTTTCCACTATTACCCACTTAGCGCTACGAATGTCCAGTTGCATTTTCTACAGACAGAGTGTTTCAAAACTGCTCAATCAAAAGTATGGTTTAACTCTGTTAGCCGAATGCTCAGATCAGAAAGAAGTTTCACAGAATGCTTCTGTGTAGTTTATATTTGAATATATTCCTTTTTCCACTACTACTCTCTTAGCGCTATAAATGTCCAGTTGCATTTTCTACAGAAAGAGTGTTCAGATCTGCTCAATCAAAACTATGGTTTAACTCTGTTAGCTGAATGCACAGACCAGAAAGAAGTTTCACAGAATGATTCTGTGTAGTTTATATTTGGAGACATTCCTTTTTCCACTATTACCCTCATAGCGCTCCGAATCTCCACTTGCATTTTCTACAGAAAGAGTGTTTCAGAACGGCTCAATCAAAACTAAGGTTCAACTCTTTTAGTTGAACAAACAGAACAGAAAGAAGTTTCACACAATTCTTCTGTGTAGTTTTTATTTGTAGACATTCTTTTTCCCAATATAGGCCTCTTAGCGCTCAGAATGTCCAATTGCAGTTTCTACAGAAAGAGTGTTTCAGAACGGCTCAATCAAAAGTAAGGTTCAACTCTGTTAGTTGAATGCACAGAACAGAAAGAAGTTTCATACAATGCTTCTGTGTAGTTTATATTTGAACATATTCTTTTTTCCACTATTAACCACTTAGCGCTACGAATGTCCAGTTGCATTTTCTACAGACAGAGTGTTTCAAAACTGCTCAATCAGAAGTATGGTTTAACTCTGTTAGCTGAATGCTCAGATCAGAAAGAAGTTTCACAGAATGCTTCTGTGTAGTTTATATTTGAATATATTCCTTTTTCCACTACTACGCTCTTACTGCTCCAAATGTCCAGTTGCATTTTCAACAGAAAGAGTGTTCAGATCTGCTCAATCAAAAGTATGGTTTAACTCTGTTAGCTGAATGCACAGATCAGAAAGAAGTTTCACCGAATGATTCTGTGTAGTTTATATTTGAAGACATTCCTTTTTCCACTATTAGCCTCTTAGCGCTCCGAATCTCCACTTGCATTTTCTACAAAAAGAGTGTTTCATAACTGCTCAATCAAAAATATGTTTTATCTCTGTTAACTGAATTTACAGATCAGAAATAAGTTTCACAGAATGCATCTGTGTAGTTTTTATTTGAAGATATTCTTTTTCCCAATGTAGGCCTCTTAGCGCTTAGCATGTCCAATTGCAGTTTCTACAGAAAGAGTGTTTCAGAACGGCTCAATCAAAAGTAAGGTTCAACTCTGTTAGTTGAATGCACAGAACAGAAAGAATTTTCACAGAATGCTACTGTGTAGTTTATATTTCAATATATTCCTTTTTCCACTATTACCCTCTTAGCGCTCCGAATGTCCACTTGCATTTTCTACAGAAAGAGTGTTCAGAACTGCGCAATCAAAAGTATGGTTTAACTCTGTTAGCTTAATGAACATATCAGAAATAAGTTTCACACAATGCTTCTGTGTAGTTTTTATTTGAAGATATTAATTTTCCCAATAGAGGCCTCTTAGCGCTCAGAATGTCCAATTGCAGTTTCTACAGAAAGAGTGTTTCAGAAAGGCTCAATCAAAAGTAAGGTTCAACTCTGTTAGTTGAATGCACAGAACAGAAAGAAGTTTCATAGAATGCTTCTGTGTAGTTTATATTTGAACATATTCTTTTTTCCACTATTACCCACTTAGCGCTACGAATGTCCAGTTGCATTTTCTACAGACAGAGTGTTTCAAAACTGCTCAATCAAAAGTATGGTTTAACTCTGTTAGCTGAATGCTCAGATCAGAAAGAAGTTTCACAGAATGCTTCTGTGTAGTTTATATTTGAATATATTCCTTTTTCCACTACTACTCTCTTAGCGCTCCAAATGTCCAGTTGCATTTTCTACAGAAAGAGTGTTCAGATCTGCTCAATCAAAAGTATGGTTTAACTCTGTTAGCTGAATGCACAGACCAGAAAGAAATTTCACAGAATGATTCTGTGTAGTTTATATTTGGAGACATTCCTTTTTCCACTATTACCCTCTTAGCGCTCCGAATCTCCACTTGCATTTTCTACAGAAAGAGTGTTTCATAACTGCTCAATCAAAAATATGTTTTATCTCTGTTAACTGAATTTACAGATCAGAATTAAGTTTCACAGAATGCATCTGTGTAGTTTTTATTTGAAGATATTCTTTTTCCCAATGTAGGCCTCTTAGCGCTTAGCATGTCCAATTGCAGTTTCTACAGAAAGAGTGTTTCAGAACGGCTCAATCAAAAGTAAGGTTCATCTCTGTTAGTTGAATGCACAGAACAGAAAGCATTTTCACAGAATGCTACTGTGTAGTTTATATTTGAATATATTCCTTTTTCCACTATTACCCTCCTAGCGCTCCGAATGTCCACTTGCATTTTCTACAGAAAGAGTGTTCAGAACTGCGCAATCAAAAGTATGGTTTAACTCTGTTAGCTTAATGAACATATCAGAAATAAATTTCACACAATGCTTCTGTGTAGTTTTCATTTGAAGATATTATTTTTCCCAATAGAGGCCTCTTAGCGCTCAGAATGTCCAATTGCAGTTTCTACAGAAAGAGTGTTTCAGAAAGGCTCAATCAAAAGTAAGGTTCAACTCTGTTAGTTGAATGCACAGAACAGAAAGAAGTTTCATACAATGCTTCTGTGTAGTTTATATTTGAACATATTCTTTTTTCCACTATTACCCACTTAGTGCTACGAATGTCCAGTTGCATTTTCTACAGACAGAGTGTTTCAAAACTGATCAATCAAAAGTATGGTTTAACTCTGTTAGCTGAATGCTCAGATCAGAAAGAAGTTTCACAGAATGCTTCTGTGTAGTTTATATTTGAATATATTCCTATTTCCACTACTACCCTCTTAGCGCTCCGAATCTCCACTTGCATTTTCTACAGAAAGAGTGTTTCAGAACGGCTCAATCAAAACTAAGGTTCAACTCTTTTAGTTGAACAAACCGAACAGAAAGAAGTTTCACACAGTTCTTCTGTGTAGTTTTTATTTGTAGACATTCTTTTTCCCAATATAGGCCTCTTAGCGCTCAGAATGTCCAATTGCAGTTTCTACAGAAAGAGTGTTTCAGAACGGCTCAATCAAAAGTAAGGTTCAACTCTGTTAGTTGAATGCACAGAACAGAAAGAAGTTTCATACAATGCTTCTGTGTAGTTTATATTTGAACATATTCTTTTTTCCACTATTACCCACTTAGCGCTACGAATGTCCAGTTGCATTTTCTACACACAGAGTGTTTCAAAACTGCTCAATCAAAAGTATGGTTTAACTCTGTTAGCTGAATGCTCAGATCAGAAAGAAGTTTCACAGAATGCTTCTGTGTAGTTTATATTTCAATATATTCCTTTTTCCACTACTACGCTCTTACTGCTCCAAATGTCCAGTTGCATTTTCAACAGAAAGAGTGTTCAGATCTGCTCAATCAAAAGTATGGTTTAACTCTGTTAGCTGAATGCACAGATCAGAAAGAAGTTTCACCGAATGATTCTGTGTAGTTTATATTTGAAGACATTCCTTTTTCCACTATTACCCTCTTAGCGCTCCGAATCTCCACTTGCATTTTCGACAAAAAGAGTGTTTCATAACTGCTCAATCAAAAATATGTTTTATCTCTGTTAACTGAATTTACAGATCAGAAATAAGTTTCACAGAATGCATCTGTGTAGTTTTTATTTGAAGATATTCTTTTTCCCAATGTAGGCCTCTTAGCGCTTAGCATGTCCAATTGCAGTTTCTACAGAAAGAGTGTTTCAGAACGGCTCAATCAAAAGTAAGGTTCAACTCTGTTAGTTGAATGCACAGAACAGAAAGAATTTTCACAGAATGCTACTGTGTAGTTTATATTTGAATATATTCCTTTTTCCACTATTACCCTCTTATCGCTCCGAATGTCCACTTGCATTTTCTACAGAGAGAGTGTTCAGAACTGTGCAATCAAAAGTATGGTTTAACTCTGTTAGCTTAATGAACATATCAGAAATAAGTTTCACACAATGCTTCTGTGTAGTTTTTATTTGAAGATATTATTTTTCCCAATAGAGGCCTCTTAGCGCTCAGAATGTCCAATTGCAGTTTCTACAGAAAGAGTGTTTCAGAAAGGCTCAATCAAAAGTAAGGTTCAACTCTGTTAGTTGAATGCACAGAAGAGAAAGAAGTTTCATACAATGCTTCTGTGTAGTTTATATTTGAACATATTCTTTTTTCCACTATTACCCACTTAGCGCTACGAATGTCCAGTTGCATTTTCTACAGACAGAGTGTTTCAAAACTGCTCAACCAAAAGTATGGTTTAACTCTGTTAGCTGAATGCTCAGATCAGAAAGAAGTTTCACAGAATGCTTCTGTGTAGTTTATATTTGAATATATTACTTTTTCCACTACTACTCTCTTAGCGCTCCAAATGTCCAGATGCATTTTCTACAGAAAGAGTGTTCAGATCTGCTCAATCAGAAGTATGGTTTAACTCTGTTAGCTGAATGCACAGATCAGAAAGAAGTTTCACAGAATGATTCTGTGTAGTTTATATTTGGAGACATTCCTTTTTCCACTATTACCCTCTTAGCGCTCCGAATCTCCACTTGCATTTTCTACAGAAAGAGTGTTTCAGAACGGCTCAAACAAAACTAAGGTTCAACTCTTTTAGTTGAACAAACAGAACAGAAAGAAGTTTCACACAATTCTTCTGTGTAGTTTTTATTTGTAGACATTCTTTTTCCCAATATAGGCCTCTTAGCGCTCAGAATGTCCAATTGCAGTTTCTACAGAAAGAGTGTTTCAGAACGGCTCAATCAAAAGTAAGGTTCAACTCTGTTAGTTGAATGCACAGAACAGAAAGAAGTTTCATACAATGCTTCTGTGTAGTTTATATTTGAACATATTCTTTTTTCCACTATTACCCACTTAGCGCTACGAATGTCCAGTTGCATTTTCTACAGACAGAGTGTTTCAAAACTGCTCCATCAAAAGTATGGTTTAACTCTGTTAGCTGAATGCTCAGATCAGAAAGAAGTTTCACAGAATGCTTCTGTGTAGTTTATATTTGAATATATTACTTTTTCCACTACTACTCTCTTAGCGCTCCAAATA
Source organism: Symphalangus syndactylus (assembly GCF_028878055.3). Taxonomy (NCBI): domain Eukaryota; kingdom Metazoa; phylum Chordata; class Mammalia; order Primates; family Hylobatidae; genus Symphalangus; species Symphalangus syndactylus. The sequence goes on along the minus strand of NC_072430.2, from coordinate 151,975,193 downwards.
TCCAGTTGCATTTTCTACAGAAAGAGTGTTCAGATCTGCTCAATCAAAAGTATGGTTTAACTCTGTTAGCTGAATGCACAGATCAGAAAGAAGTTTCACAGAATGATTCTGTGTAGTTTATATTTGGAGACATTCCTTTTTCCACTATTACCCTCTTAGCGCTCCGAATCTCCACTTGCATTTTCTACAGAAAGAGTGTTTCAGAACGGCTCAATCAAAACTAAGGTTCAACTCTTTTAGTTGAACAAACAGAACAGAAAGAAGTTTCACACAATTCTTCTGTGTAGTTTTTATTTGTAGACACTCTTTTTCCCAATATAGGCCTCTTAGCGCTCAGAATGTCCAATTGCAGTTTCTACAGAAAGAGTGTTTCAGAACGGCTCAATCAAAAGTAAGGTTCAACTCTGTTAGTTGAATGCACAGAACAGAAAGAAGTTTCATACAATGCTTCTGTGTAGTTTATATTTGAACATATTCTTTTTTCCACTATTACCCACTTAGCGCTACGAATGTCCAGTTGCATTTTCTACAGACAGAGTGTTTCAAAACTGCTCAATCAAAAGTATGGTTTAACTCTGTTAGCTGAATGCTCAGATCAGAAAGAAGTTTCACAGAATGCTTCTGCGTAGTTTATATTTCAATATATTCCTTTTTCCACTACTACGCTCTTAGCGCTCCAAATGTCCAGTTGCATTTTCAACAGAAAGAATGTTCAGATCTGCTCAATCAAAAGTATGGTTTAACCCTGTTAGCTGAATGCACAGATCAGAAAGAAGTTTCACCGAATGATTCTGTGTAGTTTATATTTGAAGACATTCCTTTTTCCACTATTACCCTCTTAGCGCTCCGAATCTCCACTTGCATTTTCTACAAAAAGAGTGTTTCATAACTGCTCAATCAAAAATATGTTTTATCTCTGTTAACTGAATTTACAGATCAGAAATAAGTTTCACAGAATGCATCTGTGTAGTTTTTATTTGAAGATATTCTTTTTCCCAATGTAGGCCTCTTAGCGCTTAGCATGTCCAATTGCAGTTTCTACAGAAAGAGTGTTTCAGAACGGCTCAATCAAAAGTAAGGTTCAACTCTGTTAGTTGAATGCACAGAACAGAAAGAATTTTCACAGAATGCTACAGTGTAGTTTATATTTCAATATATTCCTTTTTCCACTATTACCCTCTTAGCGCTCCGAATGCCCCCTTGCATTTTCTACAGAAAGAGTGTTCAGAACTGTGCAATCAAAAGTATGGTTTAACTCTGTTCGCTTAATGAACATATCAGAAATAAGTTTCACACAATGCTTCTGTGTAGTTTTTATTTGAAGATATTATTTTTCCCAATAGAGGCCTCTTAGCGCTCAGAATGTCCAATTGCAGTTTCTACAGAAAGAGTGTTTCAGAAAGGCTCAATCAAAAGTAAGGTTCAACTCTGTTAGTTGAATGCACAGAAGAGAAAGAAGTTTCATACAATGCTTCTGTGTAGTTTATATTTGAACATATTCTTTTTTCCACTATTACCCACTTAGCGCTACGAATGTCCAGTTGCATTTTCTACAGACAGAGTGTTTCAAAACTGCTCAATCAAAAGTATGGTTTAACTCTGTTAGCCGAATGCTCAGATCAGAAAGAAGTTTCACAGAATGCTTCTGTGTAGTTTATATTTGAATATATTCCTTTTTCCACTACTACTCTCTTAGCGCTCCAAATGTCCAGTTGCATTTTCTACAGAAAGAGTGTTCAGATCTGCTCAATCAAAACTATGGTTTAACTCTGTTAGCTGAATGCACAGACCAGAAAGAAGTTTCACAGAATGATTCTGTGTAGTTTATATTTGGAGACATTCCTTTTTCCACTATTACCCTCTTAGCGCTCCGAATCTCCACTTGCATTTTCTACAGAAAGAGTGTTTCAGAACGGCTCAATCAAAACTAAGGTTCAACTCTTTTAGTTGAACAAACAGAACAGAAAGAAGTTTCACACAATTCTTCTGTGTAGTTTTTATTTGTAGACATTCTTTTTCCCAATATAGGCCTCTTAGCGCTCAGAATGTCCAATTGCAGTTTCTACAGAAAGAGTGTTTCAGAACGGCTCAATCAAAAGTAAGGTTCAACTCTGTTAGTTGAATGCACAGAACAGAAAGAAGTTTCATACAATGCTTCTGTGTAGTTTATATTTGAACATATTCTTTTTTCCACTATTAACCACTTAGCGCTACGAATGTCCAGTTGCATTTTCTACAGACAGAGTGTTTCAAAACTGCTCAATCAAAAGTATGGTTTAACTCTGTTAGCTGAATGCTCAGATCAGAAAGAAGTTTCACAGAATGCTTCTGTGTAGTTTATATTTGAATATATTCCTTTTTCCACTACTACCCTCTTAGCGCTCCGAATCTCCACTTGCATTTTCTACAGAAAGAGTGTTTCAGAACGGCTCAATCAAAACTAAGGTTCAACTCTTTTAGTTGAACAAACAGAACAGAAAGAAGTTTCACACAATTCTTCTGTGTATTTTTTATTTGTAGACATTCTTTTTCCCAATATAGGCCTCTTAGCGCTCAGAATGTCCAATTGCAGTTTCTACAGAAAGAGTGTTTCAGAACGGCTCAATCAAAAGTAAGGTTCAACTCTGTTAGTTGAATGCACAGAACAGAAAGTAGTTTCATACAATGCTTCTGTGTAGTTTATATTTGAACATATTCTTTTTTCCACTATTACCCACTTAGCGCTACGAATGTCCAGTTGCATTTTCTACAGACAGAGTGTTTCAAAACTGCTCAATCAAAAGTATGGTTTAACTCTGTTAGCTGAATGCTCAGATCAGAAAGAAGTTTCACAGAATGCTTCTGTGTAGTTTATATTTCAATATATTCCTTTTTCCACTACTACGCTCTTAGCGCTCCAAATGTCCAGTTGCATTTTCAACAGAAAGAGTGTTCAGATCTGCTCAATCAAAAGTATGGTTTAACTCTGTTAGCTGAATGCACAGATCAGAAAGAAGTTTCACCGAATGATTCTGTGTAGTTTATATTTGAAGAAATTCCTTTTTCCACTATTACCCTCTTAGCGCTCCGAATCTCCACTTGCATTTTCGACAAAAAGAGTGTTTCATAACTGCTCAATCAAAAATATGTTTTATCTCTGTTAACTGAATTTACAGATCAGAAATAAGTTTCACAGAATGCATCTGTGTAGTTTTTATTTGAAGATATTCTTTTTCCCAATGTAGGCCTCTTAGCGCTTAGCATGTCCAATTGAAGTTTCTACAGAAAGAGTGTTTCAGAACGGCTCAATCAAAAGTAAGGTTCAACTCTGTTAGTTGAATGCACAGAACAGAAAGAATTTTCACAGAATGCTACTGTGTAGTTTATATTTGAATATATTCCTTTTTCCACTATTACCCTCTTAGCGCTCCGAATGTCCACTTGCATTTTCTACAGAAAGAGTGTTCAGAACTGTGCAATCAAAAGTATGGTTTAACTCTGTTAGCTTAATGAACATATCAGAAATAAGTTTCACACAATGCTTCTGTGTAGTTTTTATTTGAAGATATTATTTTTCCCAATAGAGGCCTCTTAGCGCTCAGAATGTCCAATTGCAGTTTCTACAGAAAGAGTGTTTCAGAAAGGCTCAATCAAAAGTAAGGTTCAACTCTGTTAGTTGAATGCACAGAAGAGAAAGAAGTTTCATACAATGCTTCTGTGTAGTTTATATTTGAACATATTCTTTTTTCCACTATTACCCACTTAGCGCTACGAATGTCCAGTTGCATTTTCTACAGACAGAGTGTTTCAAAACTGCTCAATCAAAAGTATGGTTTAACTCTGTTAGCTGAATGCTCAGATCAGAAAGAATTTTCACAGAATGCTTCTGTGTAGTTTATATTTGAATATATTACTTTTTCCACTACTACTCTCTTAGCGCTCCAAATGTCCAGATGCATTTTCTACAGAAAGAGTGTTCAGATCTGCTCAATCAGAAGTATGGTTTAACTCTGTTAGCTGAATGCACAGATCAGAAAGAAGTTTCACAGAATGATTCTGTGTAGTTTATATTTGGAGACATTCCTTTTTCCACTATTACCCTCTTAGCGCTCCGAATCTCCACTTGCATTTTCTACAGAAAGAGTGTTTCAGAACGGCTCAAACAAAACTAAGGTTCAACTCTTTTAGTTGAACAAACAGAACAGAAAGAAGTTTCACACAATTCTTCTGTGTAGTTTTTATTTGTAGACATTCTTTTTCCCAATATAGGCCTCTTAGCGCTCAGAATGTCCAATTGCAGTTTCTACAGAAAGAGTGTTTCAGAACGGCTCAATCAAAAGTAAGGTTCAACTCTGTTAGTTGAATGCACAGAACAGAAAGAAGTTTCATACAATGCTTCTGTGTAGTTTATATTTGAACATATTCTTTTTTCCACTATTACCCACTTAGCGCTACGAATGTCCAGTTGCATTTTCTACAGACAGAGTGTTTCAAAACTGCTCCATCAAAAGTATGGTTTAACTCTGTTAGCTGAATGCTCAGATCAGAAAGAAGTTTCACAGAATGCTTCTGTGTAGTTTATATTTGAATATATTACTTTTTCCACTACTACTCTCTTAGCGCTCCAAATGTCCAGTTGCATTTTCTACAGAAAGAGTGTTCAGATCTGCTCAATCAAAAGTATGGTTTAACTCTGTTAGCTGAATGCACAGATCAGAAAGAAGTTTCACAGAATGATTCTGTGTAGTTTATATTTGGAGACATTCCTTTTTCCACTATTACCCTCTTAGCGCTCCGAATCTCCACTTGCATTTTCTACAGAAAGAGTGTTTCAGAACGGCTCAATCAAAACTAAGGTTCAACTCTTTTAGTTGAACAAACAGAACAGAAAGAAGTTTCACACAATTCTTCTGTGTAGTTTTTATTTGTAGACACTCTTTTTCCCAATATAGGCCTCTTAGCGCTCAGAATGTCCAATTGCAGTTTCTACAGAAAGAGTGTTTCAGAACGGCTCAATCAAAAGTAAGGTTCAACTCTGTTAGTTGAATGCACAGAACAGAAAGAAGTTTCATACAATGCTTCTGTGTAGTTTATATTTGAACATATTCTTTTTTCCACTATTACCCACTTAGCGCTACGAATGTCCAGTTGCATTTTCTACAGACAGAGTGTTTCAAAACTGCTCAATCAAAAGTATGGTTTAACTCTGTTAGCTGAATGCTCAGATCAGAAAGAAGTTTCACAGAATGCTTCTGCGTAGTTTATATTTCAATATATTCCTTTTTCCACTACTACGCTCTTAGCGCTCCAAATGTCCAGTTGCATTTTCAACAGAAAGAATGTTCAGATCTGCTCAATCAAAAGTATGGTTTAACCCTGTTAGCTGAAAGCACAGATCAGAAAGAAGTTTCACCGAATGATTCTGTGTAGTTTATATTTGAAGACATTCCTTTTTCCACTATTACCCTCTTAGCGCTCCGAATCTCCACTTGCATTTTCTACAAAAAGAGTGTTTCATAACTGCTCAATCAAAAATATGTTTTATCTCTGTTAACTGAATTTACAGATCAGAAATAAGTTTCACAGAATGCATCTGTGTAGTTTTTATTTGAAGATATTCTTTTTCCCAATGTAGGCCTCTTAGCGCTTAGCATGTCCAATTGCAGTTTCTACAGAAAGAGTGTTTCAGAACGGCTCAATCAAAAGTAAGGTTCAACTCTGTTAGTTGAATGCACAGAACAGAAAGAATTTTCACAGAATGCTACTGTGTAGTTTATATTTGAATATATTCCTTTTTCCACTATTACCCTCTTAGCGCTCCGAATGCCCACTTGCATTTTCTACAGAAAGAGTGTTCAGAACTGTGCAATCAAAAGTATGGTTTAACTCTGTTCGCTTAATGAACATATCAGAAATAAGTTTCACACAATGCTTCTGTGTAGTTTTTATTTGAAGATATTATTTTTCCCAATAGAGGCCTCTTAGCGCTCAGAATGTCCAATTGCAGTTTCTACAGAAAGAGTGTTCAGATCTGCTCAATCAAAACTATGGTTTAACTCTGTTAGCTGAATGCACAGACCAGAAAGAAGTTTCACAGAATGATTCTGTGTAGTTTATATTTGGAGACATTCCTTTTTCCACTATTACCCTCTTAGCGCTCCGAATCTCCACTTGCATTTTCTACAGAAAGAGTGTTTCAGAACGGCTCAATCAAAACTAAGGTTCAACTCTTTTAGTTGAACAAACAGAACAGAAAGAAGTTTCACACAATTCTTCTGTGTAGTTTTTATTTGTAGACATTCTTTTTCCCAATATAGGCCTCTTAGCGCTCAGAATGTCCAATTGCAGTTTCTACAGAAAGAGTGTTTCAGAACGGCTCAATCAAAAGTAAGGTTCAACTCTGTTAGTTGAATGCACAGAACAGAAAGAAGTTTCATACAATGCTTCTGTGTAGTTTATATTTGAACATATTCTTTTTTCCACTATTAACCACTTAGCGCTACGAATGTCCAGTTGCATTTTCTACAGACAGAGTGTTTCAAAACTGCTCAATCAAAAGTATGGTTTAACTCTGTTAGCTGAATGCTCAGATCAGAAAGAAGTTTCACAGAATGCTTCTGTGTAGTTTATATTTGAATATATTCCTTTTTCCACTACTACCCTCTTAGCGCTCCGAATCTCCACTTGCATTTTCTACAGAAAGAGTGTTTCAGAACGGTTCAATCAAAACTAAGGTTGAACTCTTTTAGTTGAACAAACAGAACAGAATGAAGTTTCACACAATTCTTCTGTGTATTTTTTATTTGTAGACATTCTTTTTCCCAATATAGGCCTCTTAGCGCTCAGAATGTCCAATTGCAGTTTCTACAGAAAGAGTGTTTCAGAACGGCTCAATCAAAAGTAAGGTTCAACTCTGTTAGTTGAATGCACAGAACAGAAAGAAGTTTCATACAATGCTTCTGTGTAGTTTATATTTGAACATATTCTTTTTTCCACTATTACCCACTTAGCGCTACGAATGTCCAGTTGCATTTTCTACAGACAGAGTGTTTCAAAACTGCTCAATCAAAAGTATGGTTTAACTCTGTTAGCTGAATGCTCAGATCAGAAAGAAGTTTCACAGAATGCTTCTGTGTAGTTTATATTTCAATATATTCCTTTTTCCACTACTACGCTCTTAGCGCTCCAAATGTCCAGTTGCATTTTCAACAGAAAGAATGTTCAGATCTGCTCAATCAAAAGTATGGTTTAACCCTGTTAGCTGAATGCACAGATCAGAAAGAAGTTTCACCGAATGATTCTGTGTAGTTTATATTTGAAGAAATTCCTTTTTCCACTATTACCCTCTTAGCGCTCCGAATCTCCACTTGCATTTTCTACAAAAAGAGTGTTTCATAACTGCTCAATCAAAAATATGTTTTATCTCTGTTAACTGAATTTACAGATCAGAAATAAGTTTCACAGAATGCATCTGTGTAGTTTTTATTTGAAGATATTCTTTTTCCCAATGTAGGCCTCTTAGTGCTTAGCATGTCCAATTGCAGTTTCTACAGAAAGAGTGTTTCAGAACGGCTCAATCAAAAGTAAGGTTCAACTCTGTTAGTTGAATGCACAGAACAGAAAGAATTTTCACAGAATGCTACTGTGTAGTTTATATTTGAATATAATCCTTTTTCCACTATTACCCTCTTAGCGCTCCGAATGTCCACTTGCATTTTCTACAGAAAGAGTGTTCAGAACTGTGCAATCAAAAGTATGGTTTAACTCTGTTCGCTTAATGAACATATCAGAAATAAGTTTCACACAATGCTTCTGTGTAGTTTTTATTTGAAGATATTATTTTTCCCAATAGAGGCCTCTTAGCGCTCAGAATGTCCAATTGCAGTTTCTACAGAAAGAGTGTTTCAGAAAGGCTCAATCAAAAGTAAGGTTCAACTCTGTTAGTTGAATGCACAGAAGAGAAAGTAGTTTCATACAATGCTTCTGTGTAGTTTATATTTGAACATATTCTTTTTTCCACTATTACCCACTTAGCGCTACGAATGTCCAGTTGCATTTCCTACAGACAGAGTGTTTCAAAACTGCTCAATCAAAAGTATGGTTTAACTCTGTTAGCCGAATGCTCAGATCAGAAAGAAGTTTCACAGAATGCTTCTGTGTAGTTTATATTTGAATATATTCCTTTTTCCACTACTACTCTCTTAGCGCTCCAAATGTCCAGTTGCATTTTCTACAGAAAGAGTGTTCAGATCTGCTCAATCAAAACTATGGTTTAACTCTGTTAGCTGAATGCACAGACCAGAAAGAAGTTTCACAGAATGATTCTGTGTAGTTTATATTTGGAGACATTCCTTTTTCCACTATTACCCTCTTAGCGCTCCGAATCTCCACTTGCATTTTCTACAGAAAGAGTGTTTCAGAACGGCTCAATCAAAACTAAGGTTCAACTCTTTTAGTTGAACAAACAGAACAGAAAGAAGTTTCACACAATTCTTCTGTGTAGTTTTTATTTGTAGACATTCTTTTTCCCAATATAGGCCTCTTAGCGCTCAGAATGTCCAATTGCAGTTTCTACAGAAAGAGTGTTTCAGAACGGCTCAATCAAAAGTAAGGTTCAACTCTGTTAGTTGAATGCACAGAACAGAAAGAAGTTTCATACAATGCTTCTGTGTAGTTTATATTTGAACATATTCTCTTTTCCACTATTACCCACTTAGCGCTACGAATGTCCAGTTGCATTTTCTACAGACAGAGTGTTTCAAAACTGCTCCATCAAAAGTATGGTTTAACTCTGTTAGCTGAATGCTCAGATCAGAAAGAAGTTTCACAGAATGCTTCTGTGTAGTTTATATTTGAATATATTACTTTTTCCACTACTACTCTCTTAGCGCTCCAAATGTCCAGTTGCATTTTCTACAGAAAGAGTGTTCAGATCTGCTCAATCAAAAGTATGGTTTAACTCTGTTAGCTGAATGCACAGATCAGAAAGAAGTTTCACAGAATGATTCTGTGTAGTTTATATTTGGAGACATTCCTTTTTCCACTATTACCCTCTTAGCGCTCCGAATCTCCACTTGCATTTTCTACAGAAAGAGTGTTTCAGAACGGCTCAATCAAAACTAAGGTTCAACTCTTTTAGTTGAACAAACAGAACAGAAAGAAGTTTCACACAATTCTTCTGTGTAGTTTTTATTTGTAGACACTCTTTTTCCCAATATAGGCCTCTTAGCGCTCAGAATGTCCAATTGCAGTTTCTACAGAAAGAGTGTTTCAGAACGGCTCAATCAAAAGTAAGGTTCAACTCTGTTAGTTGAATGCACAGAACAGAAAGAAGTTTCATACAATGCTTCTGTGTAGTTTATATTTGAACATATTCTTTTTTCCACTATTACCCACTTAGCGCTACGAATGACCAGTTGCATTTTCTACAGACAGAGTGTTTCAAAACTGCTCAATCAAAAGTATGGTTTAACTCTGTTAGCTGAATGCTCAGATCAGAAAGAAGTTTCACAGAATGCTTCTGCGTAGTTTATATTTCAATATATTCCTTTTTCCACTACTACGCTCTTAGCGCTCCAAATGTCCAGTTGCATTTTCAACAGAAAGAATGTTCAGATCTGCTCAATCAAAAGTATGGTTTAACCCTGTTAGCTGAATGCACAGATCAGAAAGAAGTTTCACCGAATGATTCTGTGTAGTTTATATTTGAAGACATTCCTTTTTCCACTATTACCCTCTTAGCGCTCCGAATCTCCACTTGCATTTTCTACAAAAAGAGTGTTTCATAACTGCTCAATCAAAAATATGTTTTATCTCTGTTAACTGAATTTACAGATCAGAAATAAGTTTCACAGAATGCATCTGTGTAGTTTTTATTTGAAGATATTCTTTTTCCCAATGTAGGCCTCTTAGCGCTTAGCATGTCCAATTGCAGTTTCTACAGAAAGAGTGTTTCAGAACGGCTCAATCAAAAGTAAGGTTCAACTCTGTTAGTTGAATGCACAGAACAGAAAGAATTTTCACAGAATGCTACTGTGTAGTTTATATTTGAATATATTCCTTTTTCCACTATTACCCTCTTAGCGCTCCGAATGCCCACTTGCATTTTCTACAGAAATAGTGTTCAGAACTGTGCAATCAAAAGTATGGTTTAACTCTGTTCGCTTAATGAACATATCAGAAATAAGTTTCACACAATGCTTCTGTGTAGTTTTTATTTGAAGATATTATTTTTCCCAATAGAGGCCTCTTAGCGCTCAGAATGTCCAATTGCAGTTTCTACAGAAAGAGTGTTCAGATCTGCTCAATCAAAACTATGGTTTAACTCTGTTAGCTGAATGCACAGACCAGAAAGAAGTTTCACAGAATGATTCTGTGTAGTTTATATTTGGAGACATTCCTTTTTCCACTATTACCCTCTTAGCGCTCCGAATCTCCACTTGCATTTTCTACAGAAAGAGTGTTTCAGAACGGCTCAATCAAAACTAAGGTTCAACTCTTTTAGTTGAACAAACAGAACAGAAAGAAGTTTCACACAATTCTTCTGTGTAGTTTTTATTTGTAGACATTCTTTTTCCCAATATAGGCCTCTTAGCGCTCAGAATGTCCAATTGCAGTTTCTACAGAAAGAGTGTTTCAGAACGGCTCAATCAAAAGTAAGGTTCAACTCTGTTAGTTGAATGCACAGAACAGAAAGAAGTTTCATACAATGCTTCTGTGTAGTTTATATTTGAACATATTCTTTTTTCCACTATTAACCACTTAGCGCTACGAATGTCCAGTTGCATTTTCTACAGACAGAGTGTTTCAAAACTGCTCAATCAAAAGTATGGTTTAACTCTGTTAGCTGAATGCTCAGATCAGAAAGAAGTTTCACAGAATGCTTCTGTGTAGTTTATATTTGAATATATTCCTTTTTCCACTACTACCCTCTTAGCGCTCCGAATCTCCACTTGCATTTTCTACAGAAAGAGTGTTTCAGAACGGTTCAATCAAAACTAAGGTTCAACTCTTTTAGTTGAACAAACAGAACAGAAAGAAGTTTCACACAATTCTTCTGTGTATTTTTTATTTGTAGACATTCTTTTTCCCAATATAGGCCTCTTAGCGCTCAGAATGTCCAATTGCAGTTTCTACAGAAAGAGTGTTTCAGAACGGCTCAATCAAAAGTAAGGTTCAACTCTGTTAGTTGAATGCACAGAACAGAAAGAAGTTTCATACAATGCTTCTGTGTAGTTTATATTTGAACATATTCTTTTTTCCACTATTACCCACTTAGCGCTACGAATGTCCAGTTGCATTTTCTACAGACAGAGTGTTTCAAAACTGCTCAATCAAAAGTATGGTTTAACTCTGTTAGCTGAATGCTCAGATCAGAAAGAAGTTTCACAGAATGCTTCTGTGTAGTTTATATTTCAATATATTCCTTTTTCCACTACTACGCTCTTAGCGCTCCAAATGTCCAGTTGCATTTTCAACAGAAAGAATGTTCAGATCTGCTCAATCAAAAGTATGGTTTAACCCTGTTAGCTGAATGCACAGATCAGAAAGAAGTTTCACCGAATGATTCTGTGTAGTTTATATTTGAAGAAATTCCTTTTTCCACTATTACCCTCTTAGCGCTCCGAATCTCCACTTGCATTTTCTACAAAAAGAGTGTTTCATAACTGCTCAATCAAAAATATGTTTTATCTCTGTTAACTGAATTTACAGATCAGAAATAAGTTTCACAGAATGCATTTGTGTAGTTTTTATTTGAAGATATTCTTTTTCCCAATGTAGGCCTCTTAGTGCTTAGCATGTCCAATTGCAGTTTCTACAGAAAGAGTGTTTCAGAACGGCTCAATCAAAAGTAAGGTTCAACTCTGTTAGTTGAATGCACAGAACAGAAAGAATTTTCACAGAATGCTACTGTGTAGTTTATATTTGAATATATTCCTTTTTCCACTATTACCCTCTTAGCGCTCCGAATGTCCACTTGCATTTTCTACAGAAAGAGTGTTCAGAACTGTGCAATCAAAAGTATGGTTTAACTCTGTTCGCTTAATGAACATATCAGAAATAAGTTTCACACAATGCTTCTGTGTAGTTTTTATTTGAAGATATTATTTTTCCCAATAGAGGCCTCTTAGCGCTCAGAATGTCCAATTGCAGTTTCTACAGAAAGAGTGTTTCAGAAAGGCTCAATCAAAAGTAAGGTTCAACTCTGTTAGTTGAATGCACAGAAGAGAAAGTAGTTTCATACAATGCTTCTGTGTAGTTTATATTTGAACATATTCTTTTTTCCACTATTACCCACTTAGCGCTACGAATGTCCAGTTGCATTTCCTACAGACAGAGTGTTTCAAAACTGCTCAATCAAAAGTATGGTTTAACTCTGTTAGCCGAATGCTCAGATCAGAAAGAAGTTTCACAGAATGCTTCTGTGTAGTTTATATTTGAATATATTCCTTTTTCCACTACTACTCTCTTAGCGCTCCAAATGTCCAGTTGCATTTTCTACAGAAAGAGTGTTCAGATCTGCTCAATCAAAACTATGGTTTAACTCTGTTAGCTGAATGCACAGACCAGAAAGAAGTTTCACAGAATGATTCTGTGTAGTTTATATTTGGAGACATTCCTTTTTCCACTATTACCCTCTTAGCGCTCCGAATCTCCACTTGCATTTTCTACAGAAAGAGTGTTTCAGAACGGCTCAATCAAAACTAAGGTTCAACTCTTTTAGTTGAACAAACAGAACAGAAAGAAGTTTCACACAATTCTTCTGTGTAGTTTTTATTTGTAGACATTCTTTTTCCCAATATAGGCCTCTTAGCGCTCAGAATGTCCAATTGCAGTTTCTACAGAAAGAGTGTTTCAGAACGGCTCAATCAAAAGTAAGGTTCAACTCTGTTAGTTGAATGCACAGAACAGAAAGAAGTTTCATACAATGCTTCTGTGTAGTTTATATTTGAACATATTCTTTTTTCCACTATTAACCACTTAGCGCTACGAATGTCCAGTTGCATTTTCTACAGACAGAGTGTTTCAAAACTGCTCAATCAGAAGTATGGTTTAACTCTGTTAGCTGAATGCTCAGATCAGAAAGAAGTTTCACAGAATGCTTCTGTGTAGTTTATATTTGAATATATTCCTTTTTCCACTACTACGCTCTTACTGCTCCAAATGTCCAGTTGCATTTTCAACAGAAAGAGTGTTCAGATCTGCTCAATCAAAAGTATGGTTTAACTCTGTTAGCTGAATGCACAGATCAGAAAGAAGTTTCACCGAATGATTCTGTGTAGTTTATATTTGAAGACATTCCTTTTTCCACTATTAGCCTCTTAGCGCTCCGAATCTCCACTTGCATTTTCTACAAAAAGAGTGTTTCATAACTGCTCAATCAAAAATATGTTTTATCTCTGTTAACTGAATTTACAGATCAGAAATAAGTTTCACAGAATGCATCTGTGTAGTTTTTATTTGAAGATATTCTTTTTCCCAATGTAGGCCTCTTAGCGCTTAGCATGTCCAATTGCAGTTTCTACAGAAAGAGTGTTTCAGAACGGCTCAATCAAAAGTAAGGTTCAACTCTGTTAGTTGAATGCACAGAACAGAAAGAATTTTCACAGAATGCTACTGTGTAGTTTATATTTGAATATATTCCTTTTTCCACTATTACCCTCTTAGCGCTCCGAATGTCCACTTGCATTTTCCACAGAAAGAGTGTTCAGAACTGCGCAATCAAAAGTATGGTTTAACTCTGTTAGCTTAATGAACATATCAGAAATAAGTTTCACACAATGCTTCTGTGTAGTTTTTATTTGAAGATATTAATTTTCCCAATAGAGGCCTCTTAGCGCTCAGAATGTCCAATTGCAGTTTCTACAGAAAGAGTGTTTCAGAAAGGCTCAATCAAAAGTAAGGTTCAACTCTGTTAGTTGAATGCACAGAACAGAAAGAAGTTTCATAGAATGCTTCTGTGTAGTTTATATTTGAACATATTCTTTTTTCCACTATTACCCACTTTGCGCTACGAATGTCCAGTTGCATTTTCTACAGACAGAGTGTTTCAAAACTGCTCAATCAAAAGTATGCTTTAACTCTGTTAGCTGAATGCTCAGATCAGAAAGAAGTTTCACAGAATGCTTCTGTGTAGTTTATATTTGAATATATTTCTTTTTCCACTACTACTCTCTTAGCGCTCCAAATGTCCAGTTGCATTTTCTACAGAAAGAGTGTTCAGATCTGCTCAATCAAAAGTATGGTTTAACTCTGTTAGCTGAATGCACAGACCAGAAAGAAGTTTCACAGAATGATTCTGTGTAGTTTATATATGGAGACATTCCTTTTTCCACTATTACCCTCTTAGCGCTCCGAATCTCCACTTGCATTTTCTACAGAAAGAGTGTTTCATAACTGCTCAATCAAAAATATGTTTTATCTCTGTTAACTGAATTTACAGATCAGAATTAAGTTTCACAGAATGCATCTGTGTAGTTTTTATTTGAAGATATTCTTTTTCCCAATGTAGGCCTCTTAGCGCTTAGCATGTCCAATTGCAGTTTCTACATAAAGAGTGTTTCAGAACGGCTCAATCAAAAGTAAGGTTCAACTCTGTTAGTTGAATGCACAGAACAGAAAGCATTTTCACAGAATGCTACTGTGTAGTTTATATTTGAATATATTACTTTTTCCACTATTACCCTCCTAGCGCTCCGAATGTCCACTTGCATTTTCTACAGAAAGAGTGTTCAGAACTGCGCAATCAAAAGTATGGTTTAACTCTGTTAGCTTAATGAACATATCAGAAATAAGTTTCACACAATGCTTCTGTGTAGTTTTCATTTGAAGATATTATTTTTCCCAATAGAGGCCTCTTAGCGCTCAGAATGTCCAATTGCAGTTTCCACAGAAAGAGTGTTTCAGAAAGGCTCAATCAAAAGTAAGGTTCAACTCTGTTAGTTGAATGCACAGAACAGAAAGAAGTTTCATACAATGCTTCTGTGTAGTTTATATTTGAACATATTCTTTTTTCCACTATTAACCACTTAGCGCTACGAATGTCCAGTTGCATTTTCTACAGACAGAGTGTTTCAAAACTGCTTAATCAAAGTATGGTTTAACTCTGTTAGCTGAATGCTCAGATCAGAAAGAAGTTTCACAGAATGCTTCTGTGTAGTTTATATTTGAATATATTCCTTTTTCCACTACTACCCTCTTAGCGCTCCGAATCTCCACTTGCATTTTCTACAGAAAGAGTGTTTCAGAACGGCTCAATCAAAACTAAGGTTCAACTCTTTTAGTTGAACAAACAGAACAGAAAGAAGTTTCACACAATTCTTCTGTGTATTTTTTATTTGTAGACATTCTTTTTCCCAATATAGGCCTCTTAGCGCTCAGAATGTCCAATTGCAGTTTCTACAGAAAGAGTGTTTCAGAACGGCTCAATCAAAAGTAAGGTTCAACTCTGTTAGTTGAATGCACAGAACAGAAAGAAGTTTCATACAATGCTTCTGTGTAGTTTATATTTGAATATATTCCTTTTTCCACTATTACCCTCTTAGCGCTCCGAATCTCCACTTGCATTTTCTACAAAAAGAGTGTTTCATAACTGCTCAATCAAAAATATGTTTTATCTCTGTTAACTGAATTTACAGATCAGAAATAAGTTTCACAGAATGCATCTGTGTAGTTTTTATTTGAAGATATTCTTTTTCCCAATGTAGGCCTCTTAGCGCTTAGCATGTCCAATTGCAGTTTCTACAGAAAGAGTGTTTCAGAACGGCTCAATCAAAAGTAAGGTTCAACTCTGTTAGTTGAATGCACAGAACAGAAAGAATTTTCACAGAATGCTACTGTGTAGTTTATATTTGAATATATTTCTTTTTCCACTATTACCCTCTTAGCGCTCCGAATGTCCACTTGCATTTTCCACAGAAAGAGTGTTCAGAACTGCGCAATCAAAAGTATGGTTTAACTCTGTTAGCTTAATGAACATATCAGAAATAAGTTTCACACAATGCTTCTGTGTAGTTTTTATTTGAAGATATTAATTTTCCCAATAGAGGCCTCTTAGCGCTCAGAATGTCCAATTGCAGTTTCTACAGAAAGAGTGTTTCAGAAAGGCTCAATCAAAAGTAAGGTTCAACTCTGTTAGTTGAATGCACAGAACAGAAAGAAGTTTCATAGAATGCTTCTGTGTAGTTTATATTTGAACATATTCTTTTTTCCACTATTACCCACTTTGCGCTACGAATGTCCAGTTGCATTTTCTACAGACAGAGTGTTTCAAAACTGCTCAATCAAAAGTATGGTTTAACTCTGTTAGCTGAATGCTCAGATCAGAAAGAAGTTTCACAGAATGCTTCTGTGTAGTTTATATTTGAATATATTCCTTTTTCCACTACTACTCTCTTAGCGCTCCAAATGTCCAGTTGCATTTTCTACAGAAAGAGTGTTCAGATCTGCTCAATCAAAAGTATGGTTTAACTCTGTTAGCTGAATGCACAGACCAGAAAGAAGTTTCACAGAATGATTCTGTGTAGTTTATATATGGAGACATTCCTTTTTCCACTATTACCCTCTTAGCGCTCCGAATCTCCACTTGCATTTTCTACAGAAAGAGTGTTTCATAACTGCTCAATCAAAAATATGTTTTATCTCTGTTAACTGAATTTACAGATCAGAATTAAGTTTCACAGAATGCATCTGTGTAGTTTTTATTTGAAGATATTCTTTTTCCCAATGTAGGCCTCTTAGCGCTTAGCATGTCCAATTGCAGTTTCTACAGAAAGAGTGTTTCAGAACGGCTCAATCAAAAGTAAGGTTCAACTCCGTAAGTTGAATGCACAGAACAGAAAGCATTTTCACAGAATGCTACTGTGTAGTTTATATTTGAATATATTACTTTTTCCACTATTACCCTCCTAGCGCTCCGAATGTCCACTTGCATTTTCTACAGAAAGAGTGTTCAGAACTGCGCAATCAAAAGTATGGTTTAACTCTGTTAGCTTAATGAACATATCAGAAATAAGTTTCACACAATGCTTCTGTGTAGTTTTCATTTGAAGATATTATTTTTCCCAATAGAGGCCTCTTAGCGCTCAGAATGTCCAATTGCAGTTTCTACAGAAAGAGTGTTTCAGAAAGGCTCAATCAAAAGTAAGGTTCAACTCTGTTAGTTGAATGCACAGAACAGAAAGAAGTTTCATACAATGCTTCTGTGTAGTTTATATTTGAACATATTCTTTTTTCCACTATTACCTACTTAGCGCTACGAATGTCCAGTTGCATTTTCTACAGACAGAGTGTTTCAAAACTGCTCAATCAAAAGTATGGTTTAACTCTGTTAGCTGAATGCTCAGATCAGAAAGAAGTTTCACAGAATGCTTCTGTGTAGTTTATATTTGAATATATTACTTTTTCCACTACTACTCTCTTAGCGCTCCAAATGTCCAGTTGCATTTTCTACAGAAAGAGTGTTCAGATCTGCTCAATCAAAAGTATGGTTTAACTCTGTTAGCTGAATGCACAGATCAGAAAGAAGTTTCACAGAATGATTCTGTGTAGTTTATATTTGGAGACATTCCTTTTTCCACTATTACCCTCTTAGCGCTCCGAATCTCCACTTGCATTTTCTACAGAAAGAGTGTTTCAGAACGGCTCAATCAAAACTAAAGTTGAACTCTTTTAGTTGAACAAACCGAACAGAAAGAAGTTTCACACAATTCTTCTGTGTAGTTTTTATTTGTAGACATTCTTTTTCCCAATATAGGCCTCTTAGCGCTCAGAATGTCCAATTGCAGTTTCTACAGATAGAGTGTTTCAGAACGGCTCAATCAAAAGTAAGGTTCAACTCTGTTAGTTGAATGCACAGAACAGAAAGAAGTTTCATACAATGCTTCTTTGTAGTTTATATTTGAACATATTCTTTTTTCCACTATTACCCACTTAGCGCTACGAATGTCCAGTTGCATTTTCTACAGACAGAGTGTTTCAAAACTGCTCAATCAAAAGTATGGTTTAACTCTGTTAGCTGAATGCTCAGATCAGAAAGAAGTTTCACAGAATGCTTCTGTGTAGTTTATATTTCAATATATTCCTTTTTCCACTACTACGCTCTTACTGCTCCAAATGTCCAGTTGCATTTTCAACAGAAAGAGTGTTCAGATCTGCTCAATCAAAAGTATGGTTTAACTCTGTTAGCTGAATGCACAGATCAGAAAGAAGTTTCACCGAATGATTCTGTGTAGTTTATATTTGAAGACATTCCTTTTTCCACTATTACCCTCTTAGCGCTCCGAATCTCCACTTGCATTTTCTACAAAAAGAGTGTTTCATAACTGCTCAATCAAAAATATGTTTTATCTCTGTTAACTGAATTTACAGATCAGAAATAAGTTTCACAGAATGCATCTGTGTAGTTTTTATTTGAAGATATTCTTTTTCCCAATGTAGGCCTCTTAGCGCTTAGCATGTCCAATTGCAGTTTCTACAGAAAGAGTCTTTCAGAACGGCTCAATCAAAAGTAAGGTTCAACTCTGTTAGTTGAATGCACAGAACAGAAAGAATTTTCACAGAATGCTACTGTGTAGTTTATATTTGAATATATTCCTTTTTCCACTATTACCCTCTTATCGCTCCGAATGTCCACTTGCATTTTCTACAGAAAGAGTGTTCAGAACTGTGCAATCAAAAGTATGGTTTAACTCTGTTAGCTTAATGAACATATCAGAAATAAGTTTCACACAATGCTTCTGTGTAGTTTTTATTTGAAGATATTATTTTTCCCAATAGAGGCCTCTTAGCGCTCAGAATGTCCAATTGCAGTTTCTACAGAAAGAGTGTTTCAGAAAGGCTCAATCAAAAGTAAGGTTCAACTCTGTTAGTTGAATGCACAGAAGAGGAAGAAGTTTCATACAATGCTTCTGTGTAGTTTATATTTGAACATATTCTTTTTTCCACTATTACCCACTTAGCGCTACGAATGTCAAGTTGCATTTTCTACAGACAGAGTGTTTCAAAACTGCTCAATCAAAAGTATGGTTTAACTCTGTTAGCCGAATGCTCAGATCAGAAAGAAGTTTCACAGAATGCTTCTGTGTAGTTTATATTTGAATATATTCCTTTTTCCACTACTACTCTCTTAGCGCTCCAAATGTCCAGTTGCATTTTCTACAGAAAGAGTGTTCAGATCTGCTCAATCAAAACTATGGTTTAACTATGTTAGCTGAATGCACAGAACAGAAAGAAGTTTCACAGAATGATTCTGTGTAGTTTATATTTGGAGACATTCCTTTTTCCACTATTACCCTCTTAGCGCTCCGAATCTCCACTTGCATTTTCTACAGAAAGAGTGTTTCAGAACGGCTCAATCAAAACTAAGGTTCAACTCATTTAGTTGAACAAACAGAACAGAAAGAAGTTTCACACAATTCTTCTGTGTAGTTTTTATTTGTAGACATTCTTTTTCCCAATATAGGCCTCTTAGCGCTCAGAATGTCCAATTGCAGTTTCTACAGAAAGAGTGTTTCAGAACGGCTCAATCAAAAGTAAGGTTCAACTCTGTTAGTTGAATGCACAGAACAGAAAGAAGTTTCATAGAATGCTTCTGTGTAGTTTATATTTGAACATATTCTTTTTTCCACTATTACCCACTTTGCGCTACGAATGTCCAGTTGCATTTTCTACAGACAGAGTGTTTCAAAACTGCTCAATCAAAAGTATGGTTTAACTCTGTTAGCTGAATGCTCAGATCAGAAAGAAGTTTCACAGAATGCTTCTGTGTAGTTTATATTTGAATATATTCCTTTTTCCACTACTACTCTCTTAGCGCTCCAAATGTCCAGTTGCATTTTCTACAGAAAGAGTGTTCAGATCTGCTCAATCAAAAGTATGGTTTAACTCTGTTAGCTGAATGCACAGACCAGAAAGAAGTTTCACAGAATGATTCTGTGTAGTTTATATATGGAGACATTCCTTTTTCCACTATTACCCTCTTAGCGCTCCGAATCTCCACTTGCATTTTCTACAGAAAGAGTGTTTCATAACTGCTCAATCAAAAATATGTTTTATCTCTGTTAACTGAATTTACAGATCAGAATTAAGTTTCACAGAATGCATCTGTGTAGTTTTTATTTGAAGATATTCTTTTTCCCAATGTAGGCCTCTTAGCGCTTAGCATGTCCAATTGCAGTTTCTACAGAAAGAGTGTTTCAGAACGGCTCAATCAAAAGTAAGGTTCAACTCTGTTAGTTGAATGCACAGAACAGAAAGCATTTTCACAGAATGCTACTGTGTAGTTTATATTTGAATATATTACTTTTTCCACTATTACCCTCCTAGCGCTCCGAATGTCCACTTGCATTTTCTACAGAAAGAGTGTTCAGAACTGCGCAATCAAAAGTATGGTTTAACTCTGTTAGCTTAATGAACATATCAGAAATAAGTTTCACACAATGCTTCTGTGTAGTTTTCATTTGAAGATATTATTTTTCCCAATAGAGGCCTCTTAGCGCTCAGAATGTCCAATTGCAGTTTCTACAGAAAGAGTGTTTCAGAAAGGCTCAATCAAAAGTAAGGTTCAACTCTGTTAGTTGAATGCACAGAACAGAAAGAAGTTTCATACAATGCTTCTGTGTAGTTTATATTTGAACATATTCTTTTTTCCACTATTACCTACTTAGCGCTACGAATGTCCAGTTGCATTTTCTACAGACAGAGTGTTTCAAAACTGCTCAATCAAAAGTATGGTTTAACTCTGTTAGCTGAATGCTCAGATCAGAAAGAAGTTTCACAGAATGCTTCTGTGTAGTTTATATTTGAATATATTACTTTTTCCACTACTACTCTCTTAGCGCTCCAAATGTCCAGTTGCATTTTCTACAGAAAGAGTGTTCAGATCTGCTCAATCAAAAGTATGGTTTAACACTGTTAGCTGAATGCACAGATCAGAAAGAAGTTTCACAGAATGATTCTGTGTAGTTTATATTTGGAGACATTCCTTTTTCCACTATTACCCTCTTAGCGCTCCGAATCTCCACTTGCATTTTCTACAGAAAGAGTGTTTCAGAACGGCTCAAACAAAACTAAGGTTCAACTCTTTTAGCTGAACAAACAGAACAGAAAGATGTTTCACACAATTCTTCTGTGTAGTTTTTATTTGTAGACATTCTTTTTCCCAATATAGGCCTCTTAGCGCTCAGAATGTCCAATTGCAGTTTCTAGAGAAAGAGTGTTTCAGAACGGCTCAATCAAAAGTAAGGTTCAACTCTGTTAGTTGAATGCACAGAACAGAAAGAAGTTTCATACAATGCTTCTGTGTAGTTTATATTTGAACATATTCTTTTTTCCACTATTACCCACTTAGTGCTACGAATGTCCAGTTGCATTTTCTACAGACAGAGTGTTTCAAAACTGCTCAATCAAAAGTATGGTTTAACTCTGTTAGCTGAATGCTCAGATCAGAAAGAAGTTTCACAGAATGCTTCTGTGTAGTTTATATTTGAATATATTCCTTTTTCCACTACTACCCTCTTAGCGCTCCGAATCTCCACTTGCATTTTCTACAGAAAGAGTGTTTCAGAACGGCTCAATCAAAACTAAGGTTGAACTCTTTTAGTTGAACAAACCGAACAGAAAGAAGTTTCACACAATTCTTCTGTGTAGTTTTTATTTGTAGACATTCTTTTTCCCAATATAGGCCTCTTAGCGCTCAGAATGTCCAATTGCAGTTTCTACAGATAGAGTGTTTCAGAACGGCTCAATCAAAAGTAAGGTTCAACTCTGTTAGTTGAATGCACAGAACAGAAAGAAGTTTCATACAATGCTTCTGTGTAGTTTATATTTGAACATATTCTTTTTTCCACTATTACCCACTTAGCGCTACGAATGTCCAGTTGCATTTTCTACAGACAGAGTGTTTCAAAACTGCTCAATCAAAAGTATGGTTTAACTCTGTTAGCTGAATGCTCAGATCAGAAAGAAGTTTCACAGAATGCTTCTGTGTAGTTTATATTTCAATATATTCCTTTTTCCACTACTACGCTCTTACTGCTCCAAATGTCCAGTTGCATTTTCAACAGAAAGAGTGTTCAGATCTGCTCAATCAAAAGTATGGTTTAACTCTGTTAGCTGAATGCACAGATCAGAAAGAAGTTTCACCGAATGATTCTGTGTAGTTTATATTTGAAGACATTCCTTTTTCCACTATTACCCTCTTAGCGCTCCGAATCTCCACTTGCATTTTCTACAAAAAGAGTGTTTCATAACTGCTCAATCAAAAATATGTTTTATCTCTGTTAACTGAATTTACAGATCAGAAATAAGTTTCACAGAATGCATCTGTGTAGTTTTTATTTGAAGATATTCTTTTTCCCAATGTAGGCCTCTTAGCGCTTAGCATGTCCAATTGCAGTTTCTACAGAAAGAGTCTTTCAGAACGGCTCAATCAAAAGTAAGGTTCAACTCTGTTAGTTGAATGCACAGAACAGAAAGAATTTTCACAGAATGCTACTGTGTAGTTTATATTTGAATATATTCCTTTTTCCACTATTACCCTCTTATCGCTCCGAATGTCCACTTGCATTTTCTACAGAAAGAGTGTTCAGAACTGTGCAATCAAAAGTATGGTTTAACTCTGTTAGCTTAATGAACATATCAGAAATAAGTTTCACACAATGCTTCTGTGTAGTTTTTATTTGAAGATATTATTTTTCCCAATAGAGGCCTCTTAGCGCTCAGAATGTCCAATTGCAGTTTCTACAGAAAGAGTGTTTCAGAAAGGCTCAATCAAAAGTAAGGTTCAACTCTGTTAGTTGAATGCACAGAAGAGGAAGAAGTTTCATACAATGCTTCTGTGTAGTTTATATTTGAACATATTCTTTTTTCCACTATTACCCACTTAGCGCTACGAATGTCAAGTTGCATTTTCTACAGACAGAGTGTTTCAAAACTGCTCAATCAAAAGTATGGTTTAACTCTGTTAGCCGAATGCTCAGATCAGAAAGAAGTTTCACAGAATGCTTCTGTGTAGTTTATATTTGAATATATTCCTTTTTCCACTACTACTCTCTTAGCGCTCCAAATGTCCAGTTGCATTTTCTACAGAAAGAGTGTTCAGATCTGCTCAATCAAAACTATGGTTTAACTATGTTAGCTGAATGCACAGAACAGAAAGAAGTTTCACAGAATGATTCTGTGTAGTTTATATTTGGAGACATTCCTTTTTCCACTATTACCCTCTTAGCGCTCCGAATCTCCACTTGCATTTTCTACAGAAGGAGTGTTTCAGAACGGCTCAATCAAAACTAAGGTTCAACTCATTTAGTTGAACAAACAGAACAGAAAGAAGTTTCACACAATTCTTCTGTGTAGTTTTTATTTGTAGACATTCTTTTTCCCAATATAGGCCTCTTAGCGCTCAGAATGTCCAATTGCAGTTTCTACAGAAAGAGTGTTTCAGAACGGCTCAATCAAAAGTAAGGTTCAACTCTGTTAGTTGAATGCACAGAACAGAAAGAAGTTTCATACAATGCTTCTGTGTAGTTTATATTTGAACATATTCTTTTTTCCACTATTACCCACTTAGCGCTACGAATGTCCAGTTGCATTTTCTACAGACAGAGTGTTTCAAAACTGCTCAATCAAAAGTATGGTTTAACTCTGTTAGCTGAATGCTCAGATCAGAAAGAAGTTTCACAGAATGCTTCTGTGTAGTTTATATTTGAATATATTCCTTTTTCCACTAATACGCTCTTAGCGCTCCAAATGTCCAGTTGTATTTTCAACAGAAAGAGTGTTCAGATCTGCTCAATCAAAAGTATGGTTTAACTCTGTTAGCTGAATGCACAGATCAGAAATAAGTTTCACCGAATGATTCTGTGTAGTTTATATTTGAAGACATTCCTTTTTCCGCTATTACCCTCTTAGCGCTCCGAATCTCCACTTGCATTTTCTACAGAAAGAGTGTTTCAGAACGGCTCAAACAAAACTAAGGTTCAACTCTTTTAGTTGAACAAACAGAACAGAAAGAAGTTTCACACAATTCTTCTGTGTAGTTTTTATTTGTAGACATTCTTTTTCCCAATATAGGCCTCTTAGCGCTCAGAATGTCCAATTGCAGTTTCTACAGAAAGAGTGTTTCAGAACGGCTCAATCAAAAGTAAGGTTCAACTCTGTTAGTTGAATGCACAGAACAGAAAGAAGTTTCATACAATGCTTCTGTGTAGTTTATATTTGAACATATTGTTTTTTCCACTATTACCCACTTAGCGCTACGAATGTCCAGTTGCATTTTCTACAGACAGAGTGTTTCAAAACTGCTCCATCAAAAGTATGGTTTAACTCTGTTAGCTGAATGCTCAGATCAGAAAGAAGTTTCACAGAATGCTTCTGTGTAGTTTATATTTGAATATATTACTTTTTCCACTACTACTCTCTTAGCGCTCCAAATGTCCAGTTGCATTTTCTACAGAAAGAGTGTTCAGATCTGCTCAATCAAAAGTATGGTTTAACTCTGTTAGCTGAATGCACAGATCAGAAAGAAGTTTCACAGAATGATTCTGTGTAGTTTATATTTGGAGACATTCCTTTTTCCACTATTACCCTCTTAGCGCTCCGAATCTCCACTTGCATTTTCTACAGAAAGAGTGTTTCAGAACGGCTCAATCAAAACTAAGGTTCAACTCTTTTAGTTGAACAAACAGAACAGGAAGAAGTTTCACACAATTCTTCTGTGTAGTTTTTATTTGTAGACACTCTTTTTCCCAATAAAGGCCTCTTAGCGCTCAGAATGTCCAATTGCAGTTTCTACAGAAAGAGTGTTTCAGAACGGCTCAATCAAAAGTAAGGTTCAACTCTGTTAGTTGAATGCACAGAACAGAAAGAAGTTTCATACAATGCTTCTGTGTAGTTTATATTTGAACATATTCTTTTTTCCACTATTACCCACTTAGCGCTACGAATGTCCAGTTGCATTTTCTACAGACAGAGTGTTTCAAAACTGCTCAATCAAAAGTATGGTTTAACTCTGTTAGCTGAATGCTCAGATCAGAAAGAAGTTTCACAGAATGCTTCTGTGTAGTTTATATTTCAATATATTCCTTTTTCCACTACTACGCTCTTAGCGCTCCAAATGTCCAGTTGCATTTTCAACAGAAAGAATGTTCAGATCTGCTCAATCAAAAGTATGGTTTAACCCTGTTAGCTGAATGCACAGATCAGAAAGAAGTTTCACCGAATGATTCTGTGTAGTTTATATTTGAAGACATTCCTTTTTCCACTATTACCCTCTTGGCGCTCCGAATCTCCACTTGCATTTTCTACAAAAAGAGTGTTTCATAACTGCTCAATCAAAAATATGTTTTATCTCTGTTAACTGAATTTACAGATGAGAAATAAGTTTCACAGAATGCATCTGTGTAGTTTTTATTTGAAGATATTCTTTTTCCCAATGTAGGCCTCTTAGCGCTTAGCATGTCCAATTGCAGTTTCTACAGAAAGAGTGTTTCAGAAGGGCTCAATCAAAAGTAAGGTTCAACTCTGTTAGTTGAATGCACAGAACAGAAAGAATTTTCACAGAATGCTACTGTGTAGTTTATATTTGAATATATTCCTTTTTCCACTATTACCCTCTTAGCGCTCCGAATGTCCACTTGCATTTTCTACAGAAAGAGTGTTCAGAACTGTGCAATCAAAAGTATGGTTTAACTCTGTTCGCTTAATGAACATATCAGAAATAAGTTTCACACAATGCTTCTGTGTAGTTTTTATTTGAAGATATTATTTTTCCCAATAGAGGCCTCTTAGCGCTCAGAATGTCCAATTGCAGTTTCTACAGAAAGAGTGTTTCAGAAAGGCTCAATCAAAAGTAAGGTTCAACTCTGTTAGTTGAATGCACAGAAGAGAAAGAAGTTTCATACAATGCTTCTGTGTAGTTTATATTTGAACATATTCTTTTTTCCACTATTACCCACTTAGCGCTCAGAATGTCCAATTGCAGTTTCTAGAGAAAGAGTGTTTCAGAACGGCTCAATCAAAAGTAAGGTTCAACTCTGTTAGTTGAATGCACAGAACAGAAAGAAGTTTCATACAATGCTTCTGTGTAGTTTATATTTGAACATATTCTTTTTTCCACTATTACCCACTTAGTGCTACGAATGTCCAGTTGCATTTTCTACAGACAGAGTGTTTCAAAACTGCTCAATCAAAAGTATGGTTTAACTCTGTTAGCTGAATGCTCAGATCAGAAAGAAGTTTCACAGAATGCTTCTGTGTAGTTTATATTTGAATATATTCCTTTTTCCACTACTACCCTCTTAGCGCTCCGAATCTCCACTTGCATTTTCTACAGAAAGAGTGTTTCAGAACGGCTCAATCAAAACTAAGGTTCAACTCTTTTAGTTGAACAAACCGAACAGAAAGAAGTTTCACACAATTCTTCTGTGTAGTTTTTATTTGTAGACATTCTTTTTCCCAATATAGGCCTCTTAGCGCTCAGAATGTCCAATTGCAGTTTCTACAGAAAGAGTGTTTCAGAACGGCTCAATCAAAAGTAAGGTTCACCTCTGTTAGTTGAATGCACAGAACAGAAAGAAGTTTCATACAATGCTTCTGTGTAGTTTATATTTGAACATATTCTTTTTTCCACTATTACCCACTTAGCGCTACGAATGTCCAGTTGCATTTTCTACAGACAGAGTGTTTCAAAACTGCTCAATCAAAAGTATGGTTTAACTCTGTTAGCTGAATGCTCAGATCAGAAAGAAGTTTCACAGAATGCTTCTGTGTAGTTTATATTTCAATATATTCCTTTTTCCACTACTACGCTCTTACTGCTCCAAATGTCCAGTTGCATTTTCAACAGAAAGAGTGTTCAGATCTGCTCAATCAAAAGTATGGTTTAACTCTGTTAGCTGAATGCACAGATCAGAAAGAAGTTTCACCGAATGATTCTGTGTAGTTTATATTTGAAGACATTCCTTTTTCCACTATTACCCTCTTAGCGCTCCGAATCTCCACTTGCATTTTCTACAAAAAGAGTGTTTCATAACTGCTCAATCAAAAATATGTTTTATCTCTGTTAACTGAATTTACAGATCAGAAATAAGTTTCACAGAATGCATCTGTGTAGTTTTTATTTGAAGATATTCTTTTTCCCAATGTAGGCCTCTTAGCGCTTAGCATGTCCAATTGCAGTTACTACAGAAAGAGTGTTTCAGAACGGCTCAATCAAAAGTAAGGTTCAACTCTGTTAGTTGAATGCACAGAACAGAAAGAATTTTCACAGAATGCTACTGTGTAGTTTATATTTGAATATATTCCTTTTTCCACTATTACCCTCTTAGCGCTCCGAATGTCCACTTGCATTTTCTACAGAAAGAGTGTTCAGAACTGTGCAATCAAAAGTATGGTTTAACTCTGTTAGCTTAATGAACATATCAGAAATAAGTTTCACACAATGCTTCTGTGTAGTTTTTATTTGAAGATATTATTTTTCCCAATAGAGGCCTCTTAGCGCTCAGAATGTCCAATTGCAGTTTCTACAGAAAGAGTGTTTCAGAAAGGCTCAATCAAAAGTAAGGTTCAACTCTGTTAGTTGAATGCACAGAAGAGAAATAAGTTTCATACAATGCTTCTGTGTAGTTTATATTTGAAGATATTCTTTTTTCCACTATTACCCACTTAGCGCTACGAATGTCCAGTTGCATTTTCTACAGACAGAGTGTTTCAAAACTGCTCAATCAAAAGTATGGTTTAACTCTGTTAGCCGAATGCTCAGATCAGAAAGAAGTTTCACAGAATGCTTCTGTGTAGTTTATATTTGAATATATTCCTTTTTCCACTACTACTCTCTTAGCGCTCCAAATGTCCAGTTGCATTTTCTACAGAAAGAGTGTTCAGATCTGCTCAATCAAAACTATGGTTTAACTATGTTAGCTGAATGCACAGAACAGAAAGAAGTTTCACAGTATGATTCTGTGTAGTTTATATTTGGAGACATTCCTTTTTCCACTATTACCCTCTTAGCGCTCCGAATCTCCACTTGCATTTTCTACAGAAAGAGTGTTTCAGAACGGCTCAATCAAAACTAAGGTTCAACTCATTTAGTTGAACAAACAGAACAGAAAGAAGTTTCACACAATTCTTCTGTGCAGTTTTTATTTGTAGACATTCTTTTTCCCAATATAGGCCTCTTAGCGCTCAGAATGTCCAATTGCAGTTTCTACAGAAAGAGTGTTTCAGAACGGCTCAATCAAAAGTAAGGTTCAACTCTGTTAGTTGAATGCACAGAACAGAAAGAAGTTTCATACAATGCTTCTGTGTAGTTTATATTTGAACATATTCTTTTTTCCACTATTACCCACTTAGCGCTACGAATGTCCAGTTGCATTTTCTACAGACAGAGTGTTTCAAAACTGCTCAATCAAAAGTATGGTTTAACTCTGTTAGCTGAATGCTCAGATCAGAAAGAAGTTTCACAGAATGCTTCTGTGTAGTTTATATTTGAATATATTACTTTTTCCACTACTACTCTCTTAGCGCTCCAAATGTCCAGTTGCATTTTCTACAGAAAGAGTGTTCAGATCTGCTCAATCAAAAGTATGGTTTAACTCTGTTAGCTGAATGCACAGATCAGAAAGAAGTTTCACAGAATGATTCTGTGTAGTTTATATTTGGAGACATTCCTTTTTCCACTATTACCCTCTTAGCGCTCCGAATCTCCACTTGCATTTTCTACAGAAAGAGTGTTTCAGAACGGCTCAAACAAAACTAAGGTTCAACTCTTTTAGTTGAACAAACAGAACAGAAAGAAGTTTCACACAATTCTTCTGTGTAGTTTTTATTTGTAGACATTCTTTTTCCCAATATAGGCCTCTTAGCGCTCAGAATGTCCAATTGCAGTTTCTACAGAAAGAGTGTTTCAGAACGGCTCAATCAAAAGTAAGGTTCAACTCTGTTAGTTGAATGCACAGAACAGAAAGAAGTTTCATACAATGCTTCTGTGTAGTTTATATTTGAACATATTCTTTTTTCCACTATTACCCACTTAGTGCTACGAATGTCCAGTTGCATTTTCTACAGACAGAGTGTTTCAAAACTGCTCAATCAAAAGTATGGTTTAACTCTGTTAGCTGAATGCTCAGATCAGAAATAAGTTTCACAGAATGCTTCTGTGTAGTTTATATTTGAATATATTCCTTTTTCCACTACTACCCTCTTAGCGCTCCGAATCTCCACTTGCATTTTCTACAGAAAGAGTGTTTCAGAACGGCTCAATCAAAACTAAGGTTCAACTCTTTTAGTTGAACAAACAGAACAGAAAGAAGTTTCACACAATTCTTCTGTGTAGTTTTTATTTGTAGACACTCTTTTTCCCAATATAGGCCTCTTAGCGCTCAGAATGTCCAATTGCAGTTTCTACAGAAAGAGTGTTTCAGAATGGCTCAATCAAAAGTAAGGTTCAACTCTGTTAGTTGAATGCACAGAAAAGAAAGAAGTTTCATACAATGCTTCTGTGTAGTTTATATTTGAACATATTCTTTTTTCCACTATTACCCACTTAGCTCTACGAGTGTCCAGTTGCATTTTCTACAGACAGAGTGTTTCAAAACTGCTCAATCAAAAGTATGGTTTAACTCTGTTAGCTGAATGCTCAGATCAGAAAGAAGTTTCACAGAATGCTTCTGTGTAGTTTATATTTCAATATATTCCTTTTTCCACTACTACGCTCTTAGCGCTCCAAATGTCCAGTTGCATTTTCAACAGAAAGAATGTTCAGATCTGCTCAATCAAAAGTATGGTTTAACTCTGTTAGCTGAATGCACAGATCAGAAAGAAGTTTCACCGAATGATTCTGTGTAGTTTATATTTGAAGACATTCCTTTTTCCACTATTACCCTCTTAGCGCTCCGAATCTCCACTTGCATTTTCTACAAAAAGAGTGTTTCATAACTGCTCAATCAAAAATATGTTTTATCTCTGTTAACTGAATTTACAGATCAGAAATAAGTTTCACAGAATGCATCTGTGTAGTTTTTATTTGAAGATATTCTTTTTCCCAATGTAGGCCTCTTAGCGCTTAGCATGTCCAATTGCAGTTTCTACAGAAAGAGTGTTTCAGAACGGCTCAATCAAAAGTAAGGTTCAACTCTGTTAGTTGAGTGCACAGAACAGAAAGAATTTTCACAGAATGCTACTGTGTAGTTTATATTTGAATATATTCCTTTTTCCACTATTACCCTCTTAGCGCTCCGAATGTCCACTTGCATTTTCTACAGAAAGAGTGTTCAGAACTGTGCAATCAAAAGTATGGTTTAACTCTGTTAGCTTAATGAACATATCAGAAATAAGTTTCACACAATGCTTCTGTGTAGTTTTTATTTGAAGATATTATTTTTCCCAATAGAGGCCTCTCAGCGCTCAGAATGTCCAATTGCAGTTTCTACAGAAAGAGTGTTTCAGAAAGGCTCAATCAAAAGTAAGGTTCAACTCTGTTAGTTGAATGCACAGAAGAGAAAGAAGTTTCATACAATGCTTCTGTGTAGTTTATATTTGAACATATTCTTTTTTCCACTATTACCCACTTAGCGCTACGAATGTCCAGTTGCATTTTCTACAGACAGAGTGTTTCAAAACTGCTCAATCAAAAGTATGGTTTAACTCTGTTAGCCGAATGCTCAGATCAGAAAGAAGTTTCACAGAATGCTTCTGTGTAGTTTATATTTGAATATATTCCTTTTTCCACTACTACTCTCTTAGCGCTCCAAATGTCCAGTTGCATTTTCTACAGAAAGAGTGTTCAGATCTGCTCAATCAAAACTATGGTTTAACTCTGTTAGCTGAATGCACAGACCAGAAAGAAGTTTCACAGAATGATTCTGTGTAGTTTATATTTGGAGACATTCCTTTTTCCACTATTACCCTCTTAGTGCTCCGAATCTCCACTTGCATTTTCTACAGAAAGAGTGTTTCAGAACGGCTCAATCAAAACTAAGGTTCAACTCTTTTAGTTGAACAAACAGAACAGAAAGAAGTTTCACACAATTCTTCTGTGTAGTTTTTATTTGTAGACATTCTTTTTCCCAATATAGGCCTCTTAGCGCTCAGAATGTCCAATTGCAGTTTCTACAGAAAGAGTGTTTCAGAACGGCTCAATCAAAAGTAAGGTTCAACTCTGTTAGTTGAATGCACAGAACAGAAAGAAGTTTCATACAATGCTTCTGTGTAGTTTATATTTGAACATATTCTTTTTTCCACTATTACCCACTTAGCGCTACGAATGTCCAGTTGCATTTTCTACAGACAGAGTGTTTCAAAACTGCTCAATCAAAAGTATGGTTTAACTCTGTTAGCTGAATGCTCAGATCAGAAAGAAGTTTCACAGAATGCTTCTGTGTAGTTTATATTTGAATATATTCCTTTTTCCACTACTACGCTCTTACTGCTCCAAATGTCCAGCTGCATATTCAACAGAAAGAGTGTTCAGATCTGCTCAATCAAAAGTATGGTTTAACTCTGTTAGCTGAATGCACAGACCAGAAAGAAGTTTCACAGAATGATTCTGTGTAGTTTATATTTGGAGACATTCCTTTTTCCACTATTACCCTCTTAGCGCTCCGAATGTCCACTTGCATTTTCTACAGAAAGAGTGTTCAGAACTGCGCAATCAAAAGTATGGTTTAACTCTGTTAGCTTAATGAACATATCAGAAATAAGTTTCACACAATGCTTCTGTGTAGTTTTTATTTGAAGATATTAATTATCCCAATAGAGGCCTCTTAGCGCTCAGAATATCCAATTGCAGTTTCTACAGAAAGAGTGTTTCAGAAAGGCTCAATCAAAAGTAAGGTTCAACTCTGTTAGTTGAATGCACAGAACAGAAAGAAGTTTCATAGAATGCTTCTGTGTAGTTTATATTTGAACATATTCTTTTTTCCACTATTACCCACTTAGCGCTACGAATGTCCAGTTGCATTTTCTACAGACAGAGTGTTTCAAAACTGCTCAATCAAAAGTATGGTTTAACTCTGTTAGCTGAATGCTCAGATCAGAAAGAAGTTTCACAGAATGCTTCTGTGTAGTTTATATTTGAATATATTCCTTTTTCCACTACTACTCTCTTAGCGCTCCAAATGTCCAGTTGCATTTTCTACAGAAAGAGTGTTCAGATCTGCTCAATCAAAAGTATGGTTTAACTCTGTTAGCTGAATGCACAGACCAGAAAGAAGTTTCACAGAATGATTCTGTGTAGTTTATATTTGGAGACATTCCTTTTTCCACTATTACCCTCTTAGCGCTCCGAATCTCCACTTGCATTTTCTACAGAAAGAGTGTTTCAGAACGGCTCAATCAAAACTAAGGTTCAACTCTTTTAGTTGAACAAACAGAACAGAAAGAAGTTTCACACAATTCTTCTGTGTAGTTTTTATTTGTAGACATTCTTTTTCCCAATATAGGCCTCTTAGCGCTCAGAATGTCCAATTGCAGTTTCTACAGAAAGAGTGTTTCAGAACGGCTCAATCAAAAGTAAGGTTCAACTCTGTTAGTTGAATGCACAGAACAGAAAGAAGTTTCATACAATGCTTCTGTGTAGTTTATATTTGAACATATTCTTTTTTCCACTATTACCCACTTAGCGCTACGAATGTCCAGTTGCATTTTCTACAGACAGAGTGTTTCAAAACTGCTCAATCAAAAGTATGGTTTAACTCTGTTAGCTGAAAGCTCAGATCAGAAAGAAGTTTCACAGAATGCTTCTGTGTAGTTCATATTTGAATATATTCCTTTTTCCACTACTACGCTCTTACTGCTCCAAATGTCCAGTTGCATATTCAACAGAAAGAGTGTTCAGATCTGCTCAATCAAAAGTATGTTTTAACTCTGTTAGCTGAATGCACAGATCAGAAAGAAGTTTCACCGAATGATTCTGTGTAGTTTATATTTGAAGACATTCCTTTTTCCACTATTAGCCCCTTAGCGCTCCGAATCTCCACTTGCATTTTCTACAAAAAGAGTGTTTCATAACTGCTCAATCAAAAATATGTTTTATCTCTGTTAACTGAATTTACAGATCAGAAATAAGTTTCACAGAATGCATCTGTGTAGTTTTTATTTGAAGATATTCTTTTTCCCAATGTAGGCCTCTTAGCGCTTAGCATGTCCAATTGCAGTTTCTACAGAAAGAGTGTTTCAGAACGGCTCAATCAAAAGTAAGGTTCAACTCTGTTAGTTGAATGCACAGAACAGAAAGAATTTTCACAGAATGCTACTGTGTAGTTTATATTTGAATATATTCCTTTTTCCACTATTACCCTCTTAGCGCTCCGAATGTCCACTTGCATTTTCTACAGAAAGAGTGTTCAGAACTGCGCAATCAAAAGTATGGTTTAACTCTGTTAGCTTAATGAACATATCAGAAATAAGTTTCACACAATGCTTCTGTGTAGTTTTTATTTGAAGATATTAATTATTCCAATAGAGGCCTCTTAGCGCTCAGAATATCCAATTGCAGTTTCTACAGAAAGAGTGTTTCAGAAAGGCTCAATCAAAAGTAAGGTTCAACTCTGTTAGTTGAATGCACAGAACAGAAAGAAGTTTCATAGAATGCTTCTGTGTAGTTTATATTTGAACATATTCTTTTTTCCACTATTACCCACTTAGCGCTACGAATGTCCAGTTGCATTTTCTACAGACAGAGTGTTTCAAAACTGCTCAATCAAAAGTATGGTTTAACTCTGTTAGCTGAATGCTCAGATCAGAAAGAAGTTTCACAGAATGCTTCTGTGTAGTTTATATTTGAATATATTCCTTTTTCCACTACTACTCTCTTAGCGCTCCAAATGTCCAGTTGCATTTTCTACAGAAAGAGTGTTCAGATCTGCTCAATCAAAAGTATGGTTTAACTCTGTTAGCTGAATGCACAGACCAGAAAGAAGTTTCACAGAATGATTCTGTGTAGTTTATATTTGGAGACATTCCTTTTTCCACTATTACCCTCTTAGCGCTCCGAATCTCCACTTGCATTTTCTACAGAAAGAGTGATTCATAACTGCTCAATCAAAAATATGTTTTATCTCTGTTAACTGAATTTACAGATCAGAAATAAGTTTCACAGAATGCATCTGTGTAGTTTTTATTTGAAGATATTCTTTTTCCCAATGTAGGCCTCTTAGCGCTTAGCATGTCCAATTGCAGTTTCTACAGAAAGAGTGTTTCAGAACGGCTCAATCAAAAGTAAGGTTCAACTCTGTTAGTTGAATGCACAGAACAGAAAGCATTTTCACAGAATGCTACTGTGTAGTTTATATTTGAATATATTCCTTTTTCCACTATTACCCTCCTAGCGCTCCGAATGTCCACTTGCATTTTCTACAGAAAGAGTGTTCAGAACTGCGCAATCAAAAGTATTTTTTAACTCTGTTAGCTTAATGAACATATCAGAAATAAGTTTCACACAATGCTTCTGTGTAGTTTTCATTTGAAGATATTATTTTTCCCAATAGAGGCCTCTTAGCGCTGAGAATGTCCAATTGCAGTTTCTACAGAAAGAGTGTTTCAGAAAGGCTCAATCAAAAGTAAGGTTCAACTCTGTTAGTTGAATGCACAGAACAGAAAGAAGTTTCATACCATGCTTCTGTGTAGTTTATATTTGAACATATTCTTTTTTCCACTATTACCTACTTAGCGCTACGAATGTCCAGTTGCATTTTCTACAGACAGAGTGTTTCAAAACTGCTCAATCAAAAGTATGGTTTAACTCTGTTAGCCGAATGCTCAGATCAGAAAGAAGTTTCACAGAATGCTTCTGTGTAGTTTATATTTGAATATATTCCTTTTTCCACTACTACTCTCTTAGCGCTCCAAATGTCCAGTTGCATTTTCTACAGAAAGAGTGTTCAGATCTGCTCAATCAAAACTATGGTTTAACTCTGTTAGCTGAATGCACAGACCAGAAAGAAGTTTCACAGAATGATTCTGTGTAGTTTATATTTCGAGACATTCCTTTTTCCACGATTACCCTCTTAGCGCTCCGAATCTCCACTTGCATTTTCTACAGAAAGAGTGTTTCAGAACGGCTCAATCAAAACTAAGGTTCAACTCTTTTAGTTGAACAAACAGAACAGAAAGAAGTTTCACACAATTCTTCTGTGTAGTTTTTATTTGTAGACATTCTTTTTCCCAATATAGGCCTCTTAGCGCTCAGAATGTCCAATTGCAGTTTCTACAGAAAGAGTGTTTCAGAACGGCTCAATCAAAAGTAAGGTTCAACTCTGTTAGTTGAATGCACAGAACAGAAAGAAGTTTCATACAATGCTTCTGTGTAGTTTATATTTGAACATATTCTTTTTTCCACTATTACCCACTTAGCGCTACGAATGTCCAGTTGCATTTTCTACAGACAGAGTGTTTCAAAACTGCTCAATCAAAAGTATGGTTTAACTCTGTTAGCTGAATGCTCAGATCAGAAAGAAGTTTCACAGAATGCTTCCGTGTAGTTTATATTTGAATATATTCCTTTTTCCACTACTACTCTCTTAGCGCTCCAAATGTCCAGTTGCATTTTCTACAGAAAGAGTGTTCAGATCTGCTCAATCAAAAGTATGGTTTAACTCTGTTAGCTGAATGCACAGACCAGAAAGAAGTTTCACAGAATGTTTCTGTGTAGTTTATATTTGGAGACATTCCTTTTTCCACTATTACCCTCTTAGCGCTCCGAATCTCCACTTGCATTTTCTACAGAAAGAGTGATTCATAACTGCTCAATCAAAAATATGTTTTATCTCTGTTAACTGAATTTACAGATCAGAAATAAGTTTCACAGAATGCATCTGTGTAGTTTTTATTTGAAGATATTCTTTTTCCCAATGTAGGCCTCTTAGCGCTTAGCATGTCCAATTGCAGTTTCTACAGAAAGAGTGTTTCAGAACGGCTCAATCAAAAGTAAGGTTCAACTCTGTTAGTTGAATGCACAGAACAGAAAGCATTTTCACAGAATGCTACTGTGTAGTTTATATTTGAATATATTCCTTTTTCCACTATTACCCTCCTAGCGCTCCGAATGTCCACTTGCATTTTCTACAGAAAGAGTGTTCAGAACTGCGCAATCAAAAGTATGGTTTAACTCTGTTAGCTTAATGAACATATCAGAAATAAGTTTCACACAATGCTTCTGTGTAGTTTTCATTTGAAGATATTATTTTTCCCAATAGAGGCCTCTTAGCGCTGAGAATGTCCAATTGCAGTTTCTACAGAAAGAGTGTTTCAGAAAGGCTCAATCAAAAGTAAGGTTCAACTCTGTTAGTTGAATGCACAGAACAGAAAGAAGTTTCATACCATGCTTCTGTGTAGTTTATATTTGAACATATTCTTTTTTCCACTATTACCTACTTAGCGCTACGAATGTCCAGTTGCATTTTCTACAGACAGAGTGTTTCAAAACTGCTCAATCAAAAGTATGGTTTAACTCTGTTAGCCGAATGCTCAGATCAGAAAGAAGTTTCACAGAATGCTTCTGTGTAGTTTATATTTGAATATATTCCTTTTTCCACTACTACTCTCTTAGCGCTCCAAATGTCCAGTTGCATTTTCTACAGAAAGAGTGTTCAGATCTGCTCAATCAAAACTATGGTTTAACTCTGTTAGCTGAATGCACAGACCAGAAAGAAGTTTCACAGAATGATTCTGTGTAGTTTATATTTCGAGACATTCCTTTTTACACTATTACCCTCTTAGCGCTCCGAATCTCCACTTGCATTTTCTACAGAAAGAGTGTTTCAGAACGGCTCAATCAAAACTAAGGTTCAACTCTTTTAGTTGAACAAACAGAACAGAAAGAAGTTTCACACAATTCTTCTGTGTAGTTTTTATTTGTAGACATTCTTTTTCCCAATATAGGCCTCTTAGCGCTCAGAATGTCCAATTGCAGTTTCTACAGAAAGAGTGTTTCAGAACGGCTCAATCAAAAGTAAGGTTCAACTCTGTTAGTTGAATGCACAGAACAGAAAGAAGTTTCATACAATGCTTCTGTGTAGTTTATATTTGAACATATTCTTTTTTCCACTATTACCCACTTAGCGCTACGAATGTCCAGTTGCATTTTCTACAGACAGAGTGTTTCAAAACTGCTCAATCAAAAGTATGGTTTAACTCTGTTAGCTGAATGCTCAGATCAGAAAGAAGTTTCACAGAATGCTTCTGTGTAGTTTATATTTGAATATATTCCTTTTACCACTACTACGCTCTTACTGCTCCAAATGTCCAGTTGCATATTCAACAGAAAGAGTGTTCAGATCTGCTCAATCAAAAGTATGGTTTAACTCTGTTAGCTGAATGCACAGATCAGAAAGAAGTTTCACCGAATGATTCTGTGTAGTTTATATTTGAAGACATTCCTTTTTCCACTATTAGCCCCTTAGCGCTCCGAATCTCCACTTGCATTTTCTACAAAAAGAGTGTTTCATAACTGCTCAATCAAAAATATGTTTTATCTCTGTTAACTGAATTTACAGATCAGAAATAAGTTTCACAGAATGCATCTGTGTAGTTTTTATTTGAAGATATTCTTTTTCCCAATGTAGGCCTCTTAGCGCTTAGCATGTCCAATTGCAGTTTCTACAGAAAGAGTGTTTCAGAACGGCTCAATCAAAAGTAAGGTTCAACTCTGTTAGTTGAATGCACAGAACAGAAAGAATTTTCACAGAATGCTACTGTGTAGTTTATATTTGAATATATTCCTTTTTCCACTATTACCCTCTTAGCGCTCCGAATGTCCACTTGCATTTTCTACAGAAAGAGTGTTCAGAACTGCGCAATCAAAAGTATGGTTTAACTCTGTTAGCTTAATGAACATATCAGAAATAAGTTTCACACAATGCTTCTGTGTAGTTTTTATTTGAAGATATTAATTTACCCAATAGAGGCCTCTTAGCGCTCAGAATGTCCAATTGCAGTTTCTACAGAAAGAGTGTTTCAGAAAGGCTCAATCAAAAGTAAGGTTCAACTCTGTTAGTTGAATGCACAGAACAGAAAGAAGTTTCATAGAATGCTTCTGTGTAGTTTATATTTGAACATATTCTTTTTTCCACTATTACCCACTTAGCGCTACGAATGTCCAGTTGCATTTTCTACAGACAGAGTGTTTCAAAACTGCTCAATCAAAAGTATGGTTTAACTCTGTTAGCTGAATGCTCAGATCAGAAAGAAGTTTCACAGAATGCTTCTGTGTAGTTTATATTTGAATATATTCCTTTTTCCACTACTACTCTCTTAGCGCTCCAAATGTCCAGTTACATTTTCTACAGAAAGAGTGTTCAGATCTGCTCAATCAAAAGTATGGTTTAACTCTGTTAGCTGAATGCACAGACCAGAAAGAAGTTTCACAGAATGATTCTGTGTAGTTTATATTTGGAGACATTCCTTTTTCCACTATTACCCTCTTAGCGCTCCGAATCTCCACTTGCATTTTCTACAGAAAGAGTGTTTCATAACTGCTCAATCAAAAATATGTTTTATCTCTGTTAACTGAATTTACATATCAGAAATAAGTTTCACAGAATGCATCTGTGTAGTTTTTATTTGAAGATATTCTTTTTCCCAATGTAGGCCTCTTAGCGCTTAGCATGTCCAATTGCAGTTTCTACAGAAAGAGTGTTTCAGAACGGCTCAATCAAAAGTAAGGTTCAACTCTGTTAGTTGAATGCACAGAACAGAAAGCATTTTCACAGAATGCTACTGTGTAGTTTATATTTGAATATATTCCTTTTTCCACTATTACCCTCCTAGCGCTCCGAATGTCCACTTGCATTTTCTACAGAAAGAGTGTTCAGAACTGCGCAATCAAAAGTATGGTTTAACTCTGTTAGCTTAATGAACATATCAGAAATAAGTTTCACACAATGCTTCTGTGTAGTTTTCATTTGAAGATATTATTTTTCCCAATAGAGGCCTCTTAGCGCTGAGAATGTCCAATTGCAGTTTCTACAGAAAGAGTGTTTCAGAATGGCTCAATCAAAAGTAAGGTTCAACTCTGTTAGTTGAATGCACAGAACAGAAAGAAGTTTCATACCATGCTTCTGTGTAGTTTATATTTGAACATATTCTTTTTTCCACTATTACCTACTTAGCGCTACGAATGTCCAGTTGCATTTTCTACAGACAGAGTGTTTCAAAACTGCTCAATCAAAAGTATGGTTTAACTCTGTTAGCTGAATGCTCAGATCAGAAAGAAGTTTCACAGAATGCTTCTGTGTAGTTTATATTTGAATATATTACTTTTTCCACTACTACTCTCTTAGCGCTCCAAATGTCCAGTTGCATTTTCTACAGAAAGAGTGTTCAGATCTGCTCAATCAAAAGTATGGTTTAACACTGTTAGCTGAATGCACAGATCAGAAAGAAGTTTCACAGAATGATTCTGTGTAGTTTATATTTGGAGACATTCCTTTTTCCACTATTACCCTCTTAGCGCTCCGAATCTCCACTTGCATTTTCTACAGAAAGAGTGTTTCAGAACGGCTCAAACAAAACTAAGGTTCAACTCTTTTAGCTGAACAAACAGAACAGAAAGAAGTTTCACACAATTCTTCTGTGTAGTTTTTATTTGTAGACATTCTTTTTCCCAATATAGGCCTCTTAGCGCTCAGAATGTCCAATTGCAGTTTCTACAGAAAGAGTGTTTCAGAACGGCTCAATCAAAAGTAAGGTTCAACTCTGTTAGTTGAAAGCACAGAACAGAAAGAAGTTTCATACAATGTTTCTGTGTAGTTTATATTTGAACATATTCTTTTTTCCACTATTACCCACTTAGTGCTACGAATGTCCAGTTGCATTTTCTACAGACAGAGTGTTTCAAAACTGCTCAATCAAAAGTATGGTTTAACTCTGTTAGCTGAATGCTCAGATCAGAAA
The DNA here is from genome assembly GCF_028878055.3 of Symphalangus syndactylus. NCBI lineage: Eukaryota > Metazoa > Chordata > Mammalia > Primates > Hylobatidae > Symphalangus > Symphalangus syndactylus. The sequence continues at coordinate 151,935,326 of NC_072430.2, read as the reverse complement.
GAAGTTTCACAGAATGCTTCTGTGTAGTTTATATTTGAATATATTCCTTTTTCCACTACTACCCTCTTAGCGCTCCGAATCTCCACTTGCATTTTCTACAGAAAGAGTGTTTCAGAACGGCTCAATCAAAACTAAGGTTCAACTCTTTTAGTTGAACAAACAGAACTGAAAGATGTTTCACACAATTCTTCTGTGTAGTTTTTATTTGTAGACATTCTTTTTCCCAATATAGGCCTCTTAGCGCTCAGAATGTCCAATTGCAGTTTCTACAGAAAGAGTGTTTCAGAACGGCTCAATCAAAAGTAAGGTTCAACTCTGTTAGTTGAATGCACAGAACAGAAAGAAGTTTCATACAATGATTCTGTGTAGTTTATATTTGAACATATTCTTTTTTCCACTATTACCCACTTAGCGCTACGAATGTCCAGTTGCATTTTCTACAGACAGAGTGTTTCAAAACTGCTCAATCAAAAGTATGGTTTAACTCTGTTAGCTGAATGCTCAGATCAGAAAGAAGTTTCACAGAATGCTTCTGTGTAGTTTATATTTCAATATATTCCTTTTTCCACTACTACGCTCTTACTGCTCCAAATGTCCAGTTGCATTTTCAACAGAAAGAGTGTTCAGATCTGCTCAATCAAAAGTATGGTTTAACTCTGTTAGCTGAATGCACAGATCAGAAAGAAGTTTCACCGAATGATTCTGTGTAGTTTATATTTGAAGACATTCCTTTTTCCACTATTACCCTCTTAGCGCTCCGAATCTCCACTTGCATTTTCTACAAAAAGAGTGTTTCATAACTGCTCAATCAAAAATATGTTTTATCTCTGTTAACTGAATTTACAGATCAGAAATAAGTTTCACAGAATGCATCTGTGTAGTTTTTATTTGAAGATATTCTTTTTCCCAATGTAGGCCTCTTAGCGCTTAGCATGTCCAATTGCAGTTTCTACAGAAAGAGTGTTTCAGAACGGCTCAATCAAAAGTAAGGTTCAACTCTGTTAGTTGAATGCACAGAACAGAAAGAATTTTCACAGAATGCTACTGTGTAGTTTATATTTGAATATATTCCTTTTTCCACTATTACCCTCTTAGCGCTCCAAATGTCCACTTGCATTTTCTACAGAAAGAGTGTTCAGAACTGTGCAATCAAAAGTATGGTTTAACTCTGTTATCTTAATGAACATATCAGAAATAAGTTTCACACAATGCTTCTGTGTAGTTTTTATTTGAAGATATTATTTTTCCCAATAGAGGCCTCTTAGCGCTCAGAATGTCCAATTGCAGTTTCTACAGAAAGAGTGTTTCAGAAAGGCTCAATCAAAAGTAAGGTTCAACTCTGTTAGTTGAATGCACAGAAGAGAAAGAAGTTTCATACAATGCTTCTGTGTAGTTTATATTTGAACATATTCTGTTTTCCACTATTACCCACTTAGCGCTACGAATGTCCAGTTGCATTTTCTACAGACAGAGTGTTTCAAAACTGCTCAATCAAAAGTATGGTTTAACTCTGTTAGCCGAATGCTCAGATCAGAAAGAAGTTTCACAGAATGCTTCTGTGTAGTTTATATTTGAATATATTCCTTTTTCCACTACTACTCTCTTAGCGCTCCAAATGTCCAGTTGCATTTTCTACAGAAAGAGTGTTCAGATCTGCTCAATCAAAACTATGGTTTAACTCTGTTAGCTGAATGTACAGACCAGAAAGAAGTTTCACAGAATGATTCTGTGTAGTTTATATTTGGAGACATTCCTTTTTCCACTATTACCCTCTTAGCGCTCCGAATCTCCACTTGCATTTTCTACAGAAAGAGTGTTTCAGAACGGCTCAATCAAAACTAAGGTTCAACTCTTTTAGTTGAACAAACAGAACAGAAAGAAGTTTCACACAATTCTTCTGTGTAGTTTTTATTTGTAGACATTCTTTTTCCCAATATAGGCCTCTTAGCGCTCAGAATGTCCAATTGCAGTTTCTACAGAAAGAGTGTTTCAGAACGGCTCAATCAAAAGTAAGGTTCAACTCTGTTAGTTGAATGCACAGAACAGAAAGAAGTTTCATACAATGCTTCCGTGTAGTTTATATTTGAACATATTCTTTTTTCCACTATTACCCACTTAGCGCTACGAATGTCCAGTTGCATTTTCTACAGACAGAGTGTTTCAAAACTGCTCAATCAAAAGTATGGTTTAACTCTGTTAGCTGAATGCTCAGATCAGAAAGAAGTTTCACAGAATGCTTCTGTGTAGTTTATATTTGAATATATTACTTTTTCCACTACTACGCTCTTACTGCTCCAAATGTCCAGTTGCATTTTCAACAGAAAGAGTGTTCAGATCTGCTCAATCAAAAGTATGGTTTAACTCTGTTAGCTGAATGCACAGATCAGAAAGAAGTTTCACCGAATGATTCTGTGTAGTTTATATTTGAAGACATTCCTTTTTCCACTATTAGCCCCTTAGCGCTCCGAATCTCCACTTGCATTTTCTACAAAAAGAGTGTTTCATAACTGCTCAATCAAAAATATGTTTTATCTCTGTTAACTGAATTTACAGATCAGAAATAAGTTTCACAGAATGCATCTGTGTAGTTTTTATTTGAAGATATTCTTTTTCCCAATGTAGGCCTCTTAGCGCTTAGCATGTCCAATTGCAGTTTCTACAGAAAGAGTGTTTCAGAACGGCTCAATCAAAAGTAAGGTTCAACTGTGTTAGTTGAATGCACAGAACAGAAAGAATTTTCACAGAATGCTACTGTGTAGTTTATATTTGAATATATTCCTTTTTCCACTATTACCCTCTTAGCGCTCCGAATGTCCACTTGCATTTTCTACAGAAAGAGTGTTCAGAACTGCGCAATCAAAAGTATGGTTTAACTCTGTTAGCTTAATGAACATATCAGAAATAAGTTTCACACAATGCTTCTGTGTAGTTTTTATTTGAAGATATTAATTTTCCCAATAGAGGCCTCTTAGCGCTCAGAATGTCCAATTGCAGTTTCTACAGAAAGAGTGTTTCAGAAAGGTTCAATCAAAAGTAAGGTTCAACTCTGTTAGTTGAATGCACAGAACAGAAAGAAGTTTCATAGAATGCTTCTGTGTAGTTTATATTTGAACATATTCTTTTTTCCACTATTACCCACTTAGCTCTACGAATGTCCAGTTGCATTTTCTACAGACAGAGTGTTTCAAAACTGCTCAATCAAAAGTATGGTTTAACTCTGTTAGCTGAATGCTCAGATCAGAAAGAAGTTTCACAGAATGCTTCTGTGTAGTTTATATTTGAATATATTCCTTTTTCCACTACTACTCTCTTAGCGCTCCAAATGTCCAGTTGCATTTTCTACAGAAAGAGTGTTCAGATCTGCTCAATCAAAAGTATGGTTTAACTCTGTTAGCTGAATGCACAGACCAGAAAGAAGTTTCACAGAATGATTCTGTGTAGTTTATATTTGGAGATATTCCTTTTTCCACTATTACCCTCTTAGCGCTCCGAATCTCCACTTGCATTTTCTACAGAAAGAGTGTTTCATAACTGCTCAATCAAAAATATGTTTTATCTCTGTTAACTGAATTTACAGATCAGAAATAAGTTTCACAGAATGCATCTGTGTAGTTTTTATTTGAAGATATTCTTTTTCCCAATGTAGGCCTCTTAGCGCTTAGCATGTCCAATTGCAGTTTCTACAGAAAGAGTGTTTCAGAACGGCTCAATCAAAAGTAAGGTTCAAATCTGTTAGTTGAATGCACAGAACAGAAAGCATTTTCACAGAATGCTACTGTGTAGTTTATATTTGAATATATTCCTTTTTCCACTATTACCCTCCTAGCGCTCCGAATGTCCACTTGCATTTTCTACAGAAATAGTGTTCAGAACTGCGCAATCAAAAGTATGGTTTAACTCTGTTAGCTTAATGAACATATCAGAAATAAGTTTCACACAATGCTTCTGTGTAGTTTTTATTTGAAGATATTATTTTTCCCAATAGAGGCCTCTTAGCGCTCAGAATGTCCAATTGCAGTTTCTACAGAAAGAGTGTTTCAGAAAGGCTCAATCAAAAGTAAGGTTCAACTCTGTTAGTTGAATGCACAGAACAGAAAGAAGTTTCATACAATGCTTCTGTGTAGTTTATATTTGAACATATTCTTTTTTCCACTATTACCTACTTAGCGCTACGAATGTCCAGTTGCATTTTCTACAGACAGAGTGTTTCAAAACTGCTCAATCAAAAGTATGGTTTAACTCTGTTAGCTGAATGCTCAGATCAGAAAGAAGTTTCACAGAATGCTTCTGTGTAGTTTATATTTGAATATATTACTTTTTCCACTACTACTCTCTTAGCGCTCCAAATGTCAGGTTGCATTTTCTACAGAAAGAGTGTTCAGATCTGCTCAATCAAAAGTATGGTTTAACTCTGTTAGCTGAATGCACAGATCAGAAAGAAGTTTCACAGAATGATTCTGTGTAGTTTATATTTGGAGACATTCCTTTTTCCACTATTACCCTCTTAGCGCTCCGAATCTCCACTTGCATTTTCTACAGAAAGAGTGTTTCAGAACGGCTCAAACAAAACTAAGGTTCAACTCTTTTAGTTGAACAAACAGAACAGAAAGAAGTTTCACACAATTCTTCTGTGTAGTTTTTATTTGTAGACATTCTTTTTCCCAATATAGGCCTCTTAGCGCTCAGAATGTCCAATTGCAGTTTCTACAGAAAGAGTGTTTCAGAACGGCTCAATCAAAAGTAAGGTTCAACTCTGTTAGTTGAATGCACAGAACAGAAAGAAGTTTCATACAATGCTTCTGTGTAGTTTATATTTGAACATATTCTTTTTTCCACTATTACCCACTTAGTGCTACGAATGTCCAGTTGCATTTTCTACAGACAGAGTGTTTCAAAACTGCTCAATCAAAAGTATGGTTTAACTCTGTTAGCTGAATGCTCAGATCAGAAAGAAGTTTCACAGAATGCTTCTGTGTAGTTTATATTTGAATATATTCCTTTTTCCACTACTACCCTCTTAGCGCTCCGAATCTCCACTTGCATTTTCTACAGAAAGAGTGTTTCAGAACGGCTCAATCAAAACTAAGGTTCAACTCTTTTAGTTGAACAAACAGAACAGAAAGAAGTTTCACACAATTCTTCTGTGTAGTTTTTATTTGTAGACATTCTTTTTCCCAATACAGGCCTCTTAGCGCTCAGAATGTCCAATTGCAGTTTCTACAGAAAGAGTGTTTCAGAACGGCTCAATCAAAAGTAAGGTTCAACTCTGTTAGTTGAATGCACAGAACAGAAAGAAGTTTCATACAATGCTTCTGTGTAGTTTATATTTGAACATATTCTTTTTTCCACTATTACCCACTTAGCGCTACGAATGTCCAGTTGCATTTTCTACAGACAGAGTGTTTCAAAACTGCTCAATCAAAAGTATGGTTTAACTCTGTTAGCTGAATGCTCAGATCAGAAAGAAGTTTCACAGAATGCTTCTGTGTAGTTTATATTTCAATATATTCCTTTTTCCACTACTACGCTCTTACTGTTCCAAATGTCCAGTTGCATTTTCAACAGAAAGAGTGTTCAGATCTGCTCAATCAAAAGTATGGTTTAACTCTGTTAGCTGAATGCACAGATCAGAAAGAAGTTTCACCGAATGATTCTGTGTAGTTTATATTTGAAGACATTCCTTTTTCCACTATTACCCTCTTAGCGCTCCGAATCTCCACTTGCATTTTCTACAAAAAGAGTGTTTCATAACTGCTCAATCAAAAATATGTTTTATCTCTGTTAACTGAATTTACAGATCAGAAATAAGTTGCACAGAATGCATCTGTGTAGTTTTTATTTCAAGATATTCTTTTTCCCAATGTAGGCCTCTTAGCGCTTAGCATGTCCAATTGCAGTTTCTACAGAAAGAGTGTTTCAGAACGGCTCAATCAAAAGTAAGGTTCAACTCGGTTAGTTGAATGCACAGAACAGAAAGAATTTTCACAGAATGCTACTGTGTAGTTTATATTTGAATATATTCCTTTTTCCACTATTACCCTCTTAGCGCTCCGAATGTCCACTTGCATTTTCTACAGAAAGAGTGTTCAGAACTGCGCAATCAAAAGTATGGTTTAACTCTGTTAGCTTAATGAACATATCAGAAATAAGTTTCACACAATGCTTCTGTGTAGTTTTTATTTGAAGATATTAATTTTCCCAATAGAGGCCTCTTAGCGCTCAGAATGTCCAATTGCAGTTTCTACAGAAAGAGTGTTTCAGAAAGGCTCAATCAAAAGTAAGGTTCAACTCTGTTAGTTGAATGCACAGAACAGAAAGAAGTTTCATAGAATGCTTCTGTGTAGTTTATATTTGAACATATTCTTTTTTCCACTATTACCCACTTTGCGCTACGAATGTCCAGTTGCATTTTCTACAGACAGAGTGTTTCAAAACTGCTCAATCAAAAGTATGGTTTAACTCTGTTAGCTGAATGCTCAGATCAGAAAGAAGTTTCACAGAATGCTTCTGTGTAGTTTATATTTGAATATATTCCTTTTTCCACTACTACTCTCTTAGCGCTCCAAATGTCCAGTTGCATTTTCTACAGAAAGAGTGTTCAGATCTGCTCAATCAAAAGTATGGTTTAATTCTGTTAGCTGAATGCACAGACCAGAAAAAGTTTCACAGAATGATTCTGTGTAGTTTATATTTGTAGACATTCCTTTTTCCACTATTACCCTCTTAGCGCTCCGAATCTCCACTTGCATTTTCTACAGAAAGAGTGTTTCAGAACGGCTCAATCAAAACTAAGGTTCAACTCTTTTAGTTGGACAAACAGAACAGAAAAAGTTTCACACAATTCTTCTGTGTAGTTTTTATTTGTAGACATTCTTTTTCCCAATATAGGCCTCTTAGCGCTCAGAATGTCCAATTGCAGTTTCTACAGAAAGAGTGTTTCAGAACGGCTCAATCAAAAGTAAGGTTCAACTCTGTTAGTTGAATGCACAGAACAGAAAGAAGTTTCATACAATGCTTCTGTGTAGTTTATATTTGAACATATTCTTTTTTCCACTATTACCCACTTAGCGCTGCGAATGTCCAGTTGCATTTTCTACAGACAGAGTGTTTCAAAACTGCTCAATCAAAAGTATGGCTTAACTCTGTCAGCTGAATGCTCAGATCAGAAAGAAGTTTCACAGAATGCTTCTGTGTAGTTTATATTTGAATATATTCCTTTTTCCACTACTACGCTCTTACCGCTCCAAATGTCCAGTTGCATTTTCAACAGAAAGAGTGTTCAGATCTGCTCAATCAAAAGTATGGTTTAACTCTGTTAGCTGAATGCACAGATCAGAAAGAAGTTTTACCGAATGATTCTGTGTAGTTTATATTTGAAGACATTCCTTTTTCCACTATTACCCACTTAGCGCTCCGAATCTCCACTTGCATTTTCTACAAAAAGAGTGTTTCATAACTGCTCAATCAAAAATATGTTTTATCTCTGTTAACTGAATTTACAGATCAGAAATAAGTTTCACAGAGTGCATCTGTGTAGTTTTTATTTGAAGATATTCTTTTTCCCAATGTAGGCCTCTTAGCGCTTAGCATGTCCAATTGCAGTTTCTACAGAAAGAGTGTTTCAGAACGGCTCAATCAAAAGTAAGGTTCAACTCTGTTAGTTGAATGCACAGAACAGAAAGAATTTTCACAGAATGCTACTGTGTAGTTTATATTTGAATATATTCCTTTTTCCACTATTACCCTCTTAGCGCTCCGAATGTCCACTTGCATTTTCTACAGAAAGAGTGTTCAGAACTGCGCAATCAAAAGTATGGTTTAACTCTGTTAGCTTAATGAACATATCAGAAATAAGTTTCACACAATGCTTCTGTGTAGTTTTTATTTGAAGATATTATTTTTCCCAATAGAGGCCTCTTAGCGCTCAGAATGTCCAATTGCAGTTTCTACAGAAAGAGTGTTTCAGAAAGGCTCAATCAAAAGTAAGGTTCAACTCTGTTAGTTGAATGCACAGAACAGAAAGAAGTTTCATACAATGCTTCTGTGTAGTTTATATTTGAACATATTCTTTTTTCCACTATTACCCACTTAGCGCTACGAATGTCCAGTTGCATTTTCTACAGACAGAGTGTTTCAAAACTGCTCAATCAAAAGTATGGTTTAACTCTGTTAGCTGAATGCTCAGATCAGAAAGAAGTTTCACAGAATGCTTCTGTGTAGTTTATATTTGAATATATTCCTTTTTCCACTACTACGCTCATAGCGCTCCAAATGTCCAGTTGCATTTTCAACAGAAAGAGTGTTCAGATCTGCTCAATCAAAAGTATGGTTTAACTCTGTTAGCTGAATGCACAGATCAGAAAGAAGTTTCACAGAATGATTCTGTGTAGTTTATATTTGGAGACATTCCTTTTTCCACTATTACCCTCTTAGCGCTCCGAATCTCCACTTGCATTTTCTACAGAAAGAGTGTTTCAGAACGGCTCAAACAAAACTAAGGTTCAACTCTTTTAGTTGAACAAACAGAACAGAAATAAGTTTCACACAATTCTTCTGTGTAGTTTTTATTTGTAGACATTCTTTTTCCCAATATAGGCCTCTTAGCGCTCAGAATGTCCAATTGCAGTTTCTACAGAAAGAGTGTTTCAGAACGGCTCAATCAAAAGTAAGGTTCAACTCTGTTAGTTGAATGCACAGAACAGACAGTAGTTTCATACAATGCTTCTGTGTAGTTTATATTTGAACATATTCTTTTTTCCACTATTACCCACTTAGTGCTACGAATGTCCAGTTGCATTTTCTACAGACAGAGTGTTTCAAAACTGCTCAATCAAAAGTATGGTTTAACTCTGTTAGCTGAATGCTCAGATCAGAAAGAAGTTTCACAGAATGCTTCTGTGTAGTTTATATTTGAATATATTCCTTTTTCCACTACTACCCTCTTAGCGCTCCGAATCTCCACTTGTATTTTCTACAGAAAGAGTGTTTCAGAACGGCTCAATCAAAACTAAGGTTCAACCCTTTTAGTTGAACAAACAGAACAGAAAGAAGTTTCACACAATTCTTCTGTGTAGTTTTTATTTGTAGACATTCTTTTTCCAAATATAGGCCTCTTAGCGCTCAGAATGTCCAATTGAAGTTTCTACAGAAAGAGTGTTTCAGAACGGCTCAATCAAAAGTAAGGTTCAAATCTGTTAGTTGAATGCACAGAACAGAAAGAAGTTTCATACAATGCTTCTGTGTAGTTTATATTTGAACATATTCTTTTTTCCACTATTACCCACCTAGCGCTACGAAGGTCCAGTTGCATTTTCTACAGACAGAGTGTTTCAAAACTGCTCAATCAAAAGTATGGTTTAACTCTGTTAGCTGAATGCTCAGATCAGAAAGAAGTTTCACAGAATGCTTCTGTGTAGTTTATATTTGAATATATTCCTTTTTCCACTACTACGCTCTTAGCGCTCCAAATGTCCAGTTGCATTTTCTACAGAAAGAGTGTTCAGATCTGCTCAATCAAAAGTATGGTTTAACTCTGTTAGCTGAATGCACAGATCAGGAATAAGTTTCACCGAATGATTCTGTGTAGTTTATATTTGAAGACATTCATTTTTCCACAGTTACCCTCTTAGCGCTCCGAATCTCCACTTGCATTTTCTACAAAAAGAGTGTTTCATAACTGCTCAATCAAAAATATGTTTTATATCTGTTAACTGAATTTACAGATCAGAAATAAGTTTCACAGAATGCATCTGTGTAGTTTTTATTTGAAGATATTCTTTTTCCCAATGTAGGCCTCTTAGCGCTTAGCATGTCCAATTGCAGTTACTACAGAAAGAGTGTTTCAGAACGGCTCAATCAAAAGTAAGGTTCAACTCTGTTAGTTGAATGCACAGAACAGAAAGAATTTTCACAGAATGCTACTGTGTAGTTTATATTTGAATATATTCCTTTTTCCACTATTACCCTCTTAGCGCTCCGAATGTCCACTTGCATTTTCTACAGAAAGAGTGTTCAGAACTGCGCAATCAAAAGTATGGTTTAACTCTGTTAGCTTAATGAACATATCAGAAATAAGTTTCACACAATGCTTCTGTGTAGTTTTTATTTGAAGATATTATTTTTCCCAATAGAGGCCTCTTAGCGCTCAGAATGTCCAATTGCAGTTTCTACAGAAAGAGTGTTTCAGAAAGGCTAAATCAAAAGTAAGGTTCAACTCTGTTAGTTGAATGCACAGAACAGAAAGAAGTTTCATACAATGCTTCTGTGTAGTTTATATTTGAACATATTCTTTTTTCCACTATTACCCACTTAGCGCTACGAATGTCCAGTTGCATTTTCTACATACAGAGTGATTCAAAACTGCTCAATCAAAAGTATGGTTTAACTCTGTTAGCTGAATGCTCAGATCAGAAAGAAGTTTCACAGAATGCTTCTGTGTAGTTTATATTTGAATATATTCCTTTTTCCACTACTACTCTCTTAGCGCTCCAAATGTCCAGTTGCATTTTCTACAGAAAGAGTGTTCAGATCTGCTCAATCAAAAGTATGGTTTAACTCTGTTAGCTGAATGCACAGACCAGAAAGAAGTTTCACAGAATGATTCTGTGTAGTTTATATTTGGAGACATTCCTTTTTCCACTATTACCCTCTTAGCGCTCCGAATCTCCACTTGCATTTTCTACAGAAAGAGTGTTTCAGAACGGCTCAATCAAAACTAAGGTTCAACTCTTTTAGTTGAACAAACAGAACAGAAAGAAGTTTCACACAATTCTTCTGTGTAGTTTTTATTTGTAGACATTCTTTTTCCCAATATAGGCCTCTTAGCGCTCAGAATGTCCAATTGCAGTTTCTACAGAAAGAGTGTTTCAGAACGGCTCAATCAAAAGTAAGGTTCAACTCTGTTAGTTGAATGCACAGAACAGAAAGAAGTTTCATACAATGCTTCTGTGTAGTTTATATTTGAACATATTCTTTTTTCCACTATTACCCACTTAGCGCTACGAATGTCCAGTTGAATTTTCTACAGACAGAGTGTTTCAAAACTGCTCAATCAAAAGTATGGTTTAAATCTGTTAGCTGAATGCTCAGATCAGAAAGAAGTTTCACAGAATGCTTCTGTGTAGTTTATATTTGAATATATTCCTTTTTCCACTACTACGCTCTTAGCGCTCCAAATGTCCAGTTGCATTTTCAAGAGAAAGAGTGTTCAGATCTGCTCAATCAAAAGTATGGTTTAACTCTGTTAGCTGAATGCACAGATCAGAAAGAAGTTTCACCGAATGATTCTGTGTAGTTTATATTTGAAGACATTCCTTTTTCCACTATTACCCTCTTAGCGCTCCGAATCTCCACTTGCATTTTCTACAAAAAGAGTGTTTCATAACTGCTCAATCAAAAATATGTTTTATCTCTGTTAACTGAATTTACAGATCAGAAATAAGTTTCACAGAATGCATCTGTGTAGTTTTTATTTGAAGATATTCTTTTTCCCAATGTAGGCCTCTTAGCGCTTAGCATGTCCAATTGCAGTTTCTACAGAAAGAGTGTTTCAGAACGGCTCAATCAAAAGTAAGGTTCAACTCTGTTAGTTGAATGCACAGAACAGAAAGAATTTTCACAGAATGCTACTGTGTAGTTTATATTTGAATATATTCCTTTTTCCACTATTACCCTCTTAGCGCTCCGAATGTCCACTTGCATTTTCTACAGAAAGAGTGTTCAGAACTGCGCAATCAAAAGTATGGTTTAACTCTGTTAGCTTAATGAACATATCAGAAATAAGTTTCACACAATGCTTCTGTGTAGTTTTTATTTGAAGATATTATTTTTCCCAATAGAGGCCTCTTAGCGCTCAGAATGTCCAATTGCAGTTTCTACAGAAAGAGTGTTTCAGAAAGGCTCAATCAAAAGTAAGGTTCAACTCTGTTAGTTGAATGCACAGAACAGAAAGAAGTTTCATACAATGCTTCTGTGTAGTTTATATTTGAACATATTCTTTTTTCCACTATTACCTACTTAGCGCTACGAATGTCCAGTTGCATTTTCTACAGACAGAGTGTTTCAAAACTGCTCAATCAAAAGTATGGTTTAACTCTGTTAGCTGAATGCTCAGATCAGAAAGAAGTTTCACAGAATGCTTCTGTGTAGTTTATATTTGAATATATTCCTTTTTCCACTACTACTCTCTTAGCGCTCCAAATGTCCAGTTGCATTTTCTACAGAAAGTGTTCAGATCTGCTCAATCAAAAGTATGGTTTAACTCTGTTAGCTGAATGCACAGATCAGAAAGATTTTTCACAGAATGATTCTGTGTAGTTTATATTTGGAGACATTCCATTTTCCACTATTACCCTCTTAGCGCTCCGAATCTCCACTTGCATTTTCTACAGAAAGAGTGTTTCAGAACGGCTCAAACAAAACTAAGGTTCAATTCTTTTAGTTGAACAAACAGAACAGAAAGAAGTTTCACACAATTCTTCTGTGTAGTTTTTATTTGTAGACATTCTTTTTCCCAATATATGCCTCTTAGCGCTCAGAATGTCCAATTGCAGTTTCTACAGAAAGAGTGTTTCAGAACGGCTCAATCAAAAGTAAGGTTCAACTCTGTTAGTTGAATGCACAGAACAGAAAGAAGTTTCATACAATGCTTCTGTGTAGTTTATATTTGAACATATTCTTTTTTCCACTATTACCCACTTAAAGCTACGAATGTCCAGTTGCATTTTCCACAGACAGAGTGTTTCAAAACTGCTCAATCAAAAGTATGGTTTAACTCTGTTAGCTGAATGCTCAGATCAGAAAGAAGTTTCACAGAATGCTTCTGTGTAGTTTATATTTGAATATATTCCTTTTTTCACTACTACCCTCTTAGCGCTCCGAATCTCCACTTGCATTTTCTACAGAAAGAGTGTTTCAGAACGGCTCAATCAAAACTAAGGTTCAACTCTTTTAGTTGAACAAACAGAACAGAAAGAAGTTTCACACAATTCTTCTGTGTAGTTATTATTTGTAGACATTCTTTTTCCCAATATAGGCCTCTTAGCGCTCAGAATGTCCAATTGCAGTTTCTACAGAAAGAGTGTTTCAGAACGGCTCAATCAAAAGTAAGGTTCAACTCTGTTAGTTGAATGCACAGAACAGAAAGAAGTTTCATACAATGCTTCTGTGTAGTTTACATTTGAACATATTCTTTTTTCCACTATTACCCACTTAGCGCTACGAATGTCCAGTTGCATTTTCTACAGACAGAGTGTTTCAAAACTGCTCAATCAAAAGTATGGTTTAACTCTGTTAGCTGAATGCTCAGATCAGAAAGAAGTTTCACAGAATGCTTCTGTGTAGTTTATATTTGAATATATTCCTTTTTCCACTACTACGCTCTTAGCGCTCCAAATGTCCAGTTGCATTTTCTACAGAAAGAGTGTTCAGATCTGCTCAATCAAAAGTATGGTTTAACTCTGTTAGCTGAATGCACAGATCAGGAATAAGTTTCACCGAATGATTCTGTGTAGTTTATATTTGAAGACATTCATTTTTCCACTGTTTCCCTCTTAGCGCTCAGAATCTCAACTTGCATTTTCTACAAAAAGAGTGTTTCATAACTGCTCAATCAAAAATATGTTTTATCTCTGTTAACTGAATTTACAGATCAGAAATAAGTTTCACAGAATGCATCTGTGTAGTTTTTATTTGAAGATATTCTTTTTCCCAATGTAGGCCTCTTAGCGCTTAGCATGTCCAATTGCAGTTTCTACAGAAAGAGTGTTTCAGAACGGCTCAATCAAAAGTAAGGTTCAACTCTGTTAGCTGAATGCACAGATCAGAAAGAAGTTTCACAGAATGATTCTGTGTAGTTTATATTTGGAGACATTCCTTTTTCCACAATTACCCTCTTAGCGCTCCGAATCTCCACTTGCATTTTCTACAGAAAGAGTGTTTCAGAACGGCTCAAACAAAACTAAGGTTCAACTCTTTTAGTTGAACAAACAGAACAGAAAGAAGTTTCACACAATTCTTCTGTGTAGTTTTTATTTGTAGACATTCTTTTTCCCAATATAGGCCTCTTAGCGCTCAGAATGTCCAATTGCAGTTTCTACAGAAAGAGTGTTTCAGAACGGCTCAATCAAAAGTAAGGTTCAACTCTGTTAGTTGAATGCACAGAACAGAAAGAAGTTTCATACAATGCTTCTGTGTAGTTTATATTTGAACATATTCTTTTTTCCACTATTACCCACTTAGAGCTACGAATGTCCAGTTGCATTTTCTACAGACAGAGTGTTTCAAAACTGCTCAATCAAAAGTATGGTTTAACTCTGTTAGCTGAATGCTCAGTTCAGAAAGAAGTTTCACAGAATGCTTCTGTGTAGTTTATATTTGAATATATTCCTTTTTCACTACTACCCTCTTAGAGCTCCGAATCTCCACTTGCATTTTCTACAGAAAGAGTGTTTCAGAACGGCTCAATCAAAACTAAGGTTCAACTCTTTTAGTTGAACAAACAGAACAGAAAGAAGTTTCACACAATTCTTCTGTGTAGTTTTTATTTGTAGACATTCTTTTTCACAATATAGGCCTCTTAGCGCTCAGAATGTCCATTTGCAGTTTCTACAGAAAGAGTGTTTCAGAACGGCTCAATCAAAAGTAAGGTTCAACTCTGTTAGTTGAATGCACAGAACAGAAAGAAGTTTCATACAATGCTTCTGTGTAGTTTACATTTGAACATATTCTTTTTTCCACTATTACCCACTTAGCGCTACGAATGTCCAGTTGCATTTTCTACAGACAGAGTGTTTCAAAACTGCTCAATCAAAAGTATGGTTTAACTCTGTTAGCTGAATGCTCAGATCAGAAAGAAGTTTCACAGAATGCTTCTGTGTTGTTTATATTTGAATATATTCCTTTTTCCACTACTACGCTCTTAGCGCTCCAAATGTCCAGTTGCATTTTCTACAGAAAGAGTGTTCAGATCTGCTCAATCAATAGTATGGTTTAACTCTGTTAGCTGAATGCACAGATCAGGAATAAGTTTCACCGAATGATTCTGTGTAGTTTATATTTGAAGACATTCATTTTTCCACTGTTACCCTCTTAGCGCTCCGAATCTCCACTTGCATTTTCTACAAAAAGAGTGTTTCATAAATGCTCAATCAAAAATATGTTTTATATCTGTTAACTGAATTTACAGATCAGAAATAAGTTTCACAGAATGCATCTGTGTAGTTTTTATTTGAAGATATTCTTTTTCCCAATGTAGGCCTCTTAGCGCTTAGCATGTCCAATTGCAGTTACTACAGAAAGAGTGTTTCAGAACGGCTCAATCAAAAGTAAGGTTCAACTCTGTTAGTTGAATGCTCAGAACAGAAAGAATTTTCACAGAATGCTACTGTGTAGTTTATATTTGAATATATTCCTTTTTCCACTATTACCCTCTTAGCGCTCCGAATGTCCACTTGCATTTTCTACAGAAAGAGTGTTCAGAACTGCGCAATCAAAAGTATGGTTTAACTCTGTTAGCTTAATGAATATATCAGAAATAAGTTTCACACAATGCTTCTGTGTAGTTTTTATTTGAAGATATTATTTTTCCCAATAGAGGCCTCGTAGCGCTCAGAATGTCCAATTGCAGTTTCTACAGAAAGAGTGTTTCAGAAAGGCTCAATCAAAAGTAAGGTTCAACTCTGTTAGTTGAATGCACAGAACAGAAAGAAGTTTCATACAATGATTCTGTGTAGTTTATATTTGAACATATTCATTTTTCCACTATTACCCACTTAGCGCTACGAATGTCCAGTTGCATTTTCTACAGACAGAGTGTTTCAAAACTGCTCAATCAAAAGTATGGTTTAACTCTGTTAGCTGAATGCTCAGATCAGAAAGAAGTTTCACAGAATGCTTCTGTGTAGTTTATATTTGAATATATTCCTTTTTCCACTACTACGCTCTTAGCGCTCCAAATGTCAAGTTGCATTTTCTACAGAAAGAGTGTTCAGATCTGCTCAATCAAAAGTATGGTTTAACTCTGTTAGCTGAATGCACAGATCAGGAATAAGTTTCACCGAATGATTCTGTGTAGTTTATATTTGAAGACATTCATTTTTCCACTGTTACCCTCTTAGCGCTCCGAATCTCCACTTGCATTTTCTACAAAAAGAGTGTTTCATAACTGCTCAATCAAAAATATGTTTTATATCTGTTAACTGAATTTACAGATCAGAAATAAGTTTCACAGAATGCATCTGTGTAGTTTTTATTTGAAGATATTCTTTTTCCCAATGTAGGCCTCTTAGCGCTTAGCATGTCCAATTGCAGTTACTACAGAAAGAGTGTTTCAGAACGGCTCAATCAAAAGTAAGGTTCAACTCTGTTAGTTGAATGCACAGAACAGAAAGAATTTTCACAGAATGCTACTGTGTAGTTTATATTTGAATATATTCCTTTTTCCACTATTACCCTCTTAGCGCTCCGAATGTCCACTTGCATTTTCTACAGAAAGAGTGTTCAGAACTGCGCAATCAAAAGTATGGTTTAACTCTGTTAACTTAATGAACATATCAGAAATAAGTTTCACACAATGCTTCTGTGTAGTTTTTATTTGAAGATATTATTTTTCCCAATAGAGGCCTCTTAGCGCTCAGAATGTCCAATTGCAGTTTCTACAGAAAGAGTGTTTCAGAAAGGCTCAATCAAAAGTAAGGTTCAACTCTGTTAGTTGAATGCACAGAACAGAAAGTAGTTTCATACAATGCTTCTGTGTAGTTTATATTTGAACATATTATTTTTTCCACTATTACCCACTTAGCGCTACGAATGTCCAGTTGCATTTTCTACAGACAGAGTGTTTCAAAACTGCTCAATCAAAAGTATGGTTTAACTCTGTTAGCTGAATGCTCAGATCAGAAAGAAGTTTCACAGAATGCTTCTGTGTAGTTTATATTTGAATATATTCCTTTTTCCACTACTACTCTCTTAGCGCTCCAAATGTCCAGTTGCATTTTCTACAGAAAGAGTGTTCAGATCTGCTCAATCAAAAGTATGGTTTAACTCTGTTAGCTGAATGCACAGACCAGAAAGAAGTTTCACAGAATGATTCTGTGTAGTTTATATTTGGAGACATTCCTTTTTCCACTATTACCCTCTTAGCGCTCCGAATCTCCACTTGCATTTTCTACAGAAAGAGTGTTTCAGAACGGCTCAATCAAAACTAAGGTTCAACTCTTTTAGTTGAACAAACAGAACAGAAAGAAGTTTCAAACAATTCTTCTGTGTAGTTTTTACTTGTAGACATTCTTTTTCCCAATATAGGCCTCTTAGCGCTCAGAATGTCCAATTGCAGTTTCTACAGAAAGAGTGTTTCAGAACGGCTCAATCAAAAGTAAGGTTCAACTCTGTTAGTTGAATGCACAGAACAGAAAGAAGTTTCATACAATGCTTCTGTGTAGTTTATATTTGAACATATTCATTTTTCCACTATTTCCCACTTAGCGCTACGAATGTCCAGTTGCATTTTCTACAGACAGAGTGTTTCAAAACTGCTCAATCAAAAGTATGGTTTAACTCTGTTAGCTGAATGCTCAGATCAGAAAGAAGTTTCACAGAATGCTTCTGTGTAGTTTATATTTGAATATATTCCTTTTTCCACTACTACGCTCTTAGCGCTCCAAATGTCCAGTTGCATTTTCTACAGAAAGAGTGTTCAGATCTGCTCAATCAAAAGTATGGTTTAACTCTGTTAGCTGAATGCACAGATCAGGAATAAGTTTCACCGAATGATTCTGTGTAGTTTATATTTGAAGACATTCATTTTTCCACTGTTACCCTCTTAGCGCTCCGAATCTCCACTTGCATTTTCTACAAAAAGAGTGTTTCATAACTGCTCAATCAAAAATATGTTTTATATCTGTTAACTGAATTTACAGATCAGAAATAAGTTTCACAGAGTGCATCTGTGTAGTTTTTATTTGAAGATATTCTTTTTCCCAATGTAGGCCTCTTAGCGCTTAGCATGTCCAATTGCAGTTACTACAGAAAGAGTGTTTCAGAACGGCTCAATCAAAAGTAAGGGTCAACTCTGATAGTTGAATGCACAGAACAGAAAGAATTTTCACAGAATGCTACTGTGTAGTTTATATTTGAATATATTGCTTTTTCCACTATTACCCTCTTAGCGCTCCGAATGTCCACTTGCATTTTCTACAGAAAGAGTGTTCAGAACTGCGCAATCAAAAGTATGGTTTAACTCTGTTAGCTTAATGAACATATCAGAAATAAGTTTCACACAATGCTTCTGTGTAGTTTTTATTTGAAGATATTATTTTTCCCAATAGAGGCCTCTTAGCGCTCAGAATGTCCAATTGCAGTTTCTACAGAAAGAGTGTTTCAGAAAGGCTCAATCAAAAGTAAGGTTCAACTCTGTTAGTTGAATGCACAGAACAGAAAGAAGTTTCATACAATGCTTCTGTGTAGTTTATATTTGAACATATTCTTTTTTCCACTATTACCCACTTAGCGCTACGAATGTCCAGATGCATTTTCTACAGACAGAGTGTTTCAAAACTGCTCAATCAAAAGTATGGTTTAACTCTGTTAGCTGAATGCTCAGATCAGAAAGAAGTTTCACAGAATGCTTCTGTGTAGTTTATATTTGAATATATTCCTTTTTCCACTACTACTCTCTTAGCGCTCCAAATGTCCAGTTGCATTTTCTACAGAAAGAGTGTTCAGATCTGCTCAATCAAAAGTATGGTTTAACTCTGTTAGCTGAATGCACAGATCAGAAAGAAGTTTCACAGAATGATTCTGTGTAATTTATATTTGGAGACATTCCTTTTTCCACTATTACTCTCTTAGCGCTCCGAATCTCCACTTGCATTTTCTACAGAAAGAGTGTTTCAGAACGGCTCAATCAAAACTAAGGTTCAACTCTTTTAGTTGAACAAACAGAACAGAAAGAAGTTTCACACAATTCTTCTGTGTAGTTTTTATTTGTAGACATTCTTTTTCCCAATATAGGCCTCTTAGCGCTCAGAATGTCCAATTGCAGTTTCTACAGAAAGAGTGTTTCAGAACGGCTCAATCAAAAGTAAGGTTCAACTCTGTTAGTTGAATGCACAGAACAGAAAGAAATTTCATACAATGCTTCTGTGTAGTTTACATTTGAACATATTCTTTTTTCCACTATTACCCACCTAGTGCTACGAATGTCCAGTTGCATTTTCTACAGACAGAGTGTTTCAAAACTGCTCAATCAAAAGTATGGTTTAACTCTGTTAGCTGAATGCTCAGATCAGAAAGAAGTTTCACAGAATGCTTCTGTGTAGTTTATATTTGAATATATTCCTTTTTCCACTACTACTCTCTTAGCGCTCCAAATGTCCAGTTGCATTTTCTACAGAAAGAGTGTTCAGATCTGCTCAATCAAAAGTATGGTTTAACTCTGTTAGCTGAATGCACAGACCAGAAAGAAGTTTCACAGAATGATTCTGTGTAGTTTATATTTGGAGACATTCCTTTTTCCACTATTACCCTCTTAGCGCTCCGAATCTCCACTTGCATTTTCTACAGAAAGAGTGTTTCAGAACGGCTCAATCAAAACTAAGGTTCAACTCTTTTAGTTGAACAAACAGAACAGAAAGAAGTTTCAAACAATTCTTCTGTGTAGTTTTTACTTGTAGACATTCTTTTTCCCAATATAGGCCTCTTAGCGCTCAGAATGTCCAATTGCAGTTTCTACAGAAAGAGTGTTTCAGAACGGCTCAATCAAAAGTAAGGTTCAACTCTGTTAGTTGAATGCACAGAACAGAAAGAAGTTTCATACAATGCTTCTGTGTAGTTTATATTTGAACATATTCATTTTTCCACTATTTCCCACTTAGCGCTACGAATGTCCAGTTGCATTTTCTACAGACAGAGTGTTTCAAAACTGCTCAATCAAAAGTATGGTTTAACTCTGTTAGCTGAATGCTCAGATCAGAAAGAAGTTTCACAGAATGCTTCTGTGTAGTTTATATTTGAATATATTCCTTTTTCCACTACTACGCTCTTAGCGCTCCAAATGTCCAGTTGCATTTTCTACAGAAAGAGTGTTCAGATCTGCTCAATCAAAAGTATGGTTTAACTCTGTTAGCTGAATGCACAGATCAGGAATAAGTTTCACCGAATGATTCTGTGTAGTTTATATTTGAAGACATTCATTTTTCCACTGTTACCCTCTTAGCGCTCCGAATCTCCACTTGCATTTTCTACAAAAAGAGTGTTTCATAACTGCTCAATCAAAAATATGTTTTATATCTGTTAACTGAATTTACAGATCAGAAATAAGTTTCACAGAGTGCATCTGTGTAGTTTTTATTTGAAGATATTCTTTTTCCCAATGTAGGCCTCTTAGCGCTTAGCATGTCCAATTGCAGTTACTACAGAAAGAGTGTTTCAGAACGGCTCAATCAAAAGTAAGGGTCAACTCTGATAGTTGAATGCACAGAACAGAAAGAATTTTCACAGAATGCTACTGTGTAGTTTATATTTGAATATATTGCTTTTTCCACTATTACCCTCTTAGCGCTCCGAATGTCCACTTGCATTTTCTACAGAAAGAGTGTTCAGAACTGCGCAATCAAAAGTATGGTTTAACTCTGTTAGCTTAATGAACATATCAGAAATAAGTTTCACACAATGCTTCTGTGTAGTTTTTATTTGAAGATATTATTTTTCCCAATAGAGGCCTCTTAGCGCTCAGAATGTCCAATTGCAGTTTCTACAGAAAGAGTGTTTCAGAAAGGCTCAATCAAAAGTAAGGTTCAACTCTGTTAGTTGAATGCACAGAACAGAAAGAAGTTTCATACAATGCTTCTGTGTAGTTTATATTTGAACATATTCTTTTTTCCACTATTACCCACTTAGCGCTACGAATGTCCAGATGCATTTTCTACAGACAGAGTGTTTCAAAACTGCTCAATCAAAAGTATGGTTTAACTCTGTTAGCTGAATGCTCAGATCAGAAAGAAGTTTCACAGAATGCTTCTGTGTAGTTTATATTTGAATATATTCCTTTTTCCACTACTACTCTCTTAGCGCTCCAAATGTCCAGTTGCATTTTCTACAGAAAGAGTGTTCAGATCTGCTCAATCAAAAGTATGGTTTAACTCTGTTAGCTGAATGCACAGATCAGAAAGAAGTTTCACAGAATGATTCTGTGTAATTTATATTTGGAGACATTCCTTTTTCCACTATTACCCTCTTAGCGCTCCGAATCTCCACTTGCATTTTCTACAGAAAGAGTGTTTCAGAACGGCTCAATCAAAACTAAGGTTCAACTCTTTTAGTTGAACAAACAGAACAGAAAGAAGTTTCACACAATTCTTCTGTGTAGTTTTTATTTGTAGACATTCTTTTTCCCAATATAGGCCTCTTAGCGCTCAGAATGTCCAATTGCAGTTTCTACAGAAAGAGTGTTTCAGAACGGCTCAATCAAAAGTAAGGTTCAACTCTGTTAGTTGAATGCACAGAACAGAAAGAAATTTCATACAATGCTTCTGTGTAGTTTACATTTGAACATATTCTTTTTTCCACTATTACCCACCTAGTGCTACGAATGTCCAGTTGCATTTTCTACAGACAGAGTGTTTCAAAACTGCTCAATCAAAAGTATGGTTTAACTCTGTTAGCTGAATGCTCAGATCAGAAAGAAGTTTCACAGAATGCTTCTGTGTAGTTTATATTTGAATATATTCCTTTTTCCACTACTACGCTCTTAGCGCTCCAAATGTCCAGTTGCATTTTCTACAGAAAGAGTGTTCAGATCTGCTCAATCAAAAGTATGGTTTAACTCTGTTAGCTGAATGCACAGATCAGGAATAAGTTTCACCGAATTATTCTGTGTAGTTTATATTTGAAGACATTCATTTTTCCACTGTTACCCTCTTAGCGCTCCGAATCTACACTTGCATTTTCTACAAAAAGAGTGTTTCATAACTGCTCAATCAAAAATATGTTCTATATCTGTTAACTGAATTTACAGATCAGAAATAAGTTTCACAGAATGCATCTGTGTAGTTTTTATTTGAAGATATTCTTTTTCCCAATGTAGGCCTCTTAGCGCTTAGCATGTCCAATTGCAGTTACTACAGAAAGAGTGTTTCAGAACGGCTCAATCAAAAGTAAGGTTCAACTCTGTTTGCTGAATGCACAGATCAGAAAGAAGTTTCACAGAATGATTCTGTGTAGTTTATATTTGGAGACATTCCTTTTTCCACTATTACCCTCTTAGCGCTCCGAATCTCCACTTGCATTTTCTACAGAAAGAGTGTTTCAGAACGGCTCAAACAAAACTAAGGTTCAACTCTTTTAGTTGAACAAACAGAACAGAAACAAGTTTCACACAATTCTTCTGTGTAGTTTTTATTTGTAGACATTCTTTTTCCCAATATAGGCCTCTTAGCGCTCAGAATGTCCAATTGCAGTTTCTACAGAAAGAGTGTTTCAGAACGGCTCAATCAAAAGTAAGGTTCAACTCTGTTAGTTGAATGCACAGAACAGAAAGAAGTTTCATACAATGCTTCTGTGTAGTTTATATTTGAACATATTCTTTTTTCCACTATTACCCACTTAGAGCTACGAATGTCCAGTTGCATTTTCTACAGACAGAGTGTTTCAAAACTGCTCAATCAAAAGTATGGTTTAACTCTGTTAGCTGAATGCTCAGATCAGAAAGAAGTTTCACAGAATGCTTCTGAGTAGTTTATATTTGAATATATTCATTTTTCCACTACTACCCTCTTAGCGCTCCGAATCTCCACTTGCATTTTCTACAGAAAGAGTGTTTCAGAACGGCTCAATCAAAACTAAGGTTCAACTCTTTTAGTTGAACAAACAGAACAGAAAGAAGTTTCACACAATTCTTCTGTGTAGTTTTTATTTGTAGACATTCTTTTTCACAATATAGGCCTCTTAGCGCTCAGAATGTCCAATTGCAGTTTCTACAGAAAGAGTGTTTCAGAACGGCTCAATCAAAAGTAAGGTTCAACTCTGTTAGTTGAATGCACAGAACAGAAAGAAGTTTCATACAATGCTTCTGTGTAGTTTACATTTGAACATATTCTTTTTTCCACTATTACCCACTTAGCGCTACGAATGTCCAGTTGCATTTTCTACAGACAGAGTGTTTCAAAACTGCTCAATCAAAAGTATGGTTTAACTCTGTTAGCTGAATGCTCAGATCAGAAAGAAGTTTCACAGAATGCTTCTGTGTAGTTTATATTTGAATATATTCCTTTTTCAACTACTACGCTCTTACCGCTCCAAATGTCCAGTTGCATTTTCCACAGAAAGAGTGTTCAGATCTGCTCAATCAAAAGTATGGTTTAACTCTGTTAGCTGAATGCACAGATCAGAAAGAAGTTTCACCGAATGATTCTGTGTAGTTTATATTTGAAGACATTCCTTTTTCCACTATTACCCTCTTAGCGCTCCGAATCTCCACTTGCATTTTCTGCAAAAAGAGTGTTTCATAACTGCTCAATCAAAAATATGTTTTATCTCTGTTAACTGAATTTACAGATCAGAAATAAGATTCACAGAGTGCATCTGTGTAGTTTTTATTTGAAGATATTCTTTTTCCCAATGTAGGCCTCTTAGCGCTTAGCATGTCCAATTGCAGTTTCTACAGAAAGAGTGTTTCAGAACGGCTCAATCAAAAGTAAGGTTCAACTCTGTTAGTTGAATGCACAGAACAGAAAGAATTTTCACAGAATGCTACTGTGTAGTTTATATTTGAATATATTCCTTTTTCCACTATTACCCTCTTAGCGCTCCGAATGTCCACTTGCATTTTCTACAGAAAGAGTGTTCAGAACTGCGCAATCAAAAGTATGGTTTAACTCTGTTAGCTTAATGAACATATCAGAAATAAGTTTCACACAATGCTTCTGTGTAGTTTTTATTTGAAGATATTATTTTTCCCAATAGAGGCCTCTTAGCCCTCAGAATGTCCAATTGCAGTTTCTACAGAAAGAGTGTTTCAGAAAGGCTCAATCAAAAGTAAGGTTCAACTCTGTTAGTTGAATGCACAGAACAGAAAGAAGTTTCATACAATGCTTCTGTGTAGTTTATATTTGAACATATTCTTTTTTCCACTATTTCCTACTTAGCGCTACGAATGTCCAGTTGCATTTTCTACAGACAGAGTGTTTCAAAACTGCTCAATCAAAAGTATGGTTTAACTCTGTTAGCTGAATGCTCAGATCAGAAAGAAGTTTCACAGAATGCTTCTGTGTAGTTTATATTTGAATATATTCCTTTTTCCACTACTACTCTCTTAGCGCTCCAAATGTCCAGTTGCATTTTCTACAGAAAGAGTGTTCAGATCTGCTCAATCAAAAGTATGGTTTAACTCTGTTAGCTGAATGCACAGATCAGAAAGAATTTTCACAGAATGATTCTGTGTAGTTTATATTTGGAGACATTCCTTTTTCCACTATTACCCTCTTAGCGCTCCGAATCTCCACTTGCATTTTCTACAGAAAGAGTGTTTCAGAACGGCTCAAACAAAACTAAGGTTCAACTCTTTTAGTTGAACAAACAGAACAGAAAGAAGTTTCACACAATTCTTCTGTGTAGTTTTTATTTGTAGACATTCTTTTTCCCAATATAGGCCTCTTAGCTCTCAGAATGTCCAATTGCAATTTCTACAGAAAGAGTGTTTCAGAACGGCTCAATCAAAAGTAAGGTTCAACTCTGTTAGTTGAATGCACAGAACAGAAAGAAGTTTCATACAATGCTTCTGTGTAGTTTACATTTGACATATTCTTTTTTCCACTATTACCCACTTAGCGCTACGAATGTCCAGTTGCATTTTCTACAGACAGAGTGTTTCAAAACTGCTCAATCAAAAGTATGGTTTAACTCTGTTAGCTGAATGCTCAGATCAGAAAGAAGTTTCACAGAATGCTTCTGTGTAGTTTATATTTGAATATATTCCTTTTTCCACTACTACGCTCTTAGCGCTCCAAATGTCCAGTTGCATTTTCTACAGAAAGAGTGTTCAGATCTGCTCAATCAAAAGTATGGTTTAACTCTGTTAGCTGAATGCACAGACCAGAAAGAAGTTTCACAGAATGATTCTGTGTAGTTTATATTTGGAGACATTCCTTTTTCCACTATTACCCTCTTAGCGCTCCGAATCTCCACTTGCATTTTCTACAGAAAGAGTGTTTCAGAACGGCTCAATCAAAACTAAGGTTCAACTCTTTTAGTTGAACAAACAGAACAGAAAGAAGTTTCACACAATTCTTCTGTGTAGTTTTTATTTGTAGACATTCTTTTTCCCAATATAGGCCTCTTAGCGCTCAGAATGTCCAATTGCAGTTTCTACAGAAAGAGTGTTTCAGAACGGCTCAATCAAAAGTAAGGTTCAACTCTGTTAGTTGAATGCACAGAACAGAAAGAAGTTTCATACAATGCTTCTGTGTAGTTTATATTTGAACATATTCTTTTTTCCACTATTACCCACTTAGCGCTACGAATGTCCAGTTGCATTTTCTACAGACAGAGTGTTTCAAAACTGCTCAATCAAAAGTATGGTTTAACTCTGTTAGCTGAATGCTCAGATCAGAAAGAAGTTTCACAGAATGCTTCTGTGTAGTTTATATTTGAATATATTCCTTTTTCCACTACTACGCTCTTACCGCTCCAAATGTCCAGTTGCATTTTCCACAGAAAGAGTGTTCAGATCTGCTCAATCAAAAGTATGGTTTAACTCTGTTAGCTGAATGCACAGATCAGAAATAAGTTTCACCGAATGATTCTGTGTAGTTTATATTTGAAGACATTCCTTTTTCCACTATTACCCTCTTAGCGCTCCGAATCTCCACTTGCATTTTCTACAAAAAGAGTGTTTCATAACTGCTCAATCAAAAATATGTTTTATCTCTGTTTACTGAATTTACAGATCAGAAATAAGTTTCACAGAGTGCATCTGTGTAGTTTTTATTTGAAGATATTCTTTTTCCCAATGTAGGTCTCTTAGCGCTTAGCATGTCCAATTGCAGTTTCTACAGAAAGAGTGTTTCAGAACGGCTCAATCAAAAGTAAGGTTCAACTCTGTTAGTTGAATGCACAGAACAGAAAGTATTTTCACAGAATGCTACTGTGTAGTTTATATTTGAATATATTCCTTTTTCCACTATTACCCTCTTAGCGCTCCGAATGTCCACTTGCATTTTCTACAGAAAGAGTGTTCAGAACTGCGCAATCAAAAGTATGGTTTAACTCTGTTAGCTTAATGAACATATCAGAAATAAGTTTCACACAATGCTTCTGTGTAGTTTTTATTTGAAGATATTATTTTTCCCAATAGAGGCCTCTTAGCGCTCAGAATGTCCACTTGCAGTTTCTACAGAAAGAGTGTTTCAGAAAGGCTCAATCAAAAGTAAGGTTCAACTCTGTTAGTTGAATGCACAGAACAGAAAGAAGTTTCATACAATGCTTCTGTGTAGTTTATATTTGAACATATTCTTTTTTCCACTATTACCCACTTAGCGCTACGAATGTCCAGTTGCATTTTCTACAGACAGAGTGTTTCAAAACTGCTCAATCAAAAGTATGGTTTAACTCTGTTAGCTGAATGCTCAGATCAGAAAGAAGTTTCACAGAATGCTTCTGTGTAGTTTATATTTGAATATATTCCTTTTTCCACTACTACGCTCTTACCGCTCCAAATGTCCAGTTGCATTTTCAACAGAAAGAGTGTTCAGATCTGCTCAATCAAAAGTATGGTTTAACTCTGTTAGCTGAATGCACAGATCAGAAAGAAGTTTCACCGAATGATTCTGTGTAGTTTATATTTGAAGACATTCCTTTTTCCACTATTACCCTCTTAGCGCTCCGAATCTCCACTTGCATTTTCTGCAAAAAGAGTGTTTCATAACTGCTCAATCAAAAATATGTTTTATCTCTGTTAACTGAATTTACAGATCAGAAATAAGTTTCACAGAGTGCATCTGTGTAGTTTTTATTTGAAGATATTCTTTTTCCCAATGTAGGCCTCTTAGCGCTTAGCATGTCCAATTGCAGTTTCTACAGAAAGAGTGTTTCAGAACGGCTCAATCAAAAGTAAGGTTCAACTCTGTTAGTTGAATGCACAGAACAGAAAGAATTTTCACAGAATGCTACTGTGTAGTTTATATTTGAATATATTCCTTTTTCCACTATTACCCTCTTAGCGCTCCGAATGTCCACTTGCATTTTCTACAGAAAGAGTGTTCAGAACTGCGCAATCAAAAGTATGGTTTAACTCTGTTAGCTTAATGAACATATCAGAAATAAGTTTCACACAATGCTTCTGTGTAGTTTTTATTTGAAGATATTATTTTTCCCAATAGAGGCCTCTTAGCGCTCAGAATGTCCAATTGCAGTTTCTACAGAAAGAGTGTTTCAGAAAGGCTCAATCAAAAGTAAGGTTCAACTCTGTTAGTTGAATGCACAGAACAGAAAGAAGTTTCATACAATGCTTCTGTGTAGTTTATATTTGAACATATTCTTTTTTCCACTATTTCCTACTTAGCGCTACGAATGTCCAGTTGCATTTTCTACAGACAGAGTGTTTCAAAACTGCTCAATCAAAAGTATGGTTTAACTCTGTTAGCTGAATGCTCAGATCAGAAAGAAGTTTCACAGAATGCTTCTGTGTAGTTTATATTTGAATATATTCCTTTTTCCACTACTACTCTCTTAGCGCTCCAAATGTCCAGTTGCATTTTCTACAGAAAGAGTGTTCAGATCTGCTCAATCAAAAGTATGGTTTAACTCTGTTAGCTGAATGCACAGATCAGAAAGAATTTTCACAGAATGATTCTGTGTAGTTTATATTTGGAGACATTCCTTTTTCCACTATTACCCTCTTAGCGCTCCGAATCTCCACTTGCATTTTCTACAGAAAGAGTGTTTCAGAACGGCTCAAACAAAACTAAGGTTCAACTCTTTTAGTTGAACAAACAGAACAGAAAGAAGTTTCACACAATTCTTCTGTGTAGTTTTTATTTGTAGACATTCTTTTTCCCAATATAGGCCTCTTAGCTCTCAGAATGTCCAATTGCAATTTCTACAGAAAGAGTGTTTCAGAACGGCTCAATCAAAAGTAAGGTTCAACTCTGTTAGTTGAATGCACAGAACAGAAAGAAGTTTCATACAATGCTTCTGTGTAGTTTACATTTGACATATTGTTTTTTCCACTATTACCCACTTAGCGCTACGAATGTCCAGTTGCATTTTCTACAGACAGAGTGTTTCAAAACTGCTCAATCAAAAGTATGGTTTAACTCTGTTAGCTGAATGCTCAGATCAGAAAGAAGTTTCACAGAATGCTTCTGTGTAGTTTATATTTGAATATATTCCTTTTTCCACTACTACGCTCTTAGCGCTCCAAATGTCCAGTTGCATTTTCTACAGAAAGAGTGTTCAGATCTGCTCAATCAAAAGTATGGTTTAACTCTGTTAGCTGAATGCACAGATCAGGAATAAGTTTCACCGAATGATTCTGTGTAGTTTATATTTGAAGACATTCATTTTTCCACTGTTACCCTCTTAGCGCTCCGAATCTACACTGGCATTTTCTACAAAAAGAGTGTTTCATAACTGCTCAATCAAAAATATGTTCTATATCTGTTAACTGAATTTACAGATCAGAAATAAGTTTCACAGAATGCATCTGTGTAGTTTTTATTTGAAGATATTCTTTTTCCCAATGTAGGCCTCTTAGCGCTTAGCATGTCCAATTGCAGTTACTACAGAAAGAGTGTTTCAGAACGGCTCAATCAAAAGTAAGGTTCAACTCTGTTAGTTGAATGCACAGAACAGAAAGAGTTTTCACAGAATGCTACTGTGTAGTTTATATTTGAATATATTCCTTTTTCCACTATTACCCTCTTAGCGCTCCGAATGTCCACTTGCATTTTCTACAGAAAGAGTGTTCAGAACTGCGCAATCAAAAGTATGGTTTAACTCTGTTAGCTTAATGAACATATCAGAAATAAGTTTCACACAATGCTTCTGTGTAGTTTTTATTTGAAGATATTATTTTTCCCAATAGAGGCCTCTTAGCGCTCAGAATGTCCAATTGCAGTTTCTACAGAAAGAGTGTTTCAGAAAGGCTCAATCAAAAGTAAGGTTCACCTCTGTTAGTTGAATGCACAGAACAGAAAGTAGTTTCATACAATGCTTCTGTGTAGTTTATATTTGAATATATTCATTTTTCCACTATTACCCACTTAGCGCTACGAATGTCCAGTTGCATTTTCTACAGACAGAGTGTTTCAAAACTGCTCAATCAAAAGTATGGTTTAAATCTGTTAGCTGAATGCTCAGATCAGAAAGAAGTTTCACAGAATGCTTCTGTGTAGTTTATATTTGAATATATTCCTTTTTCCACTACTACTCTCTTAGCGCTCCAAATGTCCAGTTGCATTTTCTACAGAAAGAGGGTTCAGATCTGCTCAATCAAAAGTATGGTTTAACTCTGTTAGCTGAATGCACAGATCAGAAAGAAGTTTCACAGAATGATTCTGTGTAATTTATATTTGGAGACATTCCTTTTTCCACTATTACCCTCTTAGCGCTCCGAATCTCCACTTGCATTTTCTACAGAAAGACTGTTACAGAACGGCTCAATCAAAACTAAGGTTCAACTCTTTTAGTTGAACAAACCGAACAGAAAGAAGTTTCACACAATTCTTCTGTGTAGTTTTTATTTGTAGACATTCTTTTTCCCAATATAGGCCTCTTAGCGCTCAGAATATCCAATTGCAGTTTCTACAGAAAGAGTGTTTCAGAACGGCTCAATCAAAAGTAAGGTTCAACTCTGTTAGTTGAATGCACAGAACAGAAAGAAGTTTCATACAATGGTCCTGTGTAGTTTATATTTGAACATATTCTTTTTTCCACTATTACCCACTTAGCGCTACGAATGTCCAGTTGCATTTTCTACAGACAGAGTGTTTCAAAACTGCTCAATCAAAAGTATGGTTTAACTCTGTTAGCTGAATGCTCAGATCAGAAAGAAGTTTCACAGAATGCTTCTGTGTAGTTTATATTTGAATATATTACTTTTTCCACTAGTACGCTCTTAGCGCTCCAAATGTCCAGTTGCATTTTCAACAGAAAGAGTGTTCAGATCTGCTCAATCAAAAGTATGGTTTAACTCTGTTAGCTGAATGCACAGATCAGAAAGAAGTTTCACCGAATGATTCTGTGTAGTTTATATTTGAAGACATTCCTTTTTCCACTATTACCCTCTTAGCGCTCCGAATCTCCACTTGCATTTTCTACAAAAAGAGTGTTTCATAACTGCTCAATCAAAAATATGTTTTATCTCTGTTAACTGAATTTACAGATCAGAAATAAGTTTCACAGAATGCATCTGTGTAGTTTTTATTTGAAGATATTCTTTTTCCCAATGTAGGCCTCTTAGCGCTTAGCATGTCCAATTGCAGTTACTACAGAAAGAGTGTTTCAGAACGGCTCAATCAAAAGTAAGGTTCAACTCTGTTAGTTGAATGCACAGAACAGAAAGAATTTTCACAGAATGCTACTGTGTAGTTTATATTTGAATATATTCCTTTTTCCACTATTACCCTCTTAGCGCTCCGAATGTCCACTTGCATTTTCTACAGAAAGAGTGTTCAGAACTGCGCAATCAAAAGTATGGTTTAACTCTGTTATCTTAATGAACATATCAGAAATAAGTTTCACACAATGCTTCTGTGTAGTTTTTATTTGAAGATATTATTTTTCCCAATAGAGGCCTCTTAGCGCTCAGAATGTCCAATTGCAGTTTCTACAGAAAGAGTGTTTCAGAAAGGCTCAATCAAAAGTAAGGTTCAACTCTGTTAGTTGAATGCACAGAACAGAAAGAAGTTTCATACAATGCTTCTGTGTAGTTTATATTTGAACATATTCATTTTTCCACTATTACACCCTTAGCGCTACGAATGTCCAGTTGCATTTTCTACAGACAGAGTGTTTCAAAACTGCTCAATCAAAAGTATGGTTTAACTCTGTTAGCTGAATGCTCAGATCAGAAAGAAGTTTCACAGAATGCTTCTGTGTAGTTTATATTTGAATATATTCCTTTTTCCACTACTACTCTCTTAGCGCTACAAATGTCCAGTTGCATTTTCTACAGAAAGAGTGTTCAGATCTGCTCAATCAAAAGTATGGTTTAACTCTGTTAGCTGAATGCACAGATCAGAAAGAAGTTTCACAGAATGATTCTGTGTAGTTTATATTTGGAGACATTCCTTTTTCCACTATTACCCTCTTAGCGCTCCGAATCTCCACTTGCATTTTCTACAGAAAGACTGTTACAGAACGGCTCAATCAAAACTAAGGTTCAACTCTTTTAGTTGAACAAACCGAACAGAAAGAAGTTTCACACAATTCTTCTGTGTAGTTTTTATTTGTAGACATTCTTTTTCCCAATATAGGCCTCTTAGCGATCAGAATGTCCAATTGCAGTTTCTACAGAAAGAGTGTTTCAGAACGGCTCAATCAAAAGTAAGGTTCAACTCTGTTAGTTGAATGCACAGAACAGAAAGAAGTTTCATACAATGCTTCTGTGTAGTTTATATTTGAACATATTCTTTTTTCCACTATTACCCACTTAGCGCTACGAATGTCCAGTTGCATTTTCTACAGACAGAGTGTTTCAAAACTGCTCAATCAAAAGTATGGTTTAACTCTGTTAGCTGAATGCTCAGATCAGAAAGAAGTTTCACAGAATG
Source organism: Symphalangus syndactylus (assembly GCF_028878055.3). Classification (NCBI taxonomy): domain Eukaryota; kingdom Metazoa; phylum Chordata; class Mammalia; order Primates; family Hylobatidae; genus Symphalangus; species Symphalangus syndactylus. The sequence goes on along the minus strand of NC_072430.2, from coordinate 151,903,560 downwards.
CTTCTGTGTAGTTTATATTTGAATATATTCCTTTTCCACTACTACGCTCTTAGCGCTCCAAATGTCCAGTTGCATTTTCAACAGAAAGAGTGTTCAGATCTGCTCAATCAAAAGTATGGTTTAACTCTGTTAGCTGAATGCACAGATCAGAAAGAAGTTTCACCGAATGATTCTGTGTAGTTTATATTTGAAGACATTCCTTTTTCCACTATTACCCCCTTAGCGCTCCGAATCTCCACTTGCATTTTCTGCAAAAAGAGTGTTTCATAACTGCTCAATCAAAAATATGTTTTATCTCTGTTAACTGAATTTACAGATCAGAAATAAGTTTCACAGAGTGCATCTGTGTAGTTTTTATTTGAAGATATTCTTTTTCCCAATGTAGGCCTCTTAGCGCTTAGCATGTCCAATTGCAGTTTCTACAGAAAGAGTGTTTCAGAACGGCTCAATCAAAAGTAAGGTTCAACTCTGTTAGTTGAATGTACAGAACAGAAAGAATTTTCACAGAATGCTACTGTGTAGTTTATATTTGAATATATTCCTTTTTCCACTATTACCCTCTTAGCGCTCCGAATGTCCACTTGCATTTTCTACAGAAAGAGTGTTCAGAACTGCGCAATCAAAAGTATGGTTTAACTCTGTTAGCTTAATGAACATATCAGAAATAAGTTTCACACAATGCTTCTGTGTAGTTTTTATTTGAAGATATTATTTTTCCCAATAGAGGCCTCTTAGCGCTCAGAATGTCCAATTGCAGTTTCTACAGAAAGAGTGTTTCAGAAAGGCTCAATCAAAAGTAAGGTTCAACTCTGTTAGTTGAATGCACAGAACAGAAAGAAGTTTCATACAATGCTTCTGTGTAGTTTATATTTGAACATATTCTTTTTTCCACTATTTCCTACTTAGCGCTACGAATGTCCAGTTGCATTTTCTACAGACAGAGTGTTTCAAAACTGCTCAATCAAAAGTATGGTTTAACTCTGTTAGCTGAATGCTCAGATCAGAAAGAAGTTTCACAGAATGCTTCTGTGTAGTTTATATTTGTATATATTCCTTTTTCCACTACTACTCTCTTAGCGCTCCAAATGTCCAGTTGCATTTTCTACAGAAAGAGTGTTCAGATCTGCTCAATCAAAAGTATGGTTTAACTCTGTTAGCTGAATGCACAGATCAGAAAGAATTTTCACAGAATGATTCTGTGTAGTTTATATTTGGAGACATTCCTTTTTCCACTATTACCCTCTTAGCGCTCCGAATCTCCACTTGCATTTTCTACAGAAAGAGTGTTTCAGAACGGCTCAAACAAAACTAAGGTTCAACTCTTTTAGTTGAACAAACAGAACAGAAAGAAGTTTCACACAATTCTTCTGTGTAGTTTTTATTTGTAGACATTCTTTTTCCCAATATAGGCCTCTTAGCTCTCAGAATGTCCAATTGCAATTTCTACAGAAAGAGTGTTTCAGAACGGCTCAATCAAAAGTAAGGTTCAACTCTGTTAGTTGAATGCACAGAACAGAAAGAAGTTTCATACAATGCTTCTGTGTAGTTTACATTTGACATATTCTTTTTTCCACTATTACCCACTTAGCGCTACGAATGTCCAGTTGCATTTTCTACAGACAGAGTGTTTCAAAACTGCTCAATCAAAAGTATGGTTTAACTCTGTTAGCTGAATGCTCAGATCAGAAAGAAGTTTCACAGAATGCTTCTGTGTAGTTTATATTTGAATATATTCCTTTTTCCACTACTACGCTCTTAGCGCTCCAAATGTCCAGTTGCATTTTCTACAGAAAGAGTGTTCAGATCTGCTCAATCAAAAGTATGGTTTAACTCTGTTAGCTGAATGCACAGATCAGGAATAAGTTTCACCGAATGATTCTGTGTAGTTTATATTTGAAGACATTCATTTTTTCACTGTTACCCTCTTAGCGCTCAGAATCTCCACTTGCATTTTCTACAAAATAGTGTTTCATAACTGCTCAATCAAAAATATGTTTTATCTCTGTTAACTGAATTTACAGATCAGAAATATGTTTCACAGAATGCATCTGTGTAGTTTTTATTTGAAGATATTCTTTTTCCCAATGTAGGCCTCTTAGCGCTTAGCATGTCCAATTGCAGTTTCTACAGAAAGAGTGTTTCAGAACGGCTCAATCAAAAGTAAGGTTCAACTCTGTTAGTTGAATGCACAGAACAGAAAGAAGTTTCACAGAATGCTACTGTGTGGTTTATATTTGAATATATTCCTTTTTCCACTATTACCCTCTTAGCGCTCCGAATGTCCACTTGCATTTTCTACAGAAAGAGTGTTCAGAACCGCGCAATCAAAAGTATGGTTTAACTCTGTTAGCTTAATGAACGTATCAGAAATAAGTTTCACACAATTCTTCTGTGTAGTTTTTATTTGAAGATATTATTTTTCCCACTATATTCCTCTTAGCGCTCAGAATGTCCAATTGCAGTTTCTACAGAAAGAGTGTTTCAGAAAGGCTCAATCAAAAGTAAGGTTCAACTCTGTTAGTTGAATGCACAGAACAGAAAGAAGTTTCATACAATGCTTCTGTGTAGTTTATATTTGAACATATTCTTTTTTCCACTATTACCCACTTAGCGCTACGAATGTCCAGATGCATTTTCTACAGACAGAGTGTTTCAAAACTGCTCAATCAAAAGTATGGTTTAACTCTGTTAGCTGAATGCTCAGATCAGAAAGAAGTTTCAAAGAATGCTTCTGTGTAGTTTATATTTGAATATATTCCTTTTTCCACTACTACTCTCTTAGCGCTCCAAATGTCCAGTTGCATTTTCTACAGAAAGAGTGTTCAGATCTGCTCAATCAAAAGTATGGTTTAACTCTGTTAGCTGAATGCACAGATCAGAAAGAAGTTTCACAGAATGATTCTGTGTGATTTATATTTGGAGACATTCCTTTTTCCACTATTACCCTCTTAGCGCTCCGAATCTCCACTTGCATTTTCTACAGAAAGAGTGTTTCAGAACGGCTCAATCAAAACTAAGGTTCAACTCTTTTAGTTGAACAAACAGAACAGAAAGAAGTTTCACACAATTCTTCTGTGTAGTTTTTATTTGTAGACATTCTTTTTCCCAATATAGGCCTCTTAGCGCTCAGAATGTCCAATTGCAGTTTCTACAGAAAGAGTGTTTCAGAACGGCTCAATCAAAAGTAAGGTTCAACTCTGTTAGTTGAATGCACAGAACAGAAAGAAATTTCATACAATGCTTCTGTGTAGTTTACATTTGAACATATTCTTTTTTCCACTATTACCCACCTAGTGCTACGAATGTCCAGTTGCATTTTCTACAGACAGAGTGTTTCAAAACTGCTCAATCAAAAGTATGGTTTAACTCTGTTAGCTGAATGCTCAGATCAGAAAGAAGTTTCACAGAATGCTTCTGTGTAGTTTATATTTGAATATATTCCTTTTTCCACTACTACGCTCTTAGCGCTCCAAATGTCCAGTTGCATTTTCTACAGAAAGAGTGTTCAGATCTGCTCAATCAAAAGTATGGTTTAACTCTGTTAGCTGAATGCACAGATCAGGAATAAGTTTCACCGAATGATTCTGTGTAGTTTATATTTGAAGACATTCATTTTTCCACTGTTACCCTCTTAGCGCTCCGAATCTACACTTGCATTTTCTACAAAAAGAGTGTTTCATAACTGCTCAATCAAAAATATGTTCTATATCTGTTAACTGTATTTACAGATCAGAAATAAGTTTCACAGAATGGATCTGTGTAGTTTTTATTTGAAGATATTCTTTTTCCCAATGTAGGCCTCTTAGCGCTTAGCATGTCCAATTGCAGTTACTACAGAAAGAGTGTTTCAGAACGGCTCAATCAAAAGTAAGGTTCAACTCTGTTAGTTGAATGCACAGAACAGAAAGTGTTTTCACAGAATGCTACTGTGTAGTTTATATTTGAATATATTCCTTTTTCCACTATTACCCTCTTAGCGCTCCGAATGTCCACTTGCATTTTCTACAGAAAGAGTGTTCAGAACTGCGCAATCAAAAGTATGGTTTAACTCTGTTAGCTTAATGAACATATCAGAAATAAGTTTCACACAATGCTTCTGTGTAGTTTTTATTTGAAGATATTATTTTTCCCAATAGAGGCCTCTTAGCGCTCAGAATGTCCAATTGCAGTTTCTACAGAAAGAGTGTTTCAGAAAGGCTCAATCAAAAGTAAGGTTCACCTCTGTTAGTTGAATGCACAGAACAGAAAGAAGTTTCATACAATGCTTCTGTGTAGTTTATATTTGAACATATTCATTTTTCCACTATTACCCACTTAGCGCTACGAATGTCCAGTTGCATTTTCTACAGACAGAGTGTTTCAAAACTGCTCAATCAAAAGTATGGTTTAATTCTGTTAGCTGAATGCTCAGATCAGAAAGAAGTTTCTCAGAATGCTTCTGTGTAGTTTATATTTGAATATATTCCTTTTTCCACTACTACTCTCTTAGCGCTCCAAATGTCCAGTTGCATTTTCTACAGAAAGAGGGTTCAGATCTGCTCAATCAAAAGTATGGTTTAACTCTGTTAGCTGAATGCACAGATCAGAAAGAAGTTTCACAGAATGATTCTGTGTAGTTTATATTTGGAGACATTCCTTTTTCCACTATTACCCTCTTAGCGCTCCGAATCTCCACTTGCATTTTCTACAGAAAGACTGTTACAGAACGGCTCAATCAAAACTAAGGTTCAACTCTTTTAGTTGAACAAACCGAACAGAAAGAAGTTTCACACAATTCTTCTGTGTAGTTTTTATTTGTAGACATTCTTTTTCCCAATATAGGCCTCTTAGCGCTCAGAATGTCCAATTGCAGTTTCTATAGAAAGAGTGTTTCAGAACGGCTCAATCAAAAGTAAGGTTCAACTCTGTTAGTTGAATGCACAGAACAGAAAGAAGTTTCATACAATGGTCCTGTGTAGTTTATATTTGAACATATTCTTTTTTCCACTATTACCCACTTAGCGCTACGAATGTCCAGTTGCATTTTCTACAGACAGAGTGTTTCAAAACTGCTCAATCAAAAGTATGGTTTAACTCTGTTAGCTGAATGCTCAGATCAGAAAGAAGTTTCACAGAATGCTTCTGTGTAGTTTATATTTGAATATATTCCTTTTTCCACTACTACGCTCTTAGCGCTCCAAATGTCCAGTTGCATTTTCAACAGAAAGAGTGTTCACATCTGCTCAATCAAAAGTATGGTTTAACTCTGTTAGCTGAATGCACAGATCAGAAAGAAGTTTCACCGAATGATTCTGTGTAGTTTATATTTGAAGACATTCCTTTTTCCACTATTACCCTCTTAGCGCTCCGAATCTCCACTTGCATTTTCTACAAAAAGAGTGTTTCATAATTGCTCAATCAAAAATATGTTTTATCTCTGTTAACTGAATTTACAGATCAGAAATAAGTTTCACAGAATGCATCTGTGTAGTTTTTATTTGAAGATATTCTTTTTCCCAATGTAGGCCTCTTAGCGCTTAGCATGTCCAATTGCAGTTACTACAGAAAGAGTGTTTCAGAACGGCTCAATCAAAAGTAAGGTTCAACTCTGTTAGTTGAATGCACAGAACAGAAAGAATTTTCACAGAATGCTACTGTGTAGTTTATATTTGAATATATTCCTTTTTCCACTATTACCCTCTTAGCGCTCCGAATGTCCACTTGCATTTTCTACAGAAAGAGTGTTCAGAACTGCGCAATCAAAAGTATGGTTTAACTCTGTTAGCTTAATGAACATATCAGAAATAAGTTTCACACAATGCTTCTGTGTAGTTTTTATTTGAAGATATTTTTTTTCCCAATAGAGGCCTCTTAGCGCTCAGAATGTCCAATTGCAGTTTCTACAGAAAGAGTGTTTCAGAAAGGCTCAATCAAAAGTAAGGTTCAACTCTGTTAGTTGAATGCACAGAACAGAAAGAAGTTTCATACAATGCTTCTGTGTAGTTTATATTTGAACATATTCATTTTTCCACTATTACACCCTTAGCGCTACGAATGTCCAGTTGCATTTTCTACAGACAGAGTGTTTCAAAACTGCTCAATCAAAAGTATGGTTTAACTCTGTTAGCTGAATGCTCAGATCAGAAAGAAGTTTCACAGAATGCTTCTGTGTAGTTTATATTTGAATATATTCCTTTTTCCACTACTACTCTCTTAGCGCTACAAATGTCCAGTTGCATTTTCTACAGAAAGGGTGTTCAGATCTGCTCAATCAAAAGTATGGTTTAACTCTGTTAGCTGAATGCACAGATCAGAAAGAAGTTTCACAGAATGATTCTGTGTAGTTTATATTTGGAGACATTCCTTTTTCCACTATTACCCTCTTAGCGCTCCGAATCTCCACTTGCATTTTCTACAGAAAGACTGTTACAGAACGGCTCAATCAAAACTAAGGTTCAACTCTTTTAGTTGAACAAACCGAACAGAAAGAAGTTTCACACAATTCTTCTGTGTAGTTTTTATTTGTAGACATTCTTTTTCCCAATATAGGCCTCTTAGCGATCAGAATGTCCAATTGCAGTTTCTACAGAAAGAGTGTTTCAGAAAGGCTCAATCAAAAGTAAGGTTCAACTCTGTTAGTTGAATGCACAGAACAGAAAGAAGTTTCATACAATGCTTCTGTGTAGTTTATATTTGAACATATTCTTTTTTCCACTATTACCCACTTAGCGCTACGAATGTCCAGTTGCATTTTCTACAGACAGAGTGTTTGAAAACTGCTCAATCAAAAGTATGGTTTAACTCTGTTAGCTGAATGCTCAGATCAGAAAGAAGTTTCACAGAATGCTTCTGTGTAATTTATATTTGAATATATTCCTTTTTCCACTACTACGCTCTTACCGCTCCAAATGTCCAGTTGCATTTTCAACAGAAAGAGTGTTCAGATCTGCTCAATCAAAAGTATGGTTTAACTCTGTTAGCTGAATGCACAGATCAGAAAGAAGTTTCACCGAATGATTCTGTGTAGTTTATATTTGAAGACATTCCTTTTTCCACTATTACCCTCTTAGCGCTCCGAATCTCCACTTGCATTTTCTACAAAAAGAGTGTTTCATAACTGCTCAATCAAAAATATGTTTTATCTCTGTTAACTGAATTTACAGATCAGAAATAAGTTTCACAGAGTGCATCTGTGTAGTTTTTATTTGAAGATATTCTTTTTTCCAATGTAGGCCTCTTAGCGCTTAGCATGTCCAATTGCAGTTTCTACAGAAAGAGTGTTTCAGAACGGCTCAATCAAAAGTAAGGTTCAACTCTGTTAGTTGAATGCACAGAACAGAAAGAATTTTCACAGAATGCTACTGTGTAGTTTATATTTGAATATATTACTTTTTCCACTATTACCCTCTTAGCGCTCCGAATGTCCACTTGCATTTTCTACAGAAAGAGTGTTCAGAACTGCGCAATCAAAACTATGGTTTAACTCTCTTAGCTTAATGAACATATCAGAAATAAGTTTCACACAATGCTTCTGTGTAGTTTTTATTTGAAGATATTATTTTTCCCAATAGAGGCCTCTTAGCGCTCAGAATGTCCAATTGCAGTCTCTACAGAAAGAGTGTTTCAGAAAGGCTCAATCAAAAGTAAGGTTCAACTCTGTTATTTGAATGCACAGAACAGAAGGAAGTTTCATACAATGCTTCTGTGTAGTTTATATTTGAACATATTCTTTTTTCCACTATTACCCACTTAGCGCTACGAATGTCCAGTTGCATTTTCTACAGACAGAGTGTTTCAAAACTGCTCAATCAAAAGTATGGTTTAACTCTGTTAGCTGAATGCTCAGATCAGAAAGAAGTTTCACAGAATGCTTCTGTGTAGTTTATATTTGAATATATTCCTTTTTCCACTACTACGCTCTTAGCGCTCCAAATGTCCAGTTGCATTTTCAACAGAAAGAGTGTTCAGATCTGCTCAATCAAAAGTATGGTTTAACTCTGTTAGCTGAATGCACAGATCAGAAAGAAGTTTCACAGAATGATTCTGTGTAGTTTATATTTGGAGACATTCCTTTTTCCACTATTACCCTCTTAGCGCTCCGTATCTCCACTTGCATTTTCTACAGAAAGAGTGTTTCAGAACGGCTCAAACAAAACTAAGGTTCAACTCTTTTAGTTGAACAAACAGAACAGAAAGAAGTTTCACACAATTCTTCTTTGTAGTTTTTATTTGTAGACATTCTTTTTCCCAATATAGGCCTCTTAGCGCTCAGAATGTCCAATTGCAGTTTCTACAGAAAGAGTGTTTCAGAACGGCTCAATCAAAAGTAAGGTTCAACTCTGTTAGTTGAATGCACAGAACAGAAAGAAGTTTCATACAATGCTTCTGTGTAGTTTATATTTGAACATATTCTTTTTTCCACTATTACCCACTTAGTGCTACGAATGTCCAGTTGCATTTTCTACAGACAGAGTGTTTCAAAACTGCTCAATCAAAAGTATGGTTTAACTCTGTTAGCTGAATGCTCAGATCAGAAAGAAGTTTCACAGAATGCTTCTGTGTAGTTTATATTTGAATATATTCCTTTTTCCACTAGTACCCTCTTAGCGATCCGAATCTCCACTTGCATTTTCTACAGAAAGAGTGTTTCAGAACGGCTCAATCAAAACTAAGGTTCAACTCTTTTAGTTGAACAAACAGAACAGAAAGAAGTTTCACACAATTCTTCTGTGTAGTTTTTATTTGTAGACATTCTTTTTCCCAATATAGGCCTCTTAGCGCTCAGAATGTCCAATTGCAGTTTCTACAGAAAGAGTGTTTCAGAACGGCTCAATCAAAAGTAAGGTTCAACTCTGTTAGTTGAATGCACAGAACAGAAAGAAGTTTCATACAATGCTTCTGTGTAGTTTATATTTGAACATATTCTTTTTTCCACTATTACCCACTTAGCGCTACGAATGTCCAGTTGCATTTTCTACAGACAGAGTGTTTGAAAACTGCTCAATCAAAAGTATGGTTTAACTCTGTTAGCTGAATGCTCAGATCAGAAAGAAGTTTCACAGAATGCTTCTGTGTAATTTATATTTGAATATATTCCTTTTTCCACTACTACGCTCTTACCGCTCCAAATGTCCAGTTGCATTTTCAACAGAAAGAGTGTTCAGATCTGCTCAATCAAAAGTATGGTTTAACTCTGTTAGCTGAATGCACAGATCAGAAAGAAGTTTCACCGAATGATTCTGTGTAGTTTATATTTGAAGACATTCCTTTTTCCACTATTACCCTCTTAGCGCTCCGAATCTCCACTTGCATTTTCTACAAAAAGAGTGTTTCATAACTGCTCAATCAAAAATATGTTTTATCTCTGTTAACTGAATTTACAGATCAGAAATAAGTTTCACAGAGTGCATCTGTGTAGTTTTTATTTGAAGATATTCTTTTTTCCAATGTAGGCCTCTTAGCGCTTAGCATGTCCAATTGCAGTTTCTACAGAAAGAGTGTTTCAGAACGGCTCAATCAAAAGTAAGGTTCAACTCTGTTAGTTGAATGCACAGAACAGAAAGAATTTTCACAGAATGCTACTGTGTAGTTTATATTTGAATATATTCCTTTTTCCACTATTACCCTCTTAGCGCTCCGAATGTCCACTTGCATTTTCTACAGAAAGAGTGTTCAGAACTGCGCAATCAAAAGTATGGTTTAACTCTGTTAGCTTAATGAACATATCAGAAATAAGTTTCACACAATGCTTCTGTGTAGTTTTTATTTGAAGATATTATTTTTCCCAATATAGGCCTCTTAGCGCTCAGAATGTCCAATTGCAGTTTCTACAGAAAGAGTGTTTCAGAAAGGCTCAATCAAAAGTAAGGTTCAACTCTGTTAGTTGAATGCACAGAACAGAAAGAAGTTTCATACAATGCTTCTGTGTAGTTTATATTTGAAAATATTCTTTTTTCCACTATTACCCACTTAGCGCTACGAATGTCCAGTTGCATTTTCTACAGACAGAGTGTTTCAAAACTGCTCAATCAAAAGTATGGTTTAACTCTGTTAGCTGAATGCTCAGATCAGAAAGAAGTTTCACAGAATGCTTCTGTGTAGTTTATATTTGAATATATTCCTTTTTCCACTACTACTCTCTTAGCGCTCCAAATGTCCAGTTGCATTTTCTACAGAAAGAGTGTTCAGATCTGCCCAATCAAAAGTATGGTTTAACTCTGTTAGCTGAATGCACAGATCAGAAAGAAGTTTCACAGAATGATTCTGTGTAGTTTATATTTGGAGACATTCCTTTTTCCACTATTACCCTCTTAGCGCTCTGAATCTCCACTTGCATTTTCTACAGAAAGAGTGTTTCAGAACGGCTCAATCAAAACTAAGGTTCAAATCTTTTAGTTGAACAAACAGAACAGAAAGAAGTTTCACACAATTCTTCTGTGTAGTTTTTATTTGTAGACATTCTTTTTCCCAATATAGGCCTCTTAGCGCTCAGAATGTCCAATTGCAGTTTCTACAGAAAGAGTGTTTCAGAATGGCTCAATCAAAAGTAAGGTTCAACTCTGTTAGTTGAATGCACAGAACAGAAAGAAGTTTCATACAATGCTTCTGTGTAGTTTATATTTGAACATATTCTCTTTTCCACTATTACCCACTTAGCGCTACGAATGTCCAGTTGCATTTTCTACAGACAGAGTGTTTCAAAACTGCTCAATCAAAAGTATGGTTTAACTCTGTTAGCTGAATGCTCAGATCAGAAAGAAGTTTCACAGAATGTTTCTGTGTAGTTTATATTTGAATATATTCCTTTTTCCACTAATACGCTCTTAGCGCTCCAAATGTCCAGTTGCATTTTCAACAGAAAGAGTGTTCAGATCTGCTCAATCAAAAGTATGGTTTAACTCTGTTAGCTGAATGCACAGATCAGAAAGAAGTTTCACCGAATGATTCTGTGTAGTTTATATTTGAAGACATTCCTTTTTCCACTATTACCCTCTTAGCGCTCCGAATCTCCACTTACATTTTCTACAAAAAGAGTGTTTCATAACTGCTCAATCAAAAATATGTTTTATCTCTGTTAACTGAATTTACAAATCAGAAATAAGTTGCACAGAATGCATCTGTGTAGTTTTTATTTGAAGATAATCTTTTTCCCAATGTAGGCCTCTTAGCGCTTAGCATGTCCAATTGCAGTTTCTACAGAAAGAGTGTTTCAAAACGGCTCAATCAAAAGTAAGGTTCAACTCTGTTAGTTGAATGCACAGAACAGAAAGAATTTTCATAGAATGCTACTGTGTAGTTTATATTTGAATATATCCCTTTTTCCACTATTACCCTCTTAGCGCTCCGAATGTCCACTTGCATTTTCTACAGAAAGAGTGTTCAGAACTGCGCAATCAAAAGTATGGTTTAACTCTGTTAGCTTAATGAACATATCAGAAATAAGTTTCACACAATGCTTCTGTGTAGTTTTTATTTGAAGATATTATTTTTCCCAATATAGGCCTCTTAGCGCTCAGAATGTCCAATTGCAGATTCTACAGAAAGAGTGTTTCAGAAAGGCTCAATCAAAAGTAAGGTTCAACTCTGTTAGTTGAATGCACAGAACAGAAAGAAGTTTCATACAATGCTTCAGTGTAGTTAATATTTGAACATATTCTTTTTTCCACTATTACCCACTTAGCGCTACGAATGTCCAGTTGCATTTTCTACAGACAGAGTGTTTCAAAACTGCTCAATCAAAAGTATGGTTTAACTCTGTTAGCTGAATGCTCAGATCAGAAAGAAGTTTCACAGAATGCTTCTGTGTAGTTTATATTTGAATATATTCCTTTTTCCACTACTACTCTCTTAGCGCTCCAAATGTCCAGTTGCATTTTCTACAGAAAGAGTGTTCAGATCTGCTCAATCAAAAGTATGGTTTAACTCTGTTAGCTGAATGCACAGATCAGAAAGAAGTTTCACAGAATGATTCTGTGTAGTTTGTATTTGGAGACATTCCTTTTTCCACTATTACCCTCTTAGCGCTCCGAATCTCCACTTGCATTTTCTACATAAAGAGTGTTTCAGAACGGCTCAATCAAAACTAAGGTTCAACTCTTTTAGTTGAACAAACAGAACAGAAAGAAGTTTCACACAATTCTTCTGTGTAGTTTTTATTTGTAGACATTCTTTTTCCCAATATAGGCCTCTTAGCTCTCAGAATGTCCAATTGCAGTTTCTACAGAAAGAGTGTTTCAGAACGGCTCAATCAAAAGTAAGGTTCAACTCTGTTAGTTGAATGCACAGAACAGAAAGAAGTTTCATACAATGCTTCTGTGTAGTTTATATTTGAACATATTCTTTTTTCCACTATTACCCACTTAGCGCTACGAATGTCCAGTTGCATTTTCTACAGACAGAGTGTTTCAAAACTGCTCAATCAAAAGTATGGTTTAACTCTGTTAGCTGAATGCTCAGATCAGAAAGAAGTTTCACAGAATGCTTCTGTGTAGTTTATATTTGAATATATTCCTTTTTCCACTACTACGCTCTTAGCGCTCCAAATGTCCAGTTGCATTTTCTACAGAAAGAGTGTTCAGATCTGCTCAATCAAAAGTATGATTTAACTCTGTTAGCTGAATGCACAGATCAGAAAGAAGTTTCACCGAATGATTCTGTGTAGTTTATATTTGAAGACATTCCTTTTTCCACTATTACCCCCTTAGCGCTCCGAATCTCCACTTGCATTTTCTACAAAAAGAGTGTTTCATAACTGCTCAATGAAAAATATGTTTTATCTCTGTTAACTGAATTTACAGATCAGAAACAAGTTGCACAGAATGCATCTGTGTAGTTTTTATTTGAAGATATTCTTTTTCCCAATGTAGGCCTCTTAGCGCTTAGCATGTCCAATTACAGTTTCTACAGAAAGAGTGTTTCAGAACGGCTCAATCAAAAGTAAGGTTCAACTCTGTTAGTTGAATGCACAGAACAGAAAGAATTTTCACAGAATGCTACTGTGTAGTTTATATTTGAATATATCCCTTTTTCCACTATTACCCTCTTAGCGCTCCGAATGTCCACTTGCATTTTCTACAGAAAGAGTGTTCAGAACTGCGCAATCAAAAGTATGGTTTAACTCTGTTAGCTTAATGAACATATCAGAAATAAGTTTCACACAATGCTTCTGTGTAGTTTTTATTTGAAGATATTATTTTTCCCAATACAGGCCTCTTAGCGCTCAGAATGTCCAATTGCAGATTCTACAGAAAGAGTGTTTCAGAAAGGCTCAATCAATAGTAAGGTTCAACTCTGTTAGTTGAATGCACAGAACAGAAAGAAGTTTCATACAATGCTTCTGTGTAGTTTATATTTGAACATATTCTTTTTTCCACTATTACCCACTTAGCGCTACGAATGTCCAGTTGCATTTTCTACAGACAGAGTGTTTCAAAACTGCTCAATCAAAAGTATGGTTTAACTCTGTTAGCTGAATGCTCAGATCAGAAAGAAGTTTCACAGAATGCTTCTGTGTAGTTTATATTTGAATATATTCCTTTTTCCACTACTACGCTCTTAGCGCTCCAAATGTCCAGTTGCATTTTCTACAGAAAGAGTGTTCAGATCTGCTCAATCAAAAGTATGATTTAACTCTGTTAGCTGAATGCACAGATCAGAAAGAAGTTTCACCGAATGATTCTGTGTAGTTTATATTTGAAGACATTCCTTTTTCCACTATTACCCCCTTAGTGCTCCGAATCTCCACTTGCATTTTCTACAAAAAGAGTGTTTCATAACTGCTCAATGAAAAATATGTTTTATCTCTGTTAACTGAATTTACAGATCAGAAACAAGTTGCACAGAATGCATCTGTGTAGTTTTTATTTGAAGATATTCTTTTTCCCAATGTAGGCCTCTTAGCGCTTAGCATGTCCAATTACAGTTTCTACAGAAAGAGTGTTTCAGAACGGCTCAATCAAAAGTAAGGTTCAACTCTGTTAGTTGAATGCACAGAACAGAAAGAATTTTCACAGAATGCTACTGTGTAGTTTATATTTGAATATATCCCTTTTTCCACTATTACCCTCTTAGCGCTCCGAATGTCCACTTGCATTTTCTACAGAAAGAGTGTTCAGAACTGCGCAATCAAAGGTATGGTTTAACTCTGTTAGCTTAATGAACATATCAGAAATAAGTTTCACACAATGCTTCTGTGTAGTTTTTATTTGAAGGTATTATTTTTCCCAATACAGGCCTCTTAGCGCTCAGAATGTCCAATTACAGATTCTACAGAAAGAGTGTTTCAGAAAGGCTCAATCAATAGTAAGGTTCAACTCTGTTAGTTGAATGCACAGAACAGAAAGAAGTTTCATACAATGCTTCTGTGTAGTTTATATTTGAACATATTCTTTTTTCCACTATTACCCACTTAGCGCTACGAATGTCCAGTTGCATTTTCTACAGACAGAGTGTTTCAAAACTGCTCAATCAAAAGTAAGGTTTAACTCTGTTAGCTGAATGCTCAGATCAGAAAGAAGTTTCACAGAATGCTTCTGTGTAGTTTATATTTGAATATATTCCTTTTCCCACTACTACTCTCTTAGCGCTCCAAATGTCCAGTTGCATTTTCTACAGAAAGAGTGTTCAGATCTGCTCAATCAAAAGTATGGTTTAACTCTGTTAGCTGAATGCACAGATCAGAAAGAAGTTTCACAGAATGATTCTGTGTAGTTTATATTTGGAGACATTCCTTTTTCCACTATTACCCTCTTAGCGCTCCGAATCTCCACTTGCATTTTCTACATAAAGAGTGTTTCAGAACGGCTCAATCAAAACTAAGGTTCAACTCTTTTAGTTGAACAAACAGAACAGAAAGAAGTTTCACACAATTCTTCTGTGTAGTTTTTATTTGTAGACATTCTTTTTCCCAATATAGGCCTCTTATCTCTCAGATTGTCCAATTGCAGTTTCTACAGAAAGAGTGTTTCAGAACGGCTCAATCAAAAGTAAGGTTCAACTCTGTTAGTTGAATGCACAGAACAGAAAGAAGTTTCATACAATGCTTCTGTGTAGTTTATATTTGAAAATATTCTTTTTTCCACTATTACCCACTTAGCGCTACGAATGTCCAGTTGCATTTTCTACAGACAGACTGTTTCAAAACTGCTCAATCAAAAGTATGGTTTAACTCTGTTAGCTGAATGCTCAGATCAGAAAGAAGTTTCACAGAATGCTTCTGTGTAGTTTATATTTGATTATAATCCTTTTTCCACTAATACGCTCTTAGCGCTCCAAATGTCCAGTTGCATTTTCAACAGAAAGAGTGTTCAGATCTGCTCAATCAAAAGTATGGTTTAACTCTGTTAGCTGAATGCACAGATCAGAAAGAAGTTTCACCGAATGATTCTGTGTAGTTTATGTTTGAAGACATTCCTTTTTCCACTATTACCCTCTTAGCGCTCCGAATCTCCACTTGCATTTTCTACAAAAAGAGTGTTTCATAACTGCTCAATCAAAAATATGTTTTATCTCTGTTAACTGAATTTACAGATCAGAAATAAGTTGCACAGAATGCATCTGTGTAGTTTTTATTTGAAGATATTCTTTTTCCCAATGTAGGCCTCTTAGCGCTCAGAATGTCCAATTGCAGTTTCTACAGAAAGAGTGTTTCAGAACGGCTCAATCAAAAGTAAGGTTCAACTCTGTTAGTTGAATGCACAGAACAGTAAGAATTTTCACAGAATGCTACTGTGTGGTTTATATTTGAATATATCACTTTTTCCACTATTACCCTCTTAGCGCTCCGAATGTCCACTTGCATTTTCTACAGAAAGAGTGTTCAGAACTGCGCAGTCAAAAGTATGGTTTAACTCTGTTAGCTTAATGAACATATCAGAAATAAGTTTCACACAATGCTTCTGTGTAGTTTTTATTTGAAGATATTATTTTTCCCAATATAGGCCTCTTAGCGCTCAGAATGTCCAATTGCAGATTCTACAGAAAGAGTGTTTCAGAAAGGCTCAAACAAAAGTAAGGTTCAACTCTGTTAGTTGAATGCACAGAACAGAAAGAAGTTTCATACAATGCTTCTGTGTAGTTTATATTTGAACATATTCTTTTTTCCACTATTCCCCACTTAGCGCTACGAATGTCCAGTTGCATTTTCTACAGACAGAGTGTTTCAAAACTGCTCAATCAAAAGTATGGTTTAACTCTGTTACCTGAATGCTCAGATCAGAACGAAGTTTCACAGAATGCTTCTGTGTAGTTTATATTTGAATATATTCCTTTTTCCACTACTACTCTCTTAGCGCTCCAAATGTCCAGTTGCATTTTCTACAGAAAGAGTGTTCAGATCTGCTCAATCAAAAGTAATGTTTAACTCTGTTAGCTGAATGCACAGATCAGAAAGAAGTTTCACAGAATGATTCTGTGTAGTTTATATTTGGAGACATTCCTTTTTCCACTATTACCCTCTTAGCGCTCCGAATCTCCACTTGCATTTTCTACATAAAGAGTGTTTCAGAACGGCTCAATCAAAACTAAGGTTCAACTCTTTTAGTTGAACAAACAGAACAGAAAGAAGTTTCACACAATTCTTCTGTGTAGTTTTTAGTTGTAGACATTCTTTTTCCCAATATAGGCCTCTTAGCTCTCAGAATGTCCAATTGCAGTTTCTACAGAAAGAGTGTTTCAGAACGGCTCAATGAAAAGTAAGGTTCAACTCTGTTAGTTGAATGCACAGAACAGAAAGAAGTTTCATACAATGATTCTGTGTAGTTTATATTTGAACATATTTTTTTTCCACTATTACCCACTTAGCGCTACGAATGTCCAGTTGCATTTTCTACAGACAGAGTGTTTCAAAACTGCTCAATCAAAAGTATGGTTTAACTCTGTTAGCTGAATGCTCACATCAGAAAGAAGTTTCACAGAATGCTTCTGTGTAGTTTATATTTGAATATATTCCTTTTTCCACTACTACGCTCTTAGCGCTCCAAATGTCCAGTTGCATTTTCTACAGAAAGAGTGTTCAGATCTGCTCAATCAAAAGTATGGTTTAACTCTGTTAGCTGAATGCACAGATCAGAAAGAAGTTTCACCGAATGATTCTGTGTAGTTTATATTTGAAGACATTCCTTTTTCCACTATTACCCTCTTAGCGCTCCGAATCTCCACTTGCATTTTCTACAAAAAGAGTGTTTCATAACTGCTCAATCAAAAATATGTTTTATCTCTGTTAACTGAAATTACAGATCAGAAATAACTTTCACAGAATGCATCTGTGTAGTTTTTATTTGAAGGTATTCTTTTTCCCAATGTAGGCCTCTTAGCGCTTAGCATGTCCAATTGCAGTTTCTACAGAAAGAGTGTTTCAGAACCGCTCAATCAAAAGTAAGGTTCAACTCTATTAGTTGAATGCACAGAACAGAAAGAATTTTCACAGAATTCTACTGTGTAGTTTATATTTGAATATATTCCTTTTTCCACTATTACCCTCTTAGCGCTCCGAATGTCCACTTGCATTTTCTACAGAAAGAGTGTTCAGAACTGCGCAATCAAAAGTATGGTTTAACTCTGTTAGCTTAATGAACATATCAGAAATAAGTTTCACACAGTGCTTCTGTGTAGTTTTTATTTGAAGATATTATTTTTCCCAATAGAGGCCTCTTAGCGCTCAGAATGTCCAATTGCAGTTTCTACAGAAAGAGTGTTTCAGAAAGGCTCAATCAAAAGTAAGGTTCAACTCTGTTAGTTGAATGCACAGAACAGAAAGTAGTTTCATACAATGCTTCTGTGTAGTTTATATTTGAACATATTCTTTTTTCCACTATTACCCACTTAGCGCTACGAATGTCCATTTGCATTTTCTACAGACAGAGTGTTTCAAAACTGCTCAATCAAAAGTATGGTTTAACTCTGTTAGCTGAATGCTCAGATCAGAAAGAAGTTTCACAGAATGCTTCTGTGTAGTTTATATTTGAATATATTCCTTTTTCCACTACTACTCTCTTAGCGCTCCAAATGTCCAGTTGCATTTTCTACAGAAAGAGTGTTCAGATCTGCTCAATCAAAAGTATGGTTTAACTCTGTTAGCTGAATGCACAGATCAGAAAGAAGTTTCACAGAATGATTCTGTGTAGTTTATATTTGGAGACATTCCTTTTTCCACTATTACCCTCTTAGCGCTCCGAATCTCCACTTGCATTTTCTACATAAAGAGTGTTTCAGAACGGCTCAATCAAAACTAAGGTTCAACTCTTTTAGTTGAACAAACAGAACAGAAAGAAGTTTCACACAATTCTTCTGTGTAGTTTTAATTTGTAGACATTCTTTTTCCCAATATAGGCCTCTTAGCTCTCAGAATGTCCAATTGCAGTTTCTACAGAAAGAGTGTTTCAGAACGGCTCAATCAAAAGTAAGGTTCAACTCTGTTAGTTGAATGCACAGAACAGAAAGAAGTTTCATACAATGCTTCTGTGTAGTTTATATTTGATCATATTCTTTTTTCCACTATTACCCACTTAGCGCTACGAATGTCCAGTTGCATTTTCTACAGACAGAGTGTTTCAAAACTGCTCAATCAAAAGTATGGTTTAACTCTGTTAGCTGAATGCTCAGATCAGAAAGAAGTTTCACAGAATGCTTCTGTGTAGTTTATATTTGAATATATTCCTTTTTCCACTACTACTCTCTTAGCGCTCCAAATGTCCAGTTGCATTTTCTACAGAAAGAGTGTTCAGATCTGCTCAATCAAAAGTATGGTTTAACTCTGTTAGCTGAATGCACAGATCAGAAAGAAGTTTCACAGAATGATTCTGTGTGGTTTATATTTGGAGACATTCCTTTTTCCACTATTACCCTCTTAGCGCTCCGAATCTCCACTTGCATTTTCTACAGAAAGAGTGTTTCAGAACGGCTCAATCAAAACTAAGGTTCAACTCTTTTAGTTGAACAAACAGAACAGAAAGCTGTTTCACACAATTCTTCTGTGTAGTTTTTATTGGTAGACATTCTTTTTCCCAATATAGGCCTCTTAACGCTCAGAATGTTCAATTGCAGTTTCTACAGAAAGAGTGTTTCAGAACGGCTCAATCAAAAGTAAGGTTCAACTCTGTTAGTTGAATGCACAGAACAGAAAGAATTTTCACAGAATGCTACTGTGTAGTTTATATTTGAATATATTCCTTTTTCCACTATTACCCTCTTAGCGCTCCGAATGTCCACTTGCATTTTCTACAGAAAGAGTGTTCAGAACTGCGCAATCAAAAGTATGGTTTAACTCTGTTAGCTTAATGAACATATCAGAAATATGTTTCACACAATGCTTCTGTGTAGTTTTTATTTGATGATATTATTTTTCCCAATAGAGGCCTCTTAGCGCTCAGAATGTCCAATTGCAGTTTCTACAGAAAGAGTGTTTCAGAAAGGCTCAATCAAAAGTAAGGTTCAACTCTGTTAGTTGAATGCACAGAACAGAAAGAAGTTTCATACAATGCTTCTGTGTAGTTTATATTTGAACATATTCTTTTTTCCACTATTACCCACTTAGCGCTACGAATGTCCAGTTGCATTTTCTACAGACAGAGTGTTTCAAAACTGCTCAATCAAAAGTATGGTTTAACTCTGTTAGCTGAATGCTCAGATCAGAAAGAAGTTTCACAGAATGCTTCTGTGTAGTTTATATTTGAATATATTCCTTTTTCCACTACTACTCTCTTAGCGCTCCAAATGTCCAGTTGCATTTTCTACAGAAAGAGTGTTCAGATCTGCTCAATCAAAAGTATGGTTTAACTCTGTTAGCTGAATGCACAGTTCAGAAAGAAGTTTCACAGAATGATTCTGTGTAGTTTATATTTGGAGACATTCCTTTTTCCACTATTACCCTCTTAGCGCTCCGAATCTCCACTTGCATTTTCTACAGAAAGATTGTCTCAGAACGGCTCAATCAAAACTAAGGTTCAACTCTTTTAGTTGAACAAACAGAACAGAAAGAAGTTTCACACAATTCTTCTGTGTAGTTTTTATTTGTAGACATTCTTTTTCCCCATATAGGCCTCTTTGCGCTCAGAATGTCCAATTGCAGTTTCTACAGAAAGAGTGTTTCAGAACGGCTCAATCAAAAGTAAGGTTCAACTCTGTTAGTTGAATGCACAGAACAGAAAGAAGTTTCATACAATGCTTCTGTGTAGTTTATATTTGAACATATTCTTTTTTCCACTATTACCCACTTAGCGCTACGAATGTCCAGTTGCATTTTCTACAGACAGAGTGTTTCAAAACTGCTCAATCAAAAGTATGGTTTAACTCTGTTAGCTGAATGCTCAGATCAGAAAGAAGTTTCACAGAATGCTTCTGTGTAGTTTATATTTGAATATATTCCTTTTTCCACTACTACTCTCTTAGCGCTCCAAATGTCCAGTTGCATTTTCTACAGAAAGAGTGTTCAGATCTGCTCAATCAAAAGTAATGTTTAACTCTGTTAGCTGAATGCACAGATGAGAAAGAAGTTTCACAGAATGATTCTGTGTAGTTTATATTTGGAGACATTCCTTTTTCCACTATTACCCTCTTAGCGCTCCGAATCTCCACTTGCATTTTCTACATAAAGAGTGTTTCAGAACGGCTCAATCAAAACTAAGGTTCAACTCTTTTAGTTGAACAAACAGAACAGAAAGAAATTTCACACAATTCTTCTGTGTAGTTTTTAGTTGTAGACATTCTTTTTCCCAATATAGGCCTCTTAGCTCTCAGAATGTCCAATTGCAGTTTCTACAGAAAGAGTGTTTCAGAACGGCTCAATGAAAAGTAAGGTTCAACTCTGTTAGTTGAATGCACAGAACAGAAAGAAGTTTCATACAATGATTCTGTGTAGTTTATATTTGAACATATTTTTTTTCCACTATTACCCACTTAGCGCTACGAATGTCCAGTTGCATTTTCTACAGACAGAGTGTTTCAAAACTGCTCAATCAAAAGTATGGTTTAACTCTGTTAGCTGAATGCTCACATCAGAAAGAAGTTTCACAGAATGCTTCTGTGTAGTTTATATTTGAATATATTCCTTTTTCCACTACTACGCTCTTAGCGCTCCAAATGTCCAGTTGCATTTTCTACAGAAAGAGTGTTCAGATCTGCTCAATCAAAAGTATGGTTTAACTCTGTTAGCTGAATGCACAGATCAGAAAGAAGTTTCACCGAATGATTCTGTGTAGTTTATATTTGAAGACATTCCTTTTTCCACTATTACCCTCTTAGCGCTCCGAATCTCCACTTGCATTTTCTACAGAAAGAGTGTTTCAAACGGCACAATCAAAACTAAGGTTCAACTCTTTTGGTTGAACAAACAGAACAGAAAGAAGTTTCACACAATTCTTCTGTGTAGTTTTTATTTGTAGACATTCTTTTTCCCAATATAGGCCTCTTAACGCTCAGAATGTCCAATTGCAGTTTCTACAGAAAGAGTGTTTCAGAACGGCTCAATCAAAAGTAAGGTTCAACTCTGTTAGTTGAATGCACAGAACAGAAAGAATTTTCACAGAATGCTACTGTGTAGTTTATATTTGAATATATTGCTTTTTCCACAATTACCCTCTTAGCGCTCCGAATGTCCACTTGCATTTTCTACAGAAAGAGTGTTCAGAACTGCGCAATCAAAAGTATGGTTTAACTCTGTTAGCTTAATGAACATATCAGAAATAAGTTTCACACAATGCTTCTGTGTAGTTTTTATTTGAAGATATTATTTTTCCCAATAGAGGCCTATTAGCGCTCAGAATGTCCAATTGCAGTTTCTACAGAAAGAGTGTTTCAGAAAGGCTCAATCAAAAGTAAGGTTCAACTCTGTTAGTTGAATGCACAGAACAGAAAGAAGTTTCATACAATGCTTCTGTGTAGTTTATATTTGAACATATTCTTTTTTCCACTATTACCCACTTAGCGCTACGAATGTCCAGTTGCATTTTCTACAGACAGAGTGTTTCAAAACTGCTCAATCAAAAGTATGGTTTAACTCTGTTAGCTGAATGCTCAGATCAGAAAGATGTTTCACAGAATGCTTCTGTGTAGTTTATATTTGAATATATTCCTTTTTCCACTACTACTCTCTTAGCGCTCCAAATGTCCAGTTGCATTTTCTACAGAAAGAGTGTTCAGATCTGCTCAATCAAAAGTATGGTTTAACTCTGTTAGCTGAATGCACAGATCAGAAAGAAGTTTCACAGAATGATTCTGTGTAGTTTATATTTGGAGACATTCCTTTTTCCACTATTACCCTCTTAGCGCTCCGAATCTCCACTTGCATTTTCTACAGAAAGAGTGTTTCAGAACGGCTCAATCAAAACTAAGGTTCAACTCTTTTAGTTGAACAAACAGAACAGAAAGATGTTTCACACAATTCTTCTGTGTAGTTTTTATTTGTAGACATTCTTTTTCCCCATATGGGCCTCTTAGCGCTCAGAATGTCCAATTGCAGTTTCTACAGAAAGAGTCTTTCAGAACGGCTCAATCAAAAGTAAGGTTCAACTCTGTTATTTGAATGCACAGAACAGAAAGAAGTTTCATTCAATGCTTCTGTGTAGTTTATATTTGAACATATTCTTTTTTCCACTATTACCCACTTAGCGCTACGAATGTCCAGTTGCATTTTCTATAGACAGAGTGTTTCAAAACTGCTCAATCAAAAGTATGGTTTAACTCTGTTAGCTGAATGCTCAGATCAGAAAGAAGTTTCACAGAATGCTTCTGTGTAGTTTATATTTGAATATATTCCTTTTTCCACTACTACGCTCTTAGCGCTCCAAATGTCCAGTTGCATTTTCTACAGAAAGAGTGTTCAGATCTGCTCAATCAAAAGTATGGTTTAACTCTGTTAGCTGAATGCACAGATCAGAAAGAAGTTTCACCGAATGATTCTGTGTATTTTATATTTGAAGATATTCCTTTTTCCACTATTACCCTCTTAGCGCTCCGAATCTCCACTTGCATTTTCTACAAAAAGAGTGTTTCATAACTGCTCAATCAAAAATATGTTTTATCTCTGTTAACTGAAATTACAGATCAGAAACAAGTTTCACAGAATGCATCTGTGTAGTTTTTATTTGAAGATATTCTTTTTCCCAATGTAGGACTCTTAGCGCTTAGCATGTCCAATTGCAGTTTCTACAGAAAGAGTGTTTCAGAACGGCTCAATCAAAAGTAAGGTTCAACTCTGTTATTTGAATGCACAGAACAGAAAGAATTTTCACAGAATGCTACTGTGTAGTTTATATTTGAATATATTCCTTTTTCCACTATTACCCTCTTAGCGCTCCGAATGTCCACTTGCATTTTCTACAGAAAGAGTGTTCAGAACTGCGCAATCAAAAGTATGGTTTAACTCTGTTAGCTTAATGAACATATCAGAAATAAGTTTCACACAATGCTTCTGTGTAGTTTTTATTTGAAGATATTATTTTTCCCAATAGAGGCCTCTTAGCGCTCAGAATGTCCAATTGCAGTTTCTACAGAAAGAGTGTTTCAGAAAGGCTCAATCAAAAGTAAGGTTCAACTCTGTTAGTTGAATGCACAGAACAGAAAGAAGTTTCATACAATGCTTCTGTGTAGTTTATATTTGAACATATTCTTTTTTCCACTATTACCCACTTAGCGCTACGAATGTCCAGTTGCATTTTCTATAGACAGAGTGTTTCAAAACTGCTCAATCAAAAGTATGGTTTAACTCTGTTAGCTGAATGCTCAGATCAGAAAGAAGTTTCACAGAATGCTTCTGTGTAGTTTATATTTGAATATATTCCTTTTTCCACTACTACTCTCTTAGCGCTCCAAATGTCCAGTTGCATTTTCTACAGAAAGAGTGTTCAGATCTGCTCAATCAAAAGTATGGTTTAGCTCTGTTAGCTGAATGCACAGATCAGAAAGAAGTTTCACAGAATGATTCTGTGTAGTTTATATTTGGACACATTCCTTTTTCCACTATCACCCTCTTAGCGCTCCGAATCTCCACTTGCATTTCCTACATAAAGAGTGTTTCAGAACGGCTCAATCAAAACTAAGGTTCAACTCTTTTAGTGGAACAAACAGAACAGAAAGAAGTTTCACACAATTCTTCTGTGTAGTTTTTATTTGTAGACATTCTTTTTCCCAATATAGGCCTCTTAGCTCTCAGAATGTCCAATTGCAGTTTCTACAGAAAGAGTGTTTCAGAACGGCTCAATCAAAAGTAAGGTTCAACTCTGTTAGTTGAATGCACAGAACAGAAAGAAGTTTCATACAATGCTTCTGTGTAGTTTGTATTTGAACATATTCTTTTTTCCACTATTACCCACTTAGCGCTACGAATGTCCAGTTGCATTTTCTACAGACAGAGTGTTTCAAAACTGCTCAATCAAAAGTATGGTTTAACTCTGTTAGCTGAATGCTCAGATCAGAAAGAAGTTTCACAGAATGCTTCTGTGTAGTTTATATTTGAATAGATTCCTTTTTCCACTACTACGCACTTAGCGCTCCAAATGTCCAGTTGCATTTTCTACAGAAAGAGTGTTCAGATCTGCTCAATCAAAAGTATGGTTTAACTCTGTTTGCTGAATGCACAGATCAGAAAGAAGTTTCACCGAATGATTCTGTGTAGTTTATATTTGAAGACATTCCTTTTTCCACTATTACCCTCTTAGCGCTCCGAATCTCCACTTGCATTTTCTAAAAAAAGAGTGTTTCAGAACGGCTCAATCAAAACTAAGGTTCAACTCTTTTAGTTGAACAAACAGAACAGAAAGAAGTTTCACACAATTCTTCTGTGTAGTTTTTATTTGTAGACATTCTTTTTCCCAATATAGGCCTCTTAACGCTCAGAATGTCCAATTGCAGTTTCTACAGAAAGAGTGTTTCAGAACGGCTCAATCAAAAGTAAGGTTCAACTCTGTTAGTTGAATGCACAGAACAGAAAGAATTTTCACAGAATGCTACTGTGTAGTTTATATTTGAATATATTCCTTTTTCCACTATTACCCTCTTAGCGCTCCGAATGTCCACTTGCATTTTCTACAGAAAGAGTGTTCAGAACTGCGCAATCAAAAGTATGGTTTAACTCTGTTAGCTTAATGAACATATCAGAAATAAGTTTCACACAATGCTTCTGTGTAGTTTTTATTTGAAGATATTATTTTTCCCAATATAGGCCTCTTAGCGCTCAGAATGTCCAATTGCAGTTTCTACAGAAAGAGTGTTTCAGAAAGGCTCAATCAAAAGTAAGGTTCAACTCTGTTAGTTGAATGCACAGAACAGAAAGAAGTTTCATACAATGCTTCTGTGTAGTTTATATTTGAACATATTCTTTTTTCCACTATTACCCACTTAGCGCTACGAATGTCCAGTTGCATTTTCTTCAGACAGAGTGTTTCAAAACTGCTCAATCAAAATTATGGTTTAACTCTGTTAGCTGAATGCTCAGATCAGAAAGAAGTTTCACAGAATGCTTCTGTGTAGTTTATATTTGAATATATTCCTTTTTCCACTACTACTCTCTTAGCGCTCCAAATGTCCAGTTGCATTTTCTACAGAAAGAGTGTTCAGATCTGCTCAATCAAAAGTATGGTTTAACTCTGTTAGCTGAATGCACAGATCAGAAAGAAGTTTCACAGAATGATTCTGTGTAGTTTATATTTGGAGACATTCCTTTTTCCACTATTACCCTCTTAGCGCTCCGAATCTCCACTTGCATTTTCTACAGAAAGAGTGTTTCAGAACGGCTCAATCAAAACTAAGGTTCAACTCTTTTAGTTGAACAAACAGAACAGAAAGACGTTTCACACAATTCTTCTGTGTAGTTTTTATTTGTAGACATTCTTTTTCCCCATATGGGCCTCTTAGCGCTCAGAATGTCCAATTGCAGTTTCTACAGAAAGAGTGTTTCAGAACGGCTCAATCAAAAGTAAGGTTCAACTCTGTTAGTTGAATGCACAGAACAGAAAGAAGTTTCATTCAATGCTTCTGTGTAGTTTATATTTGAACATATTCTTTTTTCCACTATTACCCACTTAGCGCTACGAATGTCCAGTTGCATTTTCTATAGACAGAGTGTTTCAAAACTGCTCAATCAAAAGTATGGTTTAACTCTGTTAGCTGAATGCTCAGATCAGAAAGAAGTTTCACAGAATGCTTCTGTGTAGTTTATATTTGAATATATTCCTTTTTCCACTACTACGCTCTTAGCGCTCCAAATGTCCAGTTGCATTTTCTACAGAAAGAGTGTTCAGATCTGCTCAATCAAACGTATGGTTTAACTCTGTTAGCTGAATGCACAGATCAGAAAGAAGTTTCACCGAATGATTCTGTGTATTTTATATTTGAAGATATTCCTTTTTCCACTATTACCCTCTTAGCGCTCCGAATCTCCACTTGCATTTTCTACAAAAAGAGTGTTTCATAACTGCTCAATCAAAAATATGTTTTATCTCTGTTAACTGAAATTACAGATCAGAAACAAGTTTCACAGAATGCATCTGTGTAGTTTTTATTTGAAGATATTCTTTTTCCCAATGTAGGCCTCTTAGCGCTTAGCATGTCCAATTGCAGTTTCTACAGAAAGAGTGTTTCAGAACGGCTCAATCAAAAGTAAGGTTCAACTCTGTTAGTTGAATGCACAGAACAGAAAGAATTTTCACAGAATGCTACTGTGTAGTTTATATTTGAATATATTCCTTTTTCCACTATTACCCTCTTAGCGCTCCGAATGTCCACTTGCATTTTCTACAGAAAGAGTGTTCAGAACTGCGCAATCAAAAGTATGGTTTAACTCTGTTAGCTTAATGAACATATCAGAAATAAGTTTCACACAATGCTTCTGTGTAGTTTTTATTTGAAGATATTATTTTTCCCAATAGAGGCCTCTTAGCGCTCAGAATGTCCAATTGCAGTTTCTACAGAAAGAGTGTTTCAGAAAGGCTCAATCAAAAGTAAGGTTCAACTCTGTTTGTTGAATGCACAGAACAGAAAGAAGTTTCATACAATGCTTCTGTGTAGTTTATATTTGAACATATACTTTTTTCCACTATTACCCACTTAGCGCTACGAATGTCCAGTTGCATTTTCTATAGACAGAGTGTTTCAAAACTGCTCAATCAAAAGTATGGTTTAACTCTGTTAGCTGAATGCTCAGATCAGAAAGAAGTTTCACAGAATGCTTCTGTGTAGTTTATATTTGAATATATTCCTTTTTCCACTACTACTCTCTTAGCGCTCCAAATGTCCAGTTGCATTTTCTACAGAAAGAGTGTTCAGATCTGCTCAATCAAAAGTATGGTTTAGCTCTGTTAGCTGAATGCACAGATCAGAAAGAAGTTTCACAGAATGATTCTGTGTAGTTTATATTTGGAGACATTCCTTTTTCCACTATCACCCTCTTAGCGCTCCGAATCTCCACTTGCATTTTCTACATAAAGAGTGTTTCAGAACGGCTCAATCAAAACTAAGGTTCAACTCTTTTAGTGGAACAAACAGAACAGAAAGAAGTTTCACACAATTCTTCTGTGTAGTTTTTATTTGTAGACATTCTTTTTTCCCAATATAGGCCTCTTAGCTCTCAGAATGTCCAATTGCAGTTTCTACAGAAAGAGTGTTTCAGAACGGCTCAATCAAAAGTAAGGTTCAACTCTGTTAGTTGAATGCACAGAACAGAAAGAAGTTTCATACAATGCTTCTGTGTAGTTTGTATTTGAACATATTCTTTTTTCCACTATTACCCACTTAGCGCTACGAATGTCCAGTTGCATTTTCTACAGACAGAGTGTTTCAAAACTGCTCAATCAAAAGTATGGTTTAACTCTGTTAGCTGAATGCTCAGATCAGAAAGAAGTTTCACAGAATGCTTCTGTGTAGTTTATATTTGAATAGATTCCTTTTTCCACTACTACGCACTTAGCGCTCCAAATGTCCAGTTGCATTTTCTACAGAAAGAGTGTTCAGATCTGCTCAATCAAAAGTATGGTTTAACTCTGTTTGCTGAATGCACAGATCAGAAAGAAGTTTCACCGAATGATTCTGTGTAGTTTATATTTGAAGACATTCCTTTTTCCACTATTACCCTGTTAGCGCTCCGAATCTCCACTTGCATTTTCTACAAAAAGAGTGTTTCAGAACGGCTCAATCAAAACTAAGGTTCAACTCTTTTAGTTGAACAAACAGAACAGAAAGAAGTTTCACACAATTCTTCTGTGTAGTTTTTATTTGTAGACATTCTTTTTCCCAATATAGGCCTCTTAACGCTCAGAATGTCCAATTGCAGTTTCTACAGAAAGAGTGTTTCAGAACGGCTCAATCAAAAGTAAGGTTCAACTCTGTTAGTTGAATGCACAGAACAGAAAGAATTTTCACAGAATGCTACTGTGTAGTTTATATTTGAATATATTCCTTTTTCCACTATTACCCTCTTAGCGCTCCGAATGTCCACTTGAATTTTCTACAGAAAGAGTGTTCAGAACTGCGCAATCAAAAGTATGGTTTAACTCTGTTAGCTTAATGAACATATCAGAAATAAGTTTCACACAATGCTTCTGTGTAGTTTTTATTTGAAGATATTATTTTTCCCAATATAGGCCTCTTAGCGCTCAGAATGTCCAATTGCAGTTTCTACAGAAAGAGTGTTTCAGAAAGGCTCAATCAAAAGTAAGGTTCAACTCTGTTAGTTGAATGCACAGAACAGAAAGAAGTTTCATACAATGCTTCTGTGTAGTTTATATTTGAACATATTCTTTTTTCCACTATTACCCACTTAGCGCTACGAATGTCCAGTTGCATTTTCTACAGACAGAGTGTTTCAAAACTGCTCAATCAAAAGTATGGTTTAACTCTGTTAGCTGAATGCTCAGATCAGAAAGAAGTTTCACAGAATGCTTCTGTGTAGTTTATATTTGAATATATTCCTTTTTCCACTACTACTCTCTTAGCGCTCCAAATGTCCAGTTGCATTTTCTACAGAAAGAGTGTTCAGATCTGCTCAATCAAACGTATGGTTTAACTCTGTTAGCTGAATGCACAGATCAGAAAGAAGTTTCACCGAATGATTCTGTGTATTTTATATTTGAAGATATTCCTTTTTCCACTATTACCCTCTTAGCGCTCCGAATCTCCACTTGCATTTTCTACAAAAAGAGTGTTTCATAACTGCTCAATCAAAAATATGTTTTATCTCTGTTAACTGAAATTACAGATCAGAAACAAGTTTCACAGAATGCATCTGTGTAGTTTTTATTTGAAGATATTCTTTTTCCCAATGTAGGCCTCTTAGCGCTTAGCATGTCCAATTGCAGTTTCTACAGAAAGAGTGTTTCAGAACGGCTCAATCAAAAGTAAGGTTCAACTCTGTTAGTTGAATGCACAGAACAGAAAGAATTTTCACAGAATGCTACTGTGTAGTTTATATTTGAATATATTCCTTTTTCCACTATTACCCTCTTAGCGCTCCGAATGTCCACTTGCATTTTCTACAGAAAGAGTGTTCAGAACTGCGCAATCAAAAGTATGGTTTAACTCTGTTAGCTTAATGAACATATCAGAAATAAGTTTCACACAATGCTTCTGTGTAGTTTTTATTTGAAGATATTATTTTTCCCAATAGAGGCCTCTTAGCGCTCAGAATGTCCAATTGCAGTTTCTACAGAAAGAGTGTTTCAGAAAGGCTCAATCAAAAGTAAGGTTCAACTCTGTTAGTTGAATGCACAGAACAGAAAGAAGTTTCATACAATGCTTCTGTGTAGTTTATATTTGAACATATTCTTTTTTCCACTATTACCCACTTAGCGCTACGAATGTCCAGTTGCATTTTCTATAGACAGAGTGTTTCAAAACTGCTCAATCAAAAGTATGGTTTAACTCTGTTAGCTGAATGCTCAGATCAGAAAGAAGTTTCACAGAATGCTTCTGTGTAGTTTATATTTGAATATATTCCTTTTTCCACTACTACTCTCTTAGCGCTCCAAATGTCCAGTTGCATTTTCTACAGAAAGAGTGTTCAGATCTGCTCAATCAAAAGTATGGTTTAGCTCTGTTAGCTGAATGCACAGATCAGAAAGAAGTTTCACAGAATGATTCTGTGTAGTTTATATTTGGAGACATTCCTTTTTCCACTATCACCCTCTTAGCGCTCCGAATCTCCACTTGCATTTTCTACATAAAGAGTGTTTCAGAACGGCTCAATCAAAACTAAGGTTCAACTCTTTTAGTGGAACAAACAGAACAGAAAGAAGTTTCACACAATTCTTCTGTGTAGTTTTTATTTGTAGACATTCTTTTTCCCAATATAGGCCTCTTAGCTCTCAGAATGTCCAATTGCAGTTTCTACAGAAAGAGTGTTTCAGAACGGCTCAATCAAAAGTAAGGTTCAACTCTGTTAGTTGAATGCACAGAACAGAAAGAAGTTTCATACAATGCTTCTGTGTAGTTTGTATTTGAACATATTCTTTTTTCCACTATTACCCACTTAGCGCTACGAATGTCCAGTTGCATTTTCTACAGACAGAGTGTTTCAAAACTGCTCAATCAAAAGTATGGTTTAACTCTGTTAGCTGAATGCTCAGATCAGAAAGAAGTTTCACAGAATGCTTCTGTGTAGTTTATATTTGAATAGATTCCTTTTTCCACTACTACGCACTTAGCGCTCCAAATGTCCAGTTGCATTTTCTACAGAAAGAGTGTTCAGATCTGCTCAATCAAAAGTATGGTTTAACTCTGTTTGCTGAATGCACAGATCAGAAAGAAGTTTCACCGAATGATTCTGTGTAGTTTATATTTGAAGACATTCCTTTTTCCACTATTACCCTGTTAGCGCTCCGAATCTCCACTTGCATTTTCTACAAAAAGAGTGTTTCAGAACGGCTCAATCAAAACTAAGGTTCAACTCTTTTAGTTGAACAAACAGAACAGAAAGAAGTTTCACACAATTCTTCTGTGTAGTTTTTATTTGTAGACATTCTTTTTCCCAATATAGGCCTCTTAACGCTCAGAATGTCCAATTGCAGTTTCTACAGAAAGAGTGTTTCAGAACGGCTCAATCAAAAGTAAGGTTCAACTCTGTTAGTTGAATGCACAGAACAGAAAGAATTTTCACAGAATGCTACTGTGTAGTTTATATTTGAATATATTCCTTTTTCCACTATTACCCTCTTAGCGCTCCGAATGTCCACTTGCATTTTCTACAGAAAGAGTGTTCAGAACTGCGCAATCAAAAGTATGGTTTAACTCTGTTAGCTTAATGAACATATCAGAAATAAGTTTCACACAATGCTTCTGTGTAGTTTTTATTTGAAGGTATTATTTTTCCCAATATAGGCCTCTTAGCGCTCAGAATGTCCAATTGCAGTTTCTACAGAAAGAGTGTTTCAGAAAGGCTCAATCAAAAGTAAGGTTCAACTCTGTTAGTTGAATGCACAGAACAGAAAGAAGTTTCATACAATGCTTCTGTGTAGTTTATATTTGAACATATTCTTTTTTCCACTATTACCCACTTAGCGCTACGAATGTCCAGTTGCATTTTCTACAGACAGAGTGTTTCAAAACTGCTCAATCAAAAGTATGGTTTAACTCTGTTAGCTGAATGCTCAGATCAGAAAGAAGTTTCACAGAATGCTTCTGTGTAGTTTATATTTGAATATATTCCTTTTTCCACTACTACTCTCTTAGCGCTCCAAATGTCCAGTTGCATTTTCTACAGAAAGAGTGTTCAGATCTGCTCAATCAAAAGTATGGTTTAACTCTGTTAGCTGAATGCACAGATCAGAAAGAAGTTTCACAGAATGATTCTGTGTAGTTTATATTTGGAGACATTCCTTTTTCCACTATTACCCTCTTAGCGCTCCGAATCTCCACTTGCATTTTCTACAGAAAGGGTGTTTCAGAACGGCTCAATCAAAACTAAGGTTCAACTCTTTTAGTTGAACAAACAGAACAGAAAGAAGTTTCACACAATTCTTCTGTGCAGTTTTTATTTGTAGACATTCTTTTTCCCCATATAGGCCTCTTAGCGCTCAGAATGTCCAATTGCAGT
Source organism: Symphalangus syndactylus (assembly GCF_028878055.3). Classification (NCBI taxonomy): domain Eukaryota; kingdom Metazoa; phylum Chordata; class Mammalia; order Primates; family Hylobatidae; genus Symphalangus; species Symphalangus syndactylus. The sequence continues at coordinate 151,871,567 of NC_072430.2, read as the reverse complement.
TTCTACAGAAAGAGTGTTTCAGAACGGCTCAATGAAAAGTAAGGTTCAACTCTGTTAGTTGAATGCACAGAACAGAAAGAAATTTCATTCAATGCTTCTGTGTAGTTTATATTTGAAGACATTCCTTTTTCCACTATTACCCTCTTAGCGCTCCGAATCTCCACTTGCGTTTTCTACAAAAAGAGTGTTTCATAACTGCTCAATCAAAAATATGTTTTATCTCTGTTAACTGAATTTACAGATCAGAAATAAGTTTCACAGAATGCATCTGTGTAGTTTTTATTTGAAGATATTTTTTTTCCCAATGTAGGCCTCTTAGCGCTTAGCATGTCCAATTGCAGTTTCTACAGAAAGAGTGTTTCAGAATGGCTCAATCAAAAGTAAGGTTCAACTCTGTTAGTTGAATGCACAGAACAGAAAGAATTTTCACAGAATGCTACTGTGTAGTTTATATTTGAATATATTCCTTTTTCCACTATTACCCTCTTAGCGCTCCGAATGTCCACTTGCATTTTCTAGAGAAAGAGTGTTGAGAACTGCGCAATCAAAAGTATGGTTTAACTCTGTTAGCTTAATGAACATATCAGAAATAAGTTTCACACAATGCTTCTGTGTAGTTTTTATTTGAAGATATTATTTTTCCCAATATAGGCCTCTTAGCGCTCAGAATGTCCAATTGCAGTTTCTACAGAAAGAGTGTTTCAGAAAGGCTCAATCAAAAGTAAGGTTCAACTCTGTTAGTTGAATGCACAGAACAGAAAGAAGTTTCATACAATGCTTCTGTGTAGTTTATATTTGAACATATTCTTTTTTCCACTATTACCCACTTAGCGCTACGAATGTCCAGTTGCATTTTCTACAGACAGAGTGTTTCAAAACTGCTCAATCAAAAGTATGGTTTAACTCTGTTAGCTGAATGCTCAGATCAGAAAGAAGTTTCACAGAATGCTTCTGTGTAGTTTATATTTGAATATATTCCTTTTTCCACTACTACTCTCTTAGCGCTCCAAATGTCCAGTTGCATTTTCTACAGAAAGAGTGTTCAGATCTGCTCAATCAAAAGTATGGTTTAACTCTGTTAGCTGAATGCACAGATCAGAAAGAAGTTTCACAGAATGATTCTGTGTAGTTTATATTTGGAGACATTCCTTTTTCCACTATTACCCTCTTAGCGCTCCGAATCTCCACTTGCATTTTCTACAGAAAGATTGTTTCAGAACGGCTCAATCAAAACTAAGGTTCAACTCTTTTAGTTGAACAAACAGAACAGAAAGAAGTTTCACACAATTCTTCTGTGTAGTTTTTATTTGTAGACATTCTTTTTCCCCATATAGGCCTCTTAGCGCTCAGAATGTCCAATTGCAGTTTCTACAGAAAGAGTGTTTCAGAACGGCTCAATCAAAAGTAAGGTTCAACTCTGTTAGTTGAATGCACAGAACAGAAAGAATTTTCACAGAATGCTACTGTGTAGTTTATATTTGAATATATTCCTTTTTCCACTATTACCCTCTTAGCGCTCCGAATGTCCACTTGCATTTTCTACAGAAAGAGTGTTCAGAACTGCGCAATCAAAAGTATGGTTTAACTCTGTTAGCTTAATGAACATATCAGAAATAAGTTTCACACAATGCTTCTGTGTAGTTTTCATTTGAAGATATTATTTTTCCCAATATAGGCCTCTTAGCGCTCAGAATGTCCAATTGCAGTTTCTACAGAAAGAGTGTTTCAGAATGGCTCAATCAAAAGTAAGGTTCAACTCTGTTAGTTGAATGCACAGAACAGCAAGAAGTTTCATACAATGCTTCTGTGTAGTTTATATTTGAACATATTCTTTTTTCCACTATTACCCACTTAGCGCTACGAATGTCCAGTTGCATTTTCTACAGACAGAGTGTTTCAAAACTGCTCAATCAAAAGTATGGTTTAACTCTGTTAGCTGAATGCTCAGATCAGAAAGAAGTTTCACAGAATGCTTCTGTGTAGTTTATATTTGAATATATTCCTTTTTCCACTACTACTCTCTTAGCGCTCCAAATGTCCAGTTGCATTTTCTACAGAAAGAGTGTTCAGATCTGCTCAATCAAAAGTATGGTTTAACTCTGTTAGCTGAATTCACAGATCAGAAAGAAGTTTCACAGAATGATTCTGTGTAGTTTATATTTGGAGACATTACTTTTTCCACTATTAACCTCTTAGCGCTCCGAATCTCCACTTGCATTTTCTACAGAAAGATTGTTTCAGAACGGCTCAATCAAAACTAAGGTTCAACTCTTTTAGTTGAACAAACAGAACAGAAAGAAGTTTCACACAATTCTTCTGTGTAGTTTTTATTTGTAGACATTCTTTTTCCCCATATAGGCCTCTTAGCGCTCAGAATGTCCAATTGCAGTTTCTACAGAAAGAGTGTTTCAGAACGGCTCAATCAAAAGTAAGGTTCAACTCTGTTAGTTGAATGCACAGAACAGAAAGAAGTTTCATACAATGCTTCTGTGTAGTTTATATTTGAACATATTCTTTTTTCCACTATTACCCACTTAGCGCTACGAATGTCCAGTTGCATTTTCTACAGACAGAGTGTTTCAAAACTGCTCAATCAAAAGTATGGTTTAACTCTGTTAGCTGAATGCTCAGATCAGAAAGAAGTTTCACAGAATGCTTCTGTGTAGTTTATATTTGAATATATTCCTTTTTCCACTAGTACGCTCTCAGCGCTCCAAATGTCCAGTTGCATTTTCTACAGAAAGAGTGTTCAGATCTGCTCAATCAAAAGTATGGTTTAACTCTGTTAGCTGAATGCACAGATCAGAAAGAAGTTTCACCGAATGATTCTGTGTAGTTTATATTTGAAGACATTCCTTTTTCCACTATTACCCTCTTAGCGCTCCGAATCTCCACTTGCATTTTCTACAGAAAGAGTGTTTCAGAACGGCTCAATCAAAACTAAGGTTCAACTCTTTTAGTTGAACAAACAGAACAGAAAGTAGTTTCACACAATTCTTCTGTGTAGTTTTTATTTGTAGACATTCTTTTTCCCAATATAGGCCTCTTAACGCTCAGAATGTCCAATTGCAGTTTCTACAGAAAGAGTGTTTCAGAACGGCTCAATCAAAAGTAAGGTTCAACTCTGTTAGTTGAATGCACAGAACAGAAAGAATTTTCACAGAATGCTACTGTGTAGTTTATATTTGAATATATTCCTTTTTCCACTATTACCCTCTTAGCGCTCCGAATGTCCACTTGCATTTTCTACAGAATGAGTGTTCAGAACTGCGCAATCAAAAGTATGGTTTAACTCTGTTAGCTTAATGAACATATCAGAAATAAGTTTCACACAATGCTTCTGTGTAGTTTTTATTTGAAGATATTATTTTTCCCAATATAGGCCTCTTAGCGCTCAGAATGTCCAATTGCAGTTTCTACAGAAAGAGTGTTTCAGAAAGGCTCAATCAAAAGTAAGGTTCAACTCTGTTAGTTGAATGCACAGAACAGAAAGAAGTTTCATACAATGCTTCTGTGTAGTTTATATTTGAACATATTCTTTTTTCCACTATTACCCACTTAGCGCTACGAATGTCCAGTTGCATTTTCTACAGACAGAGTGTTTCAAAACTGCTCAATCAAAAGTATGGTTTAACTCTGTTAGCTGAATGCTCAGATCAGAAAGAAGTTTCACAGAATGCTTCTGTGTAGTTTATATTTGAATATATTCCTTTTTCCACTACTACTCTCTTAGCGCTCCAAATGTCCAGTTGCATTTTCTACAGAAAGAGTGTTCAGATCTGCTCAATCAAAAGTATGGTTTAACTCTGTTAGCTGAATGCACAGATCAGAAAGAAGTTTCACAGAATGATTCTGTGTAGTTTATATTTGGAGACATTCCTTTTTCCACTATTACCCTCTTAGCGCTCCGAATCTCCACTTGCATTTTCTACAGAAAGAGTGTTTCAGAACGGCTCAATCAAAAGTAACGTTCAACTCTGTTAGTTGAATGCACAGAACAGAAAGAAATTTCATTCAATGCTTCTGTGTAGTTTATATTTGAAGACATTCCTTTTTCCACTATTACCCTCTTAGCGCTCCGAATCTCCACTTGCATTTTCTACAAAAAGAGTGTTTCATAACTGCTCAATCAAAAATATGTTTTATCTCTGTTAACTGAATTTACAGATCAGAAATAAGTTTCACAGAATGCATCTGTGTAGTTTTTATTTGAAGATATTCTTTTTCCCAATGTAGGCCTCTTAGCGCTTAGCATGTCCAATTGCAGTTTCTACAGAAAGAGTGTTTCAGAACGGCTCAATCAAAAGTAAGGTTCAACTCTGTTAGTTGAATGCACAGAACAGAAAGGATTTTCACAGAATGCTACTGTGTAGTTTATATTTGAATATATTCCTTTTTCCACTATTACCCTCTTAGCGCTCCGAATGTCCACTTGCATTTTCTAGAGAAAGAGTGTTCAGAACTGCGCAATCAAAAGTATGGTTTAACTCTGTTAGCTTAATGAACATATCAGAAATAAGTTTCACACAATGTTTCTGTGTAGTTTTTATTTGAAGATATTATTTTTCCCAATAGAGGCCTCTTAGCGCTCAGAATGTCCAATTGCAGTTTCTACAGAAAGAGTGTTTCAGAACGGCTCAATCAAAAGTAAGGTTCAACTCTGTTAGTTGAATGCACAGAACAGAAAAAAGTTTCATACAATGCTTCTGTGTAGTTTATATTTGAACATATTCTTTTTTCCACTATTACCCACTTAGCGCTACGAATGTCCAGTTGCATTTTCTACAGACAGAGTGTTTCAAAACTGCTCAATCAAAAGTATGGTTTAACTCTGTTAGCTGAATGCTCAGATCAGAAAGAAGTTTCACAGAATGCTTCTGTGTAGTTTATATTTGAATAGATTCCTTTTTCCACTACTACGCACTTAGCGCTCCAAATGTCCAGTTGCATTTTCTACAGAAAGAGTGTTCAGATCTGCTCAATCAAAAGTATGGTTTAACTCTGTTTGCTGAATGCACAGATCAGAAAGAAGTTTCACCGAATGATTCTGTGTAGTTTATATTTGAAGACATTCCTTTTTCCACTATTACCCTCTTAGCGCTCCGAATCTCCACTTGCATTTTCTACAAAAAGAGTGTTTCAGAACGGCTCAATCAAAACTAAGGTTCAACTCTTTTAGTTGAACAAACAGAACAGAAAGAAGTTTCACACAATTCTTCTGTGTAGTTTTTATTTGTAGACATTCTTTTTCCCAATATAGGCCTCTTAACGCTCAGAATGTCCAATTGCAGTTTCTACAGAAAGAGTGTTTCAGAACGGCTCAATCAAATTAAGGTTCAACTCTGTTAGTTGAATGCACAGAACAGAAAGTATTTTCACAGAATGCTACTGTGTAGTTTATATTTGAATATATTCCTTTTTCCACTATTACCCTCTTAGCGCTCCGAATGTCCACTTGCATTTTCTACAGAAAGAGTGTTCAGAACTGCGCAATCAAAAGTATGGTTTAACTCTGTTAGCTTAATGAACATATCAGAAATAAGTTTCACACAATGCTTCTGTGTAGTTTTTATTTGAAGATATTATTTTTCCCAATATAGGCCTCTTAGCGCTCAGAATGTCCAATTGCAGTTTCTACAGAAAGAGTGTTTCAGAAAGGCTCAATCAAAAGTAAGGTTCAACTCTGTTAGTTGAATGCACAGAACAGAAAGAAGTTTCATACAATGCTTCTGTGTAGTTTATATTTGAACATATTATTTTTTCCACTATTACCCACTTAGCGCTACGAATGTCCAGTTGCATTTTCTACAGACAGAGTGTTTCAAAACTGCTCAATCAAAAGTATGGTTTAACTCTGTTAGCTGAATGCTCAGATCAGAAAGAAGTTTCACAGAATGCTTCTGTGTAGGTTATATTTGAATATATTCCTTTTTCCACTACTACTCTCTTAGCGCTCCAAATGTCCAGTTGCATTTTCTACAGAAAGAGTGTTCAGATCTGCTCAATCAAAAGTATGGTTTAACTCTGTTAGCTGAATGCACAGATCAGAAAGAAGTTTCACAGAATGATTCTGTGTAGTTCATATTTGGAGACATTCCTTTTTCCACTATTACCCTCTTAGCGCTCCGAATCTCCACTTGCATTTTCTACAGAAAGATTGTTTCAGAACGGCTCAACCAAAACTAAGGTTCAACTCTTTTAGTTGAACAAACAGAACAGAAAGAAGTTTCACACAATTCTTCTGTGTAGTTTTTATTTGTAGACATTCTTTTTCCCCATATAGGCCTCTTAGCGCTCAGAATGTCCAATTGCAGTTTCTACAGAAAGAGTGTTTCAGAACGGCTCAATCAAAAGTAAGGTTCAACTCTGTTAGTTGAATGCACAGAACAGAAAGAATTTTCACAGAATGCTACTGTGTAGTTTATATTTGAATATATTCCTTTTTCCACTATTACCCTCTTAGCGCTCCGAATGTCCACTTGCATTTTCTACAGAAAGAGTGTTCAGAACTGCGCAATCAAAAGTATGGTTTAACTCTGTTAGCTTAATGAACATATCAGAAATAAGTTTCACACAATGCTTCTGTGTAGTTTTCATTTGAAGATATTATTTTTCCCAATATAGGCCTCTTAGCGCTCAGAATGTCCAATTGCAGTTTCTACAGAAAGAGTGTTTCAGAATGGCTCAATCAAAAGTAAGGTTCAACTCTGTTAGTTGAATGCACAGAACAGCAAGAAGTTTCATACAATGCTTCTGTGTAGTTTATATTTGAACATATTCTTTTTTCCACTATTACCCACTTAGCGCTACGAATGTCCAGTTGCATTTTCTACAGACAGAGTGTTTCAAAACTGCTCAATCAAAAGTATGGTTTAACTCTGTTAGCTGAATGCTCAGATCAGAAAGAAGTTTCACAGAATGCTTCTGTGTAGTTTATATTTGAATATATTCCTTTTTCCACTACTACTCTCTTAGCGCTCCAAATGTCCAGTTGCATTTTCTACAGAAAGAGTGTTCAGATCTGCTCAATCAAAAGTATGGTTTAACTCTGTTAGCTGAATTCACAGATCAGAAAGAAGTTTCACAGAATGATTCTGTGTAGTTTATATTTGGAGACATTACTTTTTCCACTATTAACCTCTTAGCGCTCCGAATCTCCACTTGCATTTTCTACAGAAAGATTGTTTCAGAACGGCTCAATCAAAACTAAGGTTCAACTCTTTTAGTTGAACAAACAGAACAGAAAGAAGTTTCACACAATTCTTCTGTGTAGTTTTTATTTGTAGACATTCTTTTTCCCCATATAGGCCTCTTAGCGCTCAGAATGTCCAATTGCAGTTTCTACAGAAAGAGTGTTTCAGAACGGCTCAATCAAAAGTAAGGTTCAACTCTGTTAGTTGAATGCACAGAACAGAAAGAAGTTTCATACAATGCTTCTGTGTAGTTTATATTTGAACATATTCTTTTTTCCACTATTACCCACTTAGCGCTACGAATGTCCAGTTGCATTTTCTACAGACAGAGTGTTTCAAAACTGCTCAATCAAAAGTATGGTTTAACTCTGTTAGCTGAATGCTCAGATCAGAAAGAAGTTTCACAGAATGCTTCTGTGTAGTTTATATTTGAATATATTCCTTTTTCCACTAGTACGCTCTTAGCGCTCCAAATGTCCAGTTGCATTTTCTACAGAAAGAGTGTTCAGATCTGCTCAATCAAAAGTATGGTTTAACTCTGTTAGCTGAATGCACAGATCAGAAAGAAGTTTCACCGAATGATTCTGTGTAGTTTATATTTGAAGACATTCCTTTTTCCACTATTACCCTCTTAGCGCTCCGAATCTCCACTTGCATTTTCTACAGAAAGAGTGTTTCAGAACGGCTCAATCAAAACTAAGGTTCAACTCTTTTAGTTGAACAAACAGAACAGAAAGTAGTTTCACACAATTCTTCTGTGTAGTTTTTATTTGTAGACATTCTTTTTCCCAATATAGGCCTCTTAACGCTCAGAATGTCCAATTGCAGTTTCTACAGAAAGAGTGTTTCAGAACGGCTCAATCAAAAGTAAGGTTCAACTCTGTTAGTTGAATGCACAGAACAGAAAGAATTTTCACAGAATGCTACTGTGTAGTTTATATTTGAATATATTCCTTTTTCCACTATTACCCTCTTAGCGCTCCGAATGTCCACTTGCATTTTCTACAGAATGAGTGTTCAGAACTGCGCAATCAAAAGTATGGTTTAACTCTGTTAGCTTAATGAACATATCAGAAATAAGTTTCACACAATGCTTCTGTGTAGTTTTTATTTGAAGATATTATTTTTCCCAATATAGGCCTCTTAGCGCTCAGAATGTCCAATTGCAGTTTCTACAGAAAGAGTGTTTCAGAAAGGCTCAATCAAAAGTAAGGTTCAACTCTGTTAGTTGAATGCACAGAACAGAAAGAAGTTTCATACAATGCTTCTGTGTAGTTTATATTTGAACATATTCTTTTTTCCACTATTACCCACTTAGCGCTACGAATGTCCAGTTGCATTTTCTACAGACAGAGTGTTTCAAAACTGCTCAATCAAAAGTATGGTTTAACTCTGTTAGCTGAATGCTCAGATCAGAAAGAAGTTTCACAGAATGCTTCTGTGTAGTTTATATTTGAATATATTCCTTTTTCCACTACTACTCTCTTAGCGCTCCAAATGTCCAGTTGCATTTTCTACAGAAAGAGTGTTCAGATCTGCTCAATCAAAAGTATGGTTTAACTCTGTTAGCTGAATGCACAGATCAGAAAGAAGTTTCACAGAATGATTCTGTGTAGTTTATATTTGGAGACATTCCTTTTTCCACTATTACCCTCTTAGCGCTCCGAATCTCCACTTGCATTTTCTACAGAAAGAGTGTTTCAGAACGGCTCAATCAAAAGTAACGTTCAACTCTGTTAGTTGAATGCACAGAACAGAAAGAAATTTCATTCAATGCTTCTGTGTAGTTTATATTTGAAGACATTCCTTTTTCCACTATTACCCTCTTAGCGCTCCGAATCTCCACTTGCATTTTCTACAAAAAGAGTGTTTCATAACTGCTCAATCAAAAATATGTTTTATCTCTGTTAACTGAATTTACAGATCAGAAATAAGTTTCACAGAATGCATCTGTGTAGTTTTTATTTGAAGATATTCTTTTTCCCAATGTAGGCCTCTTAGCGCTTAGCATGTCCAATTGCAGTTTCTACAGAAAGAGTGTTTCAGAACGGCTCAATCAAAAGTAAGGTTCAACTCTGTTAGTTGAATGCACAGAACAGAAAGGATTTTCACAGAATGCTACTGTGTAGTTTATATTTGAATATATTCCTTTTTCCACTATTACCCTCTTAGCGCTCCGAATGTCCACTTGCATTTTCTACAGAAAGAGTGTTCAGAACTGCTCAATCAAAAGTATGGTTTAACTCTGTTAGCTGAATGAACATATCAGAAATAAGTTTCACACAATGTTTCTGTGTAGTTTTTATTTGAAGATATTATTTTTCCCAATAGAGGCCTCTTAGCGCTCAGAATGTCCAATTGCAGTTTCTACAGAAAGAGTGTTTCAGAACGGCTCAATCAAAAGTAAGGTTCAACTCTGTTAGTTGAATGCACAGAACAGAAAAAAGTTTCATACAATGCTTCTGTGTAGTTTATATTTGAACATATTCTTTTTTCCACTATTACCCACTTAGCGCTACGAATGTCCAGTTGCATTTTCTACAGACAGAGTGTTTCAAAACTGCTCAATCAAAAGTATGGTTTAACTCTGTTAGCTGAATGCTCAGATCAGAAAGAAGTTTCACAGAATGCTTCTGTGTAGTTTATATTTGAATAGATTCCTTTTTCCACTACTACGCTCTTAGCGCTCCAAATGTCCAGTTGCATTTTCTACAGAAAGAGTGTTCAGATCTGCTCAATCAAAAGTATGGTTTAACTCTGTTAGCTGAATGCACAGATCAGAAAGAAGTTTCACCGAATGATTCTGTGTAGTTTATATTTGAAGACATTCCTTTTTCCACTATTACCCTCTTAGCGCTCCGAATCTCCACTTGCATTTTCTACAAAAAGAGTGTTTCAGAACGGCTCAATCAAAACTAAGGTTCAACTCTTTTAGTTGAACAAACAGAACAGAAAGAAGTTTCACACAATTCTTCTGTGTAGTTTTTATTTGTAGACATTCTTTTTCCCAATATAGGCCTCTTAACGCTCAGAATGTCCAATTGCAGTTTCTACAGAAAGAGTGTTTCAGAACGGCTCAATCAAATTAAGGTTCAACTCTGTTAGTTGAATGCACAGAACAGAAAGTATTTTCACAGAATGCTACTGTGTAGTTTATATTTGAATATATTCCTTTTTCCACTATTACCCTCTTAGCGCTCCGAATGTCCACTTGCATTTTCTACAGAAAGAGTGTTCAGAACTGCGCAATCAAAAGTATGGTTTAACTCTGTTAGCTTAATGAACATATCAGAAATAAGTTTCACACAATGCTTCTGTGTAGTTTTTATTTGAAGATATTATTTTTCCCAATATAGGCCTCTTAGCGCTCAGAATGTCCAATTGCAGTTTCTACAGAAAGAGTGTTTCAGAAAGGCTCAATCAAAAGTAAGGTTCAACTCTGTTAGTTGAATGCACAGAACAGAAAGAAGTTTCATACAATGCTTCTGTGTAGTTTATATTTGAACATATTCTTTTTTCCACTATTACCCACTTAGCGCTACGAATGTCCAGTTGCATTTTCTACAGACAGAGTGTTTCAAAACTGCTCAATCAAAAGTATGGTTTAACTCTGTTAGCTGAATGCTCAGATCAGAAAGAAGTTTCACAGAATGCTTCTGTGTAGTTTATATTTGAATATATTCCTTTTTCCACTACTACTCTCTTAGCGCTCCAAATGTCCAGTTGCATTTTCTACAGAAAGAGTGTTCAGATCTGCTCAATCAAAAGTATGGTTTAACTCTGTTAGCTGAATGCACAGATCAGAAAGAAGTTTCACAGAATGATTCTGTGTAGTTTATATTTGGAGACATTCCTTTTTCCACTATTACCCTCTTAGCGCTCCGAATCTCCACTTGCATTTTCTACAGAAAGATTGTTTCAGAACGGCTCAACCAAAACTAAGGTTCAACTCTTTTAGTTGAACAAACAGAACAGAAAGAAGTTTCACACAATTCTTCTGTGTAGTTTTTATTTGTAGACATTCTTTTTCCCCATATAGGCCTCTTAGCGCTCAGAATGTCCAATTGCAGTTTCTACAGAAAGAGTGTTTCAGAACGGCTCAATCAAAAGTAAGGTTCAACTCTGTTAGTTGAATGCACAGAACAGAAAGAAGTTTCATACAATGCTTCTGTGTAGTTTATATTTGAACATATTCTTTTTTCCACTATTACCCACTTAGCGCTACGAATGTCCAGTTGCATTTTCTACAGACAGAGTGTTTCAAAACTGCTCAATCAAAAGTATGGTTTAACTCTGTTAACTGAATGCTCAGATCAGAAAGAAGTTTCACAGAATGCTTCTGTGTAGTTTTTATTTGAAGATATTCTTTTTCCCAATACTAGGCCTCTTAGCGCTCAGAATGTCCAGTTGCAGTTTCTACAGAAAGAGTGTTCAGATCTGCTCAATCAAAAGTAAGGTTTAACTCTGTTAGTTGAATGCACAGATCAGAAAGAAGTTTCACCGAATGATTCTGTGTAGTTTATATTTGAAGACATTCCTTTTTCCACTATTACCCTCTTAGCGCTCCGAATCTCCACTTGCATTTTCTACAGAAAGAGTGTTTCAGAACGGCTCAATCAAAAGTATGGTTCAACTCTGTTAGCTGAACAAACAGATCAGAAAGTAGTTTCACACAATTCTTCTGTGTAGTTTTTATTTGTAGACATTCTTTTTCCCAATATAGGCCTCTTAGCGCTCAGAATGTCCAATTGCAGTTTCTACAGAAAGAGTGTTTCAGAACGGCTCAATCAAAAGTAAGGTTCAACTCTGTTAGTTGAATGCACAGAACAGAAAGAATTTTCACAGAATGCTACTGTGTAGTTTATATTTGAATATATTCCTTTTTCCACTATTACCCTCTTAGCGCTCCGAATGTCCACTTGCATTTTCTACAGAAAGAGTGTTCAAAACTGCGCAATCAAAAGTATGGTTTAACTCTGTTAGCTTGAATGAACATATCAGAAATAAGTTTCACACAATGCTTCTGTGTAGTTTTTATTTGAAGATATTATTTTTCCCAATATAGGCCTCTTAGCGCTCAGAATGTCCAATTGCAGTTTCTACAGAAAGAGTGTTTCAGAAAGGCTCAATCAAAAGTAAGGTTCAACTCTGTTAGTTGAATGCACAGAACAGAAAGAAGTTTCATACAATGCTTCTGTGTAGTTTATATTTGAACATATTCTTTTTTCCACTATTACCCACTTAGCGCTACGAATGTCCAGTTGCATTTTCTACAGACAGAGTGTTTCAAAACTGCTCAATCAAAAGTATGGTTTAACTCTGTTAGCTGAATGCTCAGATCAGAAAGAAGTTTCACAGAATGCTTCTGTGTAGTTTATATTTGAATATATTCCTTTTTCCACTACTACTCTCTTAGCGCTCCAAATGTCCAGTTGCATTTTCTACAGAAAGAGTGTTCAGATCTGCTCAATCAAAAGTATGGTTTAACTCTGTTAGCTGAATGCACAGATCAGAAAGAAGTTTCACAGAATGATTCTGTGTAGTTTATATTTGGAGACATTCCTTTTTCCACTATTACCCTCTTAGCGCTCCGAATCTCCACTTGCATTTTCTACAGAAAGAGTGTTTCAGAACGGCTCAATCAAAACTAAGGTTCAACTCTTTTAGTTGAACAAACAGAACAGAAATAAGTTTCACACAATTCTTCTGTGTAGTTTTTATTTGTAGACATTCTTTTTCCCAATATAGGCCTCTTAGCGCTCAGAATGTCCAATTGCAGTTTCTACAGAAAGAGTGTTTCAGAACGGCTCAATCAAAAGTAAGGTTCAACTCTGTTAGTTGAATGCACAGAACAGAAAGAAATTTCATTCAATGCTTCTGTGTAGTTTATATTTGAAGACATTCTTTTTTCCACTATTACCCTCTTAGCGCTACGAATGTCCACTTGCATTTTCTACAGAAAGAGTGTTTCAAAACTGCTCAATCAAAAGTATGGTTTAACTCTGTTAGCTGAATGCTCAGATCAGAAATAAGTTTCACAGAATGCTTCTGTGTAGTTTTTATTTGAAGATATTCCTTTTTCCACTACTAGGCCTCTTAGCGCTCCAAATGTCCAATTGCAGTTTCTACAGAAAGAGTGTTTCAGATCTGCTCAATCAAAAGTAAGGTTCAACTCTGTTAGTTGAATGCACAGAACAGAAAGAAGTTTCACAGAATGCTTCTGTGTAGTTTATATTTGAAGACATTCCTTTTTCCACTATTACCCTCTTAGCGCTCCGAATGTCCACTTGCATTTTCTACAGAAAGAGTGTTCAGAACTGCGCAATCAAAAGTATGGTTTAACTCTGTTAGTTGAACAAACAGAACAGAAAGAAGTTTCACACAATTCTTCTGTGTAGTTTTTATTTGTAGATATTCTTTTTCCCCATATAGGCCTCTTAGCGCTCAGAATGTCCAATTGCAGTTTCTACAGAAAGAGTGTTTCAGAACGGCTCAATCAAAAGTAAGGTTCAACTCTGTTAGTTGAATGCACAGAACAGAAAGAAGTTTCATACAATGCTTCTGTGTAGTTTATATTTGAACATATTCTTTTTTCCACTATTACCCACTTAGCGCTACGAATGTCCAGTTGCATTTTCTACAGACAGAGTGTTTCAAAACTGCTCAATCAAAAGTATGGTTTAACTCTGTTAACTGAATGCTCAGATCAGAAAGAAGTTTCACAGAATGCTTCTGTGTAGTTTATATTTGAATATATTCCTTTTTCCACTACTATGCTCTTAGCGCTCCAAATGTCCAGTTGCATTTTCTACAGAAAGAGTGTTCAGATCTGCTCAATCAAAAGTATGGTTTAACTCTGTTAGCTGAATGCACAGATCAGAAAGAAGTTTCACCGAATGATTCTGTGTAGTTTATATTTGAAGACATTCCTTTTTCCACTATTACCCTCTTAGCGCTCCGAATCTCCACTTGCATTTTCTACAAAAAGAGTGTTTCAGAACGGCTCAATCAAAACTAAGGTTCAACTCTTTTAGTTGAACAAACAGAACAGAAAGAAGTTTCACACAATTCTTCTGTGTAGTTTTTATTTGTAGACATTCTTTTTCCCAATATAGGCCTCTTAACGCTCAGAATGTCCAATTGCAGTTTCTACAGAAAGAGTGTTTCAGAACGGCTCAATCAAAAGTAAGGTTCAACTCTGTTAGTTGAATGCACAGAACAGAAAGAATTTTCACAGAATGCTACTGTGTAGTTTATATTTGAATATATTCCTTTTTCCACTATTACCCTCTTAGCGCTCCGAATGTCCACTTGCATTTTCTACAGAAAGAGTGTTCAGAACTGCGCAATCAAAAGTATGGTTTAACTCTGTTAGCTTAATGAACATATCAGAAATAAGTTTCACACAATGCTTCTGTGTAGTTTTTATTTGAAGATATTATTTTTCCCAATATAGGCCTCTTAGCGCTCAGAATGTCCAATTGCAGTTTCTACAGAAAGAGTGTTTCAGAAAGGCTCAATCAAAAGTAAGGTTCAACTCTGTTAGTTGAATGCACAGAACAGAAAGATGTTTCATACAATGCTTCTGTGTAGTTTATATTTGAACATATTCTTTTTTCCACTATTACCCACTTAGCGCTACGAATGTCCAGTTGCATTTTCTACAGACAGAGTGTTTCAAAACTGCTCAATCAAAAGTATGGTTTAACTCTGTTAGCTGAATGCTCAGATCAGAAAGAAGTTTCACAGAATGCTTCTGTGTAGTTTATATTTGAATATATTCCTTTTTCCACTACTACTCTCTTAGCGCTCCAAATGTCCAGTTGCATTTCCTACAGAAAGAGTGTTCAGATCTGCTCAATCAAAAGTATGGTTTAACTCTGTTAGCTGAATGCACAGATCAGAAAGAAGTTTCACAGAATGATTCTGTGTAGTTTATATTTGGAGACATTCCTTTTTCCACTATTACCCTCTTAGCGCTCCGAATCTCCACTTGCATTTTCTACAGAAAGAGTGTTTCAGAACGGCTCAATCAAAACTAAGGTTCAACTCTTTTAGTTGAACAAACAGAACAGAAAGAAGTTTCACACAATTCTTCTGTGTAGTTTTTATTTGTAGACATTCTTTTTCCCCATATAGGCCTCTTAGCGCTCAGAATGTCCAATTGCAGTTTCTACAGAAAGAGTGTTTCAGAACGGCTCAATCAAAAGTAAGGTTCAACTCTGTTAGTTGAATGCACAGAACAGAAAGAAATTTCATTCAATGCTTCTGTGTAGTTTATATTTGAAGACATTACTTTTTCCACTATTACCCTCTTAGCGCTCCGAATCTCCACTTGCATTTTCTACAAAAAGAGTGTTTCATAACTGCTCAATGAAAAATATGTTTTATCTCTGTTAACTGAATTTACAGATCAGAAATAAGTTTCACAGAATGCATCTGTGTAGTTTTCATTTGAAGATATTCTTTTTCCCAATGTAGGCCTCTTAGCGCTTAGCATGTCCAATTGCAGTTTCTACAGAAAGAGTGTTTCAGAACGGCTCAATCAAAAGTAAGGTTCAACTCTGTTAGTTGAATGCACAGAACAGAAAGAATTTTCACAGAATGCTACTGTGTAGTTTATATTTGAATATATTCCTTTTTCCACTATTACCCTCTTAGCGCTCCGAATGTCCACTTGCATTTTCTACAGAAAGAGTGTTCAGAACTGCGCAATCAAAAGTATGGTTTAACTCTGTTAGCTTAATGAACATATCAGAAATAAGTTTCACACAATGCTTCTGTGTAGTTTTTATTTGAAGATATTATTTTTCCCAATATAGGCCTCTTAGCGCTCAGAATGTCCAATTGCAGTTTCTACAGAAAGAGTGTTTCAGAAAGGCTCAATCAAAAGTAAGGTTCAACTCTGTTAGTTGAATGCACAGAACAGAAAGAAGTTTCATACAATGCTTCTGTGTAGTTTATATTTGAACATATTATTTTTTCCACTATTACCCACTTAGCGCTACGAATGTCCAGTTGCATTTTCTACAGACAGAGTGTTTCAAAACTGCTCAATCAAAAGTATGGTTTAACTCTGTTAGCTGAATGCTCAGATCAGAAAGAAGTTTCACAGAATGCTTCTGTGTAGGTTATATTTGAATATATTCCTTTTTCCACTACTACTCTCTTAGCGCTCCAAATGTCCAGTTGCATTTTCTACAGAAAGAGTGTTCAGATCTGCTCAATCAAAAGTATGGTTTAACTCTGTTAGCTGAATGCACAGATCAGAAAGAAGTTTCACAGAATGATTCTGTGTAGTTCATATTTGGAGACATTCCTTTTTCCACTATTACCCTCTTAGCGCTCCGAATCTCCACTTGCATTTTCTACAGAAAGATTGTTTCAGAACGGCTCAACCAAAACTAAGGTTCAACTCTTTTAGTTGAACAAACAGAACAGAAAGAAGTTTCACACAATTCTTCTGTGTAGTTTTTATTTGTAGACATTCTTTTTCCCCATATAGGCCTCTTAGCGCTCAGAATGTCCAATTGCAGTTTCTACAGAAAGAGTGTTTCAGAACGGCTCAATCAAAAGTAAGGTTCAACTCTGTTAGTTGAATGCACAGAACAGAAAGAAGTTTCATACAATGCTTCTGTGTAGTTTATATTTGAACATATTCTTTTTTCCACTATTACCCACTTAGCGCTACGAATGTCCAGTTGCATTTTCTACAGACAGAGTGTTTCAAAACTGCTCAATCAAAAGTATGGTTTAACTCTGTTAGCTGAATGCTCAGATCAGAAAGAAGTTTCACAGAATGCTTCTGTGTAGGTTATATTTGAATATATTCCTTTTTCCACTACTACTCTCTTAGCGCTCCAAATGTCCAGTTGCATTTTCTACAGAAAGAGTGTTCAGATCTGCTCAATCAAAAGTATGGTTTAACTCTGTTAGCTGAATGCACAGATCAGAAAGAAGTTTCACAGAATGATTCTGTGTAGTTCATATTTGGAGACATTCCTTTTTCCACTATTACCCTCTTAGCGCTCCGAATCTCCACTTGCATTTTCTACAGAAAGATTGTTTCAGAACGGCTCAACCAAAACTAAGGTTCAACTCTTTTAGTTGAACAAACAGAACAGAAAGAAGTTTCACACAATTCTTCTGTGTAGTTTTTATTTGTAGACATTCTTTTTCCCCATATAGGCCTCTTAGCGCTCAGAATGTCCAATTGCAGTTTCTACAGAAAGAGTGTTTCAGAACGGCTCAATCAAAAGTAAGGTTCAACTCTGTTAGTTGAATGCACAGAACAGAAAGAAGTTTCATACAATGCTTCTGTGTAGTTTATATTTGAACATATTCTTTTTTCCACTATTACCCACTTAGCGCTACGAATGTCCAGTTGCATTTTCTACAGACAGAGTGTTTCAAAACTGCTCAATCAAAAGTATGGTTTAACTCTGTTAACTGAATGCTCAGATCAGAAAGAAGTTTCACAGAATGCTTCTGTGTAGTTTATATTTGAATATATTCCTTTTTCCACTACTATGCTCTTAGCGCTCCAAATGTCCAGTTGCATTTTCTACAGAAAGAGTGTTCAGATCTGCTCAATCAAAAGTATGGTTTAACTCTGTTAGCTGAATGCACAGATCAGAAAGAAGTTTCACCGAATGATTCTGTGTAGTTTATATTTGAAGACATTCCTTTTTCCACTATTACCCTCTTAGCGCTCCGAATCTCCACTTGCATTTTCTACAGAAAGAGTGTTTCAGAACGGCTCAATCAAAACTAAGGTTCAACTCTTTTAGTTGAACAAACAGAACAGAAAGTAGTTTCACACAATTCTTCTGTGTAGTTTTTATTTGTAGACATTCTTTTTCCCAATATAGGCCTCTTAACGCTCAGAATGTCCAATTGCAGTTTCTACAGAAAGAGTGTTTCAGAACGGCTCAATCAAAAGTAAGGTTCAACTCTGTTAGTTGAATGCACAGAACAGAAAGAATTTTCACAGAATGCTACTGTGTAGTTTATATTTGAATATATTCCTTTTTCCACTATTACCCTCTTAGCGCTCCGAATGTCCACTTGCATTTTCTACAGAAAGAGTGTTCAGAACTGCGCAATCAAAAGTATGGTTTAACTCTGTTAGCTTAATGAACATATCAGAAATAAGTTTCACACAATGCTTCTGTGTAGTTTTTATTTGAAGATATTATTTTTCCCAATATAGGCCTCTTAGCGCTCAGAATGTCCAATTGCAGTTTCTACAGAAAGAGTGTTTCAGAAAGGCTCAATCAAAAGTAAGGTTCAACTCTGTTAGTTGAATGCACAGAACAGAAAGAAGTTTCATACAATGCTTCTGTGTAGTTTATATTTGAACATATTCTTTTTTCCACTATTACCCACTTAGCGCTACGAATGTCCAGTTGCATTTTCTACAGACAGAGTGTTTCAAAACTGCTCAATCAAAAGTATGGTTTAACTCTGTTAGCTGAATGCTCAGATCAGAAAGAAGTTTCACAGAATGCTTCTGTGTAGTTTATATTTGAATATATTCCTTTTTCCACTACTACTCTCTTAGCGCTCCAAATGTCCAGTTGCATTTTCTACAGAAAGAGTGTTCAGATCTGCTCAATCAAAAGTATGGTTTAACTCTGTTAGCTGAATGCACAGATCAGAAAGAAGTTTCACAGAATGATTCTGTGTAGTTTATATTTGGAGACATTCCTTTTTCCACTATTACCCTCTTAGCGCTCCGAATCTCCACTTGCATTTTCTACAGAAAGAGTGTTTCAGAACGGCTCAATCAAAACTAAGGTTCAACTCTTTTAGTTGAACAAACAGAACAGAAAGAAGTTTCACACAATTCTTCTGTGTAGTTTTTATTTGTAGACATTCTTTTTCCCCATATAGGCCTCTTAGCGCTCAGAATGTCCAATTGCAGTTTCTACAGAAAGAGTGTTTCAGAACGGCTCAATCAAAAGTAACGTTCAACTCTGTTAGTTGAATGCACAGAACAGAAAGAAATTTCATTCAATGCTTCTGTGTAGTTTATATTTGAAGACATTCCTTTTTCCACTATTACCCTCTTAGCGCTCCGAATCTCCACTTGCATTTTCTACAAAAAGAGTGTTTCATAACTGCTCAATCAAAAATATGTTTTATCTCTGTTAACTGAATTTACAGATCAGAAATAAGTTTCACAGAATGCATCTGTGTAGTTTTTATTTGAAGATATTCTTTTTCCCAATGTAGGCCTCTTAGCGCTTAGCATGTCCAATTGCAGTTTCTACAGAAAGAGTGTTTCAGAACGGCTCAATCAAAAGTAAGGTTCAACTCTGTTAGTTGAATGCACAGAACAGAAAGGATTTTCACAGAATGCTACTGTGTAGTTTATATTTGAATATATTCCTTTTTCCACTATTACCCTCTTAGCGCTCCGAATGTCCACTTGCATTTTCTAGAGAAAGAGTGTTCAGAACTGCGCAATCAAAAGTATGGTTTAACTCTGTTAGCTTAATGAACATATCAGAAATAAGTTTCACACAATGTTTCTGTGTAGTTTTTATTTGAAGATATTATTTTTCCCAATAGAGGCCTCTTAGCGCTCAGAATGTCCAATTGCAGTTTCTACAGAAAGAGTGTTTCAGAACGGCTCAATCAAAAGTAAGGTTCAACTCTGTTAGTTGAATGCACAGAACAGAAAAAAGGTTCATACAATGCTTCTGTGTAGTTTATATTTGAACATATTCTTTTTTCCACTATTACCCACTTAGCGCTACGAATGTCCAGTTGCATTTTCTACAGACAGAGTGTTTCAAAACTGCTCAATCAAAAGTATGGTTTAACTCTGTTAGCTGAATGCTCAGATCAGAAAGAAGTTTCACAGAATGCTTCTGTGTAGTTTATATTTGAATAGATTCCTTTTTCCACTACTACGCACTTAGCGCTCCAAATGTCCAGTTGCATTTTCTACAGAAAGAGTGTTCAGATCTGCTCAATCAAAAGTATGGTTTAACTCAGTTTGCTGAATGCACAGATCAGAAAGAAGTTTCACCGAATGATTCTGTGTAGTTTATATTTGAAGACATTCCTTTTTCCACTATTACCCTCTTAGCGCTCCGAATCTCCACTTGCATTTTCTACAAAAAGAGTGTTTCAGAACGGCTCAATCAAAACTAAGGGTCAACTCTTTTAGTTGAACAAACAGAACAGAAAGAAGTTTCACACAATTCTTCTGTGTAGTTTTTATTTGTAGACATTCTTTTTCCCAATATAGGCCTCTTAACGCTCAGAATGTCCAATTGCAGTTTCTACAGAAAGAGTGTTTCAGAACGGCTCAATCAAATTAAGGTTCAACTCTGTTAGTTGAATGCACAGAACAGAAAGTATTTTCACAGAATGCTACTGTGTAGTTTATATTTGAATATATTCCTTTTTCCACTATTACCCTCTTAGCGCTCCGAATGTCCACTTGCATTTTCTACAGAAAGAGTGTTCAGAACTGCGCAATCAAAAGTATGGTTTAACTCTGTTAGCTTAATGAACATATCAGAAATAAGTTTCACACAATGCTTCTGTGTAGTTTTTATTTGAAGATATTATTTTTCCCAATATAGGCCTCTTAGCGCTCAGAATGTCCAATTGCAGTTTCTACAGAAAGAGTGTTTCAGAAAGGCTCAATCAAAAGTAAGGTTCAACTCTGTTAGTTGAATGCACAGAACAGAAAGAAGTTTCATACAATGCTTCTGTGTAGTTTATATTTGAACATATTATTTTTTCCACTATTACCCACTTAGCGCTACGAATGTCCAGTTGCATTTTCTACAGACAGAGTGTTTCAAAACTGCTCAATCAAAAGTATGGTTTAACTCTGTTAGCTGAATGCTCAGATCAGAAAGAAGTTTCACAGAATGCTTCTGTGTAGGTTATATTTGAATATATTCCTTTTTCCACTACTACTCTCTTAGCGCTCCAAATGTCCAGTTGCATTTTCTACAGAAAGAGTGTTCAGATCTGCTCAATCAAAAGTATGGTTTAACTCTGTTAGCTGAATGCACAGATCAGAAAGAAGTTTCACAGAATGATTCTGTGTAGTTCATATTTGGAGACATTCCTTTTTCCACTATTACCCTCTTAGCGCTCCGAATCTCCACTTGCATTTTCTACAGAAAGATTGTTTCAGAACGGCTCAACCAAAACTAAGGTTCAACTCTTTTAGTTGAACAAACAGAACAGAAAGAAGTTTCACACAATTCTTCTGTGTAGTTTTTATTTGTAGACATTCTTTTTCCCCATATAGGCCTCTTAGCGCTCAGAATGTCCAATTGCAGTTTCTACAGAAAGAGTGTTTCAGAACGGCTCAATCAAAAGTAAGGTTCAACTCTGTTAGTTGAATGCACAGAACAGAAAGAAGTTTCATACAATGCTTCTGTGTAGTTTATATTTGAACATATTCTTTTTTCCACTATTACCCACTTAGCGCTACGAATGTCCAGTTGCATTTTCTACAGACAGAGTGTTTCAAAACTGCTCAATCAAAAGTATGGTTTAACTCTGTTAACTGAATGCTCAGATCAGAAAGAAGTTTCACAGAATGCTTCTGTGTAGTTTATATTTGAATATATTCCTTTTTCCACTACTATGCTCTTAGCGCTCCAAATGTCCAGTTGCATTTTCTACAGAAAGAGTGTTCAGATCTGCTCAATCAAAAGTATGGTTTAACTCTGTTAGCTGAATGCACAGATCAGAAAGAAGTTTCACCGAATGATTCTGTGTAGTTTATATTTGAAGACATTCCTTTTTCCACTATTACCCTCTTAGCGCTCCGAATCTCCACTTGCATTTTCTACATAAAGAGTGTTTCAGAACGGCTCAATCAAAACTAAGGTTCAACTCTTTTAGTTGAACAAACAGAACAGAAAGAAGTTTCACACAATTCTTCTGTGTAGTTTTTATTTGTAGACATTCTTTTTCCCAATATAGGCCTCTTAACGCTCAGAATGTCCAATTGCAGTTTCTACAGAAAGAGTGTTTCAGAACGGCTCAATCAAAAGTAAGGTTCAACTCTGTTAGTTGAATGCACAGAACAGAAAGAATTTTCACAGAATGCTACTGTGTAGTTTATATTTGAATATATTCCTTTTTCCACTATTACCCTCTTAGCGCTCCGAATGTCCACTTGCATTTTCTACAGAAAGAGTGTTCAGAACTGCGCAATCAAAAGTATGGTTTAACTCTGTTAGCTTAATGAACATATCAGAAATAAGTTTCACACAATGCTTCTGTGTAGTTTTTATTTGAAGATATTATTTTTCCCAATATAGGCCTCTTAACGCTCAGAATGTCCAATTGCAGTTCCTACAGAAAGAGTGTTTCAGAAAGGCTCAATCAAAAGTAAGGTTCAACTCTGTTAGTTGAATGCACAGAACAGAAAGATGTTTCATACAATGCTTCTGTGTAGTTTATATTTGAACATATTCTTTTTTCCACTATTACCCACTTAGCGCTACGAATGTCCAGTTGCATTTTCTACAGACAGAGTGTTTCAAAACTGCTCAATCAAAAGTATGGTTTAACTCTGTTAGCTGAATGCTCAGATCAGAAAGAAGTTTCACAGAATGCTTCTGTGTAGTTTATATTTGATTATATTCCTTTTTCCACTACTACTCTCTTAGCGCTCCAAATGTCCAGTTGCATTTCCTACAGAAAGAGTGTTCAGATCTGCTCAATCAAAAGTATGGTTTAACTCTGTTAGCTGAATGCACAGATCAGAAAGAAGTTTCACAGAATGATTCTGTGTAGTTTATATTTGGAGACATTCCTTTTTCCACTATTACCCTCTTAGCGCTCCGAATCTCCACTTGCATTTTCTACAGAAAGAGTGTTTCAGAACGGCTCAATCAAAACTAAGGTTCAACTCTTTTAGTTGAACAAACAGAACAGAAAGAAGTTTCACACAATTCTTCTGTGTAGTTTTTATTTGTAGACATTCTTTTTCCCCATATAGGCCTCTTAGCGCTCAGAATGTCCAATTGCAGTTTCTACAGAAAGAGTGTTTCAGAACGGCTCAATCAAAAGTAAGGTTCAACTCTGTTAGTTGAATGCACAGAACAGAAAGAAATTTCATTCAATGCTTCTGTGTAGTTTATATTTGAAGACATTACTTTTTCCACTATTACCCTCTTAGCGCTCCGAATCTCCACTTGCATTTTCTACAAAAAGAGTGTTTCATAACTGCTCAATGAAAAATATGTTTTATCTCTGTTAACTGAATTTACAGATCAGAAATAAGTTTCACAGAATGCATCTGTGTAGTTTTCATTTGAAGATATTCTTTTTCCCAATGTAGGCCTCTTAGCGCTTAGCATGTCCAATTGCAGTTTCTACAGAAAGAGTGTTTCAGAACGGCTCAATCAAAAGTAAGGTTCAACTCTGTTAGTTGAATGCACAGAACAGAAAGAATTTTCACAGAATGCTACTGTGTAGTTTATATTTGAATATATTCCTTTTTCCACTATTACCCTCTTAGCGCTCCGAATGTCCACTTGCATTTTCTAGAGAAAGAGTGTTCAGAACTGCGCAATCAAAAGTATGGTTTAACTCTGTTAGCTTAATGAACATATCAGAAATAAGTTTCACACAATGCTTCTGTGTAGTTTTTATTTGAAGATATTATTTTTCCCAATAGAGGCCTCTTAGCGCTCAGAATGTCCAATTGCAGTTTCTACAGAAAGAGTGTTTCAGAAAGGCTCAATCAAAAGTAAGGTTCAACTCTGTTAGTTGAATGCACAGAACAGAAAGAAGTTTCATACAATGCTTCTGTGTAGTTTATATTTGAACATATTCTTTTTTCCACTATTACCCACTTAGTGCTACGAATGTCCAGTTGCATTTTCTACAGACAGAGTGTTTCAAAACTGCTCAATCAAAAGTATGGTTTAACTCTGTTAGCTGAATGCCCAGATCAGAAAGAAGTTTCACAGAATGCTTCTGTGTAGTTTATATTTGAATATATTCCTTTTTCCACTACTAATCTCTTAGCGCTCCAAATGTCCAGTTGCATTTTCTACAGAAAGATTGTTCAGATCTGCTCAATCAAAAGTATGGTTTAACTCTGTTAGCTGAATGCACAGATCAGAAAGAAGTTTCACCGAATGATTCTGTGTAGTTTATATTTGAAGACATTCCTTTTTCCACTATTACCCTCTTAGCGCTCCGAATCTCCACTTGCATTTTCTACAGAAATAGTGTTTCAGAACGGCTCAATCAAAACTAAGGTTCAACTCTTTTAGTTGAACAAACAGAACAGAAAGAAGTTTCACACAATTCTTCTGTGTAGTTTTTATTTGTAGACATTCTTTTTCCCAAAATAGGCCTCTTAACGCTCAGAATGTCCAATTGCAGTTTCTACAGAAAGAGTGTTTCAGAACGGCTCAATCAAAAATAAGGTTCAACTCTGTTAGTTGAATGCACAGAACAGAAAGAATTTTCACAGAATGCTACTGTGTAGTTTATATTTGAATATATTCCTTTTTCCACTATTACCCTCTTAGCGCTCCGAATGTCCACTTGCATTTTCTACAGAAAGAGTGTTCAGAACTGCGCAATCAAAAGTATGGTTTAACTCTGTTAGCTTAATGAACATATCAGAAATAAGTTTCACACAATGCTTCTGTGTAGTTTTTATTTGAAGATATTATTTTTCCCAATATAGGCCTCTTAGCGCTCAGAATGTCCAATTGCAGTTTCTACCGAAAGAGTGTTTCAGAAAGGCTCAATCAAAAGTAAGGTTCAACTCTGTTAGTTGAATGCACAGAACAGAAAGAAGTTTCATACAATGCTTCTGTGTAGTTTATATTTGAACATATTCTTTTTTCCACTATTACCCACTTAGCGCTACGAATGTCCAGTTGCATTTTCTACAGACAGAGTGTTTCAAAACTGCTCAATCAAAAGTATGGTTTAACTCTGTTAGCTGAATGCTCAGATCAGAAAGAAGTTTCACAGAATGCTTCTGTGTAGTTTATATTTGATTATATTCCTTTTTCCACTACTACTCTCTTAGCGCTCCAAATGTCCAGTTGCATTTCCTACAGAAAGAGTGTTCAGATCTGCTCAATCAAAAGTATGGTTTAACTCTGTTAGCTGAATGCACAGATCAGAAAGAAGTTTCACAGAATGATTCTGTGTAGTTTATATTTGGAGACATTCCTTTTTCCACTATTACCCTCTTAGCGCTCCGAATCTCCACTTGCATTTTCTACAGAAAGAGTGTTTCAGAACGGCTCAATCAAAACTAAGGTTCAACTCTTTTAGTTGAACAAACAGAACAGAAAGAAGTTTCACACAATTCTTCTGTGTAGTTTTTATTTGTAGACATTCTTTTTCCCCATATAGGCCTCTTAGCGCTCAGAATGTCCAATTGCAGTTTCTACAGAAAGAGTGTTTCAGAACGGCTCAATCAAAAGTAAGGTTCAACTCTGTTAGTTGAATGCACAGAACAGAAAGAAATTTCATTCAATGCTTCTGTGTAGTTTATATTTGAAGACATTCCTTTTTCCACTATTACCCTCTTAGCGCTCCGAATCTCCACTTGCATTTTCTACAAAAAGAGTGTTTCATAACTGCTCAATCAAAAATATGTTTTATCTCTGTTAACTGAATTTACAGATCAGAAATAAGTTTCACAGAATGCATCTGTGTAGTTTTTATTTGAAGATATTCTTTTTCCCAATGTAGGCCTCTTAGCGCTTAGCATGTCCAATTGCAGTTTCTACAGAAAGAGTGTTTCAGAACGGCTCAATCAAAAGTAAGGTTCAACTCTGTTAGTTGAATGCACAGAACAGAAAGAATTTTCACAGAATGCTACTGTGTAGTTTATATTTGAATATATTCCTTTTTCCACTATTACCGTCTTAGCGCTCCGAATGTCCACTTGCATTTTCTAGAGAAAGAGTGTTCAGAACTGCGCAATCAAAAGTATGGTTTAACTCTGTTAGCTTAATGAACATATCAGAAATAAGTTTCACACAATGTTTCTGTGTAGTTTTTATTTGAAGATATTATTTTTCCCAATAGAGGCCTCTTAGCGCTCAGAATGTCCAATTGCAGTTTCTACAGAAAGAGTGTTTCAGAAAGGCTCAATCAAAAGTAAGGTTCAACTCTGTTAGTTGAATGCACAGAACAGAAAGAAGTTTCATACAATGCTTCTGTGTAGTTTATATTTGAACATATTCTTTTTTTTACTGTTACCCACTTAGCGCTACGAATGTCCAGTTGCATTTTCTACAGACAGAGTGTTTCAAAACTGCTCAATCAAAAGTATGGTTTAACTCTGTTAGCTGAATGCTCAGATCAGAAAGAATTTTCACAGAATGCTTCTGTGTAGTTTATATTTGAATATATTCCTTTTTCCACTACTACTCTCTTAGCGCTCCAAATGTCCAGTTGCATTTTCTACAGAAAGAGTGTTCAGATCTGCTCAATCAAAAGTATGGTTTAACTCTGTTAGCTGAATGCACAGATCAGAAAGAAGTTTCACAGAATGATTCTGTGTAGTTTATATTTGGAGACATTCCTTTTTCCACTATTACCCTCTTAGCGCTCCGAATCTCCACTTGCATTTTCTACAGAAAGAGTGTTTCAGAACGGCTCAATCAAAACTAAGGTTCAACTCTTTTAGTTGAACAAACAGAACAGAAAGAAGTTTCACACAATTCTTCTGTGTAGTTTTTATTTGTAGACATTCTTTTTCCCAATATAGGCCTCTTAGCTCTCAGAATGTCCAATTGCAGTTTCTACAGAAAGAGTGTTTCAGAACGGCTCAATCAAAAGTAAGGTTCAACTCTGTTAGTTGAATGCACAGAACAGAAAAAAGTTTCATACAATGCTTCTGTGTAGTTTATATTTGAACATATTCTTTTTTCCACTATTACCCACTTAGCGCTACGAATGTCCAGTTGCATTTTCTACAGACAGAGTGTTTCAAAACTGCTCAATCAAAAGTATGGTTTAACTCTGTTAGCTGAATGCTCAGATCAGAAAGAAGTTTCACAGAATGCTTCTGTGTAGTTTATATTTGAATAGATTCCTTTTTCCACTACTACGCACTTAGCGCTCCAAATGTCCAGTTGCATTTTCTACAGAAAGAGTGTTCAGATCTGCTCAATCAAAAGTATGGTTTAACTCTGTTTGCTGAATGCACAGATCAGAAAGAAGTTTCAACGAATGATTCTGTGTAGTTTATATTTGAAGACATTCCTTTTTCCACTATTACCCTCTTAGCGCTCCGAATCTCCACTTGCATTTTCTACAAAAAGTGTGTTTCAGAACGGCTCAATCAAAACTAAGGTTCAACTCTTTTAGTTGAACAAACAGAACAGAAAGAAGTTTCACACAATTCTTCTGTGTAGTTTTTATTTGTAGACATTCTTTTTCCCAATATAGGCCTCTTAACGCTCAGAATGTCCAATTGCAGTTTCTACAGAAAGAGTGTTTCAGAACGGCTCAATCAAATTAAGGTTCAACTCTGTTAGTTGAATGCACAGAACAGAAAGTATTTTCACAGAATGCTACTGTGTAGTTTATATTTGAATATATTCCTTTTTCCACTATTACCCTCTTAGCGCTCCGAATGTCCACTTGCATTTTCTACAGAAAGAGTGTTCAGAACTGCGCAATCAAAAGTATGGTTTAACTCTGTTAGCTTAATGAACATATCAGAAATAAGTTTCACACAATGCTTCTGTGTAGTTTTTATTTGAAGATATTATTTTTCCCAATATAGGCCTCTTAGCGCTCAGAATGTCCAATTGCAGTTTCTACAGAAAGAGTGTTTCAGAAAGGCTCAATCAAAAGTAAGGTTCAACTCTGTTAGTTGAATGCACAGAACAGAAAGAAGTTTCATACAATGCTTCTGTGTAGTTTATATTTGAACATATTATTTTTTCCACTATTACCCACTTAGCGCTACGAATGTCCAGTTGCATTTTCTACAGACAGAGTGTTTCAAAACTGCTCAATCAAAAGTATGGTTTAACTCTGTTAGCTGAATGCTCAGATCAGAAAGAAGTTTCACAGAATGCTTCTGTGTAGGTTATATTTGAATATATTCCTTTTTCCACTACTACTCTCTTAGCGCTCCAAATGTCCAGTTGCATTTTCTACAGAAAGAGTGTTCAGATCTGCTCAATCAAAAGTATGGTTTAACTCTGTTAGCTGAATGCACAGATCAGAAAGAAGTTTCACAGAATGATTCTGTGTAGTTCATATTTGGAGACATTCCTTTTTCCACTATTACCCTCTTAGCGCTCCGAATCTCCACTTGCATTTTCTACAGAAAGATTGTTTCAGAACGGCTCAACCAAAACTAAGGTTCAACTCTTTTAGTTGAACAAACAGAACAGAAAGAAGTTTCACACAATTCTTCTGTGTAGTTTTTATTTGTAGACATTCTTTTTCCCCATATAGGCCTCTTAGCGCTCAGAATGTCCAATTGCAGTTTCTACAGAAAGAGTGTTTCAGAACGGCTCAATCAAAAGTAAGGTTCAACTCTGTTAGTTGAATGCACAGAACAGAAAGAAGTTTCATACAATGCTTCTGTGTAGTTTATATTTGAACATATTCTTTTTTCCACTATTACCCACTTAGCGCTACGAATGTCCAGTTGCATTTTCTACAGACAGAGTGTTTCAAAACTGCTCAATCAAAAGTATGGTTTAACTCTGTTAACTGAATGCTCAGATCAGAAAGAAGTTTCACAGAATGCTTCTGTGTAGTTTATATTTGAATATATTCCTTTTTCCACTACTATGCTCTTAGCGCTCCAAATGTCCAGTTGCATTTTCTACAGAAAGAGTGTTCAGATCTGCTCAATCAAAAGTATGGTTTAACTCTGTTAGCTGAATGCACAGATCAGAAAGAAGTTTCACCGAATGATTCTGTGTAGTTTATATTTGAAGACATTCCTTTTTCCACTATTACCCTCTTAGCGCTCCGAATCTCCACTTGCATTTTCTACATAAAGAGTGTTTCAGAACGGCTCAATCAAAACTAAGGTTCAACTCTTTTAGTTGAACAAACAGAACAGAAAGAAGTTTCACACAATTCTTCTGTGTAGTTTTTATTTGTAGACATTCTTTTTCCCAATATAGGCCTCTTAACGCTCAGAATGTCCAATTGCAGTTTCTACAGAAAGAGTGTTTCAGAACGGCTCAATCAAAAGTAAGGTTCAACTCTGTTAGTTGAATGCACAGAACAGAAAGAATTTTCACAGAATGCTACTGTGTAGTTTATATTTGAATATATTCCTTTTTCCACTATTACCCTCTTAGCGCTCCGAATGTCCACTTGCATTTTCTACAGAAAGAGTGTTCAGAACTGCGCAATCAAAAGTATGGTTTAACTCTGTTAGCTTAATGAACATATCAGAAATAAGTTTCACACAATGCTTCTGTGTAGTTTTTATTTGAAGATATTATTTTTCCCAATATAGGCCTCTTAACGCTCAGAATGTCCAATTGCAGTTCCTACAGAAAGAGTGTTTCAGAAAGGCTCAATCAAAAGTAAGGTTCAACTCTGTTAGTTGAATGCACAGAACAGAAAGATGTTTCATACAATGCTTCTGTGTAGTTTATATTTGAACATATTCTTTTTTCCACTATTACCCACTTAGCGCTACGAATGTCCAGTTGCATTTTCTACAGACAGAGTGTTTCAAAACTGCTCAATCAAAAGTATGGTTTAACTCTGTTAGCTGAATGCTCAGATCAGAAAGAAGTTTCACAGAATGCTTCTGTGTAGTTTATATTTTAATATATTCCTTTTTCCACTACTACTCTCTTAGCGCTCCAAATGTCCAGTTGCATTTCCTACAGAAAGAGTGTTCAGATCTGCTCAATCAAAAGTATGGTTTAACTCTGTTAGCTGAATGCACAGATCAGAAAGAAGTTTCACAGAATGATTCTGTGTAGTTTATATTTGGAGACATTCCTTTTTCCACTATTACCCTCTTAGCGCTCCGAATCTCCACTTGCATTTTCTACAGAAAGAGTGTTTCAGAACGGCTCAATCAAAACTAAGGTTCAACTCTTTTAGTTGAACAAACAGAACAGAAAGAAGTTTCACACAATTCTTCTGTGTAGTTTTTATTTGTAGACATTCTTTTTCCCCATATAGGCCTCTTAGCGCTCAGAATGTCCAATTGCAGTTTCTACAGAAAGAGTGTTTCAGAACGGCTCAATCAAAAGTAAGGTTCAACTCTGTTAGTTGAATGCACAGAACAGAAAGAAATTTCATTCAATGCTTCTGTGTAGTTTATATTTGAAGACATTACTTTTTCCACTATTACCCTCTTAGCGCTCCGAATCTCCACTTGCATTTTCTACAAAAAGAGTGTTTCATAACTGCTCAATGAAAAATATGTTTTATCTCTGTTAACTGAATTTACAGATCAGAAATAAGTTTCACAGAATGCATCTGTGTAGTTTTCATTTGAAGATATTCTTTTTCCCAATGTAGGCCTCTTAGCGCTTAGCATGTCCAATTGCAGTTTCTACAGAAAGAGTGTTTCAGAACGGCTCAATCAAAAGTAAGGTTCAACTCTGTTAGTTGAATGCACAGAACAGAAAGAATTTTCACAGAATGCTACTGTGTAGTTTATATTTGAATATATTCCTTTTTCCACTATTACCCTCTTAGCGCTCCGAATGTCCACTTGCATTTTCTAGAGAAAGAGTGTTCAGAACTGCGCAATCAAAAGTATGGTTTAACTCTGTTAGCTTAATGAACATATCAGAAATAAGTTTCACACAATGCTTCTGTGTAGTTTTTATTTGAAGATATTATTTTTCCCAATAGAGGCCTCTTAGCGCTCAGAATGTCCAATTGCAGTTTCTACAGAAAGAGTGTTTCAGAAAGGCTCAATCAAAAGTAAGGTTCAACTCTGTTAGTTGAATGCACAGAACAGAAAGAAGTTTCATACAATGCTTCTGTGTAGTTTATATTTGAACATATTCTTTTTTCCACTATTACCCACTTAGTGCTACGAATGTCCAGTTGCATTTTCTACAGACAGAGTGTTTCAAAACTGTTAATCAAAAGTATGGTTTAACTCTGTTAGCTGAATGCCCAGATCAGAAAGAAGTTTCACAGAATGCTTCTGTGTAGTTTATATTTGAATATATTCCTTTTTCCACTACTAATCTCTTAGCGCTCCAAATGTCCAGTTGCATTTTCTACAGAAAGAGTGTTCAGATCTGCTCAATCAAAAGTATGGTTTAACTCTGTTAGCTGAATGCACAGATCAGAAAGAAGTTTCACCGAATGATTCTGTGTAGTTTATATTTGAAGACATTCCTTTTTCCACTATTACCCTCTTAGCGCTCCGAATCTCCACTTGCATTTTCTACAGAAATAGTGTTTCAGAACGGCTCAATCAAAACTAAGGTTCAACTCTTTTAGTTGAACAAACAGAACAGAAAGAAGTTTCACACAATTCTTCTGTGTAGTTTTTATTTGTAGACATTCTTTTTCCCAAAATAGGCCTCTTAACGCTCAGAATGTCCAATTGCAGTTTCTACAGAAAGAGTGTTTCAGAACGGCTCAATCAAAAATAAGGTTCAACTCTGTTAGTTGAATGCACAGAACAGAAAGAATTTTCACAGAATGCTACTGTGTAGTTTATATTTGAATATATTCCTTTTTCCACTATTACCCTCTTAGCGCTCCGAATGTACACTTGCATTTTCTACAGAAAGAGTGTTCAGAACTGCGCAATCAAAAGTATGGTTTAACTCTGTTAGCTTAATGAACATATCAGAAATAAGTTTCACACAATGCTTCTGTGTAGTTTTTATTTGAAGATATTATTTTTCCCAATATAGGCCTCTTAGCGCTCAGAATGTCCAATTGCAGTTTCTACCGAAAGAGTGTTTCAGAAAGGCTCAATCAAAAGTAAGGTTCAACTCTGTTAGTTGAATGCACAGAACAGAAAGAAGTTTCATACAATGCTTCTGTGTAGTTTATATTTGAACATATTCTTTTTTCCACTATTACCCACTTAGCGCTACGAATGTCCAGTTGCATTTTCTACAGACAGAGTGTTTCAAAACTGCTCAATCAAAAGTATGGTTTAACTCTGTTAGCTGAATGCTCAGATCAGAAAGAAGTTTCACAGAATGCTTCTGTGTAGTTTATATTTGATTATATTCCTTTTTCCACTACTACTCTCTTAGCGCTCCAAATGTCCAGTTGCATTTCCTACAGAAAGAGTGTTCAGATCTGCTCAATCAAAAGTATGGTTTAACTCTGTTAGCTGAATGCACAGATCAGAAAGAAGTTTCACAGAATGATTCTGTGTAGTTTATATTTGGAGACATTCCTTTTTCCACTATTACCCTCTTAGCGCTCCGAATCTCCACTTGCATTTTCTACAGAAAGAGTGTTTCAGAACGGCTCAATCAAAACTAAGGTTCAACTCTTTTAGTTGAACAAACAGAACAGAAAGAAGTTTCACACAATTCTTCTGTGTAGTTTTTATTTGTAGACATTCTTTTTCCCCATATAGGCCTCTTAGCGCTCAGAATGTCCAATTGCAGTTTCTACAGAAAGAGTGTTTCAGAACGGCTCAATCAAAAGTAAGGTTCAACTCTGTTAGTTGAATGCACAGAACAGAAAGAAATTTCATTCAATGCTTCTGTGTAGTTTATATTTGAAGACATTCCTTTTTCCACTATTACCCTCTTAGCGCTCCGAATCTCCACTTGCATTTTCTACAAAAAGAGTGTTTCATAACTGCTCAATCAAAAATATGTTTTATCTCTGTTAACTGAATTTACAGATCAGAAATAAGTTTCACAGAATGCAACTGTGTAGTTTTTATTTGAAGATATTCTTTTTCCCAATGTAGGCCTGTTAGCGCTTAGCATGTCCAATTGCAGTTTCTACAGAAAGAGTGTTTCAGAACGGCTCAATCAAAAGTAAGGTTCAACTCTGTTAGTTGAATGCACAGGACAGAAAGAATTTTCACAGAATGCTACTGTGTAGGTTATATTTGAATATATTCCTTTTTCCACTATTACCCTCTTAGCGCTCCGAATGTCCACTTGCATTTTCTAGAGAAAGAGTGTTCAGAACTGCGCAATCAAAAGTATGGTTTAACTCTGTTAGCTTAATGAACATATCAGAAATAAGTTTCACACAATGCTTCTGTGTAGTTTTTATTTGAAGATATTATTTTTCCCAATATAGGCCTCTTAGCGCTCAGAATGTCCAATTGCAGTTTCTACAGAAAGAGTGTTTCAGAAAGGCTCAATCAAAAGTAAGGTTCAACTCTGTTAGTTGAATGCACAGAACAGAAAGAAGTTTCATACAATGCTTCTGTGTAGTTTATATTTGAACATATTCTTTTTTCCACTATTACCCACTTAGCGCTACGAATGTCCAGTTGCATTTTCTACAGACAGAGTGTTTCAAAACTGCTCAATCAAAAGTATGGTTTAACTCTGTTAGCTGAATGCTCAGATCAGAAAGAAGTTTCACAGAATGCTTCTGTGTAGTTTATATTTGAATATATTCCTTTTTCCACTACTACTCTCTTAGCGCTCCAAATGTCCAGTTGCATTTTCTACAGAAAGAGTGTTCAGATCTGCTCAATCAAAAGTATGGTTTAACTCTGTTAGCTGAATGCACAGATCAGAAAGAAGTTTCACAGAATGATTCTGTGTAGTTTATATTTGGAGACATTCCTTTTTCCACTATTACCCTCTTAGCGCTCCGAATCTCCACTTGCATTATCTACAGAAAGAGTGTTTCAGAACGGCTCAATCAAAACTAAGGTTCAACTCTTTTAGTTGAACAAACAGAACAGAAAGAAGTTTCACACAATTCTTCTGTGTAGTTTTTATTTGTAGACATTCTTTTTCCCCATATAGGCCTCTTAGCGCTCAGAATGTCCAATTGCAGTTTCTACAGAAAGAGTGTTTCAGAACGGCTCAATCAAAAGTAACGTTCAACTCTGTTAGTTGAATGCACAGAACAGAAAGAAATTTCATTCAATGCTTCTGTGTAGTTTATATTTGAAGACATTCCTTTTTCCACTATTA
Organism: Symphalangus syndactylus; assembly: GCF_028878055.3. NCBI lineage: Eukaryota > Metazoa > Chordata > Mammalia > Primates > Hylobatidae > Symphalangus > Symphalangus syndactylus. The sequence goes on along the minus strand of NC_072430.2, from coordinate 151,837,288 downwards.
CCCTCTTAGCGCTCCGAATCTCCACTTGCATTTTCTACAAAAAGAGTGTTTCATAACTGCTCAATCAAAAATATGTTTTATCTCTGTTAACTGAATTTACAGATCAGAAATAAGTTTCACAGAATGCATCTGTGTAGTTTTTATTTGAAGATATTCTTTTTCCCAATGTAGGCCTCTTAGCGCTTAGCATGTCCAATTGCAGTTTCTACAGAAAGAGTGTTTCAGAACGGCTCAATCAAAAGTAAGGTTCAACTCTGTTAGTTGAATGCACAGAACAGAAAGGATTTTCACAGAATGCTACTGTGTAGTTTATATTTGAATATATTCCTTTTTCCACTATTACCGTCTTAGCGCTCCGAATGTCCACTTGCATTTTCTAGAGAAAGAGTGTTCAGAACTGCGCAATCAAAAGTATGGTTTAACTCTGTTAGCTTAATGAACATATCAGAAATAAGTTTCACACAATGTTTCTGTGTAGTTTTTATTTGAAGATATTATTTTTCCCAATAGAGGCCTCTTAGCGCTCAGAATGTCCAATTGCAGTTTCTACAGAAAGAGTGTTTCAGAAAGGCTCAATCAAAAGTAAGGTTCAACTCTGTTAGTTGAATGCACAGAACAGAAAGAAGTTTCATACAATGCTTCTGTGTAGTTTATATTTGAACATATTCTTTTTTTTACTGTTACCCACTTAGCGCTACGAATGTCCAGTTGCATTTTCTACAGACAGAGTGTTTCAAAACTGCTCAATCAAAAGTATGGTTTAACTCTGTTAGCTGAATGCTCAGATCAGAAAGAATTTTCACAGAATGCTTCTGTGTAGTTTATATTTGAATATATTCCTTTTTCCACTACTACTCTCTTAGCGCTCCAAATGTCCAGTTGCATTTTCTACAGAAAGAGTGTTCAGATCTGCTCAATCAAAAGTATGGTTTAACTCTGTTAGCTGAATGCACAGATCAGAAAGAAGTTTCACAGAATGATTCTGTGTAGTTTATATTTGGAGACATTCCTTTTTCCACTATTACCCTCTTAGCGCTCCGAATCTCCACTTGCATTTTCTACAGAAAGAGTGTTTCAGAACGGCTCAATCAAAACTAAGGTTCAACTCTTTTAGTTGAACAAACAGAACAGAAAGAAGTTTCACACAATTCTTCTGTGTAGTTTTTATTTGTAGACATTCTTTTTCCCAATATAGGCCTCTTAGCTCTCAGAATGTCCAATTGCAGTTTCTACAGAAAGAGTGTTTCAGAACGGCTCAATCAAAAGTAAGGTTCAACTCTGTTAGTTGAATGCACAGAACAGAAAAAAGTTTCATACAATGCTTCTGTGTAGTTTATATTTGAACATATTCTTTTTTCCACTATTACCCACTTAGCGCTACGAATGTCCAGTTGCATTTTCTACAGACAGAGTGTTTCAAAACTGCTCAATCAAAAGTATGGTTTAACTCTGTTAGCTGAATGCTCAGATCAGAAAGAAGTTTCACAGAATGCTTCTGTGTAGTTTATATTTGAATAGATTCCTTTTTCCACTACTACGCACTTAGCGCTCCAAATGTCCAGTTGCATTTTCTACAGAAAGAGTGTTCAGATCTGCTCAATCAAAAGTATGGTTTAACTCTGTTTGCTGAATGCACAGATCAGAAAGAAGTTTCACCGAATGATTCTGTGTAGTTTATATTTGAAGACATTCCTTTTTCCACTATTACCCTCTTAGCGCTCCGAATCTCCACTTGCATTTTCTACAAAAAGAGTGTTTCAGAACGGCTCAATCAAAACTAAGGTTCAACTCTTTTAGTTGAACAAACAGAACAGAAAGAAGTTTCACACAATTCTTCTGTGTAGTTTTTATTTGTAGACATTCTTTTTCCCAATATAGGCCTCTTAACGCTCAGAATGTCCAATTGCAGTTTCTACAGAAAGAGTGTTTCAGAACGGCTCAATCAAATTAAGGTTCAACTCTGTTAGTTGAATGCACAGAACAGAAAGTATTTTCACAGAATGCTACTGTGTAGTTTATATTTGAATATATTCCTTTTTCCACTATTACCCTCTTAGCGCTCCGAATGTCCACTTGCATTTTCTACAGAAAGAGTGTTCAGAACTGCGCAATCAAAAGTATGGTTTAACTCTGTTAGCTTAATGAACATATCAGAAATAAGTTTCACACAATGCTTCTGTGTAGTTTTTATTTGAAGATATTATTTTTCCCAATATAGGCCTCTTAGCGCTCAGAATGTCCAATTGCAGTTTCTACAGAAAGAGTGTTTCAGAAAGGCTCAATCAAAAGTAAGGTTCAACTCTGTTAGTTGAATGCACAGAACAGAAAGAAGTTTCATACAATGCTTCTGTGTAGTTTATATTTGAACATATTCTTTTTTCCACTATTACCCACTTAGCGCTACGAATGTCCAGTTGCATTTTCTACAGACAGAGTGTTTCAAAACTGCTCAATCAAAAGTATGGTTTAACTCTGTTAGCTGAATGCTCAGATCAGAAAGAAGTTTCACAGAATGCTTCTGTGTAGGTTATATTTGAATATATTCCTTTTTCCACTACTACTCTCTTAGCGCTCCAAATGTCCAGTTGCATTTTCTACAGAAAGAGTGTTCAGATCTGCTCAATCAAAAGTATGGTTTAACTCTGTTAGCTGAATGCACAGATCAGAAAGAAGTTTCACAGAATGATTCTGTGTAGTTCATATTTGGAGACATTCCTTTTTCCACTATTACCCTCTTAGCGCTCCGAATCTCCACTTGCATTTTCTACAGAAAGATTGTTTCAGAACGGCTCAACCAAAACTAAGGTTCAACTCTTTTAGTTGAACAAACAGAACAGAAAGAAGTTTCACACAATTCTTCTGTGTAGTTTTTATTTGTAGACATTCTTTTTCCCCATATAGGCCTCTTAGCGCTCAGAATGTCCAATTGCAGTTTCTACAGAAAGAGTGTTTCAGAACGGCTCAATCAAAAGTAAGGTTCAACTCTGTTAGTTGAATGCACAGAACAGAAAGAAGTTTCATACAATGCTTCTGTGTAGTTTATATTTGAACATATTCTTTTTTCCACTATTACCCACTTAGCGCTACGAATGTCCAGTTGCATTTTCTACAGACAGAGTGTTTCAAAACTGCTCAATCAAAAGTATGGTTTAACTCTGTTAGCTGAATGCTCAGATCAGAAAGAAGTTTCACAGAATGCTTCTGTGTAGTTTATATTTGAATATATTCCTTTTTCCACTACTATGCTCTTAGCGCTCCAAATGTCCAGTTGCATTTTCTACAGAAAGAGTGTTCAGATCTGCTCAATCAAAAGTATGGTTTAACTCTGTTAGCTGAATGCACAGATCAGAAAGAAGTTTCACCGAATGATTCTGTGTAGTTTATATTTGAAGACATTCCTTTTTCCACTATTACCCTCTTAGCGCTCCGAATCTCCACTTGCATTTTCTACATAAAGAGTGTTTCAGAACGGCTCAATCAAAACTAAGGTTCAACTCTTTTAGTTGAACAAACAGAACAGAAAGAAGTTTCACACAATTCTTCTGTGTAGTTTTTATTTGTAGACATTCTTTTTCCCAATATAGGCCTCTTAACGCTCAGAATGTCCAATTGCAGTTTCTACAGAAAGAGTGTTTCAGAACGGCTCAATCAAAAGTAAGGTTCAACTCTGTTAGTTGAATGCACAGAACAGAAAGAATTTTCACAGAATGCTACTGTGTAGTTTATATTTGAATATATTCCTTTTTCCACTATTACCCTCTTAGCGCTCCGAATGTCCACTTGCATTTTCTACAAAAAGAGTGTTCAGAACTGCGCAATCAAAAGTATGGTTTAACTCTGTTAGCTTAATGAACATATCAGAAATAAGTTTCACACAATGCTTCTGTGTAGTTTTTATTTGAAGATATTATTTTTCCCAATATAGGCCTCTTAACGCTCAGAATGTCCAATTGCAGTTCCTACAGAAAGAGTGTTTCAGAAAGGCTCAATCAAAAGTAAGGTTCAACTCTGTTAGTTGAATGCACAGAACAGAAAGATGTTTCATACAATGCTTCTGTGTAGTTTATATTTGAACATATTCTTTTTTCCACTATTACCCACTTAGCGCTACGAATGTCCAGTTGCATTTTCTACAGACAGAGTGTTTCAAAACTGCTCAATCAATAGTATGGTTTAACTCTGTTAGCTGAATGCTCAGATCAGAAAGAAGTTTCACAGAATGCTTCTGTGTAGTTTATATTTTAATATATTCCTTTTTCCACTACTACTCTCTTAGCGCTCCAAATGTCCAGTTGCATTTCCTACAGAAAGAGTGTTCAGATCTGCTCAATCAAAAGTATGGTTTAACTCTGTTAGCTGAATGCACAGATCAGAAAGAAGTTTCACAGAATGATTCTGTGTAGTTTATATTTGGAGACATTCCTTTTTCCACTATTACCCTCTTAGCGCTCCGAATCTCCACTTGCATTTTCTACAGAAAGAGTGTTTCAGAACGGCTCAATCAAAACTAAGGTTCAACTCTTTTAGTTGAACAAACAGAACAGAAAGAAGTTTCACACAATTCTTCTGTGTAGTTTTTATTTGTAGACATTCTTTTTCCCCATATAGGCCTCTTAGCGCTCAGAATGTCCAATTGCAGTTTCTACAGAAAGAGTGTTTCAGAACGGCTCAATCAAAAGTAAGGTTCAACTCTGTTAGTTGAATGCACAGAACAGAAAGAAATTTCATTCAATGCTTCTGTGTAGTTTATATTTGAAGACATTACTTTTTCCACTATTACCCTCTTAGCGCTCCGAATCTCCACTTGCATTTTCTACAAAAAGAGTGTTTCATAACTGCTCAATGAAAAATATGTTTTATCTCTGTTAACTGAATTTACAGATCAGAAATAAGTTTCACAGAATGCATCTGTGTAGTTTTCATTTGAAGATATTCTTTTTCCCAATGTAGGCCTCTTAGCGCTTAGCATGTCCAATTGCAGTTTCTACAGAAAGAGTGTTTCAGAACGGCTCAATCAAAAGTAAGGTTCAACTCTGTTAGTTGAATGCACAGAACAGAAAGAATTTTCACAGAATGCTACTGTGTAGTTTATATTTGAATATATTCCTTTTTCCACTATTACACTCTTAGCGCTCCGAATGTCCACTTGCATTTTCTAGAGAAAGAGTGTTCAGAACTGCGCAATCAAAAGTATGGTTTAACTCTGTTAGCTTAATGAACATATCAGAAATAAGTTTCACACAATGCTTCTGTGTAGTTTTTATTTGAAGATATTATTTTTCCCAATAGAGGCCTCTTAGCGCTCAGAATGTCCAATTGCAGTTTCTACAGAAAGAGTGTTTCAGAACGGCTCAATCAAAACTAAGGTTCAACTCTTTTAGTTGAACAAACAGAACAGAAAGAAGTTTCACACAATTCTTCTGTGTAGTTTTTATTTGTAGACATTCTTTTTCCCAATATAGGCCTCTTAGCGCTCAGAATGTCCAATTGCAGTTTCTACAGAAAGAGTGTTTCAGAACGGCTCAATCAAAAGTAAGGTTCAACTCTGTTAGTTGAATGCACAGAACAGAAAGAAGTTTCATACAATGCTTCTGTGTAGTTTATATTTGAACATAATCTTTTTTCCACTATTACCCACTTAGCGCTACGAATGTCCAGTTGCATTTTCTACAGACAGAGTGTTTCAAAACTGCTCAATCAAAAGTATGGTTTAACTTTGTTAGCTGAATGCTCAGATCAGAAAGAAGTTTCACAGAATGCTTCTGTGTAGTTTACATTTGAATATATTCCTTTTTCCACTACTACGCTCTTAGCGCTCCAAATGTCCAGTTGCATTTTCAACAGAAAGAGTGTTCAGATCTGCTCAATCAAAAGTATGGTTTAACTCTCTTAGCTGAATGCACAGATCAGAAAGAAGTTTCACCGAATGATTCTGTGTAGTTTATATTTGAAGACATTCCTTTTTCCACTATTACCCTCTTAGCGCTCCGAATCTCCACTTGCATTTTCTAAAAAAAGAGTGTTTCATAACTGCTCAATCAAAAATATGTTTTATCTCTGTTAACTGAATTTACAGATCAGAAATAAGTTTCACAGAATGCATCTGTGTAGTTTTTATTTGAAGATATTCTTTTTCCCAATGTAGGCCTCTTAGCGCTTAGCATGTCCAATTGCAGTTTCTACAGAAAGAGTGTTTCAGAACGGCTGAATCAAAAGTAAGGTTCAACTCTGTTAGTTGAATGCACAGAACAGAAAGAATTTTCACAGAATGCTACTGTGTAGTTTATATTTGAATATATTCCTTTTTCCACTATTACCCTCTTAGCGCTCCGAATGTCCACTTGCATTTTCTACAGAAAGAGTGTTCAGAACTGCGCAATCAAAAGTATGGTTTAACTCTGTTAGCTTAATTAACATATCAGAAATAAGTTTCACACAATGCTTCTGTGTAGTTTTTATTTGAAGATATTATTTTTCCCAATATAGGCCTCTTAGCGCTCAGAATGTCCAATTGCAGTTTCTACAGAAAGAGTGTTTCAGAAAGGCTCAATCAAAAGTGAGGCTCAACTCTGTTAGTTGAATGCACAGAACAGAAAGAAGTTTCATACAACGCTTCTGTGTAGTTTATATTTGAACATATTCTTTTTTCCACTATTACCCACTTAGCGCTACGAATGTCCAGTTGCATTTTCTACAGACAGAGTGTTTCAAAACTGCTCAATCAAAAGTATGGTTTAACTCTGTTAGCTGAATGCTCAGATCAGAAAGAAGTTTCACAGAATGCTTCTGTGTAGTTTATATTTGAATATATTCCTTTTTGCACTACTACGCTCTTAGCGCTCCAAATGTCCAGTTGCATTTTCAACAGAAAGAGTGTTCAGATCTGCTCAATCAAAAGTATGGTTTAACTCTGTTAGCTGAATGCACAGATCAGAAAGAAGTTTTACCGAATTATTCTGTGTAGTTTATATTTGAAGACATTCCTTTTTCCACTATTACCCTCTTAGCGCTCCGAATCTCCACTTGCATTTTCTACAAAAAGAGTGTTTCATAACTGCTCAATCAAAAATATGTTTTATCTCTGTTAACTGAATTTACAGATCAGAAATAAGTTTCACAGAATGCATCTGTGTAGTTTTCATTTGAAGATATTCTTTTTCCCAATGTAGGCCTCTTAGCGCTTAGCATGTCCAATTGCAGTTTCTACAGAAAGAGTGTTTCAGAACGGCTCAATCAAAAGTAAGGTTCAACTCTGTTAGTTGAATGCACAGAACAGAAAGAATTTTCACAGAATGCTACTGTGTAGTTTATATTTGAATATATTCCTTTTTCCACTATTACACTCTTAGCGCTCCGAATGTCCACTTGCATTTTCTAGAGAAAGAGTGTTCAGAACTGCGCAATCAAAAGTATGGTTTATCTCTGTTAGCTTAATGAACATATCAGAAATAAGTTTCACACAATGCTTCTGTGTAGTTTTTATTTGAAGATATTTTTTTCCCAATAGAGGCCTCTTAGCGCTCAGAATGTCCAATTGCAGTTTCTACAGAAAGAGTGTTTCAGAAAGGCTCAATCAAATGTAAGGTTCAACTCTGTTAGTTGAATGCACAGAACAGAAAGAAGTTTCATACAATTCTTCTGTGTAGTTTATATTTGAACATATTCTTTTTTCCACTATTACCCATTTAGCGCTACGAATGTCCAGTTGCATTTTCTACAGACAGAGTGTTTCAAAACTGCTCAATCATAAGTATGGTTTAACTCAGTTAGCTGAATGCTCAGATCAGAAAGAAGTTTGGCAGAATGCTTCTGTGTAGTTTATATTTGAATATATTCCTTTTTCCACTACTACTCTCTTAGCGCTCCAAATGTCCAGTTGCATTTTCTACAGAAAGAGTGTTCAGATCTGCTCAATCAAAAGTATGGTTTAACTCTGTTAGCTGAATGCACAGATCAGAAAAAGTTTCACAGAATGATTCTGTGTAGTTTATATTTGGAGACATTCCTTTTTTCCACTATTACCCTCTTAGCGCTCCGAATCTCCACTTGCATTTTCTACAGAAAGAGTGTTTCAGAACGGCTCAATCAAAACTAAGGTTCAACTCTTTTAGTTGAACAAACAGAACAGAAAGAAGTTTCACACAATTCTTCTGTGTAGTTTTTATTTGTAGACATTCTTTTTCCCAATATAGGCCTCTTAGCGCTCAGAATGTCCAATTGCAGTTTCTACAGAAAGAGTGTTTCAGAACGGCTCAATCAAAAGTAAGGTTCAACTCTGTTAGTTGAATGCACAGAACAGAAAGAAGTTTCATACAATGCTTCTGTGTAGTTTATATTTGAACATAATCTTTTTTCCACTATTACCCACTTAGCGCTACGAATGTCCAGTTGCATTTTCTACAGACAGAGTGTTTCAAAACTGCTCAATCAAAAGTATGGTTTAAATTTGTTAGCTGAATGCTCAGATCAGAAAGAAGTTTCACAGAATGCTTCTGTGTAGTTTATATTTGAATATATTCCTTTTTCCACTACTACTCTCTTAGCGCTCCAAATGTCCAGTTGCATTTTCTACAGAAAGAGTGTTCAGATCTGCTCAATCAAAAGTATGGTTTAGCTCTGTTAGCTGAATGCACAGATCAGAAAGAAGTTTCACCGAATGATTCTGTGTAGTTTATATTTGAAGACATTCCTTTTTCCACTATTACCCTCTTAGCGCTCCGAATCTCCACTTGCATTTTCTACAAAAAGAGTGTTTCATAACTGCTCAATCAAAAATATGTTTTATCTCTGTTAACTGAATTTACAGATCAGAAATATGTTTCACAGAATGCATCTGTGTAGTTTTTATTTGAAGATATTCTTTTTCCCAATGTAGGCCTCTTAGCGCTTAGCATGTCCAATTGCAGTTTCTACAGAAAGAGTGTGTCAGAACGGCTCAATCAAAAGTAAGGTTCAACTCTGTTAGTTGAATGCACAGAACAGAAAGAATTTTCACAGAATGCTACTGTGTAGTTTATATTTGGATATATTCCTTTTTCCACTATTACCCTCTTAGCCCTCCGAATGTCCACTTGCATTTTCTACAGAAAGAGTGTTCAGAACTGCGCAATCAAAAGTATGGTTTAACTCTGTTAGCTTAATGAACATTTCAGAAATAAGTTTCACACAATGCTTCTGTGTAGTTTTTATTTGAAGATATTATTTTTCCCAATAGAGGCCTCTTAGCGCTCAGAATGTCCAATTGCAGTTTCTACAGAAAGAGTGTTTCAGAAAGGCTCAATCAAAAGTAAGGTTCAACTCTGTTAGTTGAATGCACAGAACAGAAAGAAGTTTCATACAATTCTTCTGTGTAGTTTATATTTGAACATATTCTTTTTTCCACTATTACCCACTTAGCGCTACGAATGTCCAGTTGCATTTTCTACAGACAGAGTGTTTCAAAACTGCTCAATCATAAGTATGGTTTAACTCAGTTAGCTGAATGCTCAGATCAGAAAGAAGTTTCACAGAATGCTTCTGTGTAGTTTATATTTGAATATATTCCTTTTTCCACTACTACTCTCTTAGCGCTCCAAATGTCCAGTTGCATTTTCTACAGAAAGAGTGTTCAGATCTGCTCAATCAAAAGTATGGTTTAACTCTGTTAGCTGAATGCACAGATCAGAAAAAGTTTCACAAAATGATTCTGTGTAGTTTATATTTGGAGACATTCCTTTTTCCACTATTACCCTCTTAGCGCTCCGAATCTCCACTTGCATTTTCTACAGAAAGAGTGTTTCAGAACGGCTCAATCAAAACTAAGGTTCAACTCTTTTAGTTGAACAAACAGAACAGAAAGAAGTTTCACACAATTCTTCTGTGTAGTTTTTATTTGTAGACATTCTTTTTCCCAATATAGGCCTCTTAGCGCTCAGAATGTCTAATTGCAGTTTCTACAGAAAGAGTGTTTCAGAACGGCTCAATCAAAAGTAAGGTTCAACTCTGTTAGTTGAATGCACAGAACAGAAAGAAGTTTCATACAATGCTTCTGTGTAGTTTATATTTGAACATATTCTCTTTTCCACTATTACCCACTTAGCGCTACGAATGTCCAGTTGCATTTTCTACAGACAGAGTGTTTCAAAACTGCTCAATCAAAAGTATGGTTTAACTCTTAGCTGTATGCTCAGATCAGAAAGAAGTTTCACAGAATGCTTCTGTGTAGTTTATATTTGAATATATTCCTTTTTCCACTACTACGCTCTTAGCGCTCCAAATGTCCAGTTGCATTTTCTACAGAAAGAGTGTTCAGATCTGCTCAATCAAAAGTATGGTTTAGATCTGTTAGCTGAATGCACAGATCAGAAAGAAGTTTCACCGAATGATTCTGTGTAGTTTATATTTGAAGACATTCCTTTTTCCACTATTACCCTCTTAGCGCTCCGAATCTCCACTTGCATTTTCTACAAAAAGAGTGTTTCATAACTGCTCAATCAAAAATATGTTTTATCTCTGTTAACTGAATTTACAGATCAGAAATATGTTTCACAGAATGCATCTGTGTAGTTTTTATTTGAAGATATTCTTTTTCCCAATGTAGGCCTCTTAGCGCTTAGCATGTCCAATTGCAGTTTCAACAGAAAGAGTGTTTCAGAAAGGCTCAATCAAAAGTAAGGTTCAACTCTGTTAGTTGAATGCACAGAACAGAAAGAATTTTCACAGAATGCTACTGTGTAGTTTATATTTGGATATATTCCTTTTTCCACTATTACCCTCTTAGCGCTCCGAATGTCCACTTGCATTTTCTACAGAAAGAGTGTTCAGAACTGCGCAATCAAAAGTATGGTTTAACTCTGTTAGCTTAATGAACATTTCAGAAATAAGTTTCACACAATGCTTCTGTGTAGTTTTTATTTGAAGATATTATTTTTCCCAATAGAGGCCTCTTAGCGCTCAGAATGTCCAATTGCAGTTTCTACAGAAAGAGTGTTTCAGAAAGGCTCAATCAAAAGTAAGGTTCAACTCTGTTAGTTGAATGCACAGAACAGAAAGAAGTTTCATACAATTCTTCTGTGTAGTTTATATTTGAACATATTCTTTTTTCCACTATTACCCACTTAGCGCTACGAATGTCCAGTTGCATTTTCTACAGACAGAGTGTTTCAAAACTGCTCAATCAAAAGTATGGTTTAACTCTGTTAGCTGAATGCACAGATCAGAAAAAGTTTCACAGAATGATTCTGTGTAGTTTATATTTGGAGACATTCCTTTTTCCACTATTACCCTCTTAGCGCTCCGAATCTCCACTTGCATTTTCTACAGAAAGAGTGTTTCAGAACGGCTCAATCAAAACTAAGTTTCAAGTCTTTTAGTTGAACAAACAGAACAGAAAGAAGTTTCACACAATTCTTCTGTGTAGTTTTTATTTGTAGACATTCTTTTTCCCAATATAGGCCTCTTAGCGCTCAGAATGTCCAATTGCAGTTTCTACAGAAAGAGTGTTTCAGAACGGCTCAATCAAAAGTAAGGTTCAACTCTGTTAGTTGAATGCACAGAAGAGAAGGAAGTTTCATACAATGCTTCTGTGTAGTTTATATTTGAACATATTCTCTTTTCCACTATTACCCACTTAGCGCTACGAATGTCCAGTTGCATTTTCTACAGACAGAGTGTTTCAAAACTGCTCAATCAAAAGTATGGTTTAACTCTTAGCTGAATGCTCAGATCAGAAAGAAGTTTCACAGAATGCTTCTGTGTAGTTTATATTTGAATATATTCCTTTTTCCACTACTACGCTCTTAGCGCTCCAAATGTCCAGTTGCATTTTCTACAGAAAGAGTGTTCAGATCTGCTCAATCAAAAGTATGGTTTAGCTCTGTTAGCTGAATGCACAGATCAGAAAGAAGTTTCACCGAATGATTCTGTGTAGTTTATATTTGAAGTCATTCCTTTTTCCACTATTACCCTCTTAGCGCTCCGAATCTCCACTTGCATTTTCTACAAAAAGAGTGTTTCATAACTGCACAATCAAAAATATGTTTTATCGCTGTTAACTGAATTTACAGATCAGAAATATGTTTCACAGAATGCATCTGTGTAGTTTTTATTTGAAGATATTCTTTTTCCCAATGTAGGCCTCTTAGCGCTTAGCATGTCCAATTGCAGTTTCTACAGAAAGAGTGTGTCAGAACGGCTCAATCAAAAGTAAGGTTCAACTCTGTTAGTTGAATGCACAGAACAGAAAGAATTTTCACAGAATGCTACTGTGTAGTTTATATTTGAATATATTACTTTTTCCACTATTACCCTCTTAGCGCTCCGAATGTCCACTTGCATTTTCTACAGAAAGAGTGTTCAGAACTGCGCAATCAAAAGTATGGTTTAACTCTGTTAGCTTAATGAACATATCAGAAATAAGTTTCACACAATGCTTCTGTGTAGTTTTTATTTGAAGATATTATTTTTCCCAATAGAGGCCTCTTAGCGCTCAGAATGTCCAATTGCAGTTTCTACAGAAAGAGTGTTTCAGAACGGCTCAATCAAAAGTAAGGTTCAACTCTGTTAGTTGAAAGCACAGAAAAGAAAGTAGTTTCATACAATGCTTCTGTGTAGTTTATATTTGAACATATTCTTTTTTCCACTATTACCCACTTAGCGCTACGAATGTCCAGTTGCATTTTCTACAGACAGAGTGTTTCAAAACTGCTCAATCAAAGTATGGTTTAACTCTGTTAGCTGAATGCTCAGATCAGAAAGAAGTTTCACAGAATGCTTCTGTGTAGTTTATATTTGAATATATTCCTTTTTCCACTACTACGCTCTTAGCGCTCCAAATGTCCAGTTGCATTTTCTACAGAAAGAGTGTTCAGATCTGCTCAATCAAAAGTATGGTTTAACTCTGTTAGCTGAATGCACAGATCAGAAAGAAGTTTCACATAATGATTCTGTGTAGTTTATATTTGGAGACATTCCTTTTTCCACTATTACCCTCTTAGCGCTCCGAATCTCCACTTGCATTTTCTACATAAAGAGTGTTTCAGAACGGCTCAATCAAAACTAAGGTTCAACTCTTTTATTTGAACAAACAGAACAGAAAGAAGTTTCACACAATTCTTCTGTGTAGTGTTTATTTGTAGACATTCTTTTTCCCAATATAGGCCTCTTAGTGCTCAGAATGTCCAATTGCAGTTTCTACAGAAAGAGTGTTTCAGAACGGCTCAATCAAAAGTAAGGTTCAACTCTGTTAGTTGAATGCACAGAACAGAAAGAAGTTTCATACAATGCTTCTGTGTAGTTTATATTTGGACATATTCTTTTTTCCACTATTACCCACTTAGCGCTACGAATGTCCAGTTGCATTTTCTACAGACAGAGTGTTTCAAAACTGCTCAATCAAAAGTATGGTTTAACTCTGTTAGCTGAATGCCCAGATCAGATAGAAGTTTCACAGAATGCTTCTGTGTAGTTTATATTTGAATATATTCCTTTTTCCACTACTACGCTCTTAGCGCTCCAAATGTCCAGTTGCATTTTCTACAGAAAGAGTGTTCAGATCTGCTCAATCAAAAGTATGGTTTAACTCTGTTAGCTGAATGCACAGATCAGAAAGAAGTTTCACCGAATGATTCTGTGTAGTTTATATTTGAAGACATTCCTTTTTCCACTGTTACCCACTTAGCACTCCGAATCTCCACTTGCATTTTCTACAAAAAGAGTGTTTCATAACTGCTCAATCAAAAATATGTTTTATATCTGTTAACTGAATTTACAGATCAGAAATAAGTTTCACAGAATGCATCTGTGTAGTTTTTATTTGAAGATATTCTTTTTCCCAATGTAGGCCTCTTAGCGCTTAGCATGTCCAATTGCAGTTTCTACAGAAAGAGTGTTTCAGAACGGCTCAATCAAAAGTCAGGTTCAACTCTGTTAGTTGAATGCACAGAACAGAAAGAATTTTCACAGAATGCTACTGTGTAGTTTATATTTGAATATATTCCTTTTTCCACTATTACCCTCTTAGCGCTCCGAATGTCCACTTGCATTTTCTACAGAAAGAGTGTTCAGAACTGCGCAATCAAAAGTATGGTTTAACTCTGTTAGCTTAATGAACATATCAGAAATAAGTTTCACACAATGCTTCTGTGTAGTTTTTATTTGAAGATATTATTTTTCCCAATAGAGGCCTCTTAGCACTCAGAATGTCCAATTGCAGTTTCTACAGAAAGAGTGTTTCAGAAAGGCTCAATCAAAAGTAAGGTTCAACTCTGTTAGTTGAATGCACAGAACAGAAAGAAGTTTCATACAATGCTTCTGTGTAGTTTATATTTGAACATATTCTTTTTTCCACTATTACCCACTTAGCGCTACGAATGTCCAGTTGCATTTTCTACAGACAGAGTGTTTCAAAACTGCTCAATCAAAAGTATGGTTTAACTCTGTAAGCTGAATGCTCAGATCAGAAAGAAGTTTCACAGAATGCTTCTGTGTAGTTTATATTTGAATATATTCCTTTTTCCACTACTACTCTCTTAGCGATCCAAATGTCCAGTTGCATTTTCTACAGAAAGAGTGTTCAGATCTGCTCAATCAAAAGTATGGTTTAACTCTGTTAGCTGAATGCACAGATCAGAAAGAAGTTTCACAGAATGATTCTGTGTAGTTTATATTTGGAGACATTCCTTTTTCCACTATTACCCTCTTAGCGCTCCGAATCTCCACTTGCATTTTCTACAGAAAGAGTGTTTCAGAACGGCTCAATCAAAACTAAGGTTCAACTCTTTTAGTTGAACAAACAGAACAGAAAGAAGTTTCACACAATTCTTCTGTGTAGATTTATTTGTAGACATTATTTTTCCCAATATAGGCCTCTTAGCGCTCAGAATGTCCAATTGCAGTTTCTACAGAAAGAGTGTTTCTGAACGGCTCAATCAAAAGTAAGGTTCAACTCTGTTAGTTGAATGCACAGAACAGAAAGAAGTTTCATACAATGCTTCTGTGTAGTTTATATTTGAACATATTCTCTTTTCCACTATTACCCACTTAGCGCTACGAATGTCCAGTTGCATTTTCTACAGACAGAGTGTTTCAAAACTGCTCAATCAAAAGTATGGTTTAACTCTGTTAGCTGTATGCTCAGATCAGAAAGAAGTTTCAGAGAATGCTTCTGTGTAGTTTATATTTGAATATATTCCTTTTTCCACTTCTACGCTCTTAGCGCTCCAAATGTCCAGTTGCATTTTCAACAGAAAGAGTGTTCAGATCTGCTCAATCAAAAGTATGGTTTAACACTGTTAGCTGAATGCACAGATCAGAAAGAAGTTTCACCGAATGATTCTGTGTAGTTTATATTTGAAGACATACCTTTTTCCACTATTACCCTCTTAGCGCTCCGAATCTCCACTTGCATTTTCTACAAAAAGAGTGTTTCATAACTGCTCAATCAAAAATATGTTTTATCTCTGTTAACTGAATTTACAGATCAGAAATAAATTTCACAGAATGCATCTGTGTAGTTTTTATTTGAAGATATTCTTTTTCCCAATGTAGGCCTCTTAGCGCTTAGCATGTCCAATTGCAGTTTCTACAGAAAGAGTGTTTCAGAACGGCTCAATCAAAAGTAAGGTTCAACTCTGTTAGTTGAATGCACAGAACAGAAAGAATTTTCACAGAATGCTACTGTGTAGTTTATATTTGAATATAATCCTTTTTCCACTATTACCCTCTTAGCGCTCCGAATGTCCACTTGCATTTTCTACAGAAAGAGTGTTCAGAACTGCGCAATCAAAAGTATGGTTTAACTCTGTTAGCTTAATGAACATATCAGAAATAAGTTTCACACAATGCTTCTGTGTAGTTTTTATTTGAAGATATTATTTTTCCCAATAGAGGCCTCTTAGCGCTCCGAATGTCCAATTGCAGTTTCTACAGAAAGAGTGTTTCAGAACGGCTCAATCAAAAGTAAGGTTCAACTCTGTTAGTTGAATGCACAGAAAAGAAAGAAGTTTCATAGAATGCTTCTGTGTAGTTTATATTTGAACATATTCTTTTTTCCACTATTACCCACTTAGCGCTACGAATGTCCAGTTGCATTTACTACAGACAGAGTGTTTCAAAACTGCTCAGTCAAAAGTATGGTTTAACTCTGTTAGCTGAATGCTCAGATCAGAAAGAATTTTCACAGAATGCTTCTGTGTAGTTTATATTTGAATATATTCCTTTTTCCACTACTACTCTCTTAGCGCTCCAAATGTCCAGTTGCATTTTCTACAGAAAGAGTGTTCAGATCTGCTCAATCAAAAGTATGGTTTAACTCTGTTAGCTGAATGCACAGATCAGAAAGAAATTTCACAGAATGATTCTGTGTAGTTTATATTTGGAGACATTCCTTTTTCCACTATTACCCTCTTAGTGCTCCGAATCTCCACTTGCATTTTCTACAAAAAGAGTATTTCATAACTGCTCAATCAAAAATATGTTTTATCTCTGTTAACTGAATTTACAGATCAGAAATAAGTTTCACAGAATGCATCTGTGTAGTTTTTATTTGAAGATATTCTTTTTCCCAATGTAGGCCTCTTAGCGCTTAGCATGTCCAATTGCAGTTTCTACAGAAAGAGTGTTTCAGAACGGCTCAATCAAAAGTAAGGTTCAACTCTGTTAGTTGAATGCACAGAACAGAAAGAATTTTCAAAGAATGCTACTGTGTAGTTTATATTTGAATATATTCCTTTTTCCACTATTACCCTCTTAGCGCTCCGAATGTCCACTTGAATTTTCTACAGAAAGAGTGTTCAGAACTGCGCAATCAAAAGTATGGTTTAACTCTGTTAGCTTAATGAACATATCAGAAATAAGTTTCACACAATGCTTCTGTGTAGTTTTTATTTGAAGATATTATTTTTCCCAATAGAGTCCTCTTAGCGCTCAGAATGTCCAATTGCAGTTTCTACAGAAAGAGTGTTTCAGAAATGCTCAATCAAAAGTAAGGTTCAACTCTGTTAGTTGAATGCACAGAACAGAAAGAAGTTTCATACAATGCTTCTGTGTAGTTTATATTTGAACATATTCTTTTTTCCACTATTACCCACTTAGCGCTACGAATGTCCAGTTGCATTTTCTACAGACAGAGTGTTTCAAAACTGCTCAATCAAAAGTATGGTTTAACTCTGTTAGCTGAATGCTCAGATCAGAAAGAAGTTTCACAGAATGCTTCTGTGTAGTTTATATTTGAATATATTCCTTTTTCCACTACTACTCTCTTAGCGCTCCAAATGTCCAGTTGCATTTTCTACAGAAAGAGTGTTCAGATCTGCTCAATCAAAAGTATGGTTTAACTCTGTTAGCTGAATGCACAGATCAGAAAGAAGTTTCACAGAATGATTCTGTGTAGTTTATATTTGGAGACATTCCTTTTTCCACTATTACCCTCTTAGCGCTCCGAATCTCCACTTGCATTTTCTACAGAAAGAGTGTTTCAGAACGGCTCAATCAAAACTAAGGTTCAACTCTTTTAGTTGAACAAACAGAACAGAAAGAAGTTTCACACAATTCTTCTGTGTAGTTTTTATTTGTAGACATTCTTTTTCCCAATATAGGCCTCTTAGCGCTCAGAATGTCCAATTGCAGTTTCTACAGAAAGAGTGTTTCTGAACGGCTCAATCAAAAGTAAGGTTCAACTCTGTTAGTTGAATGCACAGAACAGAAAGAAGTTTCATACAATGCTTCTGTGTAGTTTATATTTGAACATATTCTCTTTTCCACTATTACCCACTTAGCGCTACGAATGTCCAGTTGCATTTTCTACAGACAGAGTGTTTCAAAACTGCTCAATCAAAAGTATGGTTTAACTCTTAGCTGTATGCTCAGATCAGAAAGAAGTTTCACAGAATGCTTCTGTGTAGTTTATATTTGAATATATTCCTTTTTCCACTACTACGCTCTTAGCGCTCCAAATGTCCAGTTGCATTTTCTACAGAAAGAGTGTTCAGATCTGCTCAATCAAAAGTATGGTTTAGATCTGTTAGCTGAATGCACAGATCAGAAAGAAGTTTCACCGAATGATTCTGTGTAGTTTATATTTGAAGACATTCCTTTTTCCACTATTACCCTCTTAGCGCTCCGAATCTCCACTTGCATTTTCTACAAAAAGAGTGTTTCATAACTGCTCAATCAAAAATATGTTTTATCTCTGTTAACTGAATTTACAGATCAGAAATATGTTTCACAGAATGCATCTGTGTAGTTTTTATTTGAAGATATTCTTTTTCCCAATGTAGGCCTCTTAGCGCTTAGCATGTCCAATTGCAGTTTCAACAGAAAGAGTGTTTCAGAAAGGCTCAATCAAAAGTAAGGTTCAACTCTGTTAGTTGAATGCACAGAACAGAAAGAATTTTCACAGAATGCTACTGTGTAGTTTATATTTGGATATATTCCTTTTTCCACTATTACCCTCTTAGCGCTCCGAATGTCCACTTGCATTTTCTACAGAAAGAGTGTTCAGAACTGCGCAATCAAAAGTATGGTTTAACTCTGTTAGCTTAATGAACATTTCAGAAATAAGTTTCACACAATGCTTCTGTGTAGTTTTTATTTGAAGATATTATTTTTCCCAATAGAGGCCTCTTAGCGCTCAGAATGTCCAATTGCAGTTTCTACAGAAAGAGTGTTTCAGAAAGGCTCAATCAAAAGTAAGGTTCAACTCTGTTAGTTGAATGCACAGAACAGAAAGAAGTTTCATACAATTCTTCTGTGTAGTTTATATTTGAACATATTCTTTTTTCCACTATTACCCACTTAGCGCTACGAATGTCCAGTTGCATTTTCTACAGACAGAGTGTTTCAAAACTGCTCAATCAAAAGTATGGTTTAACTCTGTTAGCTGAATGCACAGATCAGAAAAAGTTTCACAGAATGATTCTGTGTAGTTTATATTTGGAGACATTCCTTTTTCCACTATTACCCTCTTAGCGCTCCGAATCTCCACTTGCATTTTCTACAGAAAGAGTGTTTCAGAACGGCTCAATCAAAACTAAGTTTCAAGTCTTTTAGTTGAACAAACAGAACAGAAAGAAGTTTCACACAATTCTTCTGTGTAGTTTTTATTTGTAGACATTCTTTTTCCCAATATAGGCCTCTTAGCGCTCAGAATGTCCAATTGCAGTTTCTACAGAAAGAGTGTTTCAGAACGGCTCAATCAAAAGTAAGGTTCAACTCTGTTAGTTGAATGCACAGAAGAGAAGGAAGTTTCATACAATGCTTCTGTGTAGTTTATATTTGAACATATTCTCTTTTCCACTATTACCCACTTAGCGCTACGAATGTCCAGTTGCATTTTCTACAGACAGAGTGTTTCAAAACTGCTCAATCAAAAGTATGGTTTAACTCTTAGCTGAATGCTCAGATCAGAAAGAAGTTTCACAGAATGCTTCTGTGTAGTTTATATTTGAATATATTCCTTTTTCCACTACTACGCTCTTAGCGCTCCAAATGTCCAGTTGCATTTTCTACAGAAAGAGTGTTCAGATCTGCTCAATCAAAAGTATGGTTTAGCTCTGTTAGCTGAATGCACAGATCAGAAAGAAGTTTCACCGAATGATTCTGTGTAGTTTATATTTGAAGTCATTCCTTTTTCCACTATTACCCTCTTAGCGCTCCGAATCTCCACTTGCATTTTCTACAAAAAGAGTGTTTCATAACTGCACAATCAAAAATATGTTTTATCGCTGTTAACTGAATTTACAGATCAGAAATATGTTTCACAGAATGCATCTGTGTAGTTTTTATTTGAAGATATTCTTTTTCCCAATGTAGGCCTCTTAGCGCTTAGCATGTCCAATTGCAGTTTCTACAGAAAGAGTGTGTCAGAACGGCTCAATCAAAAGTAAGGTTCAACTCTGTTAGTTGAATGCACAGAACAGAAAGAATTTTCACAGAATGCTACTGTGTAGTTTATATTTGAATATATTACTTTTTCCACTATTACCCTCTTAGCGCTCCGAATGTCCACTTGCATTTTCTACAGAAAGAGTGTTCAGAACTGCGCAATCAAAAGTATGGTTTAACTCTGTTAGCTTAATGAACATATCAGAAATAAGTTTCACACAATGCTTCTGTGTAGTTTTTATTTGAAGATATTATTTTTCCCAATAGAGGCCTCTTAGCGCTCAGAATGTCCAATTGCAGTTTCTACAGAAAGAGTGTTTCAGAACGGCTCAATCAAAAGTAAGGTTCAACTCTGTTAGTTGAAAGCACAGAAAAGAAAGTAGTTTCATACAATGCTTCTGTGTAGTTTATATTTGAACATATTCTTTTTTCCACTATTACCCACTTAGCGCTACGAATGTCCAGTTGCATTTTCTACAGACAGAGTGTTTCAAAACTGCTCAATCAAAGTATGGTTTAACTCTGTTAGCTGAATGCTCAGATCAGAAAGAAGTTTCACAGAATGCTTCTGTGTAGTTTATATTTGAATATATTCCTTTTTCCACTACTACGCTCTTAGCGCTCCAAATGTCCAGTTGCATTTTCTACAGAAAGAGTGTTCAGATCTGCTCAATCAAAAGTATGGTTTAACTCTGTTAGCTGAATGCACAGATCAGAAAGAAGTTTCACATAATGATTCTGTGTAGTTTATATTTGGAGACATTCCTTTTTCCACTATTACCCTCTTAGCGCTCCGAATCTCCACTTGCATTTTCTACATAAAGAGTGTTTCAGAACGGCTCAATCAAAACTAAGGTTCAACTCTTTTATTTGAACAAACAGAACAGAAAGAAGTTTCACACAATTCTTCTGTGTAGTGTTTATTTGTAGACATTCTTTTTCCCAATATAGGCCTCTTAGTGCTCAGAATGTCCAATTGCAGTTTCTACAGAAAGAGTGTTTCAGAACGGCTCAATCAAAAGTAAGGTTCAACTCTGTTAGTTGAATGCACAGAACAGAAAGAAGTTTCATACAATGCTTCTGTGTAGTTTATATTTGGACATATTCTTTTTTCCACTATTACCCACTTAGCGCTACGAATGTCCAGTTGCATTTTCTACAGACAGAGTGTTTCAAAACTGCTCAATCAAAAGTATGGTTTAACTCTGTTAGCTGAATGCCCAGATCAGATAGAAGTTTCACAGAATGCTTCTGTGTAGTTTATATTTGAATATATTCCTTTTTCCACTACTACGCTCTTAGCGCTCCAAATGTCCAGTTGCATTTTCTACAGAAAGAGTGTTCAGATCTGCTCAATCAAAAGTATGGTTTAACTCTGTTAGCTGAATGCACAGATCAGAAAGAAGTTTCACCGAATGATTCTGTGTAGTTTATATTTGAAGACATTCCTTTTTCCACTGTTACCCACTTAGCACTCCGAATCTCCACTTGCATTTTCTACAAAAAGAGTGTTTCATAACTGCTCAATCAAAAATATGTTTTATATCTGTTAACTGAATTTACAGATCAGAAATAAGTTTCACAGAATGCATCTGTGTAGTTTTTATTTGAAGATATTCTTTTTCCCAATGTAGGCCTCTTAGCGCTTAGCATGTCCAATTGCAGTTTCTACAGAAAGAGTGTTTCAGAACGGCTCAATCAAAAGTCAGGTTCAACTCTGTTAGTTGAATGCACAGAACAGAAAGAATTTTCACAGAATGCTACTGTGTAGTTTATATTTGAATATATTCCTTTTTCCACTATTACCCTCTTAGCGCTCCGAATGTCCACTTGCATTTTCTACAGAAAGAGTGTTCAGAACTGCGCAATCAAAAGTATGGTTTAACTCTGTTAGCTTAATGAACATATCAGAAATAAGTTTCACACAATGCTTCTGTGTAGTTTTTATTTGAAGATATTATTTTTCCCAATAGAGGCCTCTTAGCACTCAGAATGTCCAATTGCAGTTTCTACAGAAAGAGTGTTTCAGAAAGGCTCAATCAAAAGTAAGGTTCAACTCTGTTAGTTGAATGCACAGAACAGAAAGAAGTTTCATACAATGCTTCTGTGTAGTTTATATTTGAACATATTCTTTTTTCCACTATTACCCACTTAGCGCTACGAATGTCCAGTTGCATTTTCTACAGACAGAGTGTTTCAAAACTGCTCAATCAAAAGTATGGTTTAACTCTGTAAGCTGAATGCTCAGATCAGAAAGAAGTTTCACAGAATGCTTCTGTGTAGTTTATATTTGAATATATTCCTTTTTCCACTACTACTCTCTTAGCGATCCAAATGTCCAGTTGCATTTTCTACAGAAAGAGTGTTCAGATCTGCTCAATCAAAAGTATGGTTTAACTCTGTTAGCTGAATGCACAGATCAGAAAGAAGTTTCACAGAATGATTCTGTGTAGTTTATATTTGGAGACATTCCTTTTTCCACTATTACCCTCTTAGCGCTCCGAATCTCCACTTGCATTTTCTACAGAAAGAGTGTTTCAGAACGGCTCAATCAAAACTAAGGTTCAACTCTTTTAGTTGAACAAACAGAACAGAAAGAAGTTTCACACAATTCTTCTGTGTAGATTTATTTGTAGACATTATTTTTCCCAATATAGGCCTCTTAGCGCTCAGAATGTCCAATTGCAGTTTCTACAGAAAGAGTGTTTCTGAACGGCTCAATCAAAAGTAAGGTTCAACTCTGTTAGTTGAATGCACAGAACAGAAAGAAGTTTCATACAATGCTTCTGTGTAGTTTATATTTGAACATATTCTCTTTTCCACTATTACCCACTTAGCGCTACGAATGTCCAGTTGCATTTTCTACAGACAGAGTGTTTCAAAACTGCTCAATCAAAAGTATGGTTTAACTCTGTTAGCTGTATGCTCAGATCAGAAAGAAGTTTCAGAGAATGCTTCTGTGTAGTTTATATTTGAATATATTCCTTTTTCCACTTCTACGCTCTTAGCGCTCCAAATGTCCAGTTGCATTTTCAACAGAAAGAGTGTTCAGATCTGCTCAATCAAAAGTATGGTTTAACACTGTTAGCTGAATGCACAGATCAGAAAGAAGTTTCACCGAATGATTCTGTGTAGTTTATATTTGAAGACATACCTTTTTCCACTATTACCCTCTTAGCGCTCCGAATCTCCACTTGCATTTTCTACAAAAAGAGTGTTTCATAACTGCTCAATCAAAAATATGTTTTATCTCTGTTAACTGAATTTACAGATCAGAAATAAATTTCACAGAATGCATCTGTGTAGTTTTTATTTGAAGATATTCTTTTTCCCAATGTAGGCCTCTTAGCGCTTAGCATGTCCAATTGCAGTTTCTACAGAAAGAGTGTTTCAGAACGGCTCAATCAAAAGTAAGGTTCAACTCTGTTAGTTGAATGCACAGAACAGAAAGAATTTTCACAGAATGCTACTGTGTAGTTTATATTTGAATATAATCCTTTTTCCACTATTACCCTCTTAGCGCTCCGAATGTCCACTTGCATTTTCTACAGAAAGAGTGTTCAGAACTGCGCAATCAAAAGTATGGTTTAACTCTGTTAGCTTAATGAACATATCAGAAATAAGTTTCACACAATGCTTCTGTGTAGTTTTTATTTGAAGATATTATTTTTCCCAATAGAGGCCTCTTAGCGCTCCGAATGTCCAATTGCAGTTTCTACAGAAAGAGTGTTTCAGAACGGCTCAATCAAAAGTAAGGTTCAACTCTGTTAGTTGAATGCACAGAAAAGAAAGAAGTTTCATACAATGCTTCTGTGTAGTTTATATTTGAACATATTCTTTTTTCCACTATTACCCACTTAGCGCTACGAATGTCCAGTTGCATTTACTACAGACAGAGTGTTTCAAAACTGCTCAGTCAAAAGTATGGTTTAACTCTGTTAGCTGAATGCTCAGATCAGAAAGAATTTTCACAGAATGCTTCTGTGTAGTTTATATTTGAATATATTCCTTTTTCCACTACTACTCTCTTAGCGCTCCAAATGTCCAGTTGCATTTTCTACAGAAAGAGTGTTCAGATCTGCTCAATCAAAAGTATGGTTTAACTCTGTTAGCTGAATGCACAGATCAGAAAGAAATTTCACAGAATGATTCTGTGTAGTTTATATTTGGAGACATTCCTTTTTCCACTATTACCCTCTTAGTGCTCCGAATCTCCACTTGCATTTTCTACAAAAAGAGTATTTCATAACTGCTCAATCAAAAATATGTTTTATCTCTGTTAACTGAATTTACAGATCAGAAATAAGTTTCACAGAATGCATCTGTGTAGTTTTTATTTGAAGATATTCTTTTTCCCAATGTAGGCCTCTTAGCGCTTAGCATGTCCAATTGCAGTTTCTACAGAAAGAGTGTTTCAGAACGGCTCAATCAAAAGTAAGGTTCAACTCTGTTAGTTGAATGCACAGAACAGAAAGAATTTTCAAAGAATGCTACTGTGTAGTTTATATTTGAATATATTCCTTTTTCCACTATTACCCTCTTAGCGCTCCGAATGTCCACTTGAATTTTCTACAGAAAGAGTGTTCAGAACTGCGCAATCAAAAGTATGGTTTAACTCTGTTAGCTTAATGAACATATCAGAAATAAGTTTCACACAATGCTTCTGTGTAGTTTTTATTTGAAGATATTATTTTTCCCAATAGAGTCCTCTTAGCGCTCAGAATGTCCAATTGCAGTTTCTACAGAAAGAGTGTTTCAGAAATGCTCAATCAAAAGTAAGGTTCAACTCTGTTAGTTGAATGCACAGAACAGAAAGAAGTTTCATACAATGCTTCTGTGTAGTTTATATTTGAACATATTCTTTTTTCCACTATTACCCACTTAGCGCTACGAATGTCCAGTTGCATTTTCTACAGACAGAGTGTTTCAAAACTGCTCAATCAAAAGTATGGTTTAACTCTGTTAGCTGAATGCTCAGATCAGAAAGAAGTTTCACAGAATGCTTCTGTGTAGTTTATATTTGAATATATTCCTTTTTCCACTACTACTCTCTTAGCGCTCCAAATGTCCAGTTGCATTTTCTACAGAAAGAGTGTTCAGATCTGCTCAATCAAAAGTATGGTTTAACTCTGTTAGCTGAATGCACAGATCAGAAAGAAGTTTCACAGAATGATTCTGTGTAGTTTATATTTGGAGACATTCCTTTTTCCACTATTACCCTCTTAGCGCTCCGAATCTCCACTTGCATTTTCTACAGAAAGAGTGTTTCAGAACGGCTCAATCAAAACTAAGGTTCAACTCTTTTAGTTGAACAAACAGAACAGAAAGAAGTTTCACACAATTCTTCTGTGTAGTTTTTATTTGTAGACATTCTTTTTCCCAATATAGGCCTCTTAGCGCTCAGAATGTCCAATTGCAGTTTCTACAGAAAGAGTGTTTCTGAACGGCTCAATCAAAAGTAAGGTTCAACTCTGTTAGTTGAATGCACAGAACAGAAAGAAGTTTCATACAATGCTTCTGTGTAGTTTATATTTGAACATATTCTCTTTTCCACTATTACCCACTTAGCGCTACGAATGTCCAGTTGCATTTTCTACAGACAGAGTGTTTCAAAACTGCTCAATCAAAAGTATGGTTTAACTCTGTTAGCTGTATGCTCAGATCAGAAAGAAGTTTCAGAGAATGCTTCTGTGTAGTTTATATTTGAATATATTCCTTTTTCCACTACTA
Organism: Symphalangus syndactylus; assembly: GCF_028878055.3. Taxonomy (NCBI): domain Eukaryota; kingdom Metazoa; phylum Chordata; class Mammalia; order Primates; family Hylobatidae; genus Symphalangus; species Symphalangus syndactylus. Next base: position 151,811,698 of record NC_072430.2, on the reverse strand, counting down.
CGCTCTTAGCGCTCCAAATGTCCAGTTGCATTTTCAACAGAAAGAGTGTTCAGATCTGCTCAATCAAAAGTATGGTTTAACTCTGTTAGCTGAATGCACAGATCAGAAAGAAGTTTCACCGAATGATTCTGTGTAGTTTATATTTGAAGACATTCCTTTTTCCACTATTACCCTCTTAGCGCTCCGAATCTCCACTTGCATTTTCTACAAAAAGAGTGTTTCATAACTGCGCAATCAAAAATATGTTTTATCTCTGTTAACTGAATTTACAGATCAGAAATAAATTTCACAGAATGCATCTGTGTAGTTTTTATTTGAAGATATTCTTTTTCCCAATGTAGGCCTCTTAGCGCTTAGCATGTCCAATTGCAGTTTCTACAGAAAGAGTGTTTCAGAACGGCTCAATCAAAAGTAAGGTTCAACTCTGTTAGTTGAATGCACAGAACAGAAAGAATTTTCACAGAATGCTACTGTGTAGTTTATATTTGAATATAATCCTTTTTCCACTATTACCCTCTTAGCGCTCCGAATGTCCACTTGCATTTTCTACAGAAAGAGTGTTCAGAACTGCGCAATCAAAAGTATGGTTTAACTCTGTTAGCTTAATGAACATATCAGAAATAAGTTTCACACAATGCTTCTGTGTAGTTTTTATTTGAAGATATTATTTTTCCCAATAGAGGCCTCTTAGCGCTCCGAATGTCCAATTGCAGTTTCTACAGAAAGAGTGTTTCAGAACGGCTCAATCAAAAGTAAGGTTCAACTCTGTTAGTTGAATGCACAGAAAAGAAAGAAGTTTCATACAATGCTTCTGTGTAGTTTATATTTGAACATATTCTTTTTTCCACTATTACCCACTTAGCGCTACGAATGTCCAGTTGCATTTACTACAGACAGAGTGTTTCAAAACTGCTCAGTCAAAAGTATGGTTTAACTCTGTTAGCTGAATGCTCAGATCAGAAAGAAGTTTCACAGAATGCTTCTGTGTAGTTTATATTTGAATATATTCCTTTTTCCACTACTACTCTCTTAGCGCTCCAAATGTCCAGTTGCATTTTCTACAGAAAGAGTGTTCAGATCTGCTCAATCAAAAGTATGGTTTAACTCTGTTAGCTGAATGCACAGATCAGAAAGAAATTTCACAGAATGATTCTGTGTAGTTTATATTTGGAGACATTCCTTTTTCCACTATTACCCTCTTAGTGCTCCGAATCTCCACTTGCATTTTCTACAAAAAGAGTATTTCATAACTGCTCAATCAAAAATATGTTTTATCTCTGTTAACTGAATTTACAGATCAGAAATAAGTTTGACAGAATGCATCTGTGTAGTTTTTATTTGAAGATATTCTTTTTCCCAATGTAGGCCTCTTAGCGCTTAGCATGTCCAATTGCAGTTTCTACAGAAAGAGTGTTTCAGAACGGCTCAATCAAAAGTAAGGTTCAACTCTGTTAGTTGAATGCACAGAACAGAAAGAATTTTCAAAGAATGCTACTGTGTAGTTTATATTTGAATATATTCCTTTTTCCACTATTACCCTCTTAGCGCTCCGAATGTCCACTTGAATTTTCTACAGAAAGAGTGTTCAGAACTGCGCAATCAAAAGTATGGTTTAACTCTGTTAGCTTAATGAACATATCAGAAATAAGTTTCACACAATGCTTCTGTGTAGTTTTTATTTGAAGATATTATTTTTCCCAATAGAGTCCTCTTAGCGCTCAGAATGTCCAATTGCAGTTTCTACAGAAGGAGTGTTTCAGAAATGCTCAATCAAAAGTAAGGTTCAACTCTGTTAGTTGAATGCACAGAACAGAAAGAAGTTTCATACAATGCTTCTGTGTAGTTTATATTTGAACATATTCTTTTTTCCACTATTACCCACTTAGCGCTACGAATGTCCAGTTGCATTTTCTACAGACAGAGTGTTTCAAAACTGCTCAATCAAAAGTATGGTTTAACTCTGTTAGCTGAATGCACAGATCAGAAAGAAATTTCACAGAATGATTCTGTGTAGTTTATATTTGGAGACATTCCTTTTTCCACTATTACCCTCTTAGTGCTCCGAATCTCCACTTGCATTTTCTACAAAAAGAGTATTTCATAACTGCTCAATCAAAAATATGTTTTATCTCTGTTAACTGAATTTACAGATCAGAAATAAGTTTCACAGAATGCATCTGTGTAGTTTTTATTTGAAGATATTCTTTTTCCCAATGTAGGCCTCTTAGCGCTTAGCATGTCCAATTGCAGTTTCTACAGAAAGAGTGTTTCAGAACGGCTCAATCAAAAGTAAGGTTCAACTCTGTTAGTTGAATGCACAGAACAGAAAGAATTTTCAAAGAATGCTACTGTGTAGTTTATATTTGAATATATTCCTTTTTCCACTATTACCCTCTTAGCGCTCCGAATGTCCACTTGAATTTTCTACAGAAAGAGTGTTCAGAACTGCGCAATCAAAAGTATGGTTTAACTCTGTTAGCTTAATGAACATATCAGAAATAAGTTTCACACAATGCTTCTGTGTAGTTTTTATTTGAAGATATTATTTTTCCCAATAGAGTCCTCTTAGCGCTCAGAATGTCCAATTGCAGTTTCTACAGAAAGAGTGTTTCAGAAATGCTCAATCAAAAGTAAGGTTCAACTCTGTTAGTTGAATGCACAGAACAGAAAGAAGTTTCATACAATGCTTCTGTGTAGTTTATATTTGAACATATTCTTTTTTCCACTATTACCCACTTAGCGCTACGAATGTCCAGTTGCATTTTCTACAGACAGAGTGTTTCAAAACTGCTCAATCAAAAGTATGTTTTAACTCTGTTAGCTGAATGCTCCGATCAGAAAGAAGTTTCACAGAATGCTTCTGTGTAGTTTATATTTGAATATATTCCTTTTTCCACTACTACTCTCTTAGCGCTCCAAATGTCCAGTTGCATTTTCTACAGAAAGAGTGTTCAGATCTGCTCAATCAAAAGTATGGTTTAACTCTGTTAGCTGAATGCACAGATCAGAAAGAAGTTTCACAGAATGATTCTGTGTAGTTTATATTTGGAGACATTCCTTTTTCCACTATTACCCTCTTAGCGCTCCGAATCTCCACTTGCATTTTCTACAGAAAGAGTGTTTCAGAACGGCTCAATCAAAACTAAGGTTCAACTCTTTTAGTTGAACAAACAGAACAGAAAGAAGTTTCACACAATTCTTCTGTGTAGTTTTTATTTGTAGACATTATTTTTCCCAATATAGGCCTCTTAGCGCTCAGAATGTCCAATTGCAGTTTCTACAGAAAGAGTGTTTCTGAACGGCTCAATCAAAAGTAAGGTTCAACTCTGTTAGTTGAATGCACAGAACAGAAAGAAGTTTCATACAATGCTTCTGTGTAGTTTATATTTGAACATATTCTCTTTTCCACTATTACCCACTTAGCGCTACGAATGTCCAGTTGCATTTTCTACAGACAGAGTGTTTCAAAACTGCTCAATCAAAAGTATGGTTTAACTCTGTTAGCTGTATGCTCAGATCAGAAAGAAGTTTCAGAGAATGCTTCTGTGTAGTTTATATTTGAATATATTCCTTTTTCCACTACTACGCTCTTAGCGCTCCAAATGTCCAGTTGCATTTTCAACAGAAAGAGTGTTCAGATCTGCTCAATCAAAAGTATGGTTTAACTCTGTTAGCTGAATGCACAGATCAGAAAGAAGTTTCACCGAATGATTCTGTGTAGTTTATATTTGAAGACATTCCTTTTTCCACTATTACCCTCTTAGCGCTCCGAATCTCCACTTGCATTTTCTACAAAAAGAGTGTTTCATAACTGCGCAATCAAAAATATGTTTTATCTCTGTTAACTGAATTTACAGATCAGAAATAAATTTCACAGAATGCATCTGTGTAGTTTTTATTTGAAGATATTCTTTTTCCCAATGTAGGCCTCTTAGCGCTTAGCATGTCCAATTGCAGTTTCTACAGAAAGAGTGTTTCAGAACGGCTCAATCAAAAGTAAGGTTCAACTCTGTTAGTTGAATGCACAGAACAGAAAGAATTTTCACAGAATGCTACTGTGTAGTTTATATTTGAATATAATCCTTTTTCCACTATTACCCTCTTAGCGCTCCGAATGTCCACTTGCATTTTCTACAGAAAGAGTGTTCAGAACTGCGCAATCAAAAGTATGGTTTAACTCTGTTAGCTTAATGAACATATCAGAAATAAGTTTCACACAATGCTTCTGTGTAGTTTTTATTTGAAGATATTATTTTTCCCAATAGAGGCCTCTTAGCGCTCCGAATGTCCAATTGCAGTTTCTACAGAAAGAGTGTTTCAGAACGGCTCAATCAAAAGTAAGGTTCAACTCTGTTAGTTGAATGCACAGAAAAGAAAGAAGTTTCATACAATGCTTCTGTGTAGTTTATATTTGAACATATTCTTTTTTCCACTATTACCCACTTAGCGCTACGAATGTCCAGTTGCATTTACTACAGACAGAGTGTTTCAAAACTGCTCAGTCAAAAGTATGGTTTAACTCTGTTAGCTGAATGCTCAGATCAGAAAGAAGTTTCACAGAATGCTTCTGTGTAGTTTATATTTGAATATATTCCTTTTTCCACTACTACTCTCTTAGCGCTCCAAATGTCCAGTTGCATTTTCTACAGAAAGAGTGTTCAGATCTGCTCAATCAAAAGTATGGTTTAACTCTGTTAGCTGAATGCACAGATCAGAAAGAAATTTCACAGAATGATTCTGTGTAGTTTATATTTGGAGACATTCCTTTTTCCACTATTACCCTCTTAGTGCTCCGAATCTCCACTTGCATTTTCTACAAAAAGAGTATTTCATAACTGCTCAATCAAAAATATGTTTTATCTCTGTTAACTGAATTTACAGATCAGAAATAAGTTTGACAGAATGCATCTGTGTAGTTTTTATTTGAAGATATTCTTTTTCCCAATGTAGGCCTCTTAGCGCTTAGCATGTCCAATTGCAGTTTCTACAGAAAGAGTGTTTCAGAACGGCTCAATCAAAAGTAAGGTTCAACTCTGTTAGTTGAATGCACAGAACAGAAAGAATTTTCAAAGAATGCTACTGTGTAGTTTATATTTGAATATATTCCTTTTTCCACTATTACCCTCTTAGCGCTCCGAATGTCCACTTGAATTTTCTACAGAAAGAGTGTTCAGAACTGCGCAATCAAAAGTATGGTTTAACTCTGTTAGCTTAATGAACATATCAGAAATAAGTTTCACACAATGCTTCTGTGTAGTTTTTATTTGAAGATATTATTTTTCCCAATAGAGTCCTCTTAGCGCTCAGAATGTCCAATTGCAGTTTCTACAGAAGGAGTGTTTCAGAAATGCTCAATCAAAAGTAAGGTTCAACTCTGTTAGTTGAATGCACAGAACAGAAAGAAGTTTCATACAATGCTTCTGTGTAGTTTATATTTGAACATATTCTTTTTTCCACTATTACCCACTTAGCGCTACGAATGTCCAGTTGCATTTTCTACAGACAGAGTGTTTCAAAACTGCTCAATCAAAAGTATGGTTTAACTCTGTTAGCTGAATGCTCAGATCAGAAAGAAGTTTCACAGAATGCTTCTGTGTAGGTTATATTTGAATATATTCCTTTTTCCACTACTACTCTCTTAGCGCTCCAAATGTCCAGTTGCATTTTCTACAGAAAGAGTGTTCAGATCTGCTCAATCAAAAGTATGGTTTAACTCTGTTAGCTGAATGCACAGATCAGAAAGAAGTTTCACAGAATGATTCTGTGTAGTTCATATTTGGAGACATTCCTTTTTCCACTATTACCCTCTTAGCGCTCCGAATCTCCACTTGCATTTTCTACAGAAAGATTGTTTCAGAACGGCTCAACCAAAACTAAGGTTCAACTCTTTTAGTTGAACAAACAGAACAGAAAGAAGTTTCACACAATTCTTCTGTGTAGTTTTTATTTGTAGACATTCTTTTTCCCCATATAGGCCTCTTAGCGCTCAGAATGTCCAATTGCAGTTTCTACAGAAAGAGTGTTTCAGAACGGCTCAATCAAAAGTAAGGTTCAACTCTGTTAGTTGAATGCACAGAACAGAAAGAAGTTTCATACAATGCTTCTGTGTAGTTTATATTTGAACATATTCTTTTTTCCACTATTACCCACTTAGCGCTACGAATGTCCAGTTGCATTTTCTACAGACAGAGTGTTTCAAAACTGCTCAATCAAAAGTATGGTTTAACTCTGTTAGCTGAATGCTCAGATCAGAAAGAAGTTTCACAGAATGCTTCTGTGTAGTTTATATTTGAATATATTCCTTTTTCCACTACTATGCTCTTAGCGCTCCAAATGTCCAGTTGCATTTTCTACAGAAAGAGTGTTCAGATCTGCTCAATCAAAAGTATGGTTTAACTCTGTTAGCTGAATGCACAGATCAGAAAGAAGTTTCACCGAATGATTCTGTGTAGTTTATATTTGAAGACATTCCTTTTTCCACTATTACCCTCTTAGCGCTCCGAATCTCCACTTGCATTTTCTACATAAAGAGTGTTTCAGAACGGCTCAATCAAAACTAAGGTTCAACTCTTTTAGTTGAACAAACAGAACAGAAAGAAGTTTCACACAATTCTTCTGTGTAGTTTTTATTTGTAGACATTCTTTTTCCCAATATAGGCCTCTTAACGCTCAGAATGTCCAATTGCAGTTTCTACAGAAAGAGTGTTTCAGAACGGCTCAATCAAAAGTAAGGTTCAACTCTGTTAGTTGAATGCACAGAACAGAAAGAAATTTCATTCAATGCTTCTGTGTAGTTTATATTTGAAGACATTACTTTTTCCACTATTACCCTCTTAGCGCTCCGAATCTCCACTTGCATTTTCTACAAAAAGAGTGTTTCATAACTGCTCAATGAAAAATATGTTTTATCTCTGTTAACTGAATTTACAGATCAGAAATAAGTTTCACAGAATGCATCTGTGTAGTTTTCATTTGAAGATATTCTTTTTCCCAATGTAGGCCTCTTAGCGCTTAGCATGTCCAATTGCAGTTTCTACAGAAAGAGTGTTTCAGAACGGCTCAATCAAAAGTAAGGTTCAACTCTGTTAGTTGAATGCACAGAACAGAAAGAATTTTCACAGAATGCTACTGTGTAGTTTATATTTGAATATATTCCTTTTTCCACTATTACACTCTTAGCGCTCCGAATGTCCACTTGCATTTTCTAGAGAAAGAGTGTTCAGAACTGCGCAATCAAAAGTATGGTTTAACTCTGTTAGCTTAATGAACATATCAGAAATAAGTTTCACACAATGCTTCTGTGTAGTTTTTATTTGAAGATATTATTTTTCCCAATAGAGGCCTCTTAGCGCTCAGAATGTCCAATTGCAGTTTCTACAGAAAGAGTGTTTCAGAACGGCTCAATCAAAACTAAGGTTCAACTCTTTTAGTTGAACAAACAGAACAGAAAGAAGTTTCACACAATTCTTCTGTGTAGTTTTTATTTGTAGACATTCTTTTTCCCAATATAGGCCTCTTAGCGCTCAGAATGTCCAATTGCAGTTTCTACAGAAAGAGTGTTTCAGAACGGCTCAATCAAAAGTAAGGTTCAACTCTGTTAGTTGAATGCACAGAACAGAAAGAAGTTTCATACAATGCTTCTGTGTAGTTTATATTTGAACATAATCTTTTTTCCACTATTACCCACTTAGCGCTACGAATGTCCAGTTGCATTTTCTACAGACAGAGTGTTTCAAAACTGCTCAATCAAAAGTATGGTTTAACTTTGTTAGCTGAATGCTCAGATCAGAAAGAAGTTTCACAGAATGCTTCTGTGTAGTTTACATTTGAATATATTCCTTTTTCCACTACTACGCTCTTAGCGCTCCAAATGTCCAGTTGCATTTTCAACAGAAAGAGTGTTCAGATCTGCTCAATCAAAAGTATGGTTTAACTCTCTTAGCTGAATGCACAGATCAGAAAGAAGTTTCACCGAATGATTCTGTGTAGTTTATATTTGAAGACATTCCTTTTTCCACTATTACCCTCTTAGCGCTCCGAATCTCCACTTGCATTTTCTAAAAAAAGAGTGTTTCATAACTGCTCAATCAAAAATATGTTTTATCTCTGTTAACTGAATTTACAGATCAGAAATAAGTTTCACAGAATGCATCTGTGTAGTTTTTATTTGAAGATATTCTTTTTCCCAATGTAGGCCTCTTAGCGCTTAGCATGTCCAATTGCAGTTTCTACAGAAAGAGTGTTTCAGAACGGCTGAATCAAAAGTAAGGTTCAACTCTGTTAGTTGAATGCACAGAACAGAAAGAATTTTCACAGAATGCTACTGTGTAGTTTATATTTGAATATATTCCTTTTTCCACTATTACCCTCTTAGCGCTCCGAATGTCCACTTGCATTTTCTACAGAAAGAGTGTTCAGAACTGCGCAATCAAAAGTATGGTTTAACTCTGTTAGCTTAATTAACATATCAGAAATAAGTTTCACACAATGCTTCTGTGTAGTTTTTATTTGAAGATATTATTTTTCCCAATATAGGCCTCTTAGCGCTCAGAATGTCCAATTGCAGTTTCTACAGAAAGAGTGTTTCAGAAAGGCTCAATCAAAAGTGAGGCTCAACTCTGTTAGTTGAATGCACAGAACAGAAAGAAGTTTCATACAACGCTTCTGTGTAGTTTATATTTGAACATATTCTTTTTTCCACTATTACCCACTTAGCGCTACGAATGTCCAGTTGCATTTTCTACAGACAGAGTGTTTCAAAACTGCTCAATCAAAAGTATGGTTTAACTCTGTTAGCTGAATGCTCAGATCAGAAAGAAGTTTCACAGAATGCTTCTGTGTAGTTTATATTTGAATATATTCCTTTTTGCACTACTACGCTCTTAGCGCTCCAAATGTCCAGTTGCATTTTCAACAGAAAGAATGTTCAGATCTGCTCAATCAAAAGTATGGTTTAACTCTGTTAGCTGAATGCACAGATCAGAAAGAAGTTTTACCGAATTATTCTGTGTAGTTTATATTTGAAGACATTCCTTTTTCCACTATTACCCTCTTAGCGCTCCGAATCTCCACTTGCATTTTCTACAAAAAGAGTGTTTCATAACTGCTCAATCAAAAATATGTTTTATCTCTGTTAACTGAATTTACAGATCAGAAATAAGTTTCACAGAATGCATCTGTGTAGTTTTTATTTGAAGATATTCTTTTTCCCAATGTAGGCCTCTTAGCGCTTAGCATGTCCAATTGCAGTTTCTACAGAAAGAGTGTTTCAGAACGGCTGAATCAAAAGTAAGGTTCAACTCTGTTAGTTGAATGCACAGAACAGAAAGAATTTTCACAGAATGCTACTGTGTAGTTTATATTTGAATATATTCCTTTTTCCACTATTACCCTCTTAGCGCTCCGAATGTCCACTTGCATTTTCTACAGAAAGAGTGTTCAGAACTGCGCAATCAAAAGTATGGTTTAACTCTGTTAGCTTAATGAACATATCAGAAATAAGTTTCACACAATGCTTCTGTGTAGTTTTTATTTGAAGATATTTTTTTCCCAATAGAGGCCTCTTAGCGCTCAGAATGTCCAATTGCAGTTTCTACAGAAAGAGTGTTTCAGAAAGGCTCAATCAAATGTAAGGTTCAACTCTGTTAGTTGAATGCACAGAACAGAAAGAAGTTTCATACAATTCTTCTGTGTAGTTTATATTTGAACATATTCTTTTTTCCACTATTACCCATTTAGCGCTACGAATGTCCAGTTGCATTTTCTACAGACAGAGTGTTTCAAAACTGCTCAATCATAAGTATGGTTTAACTCAGTTAGCTGAATGCTCAGATCAGAAAGAAGTTTGGCAGAATGCTTCTGTGTAGTTTATATTTGAATATATTCCTTTTTCCACTACTACTCTCTTAGCGCTCCAAATGTCCAGTTGCATTTTCTACAGAAAGAGTGTTCAGATCTGCTCAATCAAAAGTATGGTTTAACTCTGTTAGCTGAATGCACAGATCAGAAAAAGTTTCACAGAATGATTCTGTGTAGTTTATATTTGGAGACATTCATTTTTCCACTATTACCCTCTTAGCGCTCCGAATCTCCACTTGCATTTTCTACAGAAAGAGTGTTTCAGAACGGCTCAATCAAAACTAAGGTTCAACTCTTTTAGTTGAACAAACAGAACAGAAAGAAGTTTCACACAATTCTTCTGTGTAGTTTTTATTTGTAGACATTCTTTTTCCCAATATAGGCCTCTTAGCGCTCAGAATGTCCAATTGCAGTTTCTACAGAAAGAGTGTTTCAGAACGGCTCAATCAAAAGTAAGGTTCAACTCTGTTAGTTGAATGCACAGAACAGAAAGAAGTTTCATACAATGCTTCTGTGTAGTTTATATTTGAACATAATCTTTTTTCCACTATTACCCACTTAGCGCTACGAATGTCCAGTTGCATTTTCTACAGACAGAGTGTTTCAAAACTGCTCAATCAAAAGTATGGTTTAAATTTGTTAGCTGAATGCTCAGATCAGAAAGAAGTTTCACAGAATGCTTCTGTGTAGTTTATATTTGAATATATTCCTTTTTCCACTACTACTCTCTTAGCGCTCCAAATGTCCAGTTGCATTTTCTACAGAAAGAGTGTTCAGATCTGCTCAATCAAAAGTATGGTTTAGCTCTGTTAGCTGAATGCACAGATCAGAAAGAAGTTTCACCGAATGATTCTGTGTAGTTTATATTTGAAGACATTCCTATTTCCACTATTACCCTCTTAGCGCTCCGAATCTCCACTTGCATTTTCTACAAAAAGAGTGTTTCATAACTGCTCAATCAAAAATATGTTTTATCTCTGTTAACTGAATTTACAGATCAGAAATATGTTTCACAGAATGCATCTGTGTAGTTTTTATTTGAAGATATTCTTTTTCCCAATGTAGGCCTCTTAGCGCTTAGCATGTCCAATTGCAGTTTCTACAGAAAGAGTGTGTCAGAACGGCTCAATCAAAAGTAAGGTTCAACTCTGTTAGTTGAATGCACAGAACAGAAAGAATTTTCACAGAATGCTACTGTGTAGTTTATATTTGGATATATTCCTTTTTCCACTATTACCCTCTTAGCCCTCCGAATGTCCACTTGCATTTTCTACAGAAAGAGTGTTCAGAACTGCGCAATCAAAAGTATGGTTTAACTCTGTTAGCTTAATGAACATTTCAGAAATAAGTTTCACACAATGCTTCTGTGTAGTTTTTATTTGAAGATATTATTTTTCCCAATAGAGGCCTCTTAGCGCTCAGAATGTCCAATTGCAGTTTCTACAGAAAGAGTGTTTCAGAAAGGCTCAATCAAAAGTAAGGTTCAACTCTGTTAGTTGAATGCACAGAACAGAAAGAAGTTTCATACAATTCTTCTGTGTAGTTTATATTTGAACATATTCTTTTTTCCACTATTACCCACTTAGCGCTACGAATGTCCAGTTGCATTTTCTACAGACAGAGTGTTTCAAAACTGCTCAATCATAAGTATGGTTTAACTCAGTTAGCTGAATGCTCAGATCAGAAAGAAGTTTCACAGAATGCTTCTGTGTAGTTTATATTTGAATATATTCCTTTTTCCACTACTACTCTCTTAGCGCTCCAAATGTCCAGTTGCATTTTCTACAGAAAGAGTGTTCAGATCTGCTCAATCAAAAGTATGGTTTAACTCTGTTAGCTGAATGCACAGATCAGAAAAAGTTTCACAAAATGATTCTGTGTAGTTTATATTTGGAGACATTCCTTTTTCCACTATTACCCTCTTAGCGCTCCGAATCTCCACTTGCATTTTCTACAGAAAGAGTGTTTCAGAACGGCTCAATCAAAACTAAGGTTCAACTCTTTTAGTTGAACAAACAGAACAGAAAGAAGTTTCACACAATTCTTCTGTGTAGTTTTTATTTGTAGACATTCTTTTTCCCAATATAGGCCTCTTAGCGCTCAGAATGTCTAATTGCAGTTTCTACAGAAAGAGTGTTTCAGAACGGCTCAATCAAAAGTAAGGTTCAACTCTGTTAGTTGAATGCACAGAACAGAAAGAAGTTTCATACAATGCTTCTGTGTAGTTTATATTTGAACATATTCTCTTTTCCACTATTACCCACTTAGCGCTACGAATGTCCAGTTGCATTTTCTACAGACAGAGTGTTTCAAAACTGCTCAATCAAAAGTATGGTTTAACTCTTAGCTGTATGCTCAGATCAGAAAGAAGTTTCACAGAATGCTTCTGTGTAGTTTATATTTGAATATATTCCTTTTTCCACTACTACGCTCTTAGCGCTCCAAATGTCCAGTTGCATTTTCTACAGAAAGAGTGTTCAGATCTGCTCAATCAAAAGTATGGTTTAGATCTGTTAGCTGAATGCACAGATCAGAAAGAAGTTTCACCGAATGATTCTGTGTAGTTTATATTTTAAGACATTCCTTTTTCCACTATTACCCTCTTAGCGCTCCGAATCTCCACTTGCATTTTCTACAAAAAGAGTGTTTCATAACTGCTCAATCAAAAATATGTTTTATCTCTGTTAACTGAATTTACAGATCAGAAATATGTTTCACAGAATGCATCTGTGTAGTTTTTATTTGAAGATATTCTTTTTCCCAATGTAGGCCTCTTAGCGCTTAGCATGTCCAATTGCAGTTTCAACAGAAAGAGTGTTTCAGAAAGGCTCAATCAAAAGTAAGGTTCAACTCTGTTAGTTGAATGCACAGAACAGAAAGAATTTTCACAGAATGCTACTGTGTAGTTTATATTTGGATATATTCCTTTTTCCACTATTACCCTCTTAGCGCTCCGAATGTCCACTTGCATTTTCTACAGAAAGAGTGTTCAGAACTGCGCAATCAAAAGTATGGTTTAACTCTGTTAGCTTAATGAACATTTCAGAAATAAGTTTCACACAATGCTTCTGTGTAGTTTTTATTTGAAGATATTATTTTTCCCAATAGAGGCCTCTTAGCGCTCAGAATGTCCAATTGCAGTTTCTACAGAAAGAGTGTTTCAGAAAGGCTCAATCAAAAGTAAGGTTCAACTCTGTTAGTTGAATGCACAGAACAGAAAGAAGTTTCATACAATTCTTCTGTGTAGTTTATATTTGAACATATTCTTTTTTCCACTATTACCCACTTAGCGCTACGAATGTCCAGTTGCATTTTCTACAGACAGAGTGTTTCAAAACTGCTCAATCAAAAGTATGGTTTAACTCTGTTAGCTGAATGCACAGATCAGAAAAAGTTTCACAGAATGATTCTGTGTAGTTTATATTTGGAGACATTCCTTTTTCCACTATTACCCTCTTAGCGCTCCGAATCTCCACTTGCATTTTCTACAGAAAGAGTGTTTCAGAACGGCTCAATCAAAACTAAGTTTCAAGTCTTTTAGTTGAACAAACAGAACAGAAAGAAGTTTCACACAATTCTTCTGTGTAGTTTTTATTTGTAGACATTCTTTTTCCCAATATAGGCCTCTTAGCGCTCAGAATGTCCAATTGCAGTTTCTACAGAAAGAGTGTTTCAGAACGGCTCAATCAAAAGTAAGGTTCAACTCTGTTAGTTGAATGCACAGAAGAGAAGGAAGTTTCATACAATGCTTCTGTGTAGTTTATATTTGAACATATTCTCTTTTCCACTATTACCCACTTAGCGCTACGAATGTCCAGTTGCATTTTCTACAGACAGAGTGTTTCAAAACTGCTCAATCAAAAGTATGGTTTAACTCTTAGCTGAATGCTCAGATCAGAAAGAAGTTTCACAGAATGCTTCTGTGTAGTTTATATTTGAATATATTCCTTTTTCCACTACTACGCTCTTAGCGCTCCAAATGTCCAGTTGCATTTTCTACAGAAAGAGTGTTCAGATCTGCTCAATCAAAAGTATGGTTTAGCTCTGTTAGCTGAATGCACAGATCAGAAAGAAGTTTCACCGAATGATTCTGTGTAGTTTATATTTGAAGTCATTCCTTTTTCCACTATTACCCTCTTAGCGCTCCGAATCTCCACTTGCATTTTCTACAAAAAGAGTGTTTCATAACTGCTCAATCAAAAATATGTTTTATCGCTGTTAACTGAATTTACAGATCAGAAATATGTTTCACAGAATGCATCTGTGTAGTTTTTATTTGAAGATATTCTTTTTCCCAATGTAGGCCTCTTAGCGCTTAGCATGTCCAATTGCAGTTTCTACAGAAAGAGTGTGTCAGAACGGCTCAATCAAAAGTAAGGTTCAACTCTGTTAGTTGAATGCACAGAACAGAAAGAATTTTCACAGAATGCTACTGTGTAGTTTATATTTGAATATATTCCTTTTTCCACTATTACCCTCTTAGCGCTCCGAATGTCCACTTGCATTTTCTACAGAAAGAGTGTTCAGAACTGCGCAATCAAAAGTATGGTTTAACTCTGTTAGCTTAATGAACATATCAGAAATAAGTTTCACACAATGCTTCTGTGTAGTTTTTATTTGAAGATATTATTTTTCCCAATAGAGGCCTCTTAGCGCTCAGAATGTCCAATTGCAGTTTCTACAGAAAGAGTGTTTCAGAACGGCTCAATCAAAAGTAAGGTTCAACTCTGTTAGTTGAAAGCACAGAAAAGAAAGTAGTTTCATACAATGCTTCTGTGTAGTTTATATTTGAACATATTCTTTTTTCCACTATTACCCACTTAGCGCTACGAATGTCCAGTTGCATTTTCTACAGACAGAGTGTTTCAAAACTGCTCAATCAAAGTATGGTTTAACTCTGTTAGCTGAATGCTCAGATCAGAAAGAAGTTTCACAGAATGCTTCTGTGTAGTTTATATTTGAATATATTCCTTTTTCCACTACTACGCTCTTAGCGCTCCAAATGTCCAGTTGCATTTTCTACAGAAAGAGTGTTCAGATCTGCTCAATCAAAAGTATGGTTTAACTCTGTTAGCTGAATGCACAGATCAGAAAGAAGTTTCACAGAATGATTCTGTGTAGTTTATATTTGGAGACATTCCTTTTTCCACTATTACCCTCTTAGCGCTCCGAATCTCCACTTGCATTTTCTACAGAAAGAGTGTTTCAGAACGGCTCAATCAAAACTAAGGTTCAACTCTTTTAGTTGAACAAACAGAACAGAAAGAAGTTTCACACAATTCTTCTGTGTAGTTTTTATTTGTAGACATTATTTTTCCCAATATAGGCCTCTTAGCGCTCAGAATGTCCAATTGCAGTTTCTACAGAAAGAGTGTTTCTGAACGGCTCAATCAAAAGTAAGGTTCAACTCTGTTAGTTGAATGCACAGAACAGAAAGAAGTTTCATACAATGCTTCTGTGTAGTTTATATTTGAACATATTCTCTTTTCCACTATTACCCACTTAGCGCTACGAATGTCCAGTTGCATTTTCTACAGACAGAGTGTTTCAAAACTGCTCAATCAAAAGTATGGTTTAACTCTGTTAGCTGTATGCTCAGATCAGAAAGAAGTTTCAGAGAATGCTTCTGTGTAGTTTATATTTGAATATATTCCTTTTTCCACTTCTACGCTCTTAGCGCTCCAAATGTCCAGTTGCATTTTCAACAGAAAGAGTGTTCAGATCTGCTCAATCAAAAGTATGGTTTAACACTGTTAGCTGAATGCACAGATCAGAAAGAAGTTTCACCGAATGATTCTGTGTAGTTTATATTTGAAGACATACCTTTTTCCACTATTACCCTCTTAGCGCTCCGAATCTCCACTTGCATTTTCTACAAAAAGAGTGTTTCATAACTGCTCAATCAAAAATATGTTTTATCTCTGTTAACTGAATTTACAGATCAGAAATAAATTTCACAGAATGCATCTGTGTAGTTTTTATTTGAAGATATTCTTTTTCCCAATGTAGGCCTCTTAGCGCTTAGCATGTCCAATTGCAGTTTCTACAGAAAGAGTGTTTCAGAACGGCTCAATCAAAAGTAAGGTTCAACTCTGTTAGTTGAATGCACAGAACAGAAAGAATTTTCACAGAATGCTACTGTGTAGTTTATATTTGAATATAATCCTTTTTCCACTATTACCCTCTTAGCGCTCCGAATGTCCACTTGCATTTTCTACAGAAAGAGTGTTCAGAACTGCGCAATCAAAAGTATGGTTTAACTCTGTTAGCTTAATGAACATATCAGAAATAAGTTTCACACAATGCTTCTGTGTAGTTTTTATTTGAAGATATTATTTTTCCCAATAGAGGCCTCTTAGCGCTCCGAATGTCCAATTGCAGTTTCTACAGAAAGAGTGTTTCAGAACGGCTCAATCAAAAGTAAGGTTCAACTCTGTTAGTTGAATGCACAGAAAAGAAAGAAGTTTCATACAATGCTTCTGTGTAGTTTATATTTGAACATATTCTTTTTTCCACTATTACCCACTTAGCGCTACGAATGTCCAGTTGCATTTACTACAGACAGAGTGTTTCAAAACTGCTCAGTCAAAAGTATGGTTTAACTCTGTTAGCTGAATGCTCAGATCAGAAAGAATTTTCACAGAATGCTTCTGTGTAGTTTATATTTGAATATATTCCTTTTTCCACTACTACTCTCTTAGCGCTCCAAATGTCCAGTTGCATTTTCTACAGAAAGAGTGTTCAGATCTGCTCAATCAAAAGTATGGTTTAACTCTGTTAGCTGAATGCACAGATCAGAAAGAAATTTCACAGAATGATTCTGTGTAGTTTATATTTGGAGACATTCCTTTTTCCACTATTACCCTCTTAGTGCTCCGAATCTCCACTTGCATTTTCTACAAAAAGAGTATTTCATAACTGCTCAATCAAAAATATGTTTTATCTCTGTTAACTGAATTTACAGATCAGAAATAAGTTTCACAGAATGCATCTGTGTAGTTTTTATTTGAAGATATTCTTTTTCCCAATGTAGGCCTCTTAGCGCTTAGCATGTCCAATTGCAGTTTCTACAGAAAGAGTGTTTCAGAACGGCTCAATCAAAAGTAAGGTTCAACTCTGTTAGTTGAATGCACAGAACAGAAAGAATTTTCAAAGAATGCTACTGTGTAGTTTATATTTGAATATATTCCTTTTTCCACTATTACCCTCTTAGCGCTCCGAATGTCCACTTGAATTTTCTACAGAAAGAGTGTTCAGAACTGCGCAATCAAAAGTATGGTTTAACTCTGTTAGCTTAATGAACATATCAGAAATAAGTTTCACACAATGCTTCTGTGTAGTTTTTATTTGAAGATATTATTTTTCCCAATAGAGTCCTCTTAGCGCTCAGAATGTCCAATTGCAGTTTCTACAGAAAGAGTGTTTCAGAAATGCTCAATCAAAAGTAAGGTTCAACTCTGTTAGTTGAATGCACAGAACAGAAAGAAGTTTCATACAATGCTTCTGTGTAGTTTATATTTGAACATATTCTTTTTTCCACTATTACCCACTTAGCGCTACGAATGTCCAGTTGCATTTTCTACAGACAGAGTGTTTCAAAACTGCTCAATCAAAAGTATGGTTTAACTCTGTTAGCTGAATGCTCAGATCAGAAAGAAGTTTCACAGAATGCATCTGTGTAGTTTTTATTTGAAGATATTCTTTTTCCCAATGTAGGCCTCTTAGCGCTTAGCATGTCCAATTGCAGTTTCTACAGAAAGAGTGTTTCAGAACGGCTCAATCAAAAGTAAGGTTCAACTCTGTTAGTTGAATGCACAGAACAGAAAGAATTTTCACAGAATGCTACTGTGTAGTTTATATTTGAATACAATCCTTTTTCCACTATTACCCTCTTAGCGCTCCGAATGTCCACTTGCATTTTCTACAGAAAGAGTGTTCAGAACTGCGCAATCAAAAGTATGGTTTAACTCTGTTAGCTTAATGAACATATCAGAAATAAGTTTCACACAATGCTTCTGTGTAGTTTTTATTTGAAGATATTATTTTTCCCAATAGAGGCCTCTTAGCGCTCCGAATGTCCAATTGCAGTTTCTACAGAAAGAGTGTTTCAGAACGGCTCAATCAAAAGTAAGGTTCAACTCTGTTAGTTGAATGCACAGAAAAGAAAGAAGTTTCATACAATGCTTCTGTGTAGTTTATATTTGAACATATTCTTTTTTCCACTATTACCCACTTAGCGCTACGAATGTCCAGTTGCATTTACTACAGACAGAGTGTTTCAAAACTGCTCAGTCAAAAGTATGGTTTAACTCTGTTAGCTGAATGCTCAGATCAGAAAGAAGTTTCACAGAATGCTTCTGTGTAGTTTATATTTGAATATATTCCTTTTTCCACTACTACTCTCTTAGCGCTCCAAATGTCCAGTTGCATTTTCTACAGAAAGAGTGTTCAGATCTGCTCAATCAAAAGTATGGTTTAACTCTGTTAGCTGAATGCACAGATCAGAAAGAAATTTCACAGAATGATTCTGTGTAGTTTATATTTGGAGACATTCCTTTTTCCACTATTACCCTCTTAGTGCTCCGAATCTCCACTTGCATTTTCTACAAAAAGATTATTTCATAACTGCTCAATCAAAAATATGTTTTATCTCTGTTAACTGAATTTACAGATCAGAAATAAGTTTGACAGAATGCATCTGTGTAGTTTTTATTTGAAGATATTCTTTTTCCCAATGTAGGCCTCTTAGCGCTTAGCATGTCCAATTGCAGTTTCTACAGAAAGAGTGTTTCAGAACGGCTCAATCAAAAGTAAGGTTCAACTCTGTTAGTTGAATGCACAGAACAGAAAGAATTTTCAAAGAATGCTACTGTGTAGTTTATATTTGAATATATTCCTTTTTCCACTATTACCCTCTTAGCGCTCCGAATGTCCACTTGAATTTTCTACAGAAAGAGTGTTCAGAACTGCGCAATCAAAAGTATGGTTTAACTCTGTTAGCTTAATGAACATATCAGAAATAAGTTTCACACAATGCTTCTGTGTAGTTTTTATTTGAAGATATTATTTTTCCCAATAGAGTCCTCTTAGCGCTCAGAATGTCCAATTGCAGTTTCTACAGAAGGAGTGTTTCAGAAATGCTCAATCAAAAGTAAGGTTCAACTCTGTTAGTTGAATGCACAGAACAGAAAGAAGTTTCATACAATGCTTCTGTGTAGTTTATATTTGAACATATTCTTTTTTCCACTATTACCCACTTAGCGCTACGAATGTCCAGTTGCATTTTCTACAGACAGAGTGTTTCAAAACTGCTCAATCAAAAGAATGGTTTAAATCTGTTAGCTGAATGCTCAGATCAGAAAGAAGTTTCACAGAATGCTTCTGTGTAGTTTATATTTGAATATATTCCTTTTTCCACTACTACTCTCTTAGCGCTCCAAATGTCCAGTTGCATTTTCTACAGAAAGAGTGTTCAGATCTGCTCAATCAAAAGTATGGTTTAACTCTGTTAGCTGAATGCACAGATCAGAAAGAAGTTTCACAGAATGATTCTGTGTAGTTTATATTTGGAGACATTCCTTTTTCCACTATTACCCTGTTAGCGCTCCGAATCTCCACTTGCATTTTCTACAGAAAGAGTGTTTCAGAACGGCTCAATCAAAACTAAGGTTCAACTCTTTTAGTTGAACAAACAGAACAGAAAGAAGTTTCACACAATTCTTCTGTGTAGTTTTTATTTGTAGACATTCTTTTTCCCAATATAGGCCTCTTAGCGCTAAGAATGTCCAATTGCAGTTTCTACAGAAAGAGTGTTTCAGAACGGCTCAATCAAAAGTAAGGTTCAACTCTGTTAGTTGAATGCACAGAACAGAAAGAAGTTTCATACAATGCTTCTGTGTAGTTTATATTTGAACATATTCTCTTTTCCACTAATACCCACTTAGCGCTACGAATGTCCAGTTGCATTTTCTACAGACAGAGTGTTTCAAAACTGCTCAATCAAAAGTATGGTTTAACTCTGTTAGCTGTATGCTCAGATCAGAAAGAAGTTTCACAGAATGCTTCTGTGTAGTTTATATTTGAATATATTCCTTTTTCCACTACTACGCTCTTAGCGCTCCAAATGTCCAGTTGCATTTTCAACAGAAAGAGTGTTCAGATCTGCTCAATCAAAAGTATGGTTTAACTCTGTTAGCTGAATGCACAGATCAGAAAGAAGTTTCACCGAATGATTCTGTGTAGTTTATATTTGAAGACATTCCTTTTTCCACTATTACCCTCTTAGCGCTCCGAATCTCCACTTGCATTTTCTACAATAAGAGTGTTTCATAACTGCTCAATCAAAAATATGTTTTATCTCTGTTAACTGAATTTACAGATCAGAAATAAGTTTCACAGAATGCATCTGTGTAGTTTTTATTTGAAGATATTTTTTTCCCAATGTAGGCCTCTTAGCGCTTAGCATGTCCAATTGCAGTTTCTACAGAAAGAGTGTTTCAGAACGGCTCAATCAAAAGTAAGGTTCAAATCTGTTAGTTGAATGCAGAGAACAGAAAGAATTTTCACAGAATGCTACTGTGTAGTTTATATTTGAATATATTCCTTTTTCCACTATTACCCTCTTAGCGCTCCGAATGTCCACTTGCATTTTCTACAGAAAGAGTGTTCAGAACTGCGCAATCAAAAGTATGGTTTAACTCTGTTAGCTTAATGAACATATCAGAAATAAGTTTCACACAATGCTTCTGTGTAGTTTTTATTTGAAGATATTATTTTTCCCAATAGAGGCCTCTTAGCGCTCAGAATGTCCAATTGCAGTTTCTACAGAAAGAGTGTTTCAGAAAGGCTCAATCAAAAGTAAGGTTCAACTCTGTTAGTTGAATGCACAGAACAGAAAGAAGTTTCATACAATACTTCTGTGTAGTTTATATTTGAACATATTCTTTTTTCCACTATTACCCACTTAGCGCTACGAATGTCCAGTTGCATTTTCTACAGACAGAGTGTTTCAAAACTGCTCAATCAAAAGTATGGTTTAACTCTGTTAGCTGAATGTTCAGATCAGAAAGAAGTTTCACAGAATGCTTCTGTGTAGTTTATATTTGAATATATTCCTTTTTCCACTACTACGCTCTTAGCGCTCCAAATGTCCAGTTGCATTTTCAACAGAAAGAGTGTTCAGATCTGCTCAATCAAAAGTATGGTTTAACTCTGTTAGCTGAATGCACAGATCAGAAAGAAGTTTCACCGAATGATTCTGTGTAGTTTATATTTGAAGACATTCCTTTTTCCACTATTACCCTCTTAGCGCTCCGAATCTCCACTTGCATTTTCTACAAAAAGAGTATTTCATAACTGCTCAATCAAAAATATGTTTTATCTCTGTTAACTGAATTTACAGATCAGAAATAAGTTTCACAGAATGCATCTGTGTAGTTTTTATTTGAAGATATTCTTTTTCCCAATGTAGGCCTCTTAGCGCTAAGCATGTCCAATTGCAGTTTCTACAGAAAGAGTGTTTCAGAACGGCTCAATCAAAAGTAAGGTTCAACTCTGTTAGTTGAATGCACAGAACAGAAAGAATTTTCACAGAATGCTACTGTGTAGTTTATATTTGAATATATTCCTTTTTCCACTATTACCCTCTTAGCGCTCCGAATGTCCACTTGCATTTTCTACAGAAAGAGTGTTCAGAACTGCGCAATCAAAAGTATGGTTTAACTCTGTTAGCTTAATGAACATATCAGAAATAAGTTTCACACAATGCTTCTGTGTAGTTTTTATTTGAAGATATTATTTTTCCCAATAGAGGCCTCTTAGCACTCAGAATGTCCAATTGCAGTTTCTACAGAAAGAGTGTTTCAGAAAGGCTCAATCAAAAGTAAGGTTCAACTCTGTTAGTTGAATGCACAGAAAAGAAAGAAGTTTCATACAATGCTTCTGTGTAGTTTATATTTGAACATATTCTTTTTTCCACTATTACCCACTTAGCGCTACGAATGTCCAGTTGCATTTACTACAGACAGAGTGTTTCAAAACTGCTCAGTCAAAAGTATGGTTTAACTCTGTTAGCTGAATGCTCAGATCAGAAAGAAGTTTCACAGAATGCTTCTGTGTAGTTTATATTTGAATATATTCCTTTTTCCACTACTACTCTCTTAGCGCTCCAAATGTCCAGTTGCATTTTCTACAGAAAGAGTGTTCAGATCTGCTCAATCAAAAGTATGGTTTAACTCTGTTAGCTGAATGCACAGATCAGAAAGAAATTTCACAGAATGATTCTGTGTAGTTTATATTTGGAGACATTCCTTTTTCCACTATTACCCTCTTAGTGCTCCGAATCTCCACTTGCATTTTCTACAAAAAGAGTATTTCATAACTGCTCAATCAAAAATATGTTTTATCTCTGTTAACTGAATTTACAGATCAGAAATAAGTTTGACAGAATGCATCTGTGTAGTTTTTATTTGAAGATATTCTTTTTCCCAATGTAGGCCTCTTAGCGCTTAGCATGTCCAATTGCAGTTTCTACAGAAAGAGTGTTTCAGAACGGCTCAATCAAAAGTAAGGTTCAACTCTGTTAGTTGAATGCACAGAACAGAAAGAATTTTCAAAGAATGCTACTGTGTAGTTTATATTTGAATATATTCCTTTTTCCACTATTACCCTCTTAGCGCTCCGAATGTCCACTTGAATTTTCTACAGAAAGAGTGTTCAGAACTGCGCAATCAAAAGTATGGTTTAACTCTGTTAGCTTAATGAACATATCAGAAATAAGTTTCACACAATGCTTCTGTGTAGTTTTTATTTGAAGATATTATTTTTCCCAATAGAGTCCTCTTAGCGCTCAGAATGTCCAATTGCAGTTTCTACAGAAAGAGTGTTTCAGAAATGCTCAATCAAAAGTAAGGTTCAACTCTGTTAGTTGAATGCACAGAACAGAAAGAAGTTTCATACAATGCTTCTGTGTAGTTTATATTTGAACATATTCTTTTTTCCACTATTACCCACTTAGCGCTACGAATGTCCAGTTGCATTTTCTACAGACAGAGTGTTTCAAAACTGCTCAATCAAAAGTATGGTTTAACTCTGTTAGCTGAATGCTCAGATCAGAAAGAAGTTTCACAGAATGCTTCTGTGTAGTTTATATTTGAATATATTCCTTTTTCCACTACTACTCTCTTAGCGCTCCAAATGTCCAGTTGCATTTTCTACAGAAAGAGTGTTCAGATCTGCTCAATCAAAAGTATGGTTTAACTCTGTTAGCTGAATGCACAGATCAGAAAGAAGTTTCACAGAATGATTCTGTGTAGTTTATATTTGGAGACATTCCTTTTTCCACTATTACCCTCTTAGCGCTCCGAATCTCCACTTGCATTTTCTACAGAAAGAGTGTTTCAGAACGGCTCAATCAAAACTAAGGTTCAACTCTTTTAGTTGAACAAACAGAACAGAAAGAAGTTTCACACAATTCTTCTGTGTAGTTTTTATTTGTAGACATTATTTTTCCCAATATAGGCCTCTTAGCGCTCAGAATGTCCAATTGCAGTTTCTACAGAAAGAGTGTTTCTGAACGGCTCAATCAAAAGTAAGGTTCAACTCTGTTAGTTGAATGCACAGAACAGAAAGAAGTTTCATACAATGCTTCTGTGTAGTTTATATTTGAACATATTCTCTTTTCCACTATTACCCACTTAGCGCTACGAATGTCCAGTTGCATTTTCTACAGACAGAGTGTTTCAAAACTGCTCAATCAAAAGTATGGTTTAACTCTGTTAGCTGTATGCTCAGATCAGAAAGAAGTTTCAGAGAATGCTTCTGTGTAGTTTATATTTGAATATATTCCTTTTTCCACTACTACGCTCTTAGCGCTCCAAATGTCCAGTTGCATTTTCAACAGAAAGAGTGTTCAGATCTGCTCAATCAAAAGTATGGTTTAACTCTGTTAGCTGAATGCACAGATCAGAAAGAAGTTTCACCGAATGATTCTGTGTAGTTTATATTTGAAGACATTCCTTTTTCCACTATTACCCTCTTAGCGCTCCGAATCTCCACTTGCATTTTCTACAATAAGAGTGTTTCATAACTGCTCAATCAAAAATATGTTTTATCTCTGTTAACTGAATTTACAGATCAGAAATAAGTTTCACAGAATGCATCTGTGTAGTTTTTATTTGAAGATATTTTTTTCCCAATGTAGGCCTCTTAGCGCTTAGCATGTCCAATTGCAGTTTCTACAGAAAGAGTGTTTCAGAACGGCTCAATCAAAAGTAAGGTTCAAATCTGTTAGTTGAATGCAGAGAACAGAAAGAATTTTCACAGAATGCTACTGTGTAGTTTATATTTGAATATATTCCTTTTTCCACTATTACCCTCTTAGCGCTCCGAATGTCCACTTGCATTTTCTACAGAAAGAGTGTTCAGAACTGCGCAATCAAAAGTATGGTTTAACTCTGTTAGCTTAATGAACATATCAGAAATAAGTTTCACACAATGCTTCTGTGTAGTTTTTATTTGAAGATATTATTTTTCCCAATAGAGGCCTCTTAGCGCTCAGAATGTCCAATTGCAGTTTCTACAGAAAGAGTGTTTCAGAAAGGCTCAATCAAAAGTAAGGTTCAACTCTGTTAGTTGAATGCACAGAACAGAAAGAAGTTTCATACAATGCTTCTGTGTAGTTTATATTTGAACATATTCTTTTTTCCACTATTACCCACTTAGCGCTACGAATGTCCAGTTGCATTTTCTACAGACAGAGTGTTTCAAAACTGCTCAATCAAAAGTATGGTTTAACTCTGTTAGCTGAATGTTCAGATCAGAAAGAAGTTTCACAGAATGCTTCTGTGTAGTTTATATTTGAATATATTCCTTTTTCCACTACTACGCTCTTAGCGCTCCAAATGTCCAGTTGCATTTTCAACAGAAAGAGTGTTCAGATCTGCTCAATCAAAAGTATGGTTTAACTCTGTTAGCTGAATGCACAGATCAGAAAGAAGTTTCACCGAATGATTCTGTGTAGTTTATATTTGAAGACATTCCTTTTTCCACTATTACCCTCTTAGCGCTCCGAATCTCCACTTGCATTTTCTACAAAAAGAGTATTTCATAACTGCTCAATCAAAAATATGTTTTATCTCTGTTAACTGAATTTACAGATCAGAAATAAGTTTCACAGAATGCATCTGTGTAGTTTTTATTTGAAGATATTCTTTTTCCCAATGTAGGCCTCTTAGCGCTAAGCATGTCCAATTGCAGTTTCTACAGAAAGAGTGTTTCAGAACGGCTCAATCAAAAGTAAGGTTCAACTCTGTTAGTTGAATGCACAGAACAGAAAGAATTTTCACAGAATGCTACTGTGTAGTTTATATTTGAATATATTCCTTTTTCCACTATTACCCTCTTAGCGCTCCGAATGTCCACTTGCATTTTCTACAGAAAGAGTGTTCAGAACTGCGCAATCAAAAGTATGGTTTAACTCTGTTAGCTTAATGAACATATCAGAAATAAGTTTCACACAATGCTTCTGTGTAGTTTTTATTTGAAGATATTATTTTTCCCAATAGAGGCCTCTTAGCACTCAGAATGTCCAATTGCAGTTTCTACAGAAAGAGTGTTTCAGAAAGGCTCAATCAAAAGTAAGGTTCAACTCTGTTAGTTGAATGCACAGAAAAGAAAGAAGTTTCATACAATGCTTCTGTGTAGTTTATATTTGAACATATTCTTTTTTCCACTATTACCCACTTAGCGCTACGAATGTCCAGTTGCATTTACTACAGACAGAGTGTTTCAAAACTGCTCAGTCAAAAGTATGGTTTAACTCTGTTAGCTGAATGCTCAGATCAGAAAGAATTTTCACAGAATGCTTCTGTGTAGTTTATATTTGAATATATTCCTTTTTCCACTACTACTCTCTTAGCGCTCCAAATGTCCAGTTGCATTTTCTACAGAAAGAGTGTTCAGATCTGCTCAATCAAAAGTATGGTTTAACTCTGTTAGCTGAATGCACAGATCAGAAAGAAATTTCACAGAATGATTCTGTGTAGTTTATATTTGGAGACATTCCTTTTTCCACTATTACCCTCTTAGTGCTCCGAATCTCCACTTGCATTTTCTACAAAAAGAGTATTTCATAACTGCTCATTCAAAAATATGTTTTATCTCTGTTAACTGAATTTACAGATCAGAAATAAGTTTGACAGAATGCATCTGTGTAGTTTTTATTTGAAGATATTCTTTTTCCCAATGTAGGCCTCTTAGCGCTTAGCATGTCCAATTGCAGTTTCTACAGAAAGAGTGTTTCAGAACGGCTCAATCAAAAGTAAGGTTCAACTCTGTTAGTTGAATGCACAGAACAGAAAGAATTTTCAAAGAATGCTACTGTGTAGTTTATATTTGAATATATTCCTTTTTCCACTATTACCCTCTTAGCGCTCCGAATGTCCACTTGAATTTTCTACAGAAAGAGTGTTCAGAACTGCGCAATCAAAAGTATGGTTTAACTCTGTTAGCTTAATGAACATATCAGAAATAAGTTTCACACAATGCTTCTGTGTAGTTTTTATTTGAAGATATTATTTTTCCCAATAGAGTCCTCTTAGCGCTCAGAATGTCCAATTGCAGTTTCTACAGAAAGAGTGTTTCAGAAATGCTCAATCAAAAGTAAGGTTCAACTCTGTTAGTTGAATGCACAGAACAGAAAGAAGTTTCATACAATGCTTCTGTGTAGTTTATATTTGAACATATTCTTTTTTCCACTATTACCCACTTAGCGCTACGAATGTCCAGTTGCATTTTCTACAGACAGAGTGTTTCAAAACTGCTCAATCAAAAGTATGGTTTAACTCTGTTAGCTGAATGCTCAGATCAGAAAGAAGTTTCACAGAATGCTTCTGTGTAGTTTATATTTGAATATATTCCTTTTTCCACTACTACTCTCTTAGCGCTCCAAATGTCCAGTTGCATTTTCTACAGAAAGAGTGTTCAGATCTGCTCAATCAAAAGTATGGTTTAACTCTGTTAGCTGAATGCACAGATCAGAAAGAAGTTTCACAGAATGATTCTGTGTAGTTTATATTTGGAGACATTCCTTTTTCCACTATTACCCTCTTAGCGCTCCGAATCTCCACTTGCATTTTCTACAGAAAGAGTGTTTCAGAACGGCTCAATCAAAACTAAGGTTCAACTCTTTTAGTTGAACAAACAGAACAGAAAGAAGTTTCACACAATTCTTCTGTGTAGTTTTTATTTGTAGACATTATTTTTCCCAATATAGGCCTCTTAGCGCTCAGAATGTCCAATTGCAGTTTCTACAGAAAGAGTGTTTCTGAACGGCTCAATCAAAAGTAAGGTTCAACTCTGTTAGTTGAATGCACAGAACAGAAAGAAGTTTCATACAATGCTTCTGTGTAGTTTATATTTGAACATATTCTCTTTTCCACTATTACCCACTTAGCGCTACGAATGTCCAGTTGCATTTTCTACAGACAGAGTGTTTCAAAACTGCTCAATCAAAAGTATGGTTTAACTCTGTTAGCTGTATGCTCAGATCAGAAAGAAGTTTCAGAGAATGCTTCTGTGTAGTTTATATTTGAATATATTCCTTTTTCCACTACTACGCTCTTAGCGCTCCAAATGTCCAGTTGCATTTTCAACAGAAAGAGTGTTCAGATCTGCTCAATCAAAAGTATGGTTTAACTCTGTTAGCTGAATGCACAGATCAGAAAGAAGTTTCACCGAATGATTCTGTGTAGTTTATATTTGAAGACATTCCTTTTTCCACTATTACCCTCTTAGCGCTCCGAATCTCCACTTGCATTTTCTACAATAAGAGTGTTTCATAACTGCTCAATCAAAAATATGTTTTATCTCTGTTAACTGAATTTACAGATCAGAAATAAGTTTCACAGAATGCATCTGTGTAGTTTTTATTTGAAGATATTTTTTTCCCAATGTAGGCCTCTTAGCGCTTAGCATGTCCAATTGCAGTTTCTACAGAAAGAGTGTTTCAGAACGGCTCAATCAAAAGTAAGGTTCAAATCTGTTAGTTGAATGCAGAGAACAGAAAGAATTTTCACAGAATGCTACTGTGTAGTTTATATTTGAATATATTCCTTTTTCCACTATTACCCTCTTAGCGCTCCGAATGTCCACTTGCATTTTCTACAGAAAGAGTGTTCAGAACTGCGCAATCAAAAGTATGGTTTAACTCTGTTAGCTTAATGAACATATCAGAAATAAGTTTCACACAATGCTTCTGTGTAGTTTTTATTTGAAGATATTATTTTTCCCAATAGAGGCCTCTTAGCGCTCAGAATGTCCAATTGCAGTTTCTACAGAAAGAGTGTTTCAGAAAGGCTCAATCAAAAGTAAGGTTCAACTCTGTTAGTTGAATGCACAGAACAGAAAGAAGTTTCATACAATGCTTCTGTGTAGTTTATATTTGAACATATTCTTTTTTCCACTATTACCCACTTAGCGCTACGAATGTCCAGTTGCATTTTCTACAGACAGAGTGTTTCAAAACTGCTCAATCAAAAGTATGGTTTAACTCTGTTAGCTGAATGTTCAGATCAGAAAGAAGTTTCACAGAATGCTTCTGTGTAGTTTATATTTGAATATATTCCTTTTTCCACTACTACGCTCTTAGCGCTCCAAATGTCCAGTTGCATTTTCAACAGAAAGAGTGTTCAGATCTGCTCAATCAAAAGTATGGTTTAACTCTGTTAGCTGAATGCACAGATCAGAAAGAAGTTTCACCGAATGATTCTGTGTAGTTTATATTTGAAGACATTCCTTTTTCCACTATTACCCTCTTAGCGCTCCGAATCTCCACTTGCATTTTCTACAAAAAGAGTATTTCATAACTGCTCAATCAAAAATATGTTTTATCTCTGTTAACTGAATTTACAGATCAGAAATAAGTTTCACAGAATGCATCTGTGTAGTTTTTATTTGAAGATATTCTTTTTCCCAATGTAGGCCTCTTAGCGCTAAGCATGTCCAATTGCAGTTTCTACAGAAAGAGTGTTTCAGAACGGCTCAATCAAAAGTAAGGTTCAACTCTGTTAGTTGAATGCACAGAACAGAAAGAATTTTCACAGAATGCTACTGTGTAGTTTATATTTGAATATATTCCTTTTTCCACTATTACCCTCTTAGCGCTCCGAATGTCCACTTGCATTTTCTACAGAAAGAGTGTTCAGAACTGCGCAATCAAAAGTATGGTTTAACTCTGTTAGCTTAATGAACATATCAGAAATAAGTTTCACACAATGCTTCTGTGTAGTTTTTATTTGAAGATATTATTTTTCCCAATAGAGGCCTCTTAGCACTCAGAATGTCCAATTGCAGTTTCTACAGAAAGAGTGTTTCAGAAAGGCTCAATCAAAAGTAAGGTTCAACTCTGTTAGTTGAATGCACAGAAAAGAAAGAAGTTTCATACAATGCTTCTGTGTAGTTTATATTTGAACATATTCTTTTTTCCACTATTACCCACTTAGCGCTACGAATGTCCAGTTGCATTTACTACAGACAGAGTGTTTCAAAACTGCTCAGTCAAAAGTATGGTTTAACTCTGTTAGCTGAATGCTCAGATCAGAAAGAATTTTCACAGAATGCTTCTGTGTAGTTTATATTTGAATATATTCCTTTTTCCACTACTACTCTCTTAGCGCTCCAAATGTCCAGTTGCATTTTCTACAGAAAGAGTGTTCAGATCTGCTCAATCAAAAGTATGGTTTAACTCTGTTAGCTGAATGCACAGATCAGAAAGAAATTTCACAGAATGATTCTGTGTAGTTTATATTTGGAGACATTCCTTTTTCCACTATTACCCTCTTAGTGCTCCGAATCTCCACTTGCATTTTCTACAAAAAGAGTATTTCATAACTGCTCAATCAAAAATATGTTTTATCTCTGTTAACTGAATTTACAGATCAGAAATAAGTTTGACAGAATGCATCTGTGTAGTTTTTATTTGAAGATATTCTTTTTCCCAATGTAGGCCTCTTAGCGCTTAGCATGTCCAATTGCAGTTTCTACAGAAAGAGTGTTTCAGAACGGCTCAATCAAAAGTAAGGTTCAACTCTGTTAGTTGAATGCACAGAACAGAAAGAATTTTCAAAGAATGCTACTGTGTAGTTTATATTTGAATATATTCCTTTTTCCACTATTACCCTCTTAGCGCTCCGAATGTCCACTTGAATTTTCTACAGAAAGAGTGTTCAGAACTGCGCAATCAAAAGTATGGTTTAACTCTGTTAGCTTAATGAACATATCAGAAATAAGTTTCACACAATGCTTCTGTGTAGTTTTTATTTG
Organism: Symphalangus syndactylus; assembly: GCF_028878055.3. Classification (NCBI taxonomy): domain Eukaryota; kingdom Metazoa; phylum Chordata; class Mammalia; order Primates; family Hylobatidae; genus Symphalangus; species Symphalangus syndactylus. Next base: position 151,781,521 of record NC_072430.2, on the reverse strand, counting down.
AAGATATTATTTTTCCCAATAGAGTCCTCTTAGCGCTCAGAATGTCCAATTGCAGTTTCTACAGAAAGAGTGTTTCAGAAATGCTCAATCAAAAGTAAGGTTCAACTCTGTTAGTTGAATGCACAGAACAGAAAGAAGTTTCATACAATGCTTCTGTGTAGTTTATATTTGAACATATTCTTTTTTCCACTATTACCCACTTAGCGCTACGAATGTCCAGTTGCATTTTCTACAGACAGAGTGTTTCAAAACTGCTCAATCAAAAGTATGGTTTAACTCTGTTAGCTGAATGCTCAGATCAGAAAGAAGTTTCACAGAATGCTTCTGTGTAGTTTATATTTGAATATATTCCTTTTTCCACTACTACTCTCTTAGCGCTCCAAATGTCCAGTTGCATTTTCTACAGAAAGAGTGTTCAGATCTGCTCAATCAAAAGTATGGTTTAACTCTGTTAGCTGAATGCACAGATCAGAAAGAAGTTTCACAGAATGATTCTGTGTAGTTTATATTTGGAGACATTCCTTTTTCCACTATTACCCTCTTAGCGCTCCGAATCTCCACTTGCATTTTCTACAGAAAGAGTGTTTCAGAACGGCTCAATCAAAACTAAGGTTCAACTCTTTTAGTTGAACAAACAGAACAGAAAGAAGTTTCACACAATTCTTCTGTGTAGTTTTTATTTGTAGACATTATTTTTCCCAATATAGGCCTCTTAGCGCTCAGAATGTCCAATTGCAGTTTCTACAGAAAGAGTGTTTCTGAACGGCTCAATCAAAAGTAAGGTTCAACTCTGTTAGTTGAATGCACAGAACAGAAAGAAGTTTCATACAATGCTTCTGTGTAGTTTATATTTGAACATATTCTCTTTTCCACTATTACCCACTTAGCGCTACGAATGTCCAGTTGCATTTTCTACAGACAGAGTGTTTCAAAACTGCTCAATCAAAAGTATGGTTTAACTCTGTTAGCTGTATGCTCAGATCAGAAAGAAGTTTCAGAGAATGCTTCTGTGTAGTTTATATTTGAATATATTCCTTTTTCCACTACTACGCTCTTAGCGCTCCAAATGTCCAGTTGCATTTTCAACAGAAAGAGTGTTCAGATCTGCTCAATCAAAAGTATGGTTTAACTCTGTTAGCTGAATGCACAGATCAGAAAGAAGTTTCACCGAATGATTCTGTGTAGTTTATATTTGAAGACATTCCTTTTTCCACTATTACCCTCTTAGCGCTCCGAATCTCCACTTGCATTTTCTACAATAAGAGTGTTTCATAACTGCTCAATCAAAAATATGTTTTATCTCTGTTAACTGAATTTACAGATCAGAAATAAGTTTCACAGAATGCATCTGTGTAGTTTTTATTTGAAGATATTTTTTTCCCAATGTAGGCCTCTTAGCGCTTAGCATGTCCAATTGCAGTTTCTACAGAAAGAGTGTTTCAGAACGGCTCAATCAAAAGTAAGGTTCAAATCTGTTAGTTGAATGCAGAGAACAGAAAGAATTTTCACAGAATGCTACTGTGTAGTTTATATTTGAATATATTCCTTTTTCCACTATTACCCTCTTAGCGCTCCGAATGTCCACTTGCATTTTCTACAGAAAGAGTGTTCAGAACTGCGCAATCAAAAGTATGGTTTAACTCTGTTAGCTTAATGAACATATCAGAAATAAGTTTCACACAATGCTTCTGTGTAGTTTTTATTTGAAGATATTATTTTTCCCAATAGAGGCCTCTTAGCGCTCAGAATGTCCAATTGCAGTTTCTACAGAAAGAGTGTTTCAGAAAGGCTCAATCAAAAGTAAGGTTCAACTCTGTTAGTTGAATGCACAGAACAGAAAGAAGTTTCATACAATGCTTCTGTGTAGTTTATATTTGAACATATTCTTTTTTCCACTATTACCCACTTAGCGCTACGAATGTCCAGTTGCATTTACTACAGACAGAGTGTTTCAAAACTGCTCAGTCAAAAGTATGGTTTAACTCTGTTAGCTGAATGCTCAGATCAGAAAGAATTTTCACAGAATGCTTCTGTGTAGTTTATATTTGAATATATTCCTTTTTCCACTACTACTCTCTTAGCGCTCCAAATGTCCAGTTGCATTTTCTACAGAAAGAGTGTTCAGATCTGCTCAATCAAAAGTATGGTTTAACTCTGTTAGCTGAATGCACAGATCAGAAAGAAATTTCACAGAATGATTCTGTGTAGTTTATATTTGGAGACATTCCTTTTTCCACTATTACCCTCTTAGTGCTCCGAATCTCCACTTGCATTTTCTACAAAAAGAGTATTTCATAACTGCTCAATCAAAAATATGTTTTATCTCTGTTAACTGAATTTACAGATCAGAAATAAGTTTGACAGAATGCATCTGTGTAGTTTTTATTTGAAGATATTCTTTTTCCCAATGTAGGCCTCTTAGCGCTTAGCATGTCCAATGGCAGTTTCTACAGAAAGAGTGTTTCAGAACGGCTCAATCAAAAGTAAGGTTCAACTCTGTTAGTTGAATGCACAGAACAGAAAGAATTTTCAAAGAATGCTACTGTGTAGTTTATATTTGAATATATTCCTTTTTCCACTATTACCCTCTTAGCGCTCCGAATGTCCACTTGAATTTTCTACAGAAAGAGTGTTCAGAACTGCGCAATCAAAAGTATGGTTTAACTCTGTTAGCTTAATGAACATATCAGAAATAAGTTTCACACAATGCTTCTGTGTAGTTTTTATTTGAAGATATTATTTTTCCCAATAGAGTCCTCTTAGCGCTCAGAATGTCCAATTGCAGTTTCTACAGAAAGAGTGTTTCAGAAATGCTCAATCAAAAGTAAGGTTCAACTCTGTTAGTTGAATGCACAGAACAGAAAGAAGTTTCATACAATGCTTCTGTGTAGTTTATATTTGAACATATTCTTTTTTCCACTATTACCCACTTAGCGCTACGAATGTCCAGTTGCATTTTCTACAGACAGAGTGTTTCAAAACTGCTCAATCAAAAGTATGGTTTAACTCTGTTAGCTGAATGCTCAGATCAGAAAGAAGTTTCACAGAATGCTTCTGTGTAGTTTATATTTGAATATATTCCTTTTTCCACTACTACTCTCTTAGCGCTCCAAATGTCCAGTTGCATTTTCTACAGAAAGAGTGTTCAGATCTGCTCAATCAAAAGTATGGTTTAACTCTGTTAGCTGAATGCACAGATCAGAAAGAAGTTTCACAGAATGATTCTGTGTAGTTTATATTTGGAGACATTCCTTTTTCCACTATTACCCTCTTAGCGCTCCGAATCTCCACTTGCATTTTCTACAGAAAGAGTGTTTCAGAACGGCTCAATCAAAACTAAGGTTCAACTCTTTTAGTTGAACAAACAGAACAGAAAGAAGTTTCACACAATTCTTCTGTGTAGTTTTTATTTGTAGACATTATTTTTCCCAATATAGGCCTCTTAGCGCTCAGAATGTCCAATTGCAGTTTCTACAGAAAGAGTGTTTCTGAACGGCTCAATCAAAAGTAAGGTTCAACTCTGTTAGTTGAATGCACAGAACAGAAAGAAGTTTCATACAATGCTTCTGTGTAGTTTATATTTGAACATATTCTCTTTTCCACTATTACCCACTTAGCGCTACGAATGTCCAGTTGCATTTTCTACAGACAGAGTGTTTCAAAACTGCTCAGTCAAAAGTATGGTTTAACTCTGTTAGCTGAATGCTCAGATCAGAAAGAATTTTCACAGAATGATTCTGTGTAGTTTATATTTGGAGACATTCCTTTTTCCACTATTACCCTCTTAGTGCTCCGAATCTCCACTTGCATTTTCTACAAAAAGAGTATTTCATAACTGCTCAATCAAAAATATGTTTTATCTCTGTTAACTGAATTTACAGATCAGAAATAAGTTTGACAGAATGCATCTGTGTAGTTTTTATTTGAAGATATTCTTTTTCCCAATGTAGGCCTCTTAGCGCTTAGCATGTCCAATTGCAGTTTCTACAGAAAGAGTGTTTCAGAACGGCTCAATCAAAAGTAAGGTTCAACTCTGTTAGTTGAATGCACAGAACAGAAAGAATTTTCAAAGAATGCTACTGTGTAGTTTATATTTGAATATATTCCTTTTTCCACTATTACCCTCTTAGCGCTCCGAATGTCCACTTGAATTTTCTACAGAAAGAGTGTTCAGAACTGCGCAATCAAAAGTATGGTTTAACTCTGTTAGCTTAATGAACATATCAGAAATAAGTTTCACACAATGCTTCTGTGTAGTTTTTATTTGAAGATATTATTTTTCCCAATAGAGTCCTCTTAGCGCTCAGAATGTCCAATTGCAGTTTCTACAGAAAGAGTGTTTCAGAAATGCTCAATCAAAAGTAAGGTTCAACTCTGTTAGTTGAATGCACAGAACAGAAAGAAGTTTCATACAATGCTTCTGTGTAGTTTATATTTGAACATATTCTTTTTTCCACTATTACCCACTTAGCGCTACGAATGTCCAGTTGCATTTTCTACAGACAGAGTGTTTCAAAACTGCTCAATCAAAAGTATGGTTTAACTCTGTTAGCTGAATGCTCAGATCAGAAAGAAGTTTCACAGAATGCTTCTGTGTAGTTTATATTTGAATATATTCCTTTTTCCACTACTACTCTCTTAGCGCTCCAAATGTCCAGTTGCATTTTCTACAGAAAGAGTGTTCAGATCTGCTCAATCAAAAGTATGGTTTAACTCTGTTAGCTGAATGCACAGATCAGAAAGAAGTTTCACAGAATGATTCTGTGTAGTTTATATTTGGAGACATTCCTTTTTCCACTATTACCCTCTTAGCGCTCCGAATCTCCACTTGCATTTTCTACAGAAAGAGTGTTTCAGAACGGCTCAATCAAAACTAAGGTTCAACTCTTTTAGTTGAACAAACAGAACAGAAAGAAGTTTCACACAATTCTTCTGTGTAGTTTTTATTTGTAGACATTATTTTTCCCAATATAGGCCTCTTAGCGCTCAGAATGTCCAATTGCAGTTTCTACAGAAAGAGTGTTTCTGAACGGCTCAATCAAAAGTAAGGTTCAACTCTGTTAGTTGAATGCACAGAACAGAAAGAAGTTTCATACAATGCTTCTGTGTAGTTTATATTTGAACATATTCTCTTTTCCACTATTACCCACTTAGCGCTACGAATGTCCAGTTGCATTTTCTACAGACAGAGTGTTTCAAAACTGCTCAATCAAAAGTATGGTTTAACTCTGTTAGCTGTATGCTCAGATCAGAAAGAAGTTTCAGAGAATGCTTCTGTGTAGTTTATATTTGAATATATTCCTTTTTCCACTACTACGCTCTTAGCGCTCCAAATGTCCAGTTGCATTTTCAACAGAAAGAGTGTTCAGATCTGCTCAATCAAAAGTATGGTTTAACTCTGTTAGCTGAATGCACAGATCAGAAAGAAGTTTCACCGAATGATTCTGTGTAGTTTATATTTGAAGACATTCCTTTTTCCACTATTACCCTCTTAGCGCTCCGAATCTCCACTTGCATTTTCTACAATAAGAGTGTTTCATAACTGCTCAATCAAAAATATGTTTTATCTCTGTTAACTAAATTTACAGATCAGAAATAAGTTTCACAGAATGCATCTGTGTAGTTTTTATTTGAAGATATTTTTTTCCCAATGTAGGCCTCTTAGCGCTTAGCATGTCCAATTGCAGTTTCTACAGAAAGAGTGTTTCAGAACGGCTCAATCAAAAGTAAGGTTCAAATCTGTTAGTTGAATGCAGAGAACAGAAAGAATTTTCACAGAATGCTACTGTGTAGTTTATATTTGAATATATTCCTTTTTCCACTATTACCCTCTTAGCGCTCCGAATGTCCACTTGCATTTTCTACAGAAAGAGTGTTCAGAACTGCGCAATCAAAAGTATGGTTTAACTCTGTTAGCTTAATGAACATATCAGAAATAAGTTTCACACAATGCTTCTGTGTAGTTTTTATTTGAAGATATTATTTTTCCCAATAGAGGCCTCTTAGCGCTCAGAATGTCCAATTGCAGTTTCTACAGAAAGAGTGTTTCAGAAAGGCTCAATCAAAAGTAAGGTTCAACTCTGTTAGTTGAATGCACAGAACAGAAAGAAGTTTCATACAATGCTTCTGTGTAGTTTATATTTGAACATATTCTTTTTTCCACTATTACCCACTTAGCGCTACGAATGTCCAGTTGCATTTTCTACAGACAGAGTGTTTCAAAACTGCTCAATCAAAAGTATGGTTTAACTCTGTTAGCTGAATGTTCAGATCAGAAAGAAGTTTCACAGAATGCTTCTGTGTAGTTTATATTTGAATATATTCCTTTTTCCACTACTACGCTCTTAGCGCTCCAAATGTCCAGTTGCATTTTCAACAGAAAGAGTGTTCAGATCTGCTCAATCAAAAGTATGGTTTAACTCTGTTAGCTGAATGCACAGATCAGAAAGAAGTTTCACCGAATGATTCTGTGTAGTTTATATTTGAAGACATTCCTTTTTCCACTATTACCCTCTTAGCGCTCCGAATCTCCACTTGCATTTTCTACAAAAAGAGTATTTCATAACTGCTCAATCAAAAATATGTTTTATCTCTGTTAACTGAATTTACAGATCAGAAATAAGTTTCACAGAATGCATCTGTGTAGTTTTTATTTGAAGATATTCTTTTTCCCAATGTAGGCCTCTTAGCGCTAAGCATGTCCAATTGCAGTTTCTACAGAAAGAGTGTTTCAGAACGGCTCAATCAAAAGTAAGGTTCAACTCTGTTAGTTGAATGCACAGAACAGAAAGAATTTTCACAGAATGCTACTGTGTAGTTTATATTTGAATATATTCCTTTTTCCACTATTACCCTCTTAGCGCTCCGAATGTCCACTTGCATTTTCTACAGAAAGAGTGTTCAGAACTGCGCAATCAAAAGTATGGTTTAACTCTGTTAGCTTAATGAACATATCAGAAATAAGTTTCACACAATGCTTCTGTGTAGTTTTTATTTGAAGATATTATTTTTCCCAATAGAGGCCTCTTAGCACTCAGAATGTCCAATTGCAGTTTCTACAGAAAGAGTGTTTCAGAAAGGCTCAATCAAAAGTAAGGTTCAACTCTGTTAGTTGAATGCACAGAAAAGAAAGAAGTTTCATACAATGCTTCTGTGTAGTTTATATTTGAACATATTCTTTTTTCCACTATTACCCACTTAGCGCTACGAATGTCCAGTTGCATTTACTACAGACAGAGTGTTTCAAAACTGCTCAGTCAAAAGTATGGTTTAACTCTGTTAGCTGAATGCTCAGATCAGAAAGAATTTTCACAGAATGCTTCTGTGTAGTTTATATTTGAATATATTCCTTTTTCCACTACTACTCTCTTAGCGCTCCAAATGTCCAGTTGCATTTTCTACAGAAAGAGTGTTCAGATCTGCTCAATCAAAAGTATGGTTTAACTCTGTTAGCTGAATGCACAGATCAGAAAGAAATTTCACAGAATGATTCTGTGTAGTTTATATTTGGAGACATTCCTTTTTCCACTATTACCCTCTTAGTGCTCCGAATCTCCACTTGCATTTTCTACAAAAAGAGTATTTCATAACTGCTCAATCAAAAATATGTTTTATCTCTGTTAACTGAATTTACAGATCAGAAATAAGTTTGACAGAATGCATCTGTGTAGTTTTTATTTGAAGATATTCTTTTTCCCAATGTAGGCCTCTTAGCGCTTAGCATGTCCAATTGCAGTTTCTACAGAAAGAGTGTTTCAGAACGGCTCAATCAAAAGTAAGGTTCAACTCTGTTAGTTGAATGCACAGAACAGAAAGAATTTTCAAAGAATGCTACTGTGTAGTTTATATTTGAATATATTCCTTTTTCCACTATTACCCTCTTAGCGCTCCGAATGTCCACTTGAATTTTCTACAGAAAGAGTGTTCAGAACTGCGCAATCAAAAGTATGGTTTAACTCTGTTAGCTTAATGAACATATCAGAAATAAGTTTCACACAATGCTTCTGTGTAGTTTTTATTTGAAGATATTATTTTTCCCAATAGAGTCCTCTTAGCGCTCAGAATGTCCAATTGCAGTTTCTACAGAAGGAGTGTTTCAGAAATGCTCAATCAAAAGTAAGGTTCAACTCTGTTAGTTGAATGCACAGAACAGAAAGAAGTTTCATACAATGCTTCTGTGTAGTTTATATTTGAACATATTCTTTTTTCCACTATTACCCACTTAGCGCTACGAATGTCCAGTTGCATTTTCTACAGACAGAGTGTTTCAAAACTGCTCAATCAAAAGAATGGTTTAACTGTGTTAGCTGAATGCTCAGATCAGAAAGAAGTTTCACAGAATGCTTCTGTGTAGTTTATATTTGAATATATTCCTTTTTCCACTACTACTCTCTTAGCGCTCCAAATGTCCAGTTGCATTTTCTACAGAAAGAGTGTTCAGATCTGCTCAATCAAAAGTATGGTTTAACTCTGTTAGCTGAATGCACAGATCAGAAAGAAGTTTCAAAGAATGATTCTGTGTAGTTTATATTTGGAGACATTCCTTTTTCCACTATTACCCTGTTAGCGCTCCGAATCTCCACTTGCATTTTCTACAGAAAGAGTGTTTCAGAACGGCTCAATCAAAACTAAGGTTCAACTCTTTTAGTTGAACAAACAGAACAGAAAGAAGTTTCACACAATTCTTCTGTGTAGTTTTTATTTGTAGACATTCTTTTTCCCAATATAGGCCTCTTAGCGCTAAGAATGTCCAATTGCAGTTTCTACAGAAAGAGTGTTTCAGAACGGCTCAATCAAAAGTAAGGTTCAACTCTGTTAGTTGAATGCACAGAACAGAAAGAAGTTTCATACAATGCTTCTGTGTAGTTTATATTTGAACATATTCTCTTTTCCACTATTACCCACTTAGCGCTACGAATGTCCAGTTGCATTTTCTACAGACAGAGTGTTTCAAAACTGCTCAATCAAAAGTATGGTTTAACTCTGTTAGCTGTATGCTCAGATCAGAAAGAAGTTTCAGAGAATGCTTCTGTGTAGTTTATATTTGAATATATTCCTTTTTCCACTACTACGCTCTTAGCGCTCCAAATGTCCAGTTGCATTTTCAACAGAAAGAGTGTTCAGATCTGCTCAATCAAAAGTATGGTTTAACTCTGTTAGCTGAATGCACAGATCAGAAAGAAGTTTCACCGAATGATTCTGTGTAGTTTATATTTGAAGACATTCCTTTTTCCACTATTACCCTCTTAGCGCTCCGAATCTCCACTTGCATTTTCTACAATAAGAGTGTTTCATAACTGCTCAATCAAAAATATGTTTTATCTCTGTTAACTGAATTTACAGATCAGAAATAAGTTTCACAGAATGCATCTGTGTAGTTTTTATTTGAAGATATTTTTTTCCCAATGTAGGCCTCTTAGCGCTTAGCATGTCCAATTGCAGTTTCTACAGAAAGAGTGTTTCAGAACGGCTCAATCAAAAGTAAGGTTCAAATCTGTTAGTTGAATGCAGAGAACAGAAAGAATTTTCACAGAATGCTACTGTGTAGTTTATATTTGAATATATTCCTTTTTCCACTATTACCCTCTTAGCGCTCCGAATGTCCACTTGCATTTTCTACAGAAAGAGTGTTCAGAACTGCGCAATCAAAAGTATGGTTTAACTCTGTTAGCTTAATGAACATATCAGAAATAAGTTTCACACAATGCTTCTGTGTAGTTTTTATTTGAAGATATTATTTTTCCCAATAGAGGCCTCTTAGCGCTCAGAATGTCCAATTGCAGTTTCTACAGAAAGAGTGTTTCAGAAAGGCTCAATCAAAAGTAAGGTTCAACTCTGTTAGTTGAATGCACAGAACAGAAAGAAGTTTCATACAATGCTTCTGTGTAGTTTATATTTGAACATATTCTTTTTTCCACTATTACCCACTTAGCGCTACGAATGTCCAGTTGCATTTTCTACAGACAGAGTGTTTCAAAACTGCTCAATCAAAAGTATGGTTTAACTCTGTTAGCTGAATGTTCAGATCAGAAAGAAGTTTCACAGAATGCTTCTGTGTAGTTTATATTTGAATATATTCCTTTTTCCACTACTACGCTCTTAGCGCTCCAAATGTCCAGTTGCATTTTCAACAGAAAGAGTGTTCAGATCTGCTCAATCAAAAGTATGGTTTAACTCTGTTAGCTGAATGCACAGATCAGAAAGAAGTTTCACCGAATGATTCTGTGTAGTTTATATTTGAAGACATTCCTTTTTCCACTATTACCCTCTTAGCGCTCCGAATCTCCACTTGCATTTTCTACAAAAAGAGTATTTCATAACTGCTCAATCAAAAATATGTTTTATCTCTGTTAACTGAATTTACAGATCAGAAATAAGTTTCACAGAATGCATCTGTGTAGTTTTTATTTGAAGATATTCTTTTTCCCAATGTAGGCCTCTTAGCGCTAAGCATGTCCAATTGCAGTTTCTACAGAAAGAGTGTTTCAGAACGGCTCAATCAAAAGTAAGGTTCAACTCTGTTAGTTGAATGCACAGAACAGAAAGAATTTTCACAGAATGCTACTGTGTAGTTTATATTTGAATATATTCCTTTTTCCACTATTACCCTCTTAGCGCTCCGAATGTCCACTTGCATTTTCTACAGAAAGAGTGTTCAGAACTGCGCAATCAAAAGTATGGTTTAACTCTGTTAGCTTAATGAACATATCAGAAATAAGTTTCACACAATGCTTCTGTGTAGTTTTTATTTGAAGATATTATTTTTCCCAATAGAGGCCTCTTAGCACTCAGAATGTCCAATTGCAGTTTCTACAGAAAGAGTGTTTCAGAAAGGCTCAATCAAAAGTAAGGTTCAACTCTGTTAGTTGAATGCACAGAAAAGAAAGAAGTTTCATACAATGCTTCTGTGTAGTTTATATTTGAACATATTCTTTTTTCCACTATTACCCACTTAGCGCTACGAATGTCCAGTTGCATTTACTACAGACAGAGTGTTTCAAAACTGCTCAGTCAAAAGTATGGTTTAACTCTGTTAGCTGAATGCTCAGATCAGAAAGTATTTTCACAGAATGCTTCTGTGTAGTTTATATTTGAATATATTCCTTTTTCCACTACTACTCTCTTAGCGCTCCAAATGTCCAGTTGCATTTTCTACAGAAAGAGTGTTCAGATCTGCTCAATCAAAAGTATGGTTTAACTCTGTTAGCTGAATGCACAGATCAGAAAGAAATTTCACAGAATGATTCTGTGTAGTTTATATTTGGAGACATTCCTTTTTCCACTATTACCCTCTTAGTGCTCCGAATCTCCACTTGCATTTTCTACAAAAAGAGTATTTCATAACTGCTCAATCAAAAATATGTTTTATCTCTGTTAACTGAATTTACAGATCAGAAATAAGTTTGACAGAATGCATCTGTGTAGTTTTTATTTGAAGATATTCTTTTTCCCAATGTAGGCCTCTTAGCGCTTAGCATGTCCAATTGCAGTTTCTACAGAAAGAGTGTTTCAGAACGGCTCAATCAAAAGTAAGGTTCAACTCTGTTAGTTGAATGCACAGAACAGAAAGAATTTTCAAAGAATGCTACTGTGTAGTTTATATTTGAATATATTCCTTTTTCCACTATTACCCTCTTAGCGCTCCGAATGTCCACTTGAATTTTCTACAGAAAGAGTGTTCAGAACTGCGCAATCAAAAGTATGGTTTAACTCTGTTAGCTTAATGAACATATCAGAAATAAGTTTCACACAATGCTTCTGTGTAGTTTTTATTTGAAGATATTATTTTTCCCAATAGAGTCCTCTTAGCGCTCAGAATGTCCAATTGCAGTTTCTACAGAAGGAGTGTTTCAGAAATGCTCAATCAAAAGTAAGGTTCAACTCTGTTAGTTGAATGCACAGAACAGAAAGAAGTTTCATACAATGCTTCTGTGTAGTTTATATTTGAACATATTCTTTTTTCCACTATTACCCACTTAGCGCTACGAATGTCCAGTTGCATTTTCTACAGACAGAGTGTTTCAAAACTGCTCAATCAAAAGAATGGTTTAACTCTGTTAGCTGAATGCTCAGATCAGAAAGAAGTTTCACAGAATGCTTCTGTGTAGTTTATATTTGAATATATTCCTTTTTCCACTACTACTCTCTTAGCGCTCCAAATGTCCAGTTGCATTTTCTACAGAAAGAGTGTTCAGATCTGCTCAATCAAAAGTATGGTTTAACTCTGTTAGCTGAATGCACAGATCAGAAAGAAGTTTCACAGAATGATTCTGTGTAGTTTATATTTGGAGACATTCCTTTTTCCACTATTACCCTGTTAGCGCTCCGAATCTCCACTTGCATTTTCTACAGAAAGAGTGTTTCAGAACGGCTCAATCAAAACTAAGGTTCAACTCTTTTAGTTGAACAAACAGAACAGAAAGAAGTTTCACACAATTCTTCTGTGTAGTTTTTATTTGTAGACATTCTTTTTCCCAATATAGGCCTCTTAGCGCTAAGAATGTCCAATTGCAGTTTCTACAGAAAGAGTGTTTCAGAACGGCTCAATCAAAAGTAAGGTTCAACTCTGTTAGTTGAATGCACAGAACAGAAAGAAGTTTCATACAATGCTTCTGTGTAGTTTATATTTGAACATATTCTCTTTTCCACTAATACCCACTTAGCGCTACGAATGTCCAGTTGCATTTTCTACAGACAGAGTGTTTCAAAACTGCTCAATCAAAAGTATGGTTTAACTCTGTTAGCTGTATGCTCAGATCAGAAAGAAGTTTCACAGAATGCTTCTGTGTAGTTTATATTTGAATATATTCCTTTTTCCACTACTACGCTCTTAGCGCTCCAAATGTCCAGTTGCATTTTCAACAGAAAGAGTGTTCAGATCTGCTCAATCAAAAGTATGGTTTAACTCTGTTAGCTGAATGCACAGATCAGAAAGAAGTTTCACCGAATGATTCTGTGTAGTTTATATTTGAAGACATTCCTTTTTCCACTATTACCCTCTTAGCGCTCCGAATCTCCACTTGCATTTTCTACAAAAAGAGTGTTTCATAACTGCGCAATCAAAAATATGTTTTATCTCTGTTAACTGAATTTACAGATCAGAAATAAATTTCACAGAATGCATCTGTGTAGTTTTTATTTGAAGATATTCTTTTTCCCAATGTAGGCCTCTTAGCGCTTAGCATGTCCAATTGCAGTTTCTACAGAAAGAGTGTTTCAGAACGGCTCAATCAAAAGTAAGGTTCAACTCTGTTAGTTGAATGCACAGAACAGAAAGAATTTTCACAGAATGCTACTGTGTAGTTTATATTTGAATATAATCCTTTTTCCACTATTACCCTCTTAGCGCTCCGAATGTCCACTTGCATTTTCTACAGAAAGAGTGTTCAGAACTGCGCAATCAAAAGTATGGTTTAACTCTGTTAGCTTAATGAACATATCAGAAATAAGTTTCACACAATGCTTCTGTGTAGTTTTTATTTGAAGATATTATTTTTCCCAATAGAGACCTCTTAGCGCTCCGAATGTCCAATTGCAGTTTCTACAGAAAGAGTGTTTCAGAACGGCTCAATCAAAAGTAAGGTTCAACTCTGTTAGTTGAATGCACAGAAAAGAAAGAAGTTTCATACAATGCTTCTGTGTAGTTTATATTTGAACATATTCTTTTTTCCACTATTACCCACTTAGCGCTACGAATGTCCAGTTGCATTTACTACAGACAGAGTGTTTCAAAACTGCTCAGTCAAAAGTATGGTTTAACTCTGTTAGCTGAATGCTCAGATCAGAAAGAAGTTTCACAGAATGCTTCTGTGTAGTTTATATTTGAATATATTCCTTTTTCCACTACTACTCTCTTAGCGCTCCAAATGTCCAGTTGTATTTTCTACAGAAAGAGTGTTCAGATCTGCTCAATCAAAAGTATGGTTTAACTCTGTTAGCTGAATGCACAGATCAGAAAGAAATTTCACAGAATGATTCTGTGTAGTTTATATTTGGAGACATTCCTTTTTCCACTATTACCCTCTTAGTGCTCCGAATCTCCACTTGCATTTTCTACAAAAAGAGTATTTCATAACTGCTCAATCAAAAATATGTTTTATCTCTGTTAACTGAATTTACAGATCAGAAATAAGTTTGACAGAATGCATCTGTGTAGTTTTTATTTGAAGATATTCTTTTTCCCAATGTAGGCCTCTTAGCGCTTAGCATGTCCAATTGCAGTTTCTACAGAAAGAGTGTTTCAGAACGGCTCAATCAAAAGTAAGGTTCAACTCTGTTAGTTGAATGCACAGAACAGAAAGAATTTTCAAAGAATGCTACTGTGTAGTTTATATTTGAATATATTCCTTTTTCCACTATTACCCTCTTAGCGCTCCGAATGTCCACTTGAATTTTCTACAGAAAGAGTGTTCAGAACTGCGCAATCAAAAGTATGGTTTAACTCTGTTAGCTTAATGAACATATCAGAAATAAGTTTCACACAATGCTTCTGTGTAGTTTTTATTTGAAGATATTATTTTTCCCAATAGAGTCCTCTTAGCGCTCAGAATGTCCAATTGCAGTTTCTACAGAAGGAGTGTTTCAGAAATGCTCAATCAAAAGTAAGGTTCAACTCTGTTAGTTGAATGCACAGAACAGAAAGAAGTTTCATACAATGCTTCTGTGTAGTTTATATTTGAACATATTCTTTTTTCCACTATTACCCACTTAGCGCTACGAATGTCCAGTTGCATTTTCTACAGACAGAGTGTTTCAAAACTGCTCAATCAAAAGAATGGTTTAACTCTGTTAGCTGAATGCTCAGATCAGAAAGAAGTTTCACAGAATGCTTCTGTGTAGTTTATATTTGAATATATTCCTTTTTCCACTACTACTCTCTTAGCGCTCCAAATGTCCAGTTGCATTTTCTACAGAAAGAGTGTTCAGATCTGCTCAATCAAAAGTATGGTTTAACTCTGTTAGCTGAATGCACAGATCAGAAAGAAGTTTCACAGAATGATTCTGTGTAGTTTATATTTGGAGACATTCCTTTTTCCACTATTACCCTGTTAGCGCTCCGAATCTCCACTTGCATTTTCTACAGAAAGAGTGTTTCAGAACGGCTCAATCAAAACTAAGGTTCAACTCTTTTAGTTGAACAAACAGAACAGAAAGAAGTTTCACACAATTCTTCTGTGTAGTTTTTATTTGTAGACATTCTTTTTCCCAATATAGGCCTCTTAGCGCTAAGAATGTCCAATTGCAGTTTCTACAGAAAGAGTGTTTCAGAACGGCTCAATCAAAAGTAAGGTTCAACTCTGTTAGTTGAATGCACAGAACAGAAAGAAGTTTCATACAATGCTTCTGTGTAGTTTATATTTGAACATATTCTCTTTTCCACTAATAGCCACTTAGCGCTACGAATGTCCAGTTGCATTTTCTACAGACAGAGTGTTTCAAAACTGCTCAATCAAAAGTATGGTTTAACTCTGTTAGCTGTATGCTCAGATCAGAAAGAAGTTTCACAGAATGCTTCTGTGTAGTTTATATTTGAATATATTCCTTTTTCCACTACTACGCTCTTAGCGCTCCAAATGTCCAGTTGCATTTTCAACAGAAAGAGTGTTCAGATCTGCTCAATCAAAAGTATGGTTTAACTCTGTTAGCTGAATGCACAGATCAGAAAGAAGTTTCACCGAATGATTCTGTGTAGTTTATATTTGAAGACATTCCTTTTTCCACTATTACCCTCTTAGCGCTCCGAATCTCAACTTGCATTTTCTACAAAAAGAGTGTTTCATAACTGCTCAATCAAAAATATGTTTTATCTCTGTTAACTGAATTTACAGATCAGAAATAAGTTTCACAGAATGCATCTGTGTAGTTTTTATTTGAAGATATTTTTTTCCCAATGTAGGCCTCTTAGCGCTTAGCATGTCCAATTGCAGTTTCTACAGAAAGAGTGTTTCAGAACGGCTCAATCAAAAGTAAGGTTCAAATCTGTTAGTTGAATGCAGAGAACAGAAAGAATTTTCACAGAATGCTACTGTGTAGTTTATATTTGAATATATTCCTTTTTCCACTATTACCCTCTTAGCGCTCCGAATGTCCACTTGCATTTTCTACAGAAAGAGTGTTCAGAACTGCGCAATCAAAAGTATGGTTTAACTCTGTTAGCTTAATGAACATATCAGAAATAAGTTTCACACAATGCTTCTGTGTAGTTTTTATTTGAAGATATTATTTTTCCCAATAGAGGCCTCTTAGCGCTCAGAATGTCCAATTGCAGTTTCTACAGAAAGAGTGTTTCAGAACGGCTCAATCAAAAGTAAGGTTCAACTCTGTTAGTTGAATGCACAGAACAGAAAGAAGTTTCATACAATGCTTCTGTGTAGTTTATATTTGAACATATTCTTTTTTCCACTATTACCCACTTAGCGCTACGAATGTCCAGTTGCATTTTCTACAGACAGAGTGTTTCAAAACTGCTCAATCAAAAGTATGGTTTAACTCTGTTAGCTGAATGTTCAGATCAGAAAGAAGTTTCACAGAATGCTTCTGTGTAGTTTATATTTGAATATATTCCTTTTTCCACTACTACGCTCTTAGCGCTCCAAATGTCCAGTTGCATTTTCAACAGAAAGAGTGTTCAGATCTGCTCAATCAAAAGTATGGTTTAACTCTGTTAGCTGAATGCACAGATCAGAAAGAAGTTTCACCGAATGATTCTGTGTAGTTTATATTTGAAGACATTCCTTTTTCCACTATTACCCTCTTAGCGCTCCGAATCTCCACTTGCATTTTCTACAAAAAGAGTATTTCATAACTGCTCAATCAAAAATATGTTTTATCTCTGTTAACTGAATTTACAGATCAGAAATAAGTTTCACAGAATGCATCTGTGTAGTTTTTATTTGAAGATATTCTTTTTCCCAATGTAGGCCTCTTAGCGCTAAGCATGTCCAATTGCAGTTTCTACAGAAAGAGTGTTTCAGAACGGCTCAATCAAAAGTAAGGTTCAACTCTGTTAGTTGAATGCACAGAACAGAAAGAATTTTCACAGAATGCTACTGTGTAGTTTATATTTGAATATATTCCTTTTTCCACTATTACCCTCTTAGCGCTCCGAATGTCCACTTGCATTTTCTACAGAAAGAGTGTTCAGAACTGCGCAATCAAAAGTATGGTTTAACTCTGTTAGCTTAATGAACATATCAGAAATAAGTTTCACACAATGCTTCTGTGTAGTTTTTATTTGAAGATATTATTTTTCCCAATAGAGGCCTCTTAGCGCTCAGAATGTCCAATTGCAGTTTCTACAGAAAGAGTGTTTCAGAAAGGCTCAATCAAAAGTAAGGTTCAACTCTGTTAGTTGAATGCACAGAACAGAAAGAAGTTTCATACAATGCTTCTGTGTAGTTTATATTTGAACATATTCTTTTTTCCACTATTACCCACTTAGCGCTACGAATGTCCAGTTGCATTTTCTACAGACAGAGTGTTTCAAAACTGCTCAATCAAAAGTAAGGTTTAACTCTGTTAGCTGAATGCTCAGATCAGAAAGAAGTTTCACAGAATGCTTCTGTGTAGTTTATATTTGAATATATTCCTTTTTCCACTACTACTCTCTTAGCGCTCCAAATGTCCAGTTGCATTTTCTACAGAAAGAGTTTTCAGATCTGCTCAATCAAAAGTATGGTTTAACTCTGTTAGCTGAATGCACAGATCAGAAAGAAGTTTCACAGAATGATTCTGTGTAGTTTATATTTGGAGACATTCCTTTTTCCACTATTACCCTGTTAGCGCTCCGAATCTCCACTTGCATTTTCTACAGAAAGAGTGTTTCAGAACGGCTCAATCAAAACTAAGGTTCAACTCTTTTAGTTGAACAAACAGAACAGAAAGAAGTTTCACACAATTCTTCTGTGTAGTTTTTATTTGCAGACATTCTTTTTCCCAATATAGGCCTCTTAGCGCTCAGAATGTCCAATTGCAGTTTCTACAGAAAGAGTGTTTCAGAACGGCTTAATCAAAAGTAAGGTTCAACTCTGTTAGTTGAATGCACAGAATAGAAAGTAGTTTCATACAATGCTTCTGTGTAGTTTATATTTGAATATATTCCTTTTTCCACTACTACTCTCTTAGCGCTCCAAATGTCCAGTTGCATTTTCTACAGAAAGAGTGTTCGGATCTGCTCAATCAAAAGTATGGTTTAACTCTGTTAGCTGAATGCACAGATCAGAAAGAAGTTTCACAGAATGATTCTGTGTAGTTTATATTTGAAGACATTCCTTTTTCCACTATTACCCTCTTAGCGCTCCGAATCTCCACTTGCATTTTCTACAAAAAGAGTGTTTCATAACTGCTCAATCAAAAATATGTTTTATCTCTGTTAACTGAATTTACAGATCAGAAATAAGTTTCACAGAATGCATCTGTGTAGTTTTTATTTGAAGATATCCTTTTTCCCAATGTAGGCCTCTAAACGCTTAGCATGTCCAATTGCAGTTTCTACAGAAAGAGTGTTTCAGAACGGCTCAATCAAAAGTAACGTTCAACTCTGTTAGTTGAATGCACAGAACAGAAAGAATTTTCACAGAATGCTACTGTGTAGTTTATATTTGAATATATTCCTTTTTCCACTATTACCCTCTTAGCGCTCCGAATGTCCACTTGCATTTTCTACAGAAAGAGTGTTCAGAACTGCGCAATCAAAAGTATGGTTTAACTCTGTTAGCTTAATGAACATATCAGAAATAAGTTTCACAAAATGCTTCTGTGTAGTTTTTATTTGAAGATATTATTTTTCCCAATATAGGCCTCTTAGCGCTCAGAATGTCCAATTGCAGATTCTACAGAAAGAGTGTTTCAGAAAGGCTCAATCAAAAGTAAGTTTCAACTCTGTTAGTTGAATGCACAGAACAGAAAGAAGTTTCATACAATGCTTCTGTGTAGTTTATATTTGAACATATTCTTTTTTCCACTATTACCCACTTAGCGCTACGAATGTCCAGTTGCATTTTCTACAGACAGAGTGTTTCAAAACTGCTCAATCAAAAGTATGGTTTAACTCTGTTAGCTGAATGCTCAGATCAGAAAGAAGTTTCACAGAATGCTTCTGTGTAGTTTATATTTGAATATATTCCTTTTTCCACTACTACTCTCTTAGCGTTCCAAATGTCCAGTTGCATTTTCTACAGAAAGAGTGTTCAGATCTGCTCAATCAAAAGTATGGTTTAACTCTGTTAGCTGAATGCACAGATCAGAAAGAAGTTTCACAGAATGATTCTGTGTAGTTTATATTGGGAGACATTCCTTTTTCCACTATTACCCTCTTAGCGCTCCGAATCTCCACTTGCATTTTCTACAGAAAGAGTGTTTCAGAACGGCTCAATCAAAACTAAGGTTCAACTCTTTTAGTTGAACAAACATAACAGAAAGAAGTTTCACACAATTCTTCTGTGTAGTTTTTATTTGTAGACATTCTTTTTCCCAATATAGGCCTCTTAGCGCTCAGAATGTCCAATTGCAGTTTCTACAGAAAGAGTGTTTCAGAACGGCTCAATCAAAAGTAAGGTTCAACACTGTTAGTTGAATGCACAGAACAGAAAGAAGTTTCATACAATGCTTCTGTGTAGTTTATATTTGAACATATTCTCTTTTCCACTATTACCCACTTAGCGCTACGAATGTCCAGTTGCATTTTCTACAGACAGAGTGTTTCAAAACTGCTCAATCAAAAGTATGGTTTAACTCTGTTAGCTGTATGCTCAGATCAGAAAGAAGTTTCACAGAATGCTTCTGTGTAGTTTATATTTGAATATATTCCTTTTTCCACTACTACGCTCTTAGCGCTCCAAATGTCCAGTTGCATTTTCAACAGAAAGAGTGTTCAGATCTGCTCAATCAAAAGTATGGTTTAACTCTGTTAGCTGAATGCACAGATCAGAAAGAAGTTTCACCGAATGATTCTGTGTAGTTTATATTTGAAGACATTCCTTTTTCCACTATTACCCTCTTAGCGCTCCGCATCTCCACTTGCATTTTCTACATAAAGAGTGTTTCATAACTGTTCAATCAAAAATATGTTTTATCTCTGTTAACTGAATTTATAGATCAGAAATAAGTTTCACAGAATGCATCTGTGTAGTTTTTATTTGAAGATATTCTTTTTCCCAATGTAGGCCTCTTAGCGCTTAGCATGTCCAATTGCAGTTTCTACAGAAAGAGTGTTTCAGAACGGCTCAATCAAAAGTAAGGTTCAACTCTGTTAGTTGAATGCACAGAACAGAAAGAATTTTCACAGAATGCTACTGTGTAGTTTATATTTGAATATATTCCTTTTTCCACTATTACCCTCTTAGCGCTCCGAATGTCCACTTGCATTTTCTACAGAAAGAGTGTTTCAGAACGGCTCAATCAAAACTAAGGTTCAACTCTTTTAGTTGAACAAACAGAACAGAAAGAAGTTTCACACAATTCTTCTGTGTAGTTTTTATTTGTAGACATTCTTTTTCCCAATATAGGCCTCTTAGCGCTCAGAATGTCCAATTGCAGTTTCTACAGAAAGAGTGTTTCAGAACGGCTCAATCAAAAGTAAGGTTCAACTCTGTTAGTTGAATGCACAGAACAGAAAGAAGTTTCATACAATGCTTCTGTGTAGTTTATATTTGAACATATTCTTTTTTCCACTATTACCCACTTAGCGCTACGAATGTCCAGTTGCATTTTCTACAGACAGTGTTTCAAAACTGCTCAATCAAAAGTATGGTTTAACTCTGTTAGCTGAATGCTCAGATCAGAAATAAGTTTCACAGAATGCTTCTGTGTAGTTTATATTTGAATATATTCCTTTTTCCTCTACTACGCTCTTAACGCTCCAAATGTCCAGTTGCATTTTCTACAGAAAGAGTGTTCAGATCTGCTCAATCAAAAGTATGGTTTAACTCTGTTAGCTGAATGCACAGATCAGAAAGAAGTTTCACCGAATGATTCTGTGTAGTTTATATTTGAAGACATTCCTTTTTCCACTATTACCCTCTTAGCGCTCCGAATCTCCACTTGCATTTTCTACAAAAAGAGTGTTTCATAACTGCTCAATCAAAAATATGTTTTATCTCTGTTAACTGAATTTACAGATCAGAAATAAGTTTCACAGAATGCATCTGTGTAGTTTTTATTTGAAGATATTCTTTTTCCCAATGTAGGCCTCTTAGCGCTTAGCATGTCCAATTGCAGTTTCTACAGAAAGAGTGTTTCAGAACGGCTCAATCAAAAGTAAGGTTCAACCCTGTTAGTTGAATGCACAGAACAGAAAGAATTTTCACAGAATGCTACTGTGTAGTTTATATTTGAATATATTCCTTTTTCCACTATTACCCTCTTAGCGCTCCGAATGTCCACTTGCATTTTCTACAGAAAGAGTGTTCAGAACTGCGCAATCAAAAGTATGGTTTAACTCTGTTAGCTTAATGAACATATCAGAAATAAGTTTCACACAATGCTTCTGTGTAGTTTTTATTTGAAGATATTATTTTTCCCAATAGAGGCCTCTTAGCGCTCAGAATGTCCACTTGCATTTTCTACAGAAAGAGTGTTTCAGAACGGCTCAATCAAAACTAAGGTTCAACTCTTTTAGTTGAACAAACAGAACAGAAAGAAGTTTCACACAATTCTTCTGTGTAGTTTTTATTTGTAGACATTCTTTTTCCCAATATAGGCCTCTTAGCGCTCAGAATGTCCAATTGCAGTTTCTACAGAAAGAGTGTTTCAGAACGGCTCAATCAAAAGTAAGGTTCAACTCTGTTAGTTGAATGCACAGAACAGAAAGAAGTTTCATACAATGCTTCTGTGTAGTTTATATTTGAACATATTCTTTTTTCCACTATTACCCAGTTAGCGCTACGAATGTCCAGTTGCATTTTCTACAGACAGAGTGTTTCAAAACTGCTCAATCAAAACTATGGTTTAACTCTGTTAGCTGAATGCTCAGATCAGAAATAAGTTTCACAGAATGCTTCTGTGTAGTTTATATTTGAATATATTCCTTTTTCCTCTACTACGCTCTTAACGCTCCAAATGTCCAGTTGCATTTTCTACAGAAAGAGTGTTCAGATCTGCTCAATCAAAAGTATGGTTTAACTCTGTTAGCTGAATGCACAGATCAGAAAGAAGTTTCACCGAATGATTCTGTGTAGTTTATATTTGAAGACATTCCTTTTTCCACTATTACCCTCTTAGCGCTCCGAATCTCCACTTGCATTTTCTACAAAAAGATTGTTTCATAACTGCTCAATCAAAAATATGTTTTATCTCTGTTAACTGAATTTACAGATCAGAAATAAGTTTCACAGAATGCATCTGTGTAGTTTTTATTTGAAGATATTCTTTTTCCCAATGTAGGCCTCTTAGCGCTTAGCATGTCCAATTGCAGTTTCTACAGAAAGAGTGTTTCAGAACGGCTCAATCAAAAGTAAGGTTCAACCCTGTTAGTTGAATGCACAGAACAGAAAGAATTTTCACAGAATGCTACTGTGTAGTTTATATTTGAATATATTCCTTTTTCCACTATTACCCTCTTAGCGCTCCGAATGTCCACTTGCATTTTCTACAGAAAGAGTGTTCAGAACTGCGCAATCAAAAGTATGGTTTAACTCTGTTAGCTTAATGAACATATCAGAAATAAGTTTCACACAATGCTTCTGTGTAGTTTTTATTTGAAGATATTATTTTTCCCAATAGAGGCCTCTTAGCGCTCAGAATGTCCAATTGCAGTTTCTACAGAAAGAGTGTTTCAGAAAGGCTCAATCAAAAGTAAGGTTCAACTCTGTTAGTTGAATGCACAGAACAGAAAGAAGTTTCATACAATGCTTCTGTGTAGTTTATATTTGAACATATTCTTTTTTCCACTATTACCCACTTAGCGCTACGAATGTCCAGTTGCATTTTCTACAGACAGAGTGTTTCAAAACTGCTCAATCAAAAGTAAGGTTTAACTCTGTTAGCTGAATGCTCAGATCAGAAAGAAGTTTCACAGAATGCTTCTGTGTAGTTTATATTTGAATATATTCCTTTTTCCACTACTACTCTCTTAGCGCTCCAAATGTCCAGTTGCATTTTCTACAGAAAGAGTTTTCAGATCTGCTCAATCAAAAGTATGGTTTAACTCTGTTAGCTGAATGCACAGATCAGAAAGAAGTTTCACAGAATGATTCTGTGTAGTTTATATTTGGAGACATTCCTTTTTCCACTATTACCCTGTTAGCGCTCCGAATCTCCACTTGCATTTTCTACAGAAAGAGTGTTTCAGAACGGCTCAATCAAAACTAAGGTTCAACTCTTTTAGTTGAACAAACAGAACAGAAAGAAGTTTCACACAATTCTTCTGTGTAGTTTTTATTTGCAGACATTCTTTTTCCCAATATAGGCCTCTTAGCGCTCAGAATGTCCAATTGCAGTTTCTACAGAAAGAGTGTTTCAGAACGGCTCAATCAAAAGTAAGGTTCAACTCTGTTAGTTGAATGCACAGAATAGAAAGAAGTTTCATACAATGCTTCTGTGTAGTTTATATTTGAATATATTCCTTTTTCCACTACTACTCTCTTAGCGCTCCAAATGTCCAGTTGCATTTTCTACAGAAAGAGTGTTCGGATCTGCTCAATCAAAAGTATGGTTTAACTCTGTTAGCTGAATGCACAGATCAGAAAGAAGTTTCACAGAATGATTCTGTGTAGTTTATATTTGAAGACATTCCTTTTTCCACTATTACCCTCTTAGCGCTCCGAATCTCCACTTGCATTTTCTACAAAAAGAGTGTTTCATAACTGCTCAATCAAAAATATGTTTTATCTCTGTTAACTGAATTTACAGATCAGAAATAAGTTTCACAGAATGCATCTGTGTAGTTTTTATTTGAAGATATCCTTTTTCCCAATGTAGGCCTCTAAGCGCTTAGCATGTCCAATTGCAGTTTCTACAGAAAGAGTGTTTCAGAACGGCTCAATCAAAAGTAACGTTCAACTCTGTTAGTTGAATGCACAGAACAGAAAGAATTTTCACAGAATGCTACTGTGTAGTTTATATTTGAATATATTCCTTTTTCCACTATTACCCTCTTAGCGCTCCGAATGTCCACTTGCATTTTCTACAGAAAGAGTGTTCAGAACTGCGCAATCAAAAGTATGGTTTAACTCTGTTAGCTTAATGAACATATCAGAAACAAGTTTCACACAATGCTTCTGTGTAGTTTTTATTTGAAGATATTATTTTTCCCAATAGAGGCCTCTTAGCGCTCAGAATGTCCTATTGCAGTTTCTACAGAAAGAGTGTTTCAGAAAGGCTCAATCAAAAGTAAGGTTCAACTCTGTTAGCTGAATGCTCAGATCAGAAAGAAGTTTCACAGAATGCTTCTGTGTAGTTTATATTTGAATATATTCCTTTTTCCACTACTACTCTCTTAGCGCTCCAAATGTCCAGTTGCATTTTCTACAGAAAGAGTGTTCAGATCTGCTCAATCAAAAGTATGGTTTAACTCTGTTAGCTGAATGCACAGATCAGAAAGAAGTTTCACAGAATGATTCTGTGTAGTTTATATTTGGAGACATTCCTTTTTCCACTATTACCCTCTTAGCGCTCCGAATCTCCACTTGCATTTTCTACAGAAAGAGTGTTTCAGAACGACCGAATCAAAACTAAGGTTCAACTCTTTTAGTTGAACAAACAGAACATAAAGATGTTTCACACAATTCTTCTGTGTAGTTTTTATTTGTAGACATTCTTTTTCCCAATATAGGCCTCTTAGCGCTCAGAATGTCCAATTGCAGTTTCTACAGAAAGAGTGTTTCAGAACGGCTCAATCAAAAGTAAGGTTCAACTCTGTTAGTTGAATGCACAGAACAGAAGGAAGTTTCATACAATGCTTCTGTGTAGTTTATATTTGAACATATTCTCTTTTCCCCTATTACCCACTTAGCGCTACGAATATCCAGTTGCATTTTCTACAGACAGAGTGTTTCAAAACTGCTCAATGAAAAGTATGGTTTAACTCTGTTAGCTGTATGCTCAGATCAGAAAGAAGTTTCACAGAATGCTTCTGTGTATTTTATATTTGAATATATTCCTTTTTCCACTACTACGCTCTTAGCGCTCCAAATGTCCAGTTGCATTTTCAACAGAAAGAGTGTTCAGATCTGCTCAATCAAAAGTATGGTTTAATTCTGTTAGCTGAATGCACAGATCAGAAAGAAGTTTCACCGAATGATTCTGTGTAGTTTATATTTGAAGACATTCCTTTTTCCACTATTACCCTCTTAGCGCTCCGAATCTCCACTTGCATTTTCTACAAAAAGAGTGTTTCATAACTGCTCAATCAAAAATATGTTTTATCTCTGTTAACTGAAATTACAGATCAGAAATAAGTTTCACAGAATGCATCTGTGTAGTTTTTATTTGAAGATATTCTTTTTCCCAATGTAGGCCTCTTAGCGCTTAGCATGTCCAATTGAAGTTTCTACAGAAAGAGTGTTTCAGAACGGCTCAATCAAAAGTAAGGTTCAACTCTGTTAGTTGAATGCACAGAACAGAAAGATTTTTCACAGAATGCTACTGTGTAGTTTATATTTGAATATATTCCTTTTTCCACTATTACCCTCTTAGCGCTCCGAATGTCCGCTTGCATTTTCAACAGAAAGAGTGTTCAGAACTGCGCAATCAAAAGTATGGTTTAACTCTGTTAGCTTAATGAACATATCAGAAATAAGTTTCACAAAATGCTTCTGTGTAGTTTTTATTTGAAGATATTATTTTTCCCAATATAGGCCTCTTAGCGCTCAGAATGTCCAATTGCAGATTCTACAGAAAGAGTGTTTCAGAAAGGCTCAATCAAAAGTAAGTTTCAACTCTGTTAGTTGAATGCACAGAACAGAAAGAAGTTTCATACAATGCTTCTGTGTAGTTTATATTTGAACATATTCTTTTTTCCACTATTACCCACTTAGCGCTACGAATGTCCAGTTGCATTTTCTACAGACAGAGTGTTTCAAAACTGCTCAATCAAAAGTATGGTTTAACTCTGTTAGCTGAATGCTCAGATCAGAAAGAAGTTTCACAGAATGCTTCTGTGTAGTTTATATTTGAATATATTCCTTTTTCCACTACTACTCTCTTAGCGTTCCAAATGTCCAGTTGCATTTTCTACAGAAAGAGTGTTCAGATCTGCTCAATCAAAAGTATGGTTTAACTCTGTTAGCTGAATGCACAGATCAGAAAGAAGTTTCACAGAATGATTCTGTGTAGTTTATATTGGGAGACATTCCTTTTTCCACTATTACCCTCTTAGCGCTCCGAATCTCCACTTGCATTTTCTACAGAAAGAGTGTTTCAGAACGGCTCAATCAAAACTAAGGTTCAACTCTTTTAGTTGAACAAACATAACAGAAAGAAGTTTCACACAATTCTTCTGTGTAGTTTTTATTTGTAGACATTCTTTTTCCCAATATAGGCCTCTTAGCGCTCAGAATGTCCAATTGCAGTTTCTACAGAAAGAGTGTTTCAGAACGGCTCAATCAAAAGTAAGGTTCAACACTGTTAGTTGAATGCACAGAACAGAAAGAA
Organism: Symphalangus syndactylus; assembly: GCF_028878055.3. Classification (NCBI taxonomy): domain Eukaryota; kingdom Metazoa; phylum Chordata; class Mammalia; order Primates; family Hylobatidae; genus Symphalangus; species Symphalangus syndactylus. The sequence continues at coordinate 151,754,932 of NC_072430.2, read as the reverse complement.
GTTTCATACAATGCTTCTGTGTAGTTTATATTTGAACATATTCTCTTTTCCACTATTACCCACTTAGCGCTACGAATGTCCAGTTGCATTTTCTACAGACAGAGTGTTTCAAAACTGCTCAATCAAAAGTATGGTTTAACTCTGTTAGCTGTATGCTCAGATCAGAAAGAAGTTTCACAGAATGCTTCTGTGTAGTTTATATTTGAATATATTCCTTTTTCCACTACTACACTCTTAGCGCTCCAAATGTCCAGTTGCATTTTCAACAGAAAGAGTGTTCAGATCTGCTCAATCAAAAGTATGGTTTAACTCTGTTAGCTGAATGCACAGATCAGAAAGAAGTTTCACCGAATGATTCTGTGTAGTTTATATTTGAAGACATTCCTTTTTCCACTATTACCCTCTTAGCGCTCCGCATCTCCACTTGCATTTTCTACATAAAGAGTGTTTCATAACTGTTCAATCAAAAATATGTTTTATCTCTGTTAACTGAATTTATAGATCAGAAATAAGTTTCACAGAATGCATCTGTGTAGTTTTTATTTGAAGATATTCTTTTTCCCAATGTAGGCCTCTTAGCGCTTAGCATGTCCAATTGCAGTTTCTACAGAAAGAGTGTTTCAGAACGGCTCAATCAAAAGTAAGGTTCAACTCTGTTAGTTGAATGCACAGAACAGAAAGAATTTTCACAGAATGCTACTGTGTAGTTTATATTTGAATATATTCCTTTTTCCACTATTACCCTCTTAGCGCTCCGAATGTCCACTTGCATTTTCTACAGAAAGAGTGTTTCAGAACGGCTCAATCAAAACTAAGGTTCAACTCTTTTAGTTGAACAAACAGAACAGAAAGAAGTTTCACACAATTCTTCTGTGTAGTTTTTATTTGTAGACATTCTTTTTCCCAATATAGGCCTCTTAGCGCTCAGAATGTCCAATTGCAGTTTCTACAGAAAGAGTGTTTCAGAACGGCTCAATCAAAAGTAAGGTTCAACTCTGTTAGTTGAATGCACAGAACAGAAAGAAGTTTCATACAATGCTTCTGTGTAGTTTATATTTGAACATATTCTTTTTTCCACTATTACCCACTTAGCGCTACGAATGTCCAGTTGCATTTTCTACAGACAGTGTTTCAAAACTGCTCAATCAAAAGTATGGTTTAACTCTGTTAGCTGAATGCTCAGATCAGAAATAAGTTTCACAGAATGCTTCTGTGTAGTTTATATTTGAATATATTCCTTTTTCCTCTACTACGCTCTTAACGCTCCAAATGTCCAGTTGCATTTTCTACAGAAAGAGTGTTCAGATCTGCTCAATCAAAAGTATGGTTTAACTCTGTTAGCTGAATGCACAGATCAGAAAGAAGTTTCACCGAATGATTCTGTGTAGTTTATATTTGAAGACATTCCTTTTTCCACTATTACCCACTTAGCGCTCCGAATCTCCACTTGCATTTTCTACAAAAAGAGTGTTTCATAACTGCTCAATCAAAAATATGTTTTATCTCTGTTAACTGAATTTACAGATCAGAAATAAGTTTCACAGAATGCATCTGTGTAGTTTTTATTTGAAGATATTCTTTTTCCCAATGTAGGCCTCTTAGCGCTTAGCATGTCCAATTGCAGTTTCTACAGAAAGAGTGTTTCAGAACGGCTCAATCAAAAGTAAGGTTCAACCCTGTTAGTTGAATGCACAGAACAGAAAGAATTTTCACAGAATGCTACTGTGTAGTTTATATTTGAATATATTCCTTTTTCCACTATTACCCTCTTAGCGCTCCGAATGTCCACTTGCATTTTCTACAGAAAGAGTGTTCAGAACTGCGCAATCAAAAGTATGGTTTAACTCTGTTAGCTTAATGAACATATCAGAAATAAGTTTCACACAATGCTTCTGTGTAGTTTTTATTTGAAGATATTATTTTTCCCAATAGAGGCCTCTTAGCGCTCAGAATGTCCACTTGCATTTTCTACAGAAAGAGTGTTTCAGAACGGCTCAATCAAAACTAAGGTTCAACTCTTTTAGTTGAACAAACAGAACAGAAAGAAGTTTCACACAATTCTTCTGTGTAGTTTTTATTTGTAGACATTCTTTTTCCCAATATAGGCCTCTTAGCGCTCAGAATGTCCAATTGCAGTTTCTACAGAAAGAGTGTTTCAGAACGGCTCAATCAAAAGTAAGGTTCAACTCTGTTAGTTGAATGCACAGAACAGAAAGAAGTTTCATACAATGCTTCTGTGTAGTTTATATTTGAACATATTCTTTTTTCCACTATTACCCACTTAGCGCTACGAATGTCCAGTTGCATTTTCTACAGACAGAGTGTTTCAAAACTGCTCAATCAAAAGTATGGTTTAACTCTGTTAGCTGAATGCTCAGATCAGAAATAAGTTTCACAGAATGCTTCTGTGTAGTTTATATTTGAATATATTCCTTTTTCCTCTACTACGCTCTTAACGCTCCAAATGTCCAGTTGCATTTTCTACAGAAAGAGTGTTCAGATCTGCTCAATCAAAAGTATGGTTTAACTCTGTTAGCTGAATGCACAGATCAGAAAGAAGTTTCACCGAATGATTCTGTGTAGTTTGTATTTGAAGACATTCCTTTTTCCACTATTACCCTCTTAGCGCTCCGAATCTCCACTTGCATTTTCTACAAAAAGAGTGTTTCATAACTGCTCAATCAAAAATATGTTTTATCTCTGTTAACTGAATTTACAGATCAGAAATAAGTTTCACAGAATGCATCTGTGTAGTTTTTATTTGAAGATATTCTTTTTCCCAATGTAGGCCTCTTAGCGCTTAGCATGTCCAATTGCAGTTTCTACAGAAAGAGTGTTTCAGAACGGCTCAATCAAAAGTAAGGTTCAACCCTGTTAGTTGAATGCACAGAACAGAAAGAATTTTCACAGAATGCTACTGTGTAGTTTATATTTGAATATATTCCTTTTTCCACTATTACCCTCTTAGCGCTCCGAATGTCCACTTGCATTTTCTACAGAAAGAGTGTTCAGAACTGCGCAATCAAAAGTATGGTTTAACTCTGTTAGCTTAATGAACATATCAGAAATAAGTTTCACACAATGCTTCTGTGTAGTTTTTATTTGAAGATATTATTTTTCCCAATAGAGGCCTCTTAGCGCTCAGAATGTCCAATTGCAGTTTCTACAGAAAGAGTGTTTCAGAAAGGCTCAATCAAAAGTAAGTTTCAACTCTGTTAGTTGAATGCACAGAACAGAAAGAAGTTTCATACAATGCTTTTGTGTAGTTTATATTTGAACATATTCTTTTTTCCACTATTACCCACTTAGCGCTACGAATGTCCAGTTGCATTTTCTACAGACAGAGTGTTTCAAAACTGCTCAATCAAAAGTATGTTTTAACTCTGTTAGCTGAATGCTCAGATCAGAAAGAAGTTTCACAGAATGCTTCTGTGTAGTTTATATTTGAATATATTCCTTTTTCCACTACTACTCTCTTAGCGCTCCAAATGTCCAGTTGCATTTTCTACAGAAAGAGTGTTCAGATCTGCTGAATCAAAAGTATGGTTTAACTCTGTTAGCTGAATGCACAGATCAGAAAGATGTTTCACAGAATGATTCTGTGTAGTTTATATTTGGAGACATTCCTTTTTCCACTATTACCCTCTTAGCGCTCCGAATCTCCACTTGCATTTTCTACAGAAAGAGTGTTTCAGAACGGCTCAATCAAAACTAAATTTCAACTCTTTTAGTTGAACAAACAGAACAGAAAGATGTTTCACACAATTCTTCTGTGTAATTTTTATTTGTAGACATTCTTTTTCCCAATACAGGCCTCTTAGCGCTCAGAATGTCCAATTGCAGTTTCTACAGAAAGAGTGTTTCAGAAAGGCTCAATCAAAAGTAAGGTTCAACTCTGTTAGTTGAATGCACAGAACAGAAAGAAGTTTCATACAATGCTTCTGTGTAGTTTATATTTGAACATATTCTTTTTTCCACTATTACCCACTTAGCGCTACGAATGTCCAGTTGCATTTTCTACAGACAGAGTGTTTCAAAACTGCTCAATCAAAAGTATGGTTTAACTCTGTTAGCTGAATGCTCAGATCAGAAAGAAGTTTCACAGAATGCTTCTGTGTAGTTTATATTTGAATATATTCCTTTTTCCTCTACTACGCTCTTAACGCTCCAAATGTCCAGTTGCATTTTCTACAGAAAGAGTGTTCAGATCTGCTCAATCAAAAGTATGGTTTAACTCTGTTAGCTGAATGCACAGATCAGAAAGAAGTTTCACCGAATGATTCTGTGTAGTTTATATTTGAAGACATTCCTTTTTCCACTATTACCCACTTAGCGCTCCGAATCTCCACTTGCATTTTCTACAAAAAGAGTGTTTCATAACTGCTCAATCAAAAATATGTTTTATCTCTGTTAACTGAATTTACAGATCAGAAATAAGTTTCACAGAATGCATCTGTGTAGTTTTTATTTGAAGATATTCTTTTTCCCAATGTAGGCCTCTTAGCGCTTAGCATGTCCAATTGCAGTTTCTACAGAAAGAGTGTTTCAGAACGGCTCAATCAAAAGTAAGGTTCAACCCTGTTAGTTGAATGCACAGAACAGAAAGAATTTTCACAGAATGCTACTGTGTAGTTTATATTTGAATATATTCCTTTTTCCACTATTACCCTCTTAGCGCTCCGAATGTCCACTTGCATTTTCTACAGAAAGAGTGTTCAGAACTGCGCAATCAAAAGTATGGTTTAACTCTGTTAGCTTAATGAACATATCAGAAATAAGTTTCACACAATGCTTCTGTGTAGTTTTTATTTGAAGATATTATTTTTCCCAATAGAGGCCTCTTAGCGCTCAGAATGTCCACTTGCATTTTCTACAGAAAGAGTGTTTCAGAACGGCTCAATCAAAACTAAGGTTCAACTCTTTTAGTTGAACAAACAGAACAGAAAGAAGTTTCACACAATTCTTCTGTGTAGTTTTTATTTGTAGACATTCTTTTTCCCAATATAGGCCTCTTAGCGCTCAGAATGTCCAATTGCAGTTTCTACAGAAAGAGTGTTTCAGAACGGCTCAATCAAAAGTAAGGTTCAACTCTGTTAGTTGAATGCACAGAACAGAAAGAAGTTTCATACAATGCTTCTGTGTAGTTTATATTTGAACATATTCTTTTTTCCACTATTACCCACTTAGCGCTACGAATGTCCAGTTGCATTTTCTACAGACAGAGTGTTTCAAAACTGCTCAATCAAAAGTATGGTTTAACTCTGTTAGCTGAATCCTCAGCTCAGAAATAAGTTTCACAGAATGCTTCTGTGTAGTTTATATTTGAATATATTCCTTTTTCCTCTACTACGCTCTTAACGCTCCAAATGTCCAGTTGCATTTTCTACAGAAAGAGTGTTCAGATCTGCTCAATCAAAAGTATGGTTTAACTCTGTTAGCTGAATGCACAGATCAGAAAGAAGTTTCACCGAATGATTCTGTGTAGTTTGTATTTGAAGACATTCCTTTTTCCACTATTACCCTCTTAGCGCTCCGAATCTCCACTTGCATTTTCTACAAAAAGAGTGTTTCATAACTGCTCAATCAAAAATATGTTTTATCTCTGTTAACTGAATTTACAGATCAGAAATAAGTTTCACAGAATGCATCTGTGTAGTTTTTATTTGAAGATATTCTTTTTCCCAATGTAGGCCTCTTAGCGCTTAGCATGTCCAATTGCAGTTTCTACAGAAAGAGTGTTTCAGAACGGCTCAATCAAAAGTAAGGTTCAACCCTGTTAGTTGAATGCACAGAACAGAAAGAATTTTCACAGAATGCTACTGTGTAGTTTATATTTGAATATATTCCTTTTTCCACTATTACCCTCTTAGCGCTCCGAATGTCCACTTGCCTTTTCTACAGAAAGAGTGTTCAGAACTGCGCAATCAAAAGTATGGTTTAACTCTGTTAGCTTAATGAACATATCAGAAATAAGTTTCACACAATGCTTCTGTGTAGTTTTTATTTGAAGATATTATTTTTCCCAATAGAGGCCTCTTAGCGCTCAGAATGTCCAATTGCAGTTTCTACAGAAAGAGTGTTTCAGAAAGGCTCAATCAAAAGTAAGTTTCAACTCTGTTAGTTGAATGCACAGAACAGAAAGAAGTTTCATACAATGCTTTTGTGTAGTTTATATTTGAACATATTCTTTTTTCCACTATTACCCACTTAGCGCTACGAATGTCCAGTTGCATTTTCTACAGACAGAGTGTTTCAAAACTGCTCAATCAAAAGTATGTTTTAACTCTGTTAGCTGAATGCTCAGATCAGAAAGAAGTTTCACAGAATGCTTCTGTGTAGTTTATATTTGAATATATTCCTTTTTCCACTACTACTCTCTTAGCGCTCCAAATGTCCAGTTGCATTTTCTACAGAAAGAGTGTTCAGATCTGCTGAATCAAAAGTATGGTTTAACTCTGTTAGCTGAATGCACAGATCAGAAAGATGTTTCACAGAATGATTCTGTGTAGTTTATATTTGGAGACATTCCTTTTTCCACTATTACCCTCTTAGCGCTCCGAATCTCCACTTGCATTTTCTACAGAAAGAGTGTTTCAGAACGGCTCAATCAAAACTAAATTTCAACTCTTTTAGTTGAACAAACAGAACAGAAAGATGTTTCACACAATTCTTCTGTGTAATTTTTATTTGTAGACATTCTTTTTCCCAATACAGGCCTCTTAGCGCTCAGAATGTCCAATTGCAGTTTCTACAGAAAGAGTGTTTCAGAAAGGCTCAATCAAAAGTAAGGTTCAACTCTGTTAGTTGAATGCACAGAACAGAAAGAAGTTTCATACAATGCTTCTGTGTAGTTTATATTTGAACATATTCTTTTTTCCACTATTACCCACTTAGCGCTACGAATGTCCAGTTGCATTTTCTACAGACAGAGTGTTTCAAAACTGCTCAATCAAAAGTATGGTTTAACTCTGTTAGCTGAATGCTCAGTTCAGAAAGAAGTTTCACAGAATGCTTCTGTGTAGTTTATATTTGAATATATTCCTTTTTCCACTACTACTCTCTTAGCGCTCTAAATGTCCAGTTGCATTTTCTACAGAAAGAGGGTTCAGATCTGCTCAATCAAAAGTATGGTTTAACTCTGTTAGCTGAATGCACAGATCAGAAAGAAGTTTCACAGAATGATTCTGTGTAGTTTATATTTGGAGACATTCCTTTTTCCACTATTACCCTCTTAGCGCTCCGAATCTCCACTTGCATTTTCTACAGAAAGAGTGTTTCAGAACGGCTCAATCAAAACTAAGGTTCAACTCTTTTAGTTGAACAAACAGAACAGAAAGAAGTTTCACACAATTCTTCTGTGTAGTTTTTATTTGTAGACATTCTTTTTCCCAATATAGGCCTCTTAGCGCTCAGAATGTCCAATTGCAGTTTCTACAGAAAGAGTGTTTCAGAACGGCTCAATCAAAAGTAAGGTTCAACTCTGTTAGTTGAATGCACAGAACAGAAAGAAGTTTCATACAATGCTTCTGTGTAGTTTATATTTGAACATATTCTTTTTTCCACTATTACCCACTTAGCGCTACGAATGTCCAGTTGCATTTTCTACAGACAGAGTGTTTCAAAACTGCTCAATCAAAAGTATGGTTTAACTCTGTTAGCTGAATGCTCAGATCAGAAAGAAGTTTCACAGAATGCTTCTGTGTAGTTTATATTTGAATATATTCCTTTTTCAACTAATACGCTCTTAGCGCTCCAAATGTCCAGTTCCATTTTCAACAGAAAGAGTGTTCAGATCTGCTCAATCAAAAGTACGGTTTAACTCTGTAAGCTGAATGCACAGATCAGAAAGAAGTTTCACCGAATGATTCTGTGTAGTTTATATTTGAAGACATTCCTTTTTCCACTATTATCCTCTTAGCGCTCCGAATCTCCACTTGCATTTTCTACAAAAAGAGTGTTTCATAACTGCTCAATCAAAAATATGTTTTATCTCTGTTAACTGAATTTACAGATCAGAAATTAGTTTCACAGAATGCATCTGTGTAGTTTTTATTTGAAGATATTCTTTTTCCCAATGTAGGCCTCTTAGCGCTTAGCATGTCCAATTGCAGTTTCTACAGAAAGAGTGTTTGAGAACGGCTCAATCAAAAGTAAGGTTCAACTCTGTTAGTTGAATGCACAGAACAGAAAGAATTTTCACAGAATGCTACTGTGTAGTTTATATTTGAATATATTCCTTTTTCCACTATTACCCTCTTAGCGCTCCGAATGTCCACTTGCATTTTCTACAGAAAGAGTGTTCAGAACTGCGCAATCAAAAGTATGGTTTAACTCTGTTAGCTTAATGAACATATCAGAAATAAGTTTCACACAATGCTTCTGTGTAGTTTTTATTTGAAGATATTATTTTTCCCAATAGAGGCCTCTTAGCGCTCAGAATGTCCAATTGCAGTTTCTACAGAAAGAGTGTTTCAGAAAGGCTCAATCAAAAGTAAGGTTCAACTCTGTTAGTTGAATGCACAGAACAGAAAGAAGTTTCATACAATGTTTTGTGTAGTTTATATTTGAACATATTCTTTTTTCCACTATTACCCACTTAGCGCTACGAATGTCCAGTTGCATTTTCTACAGACAGAGTGTTTCAAAACTGCTCAATCAAAAGTATGTTTTAACTCTGTTAGCTGAATGCTCAGATCAGAAAGAAATTTCACAGAATGCTTCTGTGTAGTTTATATTTGAATATATTCCTTTTTCCACTACTACTCTCTTAGCGCTCCAAATGTCCAGTTGAATTTTCTACAGAAAGAGTGTTCAGATCTGCTGAATCAAAAGTATGGTTTAACTCTGTTAGCTGAATGCACAGATCAGAAAGATGTTTCACAGAATGATTCTGTGTAGTTTATATTTGGAGACATTCCTTTTTCCACTATTACCCTCTTAGCGCTCCGAATCTCCACTTGCATTTTCTACAGAAAGAGTGTTTCAGAACGGCTCAATCAAAACTAAAGTTCAACTCTTTTAGTTGAACAAACAGAACAGAAAGATGTTTCACACAATTCTTCTGTGTAGTTTTTATTTGTAGACATTCTTTTTCCCAGTACAGGCCTCTTAGCGCTCAGAATGTCCAATTGCAGTTTCTACAGAAAGAGTGTTTCAGAAAGGCTCAATCAAAAGTAAGGTTCAACTCTGTTAGTTGAATGCACAGAACAGAAAGAAGTTTCATACAATGCTTCTGTGTAGTTTATATTTGAACATATTCTTTTTTCCACTATTACCCACTTAGCGCTACGAATGCCCAGTTGCATTTTCTACAGACAGAGTGTTTCAAAACTGCTCAATCAAAAGTATGGTTTAACTCTGTTAGCTGAATGCTCAGTTCAGAAAGAAGTTTCACAGAATGCTTCTGTGTAGTTTATATTTGAATATATTCCTTTTTCCACTACTACTCTCTTAGCGCTCTAAATGTCCAGTTGCATTTTCTACAGAAAGAGTGTTCAGATCTGCTCAATCAAAAGTAAGGTTTAACTCTGTTAGCTGAATGCACAGATCAGAAAGAAGTTTCACAGAATGATTCTGTGTAGTTTATATTTGGAGACATTCCTTTTTCCACTATTACCCTCTTAGCGCTCCGAATCTCCACTTGCATTTTCTACAGAAAGAGTGTTTCAGAACGGCTCAATCAAAACTAAGGTTCAACTCTTTTAGTTGAACAAACAGAACAGAAAGAAGTTTCACACAATTCTTCTGTGTAGTTTTTATTTGTAGACATTCTTTTTCCCAATATAGGCCTCTTAGCGCTCAGAATGTCCAATTGCAGTTTCTACAGAAAGAGTGTTTCAGAACGGCTCAATCAAAAGTAAGGTTCAACTCCGTTAGTTGAATGCACAGAACAGAAAGAAGTTTCATACAATGCTTCTGTGTAGTTTATATTTGAACATATTCTTTTTTCCACTATTACCCACTTAGCGCTACGAATGTCCAGTTGCATTTTCTACAGACAGAGTGTTTCAAAACTGCTCAATCAAAAGTATGGTTTAACTCTGTTACCTGAATGCTCAGATCAGAACGAAGTTTCACAGAATGCTTCTGTGTAGTTTATATTTGAATATATTCCTTTTTCAACTAATACGCTCTTAGCGCTCCAAATGTCCAGTTCCATTTTCAACAGAAAGAGTGTTCAGATCTGCTCAATCAAAAGTACGGTTTAACTCTGTTAGCTGAATGCACAGATCAGAAAGAAGTTTCACCGAATGATTCTGTGTAGTTTATATTTGAAGACATTCCTTTTTCCACTATTATCCTCTTAGCGCTCCGAATCTCCACTTGCATTTTCTACAAAAAGAGTGTTTCATAACTGCTCAATCAAAAATATGTTTTATCTCTGTTAACTGAATTTACAGATCAGAAATTAGTTTCACAGAATGCATCTGTGTAGTTTTTATTTGAAGATATTCTTTTTCCCAATGTAGGCCTCTTAGCGCTTAGCATGTCCAATTGCAGTTTCTACAGAAAGAGTGTTTGAGAACGGCTCAATCAAAAGTAAGGTTCAACTCTGTTAGTTGAATGCACAGAACAGAAAGAATTTTCACAGAATGCTACTGTGTAGTTTATATTTGAATATATTCCTTTTTCCACTATTACCCTCTTAGCGCTCCGAATGTACACTTGCATTTTCTACAGAAAGAGTGTTCAGAACTGCGCAATCAAAAGTATGGTTTAACTCTGTTAGCTTAATGAACATATCAGAAATAAGTTTCACACAATGCTTCTGTGTAGTTTTTATTTGAAGATATTATTTTTCCCAATAGAGGCCTCTTAGCGCTCAGAATGTCCAATTGCAGTTTCTACAGAAAGAGTGTTTCAGAAAGGCTCAATCAAAAGTAAGGTTCAACTCTGTTAGTTGAATGCACAGAACAGAAAGAAGTTTCATACAATGCTTTTGTGTAGTTTATATTTGAACATATTCTTTTTTCCACTATTACCCACTTAGCGCTACGAATGTCCAGTTGCATTTTCTACAGACAGAGTGTTTCAAAACTGCTCAATCAAAAGTATGTTTTAACTCTGTTAGCTGAATGCTCAGATCAGAAAGAAGTTTCACAGAATGCTTCTGTGTAGTTTATATTTGAATATATTCCTTTTTCCACTACTACTCTCTTAGCGCTCCAAATGTCCAGTTGCATTTTCTACAGAAAGAGTGTTCAGATCTGCTGAATCAAAAGTATGGTTTAAATCTGTTAGCTGAATGCACAGATCAGAAAGATTTTTCACAGAATGATTCTGTGTAGTTTATATTTGGAGACAATCCTTTTTCCACTATTACAGTCTTAGCGCTCCGAATCTCCACTTGCATTTTCTACAGAAAGAGTGTTTCAGAACGGCTCAATCAAAACTAAAGTTCAACTCTTTTAGTTGAACAAACAGAACAGAAAGATGTTTCACACAATTCTTCTGTGTAGTTTTTATTTGTAGACATTCTTTTTCCCAATACAGGCCTCTTAGCGCTCAGAATGTCCAATTGCAGTTTCTACAGAAAGAGTGTTTCAGAACGGCTCAATCAAAAGTAAGGTTCAACTCTGTTAGTTGAATGCACAGAACAGAAAGAAGTTTCATACAATGCTTCTGTGTAGTTTATATTTGAACATATTCTTTTTTCCACTATTACCCACTTAGCGCTACGAATGTCCAGTTGCATTTTCTACAGACAGAGTGTTTCAAAACTGCTCAATCAAAAGTATGGTTTAACTCTGTTAGCTGAATGCTCAGTTCAGAAAGAAGTTTCACAGAATGCTTCTGTGTAGTTTATATTTGAATATATTCCTTTTTCCACTACTTCTCTCTTAGCGCTCTAAATGTCCAGTTGCATTTTCTACAGAAAGAGTGTTCAGATCTGCTCAATCAAAAGTATGGTTTAACTCTGTTAGCTGAATGCACAGATCAGAAAGAAGTTTCACAGAATGATTCTGTGTAGTTTATATTTGGAGACATTCCTTTTTCCACTATTACCCTCTTAGCGCTCCGAATCTCCACTTGCATTTTCTACAGAAAGAGTGTTTCAGAACGGCTCAATCAAAACTAAGGTTCAACTCTTTTAGTTGAACAAACAGAACAGAAAGAAGTTTCACACAATTCTTCTGTGTAGTTTTTATTTGTAGACATTCTTTTTCCCAATATAGGCCTCTTAGCGCTCAGAATGTCCAATTGCAGTTTCTACAGAAAGAGTGTTTCAGAACGGCTCAATCAAAAGTAAGGTTCAACTCTGTTAGTTGAATGCACAGAACAGAAAGAAGTTTCATACAATGCTTCTGTGTAGTTTATATTTGAACATATTCTTTTTTCCACTATTACCCACTTAGCGCTACGAATGTCCAGTTGCATTTTCTACAGACAGAGTGTTTCAAAACTGCTCAATCAAAAGTATGGTTTAACTCTGTTAGCTGAATGCTCAGATCAGAATGAAGTTTCACAGAATGCTTCTGTGTAGTTTATATTTGAATATATTCCTTTTTCAACTAATACGCTCTTAGCGCTCCAAATGTCCAGTTCCATTTTCAACAGAAAGAGTGTTCAGATCTGCTCAATCAAAAGTACGGTTTAACTCTGTTAGCTGAATGCACAGATCAGAAAGAAGTTTCACCGAATGATTCTGTGTAGTTTATATTTGAAGACATTCCTTTTTCCACTATTATCCTCTTAGCGCTCCGAATCTCCACTTGCATTTTCTACAAAAAGAGTGTTTCATAACTGCTCAATCAAAAATATGTTTTATCTCTGTTAACTGAATTTACAGATCAGAAATTAGTTTCACAGAATGCATCTGTGTAGTTTTTATTTGAAGATATTCTTTTTCCCAATGTAGGCCTCTTAGCGCTTAGCATGTCCAATTGCAGTTTCTACAGAAAGAGTGTTTCAGAACGGCTCAATCAAAAGTAAGGTTCAACTCTGTTAGTTGAATGCACAGAACAGAAAGATTTTTCACAGAATGCTACTGTGTAGTTTATATTTGAATATATTCCTTTTTCCACTATTACCCTCTTAGCGCTCCGAATGTCCACTTGCATTTTCTACAGAAAGAGTGTTTCAGAACGGCTCAATCAAAACTAAGTTTCAACTCTTTTAGTTGAACAAACAGAACAGAAAGAAGTTTCACACAATTCTTCTGTGTAGTTTTAATTTGTAGACATTCTTTTTCCCAATATAGGCCTCTTAGCGCTCAGAATGTCCAATTGCAGTTTCTACAGAAAGAGTGTTTCAGAACGGCTCAATCAAAAGTAAGGTTCAACTCTGTTAGTTGAATGCACAGAACAGAAAGAAGTTTCATACAATGCTTCTGTGTAGTTTATATTTGAACATATTCTTTTTTCCACTATTACCCACTTAGCGCTACGAATGTCCAGTTGCATTTTCTACAGACAGAGTGTTTCAAAACTGCTCAATCAAAAGTATGGTTTAACTCTGTTAGCTGAATGCTCACATCAGAAATAAGTTTCACAGAATGCTTCTGTGTAGTTTATATTTGAATATATTCCTTTTTCCTCTACTATGCTCTTAACGCTCCAAATGTCCAGTTGCATTTTCTACAGAAAGAGTGTTCAGATCTGCTCAATCAATAGTATGGTTTAACTCTGTTAGCTGAATGCACAGATCAGAAAGAAGTTTCACCGAATGATTCTGTGTAGTTTATATTTGAAGACATTCCTTTTTCCACTATTACCCTCTTAGCGCTCCGAATCTCCACTTGCATTTTCTACAAAAAGAGTGTTTCATAACTGCTCAATCAAAAATATGTTTTATCTCTGTTAACTGAATTTACAGATCAGAAATTAGTTTCACAGAATGCATCTGTGTAGTTTTTATTTGAAGATATTCTTTTTCCCAATGTAGGCCTCTTAGCGCTTAGCATGTCCAATTGCAGTTTCTACAGAAAGAGTGTTTCAGAACGGCTCAATCAAAAGTAAGGTTCAACCCTGTTAGTTGAATGCACAGAACAGAAAGAATTTTCACAGAATGCTACTGTGTAGTTTATATTTGAATATATTCCTTTTTCCACTATTACCCTCTTAGCGCTCCGAATGTCCACTTGCATTTTCTACAGAAAGAGTGTTCAGAACTGCGCAATCAAAAGTATGGTTTAACTCTGTTAGCTTAATGAACATATCAGAAATAAGTTTCACACAATGCTTCTGTGTAGTTTTTATTTGAAGATATTATTTTTCCCAATAGAGGCCTCTTAGCGCTCAGAATGTCCAATTGCAGTTTCTACAGAAAGAGTGTTTCAGAAAGGCTCAATCAAAAGTAAGGTTCAACTCTGTTAGTTGAATGCACAGAACAGAAAGAAGTTTCATACAATGCTTTTGTGTAGTTTATATTTGAACATATTCTTTTTTCCACTATTACCCACTTAGCGCTACGAATATCCAGTTGCATTTTCTACAGACAGAGTGTTTCAAAACTGCTCAATCAAAAGTATGTTTTAACTCTGTTAGCTGAATGCTCAGATCAGAAAGAAGTTTCACAGAATGCTTCTGTGTAGTTTATATTTGAATATATTCCTTTTTCCACTACTACTCTCTTAGCGCTCCAAATGTCCAGTGCATTTTCTACAGAAAGAGTGTTCAGATCTGCTGAATCAAAAGTATGGTTTAACTCTGTTAGCTGAATGCACAGATCAGAAAGATGTTTCACAGAATGATTCTGTGTAGTTTATATTTGGAGACATTCCTTTTTCCACTATTACCCTCTTAGCGCTCCGAATCTCCACTTGCATTTTCTACAGAAAGTGTGTTTCAGAACGGCTCAATCAAAACTAAAGTTCAACTCTTTTAGTTGAACAAACAGAACAGAAAGATGTTTCACACAATTCTTCTGTGTAGTTTTTATTTGTAGACATTCTTTTTCCCAATACAGGCCTCTTAGCGCTCAGAATGTCCAATTGCAGTTTCTACAGAAAGAGTGTTTCAGAAAGGCTCAATCAAAAGTAAGGTTCAACTCTGTTAGTTGAATGCACAGAACAGAAAGAAGTTTCATACAATGCTTCTGTGTAGTTTATATTTGAACATATTCTTTTTTCCACTATTACCCACTTAGCGCTACGAATGTCCAGTTGCATTTTCTACAGACAGAGTGTTTCAAAACTGCTCAATCAAAAGTATGGTTTAACTCTGTTAGCTGAATGCTCAGTTCAGAAAGAAGTTTCACAGAATGCTTCTGTGTAGTTTATATTTGAATATATTCCTTTTTCCACTACTACTCTCTTAGCGCTCTAAATGTCCAGTTGCATTTTCTACAGAAAGAGTGTTCAGATCTGCTCAATCAAAAGTATGGTTTAACACTGTTAGCTGAATGCACAGATCAGAAAGAAGTTTCACAGAATGATTCTGTGTAGTTTATATTTGGAGACATTCCTTTTTCCACTATTACCCTCTTAGCGCTCCGAATCTCCACTTGCATTTTCTACAGAAAGAGTGTTTCAGAACGGCTCAATCAAAACTAAGGTTCAACTCTTTTAGTTGAACAAACAGAACAGAAAGAAGTTTCACACAATTCTTCTGTGTAGTTTTTATTTGTAGACATTCTTTTTCCCAATATAGGCCTCTTAGCGCTCAGAATGTCCAATTGCAGTTTCTACAGAAAGAGTGTTTCAGAACGGCTCAATCAAAAGTAAGGTTCAACTCTGTTATTTGAATGCACAGAACAGAAAGAAGTTTCATTCAATGCTTCTGTGTAGTTTATATTTGAACATATTCTTTTTTCCACTATTACCCACTTAGCGCTACGAATGTCCAGTTGCATTTTCTACAGACAGAGTGTTTCAAAACTGCTCAATCAAAAGTATGGTTTAACTCTGTTAGCTGAATGCTCAGATCAGAAAGAAGTTTCACAGAATGCTTCTGTGTAGTTTATATTTGAATATATTCCTTTTTCATCTAATACGCTCTTAGCGCTCCAAATGTCCAGTTCCAATTTCAACAGAAAGAGTGTTCAGATCTGCTCATTCAAAAGTACGGTTTAACTCTGTTAGCTGAATGCACAGATCAGAAAGAAGTTTCACCGAATGATTCTGTGTAGTTTATATTTGAAGACATTCCTTTTTCCACTATTATCCTCTTAGCGCTCCGAATCTCCACTTGCATTTTCTACAAAAAGAGTGTTTCATAACTGCTCAATCAAAAATATGTTTTATCTCTGTTAACTGAATTTACAGATCAGAAATTAGTTTCACAGAATGCATCTGTGTAGTTTTTATTTGAAGATATTCTTTTTCCCAATGTAGGCCTCTTAGCACTTAGCATGTCCAATTGCAGTTTCTACAGAAAGAGTGTTTCAGAACGGCTCAATCAAAAGTAAGGTTCAACTCTGTTAGTTGAATGCACAGAACAGAAAGAATTTTCACAGAATGCTACTGTGTAGTTTATATTTGAATATATTCCTTTTTCCACTATTACCCTCTTAGCGCTCCGAATGTCCACTTGCATTTTCTACAGAAAGAGTGTTTCAGAACGGCTCAATCAAAACTAAGGTTCAACTCTTTTAGTTGAACAAACAGAACAGAAAGAAGTTTCACACAATTCTTCTGTGTAGTTTTTATTTGTAGACATTCTTTTTCCCAATATAGGCCTCTTAGCGCTCAGAATGTCCAATTGCAGTTTCTACAGAAAGAGTGTTTCAGAACGGCTCAATCAAAAGTAAGGTTCAACCCTGTTAGTTGAATGCACAGAACAGAAAGAATTTTCACAGAATGCTACTGTGTAGTTTATATTTGAATATATTCCTTTTTCCACTATTACCCTCTTAGCGCTCCGAATGTCCACTTGCATTTTCTACAGAAAGAGTGTTCAGAACTGCGCAATCAAAAGTATGGTTTAACTCTGTTAGCTTAATGAACATATCAGAAATAAGTTTCACACAATGCTTCTGTGTAGTTTTTATTTGAAGATATTATTTTTCCCAATAGAGGCCTCTTAGCGCTCAGAATGTCCAATTGCAGTTTCTACAGAAAGAGTGTTTCAGAAAGGCTCAATCAAAAGTAAGGTTCAACTCTGTTAGTTGAATGCACAGAACAGAAAGAAGTTTCATACAATGCTTTTGTGTAGTTTATATTTGAACATATTCTTTTTTCCACTATTACCCACTTAGCGCTACGAATGTCCAGTTGCATTTTCTACAGACAGAGTGTTTCAAAACTGCTCAATCAAAAGTATGTTTTAACTCTGTTAGCTGAATGCTCAGATCAGAAAGAAGTTTCACAGAATGCTTCTGTGTAGTTTATATTTGAATATATTCCCTTTTCCACTACTACTCTCTTAGCGCTCCAAATTTCCAGTTGCATTTTCTACAGAAAGAGTGTTCAGATCTGCTGAATCAAAAGTATGGTTTAACTCTGTTAGCTGAATGCACAGATCAGAAAGATGTTTCACAGAATGATTCTGTGTAGTTTACATTTGGAGACATTCCTTTTTCCACTATTACCCGCTTAGCGCTCCGAATCTCCACTTGCATTTTCTACAGAAAGAGTGTTTCAGAACGGCTCAATCAAAACTAAAGTTCAACTCTTTTAGTTGAACAAACAGAACAGAAAGATGTTTCACACAATTCTTCTGTGTAGTTTTTATTTGTAGACATTCTTTTTCCCAATACAGGCCTCTTAGCGCTCAGAATGTCCAATTGCAGTTTCTACAGAAAGAGTGTTTCAGAAAGGCTCAATCAAAAGTAAGGTTCAACTCTGTTAGTTGAATGCACAGAACAGAAAGAAGTTTCATACAATGCTTCTGTGTAGTTTATATTTGAACATATTCTTTTTTCCACTATTACCCACTTAGCGCTACGAATGTCCAGTTGCATTTTCTACAGACAGAGTGTTTCAAAACTGCTCAATCAAAAGTATGGTTTAACTCTGTTAGCTGAATGCTCAGATCAGAAAGAAGTTTCACAGAATGCTTCTGTGTAGTTTATATTTGAATATATTCCTTTTTCAACTAATACGCTCTTAGCGCTCCAAATGTCCAGTTCCATTTTCAACAGAAAGAGTGTTCAGATCTGCTCAATCAAAAGTACGGTTTAACTCTGTTAGCTGAATGCACAGATCAGAAAGAAGTTTCACCGAATGATTCTGTGTAGTTTATATTTGAAGACATTCCTTTTTCCACTATTATCCTCTTAGCGCTCCGAATCTCCACTTGCATTTTCTACAAAAAGAGTGTTTCATAACTGCTCAATCAAAAATATGTTTTATCTCTGTTAACTGAATTTACAGATCAGAAATTAGTTTCACAGAATGCATCTGTGTAGTTTTTATTTGAAGATATTCTTTTTCCCAATGTAGGCCTCTTAGCGCTTAGCATGTCCAATTGCAGTTTCTACAGAAAGAGTGTTTCAGAACGGCTCAATCAAAAGTAAGGTTCAACTCTGTTAGTTGAATGCACAGAACAGAAAGAATTTTCACAGAATGCTACTGTGTAGTTTATATTTGAATATATTCCTTTTTCCACTATTACCCTCTTAGCGCTCCGAATGTCCACTTGCATTTTCTACAGAAAGAGTGTTTCAGAACGGCTCAATCAAAATTAAGGTTCAACTCTTTTAGTTGAACAAACAGAACAGAAAGAAGTTTCACACAATTCTTCTGTGTAGTTTTTATTTGTAGACATTCTTTTTCCCAATATAGGCCTCTTAGCGCTCAGAATGTCCAATTGCAGTTTCTACAGAAAGAGTGTTTCAGAACGGCTCAATCAAAAGTAAGGTTCAACTCTGTTAGTTGAATGCACAGAACAGAAAGAAGTTTCATACAATGCTTCTGTGTAGTTCATATTTGAACATATTCTTTTTTCCACTATTACCCACTTAGCGCTACGATTGTCCAGTTGCATTTTCTACAGACAGAGTTTTTCAAAACTGCTCAATCAAAAGTATGGTTTAACTCTGTTAGCTGAATGCTCAGATCAGAAAGAAGTTTCACAGAATGCTTCTGTGTAGTTTATATTTGAATATATTCCTTTTTCCACTACTACGCTCTTAGCGCTCCAAATGTCCAGTTGCATTTTCTAAAGAAAGAGTGTTCAGATCTGCTCAATCAAAAGTATGGTTTAACTCTGTTAGCTGAATGCACAGATCAGAAAGAAGTTTCACCGAATGATTCTGTGTAGTTTATGTTTGAAGACATTCCTTTTTCCACTATTACCCACTTAGCGCTCCGAATCTCCACTTGCATTTTCTACAAAAAGAGTGTTTCATAACTGCTCAATCAAAAATATGTTTTATCTCTGTTAACTGAATTTACAGATCAGAAATAAGTTTCACAGAATGCATCTGTGTAGTTTTTATTTGAAGATATTCTTTTTCCCAATGTAGGCCTCTTAGCGCTTAGCATGTCCAATTGCAGTTTCTACAGAAAGAGTGTTTCAGAACGGCTCAATCAAAAGTAAGGTTCAACTCTGTTAGTTGAATGCACAGAACAGAAAGAATTTTCACAGAATGCTACTGTGTAGTTTATATTTGAATACATTCCTTTTTCCACTATTACCCTCTTAGCGCTCCGAATGTCCACTTGCATTTTCTACAGAAAGAGTGTTCAGAACTGCGCAATCAAATGTATGTTTTAACTCTGTTAGCTTAATGAACATATCAGAAATAAGTTTCACACAATGCTTCTGTGTAGTTTTTATTTGAAGATATTATTTTTCCCAATAGAGGCCTCTTAGCGCTCAGAATGTCCAATTGCAGTTTCTACAGAAAGAGTGTTTCAGAAAGGCTCAATCAAACGTAAGGTTCAACTCTGTTAGTTGAAGGCACAGAACAGAAAGAAGTTTCATACGATGCTTCTGTGTAGTTTATATTTGAACATATTCTTTTTTCCACTATTACCCACTTAGCGCTATGAATGTCCAGTTGCATTTTCTACAGACAGAGTGTTTCAAAACTGCTCAATCAAAAGTATGGTTTAACTCTGTTAGCTGAATGCTCAGATCAGAAAGAAGTTTCACAGAATGCTTCTGTGTAGTTTATATTTGAATATATTCCTTTTTCCACTACTACTCTCTTAGCGCTCCAAATGTCCAGTTGCATTTTCTACAGAAAGAGTGTTCAGATCTGCTCAATCAAAAGTATGGTTTAACTCTGTTAGCTGAATGCACAGATCAGAAAGAAGTTTCACAGAATGATTCTGTGTAGTTTATATTTGGAGACATTCCTTTTTCCACTATTACCCTCTTAGCGCTCCGAATCTCCACTTGCATTTTCTACAGAAAGAGTGTTTCAGAACGGCTCAATCAAAACTAAGGTTCAACTCTTTTAGTTGAAAAAACAGAACAGAAAGAAGTTTCACACAATCCTTCTGTGTAGTTTTTATTTGTAGACATTCTTTATCCCAATATAGGCCTCTTAGCGCTCAGAATGTCTAATTGCAGTTTCTACAGAAAGAGTGTTTCAGAACGGCTCAAACAAAAGTAAGGTTCAACTCTGTTAGTTGAATGCACAGAACAGAAAGAAGTTTCATACAATGCTTCTGTGTAGTTTATATTTGAACATATTTTTTTTTCCACTATTACCCACTTAGCGCTACGAATGTCCAGTTGCATTTTCTACAGACAGAGTGTTTCAAAACTGCTCAATCAAAAGTATGGTTTAACTCTGTTAGCTGAATGCTCAGATCAGAAAGAAGTTTCACAGAATGCTTCTGTGTAGTTTATATTTGAATATATTCCTTTTTCCACTACTACGCTCTTAGCGCTCCAAATGTCCAGTTGCATTTTCTACAGAAAGAGTGTTCAGATCTGCTCAATCAAAAGTATGGTTTAACTCTGTTAGCTGAATGCACAGATCAGAAAGAAGTTTCACCGAATAATTCTGTGTAGTTTATATTTGAAGACATTACTTTTTCCACTATTACCCTCTTAGCGCTCCGAATCTCCACTTGCATTTTCTACAAAAAGAGTGTTTCATAACTGCTCAATCAAAAATATGTTTTATCTCTGTTAACTGAATTTACAGATCAGAAATAAGTTTCACAGAATGCATCTGTGTAGTTTTTATTTGAAGATATTCTTTTTCCCAATGTAGGCCTCTTAGCGCTTAGCATGTCCAATTGCAGTTTCTACAGAAAGAGTGTTTCAGAACGGCTCAATCAAAAGTAAGGTTCAACTCTGTTAGTTGAATGCACAGAACAGAAAGAATTTTCACAGAATGCTACTGTGTTGTTTATATTTGAATATATTCCTTTTTCCACTATTACCCTCTTAGCGCTCCGAATGTCCACTTTCATTTTCTACAGAAAGAGTGTTCAGAACTGCACAATCCAAAGTATGGTTTAACTCTGTTAGCTTAATGAACATATCAGAAATAAGTTTCACACAATTCTTCTGTGTAGTTTTTATTTGAAGATATTATTTTTCCCAATATAGGCCTCTTAGCGCTCAGAATGTCCAATTGCAGTTTCTACAGAAAGAGTGTTTCAGAAAGGCTCAATCAAAAGTAAGGTTCAACTATGTTAGTTGAATGCACAGAACAGAAAGAAGTTTCATACAATGCTTTTGTGTACTTTATATTTGAACATATTCTTTTTTCCACTATTACCCACTTAGCGCTACGAATGTCCAGTTGCATTTTCTACAGACAGAGTGTTTCAAAACTGCTCAATCAAAAGTATGTTTTAACTCTGTTAGCTGAATGCTCTGATCAGAAAGAAGTTTCACAGAATGCTTCTGTGTAGTTTATATTTGAATATATTCCTTTTTCCACTACTACTCTCTTAGCGCTCCAAATGTCCAGTTGCATTTTCTACAGAAAGAGTGTTCAGATCTGCTGAATCAAAAGTATGGTTTAACACTGTTAGCTGAATGCACAGATCAGAAAGATGTTTCACAGAATGATTCTGTGTAGTTTATATTTGGAGACATTCCTTTTTCCACTATTACCCTCTTAGCGCTCCGAATGTCCACTTGCATTTTCTACAGAAAGAGTGTTTCAGAACGGCTCAATCTAAACTAAGGTTCAACTCTTTTAGTTGAACAAACAGAACAGAAAGAAGTTTCACACAATGCTTCTGTGTAGTTTTTATCTGAAGATATTATTTTTCCCAATAGAGGCCTCTTAGCGCTCAGAATGTCCAATTGCAGTTTCTACAGAAAGAGTGTTTCAGAACGGCTCAATCAAAAGTAAGGTTCAAATCTGTTAGTTGAATGCACAGAACAGAAAGTAGTTTCATACAATGCTTCTGTGTAGTTTATATTTGAACATATTCTTTTTTCCACTATTACCCACTTAGCGCTACGAATGTCCAGTTGCATTTTCTACAGACAGAGTGTTTCAAAACTGCTCAATCAAAAGTATGGTTTACCTCTGTTAGCTGAATGCTCAGATCAGAAAGAAGTTTCACAGAATGCTTCTGTGTAGTTTATATTTGAATATATTCCTTTTTCCACTACTACTCTCTTAGCGCTCCAAATGTCCAGTTGCATTTTCTACAGAAAGAGTGTTCAGATCTGCTCAAACAAAAGTATGGTTTAACTCTGTTAGCTGAATTCACAGATCAGAAAGAAGTTTCACAGAATGATTCTGTGTAGTTTATATTTGGAGACATTCCTTTTTCCACTATTACCCTCTTAGCGCTCCGACTCTCCACTTGCATTTCCTACAGAAAGAGTGTTTCAGAACGGCTCAATCAAAACAATGGTTCAACTCTTTTATTTGAACAAACAGAACAGAAAGAAGTTTCACACAATCCTTCTGTGTAGTTTTTATTTGTAGACATTCTTTATCCCAATATAGGCCTCTTAGCGCTCAGAATGTCTAATTGCAGTTTCTACAGAAAGAGTGTTTCAGAACGGCTCAATCAAAAGTAAGGTTCAACTCTGTTAGTTGAATGCACAGAACAGAAAGAAGTTTCATACAATGCTTCTGTGTAGTTTATATTTGAACATATTTTTTTTTCCACTATTACCCACTTAGCGCTACGAATGTCCAGTTGCATTTTCTACATACAGAGTGTTTCAAATCTGCTCAATCAAAAGTATGGTTTAACTCTGTTAGCTGAATGCTCAGATCAGAAAGAAGTTTCACAGAATGCTTCTGTGTAGTTTATATTTGAATATATTCCTTTTTCCACTACTACGCTCTTAGCGCTCCAAATGTCCAGTTGCATTTTCTACAGAAAGAGTGTTCAGATCTGCTCAATCAAAAGTATGGTTTAACTCTGTTAGCTGAATGCACAGATTAGAAAGAAGTTTCACCGAATGATTCTGTGTAGTTTATATTTGAAGACATTCCTTTTTCCACTATTACCCTCTTAGCGCTCCGAATCTCCACTTGCATTTTCTACAAAAAGAGTGTTTCATAACTGCTCAATCAAAAATATGTTTTATCTCTGTTAACTGAATTTACAGATCAGAAATAAGTTTCACAGAATGCATCTGTGTAGTTTTTATTTGAAGATATTCTTTTTCCCAATGTAGGCCTCTTAGCGCTTAGCATGTCCAATTGCAGTTTCTACAGAAAGAGTGTTTCAGAACGGCTCAATCAAAAGTAAGGTTCAAC
Organism: Symphalangus syndactylus; assembly: GCF_028878055.3. Lineage (NCBI taxonomy): Eukaryota > Metazoa > Chordata > Mammalia > Primates > Hylobatidae > Symphalangus > Symphalangus syndactylus. The sequence continues at coordinate 151,731,406 of NC_072430.2, read as the reverse complement.
TCTGTTAGTTGAATGCACAGAACAGAAAGAATTTTCACAGAATGCTACTGTGTTGTTTATATTTGAATATATTCCTTTTTCCACTATTACCCTCTTAGCGCTCCGAATGTCCACTTGCATTTTCTACAGAAAGAGTGTTCAGAACTGCGCAATCCAAAGTATGGTTTAACTCTGTTAGCTTAATGAACATATCAGAAATAAGTTTCACACAATTCTTCTGTGTAGTTTTTATTTGAAGATATTATTTTTCCCAATATAGGCCTCTTAGCGCTCAGAATGTCCAATTGCAGTTTCTACAGAAAGAGTGTTTCAGAAAGGCTCAATCAAAAGTAAGGTTCAACTATGTTAGTTGAATGCACAGAACAGAAAGAAGTTTCATACAATGCTTTTGTGTACTTTATATTTGAACATATTCTTTTTTCCACTATTACCCACTTAGCGCTACGAATGTCCAGTTGCATTTTCTACAGACAGAGTGTTTCAAAACTGCTCAATCAAAAGTATGTTTTAACTCTGTTAGCTGAATGCTCTGATCAGAAAGAAGTTTCACAGAATGCTTCTGTGTAGTTTATATTTGAATATATTCCTTTTTCCACTACTACTCTCTTAGCGCTCCAAATGTCCAGTTGCATTTTCTACAGAAAGAGTGTTCAGATCTGCTGAATCAAAAGTATGGTTTAACACTGTTAGCTGAATGCACAGATCAGAAAGATGTTTCACAGAATGATTCTGTGTAGTTTATATTTGGAGACATTCCTTTTTCCACTATTACCCTCTTAGCGCTCCGAATGTCCACTTGCATTTTCTACAGAAAGAGTGTTTCAGAACGGCTCAATCTAAACTAAGGTTCAACTCTTTTAGTTGAACAAACAGAACAGAAAGAAGTTTCACACAATGCTTCTGTGTAGTTTTTATCTGAAGATATTATTTTTCCCAATAGAGGCCTCTTAGCGCTCAGAATGTCCAATTGCAGTTTCTACAGAAAGAGTGTTTCAGAACGGCTCAATCAAAAGTAAGGTTCAACTCTGTTAGTTGAATGCACAGAACAGAAAGAAGTTTCATACAATGCTTCTGTGTAGTTTATATTTGAACATATTCTTTTTTCCACTATTACCCACTTAGCGCTACGAATGTCCAGTTGCATTTTCTACAGACAGAGTGTTTCAAAACTGCTCAATCAAAAGTATGGTTTAACTCTGTTAGCTGAATGCTCAGATCAGAAAGAAGTTTCACAGAATGCTTCTGTGTAGTTTATATTTGAATATATTCCTTTTTCCACTACTACTCTCTTAGCGCTCCAAATGTCCAGTTGCATTTTCTACAGAAAGAGTGTTCAGATCTGCTCAAACAAAAGTATGGTTTAACTCTGTTAGCTGAATGCACAGATCAGAAAGAAGTTTCACAGAATGATTCTGTGTAGTTTATATTTGGAGACATTCCTTTTTCCACTATTACCCTCTTAGCGCTCCGACTCTCCACTTGCATTTCCTACAGAAAGAGTGTTTCAGAACGGCTCAATCAAAACAATGGTTCAACTCTTTTATTTGAACAAACAGAACAGAAAGAAGTTTCACACAATTCTTCTGTGTAGTTTTTATTTGTAGACATTCTTTTTCCCAATATAGGCCTCTTAGCGCTCAGAATGTCCAATTGCAGTTTCTACAGAAAGAGTGTTTCAGAACGGCTCAATCAAAAGTAAGGTTCAACTCTGTTAGTTGAATGCACAGAACCGAAAGAAGTTTCATACAATGCTTCTGTGTAGTTCATATTTGAACATATTCTTTTTTCCACTATTACCCACTTAGCGCTACGAATGTCCAGTTGCATTTTCTACAGACAGAGTGTTTCAAAACTGCTCAATCAAAAGTATGGTTTAACTCTGTTAGCTGAATGCTCAGATCAGAAAGAAGTTTCACAGAATGCTTCTGTGTAGTTTATATTTGAATATATTCCTTTTTCCACTACTAAGCTCTTAGCGCTCAAAATGTCCAGTTGCATTTTCTACAGAAAGAGTGTTCAGATCTGCTCAATCAAAAGTATGGTTTAACTCTGTTAGCTGAATGCACAGATAAGAAAGAAGTTTCACCGAATGATTCTGTGTAGTTTATATTTGAAGACATTCCTTTTTCCACTATTACCCTCTTAGCGCTCCGAATCTCCACTTGCATTTTCTACAAAAAGAGTGTTTCATAACTGCTCAATCAAAAATATGTTTTATCTCTGTTAACTGAATTTACAGATCAGAAATAAGTTTCACAGAATGCATCTGTGTAGTTTTTATTTGAAGATATTCTTTTTCCCAATGTAGGCCTCTTAGCGCTTAGCATGTCCAATTGCAGTTTCTACAGAAAGAGTGTTTCAGAACGGCTCAATCAAAAGTAAGGTTCAACTCTGTTAGTTGAATGCACAGAACAGAAAGAATTTTCACAGAATGCTACTGTGTAGTTTATATTTGAATATATTCCTTTTTCCACTATTACCCTCTTAGCGCTCCGAATGTGAACTTGCATTTTCTACAGAAAGAGTGTTCAGAACTGCGCAATCAAAAGTATGGTTTAACTCTGTTAGCTTAATGAACATATCAGAAATAAGTTTCACACAATGCTTCTGTGTAGTTTTTATTTGAAGATATTATTTTCCCCAATAGAGGCCTCTTAGCGCTCAGAATGTCCAATTGCAGTTTCTACAGAAGGAGTGTTTCAGAAAGGCTCAATCAAAACTAAGGTTCAACTCTGTTAGTTGAATGCACAGAACAGAAAGAAGTTTCACAGAATGCTTCTGTGTAGTTTATATTTGAACATATTCTTTTTTCCACTATTACCCACTTAGCGCTACGAATGTCCAGTTGCATTTTCTACAGACAGAGTGTTTCAAAACTGCTCAATCAAAAGTATGGTTTAACTCTGTTAGCTGAATGCTCAGATCAGAAAGAAGTTTCACAGAATGCTTCTGTGTAGTTTATATTTGAATATACTCCTTTTTCCACTACTACGCTCTTAGCGCTCCAAATGTCCAGTTGCATTTTCTACAGAAAGAGTGTTCAGATCTGCTCAATCAAAAGTATGGTTTAACTCTGTTAGGTGAATGCACAGATCAGAAAGAAATTTTACCGAATGATTCTGTGTAGTTTATATTTGAAGACATTCCTTTTTCCACTATTACCCTCTTAGCGCTCCGAATCTCCACTTGCATTTTCTACAAAAAGAGTGTTTCATAACTGCTCAATCAAAAATATGTTTTATCTCTGTTAACTGAATTTACAGATCAGAAATAAGTTTCACAGAATGCATCTGTGTAGTTTTTATTTGAAGATATTCTTTTTCCCAATGTAGGCCTCTTAGCGCTTAGCATGTCCAATTGCAGTTTCTACAGAAAGAGTGTTTCAGAACGGCTCAATCAAAAGTAAGGTTCAACTCTGTTAGTTGAATGCACAGAACAGAAAGAATTTTCACAGAATGCTACTGTGTAGTTTATATTTGAATATATTACTTTTTCCACTATTACCCTCTTAGCGCTCCGAATGTCCACTTGCATTTTCTACAGAAAGAGTGTTCAGAACTGCGCAATCAAAAGTATGGTTTAACTCTGTTAGCTTAATGAACATATCAGAAATAAGTTTCACACAATGCTTCTGTGTAGTTTTTATCTGAAGATATTATTTTTCCCAATAGAGGCCTCTTAGCACTCAGAATGTCCAATTGCAGTTTCTACAGAAAGAGTGTTTCAGAAAGGCTCAATCAAAAGTAAGGTTCAACTCTGTTAGTTGAATGCACAGAACAGAAAGAAGTTTCATACAATGCTTCTGTGTAGTTTATATTTGAACATATTCTTTTTTCCACTATTACCCACTTAGCGCTACGAATGTCCAGTTGCATTTTCTACAGACAGAGTGTTTCAAAACTGCTCAGTGAAAAGTATGGTTTAACTCTGTTAGCGGAATGCTCAGATCAGAAAGAAGTTTCACAGAATGCTTCTGTGTAGTTTATATTTGAATATATTCCTTTTTCCACTACTACTCTCTTAGCGCTCCAAATGTCCAGTTGCATTTTCTACAGAAAGAGTGTTCAGATCTGCTCAATCAAAAGTATGGTTTAACTCTGTTAGCTGAATGCACAGATCAGAAAGAAGTTTCACAGAATGATTCTGTGTAGTTTATATTTGGAGACATTCCTTTTTCCACTATTACCCTCTTAGCGCTCCGAATCTCCACTTGCATTTTCTACAGAAAGAGTGTTTCAGAACGGCTCAATCAAAACTAAGGTTCAACTCTTTTAGTTGAACAAACAGAACAGAAAGAAGTTTCACACAATTCTTCTGTGTAGTTTTTATTTGTAGACATTCTTTTTCCCAATATAGGCCTCTTAGCGCTCAGAATGTCCAATTGCAGTTTCTACAGAAAGAGTGTTTCAGAACGGCTCAATCAAAAGTAAGGTTCAACTCTGTTAGTTGAATGCACAGAACAGAAAGAAGTTTCATACAATGCTTCTGTGTAGTTCATATTTGAACATATTCTTTTTTCCACTTTTACCCACTTAGCGCTACGAATGTCCAGTTGCATTTTCTACAGACAGAGTGTTTCAAAACTGCTCAATCAAAAGTATGGTTTAACTCTGTTAGCTGAATGCTCAGATCAGAAAGAAGTTTCACAGAATGCTTCTGTGTAGTTTATATTTGAATATATTCCTTTTTCCACTACTACGCTCTTAGCGCTCCAAATGTCCAGTTGCATTTTCTACAGAAAGAGTGTTCAGATCTGCTCAATCAAAAGTATGGTTTAACTCTGTTAGCTGAATGCACAGATCAGAAAGAAGTTTCACCGAATGATTCTGTGTAGTTTATATTTGAAGACATTCCTTTTTCCACTATTACCCTGTTAGCGCTCCGAATCTCCACTTGCATTTTCTACAAAAAGAGTGTTTCATAACTGCTCAATCAAAAATATGTTTTATCTCTGTTAACTGAATTTACAGATCAGAAATAAGTTTCACAGAATGCATCTGTGTAGTTTTTATTTGAAGATATTCTTTTTCCCAATGTAGGCCTCTTAGCGCTTAGCATGTCCAATTGCAGTTTCTACAGAAAGAGTGTTTCAGAACGGCTCAATCAAAAGTAAGGTTCAACTCTGTTAGTTGAATGCACAGAACAGAAAGAATTTTCACAGAATGATACTGTGTAGTTTATATTTCAATATATTCCTTTTTCCACTATTACCCTCTTAGCGCTCCGAATGTCCACTTGCATTTTCTACAGAAAGAGTGTTCAGAACTGCGCAATCAAAAGTATGGTTTAACTCTGTTAGCTTAATGAACATATCAGAAATAAGTTTCAAACAATGCTTCTGTGTAGTTTTTATTTGAAGATATTATTTTTCCCAATAGAGGCCTCTTAGCGCTCAGAATGTCCAATTGCAGTTTCTACAGAAGGAGTGTTTCAGAGAGGCTCAATCAAAACTAAGGTTCAACTCTGTTAGTTGAATGCACAGAACAGAAAGTAGTTTCATACAATGCTTCTGTGTAGTTTATATTTGAACATACTCATTTTTCCACTATTACCCACTTTGCGCTACGAATGTCCAGTTGCATTTTCTACAGACAGAGTGTTTCAAAACTGCTCAATCAAAAGTATGGTTTAACTCTGTTAGCTGAATGCTCAGATCAGAAAGAAGTTTCACAGAATGCTTCTGTGTAGTTTATATTTGAATATATTCCTTTTTCCACTACTACTCTCTTAGCGCTCCAAATGTCCAGTTGCATTTTCTACAGAAAGAGTGTTCAGATCTGCTCAATCAAAAGTATGGTTTAACTCTGTTAGCTGAATGCACAGATCAGAAAGAAGTTTCACAGAATGATTCTGTGTAGTTTACATTTGGAGACATTCCTTTTTCCACTATTACCCTCTTAGCGCTCCGAATCTCCACTTGCATTTTCTACAGAAAGAGTGTTTCAGAACGGCTCAATCAAAACAATGGTTCAACTCTTTTATTTGAACAAACAGAACAGAAAGAAGTTTCACACAATTCTTCTGTGTAGTTTTTATTTGTAGACATTCTTTTTCCCAATATAGGCCTCTTAGCGCTCAGAATGTCCAATTGCAGTTTCTACAGAAAGAGTGTTTCAGAACGGCTCAATCAAAAGTAAGGTTCAACTCTGTTAGTTGAATGCACAGAACAGAAAGAAGTTTCATACAATGCTTCTGTGTAGTTTATATTTGAACATATTCTTTTTTCCACTATAACCCACTTAGCGCTACGAATGTCCAGTTGCATTTTCTACAGACAAAGTGTTTCAAAACTGCTCAATCAAAAGTATGGTTTAACTCTGTTAGCTGAATGCTCAGATCAGAAAGAAGTTTCACAGAATGCTTCTGTGTAGTTTATATTTGAATATATTCCTTTTTCCACTACTACGCTCTTAGCGCTCCAAATGTCCAGTTGCATTTTCTACAGAAAGAGTGTTCAGATCTGCTCAATCAAAAGTATGGTTTAACTCTGTTAGCTGAATGCACAGATCAGAAAGAAGTTTCACCGAATGATTCTGTGTAGTTTATATTTGAAGACATTCCTTTTTCCACTATTACCCTGTTAGCGCTCCGAATCTCCACTTGCATTTTCTACAAAAAGAGTGTTTCATAACTGCTCAATCAAAAATATGTTTTATCTCTGTTAACTGAATTTACAGATCAGAAATAAGTTTCACAGAATGCATCTGTGTAGTTTTTATTTGAAGATATTCTTTTTCCCAATGTAGGCCTCTTAGCGCTTAGCATGTCCAATTGCAGTTTCTACAGAAAGAGTGTTTCGAACGGCTCAATCAAAAGTAAGGTTCAACTCTGTTAGTTGAATGCACAGAACAGAAAGAATTTTCACAGAATGCTACTGTGTAGTTTATATTTGAATATATTCCTTTTTCCACTATTACCCTCTTAGCGCTCCGAATGTCCACTTGCATTTTCTACAGAAAGAGTGTTCAGAACTGCGCAATCCAAAGAATGGTTTAACTGTGTTAGCTTAATGAACATATCAGAAATAAGTTTCACACAATGCTTCTGTGTAGTTTTTATTTGAAGATATTATTTTTCCCAATAGAGGCCTCTTAGCGCTCAGAATGTCCAATTGCAGTTTCTACAGAAGGAGTGTTTCAGAAAGGCTCAATCAAAACTAAGGTTCAACTCTGTTAGTTGAATGCACAGAACAGAAAGAAGTTTCATACAATGCTTCTGTGTAGTTTTTATCTGAAGATATTATTTTTCCCAATAGTGGCCTCTTAGCACTCAGAATGTCCAATTGCAGTTTCTACAGAAAGAGTGTTTCAGAAAGGCTCAATCAAAAGTAAGGTTCAACTCTGTTAGTTGAATGCACAGAACAGAAAGTAGTTTCATACAATGCTTCTGTGTAGTTTATATTTGAACATATTCTTTTTTCCACTATTACCCACTTAGCGCTACGAATGTCCAGTTGCATTTTCTACAGACAGAGTGTTTCAAAACTGCTCAATCAAAAGTATGGTTTAACTCTGTTAGCTGAATGCTCAGATCAGAAAGAAGTTTCACAGAATGCTTCTGTGTAGTTTATATTTGAATATATTCCTTTTTCCACTACTACTCTCTTAGCGCTCCAAATGTCCAGTTGCATTTTCTACAGAAAGAGTGTTCAGATCTGCTCAATCAAAAGTATGGTTTAACTCTGTTAGCTGAATGCACAGATCAGAAAGAAGTTTCACAGAATGATTCTGTGTAGTTTATATTTGGAAACATTCCTTTTTCCACTATTACCCTCTTAGCGCTCCGAATCTCCACTTGCATTTTCTACAGAAAGAGTGTTTCAGAACGGCTCAATCAAAACAATGGTTCAACTCTTTTATTTGAACAAACAGAACAGAAAGAAGTTTCACACAATTCTTCTGTGTAGTTTTTATTTTTAGACATTCTTTTTCCCAATATAGGCCTCTTAGCGCTCAGAATGTCCAATTGCAGTTTCTACAGAAAGAGTGTTTCAGAACGGCTCAATCAAAAGTAAGGTTCAACTCTGTTAGTTGAATGCACAGAACAGAAAGAAGTTTCATACAATGCTTCTGTGTAGTTTATATTTGAACATATTCTTTTTTCCACTATAACCCACTTAGCGCTACGAATGTCCAGTTGCATTTTCTACAGACAAAGTGTTTCAAAACTGCTCAATCAAAAGTATGGTTTAACTCTGTTAGCTCAATGCTCAGATCAGAAAGAAGTTTCACAGAATGCTTCTGTGTAGTTTATATTTGAATATATTCCTTTTTCCACTACTACGCTCTTAGCGCTCCAAATGTCCAGTTGCATTTTCTACAGAAAGAGTGTTCAGATCTGCTCAATCAAAAGTATGGTTTAACTCTGTTAGCTGAATGCACAGATCAGAAAGATGTTTCACCGAATGATTCTGTGTAGTTTATATTTGAAGACATTCCTTTTTCCACTATTATCCTGTTAGCGCTCCGAATCTCCACTTGCATTTTCTACAAAAAGAGTGTTTCATAACTGCTCAATCAAAAATATGTTTTATCTCTGTTAACTGAATTTACAGATCAGAAATAAGTTTCACAGAATGCATCTGTGTAGTTTTTATTTGAAGATATTCTTTTTCCCAATGTAGGCCTTTTAGCGCTTAGCATCTCCAATTGCAGTTTCTACAGAAAGAGTGTTTCAGAACGGCTCAATCAAAAGTAAGGTTCAACTCTGTTAGTTGAATGCACAGAACAGAAAGAATTTTCACAGAATGCTACTGTGTAGTTTATATTTGAATATATTCCTTTTTCCACTATTACCCTCTTAGCGCTCCGAATGTCCACTTGCATTTTCTACAGAAAGAGTGTTCAGAACTGCGCAATCAAAAGTATGGTTTAACTCTGTTAGCTTAATGAACATATCAGAAATAAGTTTCACACAATGCTTCTGTGTAGTTTTTATTTGAAGATATTATTTTTCCCAATATAGGCCTCTTAGCGCTCAGAATGTCCAATTGCAGTTTCTACAGAAAGAGTGTTTCAGAACGGCTCAATCAAAAGTAAGGTTCAACTCTGTTAGTTGAATGCACAGAACAGAAAGAAGTTTCATACAATGCTTCTGTGTAGTTTATATTTGAACATACTCTTTATTCCACTATTACCCATTTAGCGCTACGAATGTCCAGTTGCATTTTCTACAGACGGAGTGTTTCAAAACTGCTCAATCAAAAGTATGGTTTAACTCTGTTAGCTGAATGCTCAGATCAGCAAGAAGTTTCACAGAATGCTTCTGTGTAGTTTATATTTGAATATATTCCTTTTTCCACTACTACTCTCTTAGCGCTCCAAATGTCCAGTTGCATTTTCTACAGAAAGAGTGTTCAGATCTGCTCAATCAAAAGTATGGTTTAACTCTGTTAGCTGAATGCATAGATCAGAAAGAAGTTTCACAGAATGATTCTGTGTAGTTTATATTTGGAGACATTCTTTTTTCCACTATTACCCTCTTAGCGCTCCGAATCTCCACTTGCATTTTCTACAGAAAGAGTGTTTCAGAACGGCTCAATCAAAACAAAGGTTCAAATCTTTTATTTGAACAAACAGAACAGAAAGAAGTTTCACACAATTCTTCTGTGTAGTTTTTATTTGTAGAAATTCTTTTTCCCAATATAGGCCTCTTAGCGCTCAGAATGTCCAATTGCAGTTTCTACAGAAAGAGTGTTTCAGAACGGCTCAATCAAAAGTAAGGTTCAACTCTGTTAGTTGAATGCACAGAACAGAAAGAAGTTTCACAGAATGCTTCTGTGTAGTTTATATTTGAACATATACTTTTTTCCACTATTACCCACTTAGCGCTACGAATGTCCAGTTGCATTTTCTACAGACAGAGTGTTTCAAAACTGCTCAATCAAAAGTATGGTTTAACTCTGTTAGCTGAATGCTCAGATCAGAAAGAAGTTTCACAGAATGCTTCTGTGTAGTTTATATTTGAATATATTCCTTTTTCCACTACTACGCTCTTAGCGCTCGAAATGTCCAGTTGCATTTTCTACAGAAAGAGTGTTCAGATCTGCTCAATCAAAAGTATGGTTTAACTCTGTTAGCTGAATGCACAGATCAGAAAGAAGTTTCACCGAATGATTCTGTGTAGTTTATATTTGAAGACATTCCTTTTTCCACTATTACCCTCTTAGCGCTCCGAATCTCCACTTGCATTTTCTACAAAAAGAGTGTTTCATAACTGCTCAATCAAAAATATGTTTTATCTCTGTTAACTGAATTTACAGATCAGAAATAAGTTTCACAGAATGCATCTGTGTAGTTTTTATTTGAAGATATTCTTTTTCCCAATGTAGGCCTCTTAGCGCTTAGCATGTCCAATTGCAGTTTCTACAGAAAGAGTGTTTCAGAACGGCTCAATCAAAAGTAAGGTTCAACTCTGTTAGTTGAATGCACAGAACAGAGAGAATTTTTACAGAATGCTACTGTGTAGTTTATATTTGAATATATTCCTTTTTCCACTATTACCCCCTTAGCGCTCCGAATGTCCACTTGTATTTTCTACAGAAAGAGTGTTCAGAACTGCGCAATCAAAAGTATGGTTTAACTCTGTTAGCTTAATGAACATATCAGAAATAAGTTTCACACAATGCTTCGGTGTAGTTATTATTTGAAGATATTATTTTTCCCAATAGAGGCCTCTTAGCGCTCAGAATGTCCAATTGCAGTTTCTACAGAAAGAGTGTTTAAGAAAGGCTCAATCAAAACTAAGGTTCAACTCTGTTAGTTGAATGCACAGAACAGAAAGAAGTTTCATACAATGCTTCTGTGTAGTTTATATTTGAACATACTCTTTTTTCCACTATTACCCACTTAGCGCTACGAATGTCCAGTTGCATTTTCTACAGACAGAGTGTTTCAAAACTGCTCAATCAAAAGTATGGTTTAACTCTGTTAGCTGAATGCTCAGATCAGAAAGAAGTTTCACAGAATGCTTCTGTATAGTTTATATTTGAATATATTCCTTTTTCCACTACTACTCTCTTAGCGCTCCAAATGTCCAGTTGCATTTTCTACAGAAAGAATGTTCAGATCTGCTCAATCAAAAGTATGGTTTAACTCTGTTAGCTGAATGCACAGATCAGAAAGAAGTTTCACAGAATGATTCTGTGTAGTTTATATTTGGAGACATTCCTTTTTCCACTATTACCCTCTTAGCGCTCCGAATCTCCACTTGCATTTTCTACAGAACGAGTGTTTCAGAACGGCTCAATCAAAACAAAGGTTCAACTCTTTTAGTTGAACAAACAGAACAGAAAGAAGTTTCACACAATTCTTCTGTGTAGTTTTTATTTGTAGACATTCTTTTTCCCAATATAGGCCTCTTAGCGCTCAGAATGTCCAATTGCAGTTTCTACAGAAAGAGTGTTTCAGAACGGCTCAATCAAATGTAAGGTTCAACTCTGTTAGTTGAATGCACAGAACAGAAAGAAGTTTCATACAATGCTTCTGTGTAGTTTCTATTTGAACATATTCTTTTTTCCACTATTACCCACTTAGCGCTACGAATGTCCAGTTGCATTTTCTACAGACAGAGTGTTTCAAAACTGCTCAGTGAAAAGTATGGTTTAACTCTGTTAGCTGAATGCTCAGATCAGAAAGAAGTTTCACAGAATGCTTCTGTGTAGTTTATATTTGAATATATTCCTTTTTCCACTACTACGCTCTTAGCGCTCCAAATGTCCAGTTGCATTTTCTACAGAAAGAGTGTTCAGATCTGCTCAATCAAAAGTATGGTTTAACACTGTTAGCTGAATGCACAGATCAGAAAGAAGTTTCACCGAATGATTCTGTGTAGTTTATATTTGAAGACATTCCTTTTTCCACTATTACCCTCTTAGCGCTCCGTATCTCCACTTGCATTTTCTACAAAAAGAGTGTTTCATAACTGCTCAATCAAAAATTTGTTTTATCTCTGTTAACTGAATTTACAGATCAGAAATAAGTTTCACAGAATGCATCTGTGTAGTTTTTATTTGAAGATATTCTTTTTCCCAATGTAGGCCTCTTAGCGCTTAGCATGTCCAATTGCAGATTCTACTATAAGATTGTTTCAGAACGGCTCAATCAAAAGTAAGGTTCAACTCTGTTAGTTGAATGCACAGAACAGAGAGAATTTTCACAGAATGCTACTGTGTAGTTTATATTTGAATATATTCCTTTTTCCACTATTACCCTCTTAGCGCTCCGAATGTCCACTTGAATTTTCTACAGAAAGAGTGTTCAGAACTGCGCAATCAAAAGTATGGTTTAACTCTGTTAGCTTAATGAACATATCAGAAATAAGTTTCACACAATGCTTCGGTGTAGTTATTATTTGAAGATATTATTTTTCCCAATAGAGGCCTCTTAGCGCTCAGAATGTCCAATTGCAGTTTCTACAGAAAGAGTGGTTCAGAAAGGCTCAATCAAAACTAAGGTTCAACTCTGTTAGTTGAATGCACAGAACAGAAAGAAGTTTCATACAATGCTTCTGTGTAGTTTATATTTGAACATACTCTTTTTTCCACTATTACAAACTTAGCGCTACGAATGTCCAGTTGCATTTTCTACAGACAGAGTGTTTCAAAACTGCTCAATCAAAAGTATGGTTTAACTCTGTTAGCTGAATGCTCAGATCAGAAAGAAGTTTCACAGAATGCTTCTGTGTAGTTTATATGTGAATATATTCCTTTTTCCACTACTACTCTCTTAGCGCTCCAAATGTCCAGTTGCATTTTCTACAGAAAGAGTGTTCAGATCTGCTCAATCAAAAGTATGGCTTAACTCTGTTAGCTGAATGCACAGATCAGAAAGAAGTTTCACAGAATGATTCTGTGTAGTTTATATTTGGAGACATTCCTTTTTCCACTATTACCCTCTTAGCGCTCCGAATCTCCACTTGCATTTTCTACAGAACCAGTGTTTCAGAACGGCTCAATCAAAACAAAGGTTCAACTCTTTTAGTTGAACAAACAGAACAGAAAGAAGTTTCACACAATTCTTCTGTGTAGTTTTTATTTGTAGACATTCTTTTTCCCAATATAGGCCTCTTAGCGCTCAGAATGTCCAATTGCAGTTTCTACAGAAAGAGTGTTTCAGAACGGCTCAATCAAATGTAAGGTTCAACTCTGTTAGTTGAATGCACTGAACAGAAAGAAGTTTCATACAATGCTTCTGTGTAGTTTATATTTGAACATATTCTTTTTTCCACTATTACCCACTTAGCGCTACGAATGTCCAGTTGCATTTTCTACAGACAGAGTGTTTCAAAACTGCTCAGTGAAAAGTATGGTTTAATTCTGTTAGCTGAATGCTCAGATCAGAAAGAAGTTTCACAGAATGCTTCTGTGTAGTTTATATTTGAATATATTCCTTTTTCCACTACTACGCTCTTAGCGCTCCAAATGTCCAGTTGCCTTTTCTACAGAAAGAGTGTTCAGATCTGCTCAATCAAAAGTACGGTTTAACACTGTTATCTGAATGCACAGATCAGAAAGAAGTTTCACCGAATGATTCTGTGTAGTTTATATTTGAAGACATTCCTTTTTCCACTATTACCCTCTTAGCGCTCCGTATCTCCACTTGCATTTTCTACAAAAAGAGTGTTTCATAACTGCTCAATCAAAAATTTTTTTATCTCTGTTAACTGAATTTACAGATCAGAAATAAGTTTCACAGAATGCATCTGTGTAGTTTTTATTTGAAGATATTCTTTTTCCCAATGTAGGCCTCTTAGCGCTTAGCATGTCCAATTGCAGTTTCTACAGAAAGAGTGTTTCAGAACGGCTCAATCAAAAGTAAGGTTCAAATCTGTTAGTTGAATGCACAGAACAGAGAGAATTTTCACAGAATGCTACTGTGGAGTTTATATTTGAATATATTCCTTTTTCCACTATTACCCTCTTAGCGCTCCGAATGTCCACTTGCATTTTCTACAGAAAGAGTGTTCAGAACTGCACAATCAAAAGTATGGTTTAACTCTGTTAGCTTAATGAACATATCAGAAATAAGTTTCACACAATGCTTCGGTGTAGTTATTATTTGAAGATATTCTTTTTCCCAATAGAGGCCTCTTAGCGCTCAGAATGTCCAATTGCAGTTTCTACAGAAAGAGTGTTTCAGAAAGGCTCAATCAAAACTAAGGTTCAACTCTGTTAGTTGAATGCACAGAACAGAAAGAAATTTCATACAATGCTTCTGTGTAGTTTATATTTGAACATATTCTTTTTTCCACTATTACCCACTTAGCGCTACGAATGTCCAGTTGCATTTTCTACAGACAGAGTGTTTCAAAACTGCTCAATCAAAAGTATGGTTTAACTCTGTTAGCTGAATGCTCAGATCAGAAAGAAGTTTCACAGAATGCTTCTGTGTAGTTTATATTTGAATATATTCCTTTTTCCACTACTACTCTCTTAGCGCTCCAAATGTCCAGTTGCATTTTCTACAGAAAGAGTGTTCAGATCTGCTCAATCAAAAGTATGGTTTAACTCTGTTAGCTGAATGCACAGATCAGAAAGAAGTTTCACAGAATGATTCTGTGTAGTTTATATTTGGAGACATTCCTTTTTCCACTATTACCCACTTAGCGCTCCGAATCTCCACTTGCATTTTCTACAGAAAGAGTGTTTCAGAACGGCTCAATCAAAACTAAGGTTCAACTCTTTTAGTTGAACAAACAGAACAGAAAGAAGTTTCACACAATTCTTCTGTGTAGTTTTTATTTGTAGACATTCTTTTTCCCAATATAGGAATCTTAGCGCTCAGAATGTCCAATTGCAGTTTCTAGAGAAAGAGTGTTTCAGAACGGCTCAATCAAAAGTAAGGTTCAACCCTGTTAGTTGAATGCACAGAACAGAAAGAAGTTTCATACAATGCTTCTGTGTAGTTTATATTTGAACATATTCTCTTTTCCACTATTACCCACTTAGCGCTACGAATGTCCACTTGCATTTTCTACAGACAGAGTGTTTCAAAACTGCTCAATCAAAAGTATGGTTTAACTCTGTTAGCTGTATGCTCAGATCAGAAAGAAGTTTCACAGAATGCTTCTGTGTAGTTTATATTTGAATATATTCCTTTTTCCACTACTACGCTCTTAGCGCTCCAAATGTCCAGTTGCATTTTCAACAGAAAGAGTGTTCAGATCTGCTCAATCAAAAGTATGGTTTAACTCTGTTAGCTGAATGCACAGATCAGAAAGAAGTTTCACCGAATGATTCTGTGTAGTTTATATTTGAAGACATTCCTTTTTCCACTATTAACCTCTTAGCGCTCCGAATCTCCACTTGCATTTTCTACAAAAAGAGTGTTTCATAACTGCTCAATCAAAAATATGTTTTATCTCTGTTAACTGAATTTATAGATCAGAAATAAGTTTCACAGAATGCATCTGTGTAGTTTTTATTTGAAGATATTCTTTTTCCCAATGTAGGCCTCTTAGCGCTTAGCATGTCCAATTGCAGTTTCTACAGAAAGAGTGTTTCAGAACGGCTCAATCAAAAGTAAGGTACAACTCTGTTAGTTGAATGCACAGAACAGAAAGAATTTTCACAGAATGCTACTGTGTAGTTTATATTTGAATATATTCCTTTTTCCACTATTACCCTCTTAGCGCTCCGAATGTCCACTTGCATTTTCTACAGAAAGAGTGTTCAGAACTGCGCAATCAAAAGTATGGTTTAACTCTGTTAGCTTAATGAACATATCAGAAATAAGTTTCACACAATGCTTCTGTGTAGTTTTTATTTGAAGATATTATTTTTCCCAATAAGGCCTCTTAGCGCTCAGAATGTCCAATTGCAGATTCTACAGAAAGAGTGTTTCAGAAAGGCTCAATCAAAAGTAAGGTTCAACTCTGTTAGTTGAATGCACAGAACAGAAAGAAGTTTCATAAAATGCTTCTGTGTAGTATATATTTGAACATATTCTTTTTTCCACTATTACCCAGTTAGCGCTACGAATGTCCAGTTGCATTTTCTACAGACAGAGTGTTTCAAAACTGCTCAATCAAAAGTATGGTTTAACTCTGTTAGCTGAATGCTCAGATCAGAAAGAAGTTTCACAGAATGCTTCTGTGTAGTTTATATTTGAATATATTCCTTTTTCCACTACTACTCTCTTAGCGCTCCAAATGTCCAGTTGCATTTTCTACAGAAAGAGTGTTCAGATCTGCTCAATCAAAAGTATGGTTTAACTCTGTTAGCTGAATGCACAGATCAGAAAGAAGTTTCACAGAATGATTCTGTGTAGTTTATATTTGGAGACATTCCTTTTTCCACTATTACCCACTTAGCGCTCCGAATCTCCACTTGCATTTTCTACAGAAAGAGTGTTTCAGAACGGCTCAATCAAAACTAAGGTTCAACTCTTTTAGTTGAACAAACAGAACAGAAAGAAGTTTCACACAATTCTTCTGTGTAGTTTTTATTTGTAGACATTCTTTTTCCCAATATAGGCCTCTTAGCGCTCAGAATGTCCAATTGCAGTTTCTACAGAAAGAGTGTTTCAGAACGGCTCAATCAAAAGTAAGGTTCAACTCTGTTAGTTGAATGCACAGAACAGAAAGAAGTTTCATACAATGCTTCTGTGTAGTTTATATTTGAACATATTCTCTTTTCCACTATTACCCACTTAGCGCTACGAATGTCCAGTTGCATTTTCTACAGACAGAGTGTTTCAAAACTGCTCAATCAAAAGTATGGTTTAACTCTGTTAGCTGTATGCTCAGATCAGAAAGAAGTTTCACAGAATGCTTCTGTGTAGTTTATATTTGAATATATTCCTTTTTCCACTACTACGCTCTTAGCGCTCCAAATGTCCAGTTGCATTTTCAACAGAAAGAGTGTTCAGATCTGCTCAATCAAAAGTATGGTTTAACTCTGTTAGCTGAATGCACAGATCAGAAAGAAGTTTCACCGAATGATTCTGTGTAGTTTATATTTGAAGACATTCCTTTTTCCACTATTAACCTCTTAGCGCTCCGAATCTCCACTTGCATTTTCTACAAAAAGAGTGTTTCATAACTGCTCAATCAAAAATATGTTTTATCTCTGTTAACTGAATTTATAGATCAGAAATAAGTTTCACAGAATGCATCTGTGTAGTTTTTATTTGAAGATATTCTTTTTCCCAATGTAGGCCTCTTAACGCTTAGCATGTCCAATTGCAGTTTCTACAGAAAGAGTGTTTCAGAACGGCTCAATCAAAAGTAAGGTACAACTCTGTTAGTTGAATGCACAGAACAGAAAGAATTTTCACAGAATGCTACTGTGTAGTTTATATTTGAATATATTCCTTTTTCCACTATTACCCTCTTAGCGCTCCGAATGTCCACTTGCATTTTCTACAGAAAGAGTGTTCAGAACTGCGCAATCAAAAGTATGGTTTAACTCTGTTAGCTTAATGAACATATCAGAAATAAGTTTCACACAATGCTTCTGTGTAGTTTTTATTTGAAGATATTATTTTTCCCAATAAGGCCTCTTAGCTCTCAGAATGTCCAATTGCAGATTCTACAGAAAGAGTGTTTCAGAAAGGCTCAATCAAAAGTAAGGTTCAACTCTGTTAGTTGAATGCACAGAACAGAAAGAAGTTTCATAAAATGCTTCTGTGTAGTATATATTTGAACATATTCTTTTTTCCACTATTACCCACTTAGCGCTACGAATGTCCAGTTGCATTTCCTACAGACAGAGTGTTTCAAAACTGCTCAATCAAAAGTATGGTTTAACTCTGTTAGCTGAATGCTCAGATCAGAAAGAAGTTTCACAGAATGCTTCTGTGTAGTTTATATTTGAATATATTCCTTTTTCCACTACTACTCTCTTAGCGCTCCAAATGTCCAGTTGCATTTTCTACAGAAAGAGTGTTCAGATCTGCTCAATCAAAAGTATGGTTTAACTCTGTTAGCTGAATGCACAGATCAGAAAGAAGTTTCACAGAATGATTCTGTGTAGTTTATATTTGGAGACATTCCTTTTTCCACTATTACCCACTTAGCGCTCCGAATCTCCACTTGCATTTTCTACAGAAAGAGTGTTTCAGAACGGCTCAATCAAAACTAAGGTTCAACTCTTTTAGTTGAACAAACAGAACAGAAAGAAGTTTCACACAATTCTTCTGTGTAGTTTTTATTTGTAGACATTCTTTTTCCCAATATAGGCCTCTTAGCGCTCAGAATGTCCAATTGCAGTTTCTACAGAAAGAGTGTTTCAGAACGGCTCAATCAAAAGTAAGGTTCAACTCTGTTAGTTGAATGCACAGAACAGAAAGAAGTTTCATACAATGCTTCTGTGTAGTTTATATTTGAACATATTCTCTTTTCCACTATTACCCACTTAGCGCTACGAATGTCCAGTTGCATTTTCTACAGACAGAGTGTTTCAAAACTGCTCAATCAAAAGTATGGTTTAACTCTGTTAGCTGTATGCTCAGATCAGAAAGAAGTTTCACAGAATGCTTCTGTGTAGTTTATATTTGAATATATTCCTTTTTCCACTACTACGCTCTTAGCGCTCCAAATGTCCAGTTGCATTTTCAACAGAAAGAGTGTTCAGATCTGCTCAATCAAAAGTATGGTTTAACTCTGTTAGCTGAATGCACAGATCAGAAAGAAGTTTCACCGAATGATTCTGTGTAGTTTATATTTGAAGACATTCCTTTTTCCACTATTAACCTCTTAGCGCTCCGAATCTCCACTTGCATTTTCTACAAAAAGAGTGTTTCATAACTGCTCAATCAAAAATATGTTTTATCTCTGTTAACTGAATTTATAGATCAGAAATAAGTTTCACAGAATGCATCTGTGTAGTTTTTATTTGAAGATATTCTTTTTCCCAATGTAGGCCTCTTAGCGCTTAGCATGTCCAATTGCAGTTTCTACAGAAAGAGTGTTTCAGAACGGCTCAATCAAAAGTAAGGTACAACTCTGTTAGTTGAATGCACAGAACAGAAAGAATTTTCACAGAATGCTACTGTGTAGTTTATATTTGAATATATTCCTTTTTCCACTATTACCCTCTTAGCGCTCCGAATGTCCACTTGCATTTTCTACAGAAAGAGTGTTCAGAACTGCGCAATCGAAAGTATGGTTTAATTCTGTCAGCATAATGAACATATCAGAAATAAGTTTCACACAATGCTTCTGTGTAGTTTTTATTTGAAGATATTATTTTTCCCAATAGAGGCCTCTTAGCGCTCAGAATGTCCAATTGCAGTTTCTACAGAAAGAGTGTTTCAGAAAGGCTCAATCAAAAGTAAGGTTCAACTCTGTTAGTTGAATGCACAGAACAGAAAGAAGTTTCATACAATGCTTCTGTGTAGTTTATATTTGAAAATATTCTTTTTTCCACTATTACCCACTTAGCGCTACGAATGTCCAGTTGCATTTTCTACAGACAGAGTGTTTCAAAACTGCTCAATCAAAAGTATGGTTTAACTCTGTTAGCTGAATGCTCAGATCAGAAAGAAGTTTCACAGAATGCTTCTGTGTAGTTTATATTTGAATATATTCCTTTTTCCACTACTACTCTCTTAGCGCTCCAAATGTCCAGTTGCATTTTCTACAGAAAGAGTGTTCAGATCTGCTCAATCAAAAGTATGGTTTAACTCTGTTAGCTGAATGCACAGATCAGAAAGAAGTTTCACAGAATGATTCTTTGTAGTTTATATTTGGAGACATTCCTTTTTCCACTATTACCGTCTTAGCGCTCCGAATCTCCACTTGCATTTTCTACAGAAAGAGTGTTTCAGAACGGCTCAATCAAAACTAAGGTTCAATTCTTTTAGTTGAACAATCAGAACAGAAAGAAGTTTCACACAATTCTTCTGTGTAGTTTTTATTTGTAGACATTCTTTTTCCCAATATAGGCCTCTTAGCGCTCAGAATGTCCAATTGCAGTTTCTACAGAAAGAGTGTTTCAGAACGGCTCAAACAAAAGTAAGGTTCAACTCTGTTAGTTGAATGCACAGAACAGAAAGAAGTTTCATACAATGCTTCTGTGTAGTTTATATTTGAACATATTCTCTTTTCCACTATTACCCACTTAGCGCTACCAATGTCCAGTTGCATTTTCTACAGACAGAGTGTTTCAAAACTGCTCAATCAAAAGTATGGTTTTATTCTGTTAGCTGTATGCTCAGATCAGAAAGAAGTTTCACAGAATGCTTCTGTGTAGTTTATATTTGAATATATTCCTTTTTCCACTACTACGCTCTTAGCGCTCCAAAGGTCCAGTTGCATTTTCAACAGAAAGAGTGTTCAGATCTGCTCAATCAAAAGTATGGTTTAACTCTGTTAGCTGAATGCTCAGATCAGAAAGAAGTTTCACAGAATGCTTCTGTGTAGTTTATATTTGAATATATTCCTTTTTCCACTACTGCGCTCTTAGCGCTCCAAATGTCCAGTTGCATTTTCAACAGAAAGAGTGTTCAGATCTGCTCAATCAAAAGTATGGTTTAACTCTGTTAGCTGAATGCACAGATCAGAAAGAAGTTTCACCGAATGATTCTGTGTAGTTTATATTTGAAGACATTCCTTTTTCCACTGTTACCCTCTTAGCGCTCCGAATCTCCACTTGCATTTTCTACAAAAACAGTGTTTCATAACTGCTCAATCAAAAATATGTTTTATCTCTGTTAACTGAATTTATAGATCAGAAATAAGTTTCACAGAATGCATCTGTGTAGTTTTTATTTGAAGATATTCTTTTTCCCAATGTAGGCCCCTTAGCGCTTAGCATGTCCAATTGCAGTTTCTACAGAAAGAGTGTTTCAGAACGGCTCAATCAAAAGTAAGGTTCAACTCTGTTAGTTGAATGCACAGAACAGAAAGAATTTTCACAGAATGCTACTGTGTAGTTTATATTTGAATATATTCCTTTTTCCACTATTACCCTCTTAGCGCTCCGAATGTCCACTTGCATTTTCTACAGAAAGAGTGTTCAGAACTGCGCAATCAAAAGAATGGTTTAACTCTGTTAGCTTAATGAACATATCAGAAATAAGTTTCACACAATGCTTCTGTGTAGTTTTTATTTGAAGATATTATTTTTCCCAATAGAGGCCTCTTAGCGCTCAGAATGTCCAATTGCAGTTTCTACAGAAAGAGTGTTTCAGAAAGGCTCAATCAAAAGTAAGGTTCAACTCTGTTAGTTGAATGCACAGAACCGAAAGAAGTTTCATACAATGCTTCTGTGTAGTTTATATTTGAACATATTCTTTTTTCCACTATTACCCACTTAGCGTTACGAATGTCCAGTTGCATTTTCTACAGACAGAGTGTTTCAAAACTGCTCAATCAAAAGTATGGTTTAACTCTGTTAGCTGAATGCTCAGATCAGAAAGAAGTTTCACAGAATGCTTCTGTGTAGTTTATATTTGAATATATTCCTTTTTCCACTACTACCCTCTTAGCGCTCCAAATGTCCAGTTGCATTTTCTACAGAAAGTGTGTTCAGATCTGCTCAATCAAAAGTATGTTTTAACTCTTTTAGCTGAATGCACAGATAAGAAAGAAGTTTCACAGAATGATTCTGTGTAGTTTATATTTGGAGACATTCCTTTTTCCACTATTACCCTCTTAGCGCTCCGAAACTCCACTTGCATTTTCTTCAGAAAGAGTGTTTCAGAACGACTCAATCAAAACTAAGGTTCAACTCTTTTAGTGGAACAAACAGAACAGAAAGAAGTTTCACACAATTCTTCTGTGTAGTTTTTATTTGTAGACATTCTTTTTCCCAATATAGGCCTCTTAGCGCTCAGAATGTCCAATTGCAGTTTCTACAGAAAGAGTGTTTCAGAACGGCTCAAACAAAAGTAAGGTTCAACTCTGTTAGTTGAATGCACAGAACAGAAAGAAGTTTCATACAATGCTTCTGTGTAGTTTATATTTGAACATATTCTCTTTTCCACTATTACCCACTTAGCGCTACGAATGTCCAGTTGCATTTTCTACAGACAGAGTGTTTCAAAACTGCTCAATCAAAAGTATGGTTTTACTCTGTTAGCTGTATGCTCAGATCAGAAAGAAGTTTCACAGAATGCTTCTGTGTAGTTTATATTTGAATATATTCCTTTTTCCACTACTACGCTCTTAGCGATCCAAAGGTCCAGTTGCATTTTCAACAGAAAGAGTGTTCAGATCTGCTCAATCAAAAGCATGGTTTAACTCTGTTAGCTGAATGCAAGGATCAGAAAGAAGTTTCACAGAATGATTCTGTGTAGTTTATATTTGGAGACATTCCTTTTTCCACTATTACCCTCTTAGTGCTCCGAATCTCCACTTGCATTTTCTACAGAAAGAGTGTTTCAGAACGGCTCAATCAAAACTAAGGTTCAACTCTTTTAGTTGAACAAACAGAACAGAAAGAAGTTTCACACAATTCTTCTGTGTAGTTTTTATTTGTAGACATTCTTTTTCCCAATATAGGCCTCTTAGCGCTCAGTATGTCCAATTGCAGTTTCTACAGAAAGAGTGTTTCAGAACGGCTCAATCAAAAGTAAGGTTCAACTCTGTTAGTTGAATGCACAGAACAGCAAGAAGTTTCACAGAATGCTTCTGTGTAGTTTATATTTGAACATATTCTTATTTCCACTATTACCCACTTAGCGCTACGAATGTCCAGTTGCATTTTCTACAGACAGAGTGTTTGAAAATTGCTCAATCAAAAGTATGGTTTAACTCTGTTAGCTGAATGCTCAGATCAGAAAGAAGTTTCACAGAATGATTCTGTGTAGTTTATATTTGAATATATTCCTTTTTCCACTACTACGCTCTTAGCGCTCCAAATGTCCAGTTGCATTTTCTACAGAAAGAGTGTTCAGATCTGCTCAATCAAAAGTATGGTTTAACTCTGTTAGCTGAATGCACAGATGAGAAAGAAGTTTCACCGAATGATTCTGTGTAGTTTATATTTGAAGACATTCCTTTTTCCACTATTACCCTCTTAGCGCTCCGAATCTCTACTTGCATTTTCTACAAAAAGAGTGTTTCATAACTGCTCAATCAAAAATATGATTTATCTCTGTTAACTGAATTTACAGATCAGAAATAAGTTTCACAGAATGCATCTGTGTAGTTTTTATTTGAAGATATTCTTTTTCCCAATATAAGCCTCTTAGCACTTAGCATGTCCAATTGCAGTTTCTACAGAAAGAGTGTTTCAGAACGGCTCAATCAAAAGTAAGGTTCAACTATGTTAGCTGAATGCACAGAACAGTAAGAGTTTTCACAGAATGATACTGTGTAGTTTATATTTGAATATATTCCTTTTTCCACTATTACCCTCTTAGCGCTCCGAATGTCCACATGCATTTTCTACAGAAAGAGTGTTCAGAACTGCGCAATCAAAAGTATGGTTTAACTCTGTTAGCTTAATGAACATATCAGAAATAAGTTTCACACAATGCTTCTGTGTAGTTTTTATTTGAAGATATTATTTTTCCCAATAGAGGCCTCTTAGCGCTCAGAATGTCCAATTGCAGTTTCTACAGAAAGAGTGTTTCAGAAAGGCTCAATCAAAAGTAAGGTTCAACTCTGTTAGTTGAATGCACAGAACAGAAAGAAGTTTCATACAATGCTTCTGTGTAGTTTATATTTGAACATATTCTTTTTTCCACTATTACCCACTTAGCGCTACGAATGTCCAGTTGCATTTTCTACAGACAGAGTGTTTCAAAACTGCTCAATCAAAAGTATGTTTTAACTCTGTTAGCTGAATGCTCAGATCAGAAAGAAGTTTCACATAATGCTTCTGTGTAGTTTATATTTGAATATATTCCTTTTTCCACTAGTACTCTCTTAGCGCTCCAAATGTCCAGTTGCATTTTCTACAGAAAGGGTGTTCAGATCTGCTCAATCAAAAGTATGGTTTAACTCTGTTAGCTGAATGCACAGATCAGAAAGAAGTTTCACAGAATGATTCTGTGTAGTTTATATTTGGAGACATTCCTTTTTCCACTATTACCCTCTTAGCGCTCCGAATCTCCACTTGCATTTTCTACAGAAAGAGTGTTTCAGAACGGCTCAATCAAAACTAAGGTTCAACTCTTTTAGTTGAACAAACAGAACAGAAAGAAGTTTCACAAAATTCTTCTGTGTAGTTTTTATTTGTAGACATTCTTTTTCCCAATATAGGCCTCCTAGCGCTCAGAATGTCCAATTGCAGTTTCTACAGAAAGAGTGTTTCAGAACGGCTCAATCAAAAGTAAGGTTCAACTCTGTTAGTTGAATGCACAGAACAGAAAGAAGTTTCATACAATGCTTTTGTGTACTTTATATTTGAACATATTCTCTTTTCCACTATTACCCACTTAGCGCTACGAATGTCCAGTTGCATTTTCTACAGACAGAGTGTTTCAAAACTGCTCAATCAAAACTAAGGTTTAACTCTGTTAGCTGAATGCTCAGATCAGAAAGCAGTTTCACAGAATGCTTCTGTGTAGTTTATATTTGAATATACTCCTTTTTCCTCTAATACGCTCTTAGCGCTAAAATTGTCCAGTTGCATTTTCTACAGAAAGAGTGTTCAGATCTGCTCAATCAAAAGTATGGTTTAACTCTGTTAGCTGAATGCACAGATCAGAAAGAAGTTTCACCGAATGATTCTGTGTAGTTTATATTTGAAGACATTCCTTTTTCCACTATTACCCTCTTAGCGCTCCGAATCTCCACTTGCATTTTATACAAAAAGAGTGTTTCATAACTGCTCAATCAAAAATATGTTTTATCTCTGTTAACTGAATTTACAGATCAGAAATAAGTTTCACAGAATGCATCTGTGTAGTTTTTATTTGAAGATATTCTTTTTCCCAATGTAGGCCTCTTAGCGCTTAGCATGTCCAATTGCAGTTTCTACAGAAAGAGTGTTTCATAACGGCTCAATCAAAAGTAAGGTTCAACTCTGTTAGCTGAATGCACAGAACAGTAAGAGTTTTCACAGAATGCTACTGTGTAGTTTATATTGAATATATTCCTTTTTCCCCTATTACCCTCTTAGCGCTCCGAATGTCCACTTGCATTTTCTACAGAAAGAGTGTTCAGAACTGCGCAATCAAAAGTATGGTTTAACTCTGTTAGCTTAATGAACATATCAGAAATAAGTTTCACACAATGCTTCTGTGTAGTTTTTATTTGAAGATATTATTTTTCCCAATAGAGGCCTCTTCGCGCTCAGAATGTCCAATTGCATTTTCTACAGAAAGAGTGTTTCAGAAAGGCTCAATCAAAAGTAAGGTTCAACTCTGTTAGTTGAATGCACAGAACAGAAAGAAGTTTCATACAATGCTTCTCTGTAGTTTATATTTGAACATATTCTTTTCTCCACTATTACCCACTTAGCAGTACTAATGTCCAGTTGCATTTTCTACAGACAGAGTGTTTCAAAACTGCTCAATCAAAAGTATGGTTTAACTCTGTTAGCTGAATGCTCAGATCAGAAAGAAGTTTCACAGAATGCTTCTGTGTAGTTTATTTTTGAATATATACTTTTTCCACTACTACTCTCTTAGCGCTCCAAATGTCGAGTTGCATTTTCTACAGAAAGAGTGTTCAGATCTGCTGAATCAAAAGTATGGTTTAACTCTGTTAGCTGAATGCACAGATCAGAAAGAAGTTTCACAGAATGATTCTGTGTAGTTTATATTTGGAGACATTCCTTTTTCCACTATTACCCTCTTAGCGCTCCGAATCTCCACTTGCATTTTCTACAGAAAGAGTGTTTCAGAACGGCTCAATCAAAACTAAGGTTCAACTCTTTTAGTTGAACAAACAGAACAGAAAGAAGTTTCACACAATTATTCTGTGTAGTTTTTATTTGTAGACATTCTTTTTCCCAATATAGGCCTCTTAGCGCTCAGAATGTCCAATTGCAGTTTCTACAGAAAGAGTGTTTCAGAACGGCTCAATCAAAAGTAAGGTTCAACTCTGTTAGTTGAATGCACAGAACAGAAAGAAGTTTCACAGAATGCTTCTGTGTAGTTTATATTTGAACATATTCTTTTTTCCACTATTACCCACTTAGCGCTACGAATGTCCAGTTGCATTTTCTACAGACAGAGTGTTTCAAAACTGCTCAATCAAAAGTATGGTTTAACTCTGTTAGCTGAATGCTCAGATCAGAAAGAAGTTTCACAGAATGCTTCTGTGTAGTTTATATTTGAATATATTCCTTTTTCCACTACTACTCTCTTAGCGCTCCAAATGTCCAGTTGCATTTTCTACAGAAAGAGTGTTCAGATCTGCTGAATCAAAAGTATGGTTTAACTCTGTTAGCTGAATGCACAGATCAGAAAGAAGTTTCACAGAATGATTCTGTGTAGTTTATATTTGGAGACATTCCTTTTTCCACTATTACCCTCTAAGCGCTCCGAATCTCCACTTGCATTTTCTACAGAAAGAGTGTTTCAGAACGGCTCAATCAAAACTAAGGTTCAACTCTTTTAGTTGAACAAACAGAACAGAAAGAAGTTTCACACAATTCTTCTGTGTAGATTTTATTTGTAGACATTCCTTTTCCCAATATAGGCCTCTTAGCGCTCAGAATGTCCAATTGCAGTTTCTACAGAAAGAGTGTTTCAGAACGGCTCAATCAAAAGTAAGGTTCAACTCTGTTAGTTGAATGCAGAGAACAGAAAGAAGTTTCACAGAATGCTTCGGTGTAGTTTATATTTAACATATTCTTTTTTCCACTATTACCCACTTAGCGCTACAAATGTCCAGTTGCATTTTCTACAGACAGAGTGTTTCAAAACTGCTCAATCAAAAGTATGGTTTAACTCTGTTAGCTGAATGCTCAGATCAGAAAGAAGTTTCACAGAATGCTTCTGTGTAGTTTATATTGAACATATTCCTTTTTCCACTACTACGCTCTTAGAGCTCCAAATGTCCAGTTGCATTTTCTACAGAAAGAGTGTTCAGATCTGCTCAATCAAAAGTATGGTTTAACTCTGTTAGCTGAATGCACAGATCAGAAAGAAGTTTCACCGAATGATTCTGTGTAGTTTATATTTGAAGACATTCCTTTTTCCACTATTACCCTCTTAGCGCTCCGAATCTCCACTTGCATTTTCTACAAAAAGAGTGTTTCATAACTGCTCAATCAAAAATATGTTTTATCTCTGTTAACTGAATTTACACATCAGAAATAAGTTTCACAGAATGCATCTGTGTAGTTTTTATTTGAAGATATTCTTTTTCCCAATGTAGGCCTCTTAGCGCTTAGCATGTGCAATTGCAGTTTCTACAGAAAGAGTGTTTCAGAACGGCTCAATCAAAAGTAAGGTTCAACTCTGTTAGCTGAATGCACAGAACAGAAAGAGTTTTCACAGAATGCTACTGTGGAGTTTATATTTGAATATATTACTTTTTCCACTATTACCCTCTTATTGCTCCGAATGTCCACTTGCATTTTCTAGAGAAAGAGTGTTCAGAACTGCGCAATCAAAAGTATGGTTTAACTCTGTTAGCTTAATGAACATATCAGAAATAATTTTCACACAATGCTTCTGTGTAGTTTTTATTTGAAGATATTATTTTTCCCAATATAGGCCTCTTCGCGCTCAGAATGTCCAATTGCAGTTTCTACAGAAAGAGTGTTTCAGAAAGGCTCAATCAAAAGTAAGGTTCAACTCTGTTAGTTGAATGCACAGAACAGAAAGAAGTTTCATACAATGCTTCTGTGTAGTTTATATTTGAACATATTCTTTTCTCCACTATTACCCACTTAGCACTACTAATGTCCAGTTGCATTTTCTACAGACAGAGTGTTTCAAAACTGCTCAATCAAAAGTATGGTTTAACTCTGTTAGCTGAATGCTCAGATCAGAAAGAAGTTTCACAGAATGCTTCTGTGTAGTTTATTTTTGAATATATTCCTTTTTCCACTACTACTCTCTTAGCGCTCCAAATGTCGAGTTGCATTTTCTACAGAAAGAGTGTTCAGATCTGCTGAATCAAAAGTATGGTTTAACTCTGTTAGCTGAATGCACAGATCAGAAAGAAGTTTCACAGAATGATTTTGTGTAGTTTATATTTGGAGACATTCCTTTTTCCACTATTACCCTCTTAGCGCTCCGAATCTCCACTTGCATTTTCTACAGAAAGAGTGTTTCAGAACGGCTCAATCAAAACTAAGGTTCAACTCTTTTAGTTGAACAAACAGAACAGAAAGAAGTTTCACACAATTCTTCTGTGTAGTTTTTATTTCTAGACATTCTTTTTCCCAATATAGGCCTCTTAGCGCTCAGAATGTCCAATTGCAGTTTCTACAGAAAGAGTGTTTCAGAACGGCTCAATCAAAAGTAAGGTTCAACTCTGTTAGTTGAATGCACAGAACAGAAAGAAGTTTCACGGAATGCTTCTGTGTAGTTTATATTTGAACATATTCTTTTTTCCACTATTACCCACTTAGCGCTACGAATGTCCAGTTGCATTTTCTACAGACAGAGTGTTTCAAAACTGCTCAATCAAAACTATGGTTTAACTCTGTTAGCTGAATGCTCAGATCAGAAAGGAGTTTCACAGAATGCTTCTGTGTAGTTTATATTTGAATATATTCCTTTTTCCACTACTACGCTCTTAGCGCTAAAATTGTCCAGTTGCATTTTCTACAGAAAGAGTGTTCAGATCTGCTCAATCAAAAGTATGGTTTAACTCTGTTAGCTGAATGCACAGATCAGAAAGAAGTTTCACCGAATGATTCTGTGTAGTTTATATTTGAAGACATTCCTTTTTCCACTATTACCCTCTTAGCGCTCCGAATCTCCACTTGCATTTTCTACAAAAAGAGTGTTTCATAACTGCTCAATCAAAAATATGTTTTATCTCTGTTAACTGAATTTACACATCAGAAATAAGTTTCACAGAATGCATCTGTGTAGTTTTTATTTGAAGATATTCTTTTTCCCAATGTAGGCCTCTTAGCGCTTAGCATGTCCAATTGCAGTTTCTACAGAAAGAGTGTTTCAGAACGGCTCAATCAAAAGTAAGGTTCAACTCTGTTAGCTGAATGCACAGAACAGAAAGAGTTTTCACAGATTGCTACTGTGTAGTTTATATTTGAATATATTACTTTTTCCACTATTACCCTCTTATTGCTCCGAATGTCCACTTGCATTTTCTAGAGAAAGAATGTTCAGAACTGCGCAATCAAAAGTATGGTTTAACTCTGTTAGCTTAATGAACATATCAGAAATAATTTTCACACAATGCTTCTGTGTAGTTTTTATTTGAAGATATTATTTTTCCCAATATAGGCCTCTTCACGCTCAGAATGTCCAATTGCAGTTTCTACAGAAGGAGTGTTTCAGAAAGGCTCAATCAAAAGTAAGGTTCAACTCTGTTAGTTGAATGCACAGAACAGAAAGAAGTTTCATACAATGCTTCTGTGTAGTTTATATTTGAACATATTCTTTTCTCCACTATTACCCACTTAGCACTACTAATGTCCAGTTGCATTTTCTACAGACAGAGTGTTTCAAAACTGCTCAATCAAAAGTATGGTTTAACTCTGTTAGCTGAATGCTCAGATCAGAAAGAAGTTTCACAGAATGCTTCTGTGTAGTTTATTTTTGAATATATTCCTTTTTCCACTACTACTCTCTTAGCGCTCCAAATGTCGAGTTGCATTTTCTACAGAAAGAGTGTTCAGATCTGCTGAATCAAAAGTATGGTTTAACTCTGTTAGCTGAATGCACAGATCAGAAAGAAGTTTCACAGAATGATTTTGTGTAGTTTATATTTGGAGACATTCCTTTTTCCACTATTACCCTCTTAGCGCTCCGAATCTCCACTTGCGTTTTCTACAGAAAGAGTGTTTCAGAACGGCTCAATCAAAACTAAGGTTCAACTCTTTTAGTTGAACAAACAGAACAGAAAGAAGTTTCACACAATTCTTCGGTGTAGTTTTTATTTGTAGACATTCTTTTTCCCAATATAGGCCTCTTAGCGCTCAGAATGTCCAATTGCACTTTCTACAGAAAGAGTGTTTCAGAACGGCTCAATCAAAAGTATGGTTCAACTCTGTTAATTGAATGCACAGAACAGAAAGAAGTTTCACGGAATGCTTCTGTGTAGTTTATATTTGAACATATTCTTTTTTCCACTATTACCCACTTAGCGCTACGAATGTCCAGTTGCATTTTCTACAGACAGAGTGTTTCAAAACTGCTCAATCAAAACTATGGTTTAACTCTGTTAGCTGAATGCTCAGATCAGAAAGGAGTTTCACAGAATGCTTCTGTGTAGTTTATATTTGAATATATTCCTTTTTCCACTACTACGCTCTTAGCGCTAAAATTGTCCAGTTGCATTTTCTACAGAAAGAGTGTTCAGATCTGCTCAATCAAAAGTATGGTTTAACTCTGTTAGCTGAATGCACAGATCAGAAAGAAGTTTCACCGAATGATTCTGTGTAGTTTATATTTGAAGACATTCCTTTTTCCACTATTACCCTCTTAGCGCTCCGAATCTCCACTTGCATTTTCTACAAAAAGAGTGTTTCATAACGGCTCAATCAAAAATATGTTTTATCTCTGTTAACTGAATTTACAGATCAGAAATAAGTTTCACAGAATGCATCTGTGTAGTTTTTATTTGAAGATATTCTTTTTCCCAATGTAGGACTCTTAGCGCTTAGCATGTCCAATTGCAGTTTCTACAGAAATAGTGTTTCAGAACGGCTCAACCAAAAGTAAGGTTCAACTCTGTTAGCTGAATGCACAGAACAGTAAGAGTTTTCACACAATGCTACTGTGTAGTTTATATTTGAATATATTCCTTTTTCCCCTATTACCGTCTTAGCGCTCCGAATGTCCACTTGAATTTTCTACAGAAAGTGTGTTCAGAACTGCGCAATCAAAAGTATGGTTTAACTCTGTTAGCTTAATGAACATACCAGAAATAAGTTTCACACAATGCTTCTGTGTAGTTTTTATTTGAAGATATTATTTTTCCCAATAGAGGCCTCTTTGCGCTCAGAATGTCCAATTGCAGTTTCTACAGAAAGAGTGTTTCAGAAAGGCTCAATCAAAAGTAAGGTTCAACTCTGTTAGTTGAATGCACAGAACAGAAAGATGTTTCATACAATGCTTCTGTGTAGTTTATATTTGAACATATTCTTTTCTCCTCTATTACCCACTTAGCGCTACGAATGTCCAGTTGCATTTTCTACAGACAGAGTGTTTCAAAACTGCTCAATCAAAATTATGGTTTAACTCTGTTAGCTGAATGCTCAGATCAGAAAGAAGTTTCACAGAATGCTTCTGTGTAGTTTATGTTTGAATATATTCCTTTTTCCACTACTACTCTCTTAGCGCTGCAAATGTCCAGTTGCATTTTCTACAGAAAGAGTGTTCAGATCTGCTGAATCAAAAGTATGGTTTAACTCTGTTAGCTGAATGCAAGGATCAGAAAGAAGTTTCACAGAATGATTCTGTGTAGTTTATATTTGGAGACATTCCTTTTTCCACTATTACCCTCTTAGTGCTCCGAATCTCCACTTGCATTTTCTACAGAAAGAGTGTTTCAGAACGGCTCAATCAAAACTAAGGTTCAACTCTTTTAGTTGAACAAACAGAACAGAAAGAAGTTTCACACAATTCTTCTGTGTAGTTTTTATTTGTAGACATTCTTTTTCCCAATATAGGCCTCTTAGCGCTCAGAATGTCCAATTGTAGTTTCTACAGAAAGAGTGTTTCAGAACGGCTCAATCAAAAGTAAGGTTCAACTCTGTTAGTTGAATGCACAGAACAGCAAGAAGTTTCACAGAATGCTTCTGTGTAGTTTATATTTGAACATATTCTTTTTTCCACTATTACCCACTTAGCGCTACGAATGTCCAGTTGCATTTTCTACAGACAGAGTGTTTGAAAATTGCTCAATCAAAAGTATGGTTTAACTCTGTTAGCTGAATGCTCAGATCAGAAAGAAGTTTCACAGAATGCTTCTGTGTAGTTTATATTTGAATATATTCCTTTTTCCACTACTACGCTCTTAGCGCTCCAAATGTCCAGTTGCATTTTCTACAGAAAGTGTGTTCAGATCTGCTCAATCAAAAGTATGGTTTAACTCTGTTAGCTGAATGCACAGATCAGAAAGAAGTTTCACCGAATGATTCTGTGTAGTTTATATTTGAAGACATTCCTTTTTCCACTATTACCCTCTTAGCGCTCCGAATCTCCACTTGCATTTTCTACAAAAAGAGTGTTTCATAACTGCTCAATCAAAAATATGTTTTATCTCTGTTAACTGAATTTACAGATCAGAAATAAGTTTCACAGAATGCATCTGTGTAGTTTTTATTTGAAGATATTCTTTTTCCCAATGTAGGCCTCTTAGCGCTTAGCATGTCCAATTGCAGTTTCTACAGAAAGAGTGTTTCAGAACGGCTCAATCAAAAGTAAAGTTCAACTCTGTTAGCTGAATGCACAGAACAGTAAGAGTTTTCACAGAATGATACTGTGTAGTTTATATTTGAATATATTCCTTTTTCCACTATTACCCTCTTAGCGCTCCGAATGTCCACTTGCATTTTCTACAGAAAGAGTGTTCAGAACTGCGCAATCAAAAGTATGGTTTAACTCTGTTAGCTTAATGAACATATCAGAAATAAGTTTCACACAATGCTTCTGTATAGTTTTTATTTGAAGATATTATTTTTCCCAATAGAGGCCTCTTAGCGCTCAGAATGTCCAATTGCAGTTTCTACAGAAAGAGTGTTTCAGAAAGGCTCAATCAAAAGTAAGGTTCAACTCTGTTAGTTGAATGCAAAGAACAGAAAGAAGTTTCCTACAATGCTTCTGTGTAGTTTATATTTGAGCATATTCTTTTTTCCACTATTACCCACTTAGCGCTACGAATGTCCAGTTGCATTTTCTACAGACAGAGTGTTTCAAAACTGCTCAATCAACAGTATGTTTTAACTCTGTTAGCTGAATGCTCCGATCAGAAAGAAGTTTCACAGAATGCTTCTGTGTAGTTTATATTTGAATATATTCCTTTTTCCACTACTACTCTCTTAGCGCTCCAAATGTCCAGTTGCATTTTCTACAGAAAGAGTGTTCAGATCTGCTCAATCAAAAGTATGGTTTAACTCTGTTAGCTGAATGCACAGATCAGAAAGAAGTTTCACAGAATGATTCTGTGTAGTTTATATTTGGAGACATTCCTTTTTCCACTATTACCCTCTTAGCGCTCCGAATCTCCACTTGCATTTTCTACAGAAAGAGTGTTTCAGAACGGCTCAATCAAAACTAAGGTTCAACTCTTTTAGTTGAACAAACAGAACAGAAAGAAGTTTCACACAATTCTTCTGTGTAGTTTTTATTTGTAGACATTCTTTTTCCCAATATAGGCCTCCTAGCGCTCAGAATGTCCAATTGCAGTTTCTACAGAAAGAGTGTTTCAGAACGGCTCAATCAAAAGTAAGGTTCAACTCTGTTAGTTGAATGCACAGAACAGAAAGAAGTTTCATACAATGCTTCTGTGTAGTTTATATTTGAACATATTCTCTTTTCCACTATTACCCACTTAGCGCTACGAATGTCCAGTTGCATTTTCTACAGACAGAGTGTTTCAAAACTGCTCAATCAAAACTATGGTTTAACTCTGTTAGCTGAATGCTCAGATCAGAAAGGAGTTCCACAGAATGCTTCTGTGTAGTTTATATTTGAATATATTCCTTTTTCCACTACTACGCTCTTAGCGCTAAAATTGTCCAGTTGCATTTTCTACAGAAAGAGTGTTCAGATCTGCTCAATCAAAAGTATGGTTTAACTCTGTTAGCTGAATGCACAGATCAGAAAGAAGTTTCACCGAATGATTCTGTGTAGTTTATATTTGAAGACATTCCTTTTTCCACTATTACCCTCTTAGCGCTCCGAATCTCCACTTGCATTTTCTACAAAAAGAGTGTTTCATAACTGCTCAATCAAAAATATGTTTTATCTCTGTTAACTGAATTTACACATCAGAAATAAGTTTCACAGAATGCATCTGTGTAGTTTTTATTTGAAGATATTCTTTTTCCCAATGTAGGCCTCTTAGCGCTTAGCATGTCCAATTGCAGTTTCTACAGAAAGAGTGTTTCAGAACGGCTCAATCAAAATTAAGGTTCAACTCTGTTAGCTGAATGCACAGAACAGTAAGAGTTTTCACAGAATGCTACTGTGTAGTTTATATTTGAATATATTCCTTTTTCCCCTATTACCCTCTTAGCGCTCCGAATGTCCACTTGCATTTTCTACAGAAAGAGTGTTCAGAACTGCGCAATCAAAAGTATGGTTTAACTCTGTTAGCTTAATGAACATATCAGAAATAAGTTTCACACAATGCTTCTGTGTAGTTTTTATTTGAAGATATTATTTTTCCCAATAGAGGCCTCTTCGCGCTCAGAATGTCCAATTGCAGTTTCTACAGAAAGAGTGTTTCAGAAAGGCTCAATCAAAAGTAAGGTTCAACTCTGTTAGTTGAATGCACAGAACAGAAAGATGTTTCATACAATGCTTCTGTGTAGTTTATATTTGAACATATTCTTTTCTCCTCTATTACCCACTTAGCGCTACGAATGTCCAGTTGCATTTTCTACAGACACAGTGTTTCAAAACTGCTCAATCAAAATTATGGTTTAACTCTGTTAGCTGAATGCTCAGATCAGAAAGAAGTTTCACAGAATGCTTCTGTGTAGATTATATTTGAATATATTCCTTTTTCCACTACTACGCTCTTAGCGCTCAAAATGTCCAGTTGCATTTTCTACAGAAAGAGTGTTCAGATCTGCTCAATCAAAAGTATGGTTTAACTCTGTTAGCTGAATGCACAGATCAGAAAGAAGTTTCACCGAATGATTCTGTGTAGTTTATATTTGAAGACATTCCTTTTTCCACTATTACCCTCTTAGCGCTCCGAATCTCCACTTGCATTTTCTACAAAAAGAGTGTTTCATAACTGCTCAATCAAAAATATGTTTTATCTCTGTTAACTGAATTTACAGATCAGAAATAAGTTTCACAGAATGCATCTGTGTAGTTTTTATTTGAAGATATTCTTTTTCCCAATGTAGGCCTCTTAGCGCTTAGCATGTCCAATTGCAGTTTCTACAGAAAGAGTGTTTCAGAACGGCTCAATCAAAAGTAAGGTTCAACTCTGTTAGCTGAATGCACAGAACAGTAAGAGTTTTCACAGAATGATACTGTGTAGTTTATATTTGAATATATTCCTTTTTCCACTATTACCCTCTTAGCGCTCCGAATGTCCACTTGCATTTTCTACAGAAAGAGTGTTCAGAACTGCGCAATCAAAAGTATGGTTTAACTCTGTTAGCTTAATGAACATATCAGAAATAAGTTTCACACAATGCTTCTGTGTAGTTTTTATTTGAAGATATTATTTTTCCCAATAGAGGCCTCTTAGCGCTCAGAATGTCCAATTGCAGTTTCTACAGAAAGAGTGTTTCAGAAAGGCTCAATCAAAAGTAAGGTTCAACTCTGTTAGTTGAATGCACAGAACAGAAAGAAGTTTCATACAATGCTTCTGTGTAGTTTATATTTGAACATATTCTTTTTTCCACTATTACCCACTTAGCGCTACGAATGTCCAGTTGCATTTTCTACAGACAGAGTGTTTCAAAACTGCTCAATCAAAATTGTGGTTTAACTCTGTTAGCTGAATGCTCAGATCAGAAAGAAGTTTCACAGAATGCTTCTGTGTAGTTTATATTTGAATATATTCCTTTTTCCACTACTACTCTCTTAGCGCTGCAAATGTCCAGTTGCATTTTCTACAGAAAGAGTGTTCAGATCTGCTCAATCAAAAGTATGGTTTAACTCTGTTAGCTGAATGCAAGGATCAGAAAGAAGTTTCACAGAATGATTCTGTGTAGTTTATATTTGGAGACATTCCTTTTTCCACTATTACCCTCTTAGTGCTCCGAATCTCCACTTGCATTTTCTACAGAAAGAGTGTTTCAGAACGGCTCAATCAAAACTAAGGTTCAACTCTTTTAGTTGAACAAACAGAACAGAAAGAAGTTTCACACAATTCTTCTGTGTAGTTTTTCTTTGTAGACATTTTTTTCCCAATATAGGCCTCTTAGCGCTCAGAATGTTCAATTGTAGTTTCTACAGAAAGAGTGTTTCAGAACGGCTCAATCAAAAGTAAGGTTCAACTCTGTTAGTTGAATGCACAGAACAGCAAGAAGTTTCACAGAATGCTTCTGTGTAGTTTATATTTGAACATATTCTTTTTTCCACTATTACCCACTTAGCGCTACGAATGTCCAGTTGCATTTTCTACAGACAGAGTGTTTGAAAATTGCTCAATCAAAAGTATGGTTTAACTCTGTTAGCTGAATGCTCAGAGCAGAAAGAAGTTTCACAGAATGCTTCTGTGTAGTTTATATTTGAATATATTCCTTTTTCCACTACTACGCTCTTAGCGCTCCAAATGTCCAGTTGCATTTTCTACAGAAAGAGTGTTCAGATCTACTCAATCAAAAGTATGGTTTAACTCTGTTAGCTGAATGCACAGATCAGAAAGAAGTTTCACCGAATGATTCTGTGTAGTTTATATTTGAAGACATTCCTTTTTCCACTATTACCCTCTTAGCGCTCCGAATCTCCACTTGCATTTTCTACAAAAAGAGTGTTTCATAACTGCTCAATCAAAAATATGTTTTATCTCTGTTAACTGAATTTACAGATCAGAAATAAGTTTCACAGAATGCATCTGTGTAGTTTTTATTTGAAGATATTCTTTTTCCCAATGTAGGCCTCTTAGCGCTTAGCATGTCCAATTGCAGTTTCTACAGAAAGAGTGTTTCAGAACGGCTCAATCAAAAGTAAGGTTCAACTCTGTTAGCTGAATGCACAGAACAGTAAGAGTTTTCACAGAATGATACTGTGTAGTTTATATTTGAATATATTCCTTTTTCCACTATTACCCTCTTAGCGCTCCGAATGTCCACTTGCATTTTCTACAGAAAGAGTGTTCAGAACTGCGCAATCAAAAGTATGGTTTAACTCTGTTAGCTTAATGAACATATCAGAAATAAGTTTCACACAATGCTTCTGTGTAGTTTTTATTTGAAGATATTATTTTTCCCAATATAGGCCTCTTAGCGCTCAGAATGTCCAATTGCATTTTCTACAGAAAGAGTGTTTCAGAACGGCTCAATCAAATGTAAGGTTCAACTCTCTTAGTTGAATGCACAGAACAGAAAGAAGTTTCACAGAATGCTTCTGTGTAGTTTTTATTTGTAGATATTCTTTTTCCCAATATAGGCCTCTTAGTGCTCAGAATGTCCAATTGCACTTTCTACAGAAAGAGTGTTTCAGAAAGGCTCAATCAAAAGTAAGGTTCAACTCTTGTAGTTGAATGCACAGAACAGAAAGAAGTTTCATACAATGCTTCTGTGTAGTTTATATTTGAACATATTCTTTTTTCCACTATTACCCACTTAGCGCTACGAATGTCCAGTTGCATTTTCTACAGACAGAGTGTTTCAAAACTGCTCAATCAAAAGTGTGGTTTAACTCTGTTAGCTGAATGCTCAGATCAGAAAGAAGTTTCACAGAATGCTTCTGTGTAGTTTATATTTGAATATATTCCTTTTTCCACTACTACTCTCTTAGCGCTCCAAATGTCCAGTTGCATTTTCTACAGAAAGAGTGTTCAGATCTGCTCTATCAAAAGTATGGTTTAACTCTGTTAGCTGAATGCACAGATCAGAAAAAAGTTTCACAGAATGATTCTGTGTAGTTTATATTTGGAGACATTCCTTTTTCCACTATTACCCTCTTAGCGCTCCGAAACTCCAATTGCATTTTCTACAGAAAGAGTTTCTCAGAACGGCTCAATCAAAACTAAGGTTCAACTCTTTTAGTTGAACAAACAGAACAGAAAGAAGTTTCACACAATTCTTCTCTGTAGTTTTTATTTGTAGACATTCTTTTTCCCAATATAGGCCTCCTAGCGCTCAGAATGTCCAATTGCAGTTTCTACAGAAAGAGTGTTTCAGAACGGCTCAATCAAAAGTAAGGTTCAACTCTGTTAGTTGAATGCACAGAACAGAAAGAAGTTTCATACAATGCTTCTGTGTAGTTTATATTTGAACATATTCTTTTTTCCACTATTACCCACTTAGCGCTACGAATGTCCAGTTGCATTTTCTACAGAGAGAGTGTTTCAAAACTGCTCAATCAAAAGTATGGTTTAACTCTGTTAGCTGAATGCTCAGATCAGAAAGAAGTTTCACAGAATGCTTCTGTGTAGTTTATATTTGAATATATTCCTTTTTCCACTACTACGCTCTTAGCGCTCCAAATGTCCAGTTGCATTTTCTACAGAAAGAGTGTTCAGATCTGCTCAATCAAAAGTATGGTTTAACACTGTTAGCTGAATGCAGAGATCAGAAAGAAGTTTCACCGAATGATTCTGTGTAGTTTATATTTGAAGACATTCCTTTTTCCACTATTACCCTCTTAGCGCTCCGATTCTCCACTTGCATTTTCTACAAAAAGAGTGTTTCATAACTGCTCAATCAAAAATATGTTTTATCTCTGTTAACTGAATTTACAGATCAGAAATAAGTTTCACAGAATGCATCTGTGTAGTTTTTATTTGAAGATATTCTTTTTCCCAATGTAGGCCTCTTAGCGCTTAGCATGTCCAATTGCAGTTTCTACAGAAAGAGTGTTTCAGAACGGCTCAATCAAAAGTAAGGTTCAACTCTGTTAGTTGAATGCACAGAACAGAAAGAATTTTCACAGAATGCTACTGTGTAGTTTATATTTGTATATATTCCTTTTTCCACTATTACCCTCTTAGCGCTCCGAATGTCCACTTGCATTTTCTACAGAAAGAGTGTTCAGAACTGCGCAATCAAAAGTATGGTTTAACTCTGTTAGCTTAATGAACATATCCGAAATAAGTTTCACACAATGCTTCTGTGTAGTTTTTATTTGAAGATATTATTTTTCCCAATATAGGCCTCTTAGCGCTCAGAATGTCCAATTGCAGTTTCTACAGAAAGAGTGTTTCAGAAAGGCTCAATCAAAAGTAAGGTTCAACTCTGTTATTTGAATGCACAGAACAGAAAGAAGTTTCATACAATGCTTCTGTGTAGTTTATATTTGAACATATTCTTTTTTCCACTATTACCCACTTAGCGCTACGAATGTCCAGTTGCATTTTCTACAGACAGAGTGTTTCAAAACTGCTCAATCAAAAGTATGGTTTAACTCTGTTAGCTGAATGCTCAGATCAGAATGAAGTTTCACAGAATGCTTCTGTGTAGTTTATATTTGAATATATTCCTTTTTCCACTACTACTCTCTTAGCGCTCCAAATGTCCAGTTGCATTTTCTACAGAAAGAGTGTTCAGATCTCCACAATCAAAAGTATGGTTTAACTCTGTTAGCTGAATGCACAGATCAGAAAGAAGTTTCACAGAATGATTCTGTGTACTTTATATTTGGAGACATTCCTTTTTCCACTATTACCCTCTTAGCGCTCCGAATCTCCAATTGCATTTTCTACAGAAAGAGTGTTTCAGAACGGCTCAATCAAAACTAAGGTTCAACTCTTTTAGTTGAACAAACAGAACAGAATGAAGTTTCACACAATTCTGCTGTGTAGTTTTTATTTGTAGACATTCTTTTTCCCAATATAGGCCTCCTAGCGCTCAAAATGTCCAATTGCAGTTTCTACAGAAAGAGTGTTTCAGAACGGCTCAATCAAAAGTAAGGTTCAACTCTGTTAGTTGAATGCACAGAACAGAAAGAAGTTTCATACAATGCTTCTGTGTAGTTTATATTTGAACATATTCTTTTTTCCCACTATTACCCACTTAGCGCTACGAATGTCCAGTTGCATTTTCTACAGACAGAGTGTTTCAAAACTGCTCAATCAAAAGTATGTTTTAACTCTGTTAGCTGAATGCTCAGATCAGAAAGAAGTTTCACAGAATGCTTCTGTGT
Organism: Symphalangus syndactylus; assembly: GCF_028878055.3. NCBI lineage: Eukaryota > Metazoa > Chordata > Mammalia > Primates > Hylobatidae > Symphalangus > Symphalangus syndactylus. The sequence continues at coordinate 151,691,417 of NC_072430.2, read as the reverse complement.
AGTTTATATTTGAATATATTCCTTTTTCCAATAGTACTCTCTTAGCGCTCCAAATGTCCAGTTGCATTTTCTACAGAAAGGGTGTTCAGATCTGCTCAATCAAAAGTATGGTTTAACTCTGTTAGCTGAATGCACAGATCAGAAAGAAGTTTCACAGAATGATTCTGTGTATTTTATATTTGGAGACATTCCTTTTTCCACTATTAACCTCTTAGCGCTCCGAATCTCCACTTGCATTTTCTACAGAAAGAGTGTTTCAGAACGGCTCAATCAAAACTAAGGTTCAACTCTTTTAGTTGAACAAACAGAACAGAAAGAAGTTTCACAAAATTCTTCTGTGTAGTTTTTATTTGTAGACATTCTTTTTCCCAATATAGGCCTCCTAGCGCTCAGAATGTCCAATTGCAGTTTCTACAGAAAGAGTGTTTCAGAACGGCTCAATCAAAAGTAAGGTTCAACTCTGTTAGTTGAATGCACAGAACAGAAAGAAGTTTCATACAATGCTTTTGTGTAGTTTATATTTGAACATATTCTCTTTTCCACTATTACCCACTTAGCGCTACGAATGTCCAGTTGCATTTTCTACAGACAGAGTGTTTCAAAACTGCTCAATCAAAACTAAGGTTTAACTCTGTTAGCTGAATGCTCAGATCAGAAAGGAGTTTCACAGAATGCTTCTGTGTAGTTTATATTTGAATATATTCCTTTTTCCTCTAATACGCTCTTAGCGCTAAAATTGTCCAGTTGCATTTTCTACAGAAAGAGTGTTCAGATCTGCTCAATCAAAAGTATGGTTTAACTCTGTTAGCTGAATGCACAGATCAGAAAGAAGTTTCACCGAATGATTCTGTGTAGTTTATATTTGAAGACATTCCTTTTTCCACTATTACCCTCTTAGCGCTCCGAATCTCCACTTGCATTTTATACAAAAAGAGTGTTTCATAACTGCTCAATCAAAAATATGTTTTATCTCTGTTAACTGAATTTACAGATCAGAAATAAGTTTCACAGAATGCATCTGTGTAGTTTTTATTTGAAGATATTCTTTTTCCCAATGTAGGCCTCTTAGCGCTTAGCATGTCCAATTGCAGTTTCTACAGAAAGAGTGTTTCAGAACGGCTCAATCAAAAGTAAGGTTCAACTCTGTTAGCTGAATGCACAGAACAGTAAGAGTTTTCACAGAATGCTACTGTGTAGTTTATATTTGAATATATTCCTTTTTCCCCTATTACCCTCTTAGCGCTCCGAATGTCCACTTGCATTTTCTACAGAAAGAGTGTTCAGAACTGCGCAATCAAAAGTATGGTTTAACTCTGTTAGCTTAATGAACATATCAGAAATAAGTTTCACACAATGCTTCTGTGTAGTTTTTATTTGAAGATATTATTTTTCCCAATAGAGGCCTCTTCGCGCTCAGAATGTCCAATTGCATTTTCTACAGAAAGAGTGTTTCAGAAAGGCTCAATCAAAAGTAAGGTTCAACTCTGTTAGTTGAATGCACAGAACAGAAAGAAGTTTCATACAATGCTTCTCTGTAGTTTATATTTGAACATATTCTTTTCTCCACTATTACCCACTTAGCAGTACTAATGTCCAGTTGCATTTTCTACAGACAGAGTGTTTCAAAACTGCTCAATCAAAAGTATGGTTTAACTCTGTTAGCTGAATGCTCAGATCAGAAAGAAGTTTCACAGAATGCTTCTGTGTAGTTTATTTTTGAATATATACTTTTTCCACTACTACTCTCTTAGCGCTCCAAATGTCGAGTTGCATTTTCTACAGAAAGAGTGTTCAGATCTGCTGAATCAAAAGTATGGTTTAACTCTGTTAGCTGAATGCACAGATCAGAAAGAAGTTTCACAGAATGATTCTGTGTAGTTTATATTTGGAGACATTCCTTTTTCCACTATTACCCTCTTAGCGCTCCGAATCTCCACTTGCATTTTCTACAGAAAGAGTGTTTCAGAACGGCTCAATCAAAACTAAGGTTCAACTCTTTTAGTTGAACAAACAGAACAGAAAGAAGCTTCACACAATTCTTCTGTGTAGTTTTTATTTGTAGACATTCTTTTTCCCAATATAGGCCTCTTAGCGCTCAGAATGTCCAATTGCAGTTTCTACAGAAAGAGTGTTTCAGAACGGCTCAATCAAAAGTAAGGTTCAACTCTGTTAGTTGAATGCACAGAACAGAAAGAAGTTTCACAGAATGCTTCTGTGTAGTTTATATTTGAACATATTCTTTTTTCCACTATTACCCACTTAGCGCTACGAATGTCCAGTTGCATTTTCTACAGACAGAGTGTTTCAAAACTGCTCAATCAAAAGTATGGTTTAACTCTGTTAGCTGAATGCTCAGATCAGAAAGAAGTTTCACAGAATGCTTCTGTGTAGTTTATATTTGAATATATTCCTTTTTCCACTACTACTCTCTTAGCGCTCCAAATGTCCAGTTGCATTTTCTACAGAAAGAGTGTTCAGATCTGCTGAATCAAAAGTATGGTTTAACTCTGTTAGCTGAATGCACAGATCAGAAAGAAGTTTCACAGAATGATTCTGTGTAGTTTATATTTGGAGACATTCCTTTTTCCACTATTACCCTCTAAGCGCTCCGAATCTCCACTTGCATTTTCTACAGAAAGAGTGTTTCAGAACGGCTCAATCAAAACTAAGGTTCAACTCTTTTAGTTGAACAAACAGAACAGAAAGAAGTTTCACACAATTCTTCTGTGTAGTTTTTATTTGTAGACATTCCTTTTCCCAATATAGGCCTCTTAGCGCTCAGAATGTCCAATTGCAGTTTCTACAGAAAGAGTGTTTCAGAACGGCTCAATCAAAAGTAAGGTTCAACTCTGTTAGTTGAATGCAGAGAACAGAAAGAAGTTTCACAGAATGCTTCGGTGTAGTTTATATTTAACATATTCTTTTTTCCACTATTACCCACTTAGCGCTACGAATGTCCAGTTGCATTTTCTACAGACAGAGTGTTTCAAAACTGCTCAATCAAAAGTATGGTTTCACTCTGTTAGCTGAATGCTCAGATCACAAAGAAGTTTCACAGAATGCTTCTGTGTAGTTTATATTTGAATATATTCCTTTTTCCACTACTACGCTCTTAGAGCTCCAAATGTCCAGTTGCATTTTCTACAGAAAGAGTGTTCAGATCTGCTCAATCAAAAGTATGGTTTAACTCTGTTAGCTGAATGCACAGATCAGAAAGAAGTTTCACCGAATGATTCTGTGTAGTTTATATTTGAAGACATTCCTTTTTCCACTATTACCCTCTTAGCGCTCCGAATCTCCACTTGCATTTTCTACAAAAAGAGTGTTTCATAACTGCTCAATCAAAAATATGTTTTATCTCTGTTAACTGAATTTACACATCAGAAATAAGTTTCACAGAATGCATCTGTGTAGTTTTTATTTGAAGATATTCTTGTTCCCAATGTAGGCCTCTTAGCGCTTAGCATGTCCAATTGCAGTTTCTACAGAAAGAGTGTTTCAGAACGGCTCAATCAAAAGTAAGGTTCAACTCTGTTAGCTGAATGCACAGAACAGAAAGAGTTTTCACAGAATGCTACTGTGTAGTTTATATTTGAATATATTACTTTTTCCACTATTACCCTCTTATTGCTCCGAATGTCCACTTGCATTTTCTAGAGAAAGAGTGTTCAGAACTGCGCAATCAAAAGTATGGTTTAACTCTGTTAGCTTAATGAACATATCAGAAATAATTTTCACAAAATGCTTCTGTGTAGTTTTTATTTGAAGATATTATTTTTCCCAATATAGGCCTCTTCGCGCTCAGAATGTCCAATTGCAGTTTCTACAGAAAGAGTGTTTCAGAAAGGCTCAATCAAAAGTAAGGTTCAACTCTGTTAGTTGAATGCACAGAACAGAAAGAAGTTTCATACAATGCTTCTGTGTAGTTTATATTTGAACATATTCTTTTCTCCACTATTACCCACTTAGCACTACTAATGTCCAGTTGCATTTTCTACAGACAGAGTGTTTCAAAACTGCTCAATCAAAAGTATGGTTTAACTCTGTTAGCTGAATGCTCAGATCAGAAAGAAGTTTCACAGAATGCTTCTGTGTAGTTTATTTTTGAATATATTCCTTTTTCCACTACTACTCTCTTAGCGCTCCAAATGTCGAGTTGCATTTTCTACAGAAAGAGTGTTCAGATCTGCTGAATCAAAAGTATGGTTTAACTCTGTTAGCTGAATGCACAGATCAGAAAGAAGTTTCACAGAATGATTTTGTGTAGTTTATATTTGGAGACATTCCTTTTTCCACTATTACCCTCTTAGCGCTCCGAATCTCCACTTGCATTTTCTACAGAAAGAGTGTTTCAGAACGGCTCAATCAAAACTAAGTTTCAACTCTTTTAGTTGAACAAACAGAACAGAAAGAAGTTTCACACAATTCTTCTGTGTAGTTTTTATTTCTAGACATTCTTTTTCCCAATATAGGCCTCTTAGCGCTCAGAATGTCCAATTGCAGTTTCTACAGAAAGAGTGTTTCAGAACGGCTCAATCAAAAGTAAGGTTCAACTCTGTTAGTTGAATGCACAGAACAGAAAGAAGTTTCACGGAATGCTTCTGTGTAGTTTATATTTGAACATATTCTTTTTTCCACTATTACCCACTTAGCGCTACGAATGTCCAGTTGCATTTTCTACAGACAGAGTGTTTCAAAACTGCTCAATCAAAACTATGGTTTAACTCTGTTAGCTGAATGCTCAGATCAGAATGGAGTTTCACAGAATGCTTCTGTGTAGTTTATATTTGAATATATTCCTTTTTCCACTACTACGCTCTTAGCGCTAAAATTGTCCAGTTGCATTTTCTACAGAAAGAGTGTTCAGATCTGCTCAATCAAAAGTATGGTTTAACTCTGTTAGCTGAATGCACAGATCAGAAAGAAGTTTCACCGAATGATTCTGTGTAGTTTATATTTGAAGACATTCCTTTTTCCACTATTACCCTCTTAGCGCTCCGAATCTCCACTTGCATTTTCTACAAAAAGAGTGTTTCATAACTGCTCAATCAAAAATATGTTTTATCTCTGTTAACTGAATTTACACATCAGAAATAAGTTTCACAGAATGCATCTGTGTAGTTTTTATTTGAAGATATTCTTTTTCCCAATGTAGGCCTCTTAGCGCTTAGCATGTCCAATTGCAGTTTCTACAGAAAGAGTGTTTCAGAACGGCTCAATCAAAAGTAAGGTTCAACTCTGTTAGCTGAATGCACAGAACAGAAAGAGTTTTCACAGATTGCTACTGTGTAGTTTATATTTGAATATATTACTTTTTCCACTATTACCCTCTTATTGCTCCGAATGTCCACTTGCATTTTCTAGAGAAAGAATGTTCAGAACTGCGCAATCAAAAGTATGGTTTAACTCTGTTAGCTTAATGAACATATCAGAAATAATTTTCACAAAATGCTTCTGTGTAGTTTTTATTTGAAGATATTATTTTTCCCAATAAAGGCCTCTTCACGCTCAGAATGTCCAATTGCAGTTTCTACAGAAGGAGTGTTTCAGAAAGGCTCAATCAAAAGTAAGGTTCAACTCTGTTAGTTGAATGCACAGAACAGAAAGAAGTTTCATACAATGCTTCTGTGTAGTTTATATTTGAACATATTCTTTTCTCCACTATTACCCACTTAGCACTACTAATGTCCAGTTGCATTTTCTACAGACAGAGTGTTTCAAAACTGCTCAATCAAAAGTATGGTTTAACTCTGTTAGCTGAATGCTCAGATCAGAAAGAAGTTTCACAGAATGCTTCTGTTTAGTTTATTTTTGAATATATTCCTTTTTCCACTACTACTCTCTTAGCGCTGCAAATGTCCAGTTGCATTTTCTACAGAAAGAGTGTTCAGATCTGCTGAATCAAAAGTATGGTTTAACTCTCTTAGCTGAATGCACAGATCAGAAAGAAGTTTCACAGAATGATTTTGTGTAGTTTATATTTGGAGACATTCCTTTTTCCACTATTACCCTCTTAGCGCTCCGAATGTCCACTTGCATTTTCTACAGAAAGAGTGTTCAGAACTGCGCAATCAAAAGAATGGTTTAACTCTGTTAGCTTAATGAACATATCAGAAATAAGTTTCACACAATGCTTCTGTGTAGTTTTTATTTGAAGATATTATTTTTCCCAATAGAGGCCTCTTAGCGCTCAGAATGTCCAATTGCAGTTTCTACAGAAAGAGTGTTTCAGAAAGGCTCAATCAAAAGTAAGGTTCAACTCTGTTAGTTGAATGCAAAGAACAGAAAGAAGTTTCATACAATGCTTCTGTGTAGTTTATATTTGAACATATTCTTTTTTCCACTATTACCCACTTAGCGCTACGAATGTCCAGTTGCATTTTCCACAGACAGAGTGTTTCAAAACTGCTCAATCAAAACTATGGTTTAACTCTGTTAGCTGAATGCTCAGATCAGAAAGAAGTTTCACAGAATGCTTCTGTGTAGTTTATATTTGAATATATTCCTTTTTCCACTACTACTCTCTTAGCGCTGCAAATGTCCAGTTGCATTTTCTACAGAAAGAGTGTTCAGATCTGCTGAATCAAAAGTATGGTTTAACTCTGTTAGCTGAATGCAAGGATCAGAAAGAAGTTTCACAGAATGATTCTGTGTAGTTTATATTTGGAGACATTCCTTTTTCCACTATTACCCTCTTAGTGCTCCGAATCTCCACTTGCATTTTCTACAGAAAGAGTGTTTCAGAACGGCTCAATCAAAACTAAGGTTCAACTCTTTTAGTTGAACAAACAGAACAGAAAAAAGTTTCACACAATTCTTCTGTGTAGTTTTTATTTGTAGACATTCTTTTTCCCAATATAGGCCTCTTAGCGCTCAGAATGTCCAATTGTAGTTTCTACAGAAAGAGTGTTTCAGAACGGCTCAATCAAAAGTAAGGTTCAACTCTGTTAGTTGAATGCACAGAACAGCAAGAAGTTTCACAGAATGCTTCTGTGTAGTTTATATTTGAACATATTCTTTTTTCCACTATTACCCACTTAGCGCTACGAATGTCCAGTTGCATTTTCTACAGACAGAGTGTTTGAAAATTGCTCAATCAAAAGTATGGTTTAACTCTGTTAGCTGAATGCTCAGAGCAGAAAGAAGTTTCACAGAATGCTTCTGTGTAGTTTATATTTGAATATATTCCTTTTTCCACTACTACGCTCTTAGCGCTCCAAATGTCCAGTTGCATTTTCTACAGAAAGAGTGTTCAGATCTACTCAATCAAAAGTATGGTTTAACTCTGTTAGCTGAATGCACAGATCAGAAAGAAGTTTCACCGAATGATTCTGTGTAGTTTATATTTGAAGACATTCCTTTTTCCACTATTACCCTCTTAGCGCTCCGAATCTCCACTTGCATTTTCTACAAAAAGAGTGTTTCATAACTGCTCAATCAAAAATATGTTTTATCTCTGTTAACTGAATTTACAGATCAGAAATAAGTTTCACAGAATGCATCTGTGTAGTTTTTATTTGAAGATATTCTTTTTCCCAATGTAGGCCTCTTAGCGCTTAGCATGTCCAATTGCAGTTTCTACAGAAAGAGTGTTTCAGAACGGCTCAATCAAAAGTAAGGTTCAACTCTGTTAGCTGAATGCACAGAACACTAAGAGTTTTCACAGAATGATACTGTGTAGTTTATATTTGAATATATTCCTTTTTCCACTATTACCCTCTTAGCGCTCCGAATGTCCACTTGCATTTTCTACAGAAAGAGTGTTCAGAACTGCGCAATCAAAAGTATGGTTTAACTCTGTTAGCTTAATGAACATATCAGAAATAAGTTTCACACAATGCTTCTGTGTAGTTTTTATTTGAAGATATTATTTTTCCCAATAGAGGCCTCTTAGCGCTCAGAATGTCCAATTGCAGTTTCTACAGAAAGAGTGTTTCAGAAAGGCTCAATCAAAAGTAAGGTTCAACTCTGTTAGTTGAATGCAAAGAACAGAAAGAAGTTTCATACAATGCTTCTGTGTAGTTTATATTTGAACATATTCTTTTTTCCACTATTACCCACTTAGCGCTACGAATGTCCAGTTGCATTTTCTACAGACAGAGTGTTTCAAAACTGCTCAATCAACAGTATGTTTTAACTCTGTTAGCTGAATGCTCAGATCAGAAAGAAGTTTCACAGAATGCTTCTGTGTAGTTTATATTTGAATATATTCCTTTTTCCACTACTACTCTCTTAGCGCTGCAAATGTCCAGTTGCATTTTCTACAGAAAGAGTGTTCAGATCTGCTGAATCAAAAGTATGGTTTAACTCTGTTAGCTGAATGCAAGGATCAGAAAGAAGTTTCACAGAATGATTCTGTGTAGTTTATATTTGGAGACATTCCTTTTTCCACTATTACCCTCTTAGTGCTCCGAATCTCCACTTGCATTTTCTACAGAAAGAGTGTTTCAGAACGGCTCAATCAAAACTAAGGTTCAACTCTTTTAGTTGAACAAACAGAACAGAAAGAAGTTTCACACAATTCTTCTGTGTAGTTTTTATTTGTAGACATTATTTTTCCCAATATAGGCCTCTTAGCGCTCAGAATCTCCAATTGTAGTTTCTACAGAAAGAGTGTTTCAGAACGGCTCAATCAAAAGTAAGGTTCAACTCTGTTAGTTGAATGCACAGAACAGCAAGAAGTTTCACAGAATGCTTCTGTGTAGTTTATATTTGAACATATTCTTTTTTCCACTATTACCCACTTAGCGCTACGAATGTCCAGTTGCATTTTCTACAGACAGAGTGTTTGAAAATTGCTCAATCAAAAGTATGGTTTAACTCTGTTAGCTGAATGCTCAGATCAGAAAGAAGTTTCACAGAATGCTTCTGTGTAGTTTATATTTGAATATATTCCTTTTTCCACTACTACGCTCTTAGCGCTCCAAATGTCCAGTTGCATTTTCTACAGAAAGAGTGTTCAGATCTGCTCAATCAAAAGTATGGTTTAACTCTGTTAGCTGAATGCACAGATCAGAAAGAAGTTTCACCGAATGATTCTGTATAGTTTATATTTGAAGACATTCCTTTTTCCACTATTACCCTCTTAGCGCTCCGAATCTCCACTTGCATTTTCTACAAAAAGAGTGTTTCATAACTGCTCAATCAAAAATATGTTTTATCTCTGTTAACTGAATTTACAGATCAGAAATAAGTTTCACAGAATGCATCTGTGTAGTTTTTATTTGAAGATATTCTTTTTCCCAATGTAGGCCTCTTAGCGCTTAGCATGTCCAATTGCAGTTTCTACAGAAAGAGTGTTTCAGAACGGCTCAATCAAAAGTAAGGTTCAACTCTGTTAGCTGAATGCACAGAACAGTAAGTGTTTTCACAGAATGATACTGTGTAGTTTATATTTGAATATATTCCTTTTTCCACTATTACCCTCTTAGCGCTCCGAATGTCCACTTGCATTTTCTACAGAAAGAGTGTTCAGAACTGCGCAATCAAAAGTATGGTTTAACTCTGTTAGCTTAATGAACATATCAGAAATAAGTTTCACACAATGCTTCTGTGTAGTTTTTATTTGAAGATATTATTTTTCCCAATAGAGGCCTCTTAGCGCTCAGAATGTCCAATTGCAGTTTCTACAGAAAGAGTGTTTCAGAAAGGCTCAATCAAAAGTAAGGATCAACTCTGTTAGTTGAATGCAAAGAACAGAAAGAAGTTTCATACAATGCTTCTGTGTAGTTTATATTTGAACATATTCTTTTTTCCACTATTACCCACTTAGCGCTACGAATGTCCAGTTGCATTTTCTACAGACAGAGTGTTTCAAAACTGCTCAATCAACAGTATGTTTTAACTCTGTTAGCTGAATGCTCAGATCAGAAAGAAGTTTCACAGAATGCTTCTGTGTAGTTTATATTTGAATATATTCCTTTTTCCACTAGTACTCTCTTAGCGCTCCAAATGTCCAGTTGCATTTTCTAAAGAAAGAGTGTTCAGATCTGCTCAATCAAAAGTATGGTTTAACTCTGTTAGCTGAATGCACAGATCAGAAAGAAGTTTCACAGAATGATTCTGTGTAGTTTATATTTGGAGACATTCCTTTTTCCACTATTACCCTCTTAGCGCTCCGAATCTCCACTTGCATTTTCTACAGAAAGAGTGTTTCAGAACGGCTCAATCAAAACTAAGGTTCAACTCTTTTAGTTGAACAAACAGAACAGAAAGAAGTTTCACACAATTCTTCTGTGTAGTTTTTATTTGTAGACATTCTTTTTCCCAATATAGGCCTCCTAGCGCTCAGAATGTCCAATTGCAGTTTCTACAGAAAGAGTGTTTCAGAACGGCTCAATCAAAAGTAAGGTTCAACTCTGTTAGTTGAATGCACAGAACAGAAAGAAGTTTCATACAATGCTTCTGTGTAGTTTATATTTGAACATATTCTCTTTTCCACTATTACCCACTTAGCGCTACGAATGTCCAGTTGCATTTTCTACAGACAGAGTGTTTCAAAACTGCTCAATCAAAACTATGGTTTAACTCTGTTAGCTGAATGCTCAGATCAGAAAGGAGTTCCACAGAATGCTTCTGTGTAGTTTATATTTGAATATATTCCTTTTTCCACTACTACGCTCTTAGCGCTAAAATTGTCCAGTTGCATTTTCTACAGAAAGAGTGTTCAGATCTGCTCAATCAAAAGTATGGTTTAACTCTGTTAGCTGAATGCACAGATCAGAAAGAAGTTTCACCGAATGATTCTGTGTAGTTTATATTTGAAGACATTCCTTTTTCCACTATTACCCTCTTAGCGCTCCGAATTTCCACTTGCATTTTCTACAAAAAGAGTGTTTCATAACTGCTCAATCAAAAATATGTTTTATCTCTGTTAACTGAATTTACAGATCAGAAATAAGTTTCACATAATGCATCTGTGTAGTTTTTATTTGAAGATATTCTTTTTCCCAATGTAGGCCTCTTAGCGCTTAGCATGTCCAATTGCAGTTTCTACAGAAAGAGTGTTTCAGAACGGCTCAATCAAAAGTAAGGTTCAAATCTGTTAGCTGAATGCACAGAACAGTAAGAGTTTTCACAGAATGCTACTGTGTAGTTTATATTTGAATATATTCCTTTTTCCCCTATTACCCTCTTAGCGCTCCGAATGTCCACTTGCATTTTCTACAGAAAGAATGTTCAGAACTGCGCAATCAAAAGTATGGTTTAACTCTGTTAGCTTAATGAACATATCAGAAATAAGTTTCACACAATGCTTCTGTGTAGTTTTTATTTGAAGATATTATTTTTCCCAATAGAGGCCTCTTCGCGCTCAGAATGTCCAATTGCAGTTTCTACAGAAAGAGTGTTTCAGAAAGGCTCAATCAAAAGTAAGGTTCAACTCTGTTAGTTGAATGCACAGAACAGAAAGTTGTTTCATACAATGCTTCTGTGTAGTTTATATTTGAACATATTCTTTTCTCCTCTATTACCCACTTAGAGCTACGAATGTCCAGTTGCATTTTCTACAGACAGAGTGTTTCAAAACTGCTCAATCAAAAGTATGGTTTAACTCTGTTAGCTGAATGCTCAGATCAGAAAGAAGTTTCACAGAATGCTTCTGTGTAGTTTATATTTGAATATATTCCTTTTTCCACTACTACGCTCTTAGCGCTCCAAATGTCCAGTTGCATTTTCTACAGAAAGAGTGTTCAGATCTGCTCAATCAAAAGTATGGTTTAACTCTGTTAGCTGAATGCACAGATCAGAAAGAAGTTTCACCGAATGATTCTGTGTAGTTTATATTTGAAGACATTCCTTTTTCCACTATTACCCTCTTAGCGCTCCGAATCTCCACTTGCATTTTCTACAAAAAGAGTGTTTCATAACTGCTCAATCAAAAATATGTTTTATCTCTGTTAACTGAATTTACAGATCAGAAATAAGTTTCACAGAATGCATCTGTGTAGTTTTTATTTGAAGATATTCTTTTTCCCAATGTAGGCCTCTTAGCGCTTAGCATGTCCAATTGCAGTTTCTACAGAACGAGTGTTTCAGAACGGCTCAATCAAAAGTAAGGTTCAACTCTGTTAGCTGAATGCACAGAACAGTAAGAGTTTTCACAGAATGATACTGTGTACTTTATATTTGGAGACATTCCTTTTTCCACTATTACCCTCTTAGCGCTCCGAATGTCCACTTGCATTTTCTACAGAAAGAGTGTTCAGAACTGCGCAATCAAAAGTATGGTTTAACTCTGTTAGCTTAATGAACATATCAGAAATAAGTTTCACACAATGCTTCTGTGTAGTTTTTATTTGAAGATATTATTTTTCCCAATAGAGGCCTCTTAGCGCTCAGAATGTCCAATTGCAGTTTCTACAGAAAGAGTGTTTCAGAAAGGCTCAATCAAAAGTAAGGTTCAACTCTGTTAGTTGAATGCACAGAACAGAAAGAAGTTTCATACAATGCTTCTGTGTAGTTTATATTTGAACATATTCTTTTTTCCACTATTACCCACTTAGCGCTACGAATGTCCAGTTGCATTTTCTACAGACAGAGTGTTTCCAAACTGCTCAATCAAAAGTATGTTTTAACTCTGTTAGCTGAATGCTCAGATCAGAAAGAAGTTTCACAGAATGCTTCTGTGTAGTTTATATTTGAATATATTCCTTTTTCCACTAGTACTCTCTTAGCGCTCCAAATGTCCAGTTGCATTTTCTACAGAAAGAGTGTTCAGATCTGCTCAATCAAAATTATGGTTTAACTCTGTTAGCTGAATGCACAGATCAGAAAGAAGTTTCACAGAATGATTCTGTGTAGTTTATATTTGGAGACATTCCTTTTTCCACTATTACCCTCTTAGCGCTCCGAATGTCCACTTGCATTTTTTACAGAAAGAGTGTTTCAGAACGGCTCAATCAAAACTAAGGTTCAATTCTTTTAGTTGAACAAACAGAACAGAAAGAAGTTTCACACAATTCTTTTGTGTAGTTTTTATTTGTAGACATTCTTTTTCCCAATATAGGAATCCTAGCGCTCAGAATGTCCAATTGCAGTTTCTACAGAAAGAGTGTTTCAGAACGGCTCAATCAAAAGTAAGGTTCAACTCTGTTAGTTGAATGCACAGAACAGAAAGAAGTTTCATACAATGCTTCTGTGTAGTTTATATTTGAACATATTCTCTTTTCCACTATTACCCACTTAGCGCTACGAATGTCCAGTTGCATTTTCTACAGACAGAGTGTTTCAAAACTGCTCAATCAAAACTATGGTTTAACTCTGTTAGCTGAATGCTCAGATCAGAAAGGAGTTTCACAGAATGCTTCTGTGTAGTTTATATTTGAATATATTCCTTTTTCCACTACTACGCTCTTAGCGCTCCAAATGTCCAGTTGCATTTTCTACAGAAAGAGTGTTCAGATCTGCTCAATCAAAAGTATGGTTTAACTCTGTTAGCTGAATGCACAGATCAGAAAGAAGTTTCACCGAATGATTCTTTGTAGTTTATATTTGAAGACATTCCTTTTTCCAGTATTACCCTCTTAGCGCTCCGAATCTCCACTTGCATTTTCTACAAAAAGAGTGTTTCATAACTGCTCAATCAAAAATATGTTTTATCTCTGTTAACTGAATTTACAGATCAGAAATAAGTTTTACAGAATGCATCTGTGTAGTTTTTATTTGAAGATATTCTTTTTCCCAATGTAGGCCTCTTAGCGCTTAGCATGTCCAATTGCAGTTTCTACAGAAAGAGTGTTTCAGAACGGCTCAATCAAAAGTAAGGTTCAACTCTGTTAGCTGAATGCACAGAACAGTAAGAGTTTTCACAGAATGCTACTGTGTAGTTTATATTTGAATATATTCTTTTTTCCCCTATTACCCTCTTAGCGCTCCGAATGTCCACTTGCATTTTCTACAGAAAGAGTGTTCAGAACTGCGCAATCAAAAGTATGGTTTAACTCTGTTAGCTTAATGAACATATCAGAAATAAGTTTCACACAATGCTTCTGTGTAGTTTTTATTTGAAGATATTATTTTTCCCAATAGAGGCTTCTTAGCGCTCAGAATGTCCAATTGCATTTTCTACAGAAAGAGTGTTTCAGAACGGCTCAATCAAATGTAAGGTTCAAATCTCTTAGTTGAATGCACAGAACAGAAATAAGTTTCACAGAATGCTTCTGTGTAGTTTTTATTTGTAGATATTCTTTTTCCCAATATAGGCCTCTTAGTGCTCAGAATGTCCAATTGCACTTTCTACAGAAAGAGTGTTTCAGAAAGGCTCAATCAAAAGTAAGGTTCAACTCTTGTAGTTGAATGCACAGAACAGAAAGAAGTTTCATACAATGCTTCTGTGTAGTTTATATTTGAACATATTCTTTTTTCCACTATTACCCACTTAGCGCTACGAATGTCCAGTTGCATTTTCTACAGACAGAGTGTTTCAAAACTGCTCAATCAAAAGTGTGGTTTAACTCTGTTAGCTGAATGCTCAGATCAGAAAGAAGTTTCACAGAATGCTTCTGTGTAGTTTATATTTGAATATATTCCTTTTTCCACTACTACTCTCTTAGCGCTCCAAATGTCCAGTTGCATTTTCTACAGAAAGAGTGTTCAGATCTGCTCTATCAAAAGTATGGTTTAACTCTGTTAGCTGAATGCACAGATCAGAAAAAAGTTTCACAGAATGATTCTGTGTAGTTTATATTTGGAGACATTCCTTTTTCCACTATTACCCTCTTAGCGCTCCGAATCTCCACTTGCATTTTCTACAGAAAGAGTTTCTCAGAACGGCTCAATCAAAACTAAGGTTCAACTCTTTTAGTTGAACAAACAGAACAGAAAGAAGTTTCACACAATTCTTCTCTGTAGTTTTTATTTGTAGACATTCTTTTTCCCAATATAGGCCTCCTAGCGCTCAGAATGTCCAATTGCAGTTTCTACAGAAAGAGTGTTTCAGAACGGCTCAATCAAAAGTAAGGTTCAACTCTGTTAGTTGAATGCACAGAACAGAAAGAAGTTTCATACAATGCTTCTGTGTAGTTTATATTTGAACATATTCTTTTTTCCACTATTACCCACTTAGCGCTACGAATGTCCAGTTGCATTTTCTACAGAGAGAGTGTTTCAAAACTGCTCAATCAAAAGTATGGTTTAACTCTGTTAGCTGAATGCTCAGATCAGAAAGAAGTTTCACAGAATGCTTCTGTGTAGTTTATATTTGAATATATTCCTTTTTCCACTACTACGCTCTTAGCGCTCCAAATGTCCAGTTGCATTTTCTACAGAAAGTGTGTTCAGATCTGCTCAATCAAAAGTATGGTTTAACACTGTTAGCTGAATGCAGAGATCAGAAAGAAGTTTCACCGAATGATTCTGTGTAGTTTATATTTGAAGACATTCCTTTTTCCACTATTACCCTCTTAGCGCTCCGAATCTCCACTTGCATTTTCTACAAAAAGAGTGTTTCATAACTGCTCAATCAAAAATATGTTTTATCTCTGTTAACTGCATTTACAGATCAGAAATAAGTTTCACAGAATGCATCTGTGTAGTTTTTATTTGAAGATATTCTTTTTCCCAATGTAGGCCTCTTAGCGCTTAGCATGTCCAATTGCAGTTTCTACAGAAAGAGTGTTTCAGAACGGCTCAATCAAAAGTAAGGTTCAACTCTGTTAGTTGAATGCACAGAACAGAAAGAATTTTCACAGAATGCTACTGTGTAGTTTATATTTGTATATATTCCTTTTTCCACTATTACCCTCTTAGCGCTCCGAATGTCCACTTGCATTTTCTACAGAAAGAGTGTTCAGAACTGCGCAATCAAAAGTATGGTTTAACTCTGTTAGCTTAATGAACATATCCGAAATAAGTTTCACACAATGCTTCTGTGTAGTTTTTATTTGAAGATATTATTTTTCCCAATATAGGCCTCTTAGCGCTCAGAATGTCCAATTGCAGTTTCTACAGAAAGAGTGTTTCAGAAAGGCTCAATCAAAAGTAAGGTTCAACTCTGTTATTTGAATGCACAGAACAGAAAGAAGTTTCATACAATGCTTCTGTGTAGTTTATATTTGAACATATTCTTTTTTCTACTATTACCCACTTAGCGCTACGAATGTCCAGTTGCATTTTCTACAGACAGAGTGTTTCAAAACTGCTCAATCAAAAGTATGGTTTAACTCTGTTAGCTGAATGCTCAGATCAGAATGAAGTTTCACAGAATGCTTCTGTGTAGTTTATATTTGAATATATTCCTTTTTCCACTACTACTCTCTTAGCGCTCCAAATGTCCAGTTGCATTTTCTACAGAAAGAGTGTTCAGATCTCCTCAATCAAAAGTATGGTTTAACTCTGTTAGCTGAATGCACAGATCAGAAAGAAGTTTCACAGAATGATTCTGTGTACTTTATATTTGGAGACATTCCTTTTTCCACTATTACCCTCTTAGCGCTCCGAATCTCCAATTGCATTTTCTACAGAAAGAGTGTTTCAGAACGGCTCAATCAAAACTAAGGTTCAACTCTTTTAGTTGAACAAACAGAACAGAAAGAAGTTTCACACAATTCTGCTGTGTAGTTTTTATTTGTAGACATTCTTTTTCCCAATATAGGCCTCCTAGCGCTCAAAATGTCCAATTGCAGTTTCTACAGAAAGAGTGTTTCAGAACGGCTCAATCAAAAGTAAGGTTCAACTCTGTTAGTTGAATGCACAGAACAGAAAGAAGTTTCATACAATGCTTCTGTGTAGTTTATATTTGAACATATTCTTTTTTCCACTATTACCCACTTAGCGCTACGAATGTCCAGTTGCATTTTCTACAGACAGAGTGTTTCAAAACTGCTCAATCAAAAGTATGGTTTAACTCTGTTAGCTGAATGCTCAGATCAGAAAGAAGTTTCACAGAATGCTTCTGTGTAGTTTATATTTGAATATATTCCTTTTTCCACTACTACTCTCTTAGCGCTCCAAATGTCCAGTTGCATTTTCTACAGAAAGAGTGTTCAGATCTGCTTAATCAAAAGTATGGTTTAACTCTGTTAGCTGAATGCACAGATCAGAAAGAAGTTTCACAGAATGATTCTGTGTAGTTTATATTTGGAGACATTCCTTTTTCCACTATTACCCTCTTAGCGCTCCCAATCTCCACTTGCATTTTCTACAGAAAGAGTGTTTCAGAACGGCTCAATCAAAACTAAGGTTCAAATCTTTTAGTTGAACAAACAGAACAGAAAGAAGTTTCACACAATTCTTCTGTGTAGTTTTTATTTGTAGACATTCTTTTTCCCAATATAGGCCTCCTAGCGCTCAAAATGTCCAATTGCAGTTTCTACAGAAAGAGTGTTTCAGAACGGCTCAATCAAAAGTAAGGTTCAACTCTGTTAGTTGAATGCACAGAACAGAAAGAAGTTTCATACAATGCTTCTGTGTAGTTTATATTTGAACATATTCTTTTTTCCACTATTACCCACTTAGCGCTACGAATGTCCAGTTGAATTTTCTACTGACAGAGTGTTTCAAAACTGCTCAATCAAAAGTATAGTTTAACTCTGTTAGCTGAATGCTCAGATCAGAAAGAAGTTTCACAGAATGCTTCTGTGTAGTTTATATTTGAATATATTCCTTTTTCCACTAGTACTCTCTTAGCGCTCCAAATGTCCAGTTGCATTTTCTACAGAAAGAGTGTTCAGATCTGCTCAATCAAAAGTATGGTTTAACTCTGTTAGCTGAATGCAAAGATCAGAAAGAAGTTTCACAGAATGATTCTGTGTAGTTTATATTTGGAGACATTACTTTTTCCACTATTACCCTCTTAGCGCTCCGAATCTCCACTTGCATTTTCTACAGAAAGAGTGTTTCAGAACGGCTCAATCAAAACTAAGGTTCAACTCTTTTAGTTGAACAAACAGAACAGAAAGAAGTTTCACACAATTCTTCTGTGTAGTTTTTATTTGTAGACATTCTTTTTCCCAATATAGGCCTCCTAGCGCTCAGAATGTCCAATTGCAGTTTCTACAGAAAGAGTGTTTCAGAACGGCTCAATCAAAAGTAAGGTTCAACTCTGTTAGTTGAATGCACAGAACAGAAAGAAGTTTCATACAATGCTTCTGTGTAGTTTATATTTGAACATATTATTTTTTCCACTATACCCACTTAGCGCTACGAATGTCCAGTTGCATTTCCTACAGACAGAGTGTTTCAAAACTGCTCAATCAAAAGTATGGTTTAGCTCTGTTAGCTGAATGCTCAGATCAGAAAGAAGTTTCACAGAATGCTTCTGTGTTGTTTATATTTGAATATATTCCTTTTTCCACTACTACGCTCTTAGCGCTCCAAATGTCCAGTTGCATTTTCTACAGAAAGAGTGTTCTGATCTGCTCAATCAAAAGTATGGTTTAACTCTGTTAGCTGAATGCACAGATCAGAAAAAAGTTTCACCGAATGATTCTGTGTAGTTTATATTTGAAGACATTCCTTTTTCCACTATTACCCTCTTAGCGCTCCGAATCTCCACTTTCATTTTCTACAAAAAGAGGGTTTCATAACTGCTCAATCAAAAATATGTTTTATCTCTGTTAACTGAATTTACAGATCAGAAATAAGTTTCACAGAATGCATCTGTGTAGTTTTTATTTGAAGATATTCTTTTTCCCAATGTAGGCCTCTTAGTGCTTAGCATGTCCAATTGCAGTTTCTACAGAAAGAGTGTTTCAGAACGGCTCAATCAAAAGTAAGGTTCAACTCTGTTAGTTGAATGCACAGAACAGAAAGAATTTTCACAGAATGCTACTGTGTAGTTTATATTTGAATATATTCCTTTTTCCACTATTACCCTCTTAGCGCTCCGAATATCCACTTGCATTTTCTACAGAAAGAGTGTTCAGAACTGTGCAATCAAAAGTATGGTTTAACTCTGTTAGCTTAATGAACATATCAGCAATAAATTTCACACAATGCTTCTGTGTAGTTTTTATTTGAAGATATTATTTTTCCCAATATAGGTCTCTTAGCGCTCAGAATGTCCAATTGCAGTTTCTACAGAAAGTGTGTTTCAGAAAGGCTCAATCAAAAGTAAGTTCAACTCTGTTAGTTGAATGCACAGAACAGAAAGAAGTTTCATACAATGCTTCTGTGTAGTTTATATTTGAATATATTCTTTTTTCCACTATTACCCACTTAGCGCTACGAATATCCAGTTGCATTTTCTACAGACAGAGTGTTTCAAAACTGCTCAATCAAAAGTATGGTTTAACTCTGTTAGCTGAATGCTCAGATCAGAAAGAAGTTTCACAGAATGCTTCTGTGTAGTTTATATTTGAATATATTCCTTTTTCCACTACTACTCTCTTAGCGCTCCAAATGTCCAGTTGCATTTTCTACAGAAAGAGTGTTCAGATCTGCTCAATCAAAAGTATGGTTTAATTCTGTTAGCTGAATGCACAGATCAGAAAGAAGTTTCACAGAATAATTCTGTGTAGTTTATATTTGGAGACATTCCTTTTTCCACTATTACCCTCTTAGCGCTCCGAATCTCCACTTGCATTTTCTACAGAAAGAGTGTTTCAGAACGGCTCAATCAAAACTAAGGTTCAACTCTTTTAGTTGAACAAACAGAACAGAAAGAAGTTTCACACAATTCTTCTCTGTAGTTTTTATTTGTAGACATTCTTTTTCCCAATATAGGCCTCCTAGCGCTCAGAATGTCCAATTGCAGTTTCTACAGAAAGAGTGTTTCAGAACGGCTCAATCAAAAGTAAGGTTCAACTCTGTTAGTTGAATGCACAGAACAGAAAGAAGTTTCATACAATGCTTCTGTGTAGTTTATATTTGAATATATTCTTTTTTCCACTATTACCCACTTAGCGCTACGAATATCCAGTTGCATTTTCTACAGACAGAGTGTTTCAAAACTGCTCAATCAAAAGTATGGTTTAACTCTGTTAGCTGAATGCTCAGATGAGAAAGAAGTTTCACAGAATGCTTCTGTGTAGTTTATATTTGAATATATTCCTTTTTCCACTACTACGCTCTTAGCGCTCCAAATGTCCAGTTGCATTTTCTACAGAAAGAGTGTTCAGATCTGCTCAATCAAAAGTATGTTTTAACTCTGTTAGCTGAATGCACAGATCAGAAAGAAGTTTCACCGAATGATTCTGTGTAGTTTATATTTGAAGACATTCCTTTTTCCACTATTACCCTCTTAGCGCTCCGAATCTCCACTTGCATTTTCTACAAAAAGTGTGTTTCATAACTGCTCAATCAAAAATATGTTTTATCTCTGTTAACTGAATTTACAGATCAGAAATAAGTTTCACAGAATGCATCTGTGTAGTTTTTATTTGAAGATATTCTTTCTCCCAATGTTGGCCTCTTAGCGCTTAGCATGTCCAATTGCAGTTTCTACAGAAAGAGTGTTTCAGAACGGCTCAATCAAAAGTAAGGTTCAACTCTGTTAGTTGAATGCACAGAACAGAAAGAATTTTCACAGAATGCTACTGTGTAGTTTATATTTGAATATATTCCTTTTCCCACTATTACCCTCTTAGCGCTCCGAATGTCCACTTGCATTTTCTACAGAAAGAGTGTTCAGAACTGTGCAATCAAAAGTATGGTTTAACTCTGTTAGCTTAATGAACATTTCAGAAAAAAGTTTCACACAATGCTTCTGTGTAGTTTTTATTTGAAGATATTATTTTTCCCAATGTAGGCCTCTTAGCGCTCAGAATGTCCAATTGCATTTTCTACAGAAAGAGTGTTTCAGAACGGCTCAATCAAATGTAAGGTTCACCTCTCTTAGTTGAATGCACAGAACAGAAGAAGTTTCACAGAATGCTTCTGTGTAGTTTTTATTTGTAGATATTCTTTTTCCCAATATAGGCCTCTTAGTGCTCAGAATGTCCAATTGCACTTTCTACAGAAAGAGTGTTTCAGAAAGGCTCAATCAAAAGTAAGGTTCAACTCTTGTAGTTGAATGCACAGAACAGAAAGAAGTTTCATACAATGCTTCTGTGTAGTTTATATTTGAACATATTCTTTTTTCCACTATTACCCACTTAGCGCTACGAATGTCCAGTTGCATTTTCTACAGACAGAGTGTTTCAAAACTGTTCAATCAAAAGTATGGTTTAACTCTGTTAGCTGAATGCTCAGATCAGAAAGAAGTTTCACAGAATGCTTCTGTGTAGTTTTTACTTGAATATATTCCTTTTTCCACTACTACTCTCTTAGTGCTCCAAATGTCCAGTTGCATTTTCTACAGAAAGAGTGTTCAGATCTGCTCTATCAAAAGTATGGTTTAACTCTGTTAGCTGAATGCACAGATCAGAAAAAAGTTTCACAGAATGATTCTGTGTAGTTTATATTTGGAGACATTCCTTTTTCCACTATTACCCTCTTAGCGCTCCGAATCTCCACTTGCATTTTCTACAGAAAGAGTTTCTCAGAACGGCTCAATCAAAACTAAGGTTCAAATCTTTTAGTTGAACAAACAGAACAGAAAGAAGTTTCACACAATTCTTCTCTGTAGTTTTTATTTGTAGACATTCTTTTTCCCAATATAGGCCTCCTAGCGCTCAGAATGTCCAATTGCAGTTTATACAGAAAGAGTGTTTCAGAACGGCTCAATCAAAAGTAAGGTTCAACTCTGTTAGTTGAATGCACAGAACAGAAAGGAGTTTCATACAATGCTTCTGTGTAGTTTATATTTGAACATATTCTTTTTTCCACTATTACCCACTTAGCGCAACGAATGTCCAGTTGCATTTTCTACAGACAGAGTGTTTCAAAACTGCTCAATCAAAAGTATGGTTTAACTCTGTTAGCTGAATGCTCAGATCAGAAAGAAGTTTCACAGAATGCTTCTGTGTAGTTTATATTTGAATATATTACTTTTTCCACTACTACGCTCTTAGCGCTCCAAATGTCCAGTTGCATTTTCTACAGAAAGAGTGTTCAGATCTGCTCAATCAAAAGTATGGTTTAACTCTGTTAGCTGAATGCACAGATCAGTAAGATGTTTCACCGAATGATTCTGTGTAGTTTATATTTGAAGACATTCCTTTTTCCACTATTACCCACTTAGTGCTCCGAATCTCCACTTGCATTTTCTACAAAAAGAGTGTTTCATAACTGCTCAATCAAAAATAATTTTTATCTCTGTTAACTGAATTTACAGATCAGAAATAAGTTTCACAGAATGCATCTGTGTAGTTTTTATTTGAAGATATACTTTTTCCCAATGTAGGCCTCTTAGCGCTTAGCATGTCCAATTGCAGTTTCTACAGAAAGAGTGTTTCAGAACGGCTGAATCAAAAGTAAGGTTCAACTCTGTTAGTTGAATGCACAGAACAGAAAGAATTTTCACAGAATGCTACTGTGTAGTTTATATTTGAATATATTCCTTTTTCCACTATTACCCTCTTAGCGCTCCGAATGTCCACTTGCATTTTCTACAGAAAGAGTGTTCAGAACTGCGCAATCAAAAGTATGGTTTAACTCTGTTAGCTTAATGAACATATCAGAAATAAGTTTCACACAATGCTTCTGTGTAGTTTTTATTTGAAGATATTATTTTTCCGAATATAGGCCTCTTAGCGCTCAGAATGTCCAATTGCAGTTTCTACAGAAAGAGTGTTTCAGAAAGGCTCAATCAAAAGTAAGGTTCAACTCTGTTAGTTGAATGCACAGAACAGAAAGAAGTTTCATACAATGCTTCTGTGTAGTTTATATTTGAATATATTCTTTTTTCCATTATTACCCACTTAGCGCTACGAATGTCCAGTTGCATTTTCTACAGACAGAGTGTTTCAAAACTGCTCAATCAAAAGTATGGTTTAACTCTGTTAGCTGAATGCTCAGATCAGAAAGAAGTTTCACAGAATGATTCTGTGTAGTTTATATTTGAATATATTACTTTTTCCACTACTACTCTCTTAGCGATCCGAATGTCCAGTAGCATTTTCTACAGAAAGAGTGTTCAGATCTGCTCAATCAAAAGTATGGTTTAACTCTGTTAGCTGAATGCACAGATCAGAAAGAAGTTTCACAGAATGATTCTGTGTAGTTTATATTTGGAGACATTCCTTTTTCCACTATTACCCTCTTAGCGCTCCGAATCTCCACTTGCATTTTCTACAGAAAGAGTGTTTCAGAACGGCTTAATCAAAACTAAGGTTCAACTCTTTTAGTTGAACAAACAGAACAGAAAGAAGTTTCACACAATTCTTCTGTGTAGTTTTTATTTGTAGACATTCTTTTTCCCAATATAGGCCTCCTAGCGCTCAAAATGTCCAATTGCAGTTTCTACAGAAAGAGTGTTTCAGAACGGCTCAATCAAAAGTAAGGTTCAACTCTGTTAGTTGAATGCACAGAACAGAAAGAAGTTTCATACAATGCTTCTGTGTAGTTTATATTTGAACATATTCTTTTTTCCACTATTACCCAATTAGCGCTACGAATGTCCAGTTGCATTTTCTACAGACAGAGTGTTTCAAAACTGCTCAATCAAAAGTATGGTTTAACTCTGTTAGCTGAATGCTCAGATCAGAAAGAAGTTTCACAGAATGCTTCTGTGTAGTTTATATTTGAATATATTCCTTTTTCCACTACTACGCTCTTAGCGCTCCAAATGTCCAGTTGCATTTTCTACAGAAAGAGTGTTCAGATCTGCTCAATCAAAAGTATGTTTTAACTCTGTTAGCTGAATGCACAGATCAGAAAGTAGTTTCACCGAATGATTCTGTGTAGTTTATATTTGAAGACATTCCTTTTTCCACTATTACCCTCTTAGCGCTCCGAATCTCCACTTGCATTTTCTACAAAAAGAGTGTTTCATAACTGCTCAATCAAAAATATGTTTTATCTCTGTTAACTGAATTTACAGATCAGAAATAAGTTTCACAGAATGCATCGGTGTAGTTTTTATTTGAAGATATTCTTTTTCCCAATGTAGGCCTCTTAGCGCTTAGCATGTCCAATTGCAGTTTCTACAGAAAGAGTGTTTCAGAACGGCTGAATCAAAAGTAAGGTTCAACTCTGTTAGTTGAATGCACAGAACAGAAAGAATTTTCACAGAATGCTACTGTGTAGTTTATATTTGAATATATTCCTTTTTCCACTATTACCCTCTTAGCGCTCGGAATGTCCACTTGCATTTTATACAGAAAGAGTGTTCAGAACTGCGCAATCAAAAGTATGGTTTAACTCTGTTAGCTTAATGAACATATCAGAAATAAGTTTCACACAATGCTTCTGTGTAGTTTTTATTTGAAGATATTATTTTCCCCAATATAGGCCTCTTAGCGCTCAGAATGTCCAATTGCAGTTTCTACAGAAAGAGTGTTTCCGAAAGGCTCAATCAAAAGTAAAGTTCAACTCTGTTAATTAAATGCACAGAACAGAAAGAAGTTTCATACAATGCTTCTTTGTAGTTTATATTTGAACATATTCTTTTTTCCACTATTACCCACTTAGATCTACGAATGTCCAGTTGCATTTTCTACAGACAGAGTGTTTCAAAACTGCTCAATCAAAAGTATGGTTTAACTCTGTTAGCTGAATGCTCAGATCAGAAAGAAGTTTCACAGAATGCTTCTGTGTAGTTTATATTTGAATATATTCCTTTTTCCACTAGTACTCTCTTAGCGCTCCAAATGTCCAGTTGCATTTTCTACAGAAAGAGTGTTCAGATCTGCTGAATCAAAAGTATGGTTTAACTCTGTTAGCTGAATGCACAGATCAGAAAGAAGTTTCACAGAATGATTTTGTGTAGTTTATATTTGGAGACATTCCTTTTTCCACTATTACCCTCTTAGCGCTCCGAATCTCCACTTGCGTTTTCTACAGAAAGAGTGTTTCAGAACGGCTCAATCAAAACTAAGGTTCAACTCTTTTAGTTGAACAAACAGAACAGAAAGAAGTTTCACACAATTCTTCGGTGTAGTTTTTATTTGTAGACATTCTTTTTCCCAATATAGGCCTCTTAGCGCTCAGAATGTCCAATTGCAGTTTCTACAGAAAGAGTGTTTCAGAACGGCTCAATCAAAAGTATGGTTCAACTCTGTTAATTGAATGCACAGAACAGAAAGAAGTTTCACGGAATGCTTCTGTGTAGTTTATATTTGAACATATTCTTTTTTCCACTATTACCCACTTAGCGCTACGAATGTCCAGTTGCATTTTCTACAGACAGAGTGTTTCAAAACTGCTCAATCAAAACTATGGTTTAACTCTGTTAGCTGAATGCTCAGATCAGAAAGGAGTTTCACAGAATGCTTCTGTGTAGTTTATATTTGAATATATTCCTTTTTCCACTACTACGCTCTTAGCGCTAAAATTGTCCAGTTGCATTTTCTACAGAAAGAGTGTTCAGATCTGCTCAATCAAAAGTATGGTTTAACTCTGTTAGCTGAATGCACAGATCAGAAAGAAGTTTCACCGAATGATTCTGTGTAGTTTATATTTGAAGACATTCCTTTTTCCACTATTACCCTCTTAGCGCTCCGAATCTCCACTTGCATTTTCTACAAAAAGAGTGTTTCATAACGGCTCAATCAAAAATATGTTTTATCTCTGTTAACTGAATTTACAGATCAGAAATAAGTTTCACAGAATGCATCTGTGTAGTTTTTATTTGAAGATATTCTTTTTCCCAATGTAGGACTCTTAGCGCTTAGCATGTCCAATTGCAGTTTCTACAGAAATAGTGTTTCAGAACGGCTCAACCAAAAGTAAGGTTCAACTCTGTTAGCTGAATGCACAGAACAGTAAGAGTTTTCACACAATGCTACTGTGTAGTTTATATTTGAATATATTCCTTTTTCCCCTATTACCGTCTTAGCGCTCCGAATGTCCACTTGAATTTTCTACAGAAAGTGTGTTCAGAACTGCGCAATCAAAATTATGGTTTAACTCTGTTAGCTTAATGAACATACCAGAAATAAGTTTCACACAATGCTTCTGTGTAGTTTTTATTTGAAGATATTATTTTTCCCAATAGAGGCCTCTTTGCGCTCAGAATGTCCAATTGCAGTTTCTACAGAAAGAGTGTTTCAGAAAGGCTCAATCAAAAGTAAGGTTCAACTCTGTTAGTTGAATGCACAGAACAGAAAGATGTTTCATACAATGCTTCTGTGTAGTTTATATTTGAACATATTCTTTTCTCCTCTATTACCCACTTAGCGCTACGAATGTCCAGTTGCATTTTCTACAGACAGAGTGTTTCAAAACTGCTCAATCAAAATTATGGTTTAACTCTGTTAGCTGAATGCTCAGATCAGAAAGAAGTTTCACAGAATGCTTCTGTGTAGTTTATGTTTGAATATATTCCTTTTTCCACTACTACTCTCTTAGCGCTGCAAATGTCCAGTTGCATTTTCTACAGAAAGAGTGTTCAGATCTGCTGAATCAAAAGTATGGTTTAACTCTGTTAGCTGAATGCAAGGATCAGAAAGAAGTTTCACAGAATGATTCTGTGTAGTTTATATTTGGAGACATTCCTTTTTCCACTATTACCCTCTTAGTGCTCCGAATCTCCACTTGCATTTTCTACAGAAAGAGTGTTTCAGAACGGCTCAATCAAAACTAAGGTTCAACTCTTTTAGTTGAACAAACAGAACAGAAAGAAGTTTCACACAATTCTTCTGTGTAGTTTTTATTTGTAGACATTCTTTTTCCCAATATAGGCCTCTTAGCGCTCAGAATGTCCAATTGTAGTTTCTACAGAAAGAGTGTTTCAGAACGGCTCAATCAAAAGTAAGGTTCAACTCTGTTAGTTGAATGCACAGAACAGCAAGAAGTTTCACAGAATGCTTCTGTGTAGTTTATATTTGAACATATTCTTTTTTCCACTATTACCCACTTAGCGCTACGAATGTCCAGTTGCATTTTCTACAGACAGAGTGTTTGAAAATTGCTCAATCAAAAGTATGGTTTAACTCTGTTAGCTGAATGCTCAGATCAGAAAGAAGTTTCACAGAATGCTTCTGTGTAGTTTATATTTGAATATATTCCTTTTTCCACTACTACGCTCTTAGCGCTCCAAATGTCCAGTTGCATTTTCTACAGAAAGTGTGTTCAGATCTGCTCAATCAAAAGTATGGTTTAACTCTGTTAGCTGAATGCACAGATCAGAAAGAAGTTTCACCGAATGATTCTGTGTAGTTTATATTTGAAGACATTCCTTTTTCCACTATTACCCTCTTAGCGCTCCGAATCTCCACTTGCATTTTCTACAAAAAGAGTGTTTCATAACTGCTCAATCAAAAATATGTTTTATCTCTGTTAACTGAATTTACAGATCAGAAATAAGTTTCACAGAATGCATCTGTGTAGTTTTTATTTGAAGATATTCTTTTTCCCAATGTAGGCCTCTTAGCGCTTAGCATGTCCAATTGCAGTTTCTACAGAAAGAGTGTTTCAGAACGGCTCAATCAAAAGTAAAGTTCAACTCTGTTAGCTGAATGCACAGAACAGTAAGAGTTTTCACAGAATGATACTGTGTAGTTTATATTTGAATATATTCCTTTTTCCACTATTACCCTCTTAGCGCTCCGAATGTCCACTTGCATTTTCTACAGAAAGAGTGTTCAGAACTGCGCAATCAAAAGTATGGTTTAACTCTGTTAGCTTAATGAACATATCAGAAATAAGTTTCACACAATGCTTCTGTATAGTTTTTATTTGAAGATATTATTTTTCCCAATAGAGGCCTCTTAGCGCTCAGAATGTCCAATTGCAGTTTCTACAGAAAGAGTGTTTCAGAAAGGCTCAATCAAAAGTAAGGTTCAACTCTGTTAGTTGAATGCAAAGAACAGAAAGAAGTTTCCTACAATGCTTCTGTGTAGTTTATATTTGAACATATTCTTTTTTCCACTATTACCCACTTAGCGCTACGAATGTCCAGTTGCATTTTCTACAGACAGAGTGTTTCAAAACTGCTCAATCAACACTATGTTTTAACTCTGTTAGCTGAATGCTCCGATCAGAAAGAAGTTTCACAGAATGCTTCTGTGTAGTTTATATTTGAATATATTCCTTTTTCCACTACTACTCTCTTAGCGCTCCAAATGTCCAGTTGCATTTTCTACAGAAAGAGTGTTCAGATCTGCTCAATCAAAAGTATGTTTTAACTCTGTTAGCTGAATGCACAGATCAGAAAGAAGTTTCACAGAATGATTCTGTGTAGTTTATATTTGGAGACATTCCTTTTTCCACTATTACCCTCTTAGCGCTCCGAATCTCCACTTGCATTTTCTACAGAAAGAGTGTTTCAGAACGGCTCAATCAAAACTAAGGTTCAACTCTTTTAGTTGAACAAACAGAACAGAAAGAAGTTTCACACAATTCTTCTGTGTAGTTTTTATTTGTAGACATTCTTTTTCCCAATATAGGCCTCCTAGCGCTCAGAATGTCCAATTGCAGTTTCTACAGAAAGAGTGTTTCAGAACGGCTCAATCAAAAGTAAGGTTCAACTCTGTTAGTTGAATGCACAGAACAGAAAGAAGTTTCATACAATGCTTCTGTGTAGTTTATATTTGAACATATTCTCTTTTCCACTATTACCCACTTAGCGCTACGAATGTCCAGTTGCATTTTCTACAGACAGAGTGTTTCAAAACTGCTCAATCAAAACTATGGTTTAACTCTGTTAGCTGAATGCTCAGATCAGAAAGGAGTTCCACAGAATGCTTCTGTGTAGTTTATATTTGAATATATTCCTTTTTCCACTACTACGCTCTTAGCGCTAAAATTGTCCAGTTGCATTTTCTACAGAAAGAGTGTTCAGATCTGCTCAATCAAAAGTATGGTTTAACTCTGTTAGCTGAATGCACAGATCAGAAAGAAGTTTCACCGAATGATTCTGTGTAGTTTATATTTGAAGACATTCCTTTTTCCACTATTACCCTCTTAGCGCTCCGAATCTCCACTTGCATTTTCTACAAAAAGAGTGTTTCATAACTGCTCAATCAAAAATATGTTTTATCTCTGTTAACTGAATTTACACATCAGAAATAAGTTTCACAGAATGCATCTGTGTAGTTTTTATTTGAAGATATTCTTTTTCCCAATGTAGGCCTCTTAGCGCTTAGCATGTCCAATTGCAGTTTCTACAGAAAGAGTGTTTCAGAACGGCTCAATCAAAATTAAGGTTCAACTCTGTTAGCTGAATGCACAGAACAGTAAGAGTTTTCACAGAATGCTACTGTGTAGTTTATATTTGAATATATTCCTTTTTCCCCTATTACCCTCTTAGCGCTCCGAATGTCCACTTGCATTTTCTACAGAAAGAGTGTTCAGAACTGCGCAATCAAAAGTATGGTTTAACTCTGTTAGCTTAATGAACATATCAGAAATAAGTTTCACACAATGCTTCTGTGTAGTTTTTATTTGAAGATATTATTTTTCCCAATAGAGGCCTCTTCGCGCTCAGAATGTCCAATTGCAGTTTCTACAGAAAGAGTGTTTCAGAAAGGCTCAATCAAAAGTAAGGTTCAACTCTGTTAGTTGAATGCACAGAACAGAAAGATGTTTCATACAATGCTTCTGTGTAGTTTATATTTGAACATATTCTTTTCTCCTCTATTACCCACTTAGCGCTACGAATGTCCAGTTGCATTTTCTACAGACAGAGTGTTTCAAAACTGCTCAATCAAAATTATGGTTTAACTCTGTTAGCTGAATGCTCAGATCAGAAAGAAGTTTCACAGAATGCTTCTGTGTAGTTTATATTTGAATATATTCCTTTTTCCACTACTACGCTCTTAGCGCTCAAAATGTCCAGTTGCATTTTCTACAGAAAGAGTGTTCAGATCTGCTCAATCAAAAGTATGGTTTAACTCTGTTAGCTGAATGCACAGATCAGAAAGAAGTTTCACCGAATGATTCTGTGTAGTTTATATTTGAAGACATTCCTTTTTCCACTATTACCCTCTTAGCGCTCCGAATCTCCACTTGCATTTTCTACAAAAAGAGTGTTTCATAACTGCTCAATCAAAAATATGTTTTATCTCTGTTAACTGAATTTACAGATCAGAAATAAGTTTCACAGAATGCATCTGTGTAGTTTTTATTTGAAGATATTCTTTTTCCCAATGTAGGCCTCTTAGCGCTTAGCATGTCCAATTGCAGTTTCTACAGAAAGAGTGTTTCAGAACGGCTCAATCAAAAGTAAGGTTCAACTCTGTTAGCTGAATGCACAGAACAGTAAGAGTTTTCACAGAATGATACTGTGTAGTTTATATTTGAATATATTCCTTTTTCCACTATTACCCTCTTAGCGCTCCGAATGTCCACTTGCATTTTCTACAGAAAGAGTGTTCAGAACTGCGCAATCAAAAGTATGGTTTAACTCTGTTAGCTTAATGAACATATCAGAAATAAGTTTCACACAATGCTTCTGTGTAGTTTTTATTTGAAGATATTATTTTTCCCAATAGAGGCCTCTTAGCGCTCAGAATGTCCAATTGCAGTTTCTACAGAAAGAGTGTTTCAGAAAGGCTCAATCAAAAGTAAGGTTCAACTCTGTTAGTTGAATGCACAGAACAGAAAGAAGTTTCATACAATGCTTCTGTGTAGTTTATATTTGAACATATTCTTTTTTCCACTATTACCCACTTAGCGCTACGAATGTCCAGTTGCATTTTCTACAGACAGAGTGTTTCAAAACTGCTCAATCAAAATTATGGTTTAACTCTGTTAGCTGAATGCTCAGATCAGAAAGAAGTTTCACAGAATGCTTCTGTGTAGTTTATATTTGAATATATTCCTTTTTCCACTACTACTCTCTTAGCGCTGCAAATGTCCAGTTGCATTTTCTACAGAAAGAGTGTTCAGATCTGCTCAATCAAAAGTATGGTTTAACTCTGTTAGCTGAATGCAAGGATCAGAAAGAAGTTTCACAGAATGATTCTGTGTAGTTTATATTTGGAGACATTCCTTTTTCCACTATTACCCTCTTAGTGCTCCGAATCTCCACTTGCATTTTCTACAGAAAGAGTGTTTCAGAACGGCTCAATCAAAACTAAGGTTCAACTCTTTTAGTTGAACAAACAGAACAGAAAGAAGTTTCACACAATTCTTCTGTGTAGTTTTTCTTTGTAGACATTTTTTTCCCAATATAGGCCTCTTAGCGCTCAGAATGTTCAATTGTAGTTTCTACAGAAAGAGTGTTTCAGAACGGCTCAATCAAAAGTAAGGTTCAACTCTGTTAGTTGAATGCACAGAACAGCAAGAAGTTTCACAGAATGCTTCTGTGTAGTTTATATTTGAACATATTCTTTTTTCCACTATTACCCACTTAGCGCTACGAATGTCCAGTTGCATTTTCTACAGACAGAGTGTTTGAAAATTGCTCAATCAAAAGTATGGTTTAACTCTGTTAGCTGAATGCTCAGAGCAGAAAGAAGTTTCACAGAATGCTTCTGTGTAGTTTATATTTGAATATATTCCTTTTTCCACTACTACGCTCTTAGCGCTCCAAATGTCCAGTTGCATTTTCTACAGAAAGAGTGTTCAGATCTACTCAATCAAAAGTATGGTTTAACTCTGTTAGCTGAATGCACAGATCAGAAAGAAGTTTCACCGAATGATTCTGTGTAGTTTATATTTGAAGACATTCCTTTTTCCACTATTACCCTCTTAGCGCTCCGAATCTCCACTTGCATTTTCTACAAAAAGAGTGTTTCATAACTGCTCAATCAAAAATATGTTTTATCTCTGTTAACTGAATTTACAGATCAGAAATAAGTTTCACAGAATGCATCTGTGTAGTTTTTATTTGAAGATATTCTTTTTCCCAATGTAGGCCTCTTAGCGCTTAGCATGTCCAATTGCAGTTTCTACAGAAAGAGTGTTTCAGAACGGCTCAATCAAAAGTAAGGTTCAACTCTGTTAGCTGAATGCACAGAACAGTAAGAGTTTTCACAGAATGATACTGTGTAGTTTATATTTGAATATATTCCTTTTTCCACTATTACCCTCTTAGCGCTCCGAATGTCCACTTGCATTTTCTACAGAAAGAGTGTTCAGAACTGCGCAATCAAAAGTATGGTTTAACTCTGTTAGCTTAATGAACATATCAGAAATAAGTTTCACACAATGCTTCTGTGTAGTTTTTATTTGAAGATATTATTTTTCCCAATATAGGCCTCTTAGCGCTCAGAATGTCCAATTGCATTTTCTACAGAAAGAGTGTTTCAGAACGGCTCAATCAAATGTAAGGTTCAACTCTCTTAGTTGAATGCACAGAACAGAAAGAAGTTTCACAGAATGCTTCTGTGTAGTTTTTATTTGTAGATATTCTTTTTCCCAATATAGGCCTCTTAGTGCTCAGAATGTCCAATTGCACTTTCTACAGAAAGAGTGTTTCAGAAAGGCTCAATCAAAAGTAAGGTTCAACTCTTGTAGTTGAATGCACAGAACAGAAAGAAGTTTCATACAATGCTTCTGTGTAGTTTATATTTGAACATATTCTTTTTTCCACTATTACCCACTTAGCGCTACGAATGTCCAGTTGCATTTTCTACAGACAGAGTGTTTCAAAACTGCTCAATCAAAAGTGTGGTTTAACTCTGTTAGCTGAATGCTCAGATCAGAAAGAAGTTTCACAGAATGCTTCTGTGTAGTTTATATTTGAATATATTCCTTTTTCCACTACTACTCTCTTAGCGCTCCAAATGTCCAGTTGCATTTTCTACAGAAAGAGTGTTCAGATCTGCTCTATCAAAAGTATGGTTTAACTCTGTTAGCTGAATGCACAGATCAGAAAAAAGTTTCACAGAATGATTCTGTGTAGTTTATATTTGGAGACATTCCTTTTTCCACTATTACCCTCTTAGCGCTCCGAAACTCCAATTGCATTTTCTACAGAAAGAGTTTCTCAGAACGGCTCAATCAAAACTAAGGTTCAACTCTTTTAGTTGAACAAACAGAACAGAAAGAAGTTTCACACAATTCTTCTCTGTAGTTTTTATTTGTAGACATTCTTTTTCCCAATATAGGCCTCCTAGCGCTCAGAATGTCCAATTGCAGTTTCTACAGAAAGAGTGTTTCAGAACGGCTCAATCAAAAGTAAGGTTCAACTCTGTTAGTTGAATGCACAGAACAGAAAGAAGTTTCATACAATGCTTCTGTGTAGTTTATATTTGAACATATTCTTTTTTCGACTATTACCCACTTAGCGCTACGAATGTCCAGTTGCATTTTCTACAGAGAGAGTGTTTCAAAACTGCTCAATCAAAAGTATGGTTTAACTCTGTTAGCTGAATGCTCAGATCAGAAAGAAGTTTCACAGAATGCTTCTGTGTAGTTTATATTTGAATATATTCCTTTTTCCACTACTACGCTCTTAGCGCTCCAAATGTCCAGTTGCATTTTCTACAGAAAGAGTGTTCAGATCTGCTCAATCAAAAGTATGGTTTAACACTGTTAGCTGAATGCAGAGATCAGAAAGAAGTTTCACCGAATGATTCTGTGTAGTTTATATTTGAAGACATTCCTTTTTCCACTATTACCCTCTT
This sequence comes from Symphalangus syndactylus, assembly GCF_028878055.3. NCBI lineage: Eukaryota > Metazoa > Chordata > Mammalia > Primates > Hylobatidae > Symphalangus > Symphalangus syndactylus. Next base: position 151,657,923 of record NC_072430.2, on the reverse strand, counting down.
AGCGCTCCGATTCTCCACTTGCATTTTCTACAAAAAGAGTGTTTCATAACTGCTCAATCAAAAATATGTTTTATCTCTGTTAACTGAATTTACAGATCAGAAATAAGTTTCACAGAATGCATCTGTGTAGTTTTTATTTGAAGATATTCTTTTTCCCAATGTAGGCCTCTTAGCGCTTAGCATGTCCAATTGCAGTTTCTACAGAAAGAGTGTTTCAGAACGGCTCAATCAAAAGTAAGGTTCAACTCTGTTAGTTGAATGCACAGAACAGAAAGAATTTTCACAGAATGCTACTGTGTAGTTTATATTTGTATATATTCCTTTTTCCACTATTACCCTCTTAGCGCTCCGAATGTCCACTTGCATTTTCTACAGAAAGAGTGTTCAGAACTGCGCAATCAAAAGTATGGTTTAACTCTGTTAGCTTAATGAACATATCCGAAATAAGTTTCACACAATGCTTCTGTGTAGTTTTTATTTGAAGATATTATTTTTCCCAATATAGGCCTCTTAGCGCTCAGAATGTCCAATTGCAGTTTCTACAGAAAGAGTGTTTCAGAAAGGCTCAATCAAAAGTAAGGTTCAACTCTGTTATTTGAATGCACAGAACAGAAAGAAGTTTCATACAATGCTTCTGTGTAGTTTATATTTGAACATATTCTTTTTTCCACTATTACCCACTTAGCGCTACGAATGTCCAGTTGCATTTTCTACAGACAGAGTGTTTCAAAACTGCTCAATCAAAAGTATGGTTTAACTCTGTTAGCTGAATGCTCAGATCAGAATGAAGTTTCACAGAATGCTTCTGTGTAGTTTATATTTGAATATATTCCTTTTTCCACTACTACTCTCTTAGCGCTCCAAATGTCCAGTTGCATTTTCTACAGAAAGAGTGTTCAGATCTCCACAATCAAAAGTATGGTTTAACTCTGTTAGCTGAATGCACAGATCAGAAAGAAGTTTCACAGAATGATTCTGTGTACTTTATATTTGGAGACATTCCTTTTTCCACTATTACCCTCTTAGCGCTCCGAATCTCCAATTGCATTTTCTACAGAAAGAGTGTTTCAGAACGGCTCAATCAAAAGTAAGGTTCAACTCTGTTAGTTGAATGCACAGAACAGAAAGAAGTTTCATACAATGCTTCTGTGTAGTTTATATTTGAACATATTCTTTTTTCCCACTATTACCCACTTAGCGCTACGAATGTCCAGTTGCATTTTCTACAGACAGAGTGTTTCAAAACTGCTCAATCAAAAGTATGTTTTAACTCTGTTAGCTGAATGCTCAGATCAGAAAGAAGTTTCACAGAATGCTTCTGTGTAGTTTATATTTGAATATATTCCTTTTTCCAATAGTACTCTCTTAGCGCTCCAAATGTCCAGTTGCATTTTCTACAGAAAGGGTGTTCAGATCTGCTCAATCAAAAGTATGGTTTAACTCTGTTAGCTGAATGCACAGATCAGAAAGAAGTTTCACAGAATGATTCTGTGTAGTTTATATTTGGAGACATTCCTTTTTCCACTATTAACCTCTTAGCGCTCCGAATCTCCACTTGCATTTTCTACAGAAAGAGTGTTTCAGAACGGCTCAATCAAAACTAAGGTTCAACTCTTTTAGTTGAACAAACAGAACAGAAAGAAGTTTCACAAAATTCTTCTGTGTAGTTTTTATTTGTAGACATTCTTTTTCCCAATATAGGCCTCCTAGCGCTCAGAATGTCCAATTGCAGTTTCTACAGAAAGAGTGTTTCAGAACGGCTCAATCAAAAGTAAGGTTCAACTCTGTTAGTTGAATGCACAGAACAGCAAGAAGTTTCATACAATGCTTTTGTGTAGTTTATATTTGAACATATTCTCTTTTCCACTATTACCCACTTAGCGCTACGAATGTCCAGTTGCATTTTCTACAGACAGAGTGTTTCAAAACTGCTCAATCAAAACTAAAGTTTAACTCTGTTAGCTGAATGCTCAGATCAGAAAGGAGTTTCACAGAATGCTTCTGTGTAGTTTATATTTGAATATATTCCTTTTTCCTCTAATACGCTCTTAGCGCTAAAATTGTCCAGTTGCATTTTCTACAGAAAGAGTGTTCAGATCTGCTCAATCAAAAGTATGGTTTAACTCTGTTAGCTGAATGCACAGATCAGAAAGAAGTTTCACCGAATGATTCTGTGTAGTTTATATTTGAAGACATTCCTTTTTCCACTATTACCCTCTTAGCGCTCCGAATCTCCACTTGCATTTTATACAAAAAGAGTGTTTCATAACTGCTCAATCAAAAATATGTTTTATCTCTGTTAACTGAATTTACAGATCAGAAATAAGTTTCACAGAATGCATCTGTGTAGTTTTTATTTGAAGATATTCTTTTTCCCAATGTAGGCCTCTTAGCGCTTAGCATGTCCAATTGCAGTTTCTACAGAAAGAGTGTTTCAGAACGGCTCAATCAAAAGTAAGGTTCAACTCTGTTAGCTGAATGCACAGAACAGTAAGAGTTTTCACAGAATGCTACTGTGTAGTTTATATTTGAATATATTCCTTTTTCCCCTATTACCCTCTTAGCGCTCCGAATGTCCACTTGCATTTTCTACAGAAAGAGTGTTCAGAACTGCGCAATCAAAAGTATGGTTTAACTCTGTTAGCTTAATGAACATATCAGAAATAAGTTTCACACAATGCTTCTGTGTAGTTTTTATTTGAAGATATTATTTTTCCCAATAGAGGCCTCTTCGCGCTCAGAATGTCCAATTGCATTTTCTACAGAAAGAGTGTTTCAGAAAGGCTCAATCAAAAGTAAGGTTCAACTCTGTTAGTTGAATGCACAGAACAGAAAGAAGTTTCATACAATGCTTCTCTGTAGTTTATATTTGAACATATTCTTTTCTCCACTATTACCCACTTAGCAGTACTAATGTCCAGTTGCATTTTCTACAGACAGAGTGTTTCAAAACTGCTCAATCAAAAGTATGGTTTAACTCTGTTAGCTGAATGCTCAGATCAGAAAGAAGTTTCACAGAATGCTTCTGTGTAGTTTATTTTTGAATATATACTTTTTCCACTACTACTCTCTTAGCGCTCCAAATGTCGAGTTGCATTTTCTACAGAAAGAGTGTTCAGATCTGCTGAATCAAAAGTATGGTTTAACTCTGTTAGCTGAATGCACAGATCAGAAAGAAGTTTCACAGAATGATTCTGTGTAGTTTATATTTGGAGACATTCCTTTTTCCACTATTACCCTCTTAGCGCTCCGAATCTCCACTTGCATTTTCTACAGAAAGAGTGTTTCAGAACGGCTCAATCAAAACTAAGGTTCAACTCTTTTAGTTGAACAAACAGAACAGAAAGAAGCTTCACACAATTCTTCTGTGTAGTTTTTATTTGTAGACATTCTTTTTCCCAATATAGGCCTCTTAGCGCTCAGAATGTCCAATTGCAGTTTCTACAGAAAGAGTGTTTCAGAACGGCTCAATCAAAAGTAAGGTTCAACTCTGTTAGTTGAATGCACAGAACAGAAAGAAGTTTCACAGAATGCTTCTGTGTAGTTTATATTTGAACATATTCTTTTTTCCACTATTACCCACTTAGCGCTACGAATGTCCAGTTGCATTTTCTACAGACAGAGTGTTTCAAAACTGCTCAATCAAAAGTATGGTTTAACTCTGTTAGCTGAATGCTCAGATCAGAAAGAAGTTTCACAGAATGCTTCTGTGTAGTTTATATTTGAATATATTCCTTTTTCCACTACTACTCTCTTAGCGCTCCAAATGTCCAGTTGCATTTTCTACAGAAAGAGTGTTCAGATCTGCTGAATCAAAAGTATGGTTTAACTCTGTTAGCTGAATGCACAGATCAGAAAGAAGTTTCACAGAATGATTCTGTGTAGTTTATATTTGGAGACATTCCTTTTTCCACTATTACCCTCTAAGCGCTCCGAATCTCCACTTGCATTTTCTACAGAAAGAGTGTTTCAGAACGGCTCAATCAAAACTAAGGTTCAACTCTTTTAGTTGAACAAACAGAACAGAAAGAAGTTTCACACAATTCTTCTGTGTAGTTTTTATTTGTAGACATTCCTTTTCCCAATATAGGCCTCTTAGCGCTCAGAATGTCCAATTGCAGTTTCTACAGAAAGAGTGTTTCAGAACGGCTCAATCAAAAGTAAGGTTCAACTCTGTTAGTTGAATGCAGAGAACAGAAAGAAGTTTCACAGAATGCTTCGGTGTAGTTTATATTTAACATATTCTTTTTTCCACTATTACCCACTTAGCGCTACGAATGTCCAGTTGCATTTTCTACAGACAGAGTGTTTCAAAACTGCTCAATCAAAAGTATGGTTTAACTCTGTTAGCTGAATGCTCAGATCACAAAGAAGTTTCACAGAATGCTTCTGTGTAGTTTATATTTGAATATATTCCTTTTTCCACTACTACGCTCTTAGAGCTCCAAATGTCCAGTTGCATTTTCTACAGAAAGAGTGTTCAGATCTGCTCAATCAAAAGTATGGTTTAACTCTGTTAGCTGAATGCACAGATCAGAAAGAAGTTTCACCGAATGATTCTGTGTAGTTTATATTTGAAGACATTCCTTTTTCCACTATTACCCTCTTAGCGCTCCGAATCTCCACTTGCATTTTCTACAAAAAGAGTGTTTCATAACTGCTCAATCAAAAATATGTTTTATCTCTGTTAACTGAATTTACACATCAGAAATAAGTTTCACAGAATGCATCTGTGTAGTTTTTATTTGAAGATATTCTTGTTCCCAATGTAGGCCTCTTAGCGCTTAGCATGTCCAATTGCAGTTTCTACAGAAAGAGTGTTTCAGAACGGCTCAATCAAAAGTAAGGTTCAACTCTGTTAGCTGAATGCACAGAACAGAAAGAGTTTTCACAGAATGCTACTGTGTAGTTTATATTTGAATATATTACTTTTTCCACTATTACCCTCTTATTGCTCCGAATGTCCACTTGCATTTTCTAGAGAAAGAGTGTTCAGAACTGCGCAATCAAAAGTATGGTTTAACTCTGTTAGCTTAATGAACATATCAGAAATAATTTTCACAAAATGCTTCTGTGTAGTTTTTATTTGAAGATATTATTTTTCCCAATATAGGCCTCTTCGCGCTCAGAATGTCCAATTGCAGTTTCTACAGAAAGAGTGTTTCAGAAAGGCTCAATCAAAAGTAAGGTTCAACTCTGTTAGTTGAATGCACAGAACAGAAAGAAGTTTCATACAATGCTTCTGTGTAGTTTATATTTGAACATATTCTTTTCTCCACTATTACCCACTTAGCACTACTAATGTCCAGTTGCATTTTCTACAGACAGAGTGTTTCAAAACTGCTCAATCAAAAGTATGGTTTAACTCTGTTAGCTGAATGCTCAGATCAGAAAGAAGTTTCACAGAATGCTTCTGTGTAGTTTATTTTTGAATATATTCCTTTTTCCACTACTACTCTCTTAGCGCTCCAAATGTCGAGTTGCATTTTCTACAGAAAGAGTGTTCAGATCTGCTGAATCAAAAGTATGGTTTAACTCTGTTAGCTGAATGCACAGATCAGAAAGAAGTTTCACAGAATGATTTTGTGTAGTTTATATTTGGAGACATTCCTTTTTCCACTATTACCCTCTTAGCGCTCCGAATCTCCACTTGCATTTTCTACAGAAAGAGTGTTTCAGAACGGCTCAATCAAAACTAAGGTTCAACTCTTTTAGTTGAACAAACAGAACAGAAAGAAGTTTCACACAATTCTTCTGTGTAGTTTTTATTTCTAGACATTCTTTTTCCCAATATAGGCCTCTTAGCGCTCAGAATGTCCAATTGCAGTTTCTACAGAAAGAGTGTTTCAGAACGGCTCAATCAAAAGTAAGGTTCAACTCTGTTAGTTGAATGCACAGAACAGAAAGAAGTTTCACGGAATGCTTCTGTGTAGTTTATATTTGAACATATTCTTTTTTCCACTATTACCCACTTAGCGCTACGAATGTCCAGTTGCATTTTCTACAGACAGAGTGTTTCAAAACTGCTTAATCAAAACTATGGTTTAACTCTGTTAGCTGAATGCTCAGATCAGAATGGAGTTTCACAGAATGCTTCTGTGTAGTTTATATTTGAATATATTCCTTTTTCCACTACTACGCTCTTAGCGCTAAAATTGTCCAGTTGCATTTTCTACAGAAAGAGTGTTCAGATCTGCTCAATCAAAAGTATGGTTTAACTCTGTTAGCTGAATGCACAGATCAGAAAGAAGTTTCACCGAATGATTCTGTGTAGTTTATATTTGAAGACATTCCTTTTTCCACTATTACCCTCTTAGCGCTCCGAATCTCCACTTGCATTTTCTACAAAAAGAGTGTTTCATAACTGCTCAATCAAAAATATGTTTTATCTCTGTTAACTGAATTTACACATCAGAAATAAGTTTCACAGAATGCATCTGTGTAGTTTTTATTTGAAGATATTCTTTTTCCCAATGTAGGCCTCTTAGCGCTTAGCATGTCCAATTGCAGTTTCTACAGAAAGAGTGTTTCAGAACGGCTCAATCAAAAGTAAGGTTCAACTCTGTTAGCTGAATGCACAGAACAGAAAGAGTTTTCACAGATTGCTACTGTGTAGTTTATATTTGAATATATTACTTTTTCCACTATTACCCTCTTATTGCTCCGAATGTACACTTGCATTTTCTAGAGAAAGAATGTTCAGAACTGCGCAATCAAAAGTATGGTTTAACTCTGTTAGCTTAATGAACATATCAGAAATAATTTTCACAAAATGCTTCTGTGTAGTTTTTATTTGAAGATATTATTTTTCCCAATAAAGGCCTCTTCACGCTCAGAATGTCCAATTGCAGTTTCTACAGAAGGAGTGTTTCAGAAAGGCTCAATCAAAAGTAAGGTTCAACTCTGTTAGTTGAATGCACAGAACAGAAAGAAGTTTCATACAATGCTTCTGTGTAGTTTATATTTGAACATATTCTTTTCTCCACTATTACCCACTTAGCACTACTAATGTCCAGTTGCATTTTCTACAGACAGAGTGTTTCAAAACTGCTCAATCAAAAGTATGGTTTAACTCTGTTAGCTGAATGCTCAGATCAGAAAGAAGTTTCACAGAATGCTTCTGTTTAGTTTATTTTTGAATATATTCCTTTTTCCACTACTACTCTCTTAGCGCTGCAAATGTCCAGTTGCATTTTCTACAGAAAGAGTGTTCAGATCTGCTGAATCAAAAGTATGGTTTAACTCTCTTAGCTGAATGCACAGATCAGAAAGAAGTTTCACAGAATGATTTTGTGTAGTTTATATTTGGAGACATTCCTTTTTCCACTATTACCCTCTTAGCGCTCCGAATGTCCACTTGCATTTTCTACAGAAAGAGTGTTCAGAACTGCGCAATCAAAAGAATGGTTTAACTCTGTTAGCTTAATGAACATATCAGAAATAAGTTTCACACAATGCTTCTGTGTAGTTTTTATTTGAAGATATTATTTTTCCCAATAGAGGCCTCTTAGCGCTCAGAATGTCCAATTGCAGTTTCTACAGAAAGAGTGTTTCAGAAAGGCTCAATCAAAAGTAAGGTTCAACTCTGTTAGTTGAATGCAAAGAACAGAAAGAAGTTTCATACAATGCTTCTGTGTAGTTTATATTTGAACATATTCTTTTTTCCACTATTACCCACTTAGCGCTACGAATGTCCAGTTGCATTTTCTACAGACAGAGTGTTTCAAAACTGCTCAATCAACAGTATGTTTTAACTCTGTTAGCTGAATGCTCCGATCAGAAAGAAGTTTCACAGAATGCTTCTGTGTAGTTTATATTTGAATATATTCCTTTTTCCACTACTACTCTCTTAGCGCTCCAAATGTCCAGTTGCATTTTCTACAGAAAGAGTGTTCAGATCTGCTCAATCAAAAGTATGGTTTAACTCTGTTAGCTGAATGCACAGTTCAGAAAGAAGTTTCACAGAATGATTCTGTGTAGTTTATATTTGGAGACATTCCTTTTTCCACTATTACCCTCTTAGCGCTCCGAATCTCCACTTGCATTTTCTACAGAAAGAGTGTTTCAGAACGGCTCAATCAAAACTAAGGTTCAACTCTTTTAGTTGAACAAACAGAACAGAAAGAAGTTTCACACAATTCTTCTGTGTAGTTTTTATTTGTAGACATTCTTTTTCCCAATATAGGCCTCCTAGCGCTCAGAATGTCCAATTGCAGTTTCTACAGAAAGAGTGTTTCAGAACGGCTCAATCAAAAGTAAGGTTCAACTCTGTTAGTTGAATGCACAGAACAGAAAGAAGTTTCATACAATGCTTCTGTGTAGTTTATATTTGAACATATTCTCTTTTCCACTATTACCCACTTAGCGCTACGAATGTCCAGTTGCATTTTCTACAGACAGAGTGTTTCAAAACTGCTCAATCAAAACTATGGTTTAACTCTGTTAGCGGAATGCTCAGATCAGAAAGGAGTTCCACAGAATGCTTCTGTGTAGTTTATATTTGAATATATTCCTTTTTCCACTACTACGCTCTTAGCGCTAAAATTGTCCAGTTGAATTTTCTACAGAAAGAGTGTTCAGATCTGCTCAATCAAAAGTATGGTTTAACTCTGTTAGCTGAATGCACAGATCAGAAAGAAGTTTCACCGAATGATTCTGTGTAGTTTATATTTGAAGACATTCCTTTTTCCACTATTACCCTCTTAGCGCTCCGAATCTCCACTTGCATTTTCTACAAAAAGAGTGTTTCATAACTGCTCAATCAAAAATATGTTTTATCTCTGTTAACTGAATTTACACATCAGAAATAAGTTTCACAGAATGCATCTGTGTAGTTTTTATTTGAAGATATTCTTTTTCCCAATGTAGGCCTCTTAGCGCTTAGCATGTCCAATTGCAGTTTCTACAGAAAGAGTGTTTCAGAACGGCTCAATCAAAATTAAGGTTCAACTCTGTTAGCTGAATGCACAGAACAGTAAGAGTTTTCACAGAATGCTACTGTGTAGTTTATATTTGAATATATTCCTTTTTCCCCTATTACCCTCTTAGCGCTCCGAATGTCCACTTGCATTTTCTACAGAAAGAGTGTTCAGAACTGCGCAATCAAAAGTATGGTTTAACTCTGTTAGCTTAATGAACATATCAGAAATAAGTTTCACACAATGCTTCTGTGTAGTTTTTATTTGAAGATATTATTTTTCCCAATAGAGGCCTCTTCGCGCTCAGAATGTCCATTTGCAGTTTCTACAGAAGGAGTGTTTCAGAAAGGCTCAATCAAAAGTAAGGTTCAACTCTGTTAGTTGAATGCACAGAACAGAAAGAAGTTTCATACAATGCTTCTGTGTAGTTTATATTTGAACATATTCTTTTCTCCACTATTACCCACTTAGCACTACTAATGTCCAGTTGCATTTTCTACAGACAGAGTGTTTCAAAACTGCTCAATCAAAAGTATGGTTTAACTCTGTTAGCTGAATGCTCAGATCAGAAAGAAGTTTCACAGAATGCTTCTGTTTAGTTTATTTTTGAATATATTCCTTTTTCCACTACTACTCTCTTAGCGCTGCAAATGTCCAGTTGCATTTTCTACAGAAAGAGTGTTCAGATCTGCTGAATCAAAAGTATGGTTTAACTCTCTTAGCTGAATGCACAGATCAGAAAGAAGTTTCACAGAATGATTTTGTGTAGTTTATATTTGGAGACATTCCTTTTTCCACTATTACCCTCTTAGCGCTCCGAATGTCCACTTGCATTTTCTACAGAAAGAGTGTTCAGAACTGCGCAATCAAAAGAATGGTTTAACTCTGTTAGCTTAATGAACATATCAGAAATAAGTTTCACACAATGCTTCTGTGTAGTTTTTATTTGAAGATATTATTTTTCCCAATAGAGGCCTCTTAGCGCTCAGAATGTCCAATTGCAGTTTCTACAGAAAGAGTGTTTCAGAAAGGCTCAATCAAAAGTAAGGTTCAACTCTGTTAGTTGAATGCAAAGAACAGAAAGAAGTTTCATACAATGCTTCTGTGTAGTTTATATTTGAACATATTCTTTTTTCCACTATTACCCACTTAGCGCTACGAATGTCCAGTTGCATTTTCTACAGACAGAGTGTTTCAAAACTGCTCAATCAACAGTATGTTTTAACTCTGTTAGCTGAATGCTCCGATCAGAAAGAAGTTTCACAGAATGCTTCTGTGTAGTTTATATTTGAATATATTCCTTTTTCCACTACTACTCTCTTAGCGCTCCAAATGTCCAGTTGCATTTTCTACAGAAAGAGTGTTCAGATCTGCTCAATCAAAAGTATGGTTTAACTCTGTTAGCTGAATGCACAGTTCAGAAAGAAGTTTCACAGAATGATTCTGTGTAGTTTATATTTGGAGACATTCCTTTTTCCACTATTACCCTCTTAGCGCTCCGAATCTCCACTTGCATTTTCTACAGAAAGAGTGTTTCAGAACGGCTCAATCAAAACTAAGGTTCAACTCTTTTAGTTGAACAAACAGAACAGAAAGAAGTTTCACACAATTCTTCTGTGTAGTTTTTATTTGTAGACATTCTTTTTCCCAATATAGGCCTCCTAGCGCTCAGAATGTCCAATTGCAGTTTCTACAGAAAGAGTGTTTCAGAACGGCTCAATCAAAAGTAAGGTTCAACTCTGTTAGTTGAATGCACAGAACAGAAAGAAGTTTCATACAATGCTTCTGTGTAGTTTATATTTGAACATATTCTCTTTTCCACTATTACCCACTTAGCGCTACGAATGTCCAGTTGCATTTTCTACAGACAGAGTGTTTCAAAACTGCTCAATCAAAACTATGGTTTAACTCTGTTAGCGGAATGCTCAGATCAGAAAGGAGTTCCACAGAATGCTTCTGTGTAGTTTATATTTGAATATATTCCTTTTTCCACTACTACGCTCTTAGCGCTAAAATTGTCCAGTTGAATTTTCTACAGAAAGAGTGTTCAGATCTGCTCAATCAAAAGTATGGTTTAACTCTGTTAGCTGAATGCACAGATCAGAAAGAAGTTTCACCGAATGATTCTGTGTAGTTTATATTTGAAGACATTCCTTTTTCCACTATTACCCTCTTAGCGCTCCGAATCTCCACTTGCATTTTCTACAAAAAGAGTGTTTCATAACTGCTCAATCAAAAATATGTTTTATCTCTGTTAACTGAATTTACACATCAGAAATAAGTTTCACAGAATGCATCTGTGTAGTTTTTATTTGAAGATATTCTTTTTCCCAATGTAGGCCTCTTAGCGCTTAGCATGTCCAATTGCAGTTTCTACAGAAAGAGTGTTTCAGAACGGCTCAATCAAAATTAAGGTTCAACTCTGTTAGCTGAATGCACAGAACAGTAAGAGTTTTCACAGAATGCTACTGTGTAGTTTATATTTGAATATATTCCTTTTTCCCCTATTACCCTCTTAGCGCTCCGAATGTCCACTTGCATTTTCTACAGAAAGAGTGTTCAGAACTGCGCAATCAAAAGTATGGTTTAACTCTGTTAGCTTAATGAACATATCAGAAATAAGTTTCACACAATGCTTCTGTGTAGTTTTTATTTGAAGATATTATTTTTCCCAATAGAGGCCTCTTCGCGCTCAGAATGTCCATTTGCAGTTTCTACAGAAAGAGTGTTTCAGAAAGGCTCAATCAAAAGTAAGGTTCAACTCTGTTAGTTGAATGCACAGAACAGAAAGATGTTTCATACAATGCTTCTGTGTCGTTTATATTTGAACATATTCTTTTCTCCTCTATTACCCACTTAGCGCTACGAATGTCCAGTTGCATTTTCTACAGACAGAGTGTTTCAAAACTGCTCAATCAAAATTATGGTTTAACTCTGTTAGCTGAATGCTCAGATCAGAAAGATGTTTCACAGAATGCTTCTGTGTAGTTTATATTTGAATATATTCCTTTTTCCACTACTACGCTCTTAGCGCTCCAAATGTCCAGTTGCATTTTCTACAGAAAGAGTGTTCAGATCTGCTCAATCAAAAGTATGGTTTAACTCTGTTAGCTGAATGCACAGATCAGAAAGAAGTTTCACCGAATGATTCTGTGTAGTTTATATTTGAAGACATTCCTTTTTCCACTATTACCCTCTTAGCGCTCCGAATCTCCACTTGCATTTTCTACAAAAAGAGTGTTTCATAACTGCTCAATCAAAAATATGTTTTATCTCTGTTAACTGAATTTACAGATCAGAAATAAGTTTCACAGAATGCATCTGTGTAGTTTTTATTTGAAGATATTCTTTTTCCCAATGTAGGCCTCTTAGCGCTTAGCATGTCCAATTGCAGTTTCTACAGAAAGAGTGTTTCAGAACGGCTCAATCAAAAGTAAGGTTCAACTCTGTTAGCTGAATGCACAGAACAGTAAGAGTTTGCACAGAATGATACTGTGTAGTTTATATTTGAATATATTCCTTTTTCCACTATTACCCTCTTAGCGCTCCGAATGTCCACTTGCATTTTCTACAGAAAGAGTGTTCAGAACTGCGCAATCAAAAGTATGGTTTAACTCTGTTAGCTTAATGAACATATCAGAAATAAGTTTCACACAGTGCTTCTGTGTAGTTTTTATTTGAAGATATTATTTTTCCCAATAGAGGCCTCTTAGCGCTCAGAATGTCCAATTGCAGTTTCTACAGAAAGAGTGTTTCAGAAAGGCTCAATCAAAAGTAAGGTTCAACTCTGTTAGTTGAATGCACAGAACAGAAAGAAGTTTCATACAATGCTTCTGTGTAGTTTATATTTGAACATATTCTTTTTTCCACTATTACCCACTTAGCGCTACGAATGTCCAGTTGCATTTTCTACAGACAGAGTGTTTCAAAACTGCTCAATCAAAATTATGGTTTAACTCTGTTAGCTGAATGCTCAGATCAGAAAGAAGTTTCACAGAATGCTTCTGTGTAGTTTATATTTGAATATATTCCTTTTTCCACTACTACTCTCTTAGCGCTGCAAATGTCCAGTTGCATTTTCTACAGAAAGAGTGTTCAGATCTGCTGAATCAAAAGTATGGTTTAACTCTGTTAGCTGAATGCAAGGATCAGAAAGAAGTTTCACAGAATGATTCTGTGTAGTTTATATTTGGAGACATTCCTTTTTCCACTATTACCCTCTTAGTGCTCCGAATCTCCACTTGCATTTTCTACAGAAAGAGTGTTTCAGAACGGCTCAATCAAAACTAAGGTTCAACTCTTTTAGTTGAACAAACAGAACAGAAAAAAGTTTCACACAATTCTTCTGTGTAGTTTTTATTTGTAGACATTCTTTTTCCCAATATAGGCCTCTTAGCGCTCAGAATGTCCAATTGTAGTTTCTACAGAAAGAGTGTTTCAGAACGGCTCAATCAAAAGTAAGGTTCAACTCTGTTAGTTGAATGCACAGAACAGCAAGAAGTTTCACAGAATGCTTCTGTGTAGTTTATATTTGAACATATTCTTTTTTCCACTATTACCCACTTAGCGCTACGAATGTCCAGTTGCATTTTCTACAGACAGAGTGTTTGAAAATTGCTCAATCAAAAGTATGGTTTAACTCTGTTAGCTGAATGCTCAGAGCAGAAAGAAGTTTCACAGAATGCTTCTGTGTAGTTTATATTTGAATATATTCCTTTTTCCACTACTACGCTCTTAGCGCTCCAAATGTCCAGTTGCATTTTCTACAGAAAGAGTGTTCAGATCTACTCAATCAAAAGTATGGTTTAACTCTGTTAGCTGAATGCACAGATCAGAAAGAAGTTTCACCGAATGATTCTGTGTAGTTTATATTTGAAGACATTCCTTTTTCCACTATTACCCTCTTAGCGCTCCGAATCTCCACTTGCATTTTCTACAAAAAGAGTGTTTCATAACTGCTCAATCAAAAATATGTTTTATCTCTGTTAACTGAATTTACAGATCAGAAATAAGTTTCACAGAATGCATCTGTGTAGTTTTTATTTGAAGATATTCTTTTTCCCAATGTAGGCCTCTTAGCGCTTAGCATGTCCAATTGCAGTTTCTACAGAAAGAGTGTTTCAGAACGGCTCAATCAAAAGTAAGGTTCAACTCTGTTAGCTGAATGCACAGAACACTAAGATTTTTCACAGAATGATACTGTGTAGTTTATATTTGAATATATTCCTTTTTCCACTATTACCCTCTTAGCGCTCCGAATGTCCACTTGCATTTTCTACAGAAAGAGTGTTCAGAACTGCGCAATCAAAAGTATGGTTTAACTCTGTTAGCTTAATGAACATATCAGAAATAAGTTTCACACAATGCTTCTGTGTAGTTTTTATTTGAAGATATTATTTTTCCCAATAGAGGCCTCTTAGCGCTCAGAATGTCCAATTGCAGTTTCTACAGAAAGAGTGTTTCAGAAAGGCTCAATCAAAAGTAAGGTTCAACTCTGTTAGTTGAATGCAAAGAACAGAAAGAAGTTTCATACAATGCTTCTGTGTAGTTTATATTTGAACATATTCTTTTTTCCACTATTACCCACTTAGCGCTACGAATGTCCAGTTGCATTTTCTACAGACAGAGTGTTTCAAAACTGCTCAATCAACAGTATGTTTTAACTCTGTTAGCTGAATGCTCAGATCAGAAAGAAGTTTCACAGAATGCTTCTGTGTAGTTTATATTTGAATATATTCCTTTTTCCACTACTACTCTCTTAGCGCTGCAAATGTCCAGTTGCATTTTCTACAGAAAGAGTGTTCAGATCTGCTGAATCAAAAGTATGGTTTAACTCTGTTAGCTGAATGCAAGGATCAGAAAGAAGTTTCACAGAATGATTCTGTGTAGTTTATATTTGGAGACATTCCTTTTTCCACTATTACCCTCTTAGTGCTCCGAATCTCCACTTGCATTTTCTACAGAAAGAGTGTTTCAGAACGGCTCAATCAAAACTAAGGTTCAACTCTTTTAGTTGAACAAACAGAACAGAAAGAAGTTTCACACAATTCTTCTGTGTAGTTTTTATTTGTAGACATTCTTTTTCCCAATATAGGCCTCTTAGCGCTCAGAATGTCCAATTGTAGTTTCTACAGAAAGAGTGTTTCAGAACGGCTCAATCAAAAGTAAGGTTCAACTCTGTTAGTTGAATGCACAGAACAGCAAGAAGTTTCACAGAATGCTTCTGTGTAGTTTATATTTGAACATATTCTTTTTTCCACTATTACCCACTTAGCGCTACGAATGTCCAGTTGCATTTTCTACAGACAGAGTGTTTGAAAATTGCTCAATCAAAAGTATGGTTTAACTCTGTTAGCTGAATGCTCAGATCAGAAAGAAGTTTCACAGAATGCTTCTGTGTAGTTTATATTTGAATATATTCCTTTTTCCACTACTACGCTCTTAGCGCTCCAAATGTCCAGTTGCATTTTCTACAGAAAGAGTGTTCAGATCTGCTCAATCAAAAGTATGGTTTAACTCTGTTAGCTGAATGCACAGATCAGAAAGAAGTTTCACCGAATGATTCTGTATAGTTTATATTTGAAGACATTCCTTTTTCCACTATTACCCTCTTAGCGCTCCGAATCTCCACTTGCATTTTCTACAAAAAGAGTGTTTCATAACTGCTCAATCAAAAATATGTTTTATCTCTGTTAACTGAATTTACAGATCAGAAATAAGTTTCACAGAATGCATCTGTGTAGTTTTTATTTGAAGATATTCTTTTTCCCAATGTAGGCCTCTTAGCGCTTAGCATGTCCAATTGCAGTTTCTACAGAAAGAGTGTTTCAGAACGGCTCAATCAAAAGTAAGGTTCAACTCTGTTAGCTGAATGCACAGAACAGTAAGTGTTTTCACAGAATGATACTGTGTAGTTTATATTTGAATATATTCCTTTTTCCACTATTACCCTCTTAGCGCTCCGAATGTCCACTTGCATTTTCTACAGAAAGAGTGTTCAGAACTGCGCAATCAAAGTATGGTTTAACTCTGTTAGCTTAATGAACATATCAGAAATAAGTTTCACACAATGCTTCTGTGTAGTTTTTATTTGAAGATATTATTTTTCCCAATAGAGGCCTCTTAGCGCTCAGAATGTCCAATTGCAGTTTCTACAGAAAGAGTGTTTCAGAAAGGCTCAATCAAAAGTAAGGATCAACTCTGTTAGTTGAATGCAAAGAACAGAAAGAAGTTTCATACAATGCTTCTGTGTAGTTTATATTTGAACATATTCTTTTTTCCACTATTACCCACTTAGCGCTACGAATGTCCAGTTGCATTTTCTACAGACAGAGTGTTTCAAAACTGCTCAATCAACAGTATGTTTTAACTCTGTTAGCTGAATGCTCAGATCAGAAAGAAGTTTCACAGAATGCTTCTGTGTAGTTTATATTTGAATATATTCCTTTTTCCACTAGTACTCTCTTAGCGCTCCAAATGTCCAGTTGCATTTTCTACAGAAAGAGTGTTCAGATCTGCTCAATCAAAAGTATGGTTTAACTCTGTTAGCTGAATGCACAGATCAGAAAGAAGTTTCACAGAATGATTCTGTGTAGTTTATATTTGGAGACATTCCTTTTTCCACTATTACCCTCTTAGCGCTCCGAATCTCCACTTGCATTTTCTACAGAAAGAGTGTTTCAGAACGGCTCAATCAAAACTAAGGTTCAACTCTTTTAGTTGAACAAACAGAACAGAAAGAAGTTTCACACAATTCTTCTGTGTAGTTTTTATTTGTAGACATTCTTTTTCCCAATATAGGCCTCCTAGCGCTCAGAATGTCCAATTGCAGTTTCTACAGAAAGAGTGTTTCAGAACGGCTCAATCAAAAGTAAGGTTCAACTCTGTTAGTTGAATGCACAGAACAGAAAGAAGTTTCATACAATGCTTCTGTGTAGTTTATATTTGAACATATTCTCTTTTCCACTATTACCCACTTAGCGCTACGAATGTCCAGTTGCATTTTCTACAGACAGAGTGTTTCAAAACTGCTCAATCAAAACTATGGTTTAACTCTGTTAGCTGAATGCTCAGATCAGAAAGGAGTTCCACAGAATGCTTCTGTGTAGTTTATATTTGAATATATTCCTTTTTCCACTACTACGCTCTTAGCGCTAAAATTGTCCAGTTGCATTTTCTACAGAAAGAGTGTTCAGATCTGCTCAATCAAAAGTATGGTTTAACTCTGTTAGCTGAATGCACAGATCAGAAAGAAGTTTCACCGAATGATTCTGTGTAGTTTATATTTGAAGACATTCCTTTTTCCACTATTACCCTCTTAGCGCTCCGAATTTCCACTTGCATTTTCTACAAAAAGAGTGTTTCATAACTGCTCAATCAAAAATATGTTTTATCTCTGTTAACTGAATTTACAGATCAGAAATAAGTTTCACATAATGCATCTGTGTAGTTTTTATTTGAAGATATTCTTTTTCCCAATGTAGGCCTCTTAGCGCTTAGCATGTCCAATTGCAGTTTCTACAGAAAGAGTGTTTCAGAACGGCTCAATCAAAAGTAAGGTTCAACTCTGTTAGCTGAATGCACAGAACAGTAAGAGTTTTCACAGAATGCTACTGTGTAGTTTATATTTGAATATATTCCTTTTTCCCCTATTACCCTCTTAGCGCTCCGAATGTCCACTTGCATTTTCTACAGAAAGAATGTTCAGAACTGTGCAATCAAAAGTATGGTTTAACTCTGTTAGCTTAATGAACATATCAGAAATAAGTTTCACACAATGCTTCTGTGTAGTTTTTATTTGAAGATATTATTTTTCCCAATAGAGGCCTCTTCGCGCTCAGAATGTCCAATTGCAGTTTCTACAGAAAGAGTGTTTCAGAAAGGCTCAATCAAAAGTAAGGTTCAACTCTGTTAGTTGAATGCACAGAACAGAAAGTTGTTTCATACAATGCTTCTGTGTAGTTTATATTTGAACATATTCTTTTCTCCTCTATTACCCACTTAGAGCTACGAATGTCCAGTTGCATTTTCTACAGACAGAGTGTTTCAAAACTGCTCAATCAAAAGTATGGTTTAACTCTGTTAGCTGAATGCTCAGATCAGAAAGAAGTTTCACAGAATGCTTCTGTGTAGTTTATATTTGAATATATTCCTTTTTCCACTACTACGCTCTTAGCGCTCCAAATGTCCAGTTGCATTTTCTACAGAAAGAGTGTTCAGATCTGCTCAATCAAAAGTATGGTTTAACTCTGTTAGCTGAATGCACAGATCAGAAAGAAGTTTCACCGAATGATTCTGTGTAGTTTATATTTGAAGACATTCCTTTTTCCACTATTACCCTCTTAGCGCTCCGAATCTCCACTTGCATTTTCTACAAAAAGAGTGTTTCATAACTGCTCAATCAAAAATATGTTTTATCTCTGTTAACTGAATTTACAGATCAGAAATAAGTTTCACAGAATGCATCTGTGTAGTTTTTATTTGAAGATATTCTTTTTCCCAATGTAGGCCTCTTAGCGCTTAGCATGTCCAATTGCAGTTTCTACAGAACGAGTGTTTCAGAACGGCTCAATCAAAAGTAAGGTTCAACTCTGTTAGCTGAATGCACAGAACAGTAAGAGTTTTCACAGAATGATACTGTGTAGTTTATATTTGAATATATTCCTTTTTCCACTATTACCCTCTTAGCGCTCCGAATGTCCACTTGCATTTTCTACAGAAAGAGTGTTCAGAACTGCGCAATCAAAAGTATGGTTTAACTCTGTTAGCTTAATGAACATATCAGAAATAAGTTTCACACAATGCTTCTGTGTAGTTTTTATTTGAAGATATTATTTTTCCCAATAGAGGCCTCTTAGCGCTCAGAATGTCCAATTGCAGTTTCTACAGAAAGAGTGTTTCAGAAAGGCTCAATCAAAAGTAAGGTTCAACTCTGTTAGTTGAATGCACAGAACAGAAAGAAGTTTCATACAATGCTTCTGTGTAGTTTATATTTGAATATATTCTTTTTTCCACTATTACCCACTTAGCGCTACGAATGTCCAGTTGCATTTTCTACAGACAGAGTGTTTCCAAACTGCTCAATCAAAAGTATGTTTTAACTCTGTTAGCTGAATGCTCAGATCAGAAAGAAGTTTCACAGAATGCTTCTGTGTAGTTTATATTTGAATATATTCCTTTTTCCACTAGTACTCTCTTAGCGCTCCAAATGTCCAGTTGCATTTTCTACAGAAAGAGTGTTCAGATCTGCTCAATCAAAATTATGGTTTAACTCTGTTAGCTGAATGCACAGATCAGAAAGAAGTTTCACAGAATGATTCTGTGTAGTTTATATTTGGAGACATTCCTTTTTCCACTATTACCCTCTTAGCGCTCCGAATGTCCACTTGCATTTTTTACAGAAAGAGTGTTTCAGAACGGCTCAATCAAAACTAAGGTTCAATTCTTTTAGTTGAACAAACAGAACAGAAAGAAGTTTCACACAATTCTTTTGTGTAGTTTTTATTTGTAGACATTCTTTTTCCCAATATAGGAATCCTAGCGCTCAGAATGTCCAATTGCAGTTTCTACAGAAAGAGTGTTTCAGAACGGCTCAATCAAAAGTAAGGTTCAACTCTGTTAGTTGAATGCACAGAACAGAAAGAAGTTTCATACAATGCTTCTGTGTAGTTTATATTTGAACATATTCTCTTTTCCACTATTACCCACTTAGCGCTACGAATGTCCAGTTGCATTTTCTACAGACAGAGTGTTTCAAAACTGCTCAATCAAAACTATGGTTTAACTCTGTTAGCTGAATGCTCAGATCAGAAAGGAGTTTCACAGAATGCTTCTGTGTAGTTTATATTTGAATATATTCCTTTTTCCACTACTACGCTCTTAGCGCTCCAAATGTCCAGTTGCATTTTCTACAGAAAGAGTGTTCAGATCTGCTCAATCAAAAGTATGGTTTAACTCTGTTAGCTGAATGCACAGATCAGAAAGAAGTTTCACCGAATGATTCTGTGTAGTTTATATTTGAAGACATTCCTTTTTCCAGTATTACCCTCTTAGCGCTCCGAATCTCCACTTGCATTTTCTACAAAAAGAGTGTTTCATAACTGCTCAATCAAAAATATGTTTTATCTCTGTTAACTGAATTTACAGATCAGAAATAAGTTTTACAGAATGCATCTGTGTAGTTTTTATTTGAAGATATTCTTTTTCCCAATGTAGGCCTCTTAGCGCTTAGCATGTCCAATTGCAGTTTCTACAGAAAGAGTGTTTCAGAACGGCTCAATCAAAAGTAAGGTTCAACTCTGTTAGCTGAATGCACAGAACAGTAAGAGTTTTCACAGAATGCTACTGTGTAGTTTATATTTGAATATATTCTTTTTTCCCCTATTACCCTCTTAGCGCTCCGAATGTCCACTTGCATTTTCTACAGAAAGAGTGTTCAGAACTGCGCAATCAAAAGTATGGTTTAACTCTGTTAGCTTAATGAACATATCAGAAATAAGTTTCACACAATGCTTCTGTGTAGTTTTTATTTGAAGATATTATTTTTCCCAATAGAGGCTTCTTAGCGCTCAGAATGTCCAATTGCATTTTCTACAGAAAGAGTGTTTCAGAACGGCTCAATCAAATGTAAGGTTCAACTCTCTTAGTTGAATGCACAGAACAGAAATAAGTTTCACAGAATGCTTCTGTGTAGTTTTTATTTGTAGATATTCTTTTTCCCAATATAGGCCTCTTAGTGCTCAGAATGTCCAATTGCACTTTCTACAGAAAGAGTGTTTCAGAAAGGCTCAATCAAAAGTAAGGTTCAACTCTTGTAGTTGAATGCACAGAACAGAAAGAAGTTTCATACAATGCTTCTGTGTAGTTTATATTTGAACATATTCTTTTTTCCACTATTACCCACTTAGCGCTACGAATGTCCAGTTGCATTTTCTACAGACAGAGTGTTTCAAAACTGCTCAATCAAAAGTGTGGTTTAACTCTGTTAGCTGAATGCTCAGATCAGAAAGAAGTTTCACAGAATGCTTCTGTGTAGTTTATATTTGAATATATTCCTTTTTCCACTACTACTCTCTTAGCGCTCCAAATGTCCAGTTGCATTTTCTACAGAAAGAGTGTTCAGATCTGCTCTATCAAAAGTATGGTTTAACTCTGTTAGCTGAATGCACAGATCAGAAAAAAGTTTCACAGAATGATTCTGTGTAGTTTATATTTGGAGACATTCCTTTTTCCACTATTACCCTCTTAGCGCTCCGAATCTCCACTTGCATTTTCTACAGAAAGAGTTTCTCAGAACGGCTCAATCAAAACTAAGGTTCAACTCTTTTAGTTGAACAAACAGAACAGAAAGAAGTTTCACACAATTCTTCTCTGTAGTTTTTATTTGTAGACATTCTTTTTCCCAATATAGGCCTCCTAGCGCTCAGAATGTCCAATTGCAGTTTCTACAGAAAGAGTGTTTCAGAACGGCTCAATCAAAAGTAAGGTTCAACTCTGTTAGTTGAATGCACAGAACAGAAAGAAGTTTCATACAATGCTTCTGTGTAGTTTATATTTGAACATATTCTTTTTTCCACTATTACCCACTTAACGCTACGAATGTCCAGTTGCATTTTCTACAGAGAGAGTGTTTCAAAACTGCTCAATCAAAAGTATGGTTTAACTCTGTTAGCTGAATGCTCAGATCAGAAAGAAGTTTCACAGAATGCTTCTGTGTAGTTTATATTTGAATATATTCCTTTTTCCACTACTACGCTCTTAGCGCTCCAAATGTCCAGTTGCATTTTCTACAGAAAGAGTGTTCAGATCTGCTCAATCAAAAGTATGGTTTAACACTGTTAGCTGAATGCAGAGATCAGAAAGAAGTTTCACCGAATGATTCTGTGTAGTTTATATTTGAAGACATTCCTTTTTCCACTATTACCCTCTTAGCGCTCCGAATCTCCACTTGCATTTTCTACAAAAAGAGTGTTTCATAACTGCTCAATCAAAAATATGTTTTATCTCTGTTAACTGCATTTACAGATCAGAAATAAGTTTCAC
Source organism: Symphalangus syndactylus (assembly GCF_028878055.3). Classification (NCBI taxonomy): domain Eukaryota; kingdom Metazoa; phylum Chordata; class Mammalia; order Primates; family Hylobatidae; genus Symphalangus; species Symphalangus syndactylus. The sequence goes on along the minus strand of NC_072430.2, from coordinate 151,635,964 downwards.
AGAATGCATCTGTGTAGTTTTTATTTGAAGATATTCTTTTTCCCAATGTAGGCCTCTTAGCGCTTAGCATGTCCAATTGCAGTTTCTACAGAAAGAGTGTTTCAGAACGGCTCAATCAAAAGTAAGGTTCAACTCTGTTAGTTGAATGCACAGAACAGAAAGAATTTTCACAGAATGCTACTGTGTAGTTTATATTTGTATATATTCCTTTTTCCACTATTACCCTCTTAGCGCTCCGAATGTCCACTTGCATTTTCTACAGAAAGAGTGTTCAGAACTGCGCAATCAAAAGTATGGTTTAACTCTGTTAGCTTAATGAACATATCCGAAATAAGTTTCACACAATGCTTCTGTGTAGTTTTTATTTGAAGATATTATTTTTCCCAATATAGGCCTCTTAGCGCTCAGAATGTCCAATTGCAGTTTCTACAGAAAGAGTGTTTCAGAAAGGCTCAATCAAAAGTAAGGTTCAACTCTGTTATTTGAATGCACAGAACAGAAAGAAGTTTCATACAATGCTTCTGTGTAGTTTATATTTGAACATATTCTTTTTTCCACTATTACCCACTTAGCGCTACGAATGTCCAGTTGCATTTTCTACAGACAGAGTGTTTCAAAACTGCTCAATCAAAAGTATGGTTTAACTCTGTTAGCTGAATGCTCAGATCAGAATGAAGTTTCACAGAATGCTTCTGTGTAGTTTATATTTGAATATATTCCTTTTTCCACTACTACTCTCTTAGCGCTCCAAATGTCCAGTTGCATTTTCTACAGAAAGAGTGTTCAGATCTCCTCAATCAAAAGTATGGTTTAACTCTGTTAGCTGAATGCACAGATCAGAAAGAAGTTTCACAGAATGATTCTGTGTACTTTATATTTGGAGACATTCCTTTTTCCACTATTACCCTCTTAGCGCTCCGAATCTCCAATTGCATTTTCTACAGAAAGAGTGTTTCAGAACGGCTCAATCAAAACTAAGGTTCAACTCTTTTAGTTGAACAAACAGAACAGAAAGAAGTTTCACACAATTCTGCTGTGTAGTTTTTATTTGTAGACATTCTTTTTCCCAATATAGGCCTCCTAGCGCTCAAAATGTCCAATTGCAGTTTCTACAGAAAGAGTGTTTCAGAACGGCTCAATCAAAAGTAAGGTTCAACTCTGTTAGTTGAATGCACAGAACAGAAAGAAGTTTCATACAATGCTTCTGTGTAGTTTATATTTGAACATATTCTTTTTTCCACTATTACCCACTTAGCGCTACGAATGTCCAGTTGCATTTTCTACAGACAGAGTGTTTCAAAACTGCTCAATCAAAAGTATGGTTTAACTCTGTTAGCTGAATGCTCAGATCAGAAAGAAGTTTCACAGAATGCTTCTGTGTAGTTTATATTTGAATATATTCCTTTTTCCACTACTACTCTCTTAGCGCTCCAAATGTCCAGTTGCATTTTCTACAGAAAGAGTGTTCAGATCTGCTTAATCAAAAGTATGGTTTAACTCTGTTAGCTGAATGCACAGATCAGAAAGAAGTTTCACAGAATGATTCTGTGTAGTTTATATTTGGAGACATTCCTTTTTCCACTATTACCCTCTTAGCGCTCCCAATCTCCACTTGCATTTTCTACAGAAAGAGTGTTTCAGAACGGCTCAATCAAAACTAAGGTTCAAATCTTTTAGTTGAACAAACAGAACAGAAAGAAGTTTCACACAATTCTTCTGTGTAGTTTTTATTTGTAGACATTCTTTTTCCCAATATAGGCCTCCTAGCGCTCAAAATGTCCAATTGCAGTTTCTACAGAAAGAGTGTTTCAGAACGGCTCAATCAAAAGTAAGGTTCAACTCTGTTAGTTGAATGCACAGAACAGAAAGAAGTTTCATACAATGCTTCTGTGTAGTTTATATTTGAACATATTCTTTTTTCCACTATTACCCACTTAGCGCTACGAATGTCCAGTTGAATTTTCTACTGACAGAGTGTTTCAAAACTGCTCAATCAAAAGTATAGTTTAACTCTGTTAGCTGAATGCTCAGATCAGAAAGAAGTTTCACAGAATGCTTCTGTGTAGTTTATATTTGAATATATTCCTTTTTCCACTAGTACTCTCTTAGCGCTCCAAATGTCCAGTTGCATTTTCTACAGAAAGAGTGTTCAGATCTGCTCAATCAAAAGTATGGTTTAACTCTGTTAGCTGAATGCACAGATCAGAAAGAAGTTTCACAGAATGATTCTGTGTAGTTTATATTTGGAGACATTACTTTTTCCACTATTACCCTCTTAGCGCTCCGAATCTCCACTTGCATTTTCTACAGAAAGAGTGTTTCAGAACGGCTCAATCAAAACTAAGGTTCAACTCTTTTAGTTGAACAAACAGAACAGAAAGAAGTTTCACACAATTCTTCTGTGTAGTTTTTATTTGTAGACATTCTTTTTCCCAATATAGGCCTCCTAGCGCTCAGAATGTCCAATTGCAGTTTCTACAGAAAGAGTGTTTCAGAACGGCTCAATCAAAAGTAAGGTTCAACTCTGTTAGTTGAATGCACAGAACAGAAAGAAGTTTCATACAATGCTTCTGTGTAGTTTATATTTGAACATATTATTTTTTCCACTATACCCACTTAGCGCTACGAATGTCCAGTTGCATTTCCTACAGACAGAGTGTTTCAAAACTGCTCAATCAAAAGTATGGTTTAGCTCTGTTAGCTGAATGCTCAGATCAGAAAGAAGTTTCACAGAATGCTTCTGTGTTGTTTATATTTGAATATATTCCTTTTTCCACTACTACGCTCTTAGCGCTCCAAATGTCCAGTTGCATTTTCTACAGAAAGAGTGTTCTGATCTGCTCAATCAAAAGTATGGTTTAACTCTGTTAGCTGAATGCACAGATCAGAAAAAAGTTTCACCGAATGATTCTGTGTAGTTTATATTTGAAGACATTCCTTTTTCCACTATTACCCTCTTAGCGCTCCGAATCTCCACTTTCATTTTCTACAAAAAGAGGGTTTCATAACTGCTCAATCAAAAATATGTTTTATCTCTGTTAACTGAATTTACAGATCAGAAATAAGTTTCACAGAATGCATCTGTGTAGTTTTTATTTGAAGATATTCTTTTTCCCAATGTAGGCCTCTTAGTGCTTAGCATGTCCAATTGCAGTTTCTACAGAAAGAGTGTTTCAGAACGGCTCAATCAAAAGTAAGGTTCAACTCTGTTAGTTGAATGCACAGAACAGAAAGAATTTTCACAGAATGCTACTGTGTAGTTTATATTTGAATATATTCCTTTTTCCACTATTACCCTCTTAGCGCTCCGAATATCCACTTGCATTTTCTACAGAAAGAGTGTTCAGAACTGTGCAATCAAAAGTATGGTTTAACTCTGTTAGCTTAATGAACATATCAGCAATAAGTTTCACACAATGCTTCTGTGTAGTTTTTATTTGAAGATATTTTTTTTCCCAATATAGGCCTCTTAGCGCTCAGAATGTCCAATTGCAGTTTCTACAGAAAGTGTGTTTCAGAAAGGCTCAATCAAAAGTAAGTTCAACTCTGTTAGTTGAATGCACAGAACAGAAAGAAGTTTCATACAATGCTTCTGTGTAGTTTATATTTGAATATATTCTTTTTTCCACTATTACCCACTTAGCGCTACGAATATCCAGTTGCATTTTCTACAGACAGAGTGTTTCAAAACTGCTCAATCAAAAGTATGGTTTAACTCTGTTAGCTGAATGCTCAGATCAGAAAGAAGTTTCACAGAATGCTTCTGTGTAGTTTATATTTGAATATATTCCTTTTTCCACTACTACTCTCTTAGCGCTCCAAATGTCCAGTTGCATTTTCTACAGAAAGAGTGTTCAGATCTGCTCAATCAAAAGTATGGTTTAATTCTGTTAGCTGAATGCACAGATCAGAAAGAAGTTTCACAGAATAATTCTGTGTAGTTTATATTTGGAGACATTCCTTTTTCCACTATTACCCTCTTAGCGCTCCGAATCTCCACTTGCATTTTCTACAGAAAGAGTGTTTCAGAACGGCTCAATCAAAACTAAGGTTCAACTCTTTTAGTTGAACAAACAGAACAGAAAGAAGTTTCACACAATTCTTCTCTGTAGTTTTTATTTGTAGACATTCTTTTTCCCAATATAGGCCTCCTAGCGCTCAGAATGTCCAATTGCAGTTTCTACAGAAAGAGTGTTTCAGAACGGCTCAATCAAAAGTAAGGTTCAACTCTGTTAGTTGAATGCACAGAACAGAAAGAAGTTTCATACAATGCTTCTGTGTAGTTTATATTTGAATATATTCTTTTTTCCACTATTACCCACTTAGCGCTACGAATATCCAGTTGCATTTTCTACAGACAGAGTGTTTCAAAACTGCTCAATCAAAAGTATGGTTTAACTCTGTTAGCTGAATGCTCAGATCAGAAAGAAGTTTCACAGAATGCTTCTGTGTAGTTTATATTTGAATATATTCCTTTTTCCACTACTACGCTCTTAGCGCTCCAAATGTCCAGTTGCATTTTCTACAGAAAGAGTGTTCAGATCTGCTCAATCAAAAGTATGTTTTAACTCTGTTAGCTGAATGCACAGATCAGAAAGAAGTTTCACCGAATGATTCTGTGTAGTTTATATTTGAAGACATTCCTTTTTCCACTATTACCCTCTTAGCGCTCCGAATCTCCACTTGCATTTTCTACAAAAAGTGTGTTTCATAACTGCTCAATCAAAAATATGTTTTATCTCTGTTAACTGAATTTACAGATCAGAAATAAGTTTCACAGAATGCATCTGTGTAGTTTTTATTTGAAGATATTCTTTCTCCCAATGTTGGCCTCTTAGCGCTTAGCATGTCCAATTGCAGTTTCTACAGAAAGAGTGTTTCAGAACGGCTCAATCAAAAGTAAGGTTCAACTCTGTTAGTTGAATGCACAGAACAGAAAGAATTTTCACAGAATGCTACTGTGTAGTTTATATTTGAATATATTCCTTTTCCCACTATTACCCTCTTAGCGCTCCGAATGTCCACTTGCATTTTCTACAGAAAGAGTGTTCAGAACTGTGCAATCAAAAGTATGGTTTAACTCTGTTAGCTTAATGAACATATCAGAAATAAGTTTCACACAATGCTTCTGTGTAGTTTTTATTTGAAGATATTATTTTTCCCAATGTAGGCCTCTTAGCGCTCAGAATGTCCAATTGCATTTTCTACAGAAAGAGTGTTTCAGAACGGCTCAATCAAATGTAAGGTTCACCTCACTTAGTTGAATGCACAGAACAGAAGAAGTTTCACAGAATGCTTCTGTGTAGTTTTTATTTGTAGATATTCTTTTTCCCAATATAGGCCTCTTAGTGCTCAGAATGTCCAATTGCACTTTCTACAGAAAGAGTGTTTCAGAAAGGCTCAATCAAAAGTAAGGTTCAACTCTTGTAGTTGAATGCACAGAACAGAAAGAAGTTTCATACAATGCTTCTGTGTAGTTTATATTTGAACATATTCTTTTTTCCACTATTACCCACTTAGCGCTACGAATGTCCAGTTGCATTTTCTACAGACAGAGTGTTTCAAAACTGTTCAATCAAAAGTATGGTTTAACTCTGTTAGCTGAATGCTCAGATCAGAAAGAAGTTTCACAGAATGCTTCTGTGTAGTTTTTACTTGAATATATTCCTTTTTCCACTACTACTCTCTTAGTGCTCCAAAAGTCCAGTTGCATTTTCTACAGAAAGAGTGTTCAGATCTGCTCTATCAAAAGTATGGTTTAACTCTGTTAGCTGAATGCACAGATCAGAAAAAAGTTTCACAGAATGATTCTGTGTAGTTTATATTTGGAGACATTCCTTTTTCCACTATTACCATCTTAGCGCTCCGAATCTCCACTTGCATTTTCTACAGAAAGAGTTTCTCAGAACGGCTCAATCAAAACTAAGGTTCAAATCTTTTAGTTGAACAAACAGAACAGAAAGAAGTTTCACACAATTCTTCTCTGTAGTTTTTATTTGTAGACATTCTTTTTCCCAATATAGGCCTCCTAGCGCTCAGAATGTCCAATTGCAGTTTATACAGAAAGAGTGTTTCAGAACGGCTCAATCAAAAGTAAGGTTCAACTCTGTTAGTTGAATGCACAGAACAGAAAGGAGTTTCATACAATGCTTCTGTGTAGTTTATATTTGAACATATTCTTTTTTCCACTATTACCCACTTAGCGCAACGAATGTCCAGTTGCATTTTCTACAGACAGAGTGTTTCAAAACTGCTCAATCAAAAGTATGGTTTAACTCTGTTAGCTGAATGCTCAGATCAGAAAGAAGTTTCACAGAATGCTTCTGTGTAGTTTATATTTGAATATATTACTTTTTCCACTACTACGCTCTTAGCGCTCCAAATGTCCAGTTGCATTTTCTACAGAAAGAGTGTTCAGATCTGCTCAATCAAAAGTATGGTTTAACTCTGTTAGCTGAATGCACAGATCAGTAAGATGTTTCACCGAATGATTCTGTGTAGTTTATATTTGAAGACATTCCTTTTTCCACTATTACCCACTTAGTGCTCCGAATCTCCACTTGCATTTTCTACAAAAAGAGTGTTTCATAACTGCTCAATCAAAAATAATTTTTATCTCTGTTAACTGAATTTACAGATCAGAAATAAGTTTCACAGAATGCATCTGTGTAGTTTTTATTTGAAGATATACTTTTTCCCAATGTAGGCCTCTTAGCGCTTAGCATGTCCAATTGCAGTTTCTACAGAAAGAGTGTTTCAGAACGGCTGAATCAAAAGTAAGGTTCAACTCTGTTAGTTGAATGCACAGAACAGAAAGAATTTTCACAGAATGCTACTGTGTAGTTTATATTTGAATATATTCCTTTTTCCACTATTACCCTCTTAGCGCTCCGAATGTCCACTTGCATTTTCTACAGAAAGAGTGTTCAGAACTGCGCAATCAAAAGTATGGTTTAACTCTGTTAGCTTAATGAACATATCAGAAATAAGTTTCACACAATGCTTCTGTGTAGTTTTTATTTGAAGATATTATTTTTCCGAATATAGGCCTCTTAGCGCTCAGAATGTCCAATTGCAGTTTCTACAGAAAGAGTGTTTCAGAAAGGCTCAATCAAAAGTAAGGTTCAACTCTGTTAGTTGAATGCACAGAACAGAAAGAAGTTTCATACAATGCTTCTGTGTAGTTTATATTTGAATATATTCTTTTTTCCATTATTACCCACTTAGCGCTACGAATGTCCAGTTGCATTTTCTACAGACAGAGTGTTTCAAAACTGCTCAATCAAAAGTATGGTTTAACTCTGTTAGCTGAATGCTCAGATCAGAAAGAAGTTTCACAGAATGATTCTGTGTAGTTTATATTTGAATATATTACTTTTTCCACTACTACTCTCTTAGCGATCCGAATGTCCAGTAGCATTTTCTACAGAAAGAGTGTTCAGATCTGCTCAATCAAAAGTATGGTTTAACTCTGTTAGCTGAATGCACAGATCAGAAAGAAGTTTCACAGAATGATTCTGTGTAGTTTATATTTGGAGACATTCCTTTTTCCACTATTACCCTCTTAGCGCTCCGAATCTCCACTTGCATTTTCTACAGAAAGAGTGTTTCAGAACGGCTTAATCAAAACTAAGGTTCAACTCTTTTAGTTGAACAAACAGAACAGAAAGAAGTTTCACACAATTCTTCTGTGTAGTTTTTATTTGTAGACATTCTTTTTCCCAATATAGGCCTCCTAGCGCTCAAAATGTCCAATTGCAGTTTCTACAGAAAGAGTGTTTCAGAACGGCTCAATCAAAAGTAAGGTTCAACTCTGTTAGTTGAATGCACAGAACAGAAAGAAGTTTCATACAATGCTTCTGTGTAGTTTATATTTGAACATATTCTTTTTTCCACTATTACCCAATTAGCGCTACGAATGTCCAGTTGCATTTTCTACAGACAGAGTGTTTCAAAACTGCTCAATCAAAAGTATGGTTTAACTCTGTTAGCTGAATGCTCAGATCAGAAAGAAGTTTCACAGAATGCTTCTGTGTAGTTTATATTTGAATATATTCCTTTTTCCACTACTACGCTCTTAGCGCTCCAAATGTCCAGTTGCATTTTCTACAGAAAGAGTGTTCAGATCTGCTCAATCAAAAGTATGTTTTAACTCTGTTAGCTGAATGCACAGATCAGAAAGTAGTTTCACCGAATGATTCTGTGTAGTTTATATTTGAAGACATTCCTTTTTCCACTATTACCCTCTTAGCGCTCCGAATCTCCACTTGCATTTTCTACAAAAAGAGTGTTTCATAACTGCTCAATCAAAAATATGTTTTATCTCTGTTAACTGAATTTACAGATCAGAAATAAGTTTCACAGAATGCATCGGTGTAGTTTTTATTTGAAGATATACTTTTTCCCAATGTAGGCCTCTTAGCGCTTAGCATGTCCAATTGCAGTTTCTACAGAAAGAGTGTTTCAGAACGGCTGAATCAAAAGTAAGGTTCAACTCTGTTAGTTGAATGCACAGAACAGAAAGAATTTTCACAGAATGCTACTGTGTAGTTTATATTTGAATATATTCCTTTTTCCACTATTACCCTCTTAGCGCTCGGAATGTCCACTTGCATTTTATACAGAAAGAGTGTTCAGAACTGCGCAATCAAAAGTATGGTTTAACTCTGTTAGCTTAATGAACATATCAGAAATAAGTTTCACACAATGCTTCTGTGTAGTTTTTATTTGAAGATATTATTTTCCCCAATATAGGCCTCTTAGCGCTCAGAATGTCCAATTGCAGTTTCTACAGAAAGAGTGTTTCCGAAAGGCTCAATCAAAAGTAAAGTTCAACTCTGTTAATTAAATGCACAGAACAGAAAGAAGTTTCATACAATGCTTCTTTGTAGTTTATATTTGAACATATTCTTTTTTCCACTATTACCCACTTAGATCTACGAATGTCCAGTTGCATTTTCTACAGACAGAGTGTTTCAAAACTGCTCAATCAAAAGTATGGTTTAACTCTGTTAGCTGAATGCTCAGATCAGAAAGAAGTTTCACAGAATGCTTCTGTGTAGTTTATATTTGAATATATTCCTTTTTCCACTAGTACTCTCTTAGCGCTCCAAATGTCCAGTTGCATTTTCTACAGAAAGAGTGTTCAGATCTGCTCAATCAAAAGTATGGTTTAACTCTGTTAGCTGAATGCACAGATCAGAAAGAAGTTTCACAGAATGATTCTGTGTAGTTTATATTTGGAGACATTCCTTTTTCCACTATTACCCTCTTAGCGCTCCGAATCTCCACTTGCATTTTCTACAGAAAGAGTGTTTCAGAACGGCTCAATCAAAACTAAGGTTCAACTCTTTTAGTTGAACAAACAGAACAGAAAGTAGTTTCACACAATTCTTCTGTGTAGTTTTTATTTGTAGACATTCTTTTTCCCAATATAGGCCTCTTAGCGCTCAGAATGTCCAATTGCAGTTTCTACAGAAAGAGTGTTTCAGAACGGCTCAATCAAAAGTAAGGTTCAACTCTGTTAGTTGAATGCAAAGAACAGAAAGAAGTTTCATACAATGCTTCTGTGTAGTTTATATTTGAACATATTCTTTTTTCCACTATTACCCACTTAGCGCTACGAATGTCCAGTTGCATTTTCTACAGACAGAGTGTTTCAAAACTGCTCTATCAAAAGTATGGTTTAACTCTGTTAGCTGAATGCTCAGATCAGAAAGAAGTTTCACAGAATGCTTCTGTGTAGTTTATATTTGAATATATTCCTTTTTCCACTACTACGCTCTTAGCGCTCCAAATGTACAGTTGCATTTTCTACAGAAAGAGTGTTCAGATCTGCTCAATCAAAAGTATGGTTTAAGTCTGTTAGCTGAATGCACAGATCAGAAAGTAGTTTCACCGAATGATTCCGTGTAGTTTATATTTGAAGACATTCCTTTTTCCACTATTACCCTCTTAGCGCTCCAAATCTCCACTTGCATTTTCTACAAAAAGAGTGTTTCATAACTGCTCAATCAAAAATATGTTTTATCTCTGTTAACTGAATTTACAGATCAGAAATAAGTTTCACAGAATGCATCTGTGTAGTTTTTATTTGAAGATATTCTTTTTCCCAATGTAGGCCTCTTAGCGCTTAGCATGTCCAATTGCAGTTTCTACAGAAAGAGTGTTTCAGAACGGCTGAATCAAAAGTAAGGTTCAACTCTGTTAGTTGAATGCACAGAACAGAAAGAATTTTCACAGAATGCTACTGTGTAGTTTATATTTGAATATATTCCTTTTTCCACTATTACCCTCTTAGCGCTCGGAATGTCCACTTGCATTTTCTACAGAAAGAGTGTTCGGAACTGCGCAATCAAAAGTATGGTTTAACTCTGTTAGCTTAATGAACATATCAGAAAGAAGTTTCACAGAATGATTCTGTGTAGTTTATATTTGGAGACATTCCTTTTTCCGCTATTACCCTCTTAGCGCTCCGAATCTCCACTTGCATTTTCTACAGAAAGAGTGTTTCAGAACGGCTCAATCAAAACTATGGTTCAACACTTTTAGTTGAACAGACAGAACAGAAAGAAGTTTCACACAATTCTTCTGTGTAGTTTTTATTTGTAGACATTCTTTTTCCCAATATAGGCCTCTTAGCGCTCAGAATGTCCAATTGCAGTTTCTACAGAAAGAGTGTTTCAGAACGGCTCAATCAAAAGTAAGGTTCAACTCTGTTATTTGAATGCACAGAACAGAAAGAAGTTTCATACAATGCTTCTGTGTAGTTTATATTTGAACATATTCTTTTTTCCACTATTACCCACTTAGCGCTACGAATATCCAGTTGCATTTTCTACAGACAGAGTGTTTCAAAACTGCTCAATCAAAAGTATGGTTTAACTCTGTTAGCTGAATGCTCAGATCAGAAAGAAGTTTCACAGAATGCTTCTGTGTAGTTTATATTTGAATATATTCCTTTTTCCACTACTACGCTCTTAGCGCTCCAAATGTCCAGTTGAATTTTCTACAGAAAGAGTGTTCAGATGTGCTCAATCAAATGTATGGTTTAACTCTGTTAGCTGAATGCACAGATCAGAAAGAAGTTTCACCCAATGATTCTGTGTAGTTTATATTTGAAGACATTCCTTTTTCCACTATTACCCTCTTAGCGCTCCGAATGTCCACTTGCATTTTCTACAGAAAGAGTGTTCAGAACTGCGCAATCAAAAGTATGGTTTAACTCTGTTAGCTTAATGAACATATCAGAAATAAGTTTCACACAATGCTTCTGTGTAGTTTTTATTTGAAGATATTATTTTTCCCAATAGAGGCCTCTTAGCGCTCAGAATGTGCAATTGCAGTTTCTACAGAAAGAGTGTTTCAGAAAAGCTCAATCAAAAGTAAGGTTCAACTCTGTTAGTTGAATGCACAGAACAGAAAGAAGTTTCATACAATGCTTCTGTGTAGTTTATATTTGAACATATTCTTTTTTCCACTATTACCCACTTAGCGCTACGAATGTCCAGTTGCATTTTCTACAGACAGAGTGTTTCAAAACTGCTCAATCAAAAGTATGGTTTAACTCTGTTAGCTGAAAGCTCAGATCAGAAAGAAGTTTCACAGAATGCTTCTGTGTAGTTTATATTTGAATATATTCCTTTTTCCACTACTACCCTCTTAGCGCTCCAAATGTCCAGTGTCATTTTCTACAGAAAGTGTGTTCAGATCTGCTCAATCAAAAGTATGGTTTAACTCTGTTAGCTGAATGCGCAGATCAGAAAGAAGTTTCACAGAATGAATCTGTGAAGTTTATATTTGAAGACATTCCTTTTTCCACTATTACCCTCTTAGCGCTCCGAATCTCCACTTGCATTTTCTACAGAAAGAGTGTTTCAGAACGGCTCAATCAAAACTAAGGTTCAACTCTTTTAGTTGAATGAACAGAACAGAAAGAAGTTTCACAGAATACTTCTGTGTAGTTTATATTTGTAGACATTTTTTTTCCCAATATAGGTCTCTTAGCGCTCAGAATGTCCAATTGCAGTTTCTACAGAAAGAGTGTTTCAGAACGGGTCAGTCAAAAGTAAGGTTCAACTCTGTTAGTTGAATGCACAGAAGAGAAAGAAGTTTCATACAATGCTCCTGTGTAGTTTATATTTGAACATATTCTTTTTTCCACTATTACCCACTTAGCGCTACGAATGTCCAGTTGCATTTTCTACAGACAGAATGTTTCAATACTGCTCAATCAAAGTATGGTTTAACTCTGTTAGCTGAATGCAAAGATCAGAAAGAAGTTTCATAGAATGATTCTGTGTAGTTTATATTTGAAGACATTCCTTTTTCCACTATTACCCCCTTAGCGCTCCGAATCTCCACTTGCATTTTCTACAAAAAGTGTGTTTCATAACTGCTCAATCAAAAATATGTTTTATCTCTGTTAACTGAATTTACAGATCAGAAATAAGTTTCACAGAATGCATCTGTGTAGTTTTTATTTGAAGATATTCTTTCTCCCAATGTTGGCCTCTTAGCGCTTAGCACGTCCAATTGCAGTTTCTACAGAAAGAGTGTTTCAGAACGGCTCAATCAATAGTAAGGTTCAACTCTGTTAGTTGAATGCACAGAACAGAAAGAATTTTCACAGAATGCTACTGTGTAGTTTATATTTGAATATATTCCTTTTCCCACTATTACCCTCTTAGCGCTCCGAATGTCCACTTGCATTTTCTACAGAAAGAGTGTTCAGAACTGTGCAATCAAAAGTATGGTTTAACTCTGTTAGCTTAATGAACATATCAGAAATAAGTATCACACAATGCTTCTGTGTAGTTTTTATTTGAAGATATTATTTTTCCCAATGTAGGCCTCTTAGCGCTCAGAATGTCCAATTGCATTTTCTACAGAAAGAGTGTTTCAGAACGGCTCAATCAAATGTAAGGTTCAACTCTCTTAGTTGAATGCACAGAACAGAAGAAGTTTCACAGAATGCTTCTGTGTAGTTTTTATTTGTAGATATTCTTTTTCCCAATATAGGCCTCTTAGTGCTCAGAATGTCCAATTGCACTTTCTACAGAAAGAGTGTTTCAGAAAGGCTCAATCAAAAGTAAGGTTCAACTCTTGTAGTTGAATGCACAAAACAGAAAGAAGTTTCATACAATGCTTCTGTGTAGTTTATATTTGAACATATTCTTTTTTCCACTATTACCCACTTAGCGCTACGAATGTCCAGTTGCATTTTCTACAGACAGAGTGTTTCAAAACTGTTCAATCAAAAGTATGGTTTAACTCTGTTAGCTGAATGCTCAGATCAGAAAGAAGTTTCACAGAATGCTTCTGTGTAGTTTTTATTTGAATATATTCCTTTTTCCACTACTACTCTCTTAGTGCTCCAAATGTCCAGTTGCATTTTCTACAGAAAGAGTGTTCAGATCTGCTCTATCAAAAGTATGGTTTAACTCTGTTAGCTGAATGCAAAGATCAGAAAAAAGTTTCACAGAATGATTCTGTGTAGTTTATATTTGGAGACATTCCTTTTTCCACTATTACCCTCTTAGCGCTCCGAATCTCCACTTGCATTTTCTACAGAAAGAGTTTCTCAGAACGGCTCTATCAAAACTAAGGTTCAACTCTTTTAGTTGAACAAACAGAACAGAAAGAAGTTTCACACAATTCTTCTCTGTAGTTTTTATTTGTAGACATTCTTTTTCCCAATATAGGCCTCCTAGCGCTCAGAATGTCCAAATGCAGTTTATACAGAAAGAGTGTTTCAGAACGGCTCAATCAAAAGTAAGGTTCAACTCTGTTAGTTGAATGCACAGAACAGAAAGAAGTTTCATACAATGCTTCTGTGTAGTTTATATTTGAACATATTCTTTTTTCCACTATTACCCACTTAGCGCTACGAATGTCCAGTTGCATTTTCTACAGACAGAGTGTTTCAAAACTGCTCAATCAAAAGTATGGTTTAACTCTGTTAGCTGAATGCTCAGATCAGAAAGAAGTTTCACAGAATGCTTCTGTGTAGTTTATATTTGAATATATTACTTTTTCCACTACTACGCTCTTAGCGCTCCAAATGTCCAGTTGCATTTTCTACAGAAAGAGTGTTCAGATCTGCTCAATCAAAAGTATGGTTTAACTCTGTTAGCTGAATGCACAGATCAGAAAGAAGTTTCACCGAATGATTCTGTTTAGTTTATATTTGAAGACATTCCTTTTTCCACTATTACCCACTTAGTGCTCCGAATCTCCACTTGCATTTTCTACAAAAAGAGTGTTTCATAACTGCTCAATCAAAAATAATTTTTATCTCTGTTAACTGAATTTACAGATCAGAAATAAGTTTCACAGAATGCATCTGTGTAGTTTTTATTTGAAGATATACTTTTTCCCAATGTAGGCCTCTTAGCGCTTAGCATGTCCAATTGCAGTTTCTACAGAAAGAGTGTTTCAGAACGGCTGAATCAAAAGTAAGGTTCAACTCTGTTAGTTGAATGCACAGAACAGAAAGAATTTTCACAGAATGCTACTGTGTAGTTTATATTTGAATATATTCCTTTTTCCACTATTACCCTCTTAGCGCTCCGAATGTCCACTTGCATTTTCTACAGAAAGAGTGTTCAGAACTGCGCAATCAAAAGTATGGTTTAACTCTGTTAGCTTAATGAACATATCAGAAATAAGTTTCACACAATGCTTCTGTGTAGTTTTTATTTGAAGATATTATTTTTCCGAATATAGGCCTCTTAGCGCTCAGAATGTCCAATTGCAGTTTCTACAGAAAGAGTGTTTCAGAAAGGCTCAATCAAAAGTAAGGTTCAACTCTGTTAGTTGAATGCACAGAACAGAAAGAAGTTTCATACAATGCTTCTGTGTAGTTTATATTTGAATATATTCTTTTTTCCATTATTACCCACTTAGCGCTACGAATGTCCAGTTGCATTTTCTACAGACAGAGTGTTTCAAAACTGCTCAATCAAAAGTATGGTTTAACTCTGTTAGCTGAATGCTCAGATCAGAAAGAAGTTTCACAGAATGATTCTGTGTAGTTTATATTTGAATATATTACTTTTTCCACTACTACTCTCTTAGCGATCCGAATGTCCAGTTGCATTTTCTACAGAAAGAGTGTTCAGATCTGCTCAATCAAAAGTATGGTTTAACTCTGTTAGCTGAATGCACAGATCAGAAAGAAGTTTCACAGAATGATTCTGTGTAGTTTATATTTGGAGACATTCCTTTTTCCACTATTACCCTCTTAGCGCTCCGAATCTCCACTTGCATTTTCTACAGAAAGAGTGTTTCAGAACGGCTTAATCAAAACTAAGGTTCAACTCTTTTAGTTGAACAAACAGAACAGAAAGAAGTTTCACACAATTCTTCTGTGTAGTTTTTATTTGTAGACATTCTTTTTCCCAATATAGGCCTCCTAGCGCTCAAAATGTCCAATTGCAGTTTCTACAGAAAGAGTGTTTCAGAACGGCTCAATCAAAAGTAAGGTTCAACTCTGTTAGTTGAATGCACAGAACAGAAAGAAGTTTCATACAATGCTTCTGTGTAGTTTATATTTGAACATATTCTTTTTTCCACTATTACCCAATTAGCGCTACGAATGTCCAGTTGCATTTTCTACAGACAGAGTGTTTCAAAACTGCTCAATCAAAAGTATGGTTTAACTCTGTTAGCTGAATGCTCAGATCAGAAAGAAGTTTCACAGAATGCTTCTATGTAGTTTATATTTGAATATATTCCTTTTTCCACTACTACGCTCTTAGCGCTCCAAATGTCCAGTTGCATTTTCTACAGAAAGAGTGTTCAGATCTGCTCAATCAAAAGTATGTTTTAACTCTGTTAGCTGAATGCACAGATCAGAAAGTAGTTTCACCGAATGATTCCGTGTAGTTTATATTTGAAGACATTCCTTTTTCCACTATTACCCTCTTAGCGCTCCGAATCTCCACTTGCATTTTCTACAAAAAGAGTGTTTCATAACTGCTCAATCAAAAATATGTTTTATCTCTGTTAACTGAATTTACAGATCAGAAATAAGTTTCACAGAATGCATCGGTGTAGTTTTTATTTGAAGATATTCTTTTTCCCAATGTAGGCCTCTTAGCGCTTAGCATGTCCAATTGCAGTTTCTACAGAAAGAGTGTTTCAGAACGGCTGAATCAAAAGTAAGGTTCAACTCTGTTAGTTGAATGCACAGAACAGAAAGAATTTTCACAGAATGCTACTGTGTAGTTTATATTTGAATATATTCCTTTTTCCACTATTACCCTCTTAGCGCTCGGAATGTCCACTTGCATTTTATACAGAAAGAGTGTTCAGAACTGCGCAATCAAAAGTATGGTTTAACTCTGTTAGCTTAATGAACATATCAGAAATAAGTTTCACACAATGCTTCTGTGTAGTTTTTATTTGAAGATATTATTTTCCCCAATATAGGCCTCTTAGCGCTCAGAATGTCCAATTGCAGTTTCTACAGAAAGAGTGTTTCCGAAAGGCTCAATCAAAAGTAAAGTTCAACTCTGTTAATTAAATGCACAGAACAGAAAGAAGTTTCATACAATGCTTCTTTGTAGTTTATATTTGAACATATTCTTTTTTCCACTATTACCCACTTAGAGCTACGAATGTCCAGTTGCATTTTCTACAGACAGAGTGTTTCAAAACTGCTCAATCAAAAGTATGGTTTAACTCTGTTAGCTGAATGCTCAGATCAGAAAGAAGTTTCACAGAATGCTTCTGTGTAGTTTATATTTGAATATATTCCTTTTTCCACTAGTACTCTCTTAGCGCTCCAAATGTCCAGTTGCATTTTCTACAGAAAGAGTGTTCAGATCTGCTCAATCAAAAGTATGGTTTAACTCTGTTAGCTGAATGCACAGATCAGAAAGAAGTTTCACAGAATGATTCTGTGTAGTTTATATTTGGAGACATTCCTTTTTCCACTATTACCCTCTTAGCGCTCCGAATCTCCACTTGCATTTTCTACAGAAAGAGTGTTTCAGAACGGCTCAATCAAAACTAAGGTTCAACTCTTTTAGTTGAACAAACAGAACAGAAAGTAGTTTCACACAATTCTTCTGTGTAGTTTTTATTTGTAGACATTCTTTTTCCCAATATAGGCCTCCTAGCGCTCAGAATGTCCAATTGCAGTTTCTACAGAAAGAGTGTTTCAGAACGGCTCAATCAAAAGTAAGGTTCAACTCTGTTAGTTGAATGCAAAGAACAGAAAGAAGTTTCATACAATGCTCCTGTGTAGTTTATATTTGAACATATTCTTTTTTCCACTATTACCCACTTAGCGCTACGAATGTCCAGTTGCATTTTCTACAGACAGAGTGTTTCAAAACTGCTCAATCAAAAGTATGGTTTAACTCTGTTAGCTGAATGCTCAGATCAGAAAGAAGTTTCACAGAATGCTTCTGTGTAGTTTATATTTGAATATATTCCTTTTTCCACTACTACGCTCTTAGCGCTCCAAATGTACAGTTGCATTTTCTACAGAAAGAGTGTTCAGATCTGCTCAATCAAAAGTATGGTTTAACTCTGTTAGCTGAATGCACAGATCAGAAAGTAGTTTCACCGAATGATTCCGTGTAGTTTATATTTGAAGACATTCCTTTTTCCACTATTACCCTCTTAGCGCTCCAAATCTCCACTTGCATTTTCTACAAAAAGAGTGTTTCATAACTGCTCAATCAAAAATATGTTTTATCTCTGTTAACTGAATTTACAGATCAGAAATAAGTTTCACAGAATGCATCTGTGTAGTTTTTATTTGAAGATATTCTTTTTCCCAATGTAGGCCTCTTAGCGCTTAGCATGTCCAATTGCAGTTTCTACAGAAAGAGTGTTTCAGAACGGCTGAATCAAAAGTAAGGTTCAACTCTGTTAGTTGAATGCACAGAACAGAAAGAATTTTCACAGAATGCTACTGTGTAGTTTATATTTGAATATATTCCTTTTTCCACTATTACCCTCTTAGCGCTCGGAATGTCCACTTGCATTTTCTACAGAAAGAGTGTTCGGAACTGCGCAATCAAAAGTATGGTTTAACTCTGTTAGCTTAATGAACATATCAGAAAGAAGTTTCACAGAATGATTCTGTGTAGTTTATATTTGGAGACATTCCTTTTTCCGCTATTACCCTCTTAGCGCTCCGAATCTCCACTTGCATTTTCTACAGAAAGAGTGTTTCAGAACGGCTCAATCAAAACTATGGTTCAACACTTTTAGTTGAACAGACAGAACAGAAAGAAGTTTCACACAATTCTTCTGTGTAGTTTTTATTTGTAGACATTCTTTTTCCCAATATAGGCCTCTTAGCGCTCAGAATGTCCAATTGCAGTTTCTACAGAAAGAGTGTTTCAGAACGGCTCAATCAAAAGTAAGGTTCAACTCTGTTATTTGAATGCACAGAACAGAAAGAAGTTTCATACAATGCTTCTGTGTAGTTTATATTTGAACATATTCTTTTTTCCACTATTACCCACTTAGCGCTACGAATATCCAGTTGCATTTTCTACAGACAGAGTGTTTCAAAACTGCTCAATCAAAAGTATGGTTTAACTCTGTTAGCTGAATGCTCAGATCAGAAAGAAGTTTCACAGAATGCTTCTGTGTAGTTTATATTTGAATATATTCCTTTTTCCACTACTACGCTCTTAGCGCTCCAAATGTCCAGTTGAATTTTCTACAGAAAGAGTGTTCAGATGTGCTCAATCAAAAGTATGGTTTAACTCTGTTAGCTGAATGCACAGATCAGAAAGAAGTTTCACCGAATGATTCTGTGTAGTTTATATTTGAAGACATTCCTTTTTCCACTATTACCCTCTTAGCGCTCCGAATGTCCACTTGCATTTTCTACAGAAAGAGTGTTCAGAACTGCGCAATCAAAAGTATGGTTTAACTCTGTTAGCTTAATGAACATATCAGAAATAAGTTTCACACAATGCTTCTGTGTAGTTTTTATTTGAAGATATTATTTTTCCCAATAGAGGCCTCTTAGCGCTCAGAATGTGCAATTGCAGTTTCTACAGAAAGAGTGTTTCAGAAAAGCTCAATCAAAAGTAAGGTTCAACTCTGTTAGTTGAATGCACAGAACAGAAAGAAGTTTCATACAATGCTTCTGTGTAGTTTATATTTGAACATATTCTTTTTTCCACTATTACCCACTTAGCGCTACGAATGTCCAGTTGCATTTTCTACAGACAGAGTGTTTCAAAACTGCTCAATCAAAAGTATGGTTTAACTCTGTTAGCTGAAAGCTCAGATCAGAAAGAAGTTTCACAGAATGCTTCTGTGTAGTTTATATTTGAATATATTCCTTTTTCCACTACTACCCTCTTAGCGCTCCAAATGTCCAGTGTCATTTTCTACAGAAAGAGTGTTCAGATCTGCTCAATCAAAAGTATGGTTTAACTCTGTTAGCTGAATGCGCAGATCAGAAAGAAGTTTCACAGAATGAATCTGTGAAGTTTATATTTGAAGACATTCCTTTTTCCACTATTACCCTCTTAGCGCTCCGAATCTCCACTTGCATTTTCTACAGAAAGAGTGTTTCAGAACGGCTCAATCAAAACTAAGGTTCAACTCTTTTAGTTGAATGAACAGAACAGAAAGAAGTTTCACAGAATACTTCTGTGTAGTTTATATTTGTAGACATTATTTTTCCCAATATAGGTCTCTTAGCGCTCAGAATGTCCAATTGCAGTTTCTACAGAAAGAGTGTTTCAGAACGGGTCAGTCAAAAGTAAGGTTCAACTCTGTTAGTTGAATGCACAGAAGAGAAAGACGTTTCATACAATGCTCCTGTGTAGTTTATATTTGAACATATTCTTTTTTCCACTATTACCCACTTAGCGCTACGAATGTCCAGTTGCATTTTCTACAGACAGAGTGTTTCAATACTGCCCAATCAAAGTATGGTTTAACTCTGTTAGCTGAATGCAAAGATCAGAAAGAAGTTTCATAGAATGATTCTGTGTAGTTTATATTTGAAGACATTCCTTTTTCCACTATTACCCTCTTAGCGCTCCGAATCTCCACTTGCATTTTCTACAGAAAGAGTGTTTCAGAACGGCTCAATCAAAACTACGGTTCAACTCTTTTTGTTGAATGAACTGAACAGAAAGAAGTTTCACAGAATGCTTCTGTGTAGTTTTTATTTGTAGATATTCTTTTTCCCAATATAGGCCTCTTAGCGCTCAGAATGTCCTATTGCAGTTTCTACAGAAAGAGTGTTTCAGAACAGCTCAATCAAAAGTAACGTTCAACCCCGGTAGTTGAATGCACAGAACAGAAAGAAGTTTCACAGAATGCTTCTGTGTAGTTTATATTTGAATATATTCCTTTTTCATCTATTACCCTCTTAGCGCTCCGAATGTCCACTTGCATTTTCTACAGAAAGAGTGTTCTGAACTGCGCAATCAAAAGTATGGTTTAACTCTGTTAGCTGAATGCACATATCAGAAATAAGTTTCAAACAATGCTTCTGTGTAGTTTTTATTTGAAGATATTATTTTTCCCAATATAGGCCCCTTAGCGCTCAGAATGTCCAATTGCAGTTTCTACAGAAAGAGTGTTTCAGAACGGCTCAATCAAATATAAGGTTCAACTCTCTTAGTTGAATGCACAGAACAGAAAGAAGTTTCACAGAATGCTTCTGTGTAGTATTTAGTTGAAGATACTCCTTTTTGGACTATTACCGACTTAGCGCTCCGAATATCCACTGGCACTTTCTACACAAAGCGTGTTTCAGAACTGCTCCTTCAAAAGTAAGGCTCAACTCTGTTAGTTGAATGCAGAGAATAGAAAGGTGTTTCAGAGAATGCTTCTGTGTAGTTTTTAATTAGAGATATTTCTTTTTCCTCTATTACAATCTTAGCGCTCCGAATGTCCACTTGCATTTTCTACAAAAAGAGTGTTTCATAACTGCTCAATCAAAAATATGGTTTAGCTCTGTTAACTGAATTTACAGATCAGAAATAAGTTTCACAGAATGCATCTGTGTAGTTTTTATTTGAAGATAGTCTTTTTCCCAATGTAGGCCTCTTAGCGCTTAGCTTGTCCAATTGCAGTTTCTACAGAAAGAGTGTTTCAGAATGGCTCAATCAAAAGTAAGGTTCAACTCTGTTAGTTGAATGCACAGAACAGAAAGAAGTTTCACAGAATGCTACTGTGTAGTTTATATTTGAATATATTACTTTTTCCACTATTACCCTCTTAGCGCTCCGAATGTCCACTTGCCTTTTCTACGGAAAGAGTGTTCGGAACTGCACAATCAAAAGTATGGTTTAACTCTGTTAGCTGAATGCACATATCAGAAATAAGTTTCACACAATGCTTCTGTGTAGTTTTTATTTGAAGATATTTTTTTTCCCAATATAGGCCTCTTAGCGCTCAGAATGTCCAATTGCAGTTTCTACAGAAAGAGTGTTTCAGAAAGGCTCAATCAAAAGTAAGGTTCAACTCTGTTAGTTGAATGCACAGAACAGAAAGAAGTTTCATACAATGCTTCTGTGTAGTTTATATTTGAACATATTCTTTTTTCCACTATTGCCCACTTAGCGCTACGAAAGTCCAGTTGCATTTTGTACAGACAGAGTTTTTCAAAACTGCTCAATCAAAAGTATGGTTTAACTCTGTTAGCTGAATGCTCAGATCAGATAGACGTTTCACAGAATGCTTCTGTGTAGTTTATATTTGAATATATTCCTTTTTCCACTATTACCCTCTTAGCGCTCCGAATGTCCACTTGCATTTTCTACAGAAAGAGTGTTCAGAACTGCGCAATCAAAAGTATGGTTTAACTCTGTTAGCTTAATGAACATATCAGAAATAAGTTTCACACAATGCTTCTGTGTAGTTTTTATTTGATGATATTATTTTTCCCAATGTAGGCCTCTTAGCGCTCAGAATGTCCAATTGCATTTTCTACAGAAAGAGTGTTTCAGAACGGCTCAATCAAATGTAAGGTTCAACTCTCTTTGCTGAATGCACAGAACAGAAAGAAGTTTCACAGAATGCTTCAGTGTAGTTTTTATTTGTAGATATTCTTTTTCCCAATATAGGCCTCTTAGTGCTCAGAATGTCCAATTGCACTTTCTACAGAAAGAGTGTTTCAGAACGTCTCAATCAAAATTAAGGTTCAACTCTGTTAGTTGAATGCACAGAACAGAAAGAAGTTTCATACAATGCTTCTGTGTAGTTTATATTTGAACATATTCTTTTTTCCACTATTACCCACTTAGCGCTACGAATGTCCAGTTGCATTTTCTACAGACAGAGTGTTTCAAAACTGCTCAATCAAAAGTATGGTTTAACTCTGTTAGCTGAATGCTCAGATCAGAAAGAAGTTTCACAGAATGCTTCTGTGTAGTTTATATTTGAATATATTCCTTTTTCCACTACTACCCTCTTAGCGCTCCAAATGTCCTGTGTCATTTTCTACAGAAAGAGTGTTCAGATCTGCTCAATCAAAAGTATGGTTTAACTCTGTTAGCTGAATGCACAGATCAGAAAGAAGTTTCACAGAATGAATCTGTGAAGTTTATATTTGAAGACATTCCTTTTTCCACTATTACCCTCTTAGCGCTCCGAATCTCCACTTGCATTTTCTACAGAAAGAGTGTTTCAGAACGGCTCAATCAAAACTAAGGTTCAACTCTTTTAGTTGAATGAACAGAACAGAAAGAAGTTTCACAGAATACTTCTGTGTAGTTTTTATTTGTAGACATTATTTTTCCCAATATAGGTCTCTTAGCGCTCAGAATGTCCAATTGCAGTTTCTACAGAAAGAGTGTTTCAGAACGGGTCAGTCAAAAGTAAGGTTCAACTCTGTTAGTTGAATGCACAGAACAGGAAGAAGTTTCATACAATGCTACTGTGTAGTTTATATTTGAACATATTCTTTTTTCCACTATTACCCACTTAGCGCTACGAATGTCCAGTTGCATTTTCTACAGACAGAGTGTTTCAGAACTGCTTAATCAAAGTATGGTTTAACTCTGTTAGCTGAATGCTCAGATCAGAAAGAAGTTTCACAGAATGCTTCTGTGTAGTTTATATTTGAATATATTCCTTTATCCACTACTACCCTCTTAGCGCTAAAAATGTCCAGTTGCATTTTCTACAGAAAGAGTGTTCAGATCTGCTCAATCAAAAGTATGGTTTAACTCTGTTAGCTGAATGCACAGATCAGAAAGAAGTTTCATAGAATGATTCTGTGTAGTTTATATTTGAAGACATTCCTTTTTCCACTATTACCCTCTTAGCGCTCCGAATCTCCACTTGCATTTTCTACAGAAAGAGTGTTTCAGAACGGCTCAATCAAAACTAAGGTTCAACTCTTTTTGTTGAATGAACTGAACAGAAAGAAGTTTCACAGAATGCTTCTGTGTAGTTTTTATTTGTAGATATTCTTTTTCCCAATATAGGCCACTTAGCGCTCAGAATGTCCTATTACAGTTTCTACAGAAAGAGTGGTTCAGAACGGCACAATCAAAAGTAACGTTCAACCCTGGTAGTTGAATGCACAGAACAGAAAGAAGTTTCACAGAATGCTTCTGTGTAGTTCATATTTGAATATATTCCTTTTTCCACTATTACCCTCTTAGCGCTCCGTATGTCCACTTGCATTTTCTACAGAAAGAGTGTTCTGAACTGCGCAATCAAAAGTATGGTTTAACTCTGTTAGCTGAATGCACAATTCAGAAATAAGTTTCAAACAATGCTTCTGTGTAGTTTTTATTTGAAGATATTATTTTTCCCAATATAGGCCCCTTAGCGCTCAGAATGTCCAATTGCAGTTTCTACAGAAAGAGTGTTTCAGAACGGCTCAATCAAATATAAGGTTCAACTCTCTTAGTTGAATGCACAGAACAGAAAGAAGTTTCACAGAATGCTTCTGTGTAGTATATTTGAAGATACTCCTTTTTGGACTATTACCCACTTAGCGCTCCGAATATCCACTGGCAGTTTCTACACAAAGAGTGTTTCAGAACTGCTCCTTCAAATGTAAGGCTCAACTCTGTTAGTTGAATGCGGAGAATAGAAAGGTGTTTCAGAGAATGCTTCTGTGTAGTTTTTAATTGGAGATATTACTTTTTCCTATATTACAATCTTAGCGCTCCGAATGTCCACTTGCATTTTCTACAAAAAGAGTGTTTCATAACTGCTCAATCAAAAATATGATTTAGCTCTGTTAACTGAATTTACAGATCAGAAATAAGTTTCACAGAATGCATCTGTGTAGTTTTTATTTGAAGATAGTCTTTTTCCCAATGTAGGCCTCTTAGCGCTTAGCTTGTCCAATTGCAGTTTCTACAGAAAGAGTGTTTCAGAACGGCTCAATCAAAAGTAAGGTTCAACTCTGTTAGTTGAATGCACAGAACACGAAGAAGTTTCACAGAATGCTACTGTGTAGTTTATATTTGAATATATTCCTTTTTCCACTATTACCCTCTTAGCGCTCCGAATGTCCACTTGCCTTTTCTACGGAAAGAGTGTTCGGAACTGCACAATCAAAAGTATGGTTTAACTCTGATAGCTGAATGCACATATCAGAAATAAGTTTCACACAATGCTTCTGTGTAGTTTTTATTTGAAGATATTATTTTTCCCAATATAGGCCTCTTAGCGCTCAGAATGTCCAATTGCAGTTTCTACAGAAAGAGTGTTTCAGAAAGGCTCAATCAAAAGTAAGGTTCAACTCTGTTAGTTGAATGCACAGAACAGAAAGAAGTTTCATACAATGCTTCTGTGTAGTTTATATGTGAACATATTCTTTTTTCCACTATTGCCCACTTAGCGCTACGAATGTCCAGTTGCATTTTGTACAGACAGAGTGTTTCAAAACTGCTCAATCAAAAGTATGGTTTAACTCTGTTAGCTGAATGCTCAGATCAGATAGACGTTTCACAGAATGCTTCTGTGTAGTTTATATTTGAATATATTCCTTTTTCCACGACTACCCTCATAGCGCTCCAAATGTCCAGTTGCATTTTCTGCAGAAAGAGTGTTCAGATCTGCTCAATCAAAAGTATGGTTTAACTCTGTTAGCTGAATGCACAGATCAGAAAGAAGTCTCACAGAATGATTCTGTGTAGTTTATATTTGAAGACATTCCTTTTTCCACTATTACCCTCTTAGCGCTCCGAATCTCCACTTGCATTTTCTACAGAAAGAGTGTTTCAGAACGGCTCAATCAAAACTAAGGTTCAACTCTTTTAGTTGAATGAACAGAACATAAAGAAGTTTCACAGAATGATTCTGTGTAGTTTTAATTTGTAGATATTCTTTTTCCCAATATAGGCCTCTTAGCGCTCAGAATGTCCAATTGCAGTTTCTACAGAAAGAGTGTTTCAGAACGGCTCAATCAAAAGTAAGGTTCAACCCTGGTAGTTGAATGCACAGAACAGAAAGAAGTTTCACAGAATGCTTCTGTGTAGTATTTAGTTGAAGATACTCCTTTTTGGACTATTACCCACTTAGCGCTCCGAATATCCACTGGCAGTTTCTACACAAAGTGTGTTTCAGAACTGCTCCTTCAAAAGTAAGGCTCAACTCTGTTAGTTGAATGCGGAGAACAGAAAGGGGTTTCAGAGAATGCTTCTGTGTAGTTTTTAATTGGAGATCTTCCTTTTTCCTCTATTGCAATCTTAGCGCTCCGAATGTCCACTTGCATTTTCTACAAAAAGTGTGTTTCATAACTGCTCAATCAAAAATATGGTTTAGCTCTGTTAACTGAATTTACAGATCAGAAATAAGTTTCACAGAATGCATCTGTGTAGTTTTTATTTGAAGATATTTTTTTCCCAAGGTAGGCCTCTTAGAGCTTAGAATGTCCAATTGCAGTTTCTTCAGAAAGAGTGTTTCAGAACGGATCAATCAAAAGTAAGGTTCAACACTTTTAGTTGAATGCACAGAACAGAAAGAAGTTTCAGAGAATGCTACTGTGTAGTTTATATTTGAATATATTACTTTTTCCACTATTACCCTCTTAGCGCTCCGAATGTCCACTTGCCTTTTCTACGGAAAGAGTGTTCGGAACTGCACAATCAAAAGTATGGTTTAACTCTGTTAGCTGAATGCACATATCAGAAATAAGTTTCTCACAATGCTTCTCTGTAGTTTTTATTTGAAGATATTATTTTTCCCAATATAGGCCTCTTAGCGCTCAGAATGTCCAATTGCAGTTTCTACAGAAAGAGTGTTTCAGAACGGCTCAATCAAAAGTAAGGTTCAACTCTGTTAGTTGAATGCACAGAACAGAAAGAAGTTTCATACAATGCTTCTGTGAAGTTTATATTTGAAAATATTCTTTTTTCCACTATTACCCACTTAGCGCTACGAATGTCCAGTTGCATTTTCTACAGACAGAGTATTTCAAAACTGCTCAATCAAAAGTATGGTTTAACTCTGTTAGCTGAATACTCAGATCAGAAAGAAGTTTCACAGAATGCTTCTGTGTAGTTTATATTTGAATATATTCCTTTTTCCACTACTACGCTCTTAGCGCTCCAAATGTCCAGTTGCATTTTCTACAGAAAGATTGTTCAGATCTGCTCAATCAAAAGTATGGTTTAACTCTGTTAGCTGAATGCACAGATCAGAAAGAAGTTTCAGAGGATGATTCTGTGTAGTTTATATTTGAAGACATTCGTTTTTCCACTATTACCTTCTTAGCGCTCCGAATCTCCACTTGCATTTACTACAGAAAGAGTGTTTCAGAACGGATCAATCAAAACTAAGGTTCAACCCTTTTAGTTGAATGAACAGAAGAGAAAGAAGTTTCACAGAATGCTTCTGTGTAGTTTTCATTTGTAGATATTCTTTTTCCCAATATAGTAATCTTAGAGCTCAGAATGTCCAATTGCAGTTTCTACAGAAAGAGTGTTTCAGAACGGCTCAATCAAAAGTAAGGTTCAACCCTGGTAGTTGAATGCACAGAACAGAAAGAAGTTTCACAGAATGCTTCTGTGTAGTTTATATTTGAATATATTCCTTTTTCCCCTATTACCCTCTTAGCGCTCCGAATGTCCACTTGCATTTTCTACAGAAAGAGTGTTCTGAACTTCGCAATCAAAAGTATGGTTTAACTCTGTTAGCTGAATGCACATATCAGAAATAAGTTCCAAACAATGCTTCTGTGTAGTTTTTATTTGAAGATATTATTTTTCCCAATATAGGTCTCTTAACGCTCAGAATGTCCAATTGCTGTTTCTACAGAAAGAGTGTTTCAGAACGGCTCAATCAAATGTAACGTTCAACACTCTTAGTTGAATGCACAGAACAGAAAGAAGTTTCATACAATGCTTCTGTGTAGTTTATATTTGAACATATTCTTTTTTCCACTACTACCCTCTTAGCGCTCCAAATGTCCAGTTGCATTTTCTACAGAAAGAGTGTTCAGATCTGCTCAATCAAAAGTATGGTTTAACCCTGTTAGCTGAATGCACAGATCAGAAAGAAGTTCCACAGAATGATTCTGTGTAGTCTATATTTGAAAACATTCCTTTTTCCACTGTTACCCTCTTAGCGCTCCAAATCTCCACTTGCATTTTCTACAGAAAGAGTGTTTCAGAACGGCTCAATCAAAACTAAGGTTCAACTCTTTTAGTTGAATGAACAGAACAGAAAGTAGTTTCACAGAATAGTTCTGTGTAGTTTTTATTTGTAGACATTCTTTTTCCCAATATAGGCCTCTTAGCGCTCAGAATGTCCAATTGCATTCTCTACAGAAAGAGTGTTTCAGAACGGCTCAATCAAAAGTAAGGTTCAACTCTGTTAGTTGAATGCAGAGAACAGAAAGAAGTTTCATACAATGCTTCTGTGTAGTTTATATTTGAACATATTCTTTTTTCCACTATTACCCACTTAGCGCTACGAATGTCCAGTTGCATTTTCTACAGACAGAGTGTTTCAAAACTGCTCAATCAAAAGTATGGTTTAACTCTGTTAGCTGAATGCTCAGATCAGAAAGAAGTTTCACAGAATGCTTCTGTGTAGTTTATATTTGAATATATTCCTTTTTCCACTTCTACTCTCTTAGCGCTCCAATTGTCCAGTTGCATTTTCTACAGAAAGATTGTTCAGATCTGCTCAATCAAAAGTATGGTTTAACTCTGTTAGCTGAATGCACAGATCAGAAAGAAGTTTCACAGAATGATTCTGTGTAGTTTATATTTGAAGACATTCCTTTCTCCACTATTAACCTCTTAGCGCTCCGAATGTCCACTTGCATTTTCTACAGAAAGAGTGTTCTGAACTGCGCAATCAAAAGTATGGTTTAACTCTGTTAGCTGAATGCTCAGATCAGAAAGAAGTTTCACAGAATGTTTCTGTGTAGTTTCTATTTGAATATATTCCTTTTTCCACGAATACCCTCTTAGCACTCCAAATGTCCGTTTGCATTTTCTACAGAAAGAGTGTTCAGATCTGTTCAATCAAAAGTATGGTTTAACACTGTTAGCTGAATGCACAGATCAGAAAGTTGTTTCACAGAATGATTCTGTGTAGTTTATATTTGAAGACATTCCTTTTTCCACTATTACCCTCTTAGCGCTCCGAATGTCCACTTGCATTTTCTACAGAAAGAGTGTTTCAGAACGGCTCAATCAAAGCTAAGGTTCAACTGTTTTAGTTGAATGAACAGAACAGAAAGAAGTTTCACAGAATGCTTCTGTGTAGTTTTTATTTGTAGATATTCTTTTTCCCAATATAGGCCTCTTAGCGCTCAGAATGTCCAATTGCAGTTTCTACAGAAAGAGTGTTTCAGAACGGCTCAATCAAAAGTAAGGTTCAACTCTGTTAGTTGAATGCACAGAACAGAAAGAATTTTCACAGAATGCTTCTGTGTAGTTTTTAATTGGAGATATTCCTTTTTCCTCTATTACAATCTTAGCGCTCCGAATGTCCACTTGCATTTTCTACAAAAAGAGTGTTTCATAACTGCTCAATCAAAAATATGGTTTAGCTCTGTTAACTGAATTTACAGATCAGAAATAAGTTTCACAGAATGCATCTGTGTAGTTTTTATTTGAAGATATTCTTTTTCCCAATGTAGACCTCTTAGCGCTTAGAATGTCCAATTGCAGTTTCTACAGAAAGAGTGTTTCAGAACGGCTCAATCAAAAGTAAGGTTCAACTCTGTTAGCTGAATGCACAGAACAGAAAGAAGTTTCACAGAATGCTACTGTGTAGTTTATATTTGAATATATTCCTTTTTCCACTATTACCCTCTTAGCGCTCCGAATGTCCACTTGCATTTTCTACAGAAAGAGTGTTCGGAACTGCGCAATCAAAAGTATGGTTTAACTCTGTTAGCTGAATGCACATATCAGAAATAAGTTTCACACAATGCTTCTGTGTAGTTTTTATTTGAAGATATTATTTTTCCCAATATAGGCCTCTTAGCACTCAGAATGTCCATTTGCAGTTTCTACAGAAAGAGTGTTTCAGAACGGCTCAATCAAAAGTAAGGTTCAACTCTGTTAGTTGAATGCACAGAACAGAATGTAGTTTCACAGATTGCTTCTGTGTAGTTTGTATTTGAAGATATTCCTTTTTCCACTGTTACCCTTTTTAGAGCTCAGAATGTCCACTTGCATTTTCTACAGAAAGTGTGTTCAGAACTGCTCTATCAAAAGTATGTTTTAACTCTTTAGGTGAATGCACAGATCAGAAATAAGTTTCACAGAATTTTTCTGTGTAGTTTATATTTGAAGATATTCCATTTTCCACTATTACCCACTTAGCGCTCTGAATGTCCAGTTGCATTTTCTACAGAAAGAGTGTTCTGAACGGCTCAATCAAAAGTATGGTTTTACTCTGTTATTTGAATGCACATATCAGAAATAAGTTTCACAGAATCCTTCCGTGTAGTATTTTGTTGAAGATATTCCTTTTTCGACTATTATCCTCTTAGCTCTCCGAATGTCCAATTTCAGTTTCTAAACAAAGAGTGTTTCAGAACTGCTCCTTCAAAAGTAGGGCTCAACTCTTTTAGTTGAATGCAGAGAACAGAAAGGAGTTTCACAGAATGCCCCTGTGTAGTTTATATTTGAATATATTCCCTTTTTCAGTATTACCCTCTTAGCGCTCCGAATGTCCACTTGCATTTTCTACAGAAAGAGTGTTCAGAACTGCGCAATCCAAAGTATGGTTTAACTCTGTTAGCTGAATGCACAGATCAGAAAAAATTTTCACAGAATGCTTCTGTGTACTTCTTATTTGAAGATATTCCTTTCTCCAATATAGGAGTCTTAGCGCTCAGAATGTCCAATTGCAGTTTCTACAGAAAGAGTGTTTCAGAAAGGCTCAATCAAAAGTAAGGTTCAACTCTGTTAGTTGAATGCACAGAACAGAAAGTAGTTTCACAGAATGCTTCTGTGTAGTTTATATTTGAATATATTACTTTTTCCACTACTACCCTCTTAGCGCTCAAAATGTCCAGTTGCATTTTCTACAGAAAGAGTGTTCAGAACTGCTCAATCAAATGTATGATTTAACTCTCTTAGCTGAATGCACAGATTAGAAAGAAGTTGCACAGAATGCTTCTGTGTAGTTTTTATTTGAAGATATACTTTTTCCCAATATAGGCCTCTTAGTGCTCAGATTGTCCAATTGCAGTTTCTACAGAAAGAATGTTTCAGAATGGCTCTTTCAAAAGTAAGGTTCAACTCTGCTATTTCAATGCACAGAACAGAAAGTAGTTTCACAGAATGCTTCTCTGTAGTTCATATTTGACGGTATTACTTTTTCCACTATTACCCTCTTAGAGCTCGGAATGTCCACTTGCATTTTCTACAGAAAGAGTGTTCAGAACTGCTCCATCAAAAGTATGGTTTAACTCTGTTAGTTGAATGCACAGATCAGAAAGAAGTTTCACAGAATTCTTCTGTGTAGTTTTTATTTGAAGATATTCCTTTTTCCAATATAGGTCTCTTAGCGCTCAGAATGTCCAATTGCAGTATCTACAGAAAGAGAGTTTCAGAACTGCTCAATCAAAAGTAAGGTTCAATACTGTTAGTTGAATGCACGGAACAGAAAGAAGTTTCAGAGAATGCTTCTGTGTAGTTTATATTTGAAGATATTCCTTTTTCCACTATTACCCTCTTAGCGCTCCGAATCACCACTTGCATTTTCTACAGAAAGAGTGTTTCAGAACGGCTCAATCAAAAGTAAGGTTGAACTCTTTTAGTTGAATGCACAGAACAGAAAGAAGTTTCACAGAATGCTTCTGTGTAGTATTTATTTATAGATATTCCTTTTTCGACTATTACCCTCTTAGCATTCCGAATGTCCACTGGCAGTTTCTACACAAAGATTGTTTCAGAACAGCTCCTTCAAAGTAAGGCTCAAATCAGTTAGTTGAATGCAGAGAACAGAAAGGAGTTTCAGAGAATGCTTCTGTGTAGTTTTAATTTGGGGATATTCCTTTTTCCACTAATACAATTTTAGCGCTCCGAATGTCCACTTGCGTTTTCTACAGAAAGAGTGTCTCATAACTTCCCAATCAAAAGTATGGTTTAACTCTGTTAGCTGAATGCACACATCAGAAATAAGTTTCACAGAATGCTTCTGAGTAGTTTTTATTTGGAGATATTCTTTTTCCCAATATAGGCCACTTAGCACTCAGAATGTCCAATTGCCGTTTCTACAGAATGAGTGTTTCAGAAGGCTCAATCAAAAGTAAGGTTCAACTCTGTTAGTTGAATGCACCGAACAGAAAGAAGTTTCACAGAATGCTTCTCTGTAGTTTATATTTCAATGTATTCCTTTTTCCACTATTACCATCTTAGCGCTCCGAATGTCCTCTTGCATTTTCTACAGAAAGAGAGTTTCAGAAAGGCTCAATCAAAAGTAAGGTTCAACTCTGTTACTTGAATGCACAGAACAGCAAGAAGTTTCACAGAATGCTTCTGTGTAGTTTATATTTGAATATATTCCTTTTTCCAGTATTACCCTCTTAGTGCTCCGAATGTCCACTTGCATTTTCTACGGAAAGAGTGTTCTGAACGGCTCAATCAAAAGTATGGTTTTATTCTGTTATTTGAATGCACATATCAGAAATAAGTTTCACAGAATCCTTCCGTGTAGTATTTTGTTGAAGATATTCCTTTTTCGACTATTATCCTCTTAGCTCTCTGAATGTCCAATTTCAGTTTCTAAACAAAGAGTGTTTCAGAACTGCTCCTTCAAAAGTAGGGCTCAACTCTGTTAGTTGAATGCAGAGAACAGAAAGGAGTTTCACAGAATGCCTCTGTGTAGTTTATATTTGAATATATTCCCTTTTTCAGTATTACCCTCTAAGCGCTCCGAATGTCCACTTGCATTTTCTACAGAAAGAGTGTTCAGAACTGCTCAATCAAAAGTATGGTTTAACTCTGTTAGCTGAATGCACAGATCAGAAAGAATTTTCACAGAATGCTTCTGTGTACTTTTTATTTGAAGATATTCCTTTCTCCAATATAGGAGTCTTCGCGCTCAGAATGTCCAATTGCCGTTTCTACAGAAAGAGTGTTTCAGAAAGGCTCAATCAAAAGTAAGGTTCAACTCTGTTAGTTGAATGCACAGAACAGAAAGTAGTTTCACAGAATGCTTCTGTGTAGTTTATATTTGAATATATTACTTTTTCCACTACTACCCTCTTAGCGCTCCAAATGTCCAGTTGCATTTTCTACAGAAAGAGTGTTCAGAACTGCTCAATCAAATGTATGATTTAACTCTCTTAGCTGAATGCACAGATTAGAAAGAAGTTGCACAGAATGCTTCTGTGTAGTTTTTATTTGAAGATATACTTTTTCCCAATATAGGCCTCTTAGTGCTCAGATTGTCCAATTGCAGTTTCTACAGAAAGAGTGTTTCAGAATGGCTCTTTCAAAAGTAAGGTTCAACTCTGCTATTTCAATGCACAGAACAGAAAGTAGTTTCACAGAATGCTTCTCTGTGGTTCATATTTGACGGTATTACTTTTTCCACTATTACCCTCTTAGAGCTCGGAATGTCCACTTGCATTTTCAACAGAAAGTGTGTTCAGAACTGCTCCATCAAAAGTATGGTTTAACTCTGTTAGTTGAATGCACAGATCAGAAAGAAGTTTCACAGAATTCTTCTGTGTAGTTTTTATTTGAAGATATTCCTTTTTCCACTATTACCCTCTTAGCGCTCAGAATGTCCAATTGCAGTTTCTACAGAAAGAGTGTTTCAGAACGGCTCAATCAAAAGTAAGGTTCAACTCTGTTAGTTGAATGCACAGAACAGAAAGAAGTTTCATACAATGCTTCTGTGAAGTTTATATTTGAAAATATTCTTTTTTCCACTATTACCCACTTAGCGCTACGAATGTCCAGTTGCATTTTCTACAGACAGAGTATTTCAAAACTGCTCAATCAAAAGTATGGTTTAACTCTGTTAGCTGAATACTCAGATCAGAAAGAAGTTTCACAGAATGCTTCTGTGTAGTTTATATTTGAATATATTCCTTTTTCCACTACTACGCTCTTAGCGATCCAAATGTCCAGTTGCATTTTCTACAGAAAGATTGTTCAGATCTGCTCAATCAAAAGTATGGTTTAACTCTGTTAGCTGAATGCACAGATCAGAAAGAAGTTTCAGAGGATGATTCTGTGTAGTTTATATTTGAAGACATTCGTTTTTCCACTATTACCTTCTTAGCGCTCCGAATCTCCACTTGCATTTACTACAGAAAGAGTGTTTCAGAACGGATCAATCAAAACTAAGATTCAACCCTTTTAGTTGAATGAACAGAAGAGAAAGAAGTTTCACAGAATGCTTCTGTGTAGTTTTCATTTGTAGATATTCTTTTTCCCAATATAGTAATCTTAGAGCTCAGAATGTCCAATTGCAGTTTCTACAGAAAGAGTGTTTCAGAACGGCTCAATCAAAAGTAAGGTTCAACCCTGGTAGTTGAATGCACAGAACAGAAAGAAGTTTCACAGAATGCTTCTGTGTAGTTTATATTTGAATATATTCCTTTTTCCCCTATTACCCTCTTAGCGCTCCGAATGTCCACTTGCATTTTCTACAGAAAGAGTGTTCTGAACTTCGCAATCAAAAGTATGGTTTAACTCTGTTAGCTGAATGCACATATCAGAAATAAGTTTCAAACAATGCTTCTGTGTAGTTTTTATTTGAAGATATTATTTTTCCCAATATAGGTCTCTTAATGCTCAGAATGTCCAATTGCTGTTTCTACAGAAAGAGTGTTTCAGAACGGCTCAATCAAATGTAACATTCAACACTCTTAGTTGAATGCACAGAACAGAAAGAAGTTTCATACAATGCTTCTGTGTAGTTTATATTGAACATATTCTTTTTTCCACTACTACCCTCTTAGCGCTCCAAATGTCCAGTTGCATTTTCTACAGAAAGAGTGTTCAGATCTGCTCAATCAAAAGTATGGTTTAACCCTGTTAGCTGAATGCACAGATCAGAAAGAAGTTCCACAGAATGATTCTGTGTAGTCTATATTTGAAAACATTCCTTTTTCCACTGTTACCCTCTTAGCGCTCCAAATCTCCACTTGCATTTTCTACAGAAAGAGTGTTTCAGAACGGCTCAATCAAAACTAAGGTTCAACTCTTTTAGTTGAATGAACAGAACAGAAAGTAGTTTCACAGAATAGTTCTGTGTAGTTTTTATTTGTAGACATTCTTTTTCCCAATATAGGCCTCTTAGCGCTCAGAATGTCCAATTGCATTCTCTACAGAAAGAGTGTTTCAGAACGGCTCAATCAAAAGTAAGGTTCAACTCTGTTAGTTGAATGCAGAGAACAGAAAGAAGTTTCATACAATGCTTCTGTGTAGTTTATATTTGAACATATTCTTTTTTCCACTATTACCCACTTAGCGCTATGAATGTCCAGTTGCATTTTCTACAGACAGAGTGTTTCAAAACTGCTCAATCAAAAGTATGGTTTAACTCTGTTAGCTGAATGCTAAGATCAGAAAGAAGTTTCACAGAATGCTTCTGTGTAGTTTATATTTGAATATATTCCTTTTTCCACTACTACTCTCTTAGCGCTCCAATTGTCCAGTTGCATTTTCTACAGAAAGATTGTTCAGATCTGCTCAATCAAAAGTATGGTTTAACTCTGTTAGCTGAATGCACAGATCAGAAAGAAGTTTCACAGAATGATTCTGTGTAGTTTATATTTGAAGACATTCCTTTCTCCACTATTAACCTCTTAGCGCTCCGAATGTCCACTTGCATTTTCTACAGAAAGAGTGTTCTGAACTGCGCAATCAAAAGTATGGTTTAACTCTGTTAGCTGAATGCTCAGATCAGAAAGAAGTTTCACAGAATGGTTCTGTGTAGTTTCTATTTGAATATATTCCTTTTTCCACGAATACCCTCTTAGCACTCCAAATGTCCGTTTGCATTTTCTACAGAAAGAGTGTTCAGATCTGTTCAATCAAAAGTATGGTTTAACACTGTTAGCTGAATGCACAGATCAGAAAGAAGTTTCACAGAATGATTCTGTGTAGTTTATATTTGAAGACATTCCTTTTTCCACTATTACCCTCTTAGCGCTCCGAATGTCCACTTGCATTTTCTACAGAAAGAGTGTTTCAGAACGGCTCAATCAAAGCTAAGGTTCAACTGTTTTAGTTGAATGAACAGAACAGAAAGAAGTTTCACAGAATGCTTCTGTGTAGTTTTTATTTGTAGATATTCTTTTTCCCAATATAGGCCTCTTAGCGCTCAGAATGTCCAATTGCAGTTTCTACAGAAAGAGTGTTTCAGAACGGCTCAATCGAAAGTAAGGTTCAACTCTGTTAGTTGAATGCACAGAACAGAAAGAATTTTCACAGAATGCTTCTGTGTAGTTTTTAATTGGAGATATTCCTTTTTCCTCTATTACAATCTTAGCGCTCCGAATGTCCACTTGCATTTTCTACAAAAAGAGTGTTTCATAACTGCTCAATCAAAAATATGGTTTAGTTCTGTTAACTGAATTTACAGATCAGAAATAAGTTTCACAGAATGCATCTGTGTAGTTTTTATTTGAAGATATTCTTTTTCCCAATGTAGGCCTCTTAGCGCTTAGAATGTCCAATTGCAGTTTCTACAGAAAGAGTTTTTCAGAACGGCTCAATCAAAAGTAAGGTTCAACTCTGTTAGCTGAATGCACAGAACAGAAAGAAGTTTCACAGAATGCTACTGTGTAGTTTATATTTGAATATATTCCTTTTTCCACTATTACCCTCTTAGCGCTCCGAATGTCCACTTGCATTTTCTACAGAAAGAGTGTTCGGAACTGCGCAATCAAAAGTATGGTTTAACTCTGTTAGCTGAATGCACATATCAGAAATAAGTTTCACACAATGCTTCTGTGTAGTTTTTATTTGAAGATATTATTTTTCCCAATATAGGCCTCTTAGCACTCAGAATGTCCATTTGCAGTTTCTACAGAAAGAGTGTTTCAGAACGGCTCAATCAAAAGTAAGGTTCAACTCTGTTAGTTGAATGCACAGAACAGAATGTAGTTTCACAGATTGCTTCTGTGTAGTTTGTATTTGAAGATATTCCTTTTTCCACTGTTACCCTTTTTAGAGCTCAGAATGTCCACTTGCATTTTCTACAGAAAGTGTGTTCAGAACTGCTCTATCAAAAGTATGTTTTAACTCTTTAGGTGAATGCACAGATCAGAAATAA
The DNA here is from genome assembly GCF_028878055.3 of Symphalangus syndactylus. Taxonomy (NCBI): domain Eukaryota; kingdom Metazoa; phylum Chordata; class Mammalia; order Primates; family Hylobatidae; genus Symphalangus; species Symphalangus syndactylus. The sequence continues at coordinate 151,599,286 of NC_072430.2, read as the reverse complement.
GTTTCACAGAATTTTTCTGTGTAGTTTATATTTGAAGATATTCCATTTTCCACTATTACCCACTTAGCGCTCTGAATGACCAGTTGCATTTTCTACAGAAAGAGTGTTCTGAACGGCTCAATCAAAAGTATGGTTTTACTCTGTTATTTGAATGCACATATCAGAAATAAGTTTCACAGAATCCTTCCGTGTAGTATTTTGTTGAAGATATTCCTTTTTCGACTATTATCCTCTTAGCTCTCCGAATGTCCAATTTCAGTTTCTAAACAAAGAGTGTTTCAGAACTGCTCCTTCAAAAGTAGGGCTCAACTCTGTTAGTTGAATGCAGAGAACAGAAAGGAGTTTCACAGAATGCCCCTGTGTAGTTTATATTTGAATATATTCCCTTTTTCAGTATTACCCTCTTAGCGCTCCAAATGTCCACTTGCATTTTCTACAGAAAGAGTGTTCAGAACTGCGCAATCCAAAGTATGGTTTAACTCTGTTAGCTGAATGCACAGATCAGAAAGAATTTTCACAGAATGCTTCTGTGTACTTCTTATTTGAAGATATTCCTTTCTCCAATATAGGAGTCTTAGCGCTCAGAATGTCCAATTGCAGTTTCTACAGAAAGAGTGTTTCAGAAAGGCTCAATCAAAAGTAAGGTTCAACTCTGTTAGTTGAATGCACAGAACAGAAAGTAGTTTCACAGAATGCTTCTGTGTAGTTTATATTTGAATATATTACTTTTTCCACTACTACCCTCTTAGCGCTCAAAATGTCCAGTTGCATTTTCTACAGAAAGAGTGTTCAGAACTGCTCAATCAAATGTATGATTTAACTCTCTTAGCTGAATGCACAGATTAGAAAGAAGTTGCACAGAATGCTTCTGTGTAGTTTTTATTTGAAGATATACTTTTTCCCAATATAGGCCTCTTAGTGCTCAGATTGTCCAATTGCAGTTTCTACAGAAAGAATGTTTCAGAATGGCTCTTTCAAAATTAAGGTTCAACTCTGCTATTTCAATGCACAGAACAGAAAGTAGTTTCACAGAATGCTTCTCTGTAGTTCATATTTGACGGTATTACTTTTTCCACTATTACCCTCTTAGAGCTCGGAATGTCCACTTGCATTTTCTACAGAAAGAGTGTTCAGAACTGCTCCATCAAAAGTATGGTTTAACTCTGTTAGTTGAATGCACAGATCAGAAAGAAGTTTCACAGAATTCTTCTGTGTAGTTTTTATTTGAAGATATTACTTTTTCCAATATAGGTCTCTTAGCGCTCAGAATGTCCAATTGCAGTATCTACAGAAAGAGAGTTTCAGAACTGCTCAATCAAAAGTAAGGTTCAATACTGTTAGTTGAATGCACGGAACAGAAAGAAGTTTCAGAGAATGCTTCTGTGTAGTTTATATTTGAAGATATTCCTTTTTCCACTATTACCCTCTTAGCGCTCCGAATCACCACTTGCATTTTCTACAGAAAGAGTGTTTCAGAACGGCTCAATCAAAAGTAAGGTTGAACTCTTTTAGTTGAATGCACAGAACAGAAAGAAGTTTCACAGAATGCTTCTGTGTAGTATTTATTTATAGATATTCCTTTTTCGACTATTACCCTCTTAGCATTCCGAATGTCCACTGGCAGTTTCTACACAAAGATTGTTTCAGAACAGCTCCTTCAAAGTAAGGCTCAAATCAGTTAGTTGAATGCAGAGAACAGAAAGGAGTTTCAGAGAATGCTTCTGTGTAGTTTTAATTTGGGGATATTCCTTTTTCCACTAATACAATTTTAGCGCTCCGAATGTCCACTTGCGTTTTCTACAGAAAGAGTGTCTCATAACTTCCCAATCAAAAGTATGGTTTAACTCTGTTAGCTGAATGCACACATCAGAAATAAGTTTCACAGAATGCTTCTGAGTAGTTTTTATTTGGAGATATTCTTTTTCCCAATATAGGCCACTTAGCACTCAGAATGTCCAATTGCCGTTTCTACAGAATGAGTGTTTCAGAAGGCTCAATCAAAAGTAAGGTTCAACTCTGTTAGTTGAATGCACCGAACAGAAAGAAGTTTCACAGAATGCTTCTCTGTAGTTTATATTTCAATGTATTCCTTTTTCCACTATTACCATCTTAGCGCTCCGAATGTCCTCTTGCATTTTCTACAGAAAGAGAGTTTCAGAAAGGCTCAATCAAAAGTAAGGTTCAACTCTGTTACTTGAATGCACAGAACAGCAAGAAGTTTCACAGAATGCTTCTGTGTAGTTTATATTTGAATATATTCCTTTTTCCAGTATTACCCTCTTAGTGCTCCGAATGTCCACTTGCATTTTCTACGGAAAGAGTGTTCTGAACGGCTCAATCAAAAGTATGGTTTTATTCTGTTATTTGAATGCACATATCAGAAATAAGTTTCACAGAATCCTTCCGTGTAGTATTTTGTTGAAGATATTCCTTTTTCGACTATTATCCTCTTAGCTCTCTGAATGTCCAATTTCAGTTTCTAAACAAAGAGTGTTTCAGAACTGCTCCTTCAAAAGTAGGGCTCAACTCTGTTAGTTGAATGCAGAGAACAGTAAGGAGTTTCACAGAATGCCTCTGTGTAGTTTATATTTGAATATATTCCCTTTTTCAGTATTACCCTCTAAGCGCTCCGAATGTCCACTTGCATTTTCTACAGAAAGAGTGTTCAGAACTGCTCAATCCAAAGTATGGTTTAACTCTGTTAGCTGAATGCACAGATCAGAAAGAATTTTCACAGAATGCTTCTGTGTACTTTTTATTTGAAGATATTCCTTTCTCCAATATAGGAGTCTTAGCGCTCAGAATGTCCAATTGCCGTTTCTACAGAAAGAGTGTTTCAGAAAGGCTCAATCAAAAGTAAGGTTCAACTCTGTTAGTTGAATGCACAGAACAGAAAGTAGTTTCACAGAATGCTTCTGTGTAGTTTATATTTGAATATATTACTTTTTCCACTACTACCCTCTTAGCGCTCCAAAAGTCCAGTTGCATTTTCTACAGAAAGAGTGTTCAGAACTGCTCAATCAAATGTATGATTTAACTCTCTTAGCTGAATGCACAGATTAGAAAGAAGTTGCACAGAATGCTTCTGTGTAGTTTTTATTTGAAGATATACTTTTTCCCAATATAGGCCTCTTAGTGCTCAGATTGTCCAATTGCAGTTTCTACAGAAAGAGTGTTTCAGAATGGCTCTTTCAAAAGTAAGGTTCAACTCTGCTATTTCAATGCACAGAACAGAAAGTAGTTTCACAGAATGCTTCTCTGTGGTTCATATTTGACGGTATTACTTTTTCCACTATTACCCTCTTAGAGCTCGGAATGTCCACTTGCATTTTCAACAGAAAGTGTGTTCAGAACTGCTCCATCAAAAGTATGGTTTAACTCTGTTAGTTGAATGCACAGATCAGAAAGAAGTTTCACAGAATTCTTCTGTGTAGTTTTTATTTGAAGATATTCCTTTTTCCACTATTACCCTCTTAGCGCTCAGAATGTCCAATTGCAGTTTCTACAGAAAGAGTGTTTCAGAACGGCTCAATCAAAGTAAGGTTCAACCCTGGTAGTTGAATGCACAGAACAGAAAGAAGTTTCACACAATGCTTCTGTGTAGTTTATATTTGAATATATTCCTTTTTCCACTATTACCCTCTTAGCGCTCTGAATGTCCACTTGCATTTTCTACAGAAAGAGTGTTCTGAACTGCGCAATCAAAAGTATGGTTTAACTCCGTTAGCTGAATGCACATATCAGAAATAAGTTTCAAACAATGCTTCTGTGTAGTTTTTATTTGAAGATATTATTTTTCCCAATATAAGCCTCTTAGCGCTCAGAATGTCCAATTGCAGTTTCTACAGAAAGAGTGTTTCAGAACGGCTCAATCAAATGTAAGGTTCAACTCTCTTAGTTGAATGCACAGAACAGAAAGAAGTTTCACAGAATGCTTCTGTGTAGTATTTAGTTGAAGATACTCCTTTTCGGACTATTACCCACTTCGCGCTCCAAATATCCACTGGCAGTTTCTACACAAAGAGTGTTTCAGAACTGCTCCTTCAAATGTAAGGCTCAAGTCTGTTAGTTGAATGCGGAGAACAGAAAGTGGTTTCAGAGAATGCTTCTGTGTAGTTTTTATTTGTAGATATTCTTTTTCCCAATATAGGCCTCTTAGCGCTCAGAATGTCCAATTGCAGTTTCTACAGAAAGTGTGTTTCAGAACGGCTCAATCAAAAGTAAGGTTCAACCCTGGTAGTTTAATGCACAGAACAGAAAGAAGTTTCACAGAATGCTTCTGTGTAGTTTATATTTGAATATATTCCTTTTTCCACTATTACCCTCTTAGCGCTCCGAATGTCCACTTGCACATTCTACAGAAAGAGTGTTCTGAACTGCGCAATCAAAAGTATGGTTTAACTCTGTTAGCTGAATGCATATATCAGACATAAGTTTCAAACAATGCTTCTGTGTAGTTTTTATTTGAAGATATTATTTTCCCAATATAGGCCTCTTAGCGCTCAGAATGTCCAATTGCAGTTTCTACAGCAAGAGTGTTTCAGAACGGCTCAATCAAATGTAAGGTTCAACTTTCTTAGTTGAATGCACAGAACAGAAAGAAGTTTCACAGAATGCTTCTGTGTAGTATTTAGTTGAAGATACTCCTTTTTGGACTATTACCCACTTAGCGCTCCGAATATCCACTGGCAGTTTCTACACAAAGAGTGTTTCAGAACTGCTCCTTCAAAAGTAAGGCTCAACTCTGTTAGTTGAATGCGGAGAACATAAAGGGGTTTCAGAGAATGCTTCTGTGTAGTTTTTAATTGGAGATATTCCTTTTTCCTCTATTACAATCTTAGCGCTCCGAATGTCCACTTGCATTTTCTACAAAAAGAGTGTTTCATAACTGCTCAATCAAAAATATGGTTTAGCTCTGTTAACTGAATTTACAGATCAGAAATAAGTTTCACAGAATGCATCTGTGTAGTTTTTATTTGAAGATATTCTTTTTCCCAATATAGGCCTCTTAGCGCTTAGAATGTCCAATTGCAGTTTCTACAGAAAGAGTGTTTCAGAACGGCTCAATCAAAAGTAAGGTTCAACTCTGTTAGCTGAATGCACAGAACAGAAAGAAGTTTCACAGAATGCTACTGTGTAGTTTATATTTGAATATATTCCTTTTTCCACTATTACCCTCTTAGTGCTCCGAATGTCCACTTGCATTTTCTACAGAAAGAGTGTTCGGCACTGCGCAATCAAAAGTATGGTTTAACTCTGTTAGCTGAATGCACATATCAGAAATAAGTTTCACACAATGCTTCTGTGTAGTTTTTATTTGAAGATATTATTTTTCCCAATATAGGCCTCTTAGCGCTCAGAATGTCCAATTGCAGTTTCTACAGAAAGAGTGTTTCAGAACGGCTCAATCAAAAGTAAGGTTCAACTCTGTTAGTTGAATGCACAGAACAGAAAGAAGTTTCATACAATGCTTCTGTGTAGTTTATATTTGAACATATTCTTTTTTCCACTATTACCCACTTAGCGCTACGAATGTCCAGTTGCATTTTCTACAGACAGAGAGTTTCAAAACTGCTCAATCAAAAGTATGGTTTAACTCTGTTAGCTGAATGCTCAGATCAGAAAAAGTTTCACAGAATGCTTCTGTGTAGTTTATATTTGAATATATTCCTTTTTCCACTACTACCCTCTTAGCGCTCCAAATGTCCAGTTGCATTTTCTACAGAAAGAGTGTTCAGATCTGCTCAATCAAAAGTATGGTTTAACTCTGTTAGCTGAATGCACAGATCAGAAAGAAGTTTCACAGAATGATTCAGTGTAGTTTATATTTGAAGACATTCCTTTTTCCACTATTACCCTCTTAGCGCTCCAAATCTCCACTTGCATTTTCTACAGAAAGAGTGTTTCAGAACGTCTCAATCAATACTAAGGTTCAAATCTCTTAGTTGAATGCACAGAACAGAATGTAGTTTCACAGATTGCTTCTGTGTAGTTTGTATTTGAAGATATTCCTTTTTCCACTGTTACCCTCTTAGAGCTCAGAATGTCCACTTGCATTTTCTACAGAAAGTGTGTTCAGAACTGCTCTATCAAAAGTATGTTTTAACTCTTTAGGTGAATGCACAGATCAGAAATAAGTTTCACAGAATTTTTCTGTGTAGTTTATATTTGAAGATATTCCATTTTCCACTATTACCCACTTAGCGCTCTGAATCTCCAGTTGCATTTTCTACAGAAAGAGTGTTTCAGAACTGCTCAGTCAAAAGAATGGTTTAACTCTGTTAGCTGAATGCACAGAACAGAAAGAAGTTTCACAGAATGCTGCGGTGTAATGTTTATATGAAGATATTCTTTTTACCAATATAGGCCTCTTAACGCTCAGAATATCCAATTGCAATTTCTACAGAAAGAGAGTTTCAGAAAGGCTCAATCAAAAGTAAGGTTCAACCCTGTTAGTTGAATGCACAGAACAGAAAGTAGTTTCACAGAATGCTTCTGTGTAGTTTATATTTGAATATATTACTTTTTCCACTACTACCCTCTTAGCGCTCCAAATGTCCAGTTGCATTTTCTACAGAAAGAGTGTTCAGAACTGCTCAATCAAATGTATGATTTAACTCTCTTAGCTGAATGCACAGATTAGAAAGAAGTTGCACAGAATGCTTCTGTGTAGTTTTTATTTGAAGATATACTTTTTCCCAATATAGGCCTCTTAGTGCTCAGATTGTCCAATTGCAGTTTCTACAGAAAGAGTGTTTCAGAATGGCTCTTTCAATAGTAAGGTTCAACTCTGCTATTTCAATGCACAGAACAGAAAGTAGTTTCACAGAATGCTTCTCTGTAGTTCATATTTGACGATATTACTTTTTCCACTATTACCCTCTTAGAGCTCGGAATGTCCACTTGCATTTTCTACAGAAAGTGTGTTCAGAACTGCTCCATCAAAAGTATGGTTTAACTCTGTTAGTTGAATGCACAGATCAGAAAGAAGTTTCACAGAATTCTTCTGTGTAGTTTTTATTTGAAGATATTCCTTTTTCCAATATAGGTCTCTTAGCGCTCAGAATGTCCAATTGCAGTATCTACAGAAAGAGAGTTTCAGAACTGCTCAATCAAAAGTAAGGTTCAATACTGTTAGTTGAATGCACGGAACAGAAAGAAGTTTCAGAGAATGCTTCTGTGTAGTTTATATTTGAAGATATTCCTTTTTCCACTATTACCCTCTTAGCGCTCCGAATCACCACTTGCATTTTCTACAGAAAGAGTGTTTCAGAACGGCTCAATCAAAAGTAAGGTTGAACTCGTTTAGTTGAATGCACAGAACAGAAAGAAGTTTCACAGAATGCTTCTGTGTAGTATTTAGTTATAGATATTCCTTTTTCGACAATTACCCTCTTAGCGTTCCGAATGTCCACTGGCAGTTTCTACACAAAGAGTGTTTCAGAACAGCTCCTTCAAAGTAAGGCTCAAATCTGTTAGTTGAATGCAGAGAACAGAAAGGAGTTTCAGAGAATGCTTCTGTGTAGTTTTAATTTGGGGATATTCCTTTTTCCACTAATACAATTTTAGCGCTCCGAATGTCCACTTGCGTTTTCTACAGAAAGAGTGTCTCATAACTTCTCAATCAAAAGTATGGTTTAACTCTGTTAGCTGAATGCACAGATCAGAAATAAGTTTCACAGAATGCTTCTGAGTAGTTTTTATTTGGAGATATTCTTTTTCCCAATATAGGCCACTTAGCACTCAGAATGTCCAATTGCCGTTTCTACAGAATGAGTGTTTCAGAAGGCTCAATCAAAAGTAAGGTTCAACTCTGTTAGTTGAATGCACCGAACAGAAAGAAGTTTCACAGAATGCTTCTCTGTAGTTTATATTTCAATGTATTCCTTTTTCCACTATTACCATCTTAGCGCTCCGAATGTCCTCTTGCATTTTCTACAGAAAGAGAGTTTCAGAAAGGCTCAATCAAAAGTAAGGTTCAACTCTGTTACTTGAATGCACAGAACAGCAAGAAGTTTCACAGAATGCTTCTGTGTAGTTTATATTTGAATATATTCCTTTTTCCAGTATTACCCTCTTAGTGCTCCGAATGTCCACTTGCATTTTCTACGGAAAGAGTGTTCTGAACGGCTCAATCAAAAGTATGGTTTTATTCTGTTATTTGAATGCACATATCAGAAATAAGTTTCACAGAATCCTTCCGTGTAGTATTTTGTTGAAGATATTCCTTTTTCGACTATTATCCTCTTAGCTCTCTGAATGTCCAATTTCAGTTTCTAAACAAAGAGTGTTTCAGAACTGCTCCTTCAAAAGTAGGGCTCAACTCTGTTAGTTGAATGCAGAGAACAGTAAGGAGTTTCACAGAATGCCTCTGTGTAGTTTATATTTGAATATATTCCCTTTTTCAGTATTACCCTCTAAGCGCTCCGAATGTCCACTTGCATTTTCTACAGAAAGAGTGTTCAGAACTGCTCAATCCAAAGTATGGTTTAACTCTGTTAGCTGAATGCACAGATCAGAAAGAATTTTCACAGAATGCTTCTGTGTACTTTTTATTTGAAGATATTCCTTTCTCCAATATAGGAGTCTTAGCGCTCAGAATGTCCAATTGCCGTTTCTACAGAAAGAGTGTTTCAGAAAGGCTCAATCAAAAGTAAGGTTCAACTCTGTTAGTTGAATGCACAGAACAGAAAGTAGTTTCACAGAATGCTTCTGTGTAGTTTATATTTGAATATATTACTTTTTCCACTACTACCCTCTTAGCGCTCCAAAAGTCCAGTTGCATTTTCTACAGAAAGAGTGTTCAGAACTGCTCAATCAAATGTATGATTTAACTCTCTTAGCTGAATGCACAGATTAGAAAGAAGTTGCACAGAATGCTTCTGTGTAGTTTTTATTTGAAGATATACTTTTTCCCAATATAGGCCTCTTAGTGCTCAGATTGTCCAATTGCAGTTTCTACAGAAAGAGTGTTTCAGAATGGCTCTTTCAAAAGTAAGGTTCAACTCTGCTATTTCAATGCACAGAACAGAAAGTAGTTTCACAGAATGCTTCTCTGTGGTTCATATTTGACGGTATTACTTTTTCCACTATTACCCTCTTAGAGCTCGGAATGTCCACTTGCATTTTCAACAGAAAGTGTGTTCAGAACTGCTCCATCAAAAGTATGGTTTAACTCTGTTAGTTGAATGCACAGATCAGAAAGAAGTTTCACAGAATTCTTCTGTGTAGTTTTTATTTGAAGATATTCCTTTTTCCACTATTACCCTCTTAGCGCTCAGAATGTCCAATTGCAGTTTCTACAGAAAGAGTGTTTCAGAACGGCTCAATCAAAGTAAGGTTCAACCCTGGTAGTTGAATGCACAGAACAGAAAGAAGTTTCACACAATGCTTCTGTGTAGTTTATATTTGAATATATTCCTTTTTCCACTATTACCCTCTTAGCGCTCTGAATGTCCACTTGCATTTTCTACAGAAAGAGTGTTCTGAACTGCGCAATCAAAAGTATGGTTTAACTCCGTTAGCTGAATGCACATATCAGAAATAAGTTTCAAACAATGCTTCTGTGTAGTTTTTATTTGAAGATATTATTTTTCCCAATATAAGCCTCTTAGCGCTCAGAATGTCCAATTGCAGTTTCTACAGAAAGAGTGTTTCAGAACGGCTCAATCAAATGTAAGGTTCAACTCTCTTAGTTGAATGCACAGAACAGAAAGAAGTTTCACAGAATGCTTCTGTGTAGTATTTAGTTGAAGATACTCCTTTTCGGACTATTACCCACTTCGCGCTCCAAATATCCACTGGCAGTTTCTACACAAAGAGTGTTTCAGAACTGCTCCTTCAAATGTAAGGCTCAAGTCTGTTAGTTGAATGCGGAGAACAGAAAGTGGTTTCAGAGAATGCTTCTGTGTAGTTTTTATTTGTAGATATTCTTTTTCCCAATATAGGCCTCTTAGCGCTCAGAATGTCCAATTGCAGTTTCTACAGAAAGTGTGTTTCAGAACGGCTCAATCAAAAGTAAGGTTCAACCCTGGTAGTTTAATGCACAGAACAGAAAGAAGTTTCACAGAATGCTTCTGTGTAGTTTATATTTGAATATATTCCTTTTTCCACTATTACCCTCTTAGCGCTCCGAATGTCCACTTGCACATTCTACAGAAAGAGTGTTCTGAACTGCGCAATCAAAAGTATGGTTTAACTCTGTTAGCTGAATGCATATATCAGACATAAGTTTCAAACAATGCTTCTGTGTAGTTTTTATTTGAAGATATTATTTTCCCAATATAGGCCTCTTAGCGCTCAGAATGTCCAATTGCAGTTTCTACAGCAAGAGTGTTTCAGAACGGCTCAATCAAATGTAAGGTTCAACTTTCTTAGTTGAATGCACAGAACAGAAAGAAGTTTCACAGAATGCTTCTGTGTAGTATTTAGTTGAAGATACTCCTTTTTGGACTATTACCCACTTAGCGCTCCGAATATCCACTGGCAGTTTCTACACAAAGAGTGTTTCAGAACTGCTCCTTCAAAAGTAAGGCTCAACTCTGTTAGTTGAATGCGGAGAACATAAAGGGGTTTCAGAGAATGCTTCTGTGTAGTTTTTAATTGGAGATATTCCTTTTTCCTCTATTACAATCTTAGCGCTCCGAATGTCCACTTGCATTTTCTACAAAAAGAGTGTTTCATAACTGCTCAATCAAAAATATGGTTTAGCTCTGTTAACTGAATTTACAGATCAGAAATAAGTTTCACAGAATGCATCTGTGTAGTTTTTATTTGAAGATATTCTTTTTCCCAATATAGGCCTCTTAGCGCTTAGAATGTCCAATTGCAGTTTCTACAGAAAGAGTGTTTCAGAACGGCTCAATCAAAAGTAAGGTTCAACTCTGTTAGCTGAATGCACAGAACAGAAAGAAGTTTCACAGAATGCTACTGTGTAGTTTATATTTGAATATATTCCTTTTTCCACTATTACCCTCTTAGTGCTCCGAATGTCCACTTGCATTTTCTACAGAAAGAGTGTTCGGCACTGCGCAATCAAAAGTATGGTTTAACTCTGTTAGCTGAATGCACATATCAGAAATAAGTTTCACACAATGCTTCTGTGTAGTTTTTATTTGAAGATATTATTTTTCCCAATATAGGCCTCTTAGCGCTCAGAATGTCCAATTGCAGTTTCTACAGAAAGAGTGTTTCAGAACGGCTCAATCAAAAGTAAGGTTCAACTCTGTTAGTTGAATGCACAGAACAGAAAGAAGTTTCATACAATGCTTCTGTGTAGTTTATATTTGAACATATTCTTTTTTCCACTATTACCCACTTAGCGCTACGAATGTCCAGTTGCATTTTCTACAGACAGAGAGTTTCAAAACTGCTCAATCAAAAGTATGGTTTAACTCTGTTAGCTGAATGCTCAGATCAGAAAAAGTTTCACAGAATGCTTCTGTGTAGTTTATATTTGAATATATTCCTTTTTCCACTACTACCCTCTTAGCGCTCCAAATGTCCAGTTGCATTTTCTACAGAAAGAGTGTTCAGATCTGCTCAATCAAAAGTATGGTTTAACTCTGTTAGCTGAATGCACAGATCAGAAAGAAGTTTCACAGAATGATTCAGTGTAGTTTATATTTGAAGACATTCCTTTTTCCACTATTACCCTCTTAGCGCTCCAAATCTCCACTTGCATTTTCTACAGAAAGAGTGTTTCAGAACGTCTCAATCAATACTAAGGTTCAAATCTCTTAGTTGAATGCACAGAACAGAATGTAGTTTCACAGATTGCTTCTGTGTAGTTTGTATTTGAAGATATTCCTTTTTCCACTGTTACCCTCTTAGAGCTCAGAATGTCCACTTGCATTTTCTACAGAAAGTGTGTTCAGAACTGCTCTATCAAAAGTATGTTTTAACTCTTTAGGTGAATGCACAGATCAGAAATAAGTTTCACAGAATTTTTCTGTGTAGTTTATATTTGAAGATATTCCATTTTCCACTATTACCCACTTAGCGCTCTGAATCTCCAGTTGCATTTTCTACAGAAAGAGTGTTTCAGAACTGCTCAGTCAAAAGAATGGTTTAACTCTGTTAGCTGAATGCACAGAACAGAAAGAAGTTTCACAGAATGCTGCGGTGTAATGTTTATATGAAGATATTCTTTTTACCAATATAGGCCTCTTAACGCTCAGAATATCCAATTGCAATTTCTACAGAAAGAGAGTTTCAGAAAGGCTCAATCAAAAGTAAGGTTCAACCCTGTTAGTTGAATGCACAGAACAGAAAGTAGTTTCACAGAATGCTTCTGTGTAGTTTATATTTGAATATATTACTTTTTCCACTACTACCCTCTTAGCGCTCCAAATGTCCAGTTGCATTTTCTACAGAAAGAGTGTTCAGAACTGCTCAATCAAATGTATGATTTAACTCTCTTAGCTGAATGCACAGATTAGAAAGAAGTTGCACAGAATGCTTCTGTGTAGTTTTTATTTGAAGATATACTTTTTCCCAATATAGGCCTCTTAGTGCTCAGATTGTCCAATTGCAGTTTCTACAGAAAGAGTGTTTCAGAATGGCTCTTTCAATAGTAAGGTTCAACTCTGCTATTTCAATGCACAGAACAGAAAGTAGTTTCACAGAATGCTTCTCTGTAGTTCATATTTGACGATATTACTTTTTCCACTATTACCCTCTTAGAGCTCGGAATGTCCACTTGCATTTTCTACAGAAAGTGTGTTCAGAACTGCTCCATCAAAAGTATGGTTTAACTCTGTTAGTTGAATGCACAGATCAGAAAGAAGTTTCACAGAATTCTTCTGTGTAGTTTTTATTTGAAGATATTCCTTTTTCCAATATAGGTCTCTTAGCGCTCAGAATGTCCAATTGCAGTATCTACAGAAAGAGAGTTTCAGAACTGCTCAATCAAAAGTAAGGTTCAATACTGTTAGTTGAATGCACGGAACAGAAAGAAGTTTCAGAGAATGCTTCTGTGTAGTTTATATTTGAAGATATTCCTTTTTCCACTATTACCCTCTTAGCGCTCCGAATCACCACTTGCATTTTCTACAGAAAGAGTGTTTCAGAACGGCTCAATCAAAAGTAAGGTTGAACTCGTTTAGTTGAATGCACAGAACAGAAAGAAGTTTCACAGAATGCTTCTGTGTAGTATTTAGTTATAGATACTCCTTTTTCGACAATTACCCTCTTAGCGTTCCGAATGTCCACTGGCAGTTTCTACACAAAGAGTGTTTCAGAACAGCTCCTTCAAAGTAAGGCTCAAATCTGTTAGTTGAATGCAGAGAACAGAAAGGAGTTTCAGAGAATGCTTCTGTGTAGTTTTAATTTGGGGATATTCCTTTTTCCACTAATACAATTTTAGCGCTCCGAATGTCCACTTGCGTTTTCTACAGAAAGAGTGTCTCATAACTTCTCAATCAAAAGTATGGTTTAACTCTGTTAGCTGAATGCACAGATCAGAAATAAGTTTCACAGAATGCTTCTGAGTAGTTTTTATTTGGAGATATTCTTTTTCCCAATATAGGCCACTTAGCGCTCAGAATGTCCAATTGCCGTTTCTACAAAATGAGTGTTTCAGAAGGCTCAATCAAAAGTAAGGTTCAACTCTGTTAGTTGAATGCACAGAACAGAAAGAAGTTTCACAGAATGCTTCTGTGTAGTTTATATTTGAATGTATTCCTTTTTCCACTATTACCATCTTAGCGCTCCAAATGTCCACTTGCAATTTCTACAGAAAGAGAGTTTCAGAAAGGCTCAATCAAAAGTAAGGTTCAACTCTGTTACTTGAATGCACAGAACAGCAAGAAGTTTCACAGAATGCTTCTGTGTAGTTTATATTTGAATATATTCCTTTTTCCAGTATTACCCTCTTAGTGCTCCGAATGTCCACTTGCATTTTCTACAGAAAGTGTGTTCTGAACGGCTCAATCAAAAGTATGGTTTTACTCTGTTATTTGAATGCACATATCAGAAATAAGTTTCACAGAATCCTTCCGTGTAGTATTTTGTTGAAGATATTCCTTTTTCGACTATTATCCTCTTAGCTCTCCGAATGTCCAATTTCAGTTTCTAAACAAAGAGTGTTTCAGAACTGCTCCTTCAAAAGTAGGGCTCAACTCTTTTAGTTGAATGCAGAGAACAGAAAGGAGTTTCACAGAATGCCTCTGTGTAGTTTATATTTGAATATATTCCCTTTTTCAGTATTACCCTCAGCGCTCCGAATGTCCACTTGCATTTTCTACAGAAAGAGTGTTCAGAACTGCTCAATCCAAAGTATGGTTTAACTCTGTTAGCTGAATGCACAGATCAGAAAGAATTTTCACAGAATGCTTCTGTGTACTTTTTATTTGAAGATATTCCTTTCTCCAATATAGGAGTCTTAGCGCTCAGAATGTCCAATTGCAGTATCTACAGAAAGAGTGTTTCTGAACTGCTTAATCAAATGTAAGGTTCAACTCTGTTAGTTGAATGAACGGAACAGAAAGAAGTTTCATAGAATGCTTCTGTGTAGTTTATATTTGAAGATGTTCCTTTTTCCACTATTACCTTCTAAGCGCTCCGAATGTCCACTTGCATTTTCTACAGAATGAGTGTTTCCGAACTGCTCAATCAAAAGTATGGTTTAATTCTGTTAGCTGAATGCACAGATCAGTACGAAGTTTCACGGAATGCTTCTGTGTAGTTTTTATTTGAAGATAGTCCTTTTTCCAATATAGGCCTCTTAGCGCTCCGAATATCCAATTGCAGTATCTACAGAAAGAGTGTTTCTGAACTGCTTAATCAAATGTAAGGTTCAACTCTGTTAGTTGAATGCACAGAACAGAGAGTAGTTTCACAGAATGCTTCTGTGTAGTATTTATTTGAAGATATTCCTTTTTCCACTATTACCCTCTTAGCGCTCCGAATGTCCACTTGCAGTTTCTACAGAAAGAGTGTTTCAGGACTGCTCCTTCAAAAATAAGGCTCAACCCTGTTAATTGAAAGCAGAGAACAGAAACAAGTTTCAGAGAATGCCTCTTTGTAGTTTTTATTTGAAGATATTCCTTTTTCCACAATTACCATCTTAGTGCACCGAATGACCACTTGCATTTTCTACAGAAAGAGTGTTTCAGAACTGCTAAATCAAAAGTATCGTTTAACTCTGTTAGCTGAATGCACAGATAAGAAAGAAGTTTCACAGAATGCATCTGTGTAGTTTTTATTTGAAGATATTCTTTATCCCAATATAGGCATCATAGCGCTCAGTATGTTAAATTGCAGTTTCTACAGAAAGAGTGTTTCAGAACGGCTGAATCAAAAGTAAGGTTCAACTCTGTTAGTTGAATGCACAGAACAAAAAGAAGTTTCACAGAATGCTTCTGAGTAGTTTATATTTGAATATATTCCTTTTTGCACTATTACCCTCTTAGCGCTCCGAATGTCCACTTGCATTTTCTACATAAAGAGTGTTCAGAACGGCTCAATCAAAAATATGGTTTCACTCTGTTAGTTATATGCACATATCAGAAATAAGTTTCAGAGAAGGCTTCTGTGTAGTATTTAGTTGAAGATATTCCTTTTTCGAATATTACCCTCTTAGCGCTCCGAATGTCCACTGGCAGTTTCTACACAAAGTGTTTTTCAGAACTGCTCCTTCAAAAGTAATGCTCAACACTGTAAGTTGAATGCAAAGAACAGAAAGAAGCTTCACAGAATGCTTCTGTGTAGTTTATATTTGAATATATTCCTTTTTTCAGTATTACCCTCTTAGCGCTCCGAATGTCCACCTGCATTTTCTACAAAAAGAGTGTTCAGAACTGCTCAATCAAAAGTTTGTGTATCTCTGTTAGCTGAATGCACATATCAGTACGAAGTTTCACAGAATGCTTCTGTGTAGTTTTTATTTGAAGATAGTCCTTTTTCAAATATAGGCCTCTTAGCGCTCCAAATATCCAATTGCAGTTTCTACAGAAAGAGTGTTTCAGAACGGCAAAATGAAAAGTAGGGTTCAACACTTTTAGTTGAATTCACAGAACAGAAAGTAGTTTCACAGATTGCTTCTGTGTAGTATTTATTTGAAGGTATTCCTTTTTCCACTATTACCCTAGTAGCGCTCAGAATGTCCACTTGCAGTTTCTACCGAAAGTGTGTTTCAGGGCTGCTCCTTCAAAAATAAGGCTCAACTCTGTTAGTTGAATGCAGAGAACAGAAAGAAGTTTCAGAGAATGCCTCTGTGTAGTTTTTATTTGAAGATATTCCTTTTTCCACAATTACCAACTTAGCACACCGAATGTCCACTTGCATTTTCTACAGAAAGAGTGTTTCAGAACTGCTTAACCAAATGTATCGTTTAATTCTGTTAGCTGAATGCACAGAACAGAAAGAAGTTTCAGAGAATGCATCTCTGTAGTTTTTATTTGAAGATATTATTTTTCTCAATATAGGCCTCTTAGCGTTCAGAAATCCAATTACAGTTTCTACAGAAAGAGTGTTTCAGAACTGCTCAATCAAAATTAAGGTTCAACTCTGTTAGTTGAATGCACAGAACAGAATGTAGTTTCACAGATTGCTTCTGTGTAGTTTATATTTGAAGATATTCCTTTTTCCACTGTTACCCTCTTAGATCTCCGAATGTCCACTTGCATTTTCTACAGAAAGTGTGTTCAGAACTGCTCTATCAAAAGTATGGTTTAACTCTGTTAGGTGAATGCACAGATCAGAAATAAGTTTCACAGAATTCTTCTGTGTAGTTTATATTTGAAGATATTCCATTTTCCACTATTACCCACTTAGCGCTCTGAATGTCCAGTAGCATTTTCTACAGAAAGAGTGTTTCAGAACTGCTCAATCAAAAGTATGGTTTAACTCTGTTAGCTGAATGCACAGATCAGAAAGAAGTTTCACAGAATGCTGCTGTGTAGTGTTTATATGAAGATATTCTTTTTACCAATATAGGCCTCTTAGCGCTCAGAATGTCCAATTGCAGTTTCTACAGAAAGAGTGTTTCAGAAAGGCTCAATCAAAAGTAAGGTTCAACTATGTTAGTTGAATGCACAGAACAGAAAGAAGTTTCACAGAATGCTTCTGTGTAGTTTATATTGGAATATATTCCTTTTTGCACTACTACCCTCTTAGCGCTCCAAATGTCCAGTTGCATTTTCTACAGAAAGAGTTTTCAGAACTGATCAATCAAATGTATGATTTAACTCTGTTAGCTGAATGCACAGATCAGAAAAAGTTTCACAGAATGCTTCTGTGTAGTTTTTATTTGAAGATATTCTTTTTCCCAATATAGGCCTCTTATCGGTCAGATTGTCCAATTGAATTTTCTACAGAAAGAGTGTTTCAGAATGGCTCAATCAAAAGTAAGGTTCAACTCTGTTATTTGAATGCACAGAACAGAAAGTAGTTTCACAGAATGCCTGTCTGTAGTTCTTATTTGACGATATTACTTTTTCCACTATTACCCTCTTAGAGCTCCGAATGTCCACTTGCATTTTCTACAGAAAGAGTCTTCAGAACTGCTCAATCAAAAGTATGGTTTAACTCTGTTAGTTGAATGCACAGATCAGAAAGAAGTTTCACAGAATTCTTCTGTGTAGTTTTTATTTGAACATATTCCTTTTTCCAATATAGGACTCTTAGCGCTCAGAATTTCCAATTGCAGTATCTACAGAAAGAGAGTTTCAGAACTGGTCAATCAAAAGTAAGGTTCAATATTGTTAGTTGAATGCAAGGAACAGAAAGAAGTTTTACAGAATGCTTCTGTGTAGTTTATATTTGAAGATACTCCTTTTTCCACTATTACCCTCTTAGCGCTCCGAATCACCACTTGCATTTTCTACAGAAAGAGTGTTTCAGAACGGCTCAATCAAAAGTAAGGTTCAACTCTTTTAGTTGAATGCACAGAACAGAAAGAAGTTTCACAGAATGCTTCTGTTTAGTATTTAGTTGAAGATTTTCCTTTTTCGACTATTACCCTCTTAGCGTTCCGCATATCCACTGGCAGTTTCTACACAAAGAGTGTTTCAGAACAGCACCTTCAAAAGTAAGGCTCAACTCTGTTAGTTTAATGCAGAGAACAGAAAGGAGTTTCAGAAAATGCTTCTGTGTAGTTTTTATTTGGGGATATTCCTTTTTCCACTATTACAATCTTAGCGCTCCTAATGTCCTCTTGCATTTCCTACAGAAACAGTGTTTAATAACTGCTCAATCAAAAGTGTGGTTTAACTCTGTTAGCTGAATGCACAGATCAGAAATAAGTTTCACAGAATTCTTCTGAGTAGTTTTTATTTGGAGATATTCTTTTTCCCAATATAGGCCACTTAGCGCTCAGAATGTCCAATTGCAGTTTCTACAGAATGAGTGTTTCAGGACGGCTCAATCAAAAGTAAGGTTCAACTCTGTTAGTTGAATGCACAGAACAGAAAGTAGTTTCACAGAATGCCTGTCTGTAGTTCTTATTTGACGATATTACTTTTTCCACTATTACCCTCTTAGAGCTCCGAATGTCCACTTGCATTTTCTACAGAAAGAGTGTTCAGAACTGCTCAATCAAAAGTATGGTTTAACTCTGTTAGTTGAATGCACAGATCAGAAAGAAGTTTCACAGAATTCTTCTGTGTAGTTTTTATTTGAACATATTCCTTTTTCCAATATAGGACTCTTAGCGCTCAGAATTTCCAATTGCAGTATCTACAGAAAGAGAGTTTCAGAACTGGTCAATCAAAAGTAAGGTTCAATATTGTTAGTTGAATGCAAGGAACAGAAAGAAGTTTTACAGAATGCTTCTGTGTAGTTTATATTTGAAGATACTCCTTTTTCCACTATTACCCTCTTAGCGCTCCGAATCACCATTTGCATTTTCTACAGAAAGTGTGTTTCAGAACGGCTCAATCAAAAGTAAGGTTCAACTCTTTTATTTGAATGCACAGAACAGAAAGTAGTTTCACAGAATGCTTCTGTTTAGTATTTAGTTGAAGATATTCCTTTTTCGACTATTACCCTCTTAGCGTTCCGCATATCCACTGGCAGTTTCTACACAAAGAGTGTTTCAGAACAGCACCTTCAAAAGTAAGGCTCAACTCTGTTAGTTTAATGCAGAGAACAGAAAGGAGTTTCAGAGAATGCTTCTGTGTAGTTTTTATTTGGGGATATTCCTTTTTCCACTATTACAATCTTAGCGCTCCTAATGTCCACTTGCATTTCCTACAGAAACAGTGTTTAATAACTGCTCAATCAAAAGTGTGGTTTAACTCTGTTAGCTGAATGCACAGATCAGAAATAAGTTTCACAGAATTCTTCTGAGTAGTTTTTATTTGGAGATATTCTTTTTCCCAATATAGGCCACTTAGCGCTCAGAATGTCCAATTGCAGTTTCTACAGAATGAGTGTTTCAGGACGGCTCAATCAAAAGTAAGGTTCAACTCTGTTAGTTGAATGCACAGAACAGAAAGAAGTTTCACAGAATTCTTCTGTGTAGTTTATATTTGAATATATTCCTTTTTCCAGTATTACCTTCTTAGTGCTCCGAATGTCCACTTGCATTTTCTTCAGAAAGAGTGTTCATAACGGCTCAATCAAAAGTATGGTTTTACTCTGTTAGTTGAATTCACATATCAGAAATAAGTTTCACAGAATGCTTCTGTGTAGTATTTAGCTGAAGATATTCCTTTTTCGACTATTATCCTCTTAGCTCTCCGAATGTCCAATTTCAGTTTCTACACAAAGAGTGTTTCAGAACTGCTCCTTCAAAAGTAAGGCTCAACTCTGTTAGTTGAATGCAGAGAACAGAAAGAAGTTGCAGAGAACAGAAAGAAATTTCACAGAATGCTTCTGTGTACTTTATATTTGAATATATTCCTTTTTCCACTACTACCCTCTTAGCGCTCCAAATGTCCAGTTGCATTTTCTACAGAAAGAGTGTTCAGAACTGCTCAATCAAATGTACGGTTTAACTCTGTTAGCTGAATGCACAGATCAGAAAGAAGTTTCACAGAATGATTCTGTGTAGTTTATATTTGAAGATATTCCTTTCTGTTCTCTGCATTAAAATCAATCAAAAAATTATATTGAAATTGATATACTGAATTTTATACTAAAGACAAGGCATCCAACTGAAAATGAAATTTTCCAGGTGAAAATTTCCAAATCATAAATATGTAGGGACAAAAAACTTTATTTATAAAGAAAAAGATAATTCTAATTAATTGATGATTCAAAGGTTTACAACTTTAAAAGTAAATATTATCTTTGAAGTAAAGTCCATTTAAATTATTTATGCCGCCAAAATTTTAGTAATTGTATATGTATATCATGTAAACTTTTTCGAGAATGATGGAATTGGAAATGTTAGGGTATTATGCGGAAAAATTCACCTAAAGAAAAAAATTATCTCCTCATGAAGGATTACTTTAGCCACTTTGACAGGTGTAGGTAAAAGAACACTTAATGCACATCAATATGATTAGGAGATGCGCGCTTAGATATACGTTATCATTGAAAAGAGAATTGTATTATCAGGTTTGCAGGGGCCCTTCTTATCCTTCATATTTATGTAACTTTGTCATCTATAGAAAGATTATAGGAATTTTAAAAATAGCTGATAGTTAAGAAACATCACCATAACACTGTGCTGAATGCATAATAAAACATTTCCCTTCTCTCTAAAAGCCTTTTAAAATTATGTACCATAATCAGTATGGCCAGCAGAGGGTCATTTCCATGTTCAAGTTCCTCTGTTTCTCGAGGGTGAGAATCCTTCTATAGTCTTCTGAGGGTGACACTGTAGTGTTTTCTTAGCCTGATTATTTTTATCTATTTTTTCCGATGCTTTCCTTTGTATATTTACATTTTACATATTGAAAGTTATTTTTTCAAATATTTTATATGCAAGTTTACAAAGTACAACGACTGTACATTAAAATAACTTATTTATGCCATATGGAAGATTAAATATAATTTTACAATATCTAATATTGATTGTTTAGTTTCTAATCATTGATACTTGACATGATTTTTCCCAGCATACCTCAAAATATTCTTCAAAATCCTGCGAATTAATTCCTGTAACACTTCTGAGGTGTATTAATAAGCTAGAGATGTAAAGAAGATTTGCAGAGAAAATTAGGTTCCCAAATTAGAAATTTTGTCCCACTATCGACTAGAAACCTCTTGAAATGATCAAAAACAATAATAATGCATGTCATAGAGGAAAACCAATAAGGCTGCTGCAGCATGACTACCTCTGTGACCTCAGACAAGTTACGTGTGGGTCCCTACTTCTGTGACCTCAGACAAGTTACGTGTGGGTCCGCACTTATTTTCTTCATCTCTAATAAATATTCGACAAATCTCATTTTCAAAAGTCTTTTAAGGCCTATCCACCTTTCTTTTTCTGATGGAGTTTTGCTCTCATTGCCCAGGCTGCAGTGCAATGTCATGGTCTCGGCTCACACAACCTCCGACTCCCGGGTTCATGTGATTCTCCTGCCTCCACCTCCTGAGTAGCTGGGATTACAGGTGCGCAACACAACGCCCAGCTAATTTTTTGTATTTTTAGTAGAGATGGGGTTTCACCATGTTGGTCAGGCTGGTCTTGAACTCCCGACCTCAGGTGATCTGCACGCCTCGGCCTCTCAAAGTGCTGGGATTACAGTCATGAGCAACCGCGGCCTGTGAGGGCTTTCTACTTTTAAGATGTCAGGACGTATAGCCTGGGAGGTAAATGGTAGTATATATATACATATATATATGTATATATATATACACACACACACTGTATATATATACATATATACGGTATATTATACTATATATACATATATACTGAATATTATACTCTATATATACATATCTACTGTATATTATATATATATATATACACATACACACATACACACATACACACATGAGACAGAGAGAAGAGATAGACAATTTCATGTGAAAATATAAACTGTTAACATAATATTTTGCTTCTCTGAGGAATATTTAGCATTGTTCTCAATCTTCTCTGCAGAATTTAAGCATTTTTCTCAGAACTCACCAGATAGAATGAGGGAGGGGCCATATGATACGAGCCAGAGATGAAGGGAGAACAATAGAGAGGGTGCTTTGGGAAAAATAGTACAGTAAGGCTAGGGAATACTTCTCTCCAACAAAAAGACCAAGGTCACAGCTGTATCTCTTCAGAAGCCAAACTTTCTTTTAAAATGTCAATTTCCATCTATTTCTTGCTTCACAGACATTCCATTCATTGCTGGATTTCAAATAAAGCCTTTCCATGTGCAACCTTTCTATAGAAAAAGAGAAATATGGGGGACAGTACAGTCTAAGAAGTGATTAAGAATATCTAGTGGACTTTCCCAGACTGTAAATCTTTACATATATCTGAGCCTAATGAGGTGATTTATTGTGCTATAATGCACAGTGAACTATACAGATGCTTCTTTTTGATCATGCTGCAGAATGGAACTAAATACTAAATACCAAATAGCACTCCCATGATTCTTATACATGTCATTCATATGGCATATTTATGCTTTTTTATATAGCAATTCTTATTCTTAGCTCTTAGGCAACTACGGAATCTATTTGTCATTTTAATAGTCATGCTCCATTTGAGTTATGCAAGGTAGAAATTCTAAGTAGAAAATCTTGTTTTTATTGAAAGTTTTTAGTAAACATTTTGGAAAAAGTCTGTTTTTTGATGCTACTTCTGCACGCTTTCTCAACATGATATTACTTGGTATTGTCCTTATTAACCATAGTACACCATATTCTGCAAATGTTAGAGAGGGTTAAAAATCAGTCATGTATAAGTAAAGCTAATGAAATAGAAAGGAAACCATATTTAGGAAATGGAAGGCAGAAGCAAATGTATTAACCGTGAGTTAGAAACGGTTTAGTCTTTGGAATGAAGCAGCAAGAGTTTAAAAATCTGGTTTGTGATTCACTAGCTTTGTGACCTTGGAGAATTACCTCAGATTTCTGAGTATCAGTTTAGTAGGTGATATCAATTGCAACTTCGCAGAAATATCACAAGTATTAAATAAAGGACTTAGTATCTGGGAGAGCATAGAAAATTACTAATAGTTACATTTTTGTTAATATTACCGTTATTATTATCATACGTATAGTATTTTCTTTCACTGACAATGCATTTAGGACATAAGGAGAACTATAGAACAGTGCTTCTCCAACTTAAATGCAGAGCATGAATCACCTGGAGTTTTGTCAAAATGCGAATTCTGACTCAGTAGCCCTGCAAACTAAGGAAATCTTGGTAATGCTGGTGCTGCTAGTTCACCAACAGACCACACGTTTTGCAACAGCTATATAGAATGTCCTGTTTCTTTTTTTAATCACAAAACATGGCAAGCTCTAAAATAAAGCAGAATAACAGATTTAAATGTTAATACTCATGTCCTCAATTTATAATTTCTCCCTCCCTAACAATGGTATAATTCTGATTAAAAATTAGCAAAGAAAAAAATGGAAATTAATCTTCCTATGTTTATTCTTTTAACAAATTCTGTGTGATTACTACTGGGTTACTTGCTGTAGGAAATAGAAAAATTGCTTTGACATAGATCCTCAAGAATCTGTCCCACTACAAGCTTATTTTTGTAGGAAGCTAAAAGATTTATATAAATAACCGTAATTAAAGAGACAAATGAAGAAGTGCAATGAAAGACGTAGGGAAAGTGCTAGAGGAGTTCGGGGTGGAGGAAAATTATCCTCAAATAATATCTATGCGTAACATTATGCTATCTTCCCTAACCAGCGCTTGACCAGATTGTCACAGTGAACTTTGGTCCTTTCTTATATCTTAGTTTTGGTTCCCACATCCTTCTGTTTGGGGAAGTTCTTGTTTTCCTCATGTAATGACAACAACACTTAAACAATGTATACCAGATAAAAGGAACTATATTGCTTGCTTTATTTACATAGTTAATTTAATTTGTACAATGAACTATGAAGTAATCAGCATTATTTCCTTCATTTTACATATGAGAAAATGGAGAATCAGCGACATTGAATCATCTCAAGTTTCTAAAATATCCACTCTCACCAGGCTGTTTACCCTGTTTTTGTCTGTATGCTGCTATAACAAAATGCCACAGATTGAGTAATTCATAAAAAACAGAAATGTATTTCTCACAGTTCTGGGGCTGAGAAGTCCGAAATCAAGGCAGCGGAGATTTGGCAGTTGGTCCCGAGGTGGCACCTTCTTGCTTCGTCTTCACGTGACAAAAGTGGGCAAAAACGGACAATGTGACGACATGGCAGAAGAGACTGAGGAGCCCGGCATTCCTCTAAAGCATCTTTTACGAGGACGTTTATCTCATTCATGAGGGTGGATCCTTCTTCACTTAATCACTTAACCAAAAGCCCCATCTCTTGATGTCATTGTCCTGGGATTTTAGTTTCAACATACAAACTTTGGATGGGCACATAGGTTCAAATCATAGCACCCTCCAAATTATAATGCCTCTCTCATGCCTGTTCTCCTTGAAGTACCCTCTGGTTTTGCTCTCTTCATTCTTGCCATCACAGTTAACCCTTCAGTTCCATTTCTTTAAGTAATCTCTAAATTTGTAAGATGGTTCCATCTTTTTTTTTTGTATATGGCAGTCTCTCAAACATATTTGTCATATGAACTAAGCAGGTAAATATGTAAATGCCAGCTAAATTTTAGTGAATGATATAATGGCCTAAAGTTGTATCTACCCTTCAGCCAAATATATTTACTTTTAGTAGCAATCTCCTGTCATATACAAAGTCACGACTCTAGGGGTAAACATTTTAGCCTGTGGGTAAGATGTAAAGCAGTGGTATGTTATAGTGACAACTCACTGTCATAGCACTGGGACATGCTCCTCTATCTGCTACAAATTGAATCAACAAAATATATATGATTTTGTCAGATTTAAATGTATGCTCCTGTTAGTAAAATAAAAGTATGGGAAAACTTTACGGAGTAGATTTAATAGAAATGTTTTCCTGAGTTATCTGCCTTCTTTATTTTTATGTTATGCTTTAAGTCTATGGTCAATGTATAGAGCTATGATTGATGTGCTTTTCCAATTCTGTTCAGATCAGACAGGTTAATTTTCTTCTTTTAAATCTTCTTGAATTTTGTCTAACACTTTTTGTTCCAATTTCTTACTAGATTATACTCCCTTCCCTAACTGCTTCATGATTACTTATACACAAACAATATTATGATATTGACACATTGAATTCATTTTAGGTGATGATTTTGGTCATAAACATGAGCAGGTTGTGAAGTGTTTCAGCCATCCCAGGGCATGGCTGTCAGTCCCTTGTCTAATGTTTCAAAAAAATCTTGAATTTGTGATGATGCTGTGATGGTCCCTCAGATATTCTTACACACATCTTTGCCCCTTGTTCCCTCTAACTTTCCTCTTCTGATAAAAAAGCAAACACTGCCAAGCTCAAATGGAATTACATTTGGATGCAAGTGTCACTATGCAATGGTTGCCAATAAAAGTACACAAGGAATTTTATTATGGTGAATTAAAGGCAAACAGACTTCAGAGAAATGAGCACGAACATGAAAATGGCGCATGGTACGCGGATCTCACTGGAAAGTCATTCTGTACACAATGTTTTCACTAGAAAAATCCATTAGCTTTAGCTAGAAATTGAAATTACTTTGTAGGAAATCAGAATAAAATATGTGAAAACATTATATTCTGTGCAAGATTAATACCACGCCTGGTGTTGAAAGGTTTGTGGTCTTGCTTCGACGATGCTAAAAGGTCAGAAACCACAAAGATGCATATGTGTTGTCGTTTGCACAGTTACTAATTTTTCTCATTATTTCCATAATGCGATGTGCTGTTTCAACAGAGAAACCCTCTGGAGAGTGGCTTGCACTGTTTTCAGGCAGCTCTTTTGCTTTCATGTTTTGGCCTTGGCCAGGGAATTCAGACAGACTTTTCAGTTATTTTCGACAAGAATGTATTCATTGATTGTTTTAAATAATAATAAATAGATTTTAAAATTACTGTACATTACTGCACTTTAAACGCCATGAGGTCAAGGACTCTAAAGTCTGGACATCATTGTATACCCTACATCTTGCACAAGGTTTAGAAAAAATGGCATGGACACCTATTTTTTGAATCAATAAATGAATACATAAAAGAATTCCAAACTCTAGTCCAAGGTTTTAGATTAATAATGTATTAAAATGCGTAAAATTTATAGACAAAACTCTTCTTATTTAGAAGTTTATTCTTTAATTGGAGAGATAAAATATATGCACATAAAAGCTTAAGGAAAAATAATAAGGGTTTTGAAGTACTTACTATGTGAAAAATTTAGCATAAATCTTACATCCATTTATTTAACACATTTTATACGTTGCATTATTTATATATAGTGCTGATTGGTAGAATTCATATGTGAACGGAACTATAAAAATTTTGAGGATAAGCACTAGAAACACAGAATAAATAGAGTGTTAACATGCAAAACACAGAAATACTTCAATTGACTAGGTGAAAGAAAAGATTTCTGGTTCCATGTACACTGATTATTGAGGGATGAGTATGACATTATTATGCCAGAATCAATAAATATTTTAAATAGGGAGAAAACTATAATTATATATCTTTGTGTTCAACAGGAGTAGCAGTACTGATAAAGTAGAAGTTTGTTATACCTTTTTTATAGTCTTTTAAAGTTGTTTATAAATAAAATCTACTCTTAGTTAATTAATGGTTGATGTTCATTGAAGTGTTTTCAAATTTTTGACCTCTGAATTGCCTTGTACATATGGAGAAATAAAGCTTGCCTAGCATAATTTCTTGAGTGGAGAATGAATGATCTGGATAGATTTGTTGACAATATGTCTGTACTTATTTTATTAATTCTTTAATCTTCATGAAGAAAAATATAAAAGTCATATTCTAGTGTTTTATACCATGGAAAAAATGTCTTATCCTTTTCCTAAGGAAAAATACATCATGACACAAAAGTAAAGTTAATTAAATTACTTACTTTGTTAATTAACTGTCTATTATTTCTATGGGTTGAAGTAAATTTGATACTCAATGCTATTTAATCTAATTCTAAAAGCTTGAATGAGTAATGATTTTTTCATGTAAGGTTAGTTGAAATAAATTATCACTGATTTTCAGATTTAATATTAATTAGCTATTGCATATTCTTAATGGGATATAAGTGTTTAAAAAGCCCTTTTTGGTTGCGAAAAGACCACGCCCATTGTAGACTTCTTAGAATACATCACATCTGGCCTCCTTTTTAGAGTGGGGAATTCAACTCATAAGTGGCTGGACATTGATTCTGAACATTTTGAACATTATTTGCCTGTCTTCACTCATACTGGTTGCTGTTCTTTTATAAGTAATCACCATGTTTAGCATGCACTTGAACTACTGTTACTTAGGGTGCTTGACTATTTACAAGTCTCACTAGGATTCTAGGTATTCATTAGTCTCGTGGTGTGTATTTGCTGATGGTCCTATTATCTTTGTTGGTTCAGTTACACAGTACCATCCAAGATGCTGCAACACATTATACACAGGGTATGGGTTGTGGGAGCTACAGATATCAGTTATTATTTAGGCTCAGAAACTTAGAATCTCTGCAAGGTTGGACATGATCCTTAGTCTTGTTTTAAGACCGTCTTGTTTTAAAAGTTAAACCCAAATTCTTAAAATATAGAATAGGGGTGCTAGTAGTGCTCACAGAATTGTAGTAAAGATCAGCTGGGAAAGAAGAGCCTATTAAACAGAGCCTGGTATTTAATAAGTATCAGCTGCCTTCAATTAGGAATCTGTGTTGTCATGATTAGAAGATTGCTGGTTTATTTTACAGATCTGTAAGTATAGCCAAAATATGTCAAAATAACCACCAGAAAGAATCATATACCGTCCCTTGAACATTTCATCCCTAGAATCTAGCCAGATTAGCATCTCTATACTGGCAATACTGTTAACACAGATTGTGCTCAAACCCCTCATTGACTTTTCAGCACCTGTAAATTACTGGAGATTTAGGAAGAAGTCTGGGGTTATGGCTTAGTTAAGCTGAGTGGCCAGAAAGTGTGAGATGCTGGATGCCTCCTCCAGTTCATTTCTCCAGCGGCCGCACCAGGCGTATCCATAGCTCCGCTCCCGGGAGCTCGTCTCCGGCGTGGGGCGTGTGCGCACCCCTGGCCGGGCGGAGCCTGGAGCCTGCTCATTAGCAGCGCGGGCAGCTCGTGCGCCCGCAGGAGGGAGGCGGAAGCACAGCCCTGAGCCGCCAGCAGGAGGAGGGAGCGCGGCGGCTGCAGGCAGGGGAGGGAGAGGAAAGAACGGAGGGACGGTTCCCGGACAGAGCGGGAGGAATCGGGGAGCGGCCAGTCCAGGGGGAGCTGCTCCGCTGCGCTGCGCTCGTTATTCACAGGACGCGGCGGCGCTTCCCGGGGCCGCTTCCCGGTCCCCTGGGTGGAGGCTGCCATCTAAACCTGACTCCAGGTGAGTTCCCCAAAGAGGCGAAGCGAGGGGTCTCGAACCAGAGACTTGGAACTGGCGAGGCTGCTCGGCTCCCCAAGCGCCGCTGCCTTGACATTTCCCGATTCACGGGAGGTTTTGGGGGCGGCTGCACAGGCTGGAGGGGCGGATGGGCGGTTGCGATCCTCAGCCGGCGTGGGGGCGTTCGGGAGGAATTAGCTTCAGTGAACGGGGTTTTAGGAGATGTCCGCAAGGCACGCGCTATGTACGCGTTTCTAGACGAGCTTTTGAGACAGAAATTTGGCTTCCCGGATGCCCGTTTTGGCCTTCTGTCCTTCCTTTTGCTTGCCTCATGCCCAATTTTCCAAGCCGAGGAAAGGACTGGAAGGGCGTGGAAGTAGGAGGTCTGGGCACAGCATTCGGCACGGCAGCCCTGGTCTCCAAGTTTGGGGGTGGAGGGTGGGACTCTTTTCCTTTCAGCCTAATTTACCAGGGGAAAACCCGCAGAGCACCTTGAGGTGCCTTTGCTCCGCACCCTCCATAAGCTTATTAGAGGGAACTTGAGGCTCGCTAGACAACCTGTGACAGGTGACGGCAATTTAGCTTAAAAGCCATGTTGGTTCACTTCGTCTCCTCTTTATCCTTTGTTGCAAAATTGATACCTTTTTGGATTTCTTTAACAGCACAAAGTTTAAGTGGCCGGCTGACAGGAAATATTTCTTTTGAAAATGCTATGAGAAAAGTGATGAGTTAACGTTGAGAGAAAGGCAACTTTATTTTCTCGGAAGAACTTTGGGGAAAGAGATTGATAGGGAAATTCTGGGCATGAAATTATGGACATTTCCCACAGAACTTCCTTCATTTATTTATTTTTTTACATTTCCTTCATTTTTTTTTTTAATCGTGTGTGTGTGTATCAGAGAGACAAAATTCGTTGGAGGTATTAGGACTTTATTTGGTTTAGAAGTTTCTTTCTTACTAATAGCACTAATTTGTGATCTTCATGATTATAAGAATTTACTAAGTGTTTTGCTTTTAGGTGTTTTGGGTCTGTTTTTTAAAAAAATTCAATACTTACTTTGTGGGCCTTGCTGAATACCTCTCAATAAAATCGGTGGGCATACAGTTAGTGACATGACCCCTGTGGATTTAATAGCAGGTAAGTATACAAATGATAAGTTTAGGAAATAAATGTCAGAATCAACATTTAGGTGTGAAATTGAAATATCTTTCAAATATTTACCAAACTCTCTTATAGGATCCAATGTCATTTTATGGTCAAGAGAGCTTAAAGGTTTCTCAGATTGAGATATATGTATCTACTTTGTTAATCCAAATGTAATGTTTTATTTTGTTCTTTAATGACTGTTTGAATTCAACAAATAAAACTTGCATATTTAATGTAAGGTTCTTTCACATATATTACTTCTCCAATTTTTAATATAAATTTAAGGAGAAAAGCAATATTCCATTTTGTAGATGAAGAGACTGTGTCACAGAAGTATTACTTTACCTAGATTTCTGTAATTATTATGTTATAAACTTAGAAATTACATATTATTCTGGAACATATAAAATATATGAATGTTATAAACCATAAGAATTCAGACCTATGCTATTTAACTTCAAGTTTAGTTCTTTACCCAAACAATTGCATGACTACATTGAGACTACTGAAGTAATTATATATGAACACGCTATACGAAAAAATACTTAAAACATTTCTTATTTTTGTCGTTTCTCTTTGATATAAAATATACTATAATTTAATGGAGTTATATTCCATATTTAGATGCTCCTAACTTCCAAATAACACCTAAACTCCTAAAAACTGACCTGTGTCCTTCTTAATAGAAGTGGCTTGACCGGGAGACCCAATTTTTACTAAGAATATTCTTGGGATAATTTATGTCTTATAATCAAGATAAAGACAGGCCACATTTAGTTGTATTTTTAAACCACTTAGTGTGAAGTTGCAACGCAGACATAACTTGCTTTCAGGCTACACTGCCAGCTTTGCAGTGAATAGTCTTTAAGATTCCGTGGAAACATTGGCAGATATAGCTAATGTCTATCTGATGTAGGATTTATGAGAAAAGGAGAGGTAGAAACTGAATGCTCTTATATTTCATATGTGACCACATTCATAAAACTTTATTGATAAGTACTTTGTTGTCTGACACGGGCTGATACAAATAGGCTTCTTCAAGAGTTGAGGAAGAAAACTAAATCCCTATAATACAGCCTTTTTCCTCCTTTTCTTTCTTAAGCGGTAATAGTTGATCCTAGCTTTTGTGTGTCTATGCATGCTCAATACAGTTAGGGGTATAAGGAGAAGTTAAGCAAGAATATTGAATGCTAGCTAGGAAAGTTTTTGGAGTCTCAAATACTTTGGAACGATTTTTCACATTATATACATAAAATTCCTAGTTACATTTGGGAACTAAGTATATTATACACAACTTTGCATCTGATTACAGGATTCCCTGTACATTTATAGCTCAGGTATTCTGGAAAGAGTCAAGATAATTAGTTTTATGGCTCTTGCCCGTGTGACCTGTTTCTTTCTGGTCCTGATATTAAAAGGATGACTTAAATTTTCTGGAATGTCAAAATTTTCTCTTCCCTTGGATCCTACAAAATACTTCAAGCAGTGTATGTGTGATACTCGCTGTCATTCCAACATTTCCAATCCTCCTGAGAATGCTAAACAATGCCCTAGATTTCTTCCTTTGTAATTCTTTCAGATAGAGGGTTAGCTGAGTTAGGAAGAAAGGAGAGAGGGAGAGAAGAAGAGAGATGACATTTTATCCCTCAGGAAAGAACAAGACCAATTGTATTCCTAATTTAGAAATATTATTCTACAAACATTCCTGAACAAGAGGGCTTTGCATATACATTAAAGCAGAATACCTAGTCAACTTCTAGTTATGCCATGTAGTGAAATGGAAGTAAGATGAGCAGGCCGAGATCATTTTTGTTGGAGAACTGAGACCACATGAAATAGGTAACAGAGTTACCCCAACTGGGGGGCAAGAGGACTTGAAAGTTTCCTCCATAAATTTGCAGTTAGTACAGGGCTGCTCCAGTGATCAGAGTCATGAATGCCCTAGAGTGTCTGTATAACCCTGTACACAGGCTGAGACAGCTCTAACGGCCCAGAAAAGCCTCTGGACAGAATCACTGCACCCTTGGACATTGTCCGACCGCATGTATGAGAATAGTGAGTGCTGAGGAGTTGTGGGTAGCTCGGTACAACTCTTGCTAAAGGAGTGTCATCAACATTCATTGCTGAAAGTGAATTTTTTCATTCACATATGTGATGCCTATTAGGTCATGATTTCTTGGATACCAATTTGTACAAGATATGAATTAATTTTTGAACATCCTTTCTTAAAAGTACCATGTTCATATAGTTGCTCATTTTAATATGAGTAGTTCAGATGGGACATAATAGAGTAAGGAAATGATTGAACATCCTAAGATCTAGTGTATATACCTTTGTTCATGATGAGATTCATCCCCTGTCCCCCTTTGTAGTGACACTGATGGCATAAGGAGTATTAGATGAAATTTAATGCAGAAAACAATGGGATATATGAATGGTAGATATGGTTGACAACCACCATTTTCACTGAAGTTGTTTCAAAGCAAAGAAATTTGGGATAAATTCATTTTATTTGCTCCTGAAGGGTAATTAGGAATAAGTAGGAATTGTGAAGAGGCTGTAGTGTTGACATTAAGAGAAGTTTTTGATTCTTAAAATAGGATATATTACACAAGAGTGAACAAACAGAAGATACTGAACAAATATTCTGTCATAAGTAAGTGATGGATTATTCGGACTTGTTGAACTATGTTTTTAAATGTATTATTTAAATATTTAAATATTATTAAAACCTTAAATAATATTTAAATATTATAAAAGTTGTAGAAAATTATGTTTTCAATACAAATATACACTTATAAGCTATATTGTAGATATGGGAGTAAACAATGCAATTTTTTTTAACTGAGTGAAAAATTTAGTTTTTTAAAATTCCAAATGGAGCTAACAGCTTAGTGTGATACATATTTTGAATTTCAAAATTTGTAACCAAATAGGACAAATGTGTTGAACTGTACTTTTCTTGAAGAACCGTGATAAGAATGAGCGGTGAAAAAATTACAGCATACTTACCAGGGATCAAATACTTGCTTAGGGTTAATAAGAAAAATCTCAGCAAACGCTAGAAATGAGGTACACGATCTATCAGAGACCCATGATTAAAGTGGTATCTTGTTAGGTATATGAGCTTGAAAAGAAACGGCATAGCTTCACTTTACCCCAGTTGCTTCTTTTGTAAAACGGGGAGACTAAGAGTGTGGTAACTCAAAATCCTTTGTTAATGATTTTCTTCTTAGAACAGTGCCAGGTCCAATTAGGATTAGATTGCTATTTTTATTATTGATATTTGCCCTAGTTCTGCCTTTTATTGACTGTGTGACATTGGTGAAGATCCCTTTCTGAAGCTTTGTTTCTTACCTACAAGCTGGGAATAGAATACCTGCTATGAAGAGTGGTTGTTAGTACATTAGAAAGGCTGGATATTTGTTTATATAAGGGGCTCAGCGCATGGTAGAAATTTGATAGCATTTTTTGCTTGCCCTCCCATGTATTACTGTGAAGACATCCCACATATTATGTCCAAGTTTTTATTTTCCCCTCAAATGCAATGTCAAGCACAAAACATTCCCATCTCCCAATTCTCTTCTGATGTTCTACAACCATTAAAGTATAGAAAACTAGAATGAGTGTTTTTATAACTTTTGCTGTACTTAAGCATGTGGAGAGAAGAGCGCTAGATCACAGGACACACTTTGATAGGAAAAGGGAAATATTTACACTGCAAACAACTTTCTCCTCATGCTTAACAGTTTTATGCTGTCATTCTGTCAGCACCAAGTGAGATTTTTCTATTTAAATAGTTTTCTATTTGTGGTATGATAATTCATGTATGGACTTCATGTAACTAACATAAATATAATGGATGGTTGAGAAGTGGTTTATTTTTACCAAGAGGAAAAAATGTGTACACGATTTTTTAAAATATTGCTTTGAAAATATTTAAAATTAATTTTGATTCAGTTGGTGGAAGATAGCGTCACAAACTCACTGCTAGTGGTATTCTTGAGAAGTAATGTTTGAATTTTCTAGGTATTGTCCCCAGACTGCCTTAAAAGAATTTAATTTTAGATGTAAATTTTCTGCTTAACATGGAAGATTTTCCCTGAAAATATTAGCTTCATCAGATACATAGTTGCTTAGGGGTAGCTGCATGGAATTATGGGAAGAGTGAAATAGAAAAAAATTTTCATGTCTAAGTTATACATACTGGTGTAATCATATTGATTGGATGATAATGATAATTACAGCAATAATGTGATTGAAAGGGTAAGCAAGTAACATATACTACAGTTACTAATATAATCCTGTGATTGAGTTTACCACTTCGTTTCTGTTTCCTGGAAACCCTTAAGTTTGTCACTATTGCACTTTATTTCCTTTGCTTATTGTAGTGGTGTATTAGTTGTATTACTGCTGCTATAACAAATTACGACACATTTACATAACTTAACACATATTTATTGTCTTGCAGTTTCAAAGGTCAGAAGTCCAAAATCACTTTAATTAGGCTAAGTCAATGTGTCTGCAGTGTGGGTTCCTTCTCGAGGTGCTGAGGGGAGAATCCATTCTCTTGCATTTTCTGCTTCTGGTGGCACCTGTCTTCATTGTCTTTTCCCCATTCCTCCATTTTCAAGGT
This sequence comes from Symphalangus syndactylus, assembly GCF_028878055.3. Taxonomy (NCBI): domain Eukaryota; kingdom Metazoa; phylum Chordata; class Mammalia; order Primates; family Hylobatidae; genus Symphalangus; species Symphalangus syndactylus. The sequence continues at coordinate 151,565,010 of NC_072430.2, read as the reverse complement.
GCGTTGCTTTTATTTCTGTTTCTGTCTCCGCGCTGTCTCCTCCTTTAACTTTGAGTCCTTCTCTCCACTTCATCTAAGGACTCCTGTGATTACTTTGGACTCACGTGGATGATCTGGGATAATCACCTTGTCTCCAGATCCTTAAATGAATCGTATCTACAAGTCCTTTGGCTGTGTAAGGCAGCACATTCCCAGGGCCGGGAGATTAGGTGAAGAACATCTTTTGGGACTATTATGCAGCCTATCACAAGTGGTAATATCACTTTTATGCCTTGAGACCCTGAAATTAATGTACTTGCTTACGCATGGAAAAACAATGTATCTGTGGGGGTAACAGTTTATTTTTGAACCATTAGAAGGTATTGATGGGGAAGTTTTCATCTGACAACAGATACTGATAAATTAAATACCCTTAGATTTGTCAAAACTAGCTTTAGTAAAATATAAGTAAAAGTATTTGCACTGCTAGGGTCAAAAATATTAATTAAACCCATTATTTATCAAGGCCAAGTCCTGGATTAGTTAGGTTTAAATTAACCTAGAACATTATCTTCCATAGTGCTTAATTGTGAAGCTTAGTTCTTGTTGACAAAAGCTCATCCATATAAGAAAGCATCGAAAGGTTGGTGTTTTTTTAACCTTTGCAGAATATAAGTTTTCAAAGGGATGTTAGACAGTAGTTCCATCACAATTGATGCAGTTCACAGACATTCTTTGTGAATATTTTATCTCATGAGTTATATCTATGACACTAATCATAGACTTCTAGAAGAAATTTAGCAATGGTCATGTCAGCCTTTCAAATCTTTCTGTAACCTAGAAGAGGATCATTGCATAAGATAGATTCATTTTCCCCTTTATTCCATTGTTGCCAGAGAGAACTTGAAATGCCCTGTTCAAATTAATTTAATGCAAATGAATTCTTGCTGCCTCACAAGTAGTTTGTCCTTCATTTTTCTTAAAATTATATTGAAAATGGATGTGACCTGCTTTACTGGTTGTTGTGCAGGAAGCGTTGTCCTTCCTGAAAGCTCCCTCCGTTGTCAAAATGAAGCCATTAAGAGTAAAGTAAATTATATTATCTGATCATAGTATCACAATTGACCTTAAAACAATAAATTTTATAATCAGTGCAAATTGCTGAATAGTGTTTGCAGTTGTAGAAATTTCAAAGGAAACCCTGGTTGAGATACAAAGCTGCTATAATCATTTTTTAAATCTTTGTTTTTCTTTTACTTTGGAACAGTAGTGCAGTAAGTACTTTTGCCTTATTGTTCTCTCTGCCTTCCAGAAACCCTCATTCAAATATTCTAAGTTTTTAAGTCTTTTTCATTTCTTTTAATATTGTAACATTTAACAATGTCAAAGAAAGTATAATTTTTCTGGAAATCAAGCTAAAAATAAAGAGAAGCCGATGTAAATGAACATCAAATTAACAAGATTGATTAGGAAAAGTAATTTTTGAAAAGGGCCCAAAATCCCTTTGCACATAAATGCAAAAGAATTTAGTGAAAGAAGGTGAAACTGGAGTAAAGAACTCTACGGATGCGTAAGTAACTCTTAATAAGAATGAGTAACGTACATGCGTATCTTTAGCTCCCAGTTTCAGAGATACAGTAGTTGTACAACAAATGGTCCTTTCCTGCTCTTAAGGAAGCCTCTCCTCCTCCAGCCATGCCATTCCTCAGAGCAAGCTCTTCCACTGAGTTTTCAGCAACCATAAGTAAGAAGGATGGTACGATAGGCTGCGTGTACATATGGCCCTCATTAGCAGGCCAACTGTTCCTTTTGCCCACCCACATCACTGGGGACATATGGCGTTACTTTGACTGTTGAAACAAGTGTGTGTGGACATATCTTGGTATGAGTAAAAGACTGTTGATTGTCTTTCTCTTGTCGCTCGTGCAACCGTCTCCTTGTGGAGATCGTATTATCCATAACACTAGATTTGAGGATGATAAATGACGTTGTTATTATTAACTGAATTTGCCTCTCTAGTTTGATCACAAAACCAGCGAATGTTTGCTTATGGAACATGTAAAGCTTATAGAAGACGGAAAGCTTACAGAAAGAAATGATGGCTTTTCTAAGCATAAGAGTCAGGTCTTTTTCAATCAAAAACTAACTCATTCAAAAATTCAAGAGTTCTGTAAAACCAGAACAGCAGAGGTTTCAGAAATGCTATTGAGATCATTTATTATAAAATAGCCATTAATGAAATGTAATAGTGAGTCTGTTGTTGTGACTATGTGGAGAAATGAATGAGAAAATATAAGATAGGCTGGAATGAAGAGAGTCATCGGATCCCAACATAATTCATTTTGTATAGTTCACAGTATTGTAGCTTTAAAAAAATTATGAATTTTTTCAGTACTGTGAATTCTGAATTTGCAATATGAGGCTTTTCAATCCTTGCAACAAGTGTGTATTTTTCAGTGGTTCTAGAATTATCGGGGCTTTCGAGCTGCTTCTGATAAGAAGGCAAGGCTAGAGGACTCGTGTTGAGGTGGCATTTGCACAGGACTTTAGATAACATACATCGATGATGTAGAGAGAAGAGCGGGTGATGTTGCTGTGGATTATAGTGGAAAGGCACCTTTTGCTCCCTCTGCTGACCTGTTTGTGTATTCAGCTGTGTAGCATATTTCTTGTATAATTACACAGTAATTTCACACACTACATTAAGAAAATCTGAACAATTTTTACTAAACTCATGTTTTCTAAATATTAAGTAAATAAAACCAATATTTGGCTAGGTAACATTTATAAAAACAGGATTTCTAGATAGATGATGATAAATTTTCATCTATATCTATAGAGCTGATAAATTTTCAAAACCCTTTGAATATCACTTGTACTACAAAGTCTCGTTTCAGTTTCAGTGCCATGGCACATTGATTAATCACCACTAAAGCGGTACATGAAATATTTGGCAATATAGGTATTTGGTAATGGTGATTGATGCACAGAATACGGCACCGTTATTATGCACTGGCCTTGAGAACTTTAGTTTTCATCTTCGATCACCTGATAGAGAACAAACTAACAGCTTTTTTCTTTCACCTTGCTGGAGAATAAACTAACAACTTCAAATTATCTGATCCATCCAAAAACTTATTTCCGTGAAACTCACTGATTTATTTATTATTTCGTGGGGATCACTATTATTTGCTGTAGTAAAATATCAAATGATCGATGTTTTATACCAACATGGCAGCTCACATGGTAGGCAACAGAATGAAAACAAACAGGTTTACTACCAAGAATTATACTATATTGCTTTTATTGACAGAAAAAGCATACAGATAATTTTATTCAGAGATTTTATGTGAATTATTTTGATAAGTGTACACATATATTTATAACTGACCTTTCTTTGTCAAGTGTGTGCCCACACACGTATTCATACTAAATCAATCTTAGAGATCTTATCCAAAGATTGAATTTCTTAAAGTGACTGTTCCAAATATGTATAATTTATGGCAAAAAAAGTCACAAAATGGCAATACAAGGAGGCATAAAAGTGAAGATAAAGGGGGAGATGATGGTTAAAAACACCTGTAAATGAATAATTGATTTTGATTTAAATTCTTTTTAGTTCTTAGCTGATGAAATGAATATAAATGAAATTATTATGCAAAACACCTCTATTTGTTGTATATGCATGTACATATATGTGTTACAAATACAAAACTGATAGGATATTATTTAACATATATTCACACTCATAATGTGCATATATGTACATAATGAAAATGAGTGCTTGTTTTATATGTATGTATACACACACATACACATATTGCATACTTTCATTTTTTAAAATTTTACTTTAAGTTCTGGGATACATGTGCTGAACATGCAGGTTTGTTACATAGGTATACTTGTGCCATGGTAATTTGCTGCACCCATCAACCCGTCATCTAGGTTTTAAGCTCCACATGCATTAGCTATTTGTCCTAATGCTCTCCCTCCCCTTTCCCCACACCCACCTACAGACCCCAGTGTGTGATGTTCCTCTCCCTGTGTCAACATGTTCTCATTGTTCAGCACCCACTTATGAGTGAGAACATGCAGTGTTTGGTTTTCTGTTCCTGTGTTAGTTTGCTGAGGATGATGGTTTCCAGCTTCATCCATATCCCCACAAAGGACGTGAACTCATCCTTTTTTATGGCTGTGTAGTATTCCATGGTGAATATGTGCCACATTTTCTTCATCCAGTCTATCATTGATGGGCATTATGTTGGTTCCAAGTCTTTGCTATTGTAAATAGTCCCATGATAAACATATATGTACATGTGTCTTTAGAGTAGAATGATGTATAATCCTTTGGTATATACCCAGTAATGGGATTGCTGGGTCAAATGGTATTTCTGGTTTTATATCCTTGAGGAATCACCACATTGTATTCCACAATGGTTGAACTATTTTACAAGCCCACCAACAGTGTAAAAGTGTTCCTATTTCTCTGCATCTTCTCCAGCATCTGTTTCCAGAATTTTTAATGATCACCATTCTAACTGGTGTGAGATGGTATGTCATTGTGGTTTTGATTTGCATTTCTCTAATGAACAGTGATAATGAGCTTTTTTCATATGTTTATTGGCCACATACATATCTTCTTTTGAGGAGTGTCTGTTCATATCCTTTGCCCACTTTTTGATGGGGTTGTTTGTTTTTTTTTTCTTGTAAATTTGTTTAAGTTCCTTCTAGATTCTGGATATTAGACCTTTGTCAGATGGATAGATTGCAAAAATTTTCTCATATTTTGTAGGTTGCCTGTTCACTCTTGTGATAGTTTATTTTACTGAGCAGAAGCTCTTTAGTTTGATTAGATTCCATCTGTCAATTTTGGCTGTTGTTTCAAGTGCTGTTGGTGATTTAGTCATGAAGTCTTTGCCCACACCTATGTCCTGAATCATATTGCCTAGGTTTTCTTCTAGGGTTTTTATAGTTTTAGGTTTTACATTTATGTTTTTAATCCACCTTGAGTTAATTCTTTTATAAGGTATAATGAAGGGGTCTAGTTTCTCTTTTCTGCATATGGCTACCCAGTTTTCCCAGCGCCATTTATTACATAGGGAATCCTTTCCCCATTGCTTGCTTTTGTCAGGTTTGTTGAAGATCAGATTGTTGTAGATGTGTGGTGTTATTTCTGAGGCCTCTATTCTGTTTCATTGGTCTATATATCTGTTTTGGTATTAGCACCATGCTGTTTTGGTTACTTTAGCTTTGTAATATAGTTTGAAGTCAGGCAGCGTCATGCCTCCAGCTTTGTTCTTTTTGCTTAGGTTAGCCTTGGCTCCACAGGCTCTTTTTTGCTTCCATATGAAATTTAACATAGTTTTTTTCTAGTTCTGTGAAGAAAGTCAATGGTAGCTTGATGGGAATAGCATTGAATCTATAAATTACTTTGGGCAATATGGCCATTTTCATGATATTGAGTCTTCCTATCCATAAGGATGGAGTGTTTCTCTATATGTTTGTGTCCTGTCATTTCCTTGAGCTCTGGTTTGTAGTTTTCTTTGAAGAGGTCCTTCACATCCCTTGTAGGTTGTATTCCTAGGTATTTTGTTTTCTTTTTAGCAATTGTGAATGGGAGTTTACTAATGATTTGGCTCTCTGCTTGTCTGTTATTGGTATATAAGAATGATTGTGATTTTTGCACATTAATTTTATATCCTGAGACTTTGCCAAAGTTGCTTATCAGGTTAAGGAATTTTTGGGCTGAGGTGGTGGCGTTTTGTAAATATACAATCATGTCATCTGCAGACAGAGACAATTTGATTTCCTCTCTTCCTATTTGCATGCTTTTATTTCTTTCTCTTACTCGATTGCCCTGGCCAGAACTTCCAATACTATCTTGATAAGAGTGGGGAGAGAGGGCATCCTACTCTTGGGCCAGTTTTCAAAGGTAATGCTTCCAGCTTTTGGCCATTTAGCATGATATTAGCTATGCATTTGTCATAAATAGCTCTTATTTTTGTGAGATATGTTCCATCAATACCTAGTTTATTGAGAGTTTTTAGTATGAGGGGTGTTGAATTTTATTGAAGGCCTTTTCTGCATCTATTGAGATAATCATGTGGTTTTTGTCATTGGTTCTGTTTATGTGATGGATTATGTTTATTGATTTGCATATGTTGAACCAGCCTTGCATGCCAGGCATGAAGCCAACTTGATCGTGGTGGATAAGTTTTTGATGTGCTGCTGGATTCTCTTGCCGGTATTTTATTCAGGATTTTCGCATCGATGTTCATCAGTGATATTGGCCTGAAATTTTCTTTTTCTATTGGGTCTCTGCCAGGTTTTGGAATCAGAGTGATGCTGGCCTCATAAAATGATTTAGGGAGGAGTCTTTCTTTTTCTATTGTTCAGAATAGTTTCAGAAGGAATGGTACCAGCTCCTCTTTGTACCTCTGGTAGAACTCGGCTGTGAAGACATCTGGTCCTGGGCTTTTTTTGGTTGGTAGGCTAGTAATTACTGAGTCAATTTCAGAACTTGTTATTGGTCTATTCAGGGATTTGACTTCTTCCTGCTTTAGTCTTGGGAGGGTGTATGTGTCCAGGACTTTATCCATTTCTTCTAGATTTTCTAGTTTATTTGTGTAGAGGTGTTTACAGTATTCTCTAATAATAGTTTGTATTTCTGTGGGATCAGTGGTGATATACCCTTTATCGTTTTTTAATGTGTCTATTTGATCTTTCTCTCTTTTCTTCCTTGTTAGTCTGGCTACCGGTCTATCTATTTTGTTAATCTTTTCAAAAAACCCACTCCTAGATTCATTGATTTTTTTTTGAAGGTTTTTTTGTGTTTCTCTCCCATTCGGTTCTGCTGTGATCTTAGTTATTTCTTGTTTTATACTAGGTTTTTAATGTGTTTTCCATTGCTTCTTTTGATTGTGATGTTAGGGTGTCTATTTTAGATCTTTCCCACTTTCTAATGTGGACATTTAATGCTGTAAATTTCCCTCTAAACACTGTTTTAACTGTATCCCAGAAATTCTGATATGTTGTGTCTTTGTTCTCATTGGTTTCAAAGAACTTATTTATTTCTGCCTTAATTTTGCTATTTACCCAGTAGTCATTCATAAGCAGGTTGTTCAGTTTCCATGTAGTTGTGCAGTTTTGAGTGAGCTTCTTAATTCTGAGTTCTAATTTGATTACACTGTGGTGTGAGAGATTGTTTGTTATGATTTTCATTCTTTTGCATTTGCTGAGGAGTGTTTTACTTCCAATTATGTGGTTGATTTCAGAATAAGTGCTATGTGGTGCTGAGAAGAATGTATATTCTGTTGATTTGGGGTGGAGGGTTCTGTAGGTATCTATTAGGTCCACTTGGACCAGAGCTGAGTTCAAGTCTGAATATCCTTGTTAATTTCCTTTCTTGTTGATCTGTCTAATATTGATAGTGGGTTGTTAAAGTTTCCCACTATTATTGTGTGGGAGTCTAAGTCTCCTTGTAGGTCTCTAGGAACTCGTTTTATGAATCCTGGTGCTCCTGTATTTGGCATATATATATATTTAGGATACTCAGCTCTTCTTGTTGCATTGATCCCTTTACTACTATGTAATGCCCTTCTTTGTCCTTTTTTATCCTTGTTGGTTTAAAGTCTGTTTTATTAGAGACTAGGATTGCAACTCCTGCTTTTTTTTTCTTTCTTTCCATTTGCTTGGTAAATATTCCTCCATCCCTTTATTTTGAGCCTATGTGTGTCCTTGCAAGTGAGATGTGTCTCCTGAATACAGCACACCTGTGGGTATTGACTCTTTATCCAATTTGCCAGTGTATGTCTTTTAATTGGGGCATTTAGCTCATTTATATTTACCGTTAATATTGTTATGTGTGAATTTGGTCCTGTCATCATGATGTTAGCTGGTTATTCTGCACATTAGTTGAAGCAGTTTCTTCCTAGTTTCATTGGTTTATATATTTTGGTGTGTTTTTGCAGTGGCTGGTACTGGTTTTTCCTTTCCATGTTTAGTGCTTCCTTTAGGAGCTCTTGGAAGGCAGGTCTGATGGTGACTAAATCTGTCAGCATCTGCTTGTCTGTAAAGGATTTTATTTCTCATTCACTTATGAAGCTTAGTTTGGCTGGTTATGAAATTCCATATGTACATCATGGAAACGAGTGCATGTGATACACACACACACACACGCACACACATTGCATACTTTCATTTTTGTGTCCATTACTTTTCTGATTTTATCAGCAGCCAACTAAAGAAAATAGAAAAAAAAATTGGTAATTCGATCTTTCATGTTCTGCATCTTCCAGCTTCACAACTTATAGTTTTCTATTTTTATTGTTATTGTGATCAGAATGAAAATGTATACAATAGAATCAGAATCAGGTCAGAATCAACAAAAATACTATAATGTTTGTACATGCTTTCGATGCAGTTTGTCTCTGCAAAGGGTGTGTGTGTTTCTATGCACATGTGCATGTACACAAGTGTGTAAATAAGTGTTTTATTCATGATGGAGAAAGGCTGGTCAAAATGATTCTGAATGAGATAGCACCACTACAGCAGATAATTAGGTCTCTAGCAATAAAACAAGTCATTAAACATGTTTCTAAGCATCTACTCAGTATCTGGCACAATGTTAAGTAGTGTAAATATAATCATTAGCAAAATTCAGCTTCTACCCTCAATGGTATATGTGTAGAACAAATTGGTAAAGCTGGAGTACATTTCAGGACCAAAAACAGTTTCTGTGTAGTTCCCACTTCATCAAGACCATGTTGTATACCTCTCATACACTTAAGCCATAGGGAAGCAATTATTCCATCCATCCTTTTACAGGGTAGTGGTGGGGAAGAAGAGCTGACTGTCATGCTTGAATTCACATAATTTCATAATTAAATAATTTCATGTTACATAATCTCGATAAACCTAAAATCCAATATATGATAAAGATAGTGTTTCAAATCAGTGGATAAGTGATAAACAGTTCATAAAATGGTGTTCAGATAATTGGCTATATGTATTTTATAGTTGCACAAAGGTATAATATGTCATTAATAAATATTAATTCCATAGTGGATGTCAAATACACTTTTTCAAAATATAAAGAAAAAATACCATAGACAAATATCACTTGCAACATTACGGTTAAAATTAAATATCCAAACATAGCCCTAACCAATAACAGAAAATTTAAAAAAAAAATTATGGATTGGAATTTGTTAAAATATAAAACTTTTCTTTTTCAGAGGATACAATGAATATGTGTAAAAAGCAAATATCAAATCAGCAACAAGTGCTTGCAGTTCACTTGACATATTTAAAATATGAGTAGTTCCAACAAATCATAAATAAATGATTAGTAGTCCAATAAAAAAAAGACAAAGTACATTGACAGGAAACTGTATGAAACTCATGAACACTAAATGTCTTAGATTCTCTATTGTTAAACAAAATGCAAAAACAATAGAGAACATTATGAATATGGAGTTAATATTTAACAAAATTATTTTATCCATGTTATAAGTAAATATTTACATCCAAAAACCCTTGTTTTCTCTGAAAGTTGTCACTTATGAGTCTATTTTGAAAATGTTTAAAGAATAGTAATTAATTAACTTTAATAAATAGGTACTCCTATTGAGGGAAAACAGACATTTCCATAATTTTTCTTCTGTTTCTAATCTAGTAGATGGTAGGAAAATAATGACAATTGCATGTTCATACCTGGAGAATATGCATTCCATTTCTTTTAAACTTTTGCATTCTCAAAACTATATTGATACCTCAAAGCATACCCTTTGCTGTTGAAAACAGCCTTTCAAGTATAAAGACACACACATCACTTTCCTTAAATCTTATATAAGGCAAGGGCCTAGATTCCTATCAGAAAATGTATTTCAAGAATGCTTTTTTAGTAGTTCCTGTGGCCTTATCTTATAGAGGAAGGTTTTTTTTTAAACATACACACAGTATTTGATGCACATTTTTATTGGAAAGAGCTTTTATTTCCTTAAATGTTTTGTTGTCTAAGTGTGAAAAGTATCCTGCAGTGGAATTCAGTGGCACAGATGCTTATTGTGATAGATGAGATGAACTTGCTTCCCTAAGCATGCATGGGCATGAAATGCATCTGGCTTCTGTACATAAAAGTCAGTTATGTTCCCAAATGTGTCTCTGCATTTACACAGACGTTTAGGGGCAGACACCCTACTGTTCCCTCAAAAGGCGGCTCTGCTTAATTATGAAGTTCAAGTTAGACCAGAAGTTGGAAAATACTAAATTCCACATTGCAGACAGAGCCTGAGCAGGTGATGTCACCACTGCATTCTAAGGTGGCAAGTCCTCAGAGAAGTAACTTATCACCTTACCATGGAGAAAAATAACCGTGTCCAGAACACAAGAGGATGCTTTAAGGTAGCGTACAATCAAGTGTGCAAACCTGTGCAATACATACCAGATGAAATCCAGTTCAGAGGCTCAGGAAAACAAACAAATGAGGATATGCTTTAAAAAATAGGACTTAATATAAACAGTCGTGAGAGTAAAACTATTGCTAAGCACATAGGAAACATAAACCAGGCTTTCAGGAAGGAGTTTGGCACATGTGTGCACTGGTAGGAGGTGTAATGTGCAGAAATCCGGCCTTTTGTGGCATAGCAACTAAAGTTCCTTTTCTATTGTCCAGACAACCTTAAATATTCCTTTATGCAGTACTATTTTAAAAAGGCCATCTACTGTGCACAATGTGTTAGCATCAAGGACATGAAATTTATCTGGAATATACCAAAACTTTAATCAATAGACTAGGACCAAAGCTTTTAAAAACAGGTTTTCGTAGATAAATCATTATAAGTTATTATTTCCTCGCCATAGGTAAGGCATGATAGATAACTTTACTTTTTCTCAGTCACTTAGTGTGTAGGTAGAATAATGACCCTTAGCAGGATGACCTTTTGAATGTGTTGTTAGGCAGCATGGAAGCATTATGGTTAGAGGTGGAATTAAGATTGCTAATCACCTCACCTTAAACTGGAGCGATTATCCTGAATTATCTAGGTGGGCCCACTGTAGTCACAAAGAACCTTCAGACAGGAAGGCGGAGAGACCAGAGTGAGCAGAAGAGCTTGGGGAAACTGGAGCCGAGGCTGAAGTGATGTGCTGTGTCCAAGATGTGCAGAGGCCAAGAGCTCAGGGATACATGTGACCCCTCAAACCTGGTGAATTCTCTCCTGGAATCTCTAGACAAAATATACACTTGATGATACCTTGATTTTAGCACACTAAGACCCATTTTGGACTTCTGACCCCCAGAAGTATAAAGAAAAAAAATGTGTTGTTTTAAGCCTCTGAGTTTATGTTAATTTACTGTAACAGCAGTAAGAAACTAACACAGTAAGACGGCTTTTATTTTTATGTGATGTATAGAATTAAATTGGATATGCTAGGAAATATTGGAAATTTATTGATTTATTTTTTTGTCTGAGCTGGAGTCTGGCTCTGTCGCCCAGGCTGGAGTGCAGTGGCGCGATCTCGGCTCACTGCATGCTCTGCCTCCCGGGTTCCCGCCATTCTCCTGCCTCAGCCTCCCGAGTAGCTGGGACTACAGGCGCCGCCACCACGCCGGCTAATTTTCTATATTTTTAGTAGAGACGGGGTTTCACCGTGGTCTCGATCTCCTGACCTTGTGATCCGCCCGCCTCGGCCTCCCAAAGTGCTGGGATTACAAGTGTGAGCCACCGCGCCCGGCCAGGAATTTATTTTCTTAATATAGTTCTTCATATTGGAATAATGAGAACCATCGAGTAATGAAGTGTTCTATTTTGTGAAGGATGATTATATAAACAGTACGAAGGTTAAAAACCGGGCGGGACCGGCTGGGCACAATGGCTCGTTCATGTAATCCCAGCACTTTGGGAGGCCGGGGCAGGTGGATCTCTTGAGCCCAGGAGTCTCAGATCAACCTGGGCAACATGTGAAACCCCATCTCCACAAAAATACAAAAACCAGGCAGACGTGGTGGCGGCGCCTGTGGTCCCAGCCACTCAGGAGGCTGCGGTGGAAGGATCGGAGCCCGGCAGGTGCAGGCTGCGGTGGACCGTGATTATGCCACTGCGCTCCAGTCTGGGTGACAGAGTAAGACCCTGTCTCCATTAAATAAATAGATAAATAAATATATATATAAGTAAAAGAGGAGGGTGTCTTTTGAAGGCTATTAAAGTCGTCTAAGTGTCCTCTGATTATATGAGGCTGGAATGGTGCATGGAATGTTGTGTTGAATAACCTGATACAGTCTCTGAAACTATAGAAGCATTAGTAATTTTAGCCTGAGAGTGCTATAATCTGGGATAATTTGGTCCAATACTTCCAGAGAGGGTTGAAGTTTTGAGATAGCTGGAGTTATTTCAGTTGAAGACCTGAATATGAGGCAACTGCATACTCAATTACAATTCAATTTCTACTCTTTATATAAGGTAGAAATGGGTAACATGTGGGACACTGTGTTAAAAGTAATGCAGCCATAGTGTAGTGGTAAAAGCAGATGAAAAGTACTATAATAGTCGTATAGATGAGGTACTGGAAAGAAGCAGATTTGAAAAATTGGAGATAAATGTCAGTTTTCCGGAGCCATGGGATGAAAACCAAACCGGATTACAACAGATTCAATTCACTCAAGATGTCTAACTTGGTAATAGGTCAGAAAACTCAATTTGTCGTATTTTCTTAAAAGTACACAAAAATGTTCCTTTTGATAAAACACGTGTAGTGCACCTTCGGATTTGATTTTTCTTTATGTTCTGTAAACTGCTCACAGTAAAACAGAAAAAAAGTCTGACAAATATGATGGTCCTTAAATCTTGTAGGAGTATGATGCTTCTCCAAAGAATAGAGGTTTTCCTAGGAAGGCCCTAAGCAAGGAATCAAGTTTCCTTTTGCAAGAAATAAAATTCTCAAAAGTTCCCTGCACCTTGGAAAGGCTCTGGTTGAAATTAATAGCACAACGTTATTTATTTAAATTTTAACTTTTAAGTTCAGGGGTACAAGTGTAGGTTTGTTACAGAGGTAAGCTTATGCCATGGGATTGGTTGTACAGTTTATTTCATCACCCAGATATTAAGCCTAATATCCATTAGTTGTTTTTCCTGATCCTCATAGCAAATATTACCCCCATAAAGTTTTATGGTTACTTTTTTCTTATCTTCTGATTAATGCCATTAGATTCACCAATTGAAATTATTTTTCAGTAGTTTAATTCCCTCTAGAAGGTTTAAAAAATGTTTCCGAATTTCCTAAGTCTTCTTTCTTTGTTAGTCTTCTAAAAAGCTATATTCAATAGAATTCATGTGCTTAGGTACAGTTTCACTAAAAGCGTATCTTCAACATTTGATCTGTTTAAAAGTTCTTAAGGTGTTAAGGAACATTAGGTATCAGAGTTTATGGCATTTGATTAATCTGAATAAATCTTGGCATCAAATTGAATTCAGCAAAAGTAACAGTGATAAATCAGAGAGCAATATTTGAAATGTCTCCAGGAAACATTTTAAAACAATTTTTAAGTTCACTAATTTGAGTCATTACACTTGGCCCTAATATGGTAGATTTTAAGTGAAGCTCAGTCGAACCTGGCAGATATCATATACAAACTTTTAATAGTCCTAACAATTCCTGTACCTCATTTGGATAAAGATTATTTCCAGAGCATCAGTGCTTTGACCAGAAAGGCATTTATTATTCTGTAACACTTTTCTTGAGAAATTAGCATGATTCATCATTTGAGTACGCTCTCTCAGATAAGATTCTAATATTTGGGTGTGAATAAAACTTCAGGGCATTGAAAACAGCTGGAAGATAGACAATAGGGTGATCATCCTCTCTTGTCATTCTCTATCAAGGTCCTCTTTAATTATTGGCCTAAACAGCTATAACTTTATGGTGAAAACAAACCGCTCGGATATAGCGTTAAAGGTTGAAATAATGAATTATACATAAATCGATTTAGTTCAGTTATATTCTGTTGAATTGGGAGAACATCGAATTTTTAAATTTCTCTGCATTTCTTGAAGTTAGGAATAAAAGCTGGGGTGGGGTCTCCTGAAATAATGAGGTCTAGAATAATTTCTGTTAAATTTACTTTTTAGTAGGATAAGTCTACTAAAATCAATATGAATGGAACCTTCAATGTACCACTGAAGATAATTAATCTTTGAGAGGTTAAGTAACCATTACAAGGTAATTTACCTAATTAGAAACTAAACCAACCAAATTTTAGATTTCTTAACTTTAAGACTATTGCTCACATAGTCACGTAAAGTATATCTTCCACATAGTCACAGGCAATCACAAGCTAACACGAGCAGTTAGCACAAAATAGATGTTCCACATAGAATGCAGAACAAAAAAAGACACTTTAAAAATCCTTTTCCCTTTTCCAAATTCATATTTAAAAAGTTTCTTGTGGAATTTCCCAAATGCCAGCATGGCCACATATAATAGAGATTGATACTCAGACCTCTAATGAGAAACAGTTAGAATTATGCTAAACAAGGAACATTCTATATTGATTTCACAAATTCTCCTCTTTCCACTTATAGTTTCTCATAAAATGTAACATGTTTGTCTTGTGTGGAGTCTGTATAGAAAAAGTGTGATAACTGAAGATATAGACACACAGGTGTATGTATGTCTGTGTGTTCCTGTGTATTATAGCCTTTCTTTAATGGTTTTCTCTTTATATATATATATATACTTTAAGTTCTAGGACACATGTGCACAACGTGCAGGTTTGTTACATATGTATACATGTGCCATGTTGGTGTGCTGCACCCAGTAACTCATCATTTACATTAGGTATATCTCCAAATGCTGTCCCTCCCCCTCACCCCACCCCATGACAGGCCCCGGAGTGTGATGTTCCCCTTCCTGGGTCCATGTGTTCTCATTGTTCAATTCACACCTATGAGTGAGAACATGCAGCGTTTGGTTTTTTTTGTCCTTGTGATAGTTTGCTGAGAATTATGGTTTCCAGCTTCATCCATGTGTCTACAAAGGACATGAACTCATCCTTTTTTATGGCTGCATAGTATTCCATGGTGTATATGTGCCACATTTTCTTTTTTTTTTCTTTTTTTTATTATACTTTAGGTTTTAGGGTACATATGCACAATGTGCAGGTTTGTTACATATGTATCCAGCCACATTTTCTTAATCCAGTCTATCATCGTTGGACGTTTGGGTTGGTTCCAAGTCTTTGCTATTGTGAATAGTGCCACAATAAACATACGTGTGCATGTGTCTTTATAGCAGCATGACTTATAATCCTTTGGGTATATATACATATATATATAAAAAAACTATATATATATATTTTGGGGACGGAGTTTCGCTCTGTCACCCAGCTGGAGTGCAGTGGCGCGATCTCGGCTCACTGCAAGCTCCGCCTCCCGGGTTCACACCATTCTCCTGCCTCAGCCTCCAGAGTAGGTGGGACTACAGGTGCCCGCCACCATGCCCGGCTAATTTTTTGCATTTTTACTACAGACGGGGTTTCACCGTGTTAGCCAGGATGGTCTCGATCTCCTGACCTCATGATCCACCCTCCTCGGCCTCCCAAAGTGCTGGGATTACAGGCATGAACCACCGCGCCTGGTCTCTATTTAAGTTAGCTCTGTCCAGGGCAAACCAGCATTTCAAAGATACAAACTGTTTTTGCAAAAAGCAGGTATACACCTATCCATAGTGCAGACATTATGTCTACTTATTTCTCTCTAAATAGATCTTTCATTTTAACAAGTACTTCACCTTCACAAAATTTAGTTGAGTCAGTGAACTCTTATCCAGATGCTATATCTTGGCCAGATTATCAAGAATTAAGCCTCACAGATAGGCTGTTTCCATTTCCTTTAACAAAGTTTATCAGTCCTGAGTTACTTCTTGATTTCTTGCCAGTGGCATATAATGATGACTCAGCCAAGTCAGTTCCCAGAGTTGGACTCTTTTTTTTCTTATACACAGGAAACTTCTTTTCCAAGAATACTTGTTCCAGTTGCTCACAATCTTCATAGTTGATGATTATAGAATGATCTATGTACTTTCAATGTACCTTCAAAAATGAGATCTGCAGCTGGATAAGACGTGTGTGTGTGTGTGTGTGTGTGTGTCTTAGTAGACTTAAACCTTTCATTGAATAAGAAGCCTAGTTGATAGTGTAAGGTGAGAGTTAGAAGAACAGGGAATTATTTGGTTTAAGGAATTGTGAAGAAATGTGCTATGCCATTAAAATTTTTCTCTACTTTTGTGTTAAATCTTAATTTTGTGCAGAATTTACTAAGCTGCAGGAAACTGTCAAAATTGACTCTTGCTAAGTTCCATATTGGTTTGTAATTATCTTAAAACAAAAGTTGGTTGATACTAAAGTGCAGTTTTTCCTCTAGCTTTCATAAATTGAGACAGGTCTTTTTCTCACCCTCCACATACCTATGGCTGGAAGCCGAGGTGGTTGTTCTTGGTTCCCGTTACAACTTCTAGACTGTTAATTTCTCCGCTCCTTGCAAATTAGACTGTTCCTTTGAAACTCAAACCCCTTGGAAATATCAGCCATGCCCCTTTGGTATTACCATCATCAACAGACCTCCCTCCTGGGCACTCTGGTCTTATTTTTTTTTTTTTTGAGATGGAGTCTTGCTCTGTCACCCATGCTGGAGTGTAATGGTGTGATCTCGGCTCACTGCAAACTCCTCCTCCCGGTTTCAAGTGATTCTCCTGCCTCAGGTTCCTGAGTAACTGGGATTACAGGTGCATACCACCACACCCAGCTAATTTTTGTATTTTTGGTAGAGACGGGGTTTCGCCATGTTGGCCAGGCTGGTCTCGAACTCCTGACCTCAGGTGATATGCCTGCCTCAGCCCCCCAAAGTGCTGGGATTACAGGCATGATCCACTGCACCTGGCCTCTTGCCATTTATTTAAGGCTTTAGATCTTTTGCTCAATATCATCTTCAGGCAAGTTCAGCCATCATTTTAGTGGCTCAGCTTTCACGTGAAAGGACCAGTACAAACCTCGGTTCCCCGTTTTTTGACATCTTTATTTCCATTACTTTTTTTCTTTCCTCCACTTTATTGTCATCAAATCTGAAACATTTTCTATAAGGGTATGTACCACCAGGATCTAGATGCAAATATTCTGCCTCCTGGACATCACTCCTTGCCAGCTCGTTGGCCCAGATGTCCTCATTCCTACAACCCTTCATTTTCACTGAGACTCTCCTTAGGACACAGATGCTGCTGCTCCCTCACGATCCATCCGTACTCTCTTGCTTTCAGTTTCCACGTTTTCCTCCTCAAATGCCATAGTTCATTTTTAGCATTCCCTTGCAACTACCCTGAGCTTCATTTTCCCACAATTTATTTGTTTCTCTTTCTCTTCCCAAATTTTAAATGTTGATGTTTCTAAGGGTTCTGTCCTAATTGCTCTTCTTTTCTCTCCACACACATACTCTCTCTAAGCTCTAAACACTACTAAACAGCTCATAATTTCCAGTCTTAGAGTTTGGTCCAGACCTTTATTCTGGGAGTTGATGATTTACGTGACAATAGCACTCGAATAATTCAGAGGTAACATGTCCTGGTTTCCCACATGATAGTAAGTGGCACTGCCAGCCATGCTAGATGCTTATAAGTCATTTTTGGCCCTTCCTCAATATTCTGACAATATCCAATTCAACATTCATTTAAAGAATATTTTGGTTCCAAATACATCTGTAATTTCCTCCACCTATTTTGATTTCCAATGTCCCCAGCCTAGCCAGAGCCACATATTTTCTTACCTACGCTTATTTTCTTAGGTCATCCTTAGTCAACTTACTTTAATTCTTATCTCCGACACCCTGTTAGCTACAGAGAAACCAAAGTGATCTCTTAACATGTCTTTCAGTTTCCAACTCTCCCACTTTTCTGGTGTACTTGGACTAAGATTTATGTTCCTCATCATTACTAATGAAGACCTGTACTGTTTCACATATCCTTCTCTTTCAGCCACGTCTCACATTACTCTTTCTCCCTTCTGTACTTCATCCAGATTCCTACTTTTCAGTTTTTCATTTCATCCAATTCACAGGTTTCTTCTACATGCCAAGATCTTGCTCATATATTAGGGTCCGTGAACACTGGGGGTTTTTCCTATAAGACGAATCTTTCTGTATTGTATGAAAAGCTAACTCTTTTTATTCTCAGGTCTTAGCTTAAATATTCTCACTTGAAAGAAGTGGTTAGAGTCTGTATAATCCAAATTAATATTTCTTTTTTTCTTTTTCTTTTGAGACAGGGTCTTGCTGTGTCACCCAGGCTGGAGTGCAGTGCCACAATCTTGGCTCACGGAAACCTCTGCCTCCTGGGTTCAAGCAGTTTTCCTTTCTCAGCCTCCTGAGTAGCTGGGACTACAAGCGCACACCACTACACCCGGCTAACTTTTTTATTTTTAGTAGAGATGGGGTTTTGCCATGTTGATCAGACTGGTCTGAAACTCCTGGACTCAAGTGATCCATCCGCCTTGGCCTCCCAAAATGCTGGCATTACAGGCATAAGCCACCACGCCCGGCCCAAATTAATATATCTATATATAAAAATTATATGTATGAATCTTATATAATGTGAATTAAGATTATATCTAATGTTCGCCCCAACACCCTTGTTGGATATTCAGTCCCTTGCTTCACTTTGCATGTGAACACATTTTGTAATAATCTCTTCACTTTGCTCAGTTGGATTTCTGTGCCTGTCTTCGTCTTCAGAATTGAAACCCTAGGAGTACAGGACTGTGGCTTTCTTATTCACCACTGCAGCTCCGTAACTAAGAGAGCATCTGATACATATGTGTGAAGGGAATTGGTTAAATATAGACCACTAGGTCCAGTGGAGTCCACAGCCTATTCACTTCATGTAGTTTCCAAGAAACAAATGCTTCTCAACATATATTAATGAATGAGATATGGGCCAGGGTATCTGGTCTGGCTGGAGATGGCTTAACTTTGAGTTCACTTGAGAGGGTATCAGTGTGAGCAGGAATGCTTTCACTCACTTCAAGAATTGCATGGTGTTGGCCGGGCGCGGTGGCTCTCGCTTGTAATCCCAGCACTTTGGGAGGCCGAGGCGGGCGGATCACGAGGGCAGAAGATCGAGACCACGGTGAAACCCCGTCTCCACTAAAAATACAAAAAAATTTAGCCAGTCGTGGTGTCGGGCGCCTGTAGTCCCAGCTACTTCGAGAGGCTGAGGCAGGAGAACGGCGTGAACACAGGAGGCGGAGCTTGCAGTGAGCCGAGATTGCACCACTGCACTCCAGCCTGGGTGACAGAGCGAGACTCCGTCTCAAAAAAAAAAAAAAAGAAGAAGAATTGCATGGTGTTTAGGGGGAAGAATCACCCCGCTTCTCTGGGGAGACATGAGCGCTCTGTGGCTCCTGTGGGCTCTCAAACTGTTGGAA
Source organism: Symphalangus syndactylus (assembly GCF_028878055.3). Taxonomy (NCBI): domain Eukaryota; kingdom Metazoa; phylum Chordata; class Mammalia; order Primates; family Hylobatidae; genus Symphalangus; species Symphalangus syndactylus. The sequence continues at coordinate 151,545,566 of NC_072430.2, read as the reverse complement.
GATGATTGCTAAACCTGAGTTTTCAGGTCTCCTAGTTATATTCATTTAAACTTATACATGATTTGTCACTATTTTAAGTTGTTTTTCACTGAAAAGTCAGTCTGAATATAGAGCCTTATTTCATTCAGATCAGAAAAACTGGGTTTTGGTAAAATCTGTTTATCTATAATTTTTAAGTAAGTACAATTTTATAAACCAGTTATTCCTAACTTGAGAGGCCTGGAGGATTTATTACAATGTGTATTTCAGGGCCACATCTGCAGAAGTTTTGATACAACATTTCCTTACTAATACCCCTGACAGCACATTTTAGCAGGCATCCTGTGTTATTCAGAAGCAGAACGTTTATGCACTACACTTTGGGAGAGAGAAGTGCATGTTATGTTACCATTTAAAGATGCCTGGTTCTTGTGGGGCAAATTGGCAAATGATTTATCTGAACTAATGGCAGAGTGGAATTTTAATACTTTAGGGTTTTCAGGAATCTTAGAGCTGTTTTCATTTGTCTCACACATACAGCCTGAACCTTGAAGACATTAATGAATTTGTCACAGAAATTAAATTGGGCCAAAATTTACATTTGCAACCCATGTCTGTGCTCTTCATTCTAAAGCACAATGGCCTAGAGTCATATTTTAACCTCTAAGTTTCATCTTATTAAAAAATAAAATAAAATAAATGTAAATAGATGCATGTATTATACTATATATACAATTTATATACATTACAATATTAATTTGAATTACACATGACATCACTAGTAAAGGCCAGTTACAGTTTAGACTGAGATAAGCCCTGTGAGAATTTACTAAGGTCAAAAAGACTCCTTTTAATAGTGACTCAGTGGTACCTACTCTAAGGACAAAGGCTCCAGTATGTATCCTAATCTAAGTTATTACTGAATGTGAGTCCTGTGATAGCTTCTAATGAAAATTTTCCATTGAAAAAAATCAATGTTAATAACTGGAACTCGAGAGCTGTAATGGGTTCTGCTGTGTTTTTCGGGCTTAGACTGTGTGCTATAATATGCTAAGAAGAGGAGTTGATGACCTGTGAGCTCTGGTCACTTCCTGATCTCATTTGACTCTTTGGTCTTTAGTTTTAAAAGGGTGATCAGAGAGGTTGCTTTATAATGGAGAAGTTGAACAAAAGGACCATCAACCTGCAGGCTCACTGGCACAGCGCAAGTTTCACCGGATAAGCATTTCAGTAAAGAGGACTATTGCCAACAGCAATACTTGCAAGGAAGCTTTGTTACAGAGAGGATTTTTTTTTTTAAAGAAGCTGCTAGGAAAACTGACACTAGAAGCTAACTAGAGTCACTCTTTATAGATATCAATGAAATTGTAAGTCTGAAGACATTACTTACCTAGATACAGTAATGGACTTTATTTAAGAACCAACTTTATACATACCTAATATACCTAGGCTTGTTGATCAAGTTGGCTGGCTGGGGAAGAATAAAACCATCTAGAAGATCCACATGATGAGAGAAAGCATTCGGGGAGGGCAGACAGAGACATGATGCTGGCCACAGATAGAACCCAGAGACGCTCTGTGATTGAAGTAGTTCTAATACCTGGAAGCTTCGATTTGCTCTTATAACGTGTCTAAAGCCATTTAATTCAAGACTACCCTTCCTAGTTGGTACCTGTAGATGTAATGCATCTCCTAAGGTATTAGTCTAGGCTCCACCGGACAGAACAACTACCTGGAGGTAGGTGGTGGAGCCTCCGGACTCCGCGACACATTTCACAATGCTGTTTACTCCAAAACACTGGCCTTATTGAACTAATCTAGCTATTGGGTAAGACGAGAAGTAATACACGAACATTCTTAAAGTCTGTTCTCTTTTGCCTTGTGACCTTAAACATTTCAAAGACCAACATGAACACTATTGAATAGAATTGTGTTTCCATCGTCATAACTAATCTGAAAGCCTAAGTTATACCTCTTTCACTGCACATCCAATCTATTTTATGGGCAGAAGAGCACAATGGGCTCAGCTATGCAGGCTTTAGGAGTTATTTTAACCTTTAAAGAACAATAGACACAAGTAAAAGTACATACATAAAGTAGGCATTTTATATTTAATTTTTATTTTCATATGCATGAAAAGTGTGTTCCAAAAAAAGATTAGAGAAATCCATGGCATGTCTTTCTGGTTAATGTTACTTTATTTTTTGGTTCATCTACGCTACTACTTACAAGTTACTTGTTTTTTTTTTCATGGAAAATTTTTTTTAAATGAATTGATTTTGCTTTTCATCAGCACAGTTGTTGACTAATACCAAAGTTAGTTAGAAGGTTATGATTTTTACATTTATAGAATGTCAGGGGCAGCATTTAGACAATACATCATAGTAACTTGGCATTTATGAAATATTAGTTTTCCATAAACATGAACTCAGAGAGGAAGGTTACATTTTTTTAAATTATAATAACATTTTGAAAACCATCTGTCCTTTAAAATGTTACTAAAATATATATTGGAACTGGTGTTTTAGATGCCAGTCCTTCCTGAAGAGTGTTTTGAGATTTTTTTCAAATACTGCCTCAGTTCTATATAAAATAGAAAATATTCTGCCTTGTAAAATGACTACTGGATGTAGGTAAGAAGAAGTTAAGGAAATATTACATAAAAGTAGATTTGCAAAGGTAATTTGCTGAAGGATTATTTACACTTTGATGAGTGGATCTGGATATTTTGATACTAAGTGAAAGTGGTTCCACTGGAATTAGAAGGGAATAGAGATCTGAAAGCAGGAGTGAAAAGAATGTGTGTAAGCCGGGCACGGTGGCTCATGCCTGACCTCAGGTGAGCCGCCCACCTCAGCCTCCCAAAGTGCTGGGATGACACGCTTGTTAAGTGGTACTCTAATTAATCAGTAACTTAAACCTCAAAAGAGATTCATTATGTACACAAAATTAATCTTGTGTAATCAAGTGTATAAGTAAAATTAATTGAAGAAATCAAAAAACGCAAGGTGGCTGACACCTGTAATCTCAGTGCTTTCGGAAGTCTAGGTGGGAGGATCCCTTGACTTAAGGAGGCTGAGACCAGTCAAGCAACACGGTGGGACCCCATCTCTGTAAAACAATTAGCCGGGGATGGTGGTGCGTGCCTGTAGTCCGAGCTACTTGAGAGGCTGAGGCAAAAGTATCGCTTGAGCCTAGGACTTGGAGTCTGCAGTGAGCTATGATCACACCACTGACTCCAGCCAGAGCAACAGAGGGAGACAATGAGAACACGTGGACACAGGAAGGGGAACATCACACTCTGGGGACTGTTGTGGGGTGGGGGGAGGGGGCAGGGACAGCATTAGGAGATACACCTAATGCTAAATGACGAGTTAATGGGTGCATCACACCAACATGGCACATGGATACATATGTAAGAATCCTGCACGTTGTGCACATGTACCCCAAAACTCAAAGTATAATAATAAATAAATAATAAACCACAAAACACTTGTAATTCCAAATCCAGATATATAAACCACAGGAATACTTAGATAAACACACGTTATACACACATATAGTATATGTATGATAAAATATACTTGTATGTTCAACTTGGGAAAGGTTGATGATTTTAGAAACTAATAATTCTATTGCCTTGTGCTCTAATGATTTTCAATTTGAAGATTTATTTGGGATCAAATATATGAGGCTCCATATACAAGACATCTTTCTTTCCCCTCTTCTCAGCACCATTTTTTGGCTGATTATTGGACTACAACTGGGAGATCTAGAACTAAATTCCTGCTTAGTGTTTACTTGTTCAGAGTATAGGCTTTGAAATCGTCCTGTTTTGCCTCAGTCTCCACAGTGGTACCTACTAACCTCATGACTAGGGGATCGTGTAGCATTTCTCTAAGCCTTGTTTTCTTAGCTGTGAAGTGGTAAATTTTGGAAGTGCTTTGTTCATAGGATTTCTGTGGAAACTGAATTGGGTAAAGAATGTAAGGCATTTAGCACAGTAAAATAACCTGGATTACAGTAACTTTTCAAGGAGTGTTTATTAGTACTTAAACTGCCATTGTCATCAAAATTCTGTTTTTACATATGAACTTAGAAATGCCATTGTAACCTTCTCAACTCATTTGGTCATTTAAAATAGAGAGGTTGAGTTAGGTGTTTCTTAAATTTCTCTTTAGCTCTGATACTATGTGTCTGACGTTAAGTAATGCAAAGTTGGTAATTAAATCTTCCCCTTTCGTGATGTAGGAGAAAGGCATAAAAAATTTCTGGGTGACTGGATTCCCTTGCAAGTTTATTAGAATTGTAATTACGTAGCATTTTGAATAAAGCGTTCATTCTGGAAATCATTAAGTTTATTTTTCTTAACTCCGTATTTTGTCAACTGTGGAAAAATTGGGATTTAGGAGTAACCTCTGATTTAAAATTCCACCTAGTAACCATCTAAATTGTAGTCTTGTAATTTCCTAACTTTGGTCTTGAAGGTGTTTATCATTCTTATGCGTTATCATACTGTATTATATATTTATGCAACATAAAATGTATAGTTTTAACTATTGCACATGTTTACATATGAAAGGTGTAGTTTTGAACTTATCATTATTAAATTTGCTAATTTTGCTTCACTATTCATTTTGGACACTTATCCATATTAGTACATGCAACTCAAGTTTATTCTTTTGAGCTACTGTATATCATTCAAATGTATGAATAAATAACCTTGCTTTGGTGGACATTTAAGTATTTTCATGTATCAGTATGAAAAACAGTTTCAAAATGAACATTCAAATATACATTGCATATATGTGTATAATATTTGTATATATGAAGGTTCCTGTGGGTCATATATCTGAAATCAAAATTACAAGTGTTTTGTACCTTCTATAATTAATTTTACTCTCAATTTTAAGTAAACAAGATTAGTTTTTGCACATGATGCATCTCTTTATTCAGTTAAAATTACTGACATAATTAGAATACCACTTAAAACTTGAGAATATTTTCAAGGGTATTTATGCAAAACTTACATAAATGTGTTGAAAAGTCCTTTTGTATATATGTAGAGATTACATGGTATGTTAAATTCATCAATTTGCCTAAATATCAAGTTATACTTAAGTAGTGTCCATACACCATGCTTTTGCTTGACTGAACTCCAATATGTATATCCGGAGTACTTTTTAACATTCATAGGTTAAGTGGCCTGTTTTGGAAAATGATATTAAAAATGTAATTCAGATGAATGCTTAAAGATTAAAAATGAATGAGCTTTCGTATTAATCATCAATATGACAACCCTAAAGGGAAGCATGATTTTCAAATATACCTCCTTGTAGGCAGGATAATTCAGAAATGCACAGTGCATATTAGATATGGGATTTGAGTCATAGTGTATTTCTCTAAGAATGTAATTTATTGTACTTTCACATCCACCCCACTGAATATGCAGAGTTTAAGATGCAATGGCCAGAAGACATGAGCGTGTCACTAGAAGGATGTGGACGTGGGCTCCGGGGCTGTTGATGATGACGGTGGTCTTTTGGGGTCATCTGGGGAATGGACAAGGCCAAGGTAAGTGCAAGGATTTTCTAATTCTTTGCGAGTTGGATGCGAATTTCACTTTGTGATGAAATTATGTTGAGTCTTTGGTTTGATGTTTAAGCAATTTTTTACAATCTTCCGTCAGGTTTTTGTTACAGGGTATTGTAATATCTCTGCACCAGTTAAATTGAAATAGAATTAGGTGTGAGTAAATGCATCAAAATTGAAGCCATCTTTCTGAAATTGGCTTTTCTCTGTTGTAATTGATGATATGTATATATATGTGAGGTTTTATGAAGCCATATATATGCGTGTGTCTCTGTTGTAGTTGGTGGTATGTATATATATGTGAGGTGTTACGAGGCCATAAATATGCGTGTGTGTGGGTTTTGGGTGGGTGGGTGTGCCTGTGAGTTTGTGTGTGTGGTATTTTACAAGAACACGTAGCATATAAAGTTGTCGTGATTTTGAAGAAAAGTTTTTGGACGTTTGTCTGTTTAGGGTTTTTATGTTTTTGGATGTTTGTCTCTTTAGGGTTTTTATGTCTTACATTTTAAAATTTCAAGAACCTATTCTTAAAGGATGCGATGTTCTTTAGAAATTAAATGAAAAATGTGACGTTTCTCATTCTTCTGCCAAGTGTATTTAGGGGAAATTAATGAGAGAGTGGAGCTGCAAGGTTGTGGCATCCTGAAATGTCTGTTGGAGCGTAGAAAAAGGCCATAGATTTTGTAATAAGGCTTTCAATACTGATTTCATCAATAGCTGTATGGAGTGGTTTGTGCCAAATCTAGTATCTGTGAATGTATTTTGTGATAAGTATTGTATTATTTTTGGAGGTGTGTTGCCTGCTCAGATACAAATTGCAATTCTGTATTTTATGTGATAAAACATCCTGACATCGCTGAAATTTTCTTTTCCTTTCCGGGCAAGTATATTCGGCATTGATTTCCTGCATTTTCAAGGCTTGAAATGAAATCTGTGAGCAGGAAGTTTACAGAGTTATTTCAAGGGATAGGTATATTTCTCCAGATAAAATTGAAAGTGTGCAGTGTTATTATATAATTGTGATGAAGTTGAGCTTTGCTAGTTTGAAGTATCTAATAAAGTTTAACACTTTTTAAAAGATCCTTCAAAAAAAGCAGTTTTCTTGCCATATGTAATATTGTTCAATGAAGTTTTGAAATGAAATAGATATTTTTCAAAACCACAAATGCATCTGTGCCTTTATATGAACAGTTGTATATACATGTAAGCAGATAATACATTTTGTTAATTAAGATCAGCTTTGATTTTAATTTTTCTTTCCTGTCATTCAGAATTTGTATTTGCATCTAATAGAATTCTCATTTTTCTTTTTTGTCATAAAACTAATGTAAAATATATTCAATACACATAGTAGTTTTTTTCACCAAAGGTCTAAAACAAGAATATGTAGACAGTAGCTACGTTGGATTTCTTTGGCTATAAGAGTTGTCTATTTCTCTGGTGATGTGTAGAATTACTAAAATGCAGCATGACAACTGTTTCTCTGTAATAGTGATCCAACATGACATGTAGTATTACACAGGGTTGCTAATACCTTCCTCTGACCATCATTTCCAGTAATTGTGGCTTGTTTTAGATGAGGAATAGGTTATTAGATATTTAAAATATTTGAGAAAAATAGGTATCTTCTCTCTTATTTACCCAAACCCTTTTATTTACTCAATATTGATGGCTCAAGTATTCTATCTTTCACTAGGGACCATCATTTATTAAAAAATGGCCTGAAATCAATTCCAAGTCTAGCTGTAGTGAAGCTTCTAGTGGGAAATGCAAATTAAGTAATTTGTTTTCTTTCTAAAAGGATAAATTAAAATAGACAATGATTCAAAGAACAAAACAACTTAATAGAAAACATAATGGAATGCTTTGATACTATGATTCAGGGAATTTTGCTTCCTTAGTGGTAGCTAGATTGAGTGAAGGAGATTGCTTAGATATAATGAGCAAATCTTATAATTGCAAGTATAACCCAAGCTGCATATCATCATTTAGCTCAATAAGCCTCATTAAATATTAAATATTACCTTTTAACTTTTATGCAATTAAGCAGAATTTAAAAATAAAAGTTTTAAAAATTAAAGTTTTTATTACTAAGTATCTTTTAAAATACAAATCTCACAGCTCCTTATTGTCAAGAAAAGAACACATGAAAATTTATAAATAAGGTTTTCTCTCTATTAAATTTACAGTCTTGCATTAAATATTGGTTATTGGGACCCACCATGTCCATGATTATGATTAAGTATCAATGAAAGATGACTCTTGCAGCAAATATGCATGCAAATGTTTTAAGATTATTTTCACATTATTTCACATAATTTCTTAAGCATAATAGGATAAGTAAATTATACTTTCTACACAAGCTCTTCATATTTATGAATAGACCATGTTCTAAATTTTTCAATCATTGGGGAATCCCAATGTCATATTTATGAATGGACCATGTTCTAAATGTTTCAGTCATTGGGGAATCCCAATGTCATATTTATGAATGGACCATGTTCTAAAAGTTTCAGTCATTGGGGAATCCCAGTGTCGTATTTATGAATGGACCATGTTCTAAATGTTTCAGTCATTGGGGAATCCCAGTGTCGTATTTATGAGTGGACCATGTTCTAAATGTTTCAGTCATTGGGGAATCCCAGTGTCGTATTTATGAATGGACCATGTTCAAAATGTTTCAGTCACTGGGGAATCCCAGTGTCGTATTTATGAATCGACCATGTTCTAAATGTTTCAGTCATTGAGGAATCTTCCTAGAGAAACCGTGTGAGAAATTGTAGCTAAGCTCAAAAACGGAAGACAAAAATCGATTTAACGAGGAATGTAGATTAATGTCATAGTATTATCGCGACTGTGTGCAACCACTACTTATAAACAATGATATAAGAAATGCAATCTGAAATCTGAATTCTAAATAGGAATGTAGTGCCATTATCCCTCTGGGACCCTTAGGGTCAAAATAAGATAAAAGTGATGAATGGTGGGTTGGAAGTCAGTCAGTGATCCTTGTCAAATTTTTGTATCTGTCAAGAAAAGCATCTGCTTGAGGACATCCATTTTCCTACTTCTGAGTTACAGAATAATAGGTACTTATCCTGAATGTGACATTCCCTGACGTGGACTCTGTCTTTGCTGCTTAGGTGGTGTGTGCATGAGAAAGTGCTTAACATCTGAAAACGGAGACAATCCTTAGAGAAAGATATATATGAATTTTAAAAGGAAATATACCTACGATGGAAATAAATAGCATAAATATCTAGCTGTATTTGGTCTTTTTGGTAACTATTACAATATATACATTTTCAAACAACTAAGTTCAGCACTGACTTTGGGAGAATCTAGATAAAACTGAACTGACATATAATAAGCATTGGTGTAATTAATAGCACAGCGGGCAGAACCATGGGGGTATTTCCTGAGGAAGAGGGACTATAGAGAGGCAAAAGAAAACCCAGCTCATTCTGGGGAGTGCCAGGAGCAGTTATTATATTCAGAACTGAGAACTTATTTCTAACTCACCAACCCATAGTTCTGGCTGAAGTGCAGTGGTGCAGTCATAGCTCATTCTCAGCCCCAAACTCCTGGGTTCATATGGTCCTCTCATCTCAGCCTCCTGGTAGCTATGACCACAGGTGTGCACTACTTTGTCCAGCCAGTTTATTTTATATTTTATTTTCATTTCATTTGTAAAGACTGGGTCTTGCTATGTTGCCCAGGCAGGTCACAAACTCCTATCCTCAAGCAGTCCTCTAACCTAGGCCTCCCAAAGTACTGACATTACAGGCATGAGCCATTGCATCTGGCTCAAAAATATTTCTGTCCTAATGGCTTTAACAAAGAAGTGCCGTTTTGGGGATATATACAATGGTGTGCTGCTTGGGAGTGACAAAAAAATAATTATAAGAAGAATGGAACGAATATGTCAGTATGTTTTCAAAAGCAAGTTAGCCCAAGTTTTTAAACAAGCATAATTTTAGGGTTTTTGTAACTAACTTAGGGTTTAAATGTAGCAAAAATTTTAAACATTATCATGAATACACAGAAAATTTTAATCAATTTGGTTTCCATGATGAATTTACATGCTTAAATTCCTAATTTCAATTTGCTGCTAGATATGAGAAAGTTTGAGATTTTGAAGAAGCAAGTGGTTCTTACAAATGTAGCAAACTTAAATTTTGAGGACAATTTAATTTAACTTCCATTTTTATGACCAGATTTTGGGTCAGCTGTTAAGCATTCAAAAAATAAAATCTGATAATATCTGGCAATTCCAATTTTCAGTTTTATTGATCTTCACCATGAAATAATATATAAGGTAAGGGGCAAAATTTTGGAAAAGCAGATCACTTTGTTGTCCTATTTAGCAAGTTCTCAAATTATGCCATCTTGGAATCATTACAAGTAATTATACGAAGACAGTATCTTGTGTTTTGTATTTCATTGTTACACATCCAATTGTTCTCTAGAGATATCAGAGAAAACCCACTCAAGAAGGGAAGGTTAGATAAACAGCCCTCTCTCTCTCTCTCTCTGTCTTTGCCTCCATTTGGTTCCTTATGTTCATTTCTCAGTGCATTTCAGTTACTTTTATTGTTCCCTTCATTTTCTCTTTCATTCCAGAAGTTTAAGTGATTGCATAATTCTTTTGACAGCTGAAAGTAGTATCCGACTTTGAATGAAAGGTTTACAGCTACAGCTTTTCAATTAGAAAATCTCAGATCATGTGATCTATGAGTTTTAATATCTTAGGATCTCGACCAGTAAGGAATAATCACTTTGAAAAACCTTGATGCTACCTAGAGTTTGTGTTTTGTGAGGTTGCTTGGTAAATTATTTTCCTTTGATAATTGAATATTGCTTCAAGAGAGGTGAGCTCAGACGTTTGGCAATGAATATTGAATGTGTATTCCAAGAGACATGACCTTAAAATATCATCAAGCTAAGTAGTAGTGAAATTGAACTCTGCTGTATAATAGAAGTCAGTGTTTCTTACATCTTTGTGATATATAAATATTTTTACATTGTGGTAGATAATAATTTGTATGGGAACATTTAATTGAATTTAATTTATCCTATGGCAGAATTATGTTGCATAGGTCATTTTAGTTTTTGATTTAAGCATCTTAAAATTACAAATGCAAATATTCAACACGTAAAACCCACATGAATACACACTCCCAAACATTTGAAATCCTAACAGTCATTTCCAACAGCTTTTTCCTACAAAAGAAGTCAGCTCTTCTTAGAGAAGACATGCATTCCCATAGCTTGAGAGGTGCACACTATAAGGTAAACAGAGAAAGGATTACAGCAGTTTAAGTATACCAGCGGATTTACTTTATAGACAATAGACTTTTGAATTACTTGTCTTCAAAATTTGGTTTCTTGAGAAAATTATCTGTGTAGATTAATCATGCATTTCAGATACTTTCCAGACATCTGAATGTTGTTTTCTTAAAAGTAGCCAGCACGCCTTTTTATGCAGTCTGCATGGGAGATAGTAAGAGATGTGTATGCTGTATATCTACTAGTAGAGATTTGTTTATGAGTGCTTCCTTAAAAAATTATTTTTTCTGAAGAAAGGAATTTCTTTTTTATAATTTAGATTAGATGATTTTAAATGTTTTTAGGTTTTAACCTCTCTGATCATCAGGGTCATTGCCATGGAAAAAATGCAAGTTATAGCATATTTCATTTTTATAAGGAAAGAAGTTGATAATTTAGACTTTTTTCTTTTACTAAATTGAATTACATCACTCAATATTTGGATGGCATTAATTCACAATAGCAACAAAAAAATCTTACTATTCAACAAAATAAAGTATGATTTCCTTCACATTTAACTTAATTTGTTCTTTAAAACATCTCCTAACGAAGGTTTTCTCATCCTCTGAAGCTGAATTTATTTAGGAAAAAATATTTTAAACACCATCCCAAGTGATATAACTATTTTTATTGAGCTTTGATGTTCTATTTGAACATATTTGAAGACTGTACAAGCACTCAATTTAGAATTAAGATTTTATTTGGAGATTTTGGTTGTATTTGAAATCTGTTGTGGAATTAAACATGAAGAATACGTCAATTTACTAGATGTCATTGTCTATGACACATTTTAGTCTTATCTTTCTGCCTATATGTAAAGAGGAATAGAAATAATTGGTATAAACAGGAAAAAAGAAGTAAAGTGGTAGGATCAGATGTGAGAAATGTATAAGCTAAGATACTCTTTTTTTGTTTGTTTGTTTTTTGTTTTTGTGAGACAGAGTCTTGCTCTGTTGCCCAGGCTGGAGTGCAGTGACACAATCTTGGCTCACTGCGGCCTCCACCTCCCAGGCTCAATGGTTCTCCTGCCTCAGCCTCCTGTGTAGCTGGGATTACAGGTACGCATCACCACACCCGGCTAATTTTTGGATTTTTAGTAGAGACTAGGTTTGACCATGTTGGCTAGGCTAGTCTCAAACTCCTGACTTCAGTTGATCCGCCCACTTCAGCCTCCCAAAATTCTGGGATTTCAAGTGTGAGCCACCAGGGCCAGCCTAAGCTAAGATATTCTAGAAGCTATTAATAGTAAAATATAATGTAAATTGTTTAAAATTAATCTGTATATGAAATTTTTTCTAGGACTTTCCTGCCAGAAAAGTAGGAATAGAATGGCAAAAGGAACGAGGTTCCTTCTACAAGTAGGCACACATCCTATTTCACTTTATCCTGTGATCAGTCTCATAACCATCTCCTGGTGTGAAGTGCTAAAACTGTGCTTTAAGAATAACTTAAGTCCTTTATGTACAAACTAAAGTATGAGAGCCTGAACCTTGGAAACCAAGAGATTCCAAAAAGCCTTATGTGTGAGACTGGGTGCCACAGATCTTGGCAGAAATTACTGCTTATTCTTAATTCTTATTGTTCCTTTCTAGCACTTCAATTTATAATGCCAATATCTACCTCAGCCTAAAGACAAGCTCTAGAATCACTTGTGTTACTTATTACATTTCTTTTAAAAAGCTCATGAATTACACATGAATTTCAAAGTTGCCAACTGAGATTCCAAGGACTTAGAAAAGAAAAAACGTGGCACCTTTCCATTATAAAGGCTGTACGCAGTCTTCATAGTGTTTGTCTTTAAGGGACAACATGCCTCATCCATCAGCAACTTTTCTTCCTTAAATCATCATATCTTGCCTAAAAAGGTTTTCTGAAAACTAAGATTTGCAGATTGTTACATCACATCTTAATCTACGTATCAACTTTAGCATTATCAAAGCATGAACTGTTCTGGGTTTTCATAGTTAATTATGTTTGTGGTAATAACTGGGATGCAATTGTTTTTCTTCTGATGATTTTGTACTTGCTTTTCTTATGGTAACTTCTGATGCTTGTTTGTAAGATCTTCCTCTCTTTTCTCCATCTGGTTATCTTCTTACCTTCTGTCCTTTAACTCAGATGTCACCCACACTGTGTGTCTTTCTGGATGGCTTCTTATTTAACTGTTGCTTCTCATAGTTTACATACCTCCTCCTGTACCACACTATCAACATTTCTCAAGCTGCACTATATGCTGGGTTGTGTCTTTATTTATTTATAAGTTCCTTGATAATTCGGACTATATATTAGTATATTCAAAAAATACTTATGAAGTGTTTACTTTGGGTCAGGAATTATTGAGTGAAGGAAATTGACCAAAACTCTGCCATCATGAAGCTCGCATTCTAACTTAGGGAGACAGATAACAGACAATGAGCCACATAAATATGCAAAGTATCGTAAGTTAGATGGTGAAAAGTAATCCTGGATGGGGATCAGATAATTTTGATAGGATAATTTTTAACTGGGTAGTCAAGAAAGGCCGCACAGAGAAGATGGCAATTGGAAGAACAAGGTGGTGAGAACTGCTGAGTCTGGAGCAAACACACAATTTGGAGCAGTAGAAGATTCCAGAAGTAACAGTATAGAGGCGAAGAAGTGGGAATTGTGTGGAGTCTTTTACTTGCTGTTGTAATGACCTTGGCTATGCTTTGAAGTGAGGTGGAAAGTTGGCAGGGACCTTAGTTTTCTTTTTAATAATTCACTATGAATTTTGAACGGTCACTATTATAGACTCAATAATTTTGCTTTATTACTCTTGCAATTGACTACAAAAGAGCGTATTGAAGAAATGTTAAATTCTAATTTAAACTGATTGAAATAGGTTTTTATCTTTTTATGTTTCTCATCACTGAATATCTCATTTTTAATTAGTTTGAAAGCATTCTAAGATAGTGAGCCAATGCAATTTAGCATAATGCATAACTTATTATTCATCAGATTTAGGTATTTAACCGAGGATGCTAATTAGGAAAGTAACTTGTTCTGTTGGATGATTTTGATAAAGCTACTTTCAAATGATTATCACATCCATTGATGTCATATTAAGTTGTGTTTCTGGAAACCAAATTTAGGCAGTGGTAATGAGTTAATATCTCTAAGTGGATACCTTTTATCTCTACAGTCAAGGATACTTGAAAGTGGAAAAACATACTGGCTTCAAGTCTTGGGAACTAGGACTTACCGGAAATGTGTGTGTTTTTTTTGTTTCCTGGTGGAATTGTCTTCTCGGAAAGATGGTGTTTCCTTTTCAATAGGAAAAAATTGATCCTATGCTGCTTTACTTTAATGCTTTGCTTTTGTCAAAATAGTGTTTTCTTAGGAAAATTAACCTATCATAATATAATGAAAAGAGAAATGCTGAAGACACAAAATGATGTCCATGTTAATATTGAGTAGGAAGCATCAAGGGACATGAGAAGAGGGAAGCGAAGAGAGGGAGAAGAGAAATTTATAGTGTAACAACAATTAGTAAAAAGGATTAGCATATACATGTAGTCAATAAGTCAATAAATGGCTGTTTATAGAAAGCCTACCAGGCACTAGGGGATATAGCAGTGAAGAAGGCAAAGACACAATTGGCTATACTGTAGTGAGGAGGGAAAGAGGAGGAAGACATACAAATACCTAAAAAAAGCAATGGTGTGAAGGGCTATAAAGTACACTACTACGAAGAAGATTACATGTGATAACATGGCTGAGTAAAACTGTCAAGGAGGAAGGCACTGATCTGGCTGTAGGTATTTCAGAGCATTTTTCTCTCTGAGGAGGTAATATTTCATTTGAGAGTTGAGTGAAGACAAAGAGGAAGGTACTTTGAAGATCTGGGGTGCTCTGAGCAGAAAGAAGGGCAGATATAAAGATTCTGTAATTTAAAAAGAGAGCTTGATAGTTTCTTACAAAGAAAAGAAGGCCGGTTTGGCTGGAATGTCCATGAAGGAAGAGCATGGAGAGAGATTACATGAGTGTTCTCAGGGACCAAATCTAGATCTTATATCAAAATGTGAATATAAATTAACTACATTGAAAAGTGTATGATGGATGTGTGATACGATGAGGTTAGCTCTTAGGAGGGTGTACTATTGTGGAAGGGTACACTAGTGAAGGAAGGGGGTTCATTTAGCTGACTATTGCACCTGTCCAGTTGAAGGATGATGGTAGTTGGGATTATGAGTGTAGCAATAAAGTTGGAGAAAATCAGTTGAGATTGGAAGTTGACTTGAAGATGGTTGAATTTACTGAGCAAGAATTATATCAAGGTATTTGGATTTAGGGACATGGGGGATTATGGTCACTTTTAGTGATATGGCAAAGTCTTGATGACATGAGGCAGTTTGCAAGTGACAGAGGTGTGGGTAGGTGCGTATGTGTGATTGATTTTACATTTTTTAATCTTAAATTAAGACGCTAGTTAGAATCCAAGTGGAGACATCAAGTAGGCACTGACAAGTTGACTTGGCTAGAGATGTGAGTTAGATCATCGTAGCCTATAGAGCATGCCTAAAGTCATGAATCTAGGTGAGGGGTTGGAAAACTATTATAGCCCATGAGCCAGATCTGGTCTGCCACCTATTTTTGTATGGCTCATGAGTTATAAGTACGTGTGGCATTTATAAGTCTAAAATGTAAAATACAGGGAAATTTTTCAGCAGGGAAAGTTCCATAAATTTGCCTCTTGGCAACACAAAGCCTGCAATATTTACTATCTGGCTCTTTGTCAAAAATGTTACTGACTCCTGATCTGGATGAAACCCTGTGAGGAGAGAGTGTTGACAGAAGAGAGAGAAGCATCACAGTGGAAATTAAAATTATGTCAACTGAAGTGTGTAGGGTAGAGAATTTAAGCCTGAGTATAACAGTAAGAGATTAAAATAACAGTAAATTCATTATCAGCGTGATCAATGAAACCTTTGGGGGCAAAGAGGAACTATCTTCGTCACACCTTTCACTCACTCATAGAAAGATCTTAGGCAGGAAATATAACTTGTTTGAAGATCTGAGATAAGGCTAATGTAGTTTGGACAAAGAAAGCCAATGGGAGGATGACATTACATCTGGCCAAAGATTTAGGGAAGAGCCAAATACTTCAGGCTTTTTAAAGTGATCTTTAGATAAAGAGGAGGTCATCAAGGCATTCCGAATTTGGAGGATCAAATCACATCTGATGGAAAAAATCTGGCTGTATGTGCATCTAGGATGTAAGGAAGCCAACATGGATGTGAAGTTAAAATTGTCCATTGCAAATAATAAAATGAAGGCCGCAGGTAGCCTTGGCAAGGGCAGATTTGGTATAAAATCCTTATTGGAATGGGCTTAAGCAGTAACGGGAATACGGATCTAGCTGTTGTGTTTAGTGGAATTTTATCAGTCTTTTTGTTGTGTATGATATATAGATGGTCAAAATAAGGAACTTCTACATTTTCGGTTTTTGTTTTATTTTAATTGAGATTTGAATTAAAAATAAGAAACTTTTATTTTGAAACTTGGAGACTGTGTTTAAAAAGTATAGAGTAGGGCAAGAAAAAAACCTAAAACTCTCCTGATGAGGAGAGTGCTAATCGTGACTCTAATAATAATAAAATACTTTTCTGATAATTTTTTGTGTGTTTCATTATTTATATATGTATGGGAAGTTGTACCCTAGCCACATGCCAATTCACCTGGTGAACTTGCTCTTCAACGTGGCACAAATATTTCCTTCTATCTTTAGCCTTCCGGGGTTTCTCACATGGACTATTGGCTCTTCCTACATGAACGTGCTGGTAGTACCCTGTAGGAGACATGCTACTCCATGACAACAGGCACCACGCTGTAGGGGAATTACCATACCTGTCAATCACTATCTCTAGAATGTGGCCTTTCATGAGCCCTGAGATTTCATACTGTTTCTCTGAGCTGTAACAATATTTATATTGAAAAAATAAACATGTTCTTCTATCTTTAATATTTTATATCTTATAATTTGAATATCCCATTTTCATTATACTACTTAGCTGCTAAGTTATGTTATAAAAACAAGTTTTAATTATCTGCAAACACCTTCAAATCTAATCCTTACCGGTGAAGACTGATGTCTGGTTAACATCTGTTAGGACATTTATTTCCATACAGTATTTATAGCGCCTTTTTGTTATTGATTGGTATGATAAATGTGTAACTCTTACACAAAGACAAAATTTTTAGATTTTTGTATTTAAAATACTGGTTATCAAAAGAAAAACCCAGATGTTATTTGTTTATGTTTCTGCTTGAGGTACTGAATCTATTTCAAGTCATATTTCTCAGTATTGATATACTTAATTTTGCTGAAATAATAACACACTAACTTTAGCTACTTTTTTTCTCAGTGTATCTCCTTGTCGCTCACCATTTCTGCCTCATTTCACTTCTCATCTTTATTTCTTTTTCTTTGGTCTTCTTTTACTTTAGGGATTCTTTCAATTTAGAAGTGTTCTTGTTTTCTGTTAATTACTATTCTTCTTGGATGTACACAGTTATCCTTTTCCATTTCATTTGTGAATTCATCTCAGAGGCATTTTGTATGTGCCTTTTACTCATAGCTTCTCAGAAGTCCCTTTCGAGGTTACCGATTTAACATGTCATGTACTATAAGGTTTGCATGGCATGGTGGCAGCTGACTTTGGTCTTTACAAGGATTGAAATGTTCACTCAACATGGATTGGTAGAATTTATTTTTTCCTTAAACATTTCATCGCCTTGTAAACAAACAAAAGCAAACCCAAGACTCAAAACTGACATTACTATTGGTGCCCCTGGAAATAGCTACCTTCTCACTAAAGTAGATTTTGTCATCCAACTTTATGTGTTGTTGAACACACATGGTGCTGTATGAGCACTCACTCACTAGTCTAGAAAACATTGCTGTGACCAGTTACCAGAAAAATAAATTCAGATTGCTCTTCACCTTCCACAGATGACCCTTCTGAAAGCCATTTGAATTCATTATAAATTATAGTTATATTAGTGTGACTTTAATTCACTTGTAATCTGAACTTTATGTGCAATGCATTTTTTCCCGTGTTTAATCATTTTTGAATGCTAAATCATTTGCAAACAAATGGCTTGTCCTTGAGAAAGAATTTAAGGCTGAAAGTACATTAAGTGCCATCTGGGTATCTGTGTCAATGGTTTTGTCACTACAAATGTGTGTGTGTGTGCATATCACCTACTTTATCACATTTATTTGATAAAATTGATATGCAATCTCTAAATCATTGTGTCTCCAACTTGTGTTATGCCACAAATACAAATTTTTGTCCTAAAGTTGATGGTACCCTTTGTAAAACTAGAAGTTCTCATTTGTGCAAAGGAAGGAAAAATAAAACAAGAAACAAATTCAATAAAAAAATTAAAGGTCAGATTTCTTTTATAGCTGCTGAATTCCTTTCTTTCCTTTCCATCATCCTCACATTCCCAAATCTCAACAAAGTTAAGAAATTAAAACACACATCATGAGATCATATGTTCACCTTGTTCAGGAACTGAAGGATTACATATACAAGACTATACCTTAATAAGTAGAGGGAGAAATATGAAGATATGAATAGAATATGAAAATTTATTATAATGCAGTTGTATTCTAAAGTGTTTCCTAGGCAGGCTAAGAGTATGTTGCCAGGAAATTTTAAGAGACCCACTCCATTATATAGAAGAGGATGTGTGTAGATCTCTTAATTCTGAAATGTTTAGAACTGAGTACAACAGGTCTTTGAATAACGACGTTTCATTCAATGTCATTTCATTATGATGTTGATGAGAAAAAACAAATTGATTCCAATTGGGGTTCACTGTCTGTGTAGAGCTTATGTATTCTCCCCATGTCTGCATTGATATTCTCTGGATGCTCCAGTTTCCTCTCACTTCCCAAGGCTGTGCATGTGAGGTTGATTGACGTGTCTATGTGGTCCCAGTCTGAGTAACTGTGGGTATGTGTGAGTGCACCTGCAATGCGACGGCACCCTGTCCAGGGCTGGTTCCCACATTGCGTCCTGAGCTGACAGGATAGGCTGCGGTCAACTGCAACCCTAAACTGAAATAAGTAGGTAAATAATGATTTTACTAGCTTTTATTAATCTTAAACGTATGAATAGCTGAAATTTATTTCAGCATTTAATATTAGAAGTGTTTTGATCTTTATTTACAAGTTTGTTGACGTTTTAGTTACCAAAAGCCATAGAAGCTTAACTCTTTTGATGTCAACCTATGGTAAAATGGGTTTCGCTGACTGTATTTTTGTACCAATTAACCATCCCCAATTTATCCCTCCGTATGCGTGTATCAAAACATCACGTGACCATAAATATATATACCTATGACCAGTTTTCAAGCACCTGTCAATGATGTTAAGTGAAGACTTATTGTAGTCCTTTTTTGGCATAACGAAAATGTGTGTGTTTTGTTCAAGATTGGAAAAGTTCTTTGTGTAAAGAACTAGACAGTAAATATTATAGGCTTTGCTGGCCATATGTAGTCTCTGTCTCTCCTTCATCTACTCATTCTTCTTCTCCCCTTCCTTCTCCTTCTTTAAACACTTCCAAAATGCCAAAACAATTTTTAGCTCTCAGCCATATGAAGCAAGCCATTGATTAAATTTGGCTTGTAGGCCCATAAGGTGTGAATTCCTTTACATCATCAGAATGCCGCATATATATGAAATGTTATCTATGAGAAATTAATGGGGCTCCCAGCAGAGAGAAATTAGCCTAAGTTAAGTTTGGGCTTTGGAATTCAGGGGAATGCCATGCACAAAAATGCTCTGCTTTTAAAACTAGTTACTAACAGTCCATTTCTGATATCAGAAATACATGAAAACTACCAATTGAACGGACATTATTCACTACTTTAGTGCTGCTACTCCTGTGTGGTGGAAAAAGAATCCAGAAAGTTTTCCTTTCCATTTGAACATTCATGCAATAAAAATTTCCAAATCTTTTTTTGAACAAATTTTTTATCTTATAGCTCTCTTGTGTACTTTATAAGTACGTTTTGCTGCTTATTCTCAGTAACTGTATTGAAACAATCTGTTTTCCTTTATCAATCAAAATAAAATAAGAAATTTAGCTTAATACTAATATTAAGCTGAAGTGCAAGATATATGAAAAAGAGAGAAAAGAAGCAGGATAAACTGACCTTTTGATAACTGCAGAGGACAGCAGATCAAAGACTGGACTTTAACGTCTGACATTTTCAGAATCTATCACAGTAAGTCCACTGGGTCCAGAAATAGGTTTTAATCCTAGATTGAAATGACAATGCTGTCATGACATTGAGTTTGATGGAAAAAGTGAAGTTAAAGTTTTTCTCAATATTTTTTTAAAATCAATGATTGATTTAACTATAAAATGGACTGATTCTGAAGAACTCATTCTGACGTTGGAGGTGAAAATGCTTTTACTCTAATCATTAAAATCAATTTCTCTAGATATCTGACTTTATTCTGCTTTATAACATAAAGAATGAAACTATATTTATTAATGAAGTGTAATCTAGCAAAGTGGCATAAGCATAATTATGAGTCACTTACTAAAGTTGTGTGTTTTTTTCCATTGCATGAAAACCCTGCCTTGTTTTAATTTTTATTGACTCTTTAAAAGCAATTTTAGGTTTGTAGAAAGAAGTGAATAAGCATTCACACGTCATGCTCAGCCTCTACCCCAATTTCCCCGATTTTTAACATCTTGCAATAGTGTGGTACATTTGTTATAGTTGATGAGTCAATATTGGTACATTACTATTGACTAAAGTATGTAGTTTGTATTAGAGTTTACTCCTTGTCTTATGAATTCTGTAGGTTTTGTCAAATGTGTAATGACAAATAATCCTCATTACAGTGTCATACAGAATAATGGATTCACTCTCCTAAAATTCTTCCTTGCTCCATCCGTTCATCGTTTCCTCTACTAATTTATGTAGAAGATAAATTAGTAGATTGAGTTGATGGTTATAGCAGTTTAAAGCACAGATAGAAAACTAGATTGACCTGCCTACCCAGACTGTGCTTCTCACTCTCACTGTGCCCTTTCTTAACCTTTGGAAATGCTTTTATTCATATATAAAATAGGCTATAACTTCATATAGTTGTATTACAAAAAGTTAATGCACAGAAAAAGACTTGTGCTAGGTATATGGTTTCTTCTCAGTTAAATGGAAGCCATTGCGTGTGTTTGTCAATAGAATTCGTCATACTTTATCTCACATATCTTTACGTCATTGTTGGCACATGACATGTTTAGACTGCACAAATCTCCTCCAAATCCCTAATAGTCACTGATCTCTTTACTGTCTCCATAGTTTTGCTTTCTCCAGAAGGTCATGTAGTTGAATCATACGGTATGTAGACTTTTCAGACTGGCTTCTTTCACTTGGCAATATGCATTTAAAGGTTCCTGTGTGTCTTCTGTAGCTTGACAGAATACTATTCCATTGCCTGGATATACCACAGTTTATTTTTCCATTCACTTCCTGAAGGACATTTCGATTTTAGTGATCATGAATAAGGCTCCTGTAACATTCATGGGAAGAAGGCTTTTGTGTGCATGTAAGTTTTCAAATCCTTTAAGTAAATACCGGGAATGTAATTGCTGGGTTGTGTGGTAGGAGTATGTTTAGTTTTATAAGAAACTGCCAAACTGACTGCCAAAGTAGCTGTACTATTCTGCATTCTCACAAGCAATGAATAAAAGTTCCTGTTTCTCCTCACATTTGCCAGCTTTTGGTATCATCAGACTTTTGGATATTGGTCATTTTAATAGTCATGTAATAATATCTCATGGTTGCTGTGACTTGCAGTTCCCTAATGATACATGACTAGTAACTTCAAAATCCCCATTTGACAGCTGTATTTAGACCTTTGGACTATTTTTTAAATGAGTTGTTTTCTTTCTTATTTTCGAGTTCTCTGTATACTTTAAATACCAGTAATTTATCTGATATGTTTTGAAAATGTTTTGAATATGTTTTGAAAAAATTTTCTCCCAACCTGTGGCTTTTGTTTTCATTCTAAGCACAGTTTGAATAACAAAAGTCTTTAATTTTAATGATGCTCAATTTCTCAATTTTTTCTTTGTCTAACCCAATAAATCAGAAAGCTTTTTATCATTTCACATGACTTAATATTCAGGCAAGGTCTATATAGGCCCCTTTCAAACAGTCATAAAGTTTAGAAGCTCTGACCTCACAAACAATAACAACGACAACATAGAAACAAAAATGACAGCTTTTGATGTTGTCTCAGTAATTTCTCAATTCAAGAACAGATTACTGAGCTTTATAAGCAATACGTATAGATATCAATTTCACAATAAAATACCTTATGATATTTATCAAATCACCTTAGTTTTGGTCACTTATTACTATTAGACTAAAATGCAATTTGTCAGACATGAGAAATCCTTTGGAGTATTTTTTAGAGAACCAAGTATTTGTTTTAGCCTTTTCAGTTCTTCTCTTGCTGTTTCTCCAGTATAGTCATTCCAATTGTCTCTATAGATGTATTAATACCAGGTACATAGTAAACACAATTATCTCCCACGTGTACCCCAACCCCCTTCCCTGTTCATGCAGTGAACATAAAGGAAGCAGGTCAAAAGGAAGCAGGTCATGTACCCTGTGATGTGCTGGGTTGTAAGGAAAGGTACACAATTAATGTACCATGTCTGAGTTTTCTTCTTCTCTGTATTTGTTCCATTTAATGCATGTATGTTTTTTATTCCTTAGGCCTCTCCAGTCCTAACACACTCAGGGATACTTGATACAGCTATAAGGCTGTGTCTTTATCAGGTACCTTTGGGTTACCCCCGGCCAGGGGTGGGAAATAGAGGAAGTGAATGTCTGTATCCTCATTAAGTATCACACAGAGCAGAAACATAAAGAAGCCTGTGCCATGAATGGGTCTCTTCTTTCTCCAAAAACCACCTACCCCTTCAACTCCCACTGCTTAAAGGAAAATCTTGTATTAGTCTCCCCATTTTCTCCTCAAACTTGCTTTAGCAAAGCAGTTCGTAAACCTCTGTTAATGTATGTCCCCACCCCTAACTCAACACACAGTCTCATGTCACATCACAGAAAAGAAGTTCAAAACAAAACAAAACAAAGCCACAGTCTTATAAGAAAAATAGGTAAGTTTTACAAAAGTTGTGTACTGTATCTCTGCTTTGAATTTTGTCATTGGCCAAGGATAGTAAAACTCTTGGAAAACTATAAAACAGGAACTTACGTAATATGTTTTACCCAAGATTTTTCAAACATTTTTGGAAGGATACTTATTAACATCTTGCAGAGGTAATGTTACATGAAAAACTTAGCATAAGACCAATCAGGTATTCTATGCAATAATGCAGATATATGAAAAAATAATATAATGAAATAAATGACTTTTCAAAAGGTATTGATCCTAGATCCACATTCTTTTTTTGGTTCAGGTGAGGCAATTAGAATGTGAAAAAAAGAAGCATAGAACAACTGTCTAATGAGAGGGACGAATGCTCCTGGGTGGAAAGTTATTAGAAGATAAATTAGTAGATTGACACTTTTGTGTAGTTTATATTTGGAGACATTCCTTTTTCCACTATAACCCTCTTAGCGCTCCGAATCTCCACTTGCATTTTCTACAGAAAGTGTGTTTCAGAACGGCTCAATCAAAACTAAGGTTCAACTCTTTTAGTTGAACAAACAGAACAGAAAGAAGTTTCACACAATTCTTCTGTGTAGTTTTTATTTGTAGACATTCTTTTTCCCAATATAGGCCTCTTAGCGCTCAGAATGTCCAATTGCAGTTTCTACAGAAAGAGTGTTTCAGAACGGCTCAATCAAAAGTAAGGTTCAACTCTGTTAGTTGAATGCACAGAACAGAAAGAAGTTTCATACAATGCTTCTGTGTAGTTTATATTTGAACATATTCTTTTTTCCACTATTACCCACTTAGCGCTACGAATGTCCAGTTGCATTTTCTACAGACAGAGTGTTTCAAAACTGCTCAATCAAAAGTATGGTTTAACTCTGTTAGCTGAATGCTCAGATCAGAAAGAAGTTTCACAGAATGCTTCTGTGTAGTTTATATTTGAATATATTCCTTTTTCCACTACTACGCTCTTAGCGCTCCAAATGTCCAGTTGCATTTTCTACAGAAAGAGTGTTCAGATCTGCTCAATCAAAAGTATGGTTTAACTCTGTTAGCTGAATGCACAGATCAGAAAGAAGTTTCACCGAATGATTCTGGGTAGTTTATATTTGAAGACATTCCTTTTTCCACTATTACCCTCTTAGCGCTCCGAATCTCCACTTGCATTTTCTACAAAAAGAGTGTTTCATAACTGCTCAATCAAAAATAAGTTTTATCTCTGTTAACTGAATTTACAGATCAGAAATAAGTTTCACAGAATGCATCTGTGTAGTTTTTATTTGAAGATATTCTTTTTCCCAATGTAGGCCTCTTAGCGCTTAGCATGTCCAATTGCAGTTTCTACAGAAAGAGTGTTTCAGAACGGCTCAATCAAAAGTAAGGTTCAACTCTGTTAGTTGAATGCACAGAACAGAAAGAATTTTCACAGAATGCTACTGTGTAGTTTATATTTGAATATATTCCTTTTTCCACTATTACCCTCTTAGCGCTCCGAATGTCCACTTGCATTTTCTACAGAAAGAGTGTTCAGAACTGCGCAATCAAAAGTATGGTTTAACTCTGTTAGCTTAATGAACATATCAGAAATAAGTTTCACACAATGCTTCTGTGTAGTTTTTATTTGAAGATATTATTTTTCCCAATAGAGGCCTCTTAGCGCTCAGAATGTCCAATTGCAGTTTCTACAGAAAGAGTGTTTCAGAAAGGCTCAATCAAAAGTAAGGTTCAACTCTGTTAGTTGAATGCACAGAACAGAAAGAAGTTTCATACAATGCTTCTGTGTAGTTTATATTTGAACATATTCTTTTTTCCACTATTACCCACTTAGCGCTATGAATGTCCAGTTGCATTTTCTACAGACAGAGTGTTTCAAAACTGCTCAATCAAAAGTATGGTTTAATTCTGTTAGCTGAATGCTCAGATCAGAAAGAAGTTTCACAGAAGGCTTCTGTGTAGTTTATATTTGAATATATTCCTTTTTCCACTACTACTCCCTTAGCGCTCCAAATGTCCAGTTGCATTTTCTACAGAAAGAGTGTTCAGATCTGCTCAATCAAAGGTATGGTTTAACTCTGTTAGCTGAATGCACAAATCAGAAAGAAGTTTCACAGAATGATTCTGTGTAGTTTATATTTGGAGACATTCCTTTTTCCACTATTACCCTCTTAGCGCTCCGAATCTCCACTTGCATTTTCTACAGAAAGAGTGTTCAGAACGGCTCAATCAAAACTAAGGTTCAACTCTTTTAGTTGAACAAACAGAACAGAAAGAAGTTTCACACAATTCTTCTGTGTAGTTTTTATTTGTAGACATTCTTTTTCCCAATATAGGCCTCTTAGCGCTCAGAATGACCAATTGCAGTTTCTATAAAAGAGTGTTTCAGATCGGCTCAATCAAAAGTAAGGTTCAACTCTGTTAGTTGAATGCACAGAACAGAAAGAAGTTTCATACAATGCTTCTGTGTAGTTTATATTTGAACATATTCTTTT